>NC_085929.1:36686228-38101853 GCF_028885655.2 Pongo abelii
AGGGAAGGCCGGGCAGGGTCTCGGAGCCGCAAGTCCGTGTGCCGCCTGCAACGTGGCTGCGGCCCCCAGGAATCGGCCGCCCAGGCTACGCTCCAGGCCCACTTTGGTCTCTGGGAGTTTGTTTTCTTCCCTCCCTCTCTATGCTGTGTGTGTGTTCCCCGCCCCCGGCCGGCTCCCTCATGGAAGGCACCCTCCCTTCTTGGCTGCCGGCTCCCAGGGTCACGACCCCAGGCCCCACCCTGGAGTGGCAGCCCCGGCTTGGCCCCTTCCAGCTGTGACTTCATCCACAGCCTGTCCTGCTCCTGCAGATGGGGCCTGCTGGGGATTTGACCGGTCTCAGGGTGAGCGGGACAGTCCCGGCCACATGGGACGCCCTGACATTGAGCAGGGGTTACTAGGCCAGAACCCAGGAGTGCTATCTCCAGGTGGCTGTGCCATCCAACTAATCACTGCTCTCCAGGAAGGCAGTGCACCCTCTAGCACGTGCAGCTACCCAGCTGCTCGTCTTCTGCTGATTGTTACCTGCCATCCACAAGTCTCTCCTGGGATGTCACAGCTGCTTATTTTCCAGATGGGGAAACTGAGGCTCAGAGAGGTGAAGGTACTATGTGTGGCTCACACAAAGAGTTAATAACAGTGCCAGGTCTGGAACTGGGGCTTCTGTCTTGTGGGCCACAACAATCCCTGCAGCACCTCTTGCTCCAAGAGGGCGAAGGGCATGGCAGGTGTGCTCGGGCCGCCTTCCTCCAGGAAGCCTCCCCTGCCTCCCATAGCCCCGACCAGCTCACATCGGCCTTGTCCTGCCTGCTCTTGTTTCAAGTGGGGACGAGTCTTATTCCTCAACCTTTGAGAGTTTGAATGGGGTCTGAGACTCACTTGTACTCTTGACAGCACCTGGCTCAGGGCTATACTCTGACATGAATAGAGGTTAAGTATTTTTTGAGAAAGCATTTTATAGTTTCCAAAAACTGTCAGTGCCAAGTCTCTTGTGCAAAGGAGACGGAGAGGTCTGAAGGTTTGAAGAATGGACTCTGGCCTCATTCAGAACCAGGTTGGAGGTTTGGCTCTGCCAGTTATGAGCTGAGTGACTTTGGGGAAGGGACCACCACCTCCTGGCCTCAGTTTCTTCAACTATAAAATGGGAATAATGGTACTGCCATTGTGGGTTTGCTGTGAGGGCTCAGGGCTCAGCATGGTTCTGGGCACCCAGCAAGCTGCCTGTCTGCATATCACCACCCGTTGTGCTGACCTCCCTGTGAAGCAGGGGTTCTTGTCCCCATTTGACAGATGGGGAAACATGGGTCCATGCCAGGGTGCTGAGCGGGGAAGGCTGGGCAGGAGCAAGACCTCTCAAGCCTCTGCTGATGGTAAATCGAGGCAAGATACCCACGTAGCCTCCAGCTTCAAGGGTGCCCCAGATAGATCAGACAGGTTGTGGGAGGGGGCTGGCAGGGCAGTGTGCTCACTCCCCCAGAGCCCCCTTCCTGGCCCCTCACCACCCCCACCCCAAGCCTGATCTGAGGACAGCAGCTGACCTGGCCTTACCGCCCCCAGAAGCTGATTCACCCCTAGGCCCCATGTGAGAAGGAAGGAGACAAACTCAGCTCTGAGGGGCTTGAATCACCAGCCGCCCCCTGCAAAGCCCCGGGGTGGGGTGGGGGGATGCGGGGGTGGGGGCCAGCCCCCTGCCTGTCTGTCTCTTTCCTGGACCCCAGGGCTCTCAGGAGAGAGGGCAGCATGGCAGTGGCATGGGCAGGGGTGAGATGGGAGGTCCCCTCACAGTCAGGCATTCTGTGTGGGCAGCCAGCAGCAGTTACTCACCAGGTAAGCAGCTCTCCGGGCATTGGGGAATTCCCCAAGACCAGCGACCCAGAAACAGCGCTCCGGGCACCCCCGGCTGCCCAGGCTGGCCTCCCTCCTTCCTTCCCCATCCCCTCTGGCCCTGGTACCTGGAAAATGAGCAGAGTCCTCAGGTGGGCCTATGAAGGAAGCGGGGGGCTAGAGGGTGGGTCCCAGGCCCAGGGCTGGTGAGGGGTGGCCAGAGGAGATGGTGAAACTCAGGAATGCCTGGCACAGCCCAGCCAATTGGGCATCCTGGCCAAAAAGGCAAGAGTACCACACTCTTCAATGCTTGAGGAGTGAGAGTGTGATGCCACCAGCGGACCGTGCCTCCACTGTTCTCACCCCAGTGGTGTGGGTTCAAATCCCTCCTGCCCCAACCACTAGCTATGTGGCCCGGGACAACGGGCTTCCTTTCTCATACCCTCAGTTTCCCCTCTGCAAATGAGGATGCTGTCGTAACAGCCTTGTGGGGCCATCATGAGGATGTTTCTTGGGAAATGTGGATAAATGCCTAACACGTGGCAGCCCTTCTAATAAGATCTGGTTGTGGCCGCAGAAAGAGCTCAAACTCCAGACCGAGTCAGGGGCTTGGGTTAGGGCTGGGTCCCGTGGTCAGCGCACTGGAGTCTGAGAGTCAGGGCAGTAGATGGCTCCTGGGTCCTCTTAGTTCATGGAGCCTAGTGTGGGCTTTGGGAGAGTGGGTAGCATCTCAGAGCCTTGGGGGGGACATAAGCAGTACTTCCCCCATCTCTGGGCCCTGGAGAGCCCAGCTGTCTTCTGGGGGCTCTTGAGGTCCAGACACTGGACCTATCGCCTGCCCCTTCTCACCCTTACCGGATCCAGTCTCTGGCAGCGACCAGCAGTATCCCCTCAGGGCCAAGGAGAAGCCAGAAGCCACCCTGGTCTTCTGCCAACTGCTCCCATCATCACCCGACATTTCCCGACTGACTGTGTCAGGAATCAACCCCCTGGAGATGAATCAGAGTGACTGCATTTTTTTTTCTTCATTTCTGATAGAAATTGCAAGGGAAGCAGCAGTCCCTGATCATTGGCAGGGCCAGCCAGAGGCCTGGCCGTGGCATTGCGTGGGGCCGGTCCCCCCCCAGGGCTCTGTAGAATGGGTTGCTGTCTACCCCAGCCATCAGCATTTAGTGAGCATGGCCTTTGAGACTCTGCAAGCACTTTTACCTCCCCCAGGCTCTGCCTGAATCTCGAACTAGCCTGAGACCATTGCAGGCAGAGGTAGAGAGAGCAGTGTTTTCACACTGCAGGCCTCTGCCTCTTCGTGGGTCATGGATTCAATTAGAGGGTTGCCACCAACACTTTCAAAAAGGAAAAGGAATAGCGAAATCACCTGGCATCGCCCAGAGCCAGGGCGAGGATTGCTCCATGAAACTTTTTTTCCGGTTGTCTGTGTGTCAGTATCTGCATCCTCATCTGGTTGCAAGGTGCAATGTATTTCTTACTGTGAGTGGCAGTCAAAAACATTTTCAAGCCGCTGGTATCGATGTTGAAAGCAGGCCCAGAGGGGCTGAGGAGTGACTTGCCCAAGGTCACTCAGCAGTGTCTCACGGCGCTCCTGACTTCCCTTCCAGCTCAGGAATAGGCCAGAGGTGCCGCAGGGTAGGGCGGGGCGGGGCTGAGCAGGTGCTCAAGGTGGGGAACCTGGCGGCACCCTGTGCCATGCCGTGACGAAGGCCTTCCAGAGCCCAACCTCTCACTGTCCACTTCCTTCCTCAGCCTCGGACCCCTGGGCTCTCTGCCGTGCCCCATCCCACCTGGGTGGAGCCCAGGACAGTCACAGGCCTTTCTTTCCTACTCCACCAGGGAGTCTTTCATCCTCACCGCAGGGTGCGGGAAGAGGAAGTGGCCACAGCCACCTTCCCGGGGCAGCCTGAGGCCAAGAGCCACAGCCTGCAGTAGAGGGCGCACGCTTGGGCTCCCTGTGGCCCTGGGACGTGGCTGAGTCTGTTTGTCTGTCTGAGTCTGAGTGGGCATTTGCCTGAGCATGTGTGTGTAGTGAGTGCCTCTGTGTCTGTGCATGCCTGTGTCTGGTCCCGTGTGTGCGTGTGTGGTGTGTGTACGTGTGTGCATGTGTGTGGATCTGCTTGTACTGTTTGCTTTGTGTGACTGAGAGCGAGCTAGACGGTGCACATCTCTGGCTGCTATTGTGAGTTCTCCGTGTGGTTGTGTGAGTGTGTGTGTGTGCGCGCATGCACGCGCGTGCCCATGGGCATGAAGCCAGTGCGACTGTGTGTCTGGCCTTGTGTCTGCATGAGTTTGTGTAGGACTGTGGATCCCTGGGCACGAGGGCTCGGAGAGCGGGGAGGCCTAACCCTGGGCGTGCACACATGCGTTTCTGAGCCTCCAGGCCTGCGTGTGCCCCGGCGTGTGTCTCCAACAATCCCTGCTCCTCGCCCTCCAGCCCCCGCCCCTGGGAACCATGTGGCAGCCTCACGTCACAGGGGCCACCAGCAGCTGGCTTCCTCCCTACCCCACCCCAGCCCCCCCTCCCCACAACGCCCTGGCCACCCTGACTCTTGGCATAGGGACAAAGCTGATGTCAGAGGCAAGCTGACAGCTTTCTTCTCCCACTGGATTTTCCAAAAGAGAGAGACCACAGCGGCCCCTATTAAATAATCGCGGGGCTGGGGGGTAAAAGAGGGACGTGTCACTCAATGATTTCCTGGACTCAGAGGCCATAAACAGAACAGGAAACAGCCCGAGGACCTATTCAGCCTGAAACTGGCCGTGCAGAGGTGTGGGCCTGGCCTCCTCTCCTTCCCCTCCCCCAGCCAAGCTCACTGGGGCCACCCTGACCCGACCCAGCACCCAGGGGAGCCTGAGGATTGTTCTGAGGATGATGGGTGGGAGGGTGATGGGAGCCTCCGGTCTGGCGACGGTGATGACATGGAAAGAATAAAGTGGTCCCATCCCACTGGGTGGGGAGGATGGAGGGGCGAGACCTGGCTGAGGTTGGACTGTCCTCTTCCCTGGGAAGAGAAGGAAGAGTGAGCTTCCTGGGGTGAGGGGAGGGATGGGGCCAGGTGGGGGAGCCGCTGGTGGAACCTGGGATTGGAGGGGCCGGGCCTCCCTCTGTGTCTTGCAACGGGGGCGTAATACCTGTCCCCCACCAGTCCTGCACGCTTGGGTCGCTCTAGACCTCCAGGACCTCCCAGCCTGGAGTAGTGCCCTTCCTGGGGCACAGGCCCCCAAGGCTTTCATAAGCCTCTCTCCCACCCCCTCCCCACAAAACCAAGCATTACCAAGCGCTCACCAGAACCCTCTGTGGGCTCGGATCCTAACCCCCATTCTCTGAGGGAGGCATTTTAATCCTCATTTGACAGACTCGGAAACTGAGGCTCACAGAGTGGAATGATTTGTCTCAGGTCACACAGTGTGTAATGGAGCCAGGTCTCCACCCCAGACCCCTACCCCCAGCCTCCCTAAAACAGGACCCGGGAGGCCCAGGTGTGGTCTGAGCAGCCAGGCCCGGGGGGTCCCCGCAGAGTCACTCCCGGGGGAGCCCCTCCTTCTGCCTGGACCAGGCTGCCCAGTGGCTGATAAGCCACAGGACTGCATGACACAATCCCGCTCTGATCTTCTGCCCAGCCGAGCCTCCACCCCCACCCCACCCCTGGACCCTGTTTCCATCTCCTCCCTTTCTGGATGGGACCAACGCCCGGGCCTGGTGTCATTCATGGTGGGCTGTCCAGACAGCCAGCTTCTCTGTGAACCTCTCGGCTGTTGAGGTCTCCCCTAAGTCCACCCTAGCCAGAGGGCTGGCAGCAGGAGACCCTTGCAGAGGGAGGACAGTGGCCTGTGCCTCCCCACCCTAAGAGGGCCCACCTGCCGGGTGGGGATGGGGGACTTAGGGCCCATCTTGGCCCCTGCTGACCTCAGCATCCCCACTTGGTAAAGGAAAAGCTCGGAGAAGAGATGAGGCTGCGCCGTGGAGGGGAGGAGGCTAAGTGGGCTCTAGAATCAGCCAGACCCCAGGTCCAGGCCCACCTCGGCCACTTACGAACTGTGCAACCTCGGGCAGGTGGCCTCATCGCTCAGGCCTCAGTTCCAACGTCTACAAAATGGGGTAACAGTGTTGTCAACCTGTGAGGTCAGCAATGTTCTCTGCAAAGGCTGGTCAGCATGGAAAACATGCCTTGGTTATTGATATTGCTATTGTTTGAGACAGGGTCTCATTCTGTTGCCCAGGCTGGAGTGCAGTAGTGCCACCATAGCTCACTGCAGCCTCAATCACCCCTGCTCAAGCAATCCTCCTGCCTCAGCCTTCCACAGTGCTGGGATTACAGGCATGAGCCACTGCACCAGGCTGTGTTATTGATATTATCTTAGCTCTGGGGCCCAGAGAGGGGAAGTCGCTTTTCCAAGGCCACACAGCAAATTAGTGGCACATTCCCAATAGTATGTGGACTGGTGGCCTCTCTTGAACTCCAAGACAGGGAGCTAGGAACCCTGGGTTTCAGTCCTGATTTGCTTGTGAGAATTCCAGAAGGAAGCTTCTCAGAATCTCAGTTTCCCTTTCTAGATAACTCCATGAGTCCCAAAGTGTCTAGAAAAGGTTCTTTGGGGTTAAGCGTGGTGGCTCATGCCTGTAATCCCAGCACTTTGGGAGGCTGGGGCTGGTGGATCACCTGAGGTCGGGAGTTCGAGACCAGCCTGACCAACATGGAGAAACCCCGTTTCTACTAAAAATACAAAATTAGCCAGGCATGGTGGTACATGCCTGTAATCTCAGCTACTCGGGAGGCTGAGGCAGGAGAATCGTTTGAACCCAGGAGGCGGAGGTTGCAGTGAGCCGAGATCACGCCATTGCACTCCAGCCTGGGCAACAAGAACGAAACTCCGTCTCAACAAAAAAAAAAAAAAAAAAAAAAAGAGGGGAAAAAAAAGAAAGAAAGAAAAGGGAAAAAGAAAAGGTTCTTTGAAGAGTGGCTTGTGGGGAGCAGTGGTGGGGGAAGAGAGAGAGACCCAGGTCCCCAGGAGAGCTGGACCCAGGGCTAGGGGAGAGTCCAGGTCCAGGGCTCCCAGACCAGCATATGACAGACACCCAATCACCTAGCCCGGCTCCAAACCACGGGCTGCAGCGCCCCCCACTGCCCAGCGGGCAGCAGGCCCCGCGGCCACGGCCCCGCCAGCCCCAGGCCAGCCTGCAGCCGGGGCCTCCCCTAGAGCTAGGTGAGATGGCGTTCGGTGATTTGAGGAAGTGAGCAAGGATGCCTGAGGCTCAGAATGGAGAGTGGGCAGATACAGGCCAAGGCTGGAGAAGGGGGCACCACTGAGGGGGTCTTGGAGGAGCCTATGCCGTGTCCAGCACCTCCTGGGGAAGCCCTGAGGACTGGCCACAAGGGGGTGCCAGGACCACGTGCCTCTGCCTGGCGGAGGCTCTGGGAGGAGGAAGAGGAGGAGGGGGAGAAGAATTTCTCTCCTGGCCCTGCTGCCGTGTCCCACTCCCCTCAGACTTCCAGGACGTCCTCTCTCCCCAGCCCCCAATTACAGGCCCTCACGACAATTCTTCCAAATGGGAATTACAATCACTGTTTTACAGAGGAGACAATTAAGACCCACAGAGGTAAAATAAACCAGGGACGAGTGGGGCAGAGCCCAGGCCCCCACCCTGCCCCAGCATGCCAGGGAACCCCAGCATCCAGACCCAGGACTGGCCCACCCCAGAGACAGTTTCCCTATCCGCTCAGAAGCCTCTCCCCAGGCCTCGGGAGCTGCTGATGGCAAGATTGGGGTTGAGCCCCTTCCCCTCTCATGCCAGGCTCCGTGCAAGGATTTTGCCTATATTTTTCCTTTCTCGCCACAGTGATCCCATAATTAGATCCATTTTACACAGTGAGTGAGGCACAGTGCAGTCAAGTCCTGCACTGGCCCAAGGCCAAAGGCACAGGGTCCTTGAACTTGACTGACCACACACGCTGGAGCCTCCTATACAGGAACCACCTCTCCATCGGAAGGAAACTGAGGTCTTCATGGGCTCAGCCCCCTGCACTGCTCTGGGGAAAAGAGAACTTGAGGGTCCCTTGGGAATCCAGGACTCAAAACTCCCAGATGACTGACCCCTCCAGGGTCCCAAACAGCCAGGATTCAAATCCAGGCCTCCTTCCAGCCACCGTGTCCAGAGCTCTCTCCTCTGCCCTTTAACCCCTTGATGCTCTTTAAACCCTCACATGTCCACATGACACTTTCGCATCCGTTCTCTCCTGCTTAGCCTCAACATCCTCAGAGAGATGTTCGGGGAGTATCTCACCATGCCCATTGCATAGAAGGGGAAACTGAGGCCTGGAGCGTGTGTGGGCCACCAGATGCCCCCTGACCCACAAGGGAGTGAGTGATGTTTGCTTTGGTGGAGGATAAATTTGGAGGCTGGCCTCTACCCCCGGCCCTGCCCCTGGGAGAAGCCTACCGTGGTCTGTGCCTGCACACGCCGCTCCGGATCTGGAAGGTTTGCCAGGTCTTCAGTGGGACACCATCGTCTTCCGGGCCAGGCCCCCTCTGCTTCCCTCTCCTGCTGGATCTTCTCTGGAGTCGGCTTCTCACCCCGCCCCCAACTTGACTTCCCGTCCAGAGCTGGGTGGCCCTGACGCTACCCCCACTTCCACCCCCCACCCCCAGCTGAAGGGCTGGGGGCAGTAGGTGCAGAGGGCCCTGTGCTCCCACCCAGTCTGTGCCTGACACAGGTGGGGGCAGGGTCTTGGGAGCCAAGGGGAGAAGCAGGGCCGGGGTGTGGGGAGGGGGCGTCCTTGTGCCCGATGCCCTTGCCCAGTGCTGTGTGGCGAGGCCGCTGGGGCCTGAGTCACAGCTGACGGGGCCGCGCCCAGCCTGCCTGAGTGACCCAGGCCGGCATAAGGCGATGACTGGGCAGCCCTCCGCATGACCGCAGGGGTCGGCCTTAGGTGTTTTGACTCAGACCTGCCACAGGCCGTGTGCAGCACATCCAGCCTCCCCTTGTCCCTGTCCCCAGAAGAGTCACAGGGCTGCAGCTCCCCCCACGAGACATTGGGCCCCCTCCCGGGCCACCACTCCCTGCCCCAGCACCCACCTCCGAACCTGGGGCGCCACCTGGCCCATCTGATCCACCCTTGCCACAAGCTCCAGGGCCCCGCCTGCCCAACCCCCTCCCTCAGAGACCTTCGCCCCTCCCCGAGCCCAGCCCTCGGACGTCCTGAGACGTAGGGAGCCAGGCCGGCCTTGGGAGGGCCTCCCCACTCCAAAGGAGCATGGACTGTGACCCTTCCTCGGCACTGAAAAAGGGCTTTTGTGGGCACCCCATGTCCCAGCCTCTGGTGGAGGGTGGGAGGCAGGCAGGGCAGGTGACAGGACAGGGACAAAGAGAAAAGAGCCGAGAAGAAAGCAAACCACTAAGGAGGGAAAGAGGAAATAAGAGAGAGAGCCTCAGCCACACTGGCTCAGGGACGGCCCTGCCAATAACGTCGTATCTGTGCCATCTCCCAGGGAATCTTTGTCACAGCTGGGAGGTGGGCCAAGTTGGCCCCATTGTACAGAGGGGAAACTGAGGCTCAGCCCGGGCAGAGTACCCAGCTAGGGGGCTGAGGTCTAACTCGTTTTGTGTAACTCTAAAGTATTTTAAACTCATCCCTGGGAAGAAAAAAAATCACATGAAAACCTGCAGCAAAGAGTGTAAGGCCGCAGAGGCCCAAGGAAGGCCCGGGTTCGCATCCTGGCTCTGCTGTTTCTACGCTGAGTTTGTTCTGTAGATTAACAAAATGTGCCAGGACCCCTCCCCGCCTTTTCCTGTAGTTTTGCTGTCCTAGGGAACTTTTAACCTATGTGTGTGACATGTAGCATTGACTGAGAGTCCTGGATCGCCGCCCTGAAAAACTTACAAAAGAAAAAGAGAACCCAGCTTCGAGTGGATTCAGCGGCTGGATTGCACCAGGACCTCTTTATCTTCCTTAGCCTGGTGCCAGCGGACAGCTGCTCATGATGCCTTTGTCCCTTATGTGAGTCAGTGCGGGGAGCACACACTTCTTTGCAGGCGCTGAAGGCCCCGTCCCTCTAGGGAAAATGTGCCTAGCAGAGCATCAGCTCTCGCACACTGTGGCAACAAAGTGGTTGCTCAGAGGGCCCCATCCTGCTGCCTCTCACGGTGGATGGTCGTGGGGACCCATCACACAGCAGTCCGTGCTGTGGAGTCAGCAGGATGATTTGACAAGTCTCTGTTCTGCCTCTGTCTGATGGAAACTCCACAGTGGCACTCTGCAAGCCACCCACAGCACCAGGGCAGCCCCACAAGCCCCTCTGGGTGGGGGAATCACAGAGGTGGGGGCATCTGTGCTTGGCCTCAAGGGCAGGAGGATGTAAGAAATAAGGAGGGGAGCCAGGAACAGAGGCCGATGCCTGTAATTCCAGCACTTTGAGAGACCGAGGTGGGAGGGTTGCTTGAGGCCAGGAGTTCGAGACCTGCCCAGGCAAAATAGCAAGATCCTGTCTCTACAAAAAATAAAAATTTAGCCAGGCATGGTGGTGACCTGTAGTCCCAGCTACCCAGGAGGCTTACGTGGGTGGATTGTTTGAGCCCAGGAGGTCGAGGCTGCAGTGAGCCACAATCGTGCCACTGCCCTGCAGCCTGGGCGAGACAGTGAGACCCTGTTTCTCTAAAGGGGGGGGAGGAAAGAAGAGCTGAGGGGGAATAGGGAGCTCAGGCTGCATGCAGGGGTGGGAGCAGCTGTGTGGATAGAATGCAGAGGTGACTGGCAAAATGGGCCGTGCCTGAGAGCTGGGGGCCTCTGATGCTGCAGCCAGGAGTTAGGAATGGATGCTCTGTGCACTAGGATAAGAGGCAGTTCCGGAAGGTTTGGGAGCAGGAGAAGATAGGACAATAGTGATACTTTTAGGTTGTGTCCAGGGAGCCAGACCCTGGCAGGCGATGGGGAGAGGAGTCGCCTGCAAGAGACGGGTCTGGGAGAGACCACAGGACCGAGTGATGGAGGGGAGAGGAGGGGCCAAGGGAGAGAAAGGCAATGGGCTGGGATTCTGGAACTTTAGAAGGGGCAAATGAGAAGCAGAAAGCAAGTGCAGAGTTTGGGGGCAGAACGGTGAGTTTGGCTTCAAGGCACCCACTAAGTCAGGAGACTATCCTGGTAGCTGGGTCTATAGGATCTGGCCTTGGGAGGGATCAGACTGCAGGTGGTAGTTTGGGGTTACCTGCAACTGTGACTCCTCAGGAGATGTTACGGGGGTGACAAGTCCTCATAGACAGTGTACTTGAGACCCCCTCCCAGACTCAAGCTCCCCCATCTGTTTCCTGTGGGGTGGGTGTGCTCTAGTTCAAAGTCAGCCTCAGACACCTCTCCTGGGCAGTGAGAGGTGGGGGACGGCCAGGGGTCGGGCAGCCATGCTGGGCTTCCCAGCTTTTCCTCCACAGGCCAACCTCTGCCCTCCTGGAGGGCAACCCCAGCGTCAGCTGCAGCGCCTGCTCCCCTTCCACTCTGGGAACCAGAATGTGCCTGGCTTTTGGTGTCTGCCACCTCCCACCCACAGCTTCCCAGCAGCTGAGGTGGAGGAAACCCCCTTCCCCCAGCTGGGGCAGGGAGACACAAGTGAGGGCCCCCACTCTGCTGTTGGCGGGGCCTGGAGCCAGGGCAGGCCGGGCGTGGGGGTGGCACCTGTCTAGGATGGGCTCCCTGGTGCACGCCTCGGTGCCTCTGCTTCCCCCAGCAACACATTTGCCTCTGTCTTCTCCTTGGGGCTGGGAGGCGGGGCCCCACCTGCCCTGCTCTTCCTTGAGCGCCTACTGTGTGCCAGGCACCATGCGGATGCAGAGACAGCGTCAAGCAAAGCAGACTCGGTCTCCGTCCTCCATGCTAATAGGAGACGCAGTTGGGAATGTGAACACCACACAGAGTGCGTGCTGCTGGAAGGGACGGCACAACCAAGTTCCTGGACCCAGACTCTGGACAGGTGAGGAAGAATTGCTAAGGATGCATCCTCTAGCTGAGATCTGACAAGGAAGGAGCTAACTCGACAAACAGGATGGGGAACAGCATTCCAGGCGGGGGGAACAGCATAGGAAGAAACCCTGTGGTAGGAAGGAGCCCCAGGCATTTTGGGAGCCAAAAGATGGCCGTTATGGTAGGACCCCTGAGGGCAAGGGGGAGCCCAGTGGGGGCCGCGGGAGGCTCTTGCTAGGTACTTGGTAAATAGGCTGGAACATGTCAGGGAGCTTCCCAGGAAGACTGCTGGTTGGGAGTTAAGGGCCTGGAGTTCTAGCCTCAGCCCTGCACTACTTTGCTCTGTGACCCTAAGCAAGATGCTTCCCCTCTCTGGGCCTTTGGGTAAATCCTGATGCCCTCACTCATGATACTCTGATCCCTGAATGCTCAGAGCCTTTGCCCTAGCTCTTCCCGCCTCCCCATCTGCACGTCACTCAGACCACAGTGTGGACATCACCTCTCCAGATGCCACTCTGACCACTCACAGCGCCTGGCTCTCCCGCTGCTGTTACATCACCCTGCCTTATTTTTGCTGAGCTCATCCTGCAATCACAGATGCTCCTGTTGGTCCTTGTGCCTGTCTATTGTCTGTCTGCCCCTTGCCCTGGAGTTCTCTGCCTTCAGGAACTCATGAAATTGTCAGCCAAGTTACAGAGAAAGAGGGGCACCAGGAAGATGCACCCGCCTGGGAGTCCCACGGCCCTGAATTCAAACTGTGCCTATCCCCAGTTAATTTGGTCTGAGGATGTGGGCAGGCCACTCAGACTCTCTGAGCCTCAGTCTTCTCATCTGTGAAATGTATCATGTCTATTGCATGGAGTTCTGCACTGGTTCTCCTCCACGCTGATGTCAAGTCCTCCTGTTCCCATCCCATCCCCAGCTCTATTTGCCATTTCAGGAAGTGGGGGTAGCCAGGAACCGATCCAAGTCAAGCTCACCTGCCTCTGGGAGCCCTTGCCTCAGCATGTTTTTGGCCTATGTGTGCTCACCTGGGCATTCGGGGGGAGCCCAGTTTTCTGCGAGTCAGATGGAAACCCTAACCCCTTGGGCTCTTCAGGAAGCAGTTTTAAGCACAAACCAGGTCACTGGCCTTGTCTGAGGCAGGATCTGTTATTCTTTTGTTCATTCCACAGATGAGGAAACAAAGGCTCAGAGACGTGAAGGAATTTTCCCAAGGTCACCCAGAGAGATGGAACGGGGCTGAGACAGGATTTCAAGCCCAGCCAGGTCTCTTCATTCCTCTGCACACAGCTATTCCTCATGTCTGCTGCATGCTCACTCCACATCAGGCAGGATGCTGGTGGCAGGGGTGTAACTGTGAACTCACTCTTTGATTCATTCCACAGATGCCTAGAGCACCTTCCATGTTCCAGGCACCAGATGTGCCCGTGTCCCCCCAGGGTGATCCAGGAACATACACGCATATGAGAGGACACGCTGGCACATACCTAAGCTTGCACACGCACAGACATGCATGCAGAGGCGCACCCAGATATCCATGCCTACAAGCACTCATAAATACAGATACAGACATAAGCCTCCATTAGGACACTGACATCCGGACTTCAAAATGAGGTAAGAGAAATATACATGCAACACACATTGGTATATAACACACATCAGCATGCAACGTCCATCAGCACGCAGACCTCAGCCACATACCCATGGGGGCCCAGAAGCAGCCCACACACTCAAACCCTTTTTCCTCCCCTCTTGCTGCCACGTCTTGACACCCCTCATCCTCAATGTGTCCAGGGAGCCCCATTTGGCCACAACCAATGCCTCATCTGAGTTTGACACCCCACCCCACCGCAGTCACAGCCCCCGGTGGCTGGGGCATGTGACTTCCCTTCCTGGGCAGAGCAAGGACCTCCAGCCCATCCCCAGAGTGTGCACGCTTTTGGCCTTGCCACCAAGGTCCCTCCCCTCTCTAAGAGGCTGCTCTTCCACCACCCCAAATCCTTTCCAAGACAACCCAGAGACACAGAGGGTTTAGAAACCAGGCAAGTTTTAAATATAAGTTTGCACAATATTAACATTAAATATACATCATAAATAAGCCTTATAAATATAAAACTGATAAAAATTGATAAAAATCGATAAATTAGTCATGTCCCTCCAAGGAATTGGCCTCGCAGCTTCTGAGACCCCCTCTAGGAGGGCAATGGCTCCTGCGTGAGAAAATTCCAGGATCCACCACCAGGGGGAGCATCCAGCAGCGAGGACCCGAGACTGGGGCTTCCTGGCGCTGGGAGGTGGGTCTGCTTTTACAGAGACCTCCGTGTACACCTCCCAGCGCCATTTGCACCACATGTCCTGATTTACAGATTTTAATATCCACCTTACGTCAGGGAATCCAAGCAACCGACAGGCAGTAGGGGCCTTGTACAGCCTCTAACTCCCTAGCTTCACAAAGAAAAAACAGGTCCAGAGAGGTAAAGTGACCTGCCCCAGGCCACATGGTGACTTTGGGGCTGGCCTGGGACCTGAGCTCCATTCCCTGGACCCCCGGATCAGGGCTCCTGGGACACCCTGCCGCTGTTACAGCTGCCTAAAGTGAGGTCACCCAGACATCCAGGTGTCTGGTTTGGGACATGATGAGGCATAGGAGGCCAGCTCAGGCTGTGACCTCCCCTTCAGAACCACGGAAAGGAGGAAGTCTGGGGGCAACGGCCCTGCAAGTCATGAGAGGGAAGGACTGGCAGGCCTCGGGGAGCAAGGCAGGGGGGCAGTCAGCCCGGCCATGAGTCAGCCTGTGTCATCAGACCCCTGAATCAATGGAAAGTTGGCCCCGCGTGGCCCGCCCGGCCACCCCGCTGGGCCTGGGGAACTTGGGGCTGAGCCGGGGCGCAACAGCCTGACTCTGTCCCCCAGCCTGGAGGAGGTAGAGGGGTCTGCCCAGCTCCCACCTCTTAAAGTGCACTTCTCAGTGGCTAGTCGCAGAGGGGAACAGGTTTGGGGACCCGGGAGGTGTCATCCTGGGATGGTTCCTCTCATCCACAGAGCACCTGCCGCATCCTTCACCAGCAAGGGGTGCTCCCGAGGCTACCGGGGAAGCTGTCCCCTGGGCATGAGTCTCTTGCCTTTCCTGGAGGGTCTGGTCCTGCGCACCCCCTTCCTCAGGGCCTGGTGGGGGCTGTGTCTCCGGCTCCGGTTTGGGCTCTCCCCCCACTTGCTGAAGACCCGCCCCACTGAGTGCATGAAGCGATGGTAGCCACGCAGGAATCTGCAGCCCTCCAGCTTGCGCTGAAAAGCATCCGAGGCAGGGGTGGGGGTGGGCGGCTGAGAGGCCCCCCAGCCAGCCTTCGTGGGCTCAGCCGTGTCTGAGTTGTCCAGCAGCTGGGCCATGCAGTAGATGTTGTTCCTGAGCCCGAGGACGTTCGGCCTCGCCATCTGCAGCTTCTCCAAGTCCTCGATGTTCAGCCCAGACCTCTCCAAATCCTGGGCCTTGGGGAGGCGCTGCTCTAAGTCGGCCAGTCTGTGCAGGACGCAGCCCAGTGTGGCATTGAGGGTCTGCAGGAAGCCCCGCCTGCCCAGCCCCCTCAGGGTCTCCTCGCTGGGGAAGGCCCCGGGGCGCTCCCTGCAGTGCTCTCTCAGTTTAGGAACATCCAGGCCTTGGATACGTATCTGGGGGGAAAGAGGAGGATCACAGGGTGAATGCTGAGGATCCGGACCACACTCACAGACAAGTCAGCCTTGAAATGCTAGACCTCATGCACCCCTATCCAATCTCCCACTGGATGGATCCGGAAACTGAGGCCCGAAAGGGAAGAGGACCCCAAGATTACTGCAGGCAAGGTCGGAGTGATGTTGGGGGTCTGGTGGGATGCCCGTGGGGAATGAGGAGCTTCAAGAGGGCTGGACTCTGTCTTGCTCACTGCTACATCCCAGTGCCTAGACCAGAGCCTGGCAGGTGTGCAGGAAACACACTGAGTAAGCAGATGAGCGCGGTGATGGTGTCTGGAGTCCCACCCCGGGACCACAGAGCTAGGGAAGCTGGAGGGCCAGCCTTAGCTCCTCAGGGTTAAGGCTGGAATAACACAGCGACTCAGTTCCCCCACCTGGCCATATGGAGTGGGGCTGGGCCTGTCCTCCCTGCTTCTCACTCCCTTCCTAACCCCATAGTTCTCTGAGACTCAGACGCCACAAGGGCCCAGGTGCTTACATAGGGGTCCAGGAGTCTGCTGGTGTCCTGCATGAGATCTGTCTGCTTCTGGAGCTGGCCAAGGAGCACGTGGTACTCTTTCGAGCAGCTGCCTATAGCCGCCATGCTCGCCATGCTTGGAAACAGGAGTGCAAGGACCAGACCTAGGGCAGAGAAGAGGGGTGTCACCTGACTTGGCAAGGAAAGCTACAGATGGGAGCCTCGGGGAGGGGGTTCAAGAGGGCCTTGAAAGGTGCTTCCTTCATCCCAGACTTTGTGTAGTGGAGGGCGGGGGCTGGGCACTGTGTGGCACGCTGTGTGCACAGGTGTGCCCACCAAGGCCACCATCATCTCCCCAGTAAGTCACTGCCCAGGGCCTGACACAGTGGGAGGGACTGAGACAGTGGCTGCAATTTACCAAGTAGGTCTTTGAGCAAAGGCTGCAGTGCCCAGCTGGATCCCAATCCTGCCTACAGCACGGTTCTAACCTCGGGAGCTGACTCTCTGCAAGGTGGGACTGGCTCCCTGCAAGACCACTGGGCTAAAGACTGGCCACTGCCCTAGGACCTGCCTTGTCAGCTGCTCTGGCCATCCAGGTAGAGGGCCTGAGAGGGCTTCAGGGCAGGCAGCCCGGGAGCAGCTTGTGCCCTCAGCTCTGTCTGGAACCAGGAGAGGCTGCCTTTTCAACCAGAGGCGCAGCCTGGAACAGATGTGGAAGACCTTCCAGTCCATGTCCCCACTTTCCTGACAGGTAAACCACGTCTCAGGAGAAGGTCCTGCTCAGGTCACACAAGGCCAGGGCTCTCCCCTGACCTCTCATGCCTGCCTCTTCTCTCCATAAGTGGCTGTTCTGTCAGGCCCACCAGGGATGCTGTGAGCCTGTCAGAAGGTGTTGGGGGCGGGTACAGTTACCGCTTACCACCACCCCCAACGGGGCACCGGCAGCCACGTGGTCGGAAGGGGCCTGTGGCGCAATGGCCCGGAAGGCAGTGACACCATCGTTCCCGTCCTAAGAACCATCCGGCCCTTTGGGGAAGACTGGCTGTTGGGGAGGGCCGAGGGGCCAGACACCCAGGCTTAGCGACCCCAGGGCACCCTCTCCGCCTCCCCAGGTATCTGCTGCCGGGCTCTGGCAGGGGCCTGTGCCTGTGGCAGCGCACGTGGGACTGGGGTTTCTGTGTGGCTGTGCATCTGGGTCTGTGTGCGGCGTGAGGGAGACCTGTTCCGTTCACCGTGGGGACTCTGGTCTGCATGTGGGGGTTCCTGGGCTGGTGAGATCCAGGGTTGTGGATGACGTCATATGGCTGTGTGCGCATGTGGCCATGTGGGTGTGGCTGTGCATGCTGTGTGATTGTGTGGGCTCTGGGGCCCCCAGGCCCGGCTGACTTTCTATGCATCCTGGGCAAGCTGGAGGCCCCACAACCCCTCCACACCTCACACCACTTCCCTGCCCAGCTTCTGAGCCTCCCTCTCCTGCCCAGCCTCTTCGCCCATCCTATTCTCTCACCCCCTGGTTCCCAGAGTTGCCTCTACATCTTGACATCACCTACCCCTGGAAGCCTTCCAGGGATGCCCCTTCTCTACCTGTGGAGATGCCAGGTTCTCAGTGGACTGCTCTCTCTGCCTGACCTCCTGGCTCTCTCCCCTTCTCAGCATCCTTCTGCCTGGCGCCCGGCCTCCCCAGGTCCCAGAGGGCAGAGGGTGCCTCTGCTCCCCACCGGCACCCGTGGACAGACCCAGCAGGCGGGTTCTGGCGGGGAGGAAGGAAGTACTTACTGAGCAGCGTCCTCTGTGTGAGCAGTACCCCCATGCTGGGTGCCCGTGCTCTGGCCCGCGCCCGCTGGGGGTGACACCTCTCGGCTGGGAGCCCTGCAGGCTGGCAGCCACTTTATGCCCGCTGGGGCGATTGGCCAACACCTCATGAGGTGGGTGGGGATGGGGAGGGGGGAGGGCAGGCCTTCTGGGAACATGACCCCAAAAACCAAAATTTCCACGGGCGGCCAATGGGCGCAGGGCGCGGTGTATGCCCGCTCCTCCTCCTGTTTTCTTCGAATTCGTTCTTCGAGGTCAGCCCTACGCCCAAGGATGATGTAAACCGCAGCCTCAGCCTTCCTGGGGTGAGTGGGGAGGAAAAGGGTCCATGCCATCTTCGGGGAACTGGGCCAGGGATGGGCAGGAGGGACTTCGAGCTGGGCCTCTGGAGGCCCCAGGCCAGTCTCGGCCCAGGAGCCATTGGCCTCGCAGGACATGGTGGTTGGGGGCTGAGGGGAGCGAGACGTCTTCCTTCTTGAGTGCCCTTCCTGCCCTCTCGCCGGGGCTGTTGGGACATCTGTGAGCGGAAACCACCGGGCTCTGGGCACAGAGCCAGATGCAGGCTGGCAGCCCCGAGATTGTGGTTCAGGCCCCAGGACCAGCATCCTCCAGCCCAGCTCCCGACGGTCTCCTTTCCCCCATCGTGCACCCTCTGCCAGGCCCACTCCCCAAAGCCAGGCCTTGTCTCTGTAGACAGGCTCCACTGGGGAGAACTGGACACTTGGAGCAAGAGAAACAGGAGGCCAGGGTTCAAGCCTGCTGAGGTGCTGTGTGACCTGAGGCAAGTCACTTAACCTCTCTGGGCCTCAGAGACCCACAACTATAAAATGAGGAGGAGAAAAGCCTTTCCCAGCCCACCTCACAGGGTTGCTTCCATCATGGACGTAAAAGGAAAAGACCTCTGAAGGAAAAAGCAAAGATGAAGGTCTGATTCCAAGTATTGGCTCTCGAGGGGGCGGGATGGGGGAAGGAGGAGATGGGGAAGCTGTGAGCTCAGAGGGGAAGCCGGGGAAGGGGAGTTGCCGCCTTGACAGTTGGGGACCAGGTTTCACTTTCTCTGAAAGATAGCGATCTTAGGTTGGTCCTCTGCGAAAGGGCCCTGGGAACAGTGCCACCCTATTCAACCTGCTACTTTACTGTGGGGTAAACTGAGGCCCGGGTGAAGGCAGACAGGGAGGCCAAGATGCTGGCCCAGGCCTATAGACCCTGCCTGGTCAGCACATCTCCCAGGCCCAGAGGAGGGTCCTTGGCCTGCACCCTAAGAAGCCTGGGTGGGAGGAGGCCCTCAGGAGTCTGGGGAGTCAGGGTGGGACTCCTGGAGGCTGCCAGGGAGGTCTGAGCTGCTCCAGCTGGAGGGAGCATGGGATCTGGGGCACCTGAGCAAGGAGAGCTGGGGCAGCCAGAAAGGAGGAGGTTGGATGCAACCCTGTCCATGCCTGCTCCCGATGCCCAGTGTGGCCACCAAGGCTGTTGCCACCCATTCTCCCCATCACTCATTTATTCATTCGACAAACCTTTATTTGGCTCCATGCTGCACCAGCCACTCCCAGGTCTGAGGATCACGTAGTAGGCAAAAATAGGCGACCCCACGCCCAGGAGGCTGCTCTTCAGCCCCTACCCACTCCCGGGCACCCAGGCTGGGACTCACCACACCAGGCCCCATACCTCCCCCTCACCACCCCCAGGGGCCAGTTCTGGATTCTCATCCTGAGAATGTCGCTTCCGCTGAAGTCCTCATCTCTGTGCCCACCCCCACAATGCTGCTTCCTGGGGCCATGCCAAGAGGGGATCCTTCTCCATTTCACATCCCTGATCTCATCTTTTTTTCTCTTTTTTTAAATGCAGGATCTTGCTCTGTCACCCAGGCTGGAGTGCAGTGGCGCCATCATAGGTAGCTCACTGTGGCCTCCAGCTCCTAAGCTGAAGCAAGGCTCCCCGCCTCAGTCTCCTGAGTAGCTGAGACCACAGGCATGCGTCACCATGCCCAGCTAAGTTTTTTATTTTTTGTAGAGACGGGGTGTCACTATGTTGCCCAGGCTGATAACAAACTCCTGGGTTCAAATGTTCCTCCTGCCTTGGCCTCCCAAAGCGCTGGGATTACAAGTGTGAGCCACAGCACCCAGCCACCAATCTCATCCTGCAACAGCCAGGCGAGAGAAGCCGCTGGGCAGAGACACCTCAGCTCACTTCAGTGAGGAGCTCGAAGCTCTGGGAAGTTTAGGGGCTGGCTCAAGGAAGGAGCGCCAGATCTGAGCAGAGGGCTCCAGGCCATTCCCAGCTATGGCTGACCGACCACCACGCTTGGCGAGAAACAGCCACATGCCTTTATCTTACTCTATCTCCCTGTGGTCCAGGGAGGCCGTGCTGTCTCCTCATGGCAGAGAGAGGAGGTTGCTTTGTCTGAGGTCACCTACGAACAGTTAAGAGGAGAGGGGCATTTGGCCAGGCATGGTGGCTCACGCCTGTAATCCCAGCACTTCGGGAGGCCGAGGCAGGAGGGTCATTTGAGCCCAGGACTTCGAGACTGTGTCTTTACAGAAAATTTAAAAATAAATTATCCAGACATCGTGGTGCATACCTGAAGTCCCAGCTACTAGGGAGGTTGAGGCAGGAGGATCACTCGAGCCCCGAAGGTTGAGGCTGCAGTGAGCCATGATCATGCCACAGCACTCCAGCCTGGGTGACAGAGCAAGGCCCTGTTTAAAACAAAAACAAAAACAAAAACAAACCCACCAAGAAAAGAAGGCATTCAAATGAGGCCCAAAGACCATACTCTTTGCACATAGCTAATGAGGGTGTCAGGCACAGGGCCCAGGGCCCAGAGTCACTGAAGGTAAGGAGAGCATGTAGATTACATTGCTAGGGCTCCCATAACAAAGTACCACAGACTAGGGGGCTTAAGTAACAGAGATTTATTTTCTCACAGTTCTAGAGGCTGAAGTCTGAAATCAAGGGCTGGTTCCCAAGGCCTCTCTCCTTGACTTGTAGATGACTGTCTCTCCCTGTATCTCCACATTGTGTTCCTTCTGCTTGTCCGTGGCCTAATCGCCTTTTTTTTTTTTTTTGAGACAGAGTCTAGCTCTGTCACCCAGGCTGGAGTGCAGTGGCATGATCTCAGCTCACTACAACCTCTGCCTCCTGGGTTCAAGCGATTCTCCTGCCTCAGACTCCTGAGTAGCTGGGATTACAGGCATGTGCCACCATGCCAGGCTAATTTTTGTATTTTTAGTAGAGACGGGGTTTCGCCATGTTGTCCAGGCTGATCTCGAACTCCTAATCTCAGGTGATCCACCTGCCTCAGCCTCCCAAAGTGCTGGGATTACAGGAGTGAGCCACCGCGCTCAGCCTTGCCTCTTCTTATGAGGACACCATTCACATTGGATTAGGGCCCACTCAGTGACTTCGTTTTACCTTAATTATTCCTTTTTTTTTCTTTTTCAAGACAAGGTTTTGCTGTGTTGCCCAGGCTTAAGTGTACAGTGGTGCTTTCATAGCTCACTGCAGCCTTGAACTCCCAGCCTTAAGCGATCCTCCTGCCTCAGCCTCCAGAGTAGCTGGGATTATGGGTATATGCCACCACACCTGGCCAATTTTACCTTAATTACTTCTTTTTTTTTGAGGTGGAGTCTCACTCTGTCACCCACGCTGGAGTGCAATGGCGCCAGCTCGGCTCACTGCAACCTCTGCCTCCCAGGTTCAAGCAATTCTCCTGCCTCAGCCTCCCGAGTAGCTGGGACTACAAGTGCCCACCACCATGGCTGGCTAATTTTTGTATTTTTTTAGTAGAGACGGGGTTTCGCCATGTAGGCCAGGCTGGTCTCGAACTCCTGGCCTCAAGTGATCTGCCTGCTGCGGCCTCCCAAAGTGCTGGGATTACAGGCGTGAGCTACCGCACCCGGCCCTTAATTACTTCTTTAAAGGCTCAACTTCCAAATACAGTCACGTTCTGACACACTATGGTTAGGACTTCAACACATGAGTTCAGGGAAGACAGCATTCAGTCCATGCAGCCTGCAAGAGGAGGGCATGGCTGCAGGGCACAGGGGCTGGGGCCACTGCCGGAGCATCCAGAGTGAAGTGATACACAGGAGGACAGGGAGTGACTCGGAGGTGAGGAGGCCTGGCCGCTGACCATCCCAGCCAAGCGTGAGGAAAGATGCGTCAGCGTTTCTGGTGAGGTCAGCAATCAGTGACGTCCCTCTCACCAGCAGGAAAAGCTTGCAACATGGCCCAGCCAGTATAAATAGGCTCCCCGACCACAGGACCCGGGCTGTCCCCTCTTCCCGGGCCACGTCAGCCAGGCCCGCGTGATTTGGAGAGGAAGAGAGGACCAGCTTGGTTCCTCAGAACTGCTGCTTCCTCGCTTTCCGGCTTACCCTCCGGCTGTGGGGGCCCTACGCCTTTAAATGCAAGGATAGGACCTGAGATGGCCTGGCAGGGCCAGGTCAAAGCTGGAGGCTGGGGAAAGGTGCTCCGGTGGGGAGAGAAGGTGGCCCCCAATCTGCTGGGTGGGAGGTGGAGACCAACGCAAGTTCCATCTCAATCTGCCTGTGAGCCCAGTGTCCCTGGACCAGTCATGTCCCCCTTCTGAGCCTCGGTTTTCTCTTTTTAAACTGCAATGACAGAACTGAACGACAATGAAAAAGACAAGCAATCCAATTTAAAAATGGGCAAAGGATTTTAATAGACATTTCTCCAAAAAAAAAAAAGATATACAAATGGCCAAGAAGCACGTGAAAATATGCTAAACACCAGGGAAATGCAAATCAAAACCATGATGAGAAGCCATTCCACATTCACTAGGGTGGCTATAATCAAAGGTAGACGATTACAAGTGCTAACGAGGAGATGGAGAGATGAGAACCCTAGGGCATTGCTGGTGGGAATCTACAATGAATGGTGCCGCCAAATTGGAAAAGTTTGGCACTTCCGCAAATGGTTAAACACAGAGGCTGGGGCAGTGGCTCACGCCTGTAATCCCAGCACTTTGGGAGGCTGAGGCGGGCAGATCACTCGAGGCCAGGAGTTTGAGACCAGCCTGGCCAACGTGGTGAAACCCCATCTCTACTAAAAGTACAAAAAATTACGCAGGCATGGTAGCACTCGCCGGTAGTCCCAGCTACTCAGGAGGCTGAGGCAGGAGAATTGCTTGAACCTGGGAGGCAGAGGTTGCAGTGAGCCACGATTGTGCCACTACTCTCCAGTCTGGGTAGCAGAGTGAGATGCTGTCTCAAAAAAAAAAAAAAAAAAAAAAAATAGAGATATCATATAACCAACAATTCCACTCCTAGATATACACGCAAGAGAACTGAAAACGTAGGCGAGGTGCAGTGGCTCACACCTGTAATCCCAGCACTTTGGGAGGCCAAGATGGGAGGATCACTTGAGCCCAGGAGTTCAAGACCAGCCTGGGCAAAAAAAGTGAGACCCCATCTCCACAAAACATTTAAAAATTAGCTGAGCATGGTGGCTTGCGCCTGTGTGGTCCCAGCTACTCAGGAAGCTGAGACCGAAAGATCACCTGAGCCTGGGAGGTCAAGTCTGCAGTGAGCCATATTCATACCACTGCACTCCAGCCTGAGTGACAGAGTGAGACTCTGTCTCTGGACAAAAAAAAAAAAAAGTCTGAGCACGGTTTTTCACACCTTTAATCCCAGCATTTTGGGAGGCCAAGGCAGGTGGATCACCTGAGGTCAGGAGTTCAAGACCAGCCTGACCAACATGGTGAAACTCCATCTCTACTAAAGATACAAAAATTAGCTGGGCATGGTGGTGCGCGCCTGTAATCCCAGCTACTCAGGAGGCTGAGGCAGGAGAATCACTTGAATCTGGAAGGTGGAGGCTGCAGTGAGCCGAGATCGCGCCTTTGCACCCCAGCTTGGCAACAAGAGCAAAATGCCGAAAAAAATAAGAAAGAGAGAAAGAGAGAGAGAGGGAGAGAGGGAGGAAGGAAGGAAACATACATCCACACAAAAACTTGCAAATGTTCATAGGAGCAATTATTCAGCATAGCCAAAAAGTGGAAGCAACCCAAATGTCTGTCAATAGAAAATGGATAAACAAAATGTGTTCTATCAATACAAAGGAATATTAAGTCACAAAACGGAAGGAAGCATTGTCATGTACCACAACATGCATGAACCTTGAAACCATGATGCTGCATGAAAGAAGCCAGACACAAAAGGCCACATGTTGTATGATTCTGCTATGGGAAATGTCGGGAATAGGCACATGGAGAGACACAGAGAATACACCAGTGGCTGCTGGGGGCTGGGGCATCCAGGGCTGCGGAGAGACTGCTAATGGGCACGAGGTTTCTTTGGAGGTGATGAAGATATTCTGGAATTACATAGTGGCGATGGTTGCACAACCATGTGAATATATCCAAAACCCCCCAAATCATACCCTTTAAAATGATACAATTGATGGTAGGTGAGTTGTATCTGAATGTTTTAAAATGCAGTAGCAAATGCACCTTGTAGGACAGTCAGCAAAATGCAGTGAGGTGAGCACGTGAGCGCCTGGCACATTGGAGCAGGTGCTCGGTCACACTTACCCGCCAGCCGCTGGGGCAGACGAAGGCAGGCATTTGCTTATGTCACACGGTGGCTTTGAGGGAGATTGGGAAAGGCGGTGTTACATAAACCCCAGGGTGAACAAGGAGCCATCAAGCACCCTCCCCAGAAGGTCATCGAGGTCACATTGGGATGGGGGGGGGATCCCTTGGCTTGCAACCTCCACGGAGTTCTTCTGGGACCTGGAGTGTCCACCCACAGTTGTAGGAGAAGGAACCCCATTCTGTGCAGTAACCTCCAACTGTCTGCCTCATGGCAACCGAATCCATAGATCCTTAGACAAGGCCCCACCACTGTCCACTCTCTGGCTGGCCTGGAAACTCCCGCTGCTGCTCTCTTTGAGCCCAGGATCCTGTCCTGAGATGAGGGGACATGTGAGATGACCACAGAGTGCCCACAACCCCACAGAGCCAGGCAGAGCTCCTTAGCGGCTCTAAGCACTAGAATACTATGCTAACTAAAAACAACCCTCAGCATCAAACAAGGATAAGGAAGTCTAGTCTGACTTTTCTCTTGATGACAACATACCATGCCTATTTTGAAACGTCAGAGTCTGGCCAAAAATGTTTGGGTGAACGGGGTACCAGTCATCGTTATCGGGAACATTTCTGGAGCAACCTCTGTGTACTGGTCCCAGTCCTAAGCATTGAATCCTTGCAACCACTTTAGGAGGCAAGTATCATTATTTGGTCCTGCAGATGGTGAAGCTGAGGCCTGAGAGGCAGAGACCTGGAAGGGAGCAAAGGCACACTGGAGCCCGGCACCCTCCTAGAGCCACAAGATCGACCCGCATGCCCAGTGGGTTGTCCAGAACTGATGTTGCCAAGTGGCTTGAGGAAGGCAAAAACAACAGCTTGGAGAAGGAGCCAGGAGAGGGAGGAGGTTCCCTGTCACAGTGGGAGGCCAGCCAGGGCGCAGAACGGCACAGGCCTGGTTTAGAGAATGGCAGGTGTGGCTGGAAGTCTGACAGGGAGGGAGGAAGATGAGGAGTGAGGGGTGATGCCATCCCGCTAGGCTTTGTTGCTCTTGTGGCCCCTAGGGAGGGGCTTATACAACACAGCCGGGTCGAGTCCTTCTGCTTAAACAGTCCCTGTCTTCCCATTGCCATTCTGATAAGGCCAAAGTCATTACCACGGCCACCAGGTCCTGCCCACCTCCCAGCCTCACTAGTACCTTTCTTTTGCCTGCCTCTTTCTTTGGCCTTCCTCAGTCCTTCCGGGAGCAGCTGTCACCTCAGGGCCTTTGCACATGCCGTTCCCACTTCCTGAGAACTCTACCTGTGACCTGCCACCTAGACATCAACGTCCAGTCCACACTGCATCTTTTCAGGGAAGCTCTCCCTGACCTTCCTCACCCCAGGCTGGTCCCAACCCCCCTCCTGGGACCCTCCCAGAGTACCACGTATCCCTCCACACCACGCTCTTCAGAGGTGTACGTTTTTAAAACTATGAGGTTGTCTCTCCAGCCAGACTGGAAACTCTCACAAGGTGTATACTGTGGTTGTGGCCCCCACCCCCATTGCCTCTCCAGGGCACAGCAAAGCCCCCAGAATGTAATAGGCTCTCCATACATTCTTGGTGAACCGATGAATGCACAGCCATATAGCTGCAGCCATCTTTAGAAGCCTGGGGAAAGGTGAGCTGTGGCTCCCAGGCTGCAGGACCCAGAGGCGTCCCTGTGCCACATCTGGTGAACCCAGAGCCAGGCCTCTGGAAGTGCAGGGCCATCTCGCTGTGGGCAGGAACAAGTCTCTCAGGCCCTTTTCCATGCATTCTCCCGGTCCCCTCTTCCAAAGAAATCAGAACTCTATCAATCACAGTCCATCAGCGCATGTGATTCTGTTTCTGGGAAGCTTCAATTTCAAAGACGCTGAGTTTCTCTTTTATGATAATTTTTTTTAAAGGGAAATCAGAATCTGCTCTTTCACTCACTGCAGATTTCAGCACTTTCCTGGAAAATTGACTAAAAAAGAAAAAGCCACTGGTGCTTCTTTTAAAGGGTTCACTTCAGAATGAATTCCACATGAGTGGCACCTGATGGTCTCATAGAAAGAGATTGGTCTTCGTGAAAGCGGGCAGTCCTACCTTTTGCAAAAACAGACAAATCACAGTGGGTTCTCAGTCTGTCATTTGACCTATATTTAAGTACCCACTGTGTGTGTTGGGCATAGGCTAGGTGTGGAGGATAAATCAGAGAGAAGGAAAAGGCTTCCGGTCAAATGAATCTGCACCGAATGTCTTTTTATAGCCAGGTTTTGAAGGGTGAGTAAATGCACACGCTCACACAGGTGCATACAAGGGCCAACACCCGGCACATGGAAGGGTCTGGAAAACCCATTGATGGACCACCCATTTCTCAACCCAGGCCACAGAAGGGAGCACCTGACTCACCCTCGCTTTTGTGGTGTAGCAATGCACCTGTGTCCTGAACAGGACCAATCAGAATCCTTCCCTGGGATGACGTCAGACTCAGGAAGCATACCTCTGTCACATGGCTGGGTTATCACTAATCTGCTGCTATGGAAAACCACCTTCCCCAGCCTCACAGGCGGAGGTGGGGGGTCCTGCAGAGTGGACAAGAATGTGGCCGGTGCAGCCAGGGAGGCTGAGGGGTCTCCCTGATCCCTGATCCCTGTTGAAGCCAGGGACATACACGTGGTGTGTCCCAGCCACACGGGACAAGACACAGGTCCCCTCTTTGCTAGCTGCGCTGGTTTTCTGGCACTTGGAGCTGGGAGTCATTCGTCCCACACAAGCATGAAGATAGAGGCAGGAGGCACAGAGGACAGGGAGGAAGGAAGTTGGTCGGACTCAGAACATTCTGTTGGTGCCAGCTGCACGGGCACAGCAAGTGCTGCAAAACCTCAGAGTCTTTGCCCAACAAAGAGGCAACTGCAGAAGATGGTGGGAAGAGGCCAGGGTCCCAGTGGGGCTGTCTACAAATGACAGCCCTGATCCCAAGGGGAAGTCTGGGACACAGAGGTGGGGCTCCCAGGGATGTCGATCACCACCTGGAGGAAGTGCCCTGGGACAGGCGCTGTGCAAGGGTGGCTTTCCTCCCCATCTCGTTCTCGGAGAGACACCAAGGAAACTCTGGGTGTTTATTCTGATACGAAAAAGAGAAACAAATCCGGTAGTTCTGAGGGGGACAGAAGGCCATCAGCGCTTGCTCCATCCAAGGGCCTGCTGGTGGCCATTCAATGGGTGATAGAGGGTGACTGGCCAGGGCCAGGTCACTCTGTCTGTCCACAGAACAAGCATATACAGAAGGAAGGCAGAACAATGTGTCATTAAACACAAGTGCTGGGCGCCTCCACAGTCAAGAAGGCAGAGCTTAGTAACCGAAAGGTGAAAACAACCCAAATGTCCTTTAACAGATAATACAGCTGGGCACGGTGGCTCATGCCTGTAATCCCAGCACTTTGGGAGGCTGAGGCAGGTGGATCATCTGAGGTCAGGAGTTCAAAATCAGCCTGGCCAACATGGTGAAACCCCATCTCTACTAAAAATACAAAAATTAGCCGGGCGTGGTGGCGGGCACCTGTAGTCCCAGCTACTCGGGAGACTAAGACAAGAGAATCTCTTGAAGCGGGAGGTGGAGGTTGCAATGAGCTGAGATTGCGCCATTGCACTCCAGCCTGGGCGACAAGAGTGAAACTCTGTCTCAAAAAAAAGAGAAAAGAAACAAAATGTGGTCTACCCAAACCATGGACTATTATTCAGCCATAAAAAAGAGTGAAGCACTAACACACACTGCAACGTGGATGAACCCCAAAGACGTTATGCTGAACCAAAGAATCTAGATGCAAAAAGTCACCTATTACACAATTCCACTGCAAGAAATATCCACCATAGGCAAATCCATAGTGACAGAATGCAGCCTGGTGGTCACCAGGGGCTGGGGGAGAGAGGAATGGGGAGTGGCTATTAATGAATATGGGGTTTCTTTTTGGATTCATGAAAATGTTTCAGAACTAAATAGACAGTTGTGCAACATTGTGAATGTACTAAAGGGCCCCGAATTCATTTTTCTTTTTTTTTTTCTTTTCTTTTCTTTTTTTTTTTTTTTTGAGACGGTCTGGCTCCTTTGCCCAGGCTGGAGTGCAATGGCATGATCTCAGCTCACTGCAACCTCCATCTCCCTGGACTCAAGTCACCTCAAGCCATCCCCTGCAGCTGGGACTACAGGCACGTGCCAACACGCCTGGCTAGCTTTTAGTAAAGATGGCGTTTTGCCATGTTGCTCAGGCTGGTCTCAAACTCCTGAGCGCAAGTGATCCGCCCACCTCAGCCTTCCAAAGTGCTGGGATTACAGGCATGGCATCCAGCCCAATTAGTCATTTTTAAAATGGCTGGTTTTATATATTATGTGAAGCTCACTGCAATTAAAAAAAAAAAAATTTAAGGCAGAGCTGAAAAACACAACCAAGCCAAGGGGGCTGGAAGACAGTGAGTCAGACGTCAAGGGGGCAGGAGAAAGTCCAAGGGCCTCCCCTGGCTCTTCCTGTTTTATTGCCTATTGTGCACTTATCTAAGAGCTCTTATTCGTAGACACAGAAAAGCCTCACTTAAGTTGCAAAGGCCGAGGAGTGCTGGCTTAGGACAGGGCCTGATGGCAGCTAGGAAGGCTTTCCTCTTTGGGAGAGAACAAGCATGGGGAGGCGCCAACCGGAAAGCTGGTGCAGGCTGGGAGGTCTCAAAGGCAGGTCTCGTGAGCAGGGGGCTGTGATCAGGGAGGGAGAGGACACACTAGGGTTGA
This sequence comes from Pongo abelii, assembly GCF_028885655.2. Taxonomy (NCBI): domain Eukaryota; kingdom Metazoa; phylum Chordata; class Mammalia; order Primates; family Hominidae; genus Pongo; species Pongo abelii. The sequence goes on from NC_085929.1 coordinate 36,715,340, forward strand.
GACTGAGGCAGGGAGGCCCGCGGGGAGTCTAAGACAGCAACAGAGGAGAGAACATCCGTGGCTGAATCCGGTCCCTGGAAAGCATGGGGTGCCGACTGCGGAGAAGCACTGGGCTGGAGAGCCGGAAGGGTGGGGGGCTCTGTGTCAGGGCAGGCTGGCTGAGCAGAGTCCAGGCTGAGCAGCTCTGGGCACAGTGGGCAGAAAGGAGGGGCAGTCGTGCTTCTGGCTGCAGACAGAAGAAGGGGACAGAGAAGGAGAGGAGGGAGCGGGTAGGTGGGACACTGGAGAGGCCAAGGCTGAGGGAGCCAGGGCAGGAAGGTGGAAGGTGGAGGGTACTGGTGACTGCTCGGGAGCTGGGCCTTCTGAGAGCTGGCCACTGGAACCAGCACTGGGGGAGGTGGCAGTGCAGCAGCAAATGTCCCCTGATCAGGGAGAGGCAGGGAGGCCTGAGGGCATGTGGGTTCAGGGTAGAAAAGTAGACAAGAGGGTACACACGGGCGCATGTGTGAACACAAAAACCTGAAAGACGGCTGGGCGCTGTGGCTCATGCCTGTAATCCTAGCACTTTGGGAGGCCAAGTGTGGATCACCTGAGGTCAGGAGTTCAAGACCAGCCTGACTAACATGGCGACTAACTTGACTAAAAATACAAAAATTAGCCGGGCGTGGTGGCAGGCACCTGTAATCCCAGCTACTTGGGAGGCTGAGGCAGGAGAAGCGGTTGAGCCTGGGAGGCAGAGGTTGCAGTGAGCCGAGATCGTGCTACTGCATTCCAGCCTGGGTGACAGAGTGAGACCCTGTCTCAAAAAACAAAACAAAAAAAATCATGGAAGATGCCTCCATGCGCGCATACTCTCACAAACATACAAAACCAGCCCTGACACATAGAAAAACAGACTTGCAGAAACACAGACCCCCCCCAACACTCACATGTGTACACACATGCACAGATGCATAGACACATACAGCCATATACATGCAGGCAGGCACACATGCAGAAAGGGAGCCAGTGTTCTTACGTAAGCAGATACATGTACACCCACAGACAGCCTGACCTCCAGTAGAGGTCCAAGTACACACCCACACCAGGACACACTGTCACTTCTACATCGGTGTAAACTGTCTCGCATACATGCGCACCTTCCTGCCAAAACAGACTCATCTGTAGAGACGTATACACAGAGGTCTGCACTCACTGCAAAGGCAATGCTGCCCACGCACACCCAAGCAGTACACACACCCGTGCAGCTTGCAGACACCTCTGCAGCACAGTCACCCATGCAGCACACACATCCACATGGCACCATGATCAACCCCCGGGAAGGCAGCTCTGGGTACCCCATAAGAGGCAGCCTGGCTCTGGAACCCCAGTACCGGGGCTTGCCTGGGAAAGTGAGATGCAAACCGCGGCCATTGCCCAACACACCCACCCTGCCAGCCCCGGGTCAGGAAGGAGCCAGGGCCAGGCCTCGCGTGCCCGCCCACACATCCGTTGCCACCAGCAGCAGACACCCGGCCACCGACACAGACAGCTGGGATTGCAAGGGATCTTGCAAAATCTCCCGTCCCTCAGGGTTTAGCTAAATTGTCTCTTTGCCCAAGGAAACTCCCCAGGCTCCTGTGGGGACTCCTAACCTTCTTTCGGAATTCTGGTTCCGCATTGCCCAGCTGTGTGACATTGGGCAAGGCACTTCACCTCTCTGTGCTTCATGTCCACCTGGGTAAAATAGGAATTAACAAGAGCATGCGTTGAATATACAGTCATGCACTGCATAACATTTTCATCAATGATGAACCACATTTATGATGGTGGTCCTGTAAGATTATAATAGAGCTCAAAGGTTCCTGTCATCTAGTGATGTCTGGATGATCCGACCTTGTATAGATCTAGGCTAGTGTGTTAGTGTGTGCGTGTTGGTCATAGTTTTGGTGGGTTTTTGTTTTTGTTTTTTGAGACGGGGTCTTGCTCTGTTGCCCAGGCTAGAGTGCAGTGGCGTAAACATAGTTCACTGCAGCCTTGACCTCCTGAGCTCAAGCAATCCTCCCACTCCCGCCTCCTGAGTAGCTGGGAGCACAGGTGTGTACCACTACGCCCAGCTAATTTTTATTTTTTGTAGAGACAGGGTCTTGCCATGTTGCCCATGCTGGTCTCGAATTCCTGGGCTCATGTAGTCCTTCTGCCTTGGCCCCCCAAAGTGCTAGGATTATAGGCATGACTCACTGTGCCCGGCTTGGTCTTAGTTTTTTAACAAAAATGTTTAAAAAGTTTTTAAAAATTTAATTTTAAAATAGAAAAAAGCTTATGCAGTAAGAATATAAAGAAAATATTTTTGTTTAGCTGTACAATGTGTTTTAAGCTGAGTGTTAATACAAAAGATTTAAAAATTAAAAAATAAAAGTTTACAAAGTAAAACGTTATAGTAAGTGAAGTTTCATTTATCATTGAAGAAAGAAAAATATTTTTAATAAATTTAGTGTAGCCTAAGTATACAGTGTTTATCAAGTCTACAGTAATGTATGGTAACGTCCTAAGCCTTCACATTCACTCACACTCACTCACTGACTCACCCCGAGCAACTTCTAGTCTTGCAAGCTTTATTCATGGTAAATGTCCTATTCAGGTATTTTTTATTTTGTTTCGTTTTGTTTCTGAGATGGTCTCGCTCTGTCCCCCAGGCGGGAGTGCAGTGGTGCGATCTCAGCTCACTGCAACCTCCACCTTCTGGGTTCAAGCAATTGTCCTGCCTCAGCCTCCCGAGTAGCTAGGATTATAGGTGTGCACCACCATGCCTGGCTAATTTTTGTATTTTTAGTAGAGATGGGGTTTCACCATGTTGGCCAGGCTAGTCTCAAACTCCTGACCTCGTGATCCGCCCACCTCGGCCTCCCAAAGTGTTGGGATTACAGGCGTGAGCCACCACGCCCGGTGGGTGTACTGTTTTTATAATTAATTTATTGAGAGACAGAGTCTTGCTCTGTCACCCAGGCTGGAGTGCAGTGGCATGATCATAACTCACTGTAGCCTTCAACTCCTGGGCTCAAGTGATCCTCCCTCCTCACAGCCTCTTGAGTAGCTGAGTAGCTAGGACTACAGGCACATACCACCATGCTCAGCTGTTTTTTTTTATTTTTTGAGATAGAGTCTCGCTCTGTCGCTGAGGCTGGATTGCAGTGGCACGATCTCGGCTAATTGCAAGCTCTGCCTCCCAGATTCACGCCATTCTCCTGCCTCAGCCTCCCAAGTAGCTAGGACTACAGGTGCCCACCACCACATCCGGCTAATTTTTTTTTTTTTTTTTGTATTTTTACTACAGACGGGGTTTCACCATGCTAGTCAGGATGGTCTCGATCTCCTGACCTCGTGATCCGCCTGCCTTGGCCTCCCAAAATGCTGGGATTACAGGCATGAGCAACTGTGCCCGGCCCCAGCTTTTTTTCTTTTTTTTTTAGACAGAGTCTTGTTCTGTTGCCCAGGCTGGGGTGCAGTGGCACGATCTCAGCTCACTGCAAGCTCCACCTCCCAGATTCACGCCATTCTCCTGCCTCAGTCTCCAGAGTAGCTAGGACTACAGGCACGTGCCACCATGCCCAGCTAAGTTTTTTTTGTATTTTTAGTAGAAAAGGGGTTTCACCATGTTGGTCAGGATGGTCTCAATCTCTTGACCTCGTGATCCACCCGCCTCAGCCTCCCAAACTGCTGGGATTACAGACGTGAGCCACATGCCCAGCAATTTTAAAATTATTATTATTATTATTGTACAGATGGGCTTTCGCCATGTTGTCCAGACTGGTCTCCACCTGGGTAAAACTCCTAGGCTCAAGTGATTCTCCTGCCTCAACCTCCCAAAGTGCTGGGGTTACAGGTGTGAACCACCACACCTGGCTATGCTTTTTTTATACCGCATTTTTACTGTGCCTTGTCTATGTTTAGGTATATAAGCACTCGCCATTGCATTATAACTGCCTACACTATTCAGCACAGAAACATGCTGTACAGGTTTGTAGCCCAGGAGCAACAGGCTAGCCCAGCTGGCCCAGGTGTGTACAGGCTATCCCAACTAGGTTTGTGTGAGTACACTCTATGATGTTCATACAACAACCAAATCGCCTAATGATGCATTTCTCAGAACGTATCCCCTCTCCTTAAGTAACATGTAGACTGTATAGATGTAAATTAACCAAGCACAACACCTGCCCTCCCATACAGGCGAATGAGGGAAGTGGCTTCCCTGTGCTCACTCAGTAAGCCAGCCGCAGATGGCTCAGCATCCCCCGCTACTCTTTTCTCCTGCCTCCTGCTCAGGCCCTTCCCACCGGGCAGGATCCTGGGTCCCAGAGGAAGATGAAGAGCAATACAGTTTCTTCTCACCTCTACAGAGGACCAAAAAGCCAGCTGTGGAACCATTTGGCAAGCATGGGACCCGGCGGCCTCACCCACCTGGGAGGGAGATGAGGACTTTAAATCCTAAATCTCTGCTCCAGTATTTCAGAGAGGGGAATTTAGGAGTTCACTTCCTCTGTCTAGGCATGAAGATGAGAAAGGGTGGAAGTAAGCCGCTGACTCTGCCTGGCTGAGGTTTCCTCATCTCCCGTCCCCACCCACCCAGGCCCACATCCTCCCTGCAGATGCTGGGCACCAGGCTGGCAGTTGGAGGGCAGAGAGCCCCCTCCCTCTCCCTGAGGGACTGTGGGCAGGCCCCTCCCTGGGACCTGCTGCCATCTTTATGAAGACAGGCACTTGGGCTCCCCAGCCTGTGCTGATGTGGACAGGTGACCAAGAGCTCCCAAGGTGAAGGATGTGGGCTGCGTGCCAGTAAGTGCCCCCAACCTCCGTTATGAATGATCCACATGGAGCCCAACCCCGGACCCAGGCTAACCAGACCAGCTTCCTGTGCCCCGGGCCTCTGGGGGCCTGGATGGGACAAGGAGGTAGCTCTGTGAGTCTCCACCTTAACCTGAGAGATCTCAAGGTCAGCCTGTCTGACCTGACACACAGCATCAGCTGCGTGTGAGATTCAGGGTCACGTTCCTGGAAGATGCCCCCCCCTTTCTCATCTGTGTGTCCCTGGGGCACCTCCCACGCTCTGTGCCCCTGAGCCCAGCTTTGTCTCATGATCTCCCCAGCACTCCTAGGAAGGTGGCCCTATCTGTAGCCTGCTGGAGGCGAAGAGATGGCCCAGTGACCCCTAAGGACCCTATTATCTAGGAGCTAAAAATCCTCCACACAGACACAACGGGTATGTGGCAGAGACACACACGGGCACACTGACCTCAGGCCTGTGTGAGTCAGAGCAGCCCGCAGTGGTGCACCTGTGGCCCCTCACCCAGGCCAGCCTCATGGACAACCCCAAGAACTAGCGGAAGCCAGGTTGGGACTTGGCATGAGGGACCCAAGAGAGGCCTGAGGCCCTTGGTGAGCCGGGGCAACAGGAACACCAAACATTGCCAGGAACACCAGGCAATGACTCATAGGCAGACAGACAGATGGTGAGACCCCCAGGGCTGGATATGGGGCCAGGAGCCTGCTAGCTATAGGTTAAAGAGCCCCAAGAATCCTGACTCTGAAGCTCCCACCTCAAGCCCAGACATCCCGCAAGCCAGGGCCCACACCAGGTCCTCAAAAGAGAGGAACTGGGACTCCCATCCCCCCAACCCCCCTCCCCCAACAAAAGACAAACTCGGCCTGGCGTGGCACTTTGGGAGGCCAAGGCAGGCGGATCACTTGAGGTCAGGAGTCCAAGACCACCCTGGCCAATGTGGTGAAACCCCGTCTCTACTAAAAATACAAAAATTAGCCTGGCATCATGGCAGCCCCCTGTAATCCCAGCTACTCAGGAGGTTGAGGCAGGAGAATCTCTTGAACCCGGCAGGTGGAGGTTGTAGCGAGCTGAGATTGTGCCACTGCACTCCAGCCTGGGCGACAGAGCGAGACTCCATCAAAAAAAAAAAAAAAAAAAAGTCAAACTCCAAAGAAATGCCCCCCTCCCCATGTTCCTGAAGGAGCTGTCTCCTAGGTCTCCATGCATATGGGGAAACTGAGGCTGAAGCGAAGGGCTGGCCCGGAGGGCCCCTGCTGCTCACTCACCAGGATGTGCTGTGCTCTTGGCTCCTGTGATCTGCAGCCCGAGGCCCCAGACCCCCGGTCCCCAGGAGCAGGGCGGGCGCATTGCCAGAGGCCTGTCCCTGTTCTGGCTTTTCTGAGGAGCCACCACGACCTCTGAGTACACAGAAGTCACACCCTTCTTCCCTGCCTGAGCATGGGCGGGTCTGGGCTGAGGGTACCCGATAGCCTCCCCGGGGGCATCTGTGGGGCCTCATCAGGCCATAGCAGGATCCCAGCCTCACCAAGCAGGGAGGCGGCCCCCGAGGACAGAGCAGGCTCCAGGTAGCCTCCAGGTCCCTGTCCCATTCTCCTGGCCCTGAACTTTAGGAATGACTCCAGGAGAGCCCTGGTGTTAAGAACCGACTGATCTCTTAGCCAACAAGAGGGATGGCCAGAACTCAGGCAAAACCCAGAAAAAAGCAGGCTGCGGGCTAGAAGAAAAAAAAGTGCTTTTGGGCCCTCCTTGGTGGGTTTCATAGCAGGCCGGCCACATCCACAGTGACAGGGAAGGCTGGGAGACTTCCCCAGACAGGAGAGTCTGGGAGTCTCTGCCCAGGTTCAGAACCCTCTGGGCTATTTGGAAGCTATTCTGAAATCTGGGAACACCCCAGATTTCAAAGGCAGGCATGGGAATGGGAATCATGTGACCTTGGCTAAGTCATGTCACCTCTCAAAGCTTCGGTTCCTTGTCTGGAAAATGGTGATGGTTTACTGAGCTGTGGTGAGAGGTGAATGAGGCAAGGCCAGGTGAGCCCAGTCCCCAGCCAGCTACACAGAGACCAAGACCTCAGATCGAGGGGACCATGAGGTGGAGCCATGGCTGAGACTCAGACCCAGAGGACCCCCAAGGACCGTAGCCCAACCCAGTCACTACAAAGTCCTTTATTAACAAGTCAATAAAAACAGAAGAGAGAGAGATGTCAAAATACTTTCCTTGGAGGCCCCAGGAGGGAGAGGCACTGTCAAGATTCACCCGGCCAGGGAAGGCAACCCCACCAGAGGCAGAATGGAGGTCAGGGCCCTGTCTGGGGGGCAGCTGGCCCAGGAAGGCTGGGGGGAATGGCTCAGGCCTCAGGCAGGGACTGTGCAAATGCCGAGGCTGCGCAGGGAGTGATGGGTTGGGGGCTTAAGCCCCGAGCACCGTGTTCCCCTGCGTGGGCAGACACGCAGTCAGGCTAGCACCTGCCCACTCCACCTGTGAGTGTACACAGGTGTCCGCGTAAAAGCCGGTGCCTGCACGCAGCTTACATACAGAGAGTGGAACGAGGGTCCCCAGCAGAACAGGGGGCTCATTCCAGAGCTTAAGGAAATAGCTTAGAGAAGTCTTTGGAAGCCTGGGTAGAGGGGAGAGCAGGGAGGCTGCTCTGTTCCCCATGGGCCTCAGGAAGCCAGGCCTTCCTGCCGCCGCTGGAGGACCTCGATGACGCTGCCGATACCGTCCTCGGGCACCTGAGGGCAGGTGGGCAGGAGGGAAAGGTCAAGGCAGAAGCTGGCCAGGGCCACCCCTGACTTCCTGGCCCAGCTGAGACTACCTCCTGCTGCCCACATTTCTGGACCTCACTCTCCCCTCAGGAGCTCCCTCCGCCCCAGCCCTTGGTGCTCACCAGGGCATGGTCGAAGTTGAAGGTGCTGATGTAGTAGGCAGAGATGTCAGCGGCAGCAAGGGGACCTGCGATCTGTGCCACGATGCCACATTCATCTGAGGGTGGTGGAGGAGGGCCACATGTGGCACATGCCGGTTGCTCCCCAGATACTCCCCAACTCCCCAACACCGGGAACGGCCCTCACCAAAGCCCAGGGGCTGTCCACCGATGCGCACCATCCTCCACAGCTCCCCCGAGGAGCTGGTCAGCAGGAGGTCACTGGGGAACCTGGGGAGGGAGATGGGTGATGGGCAGGGCACCCCCATCCACCCCTGCCTGACCGTGAGCTCTGGGACAGGTACACCTGCTGACCTCAGAGTCTGATGCCCCACCTCCTCCCTGCCTGGGACTGGCTGGGACCTGGGGCCCACCTGGGGTCAGGGGTCACCTACTTTTTCTGTGTTTCAGCATCCATGACAATGGAGATATAACCCTCGATGAGGGAGAAGGCAAAGAACGTGATGGAGCTGGGTTCAGGACTGCTAGAGGCTGCCTCCTTGGGGGTGCTGGGGAGGGATGGGAGGTTTAGGGGTTCTGCCAGGCACCCAGCCTACTGCCCCTGCTCCCGATCAGCCTCCAGAACCCTGGGAAGGAGCTGGCATGGTGGCCTGGGCAGGCTGTGCCATCTCTGCTACCCAACCAAGGGTCCAGCCCTCTGGAAGGTGTGGGTGGGGATGGGGGAGGACAATGAACCCAGCCTGTGCCAAAAACAAAGGATTCCACGGTGAGAGGGCCAGACCAGGTCATGGCTTAGAGGACCCCACTGGAAGGGGATCCACCTTTGGGGCGAGAACCTTCCCCGAACATCAGTGAAGCACAAGTGAGCGTCATGGGCTGCCAGGAACCCCAAGAGAGGACAAGCGAGAGGTGCAAAACTGATAGATGGGCCGAAGGTGGTGGGACAGAGTGTAGGGAACAGTGGTGTAAGGACAAAGACAAAGTTCCAAGGTCCACCTGTGCGAGTAGAAGAGGACATCTATGAGGGTGGTGGCGATGGCTGGAAGCGTCTCAGGGTCCAGTGTGAGGACACAGAAGCGGTTCTGTGGGCTCTGGATGGGATGCACCGTGGGGCTGGGCCCTGCTGGAGGACAGCAGCAGGTGAAAAGGTGTCCGTGGGCTGGGGCGCCCCCTGGTGGCCAGTCAGGGAGAGGCGTGGGCCAGGGGCGGGTCTTGCTATCCAGGAACTGGCCGGGGTCCTCCTGCCCCACTGGGGCCCAAAAGGGAAGGGACCCAGTGGGAAGAGGAGGCCCTGCCCAAGTCCAAGTGTCAGGGGGCGGCCCTCACCATGCTGAGTGCGGGGAAAGCCATTGCTGAAATCATCCCTCGTCACAGGCACAGGCTCTCCGCCCACCTCGCGGTAAATGTCGAACTCCTGGGCCAGCGTGTGGATCACCACGGACAGGTCCTGCTCCCGCACCTGGGCCACAGCAGATGGCACATCACATGGGCTCCCAGGTACCTATATCCACCCTGCTCTGCATCAGCACCAGCAGGAAACTCACCAGGATGAAGTCCGTCTGGTAAGTGGACAGCATCAGCACAGACACGTGGTGCTCGGCCAGTGGCGCGATGACCGAGCGGGCGATCTTGGTGACCCCAGCAGCCTGCACTGCCGCACCACTGTGAGACGACACGTTCAGCACCAGCCATGTGGCCTCAGCTACTTGCAGGAACTCAGATGGGGGCAGCTCTGTGGGCAGGGGACATGTCAGGTCAGGGTCTACAAGGCTGGCCCCTGCCCCTCTCTGAGCCTCAGTTTCCCTTTCTGTGCCTTGGAGGGCTCCATCAAGGTAAGAGCAGGTCTGGAGGCTGGGGCTGTCTCCCCCTAGTTCTGCTCCTGAAGTCCCTATGCATGCAAAGACTGAGAAAGGCTTCAAATGCTGGCCTGGTGGCACTGAAACTTCCCACTTAAGATCAGAGGTCCAGATTCAGACAGACCTGGGTTCAAATCCCAGCTTTGTTAATTTGTCTTGTGACCTGGGGTGGGTGATTTGAGTCTCAGTTCCCTCATCTGTAAAATGGGACGACAATATCTACCTCACTACGGTGTCTTCTGTGGGTTAGCAGAAGCTTTGTACCACATGGCACCACCAGGGGGCATTCGCAGATCAGGTTGGCTGGGGGATTGCCTTCCCCTTTTGCAGACCCAGACTTCTGAAGTAAAAAAAGGGAAACTAAGGCCTGCAGTGGAGCATGGGGACAGGCTAAGCTCCAGCTAGCTGGCCTGAGACTCCAAGCCTGTGAGGATGGGCCGGGCCAGCAGCAGGAGGAGGAGCTAGGCGTCAGCTCCAGGCCCCAGGGAGGGCCCAGGCTGGCGTCCAGTCCTGAGCTGGGGCCAGGGCCTGGGTGGCTGCTATTCACCCCAGCACAGCCAGGAGGCCTCCAGGACCCTCCCCTGAGATGGCTGCCTGCTCCTGCATTCCTTCCCTCAGACTCCTGGAGTTCCCAGACCAGCAGGGGAGGAGGTGACCCAAACCAGGGAGTAAGACCAGGAGGAAATAATACCCAGGGACTTCTAACAGCAGCATTTGACTGGAATCATAACAGAGGCCCTTCTGCAGGCCTAAGACTGCTGAGTGCCCCTCAGCGGTTTTAAGTTTATAAAGGCCTCATGGGACCCTATGTATCAGAACCATAACTATACCCATTTTACATAAGAGAAAACAGCTCAGAGAGAGAAAGTGATTTGCTCAACGGCACACAGCCAGGGAGTGGTGGAGTAGGATTCGAACCCTGACCCATCTGCTTTTAAGGCTTAAGCTCTTGGGACGGATCCCAGCAACTGGTGAGAACCCTACAGAATGGGAGCGCGACAAGCCCCACCCGTACTCCCGTTCCCCAGACCAGCCCCCACCTTTAAAGCCCTCCTCGTCCACCATAAGCGTGTAATCCTCAGGGGTCTCCGTCAGGCTGAAGAACTTGCACCTGGTTGGGGGTGGGGAGCATCTTCAGCTTGGTGTGGAGAACTGGGGGTCGGGAGTGGATTTCTCTCCATCTGCCCCGAGACACCCCCGCGACCCTGGGCCGGGCGCCTTCCTGCCCCCCTCGGCCTTTAATTTCCAGGGCAATGGGATGTTAGCCCAATCTCCGGGGTTGGGGGCTACTTTCTGGCCTCCCGACCTCTCCAGGAGCCCTCCACCCCTCCACTCCTGGAAGGAGGAGAGGTTCACACCCGCGGCGACAGCCCCAGGGGCGTCGGACCTTGGACCCCCTAGTCCAGCACCTCTGACATGAAGGGAGGCGTCCTGGAAGGAGCTCCCCGCAGTGACCAGGTAGGAATGCCCCCATTTGACACTACTGAGTTAAGCATTGCCCATCCCAGGCTGTTTGCGCTTTGCCCCTGGGAGGGGGCCTCACGGGGCCGGATAGGCGGCGGTCCCCCAGGCCGGATGGCGGCCGGAGGGGGAGAGTCCTCCCCACCCGCTCCCGCCCGCCTGCCTGCCTGCCTGCCTTACGGCGATCCTAATCCTCCGACCCTGGCCCGGAGCGAGAGCAGAGCCCCCAGCCCCCATCTGCGCTCCCGAACCCGGGCGCGCACCGGCTGCGGCGGGGCAGGAACAGCAGCTTGATGAGCGGGTGGGTGTAGAGCCAGAGACCGGGACGGGCGACGCTCAGCACCCGCACCCGGTGTTCTAGGATGTGCAGCTCCATCGCGGCTCGCGCGGACCCGACCCCGCCGCCAACCAGACCCAGGGCGCGCGGGAGGCGGGGCGGCGGGGGTGGTGCCCAAGCCTTAAAGGAGCCGCTGCGCGGCCGCGTCCACGCCGCCGGCTACGCGGCTGACCCGCCCAGCCAGGCGTGGCGTCCGGCTCCTTGACGGCCACGCCCCGCGGGAAGAGAAGCCTACTGGGTGGTCACGCCTCCTCCTAACGCCAGAACGTCATCCCGCTTTCCAGCCAGCCCACCGAGACCGCCCCGAACGGCTCCGCCTTTTTTAGCACTCCTCCAGGCCCCGCCCCTGACGCGCCCCCTGCCTGGGCTCCGCCCTTTCCGCGGAAAGCCAGCTGCGCAGCGGGTGGGAGCATCCCGGAGGCTAGGGGACGTTTCTGTCCTTCTGGCACACACGTGGGTTTCATGATTGAAGTCCTTGAGACAGAAGGGCCACGAAAAACTGGAGCTCGGCTAGGACCAGAACGCTGCCCCCAAATCCCCGGAGCAATGAGAGGCACAGGTCTCCTCTGCAGCTCTGTCCCCCGGGCGCCTTTCGCTCTCCTGCCTCTCATGGCTGCAGGGGGCAGGGCCGCCAACACAGGATTGCGATTGATGCCTACCCTTCCCCGCTTGCGAGGGGGCTGACAAATTGAAACCTGGCCTGGTAGCCCCACTTGTTCCTTTCATCCAACTTTCAAAATAGAAGGCTCCCCACCAGGGGCACACAGAGGTAGAATCCTAGCCACCTCTGCCTGAGCGACATACTTTGGGTTAGGGGGCTGGAGGTGGCCAAGGCCTAAGGCTTGAGGTCCCTCGATACAAACAAAACCCGGAAGTGCTTGAGCCAGTAATGCCCAGTGCTCAGACTTTGGTAGGGGAGGCCCATGCAGCTGAGGTTCAGTGAGTACTCAGACCTCAAGCCTGAAACTTGAGCCCCAAAGCCTGCAGCCGTTAGCTAGCCTGTGCACATCTAAACTTGCTTCAGGTTCAAGGAGGCCCCCAGCACTGGCAGACACCCCAGATCTTATCAGGCCTCCACAGGTCTAAGAAGACCCCAAGGCTGAGCAGGCATCAGCATGTCCATGTTGGCTCCATGCAGGGCCGAGAATGCTCCAGGGGACCCTTGTCTGGCCTGAGCACCCTGAGGCCTCAGATGTGAGGCTTTGAACCAAGTAGATTAAAGCAGGCCTCAGGCCTGATTGGGACCCAGCAGGCCTGAGCAGGCCCTCTGCCTGCTCTGGAGCCCCCACCATAGGCAGATGGAAGCCAAACTAAGCCTCCTCCTTGGACTCTCGGGCTTGACACATTCCTGTGAAACACTGTGTAGCCACCACATCCTGGCCTATCCCCTGGAGGACTAGGGGAAGGAGGAGCTTCTCAAAGCCTGAGCCCATCTCATCAATGGCAGGTGCAGATAGAGTGGGAAACCATGGGGCTGAGGGGAAGGAAGCAGGAAGTGGGGTGGCCTACCCTGATAGTCTCTTGAGACCCTTCACCTCCCTAGGCCTCAGTATCCCCAGCTGTACCAGGACAGGATGTTCCAGGCCCAGGCGAAGCCTGAAAGCTCCCAGGGAGGCTCTGCTCCTCCCTCTCCTGCCCCCTCCCGCTATGGCCTGGCCTGGCCCAGCTTGGTCATCTGCCAGGAACAGCGCTATTGTTTGACTGGAAAAGCTGCTTCCTCAGCAGAAGGGGGGCCTCTCCCAGGGACACCCTGTCCTTGCCCTCACCAGTCATCAGGTTGTGACCGCAGTGCCTGCCTGGGCCCTCAAGGGCAGAGTCGGGTCTCCTGGAGCCCTGGTCAGGAGAGGAAGCTGAGTGAGGGGCTCTTGGTGCAAATCCGGCTGAGGCTTTCCCATTCAGCTCCTGTTTCCTCGTCTGTAAAATGGGGCTAATCGAGCCTATTTGACCAGTCCAGCCTGGCACTTGGCAAGTGCTCAGTAAATCGAAGGTGGCATTTTATCAAAGAACCACAATTCGCCCCCCTCCCTGAGGGTCTGGGCTGAGCCTGTGAAGACATTCGTGGTGCTCCACTCCGGGCCCCGTCCCTGACCCCAACCCAGAATCAGCTCTCAGAAACTTACTGGAGCCTAAGGTGGCATCCAGGCCAGGCCTTGAAGGAGGAAGACCCTGAAACCTCCACCTTAGGAGTCCCTGCCCCCGTGGTGGGTGGGTGAGGACCAAGGCCTAGGGAGCACACCCTGCTCTGCCCAGCACTGAGCTCCAGCCCTCATCTGTGTCCCTCATCTGTGGCAGAAGGTATACATAAGGCAGTGGGGATGGGGCAAGTGAAAATGGGGGTTAAGAATGCGGGCTGGCCAGGGACTTGGCATGTCCTCTGGCAAAGGTACCTCTCAGAGAGGCTCTGGTGCTGGGCTGGGGCCCAGGAGAAGGGGCTCTGTAGGGCAAAAAGAGATGCTGAGCACCAAGGTGTCCAAGGTGGTACCCCCTTCCCAGCCCCTAGCTGTACACGAGCTCTCTATACAAGGCTGTTTATTTCTGTACAAAACCATGTTTCTATTTTACACAAAGAACACCCCACCCTTTGCCCTCACACCAGCACCCTAACCCTGGGGAGCATCCCCCCAGGAGAAGGGGGCTGAAGGAGGCCCCACCCCCCAGGCCCTAGCTTCTGCCTGCCCTGGCTGGGCCAGCCCGAGTGCCACTGTAAAGAAAATAAATAAGGAAGCTCAGGCAGAATCTGTGTTGGACCAGCCAGACTCCAGCCCAGCCCAGTAGCCAGGCAGCTTGGCCCTCAGAGGGTGGACAGGCCGTGGAATGTCAGTTCATGAACCGTGTAGGTATGTGGAGACCCCGCCCTGGAGGCCTTAGCTGCCAGGGTTACAAGTAGGTGTCCTCACTCTCTTGGGACGTCAAGCTCTCCTGGGAGCGGTGGTGGGCTGAGACCTGGGGAGGCGAATCCTGAGGGGCTGAGTCCTTTGGGGGCACATGCTGTGGGGGACATGCATCTCCTGCAGTGGCCACCACCATGGCTTGATTTGGGGCTGGGGGCTTCTCCAGCTGCCCTCTCGCCTTCGTCTGTTTCCGCTGCTCCTTCTGGGCCTGCTTGGGTGGCTTGGGCTTGGCTTTGGAGCCAGGGAGGGGGGCATCTAGGGGCAGGCGGATGGACGGTGAAGGTTGTAGGGCAGACCGGGGACCAGGTTCTGCATCCAAGATAGCCTTGGCACCATGCAGCCTGGGCGGGGAGCGGCACTGCAGCTCACCCCGGGTCTCCTGCCAGCGCCGCAGCTGGATGAGGTGTTCGCGCTCAATCTGGCGCTCTGTCACGGGCAACTCCACCACCTGCAGGGGCAGTGACACAGGCAAGTGGACGCCAAGAAGAAGGACCTTCCCCTTCTGCCTCCCAGCCTGGGCCCCCAGTCTTCCTCAGCATCCCCCAGCCTTGGCCACTAAACACTGACCCCAGGAAGGATGAGGGTCTAGTCCCAAGCTGCAGTCACAAGCCCCACAGCTGAGTGCCAGGTGAGCTGGACACTTGAGACCCACCGCCTCAGAGGAGAAAGCTGCCCACAGCTTCACGAGTCCACCTGCCTGACTATGGGGCTAAAGGGGTAAGACCCAGACAGACAAAAACCTGCTCTCTGCCAACCTGTCACCCACCGCTGCCTAGGCTCAAATTCCAGCTCCACCTGGGTGGGTGACTTTAAGGGGAGTTGCTTAGTGATTCTGCCTCTGTGAGCCTCCATTTCCTCATGTGTAAAAGCTGGCCACGCATGTTCCACCTAACTGCCCCTGAGAGACAAGTATCCATAAAGAAAGAAGAAAGAGAAATAAGAGCTAAGGCTGCGAATGGGGTACCAGGGAGGAAGAGGGGGCCGTGGGTCAACATTCTTCTTCATTCTCAAGCGGCTCGGATCCAGAAGGCCCTGCAGAGCCAGGCCTCTCTGTGCCCCATGCTCCTTACTAGACAGAAGGATGAGGTCCACCCACATGTTCTGTGCTGCCTAGCAATGGTCCTGGCATAGGACCCACCCTCAGGGGTTGAGGGTTAGCGGGACCCCCTTCAAAGGACCCCCACCTGTCTTCCTCCCTCCCCATGATAAGGGGCAGGCATGGGCTGTACCTCCTGGACCAGGAAGGCCTCCTGCATGATCTTGGAGCTGAGGCTCCGCAGTCGCTCGATGGTCTCGTACTGGCCCTGGCAGGCTTTCACCTTCTCGGGGGAGCCCAGCGCATGCTTCAGCAGCACCAGCCCCACCCGGAAGATGATCTTGACCCCTGCATGGGGGATGGGCAGTAAGTACAAGGAGGCTTTTTGGGGTTTCTCTGCAAAGAGAGGCCCCACTGTGGGCTGCTGGGGACAGGGGTGCTCCCCCCAAGCCCAGCCCAGTACCTTCGCAGAAGAACATGTCCCAGACACGCAGCACAGAGCTCCAGGGCAAGGTTCGGGAGAAGGCGCACATGAACCACTCTGTCATATAGAGGAGCGGGTCGATCTTCTGACGGCTGAGGTGCTTGTGGGCCACTGGCGACACCTTCTGCAACAGCGAGAAGAGGATCTCCCCGTCCAGCTGGATCGCCTCCTAGGGAGACAGCGAGGCCACGAGACCATGACCGTGGGCTGCAGGAGCCAGGGCAGAGACTACACCCCAGCACCCAGCACCCAGCAGGCTCAGGTAGCTACCACCTGCAGGGGGGTCTGCCTCTGCCAGGTGCTAGGATACAATGATGAGCAAACCGGAGCCAGCTGGTCCCCTGGGGGAGCTTATCCTGAGAAAGGCACATGAGCAAAAGAGGCTAGGGGAGGGGGAGGGGGCTGAGTGCCCCTAACAAGGCTAGAGCAGGACTGCTCTCAAGCATGTGCTGGAGGGTCTCGCCTGTCAGGGTCAAGGAAGCTCCCTGAGGGCTAAAAGCTGAAGGAAGAGAAGTTTTTAGGGGACAGCACGGGGAAGGGAGCTTCCAAGCAGATTTTAGCCTAGGACAAGGCCAAGGCCAAGGGAGGGAGGAACTTGGTGCCCTGGAAGAACTTCAATTCTGCAAAGCGGCCAGAGCAGCTACAGGCTGAGATGAAAGTCAATGTAGAAGGGATAACATCACAACTCAAGAGACCTAACCCTGGCAGGCCTTGGAACTTCAGCCTGAAGGCAACAGAAGGCCGGAAAGTTTTTAACCTGGGCAGGAGTTACTATGAGAGAAGGGCCTGGAGGGGCCACAGAGGGTGTCCAGCCCGGGGCAGGTCCCAGGCCAGGCGACACTCACCAGTTTCTCGCTGTAGTAGCCGGGCAGGTACTTCTCACAGATCTGTACCAGGCACCAGAAGGCTTGCTGTGGGCAAGAGAGACGTGAGGCCTTGCCGTTGGGGGTTCCCCACCCACCCCCCTGCCTGCCCAGGGCCTGGTGGTACCTCAGCAGGCATGTGCATGAGCAAGACAGCGGCAATGGGCGCCTGGGCCTGGCAGTAGCCCTCCTCGGGCCGGTACAGCGTGTAGGCCTTCAGCACACGGAATAGGTCCTGCTGGCTGTGGAGAGGCCGGGCAGAGCAGTGATGACCGGGGTGACTCTGCTACCCACGGCCTTCACCTATGCCCCACTGGACCAGCCTGCCTCAGAATCTGCCCCTCCCTTGAGAGGGAAGGTGATCTGCTTGTGGTCACCAAGGGGTCAGTTTCCTACTGGAGCACATGGACTCTCACGTGCCCAGAAGGAAGGAGGTGGGGAAGGTCTCCCCCATGACAGGGGAGGGCAGAGGCTCAAAGAGAAAACAGGGAGCAGGGCCAGGGTGGGATGTAAAGCTATGTCAGGGCTGGAAGTAGGGGCCCCTCACTCAGCAGCTATGGCCCCTTGGCCAGGCCAGCTTTGTCCCTGCATCTTGTCTTGGTCCCCTTGCCTGCCCTATCTCTCCCCTGCATACCCTCCACTCACCCAATTCCCTCTATCCCTCTTTCTCCCCAACAAAACCTGTTTCCGGAAGAGGGCCAGGCCGGACAAGCTCTAACACCCTGGAGTCAATGAGGAAAGCCCCCCCAGAGGTAAGAGGAGATGCTGAGAACACACATGAGACTCAAACCAAAAAAAGGGAAATGCTAAGAGTGGAGTAGGGGGCACCCAGCTTCTGAAGCCCTGAACTCACTGTACCTCCTTAGACCCCTTAGAGACAGGCCCTAGAGACACCTCCCACCTCACTGCTCACCCGTGGCCCCCCCGGGACACAAACATCTCATGGAATGGGAACTGCCGGTGCAGGTCACGCTCAATCACGTCCAGCCACTTGGGGTCCCCAGGGGACATGTCCAGCTCCTAGAAGCAAGGGCACAAATTAGGGGCTGGGGAGGATGGAGGTGGGCTTTGCTGACAGGACATGGCTGCCCAGGAATTAGGGGAGGGGGCCCTCCACTAAGGGCAGTGCCCACCCAAGCCCATCACAGACTGGGCCTTCCCAAGGACAGGAAGAGAAGCTCAGGTAAGGATGCCTGGGCAGGGGCAAAAGGGCAAGGAGGGAAGGGCCCTGGAAACCTTAAACCTGGCTCTAAGAAGACCGATGCGGGCAAGAGTGTCCACTCCAGCTGCGACTGGAAGGACCTCTAGACATTTCATTCAGGAGTCAGTTAGATACATTATGTCACATCCTTAAGACAGAAGGCTGCTTCTCTGAGCAATAGCTACCAGCTATTCCCACTTCTCTGAGCCAGGCGCTAAGCTGGGCACAGGGTACCTGTGGGCCTCACTGATCCTGCTCCCCAACCTCCAGAGTTAGGACCTATCATTACACCCTGTTCACAGATGAGAAAACTGAGTGTCAAGGCCTCATGGCTAGAAAAATGGTGGAGCTGGGACTGGAAGCCAGGTCTGACTCAGAGCCGTCCATCCCAGCTCCTCAGCTACGTGCCTCCCTGTGCAGGTGGCGTCACCTATCCAGGAAGCTGGGTGTGTGTGAGATCTGCACAGAGCTCTTTCTGGAAGGACATGACATCTGTCAAACCATTAACCTCAGATACTTCTCTGGGTGCCGAGGTTTCAACAAAGTTTTACTCTTTTCTTTGAACGTCTGTGAACACTTCAGTATGTGCACCTTTACAAAACAACAAAGCCATTACAAAAAGGAAAATCTTTTCTTGGTCATTTGAAATGTTCTGTACCTTGATCTGCATGTTGGTTACATGGATGTGTATTACTTATCAAAACTCACTGAACTGCATGCACATTCAAGATCTATGCATTTTGCTGTATGTAAATTCATACCTCAATTTTTAAAAAAGAAAGAAAAAATAAATAAGGAGGAAGCCCAGAGGGCTGAGCAGGGAAGCAGAGTATTCACCAGAGGAACCAGAATGTGCTCAAAGGCGTGGCCCAGGCACTTTCATTGGAGTGTTGGTTTAAGTACAAGTTGCCTGCAGAGCAGGGGCAGCATCAGGGAAGGCCCTCAGGAGGGAGGCCAGGTCCTCAGCAAACATACCCAGTGGGCGCAGACCCAGACCCTGCCCTGACGAGCAGGTGACTTCATACAAGCCCCTTTCCCTCTCTGGCCCTCAGTGGGAGTGTCCTAGCATTAAGTTCAAGAACCTAGGGTGCCAGGAACTTGACTAGAGGGTAAGGACTGAGAGGAGCGGCTGACAGAGTGTTCAGGGCTGGAGGGGAAAGGGAGCGGCCCCCACACAGAGCCCTAGAGCAGGCACATAGCAGAGAGGTAGATGCCTGCCTCTGGGGCCCCACACACCCTTGTGATGGGGGTCAGTATACTGTGCACCTCTAGGTACTGTCTCAGCACAGCGCAGGTTTGCTTTTGTCAGAAAGGGGAAGAGGGCCCCACAAATTCTCTTAGCAGTTCCCATGAGGTAGGAACCCGAAAACCCCACAAGTCAGTTCCTAGGATGTGTTCATCTGGCACTTCAGCAGCCTAAGGCACTTGGCCACACATGGTTGGTAAGAAAGGAAAAGGGGGTAGCTGCAGATAGAAAGGGCACCGGCAGACAAGCAGGTACCATGGTCACAGGGCCTGTAGCCTCCGCCAGCCTGAGGGGTACTGGCACCATCATAAGGTGAAGCCAGAGAAGAAAGCCAGGTAAAAAAGGACAGGGAGGTCCTGCCTGCCCAAGGAAGGAGGAAGAAATAGCACGTGCAGGAGAAGGAGCCACCAGGGCCTGCAGAGCCTGCCCTGAATGCTGAGGTTGGGATGGGCCACCTGGACTGGGTATTGAATGGAGGGCCCTGTGGGGAGAGAGCACAGAAACAGGTGCATGCTGCCATCACAGACCCCCACTGTGCCCTGCCTCGGCACAAGACCTGCAGCAACCAGGGGAAGCTCCCCATGCTTCCTCTGGGTCACCCACAGGCAAAGTCCTTCCAGGTGTGCTCACAAACCATTCTTCCAGCCCCCGGGACTGTGCAGGAACCCATCACTCAGCTTCGGTGCATCAAGAAGGCCTTCTCTGCCAATCCACCTCCTCACACGAGCAACCTTCCATACCCCCTGGGGGTGGCTGATTCTTCTCCGGAAGCACTGCTCTGCACACACATGCACACAGCTCTGCGTTCTGCTGCACACACGCTCACACTTGCTGAACCACACAGCCAGGAGGCTGATCAGGCTGCCCACGCTCTTGGCTCTCATGCCTGGCTCTGGCAGCCTGATGTTAACTATGGACTTGGACTGGGGCTCCCACCCCTGAGCCTCCCGCTTTGCCCAGGATGCAGCCCCTCGAAATGGAAGAGATGTAGCCACTAGGAGGAAGACTCTGGAGTCAAGAGGCTGCTCCAGTGGGGCCTGGTATTGGTGCTCTGGGGAATAATCCAATCAGCCAGATTCAGACCTACCCCAGCCAGACACTCTACCAGCTTCCCTGCCCCTGCAAGTCCACGTGTTGCCAGCAAAAAGCTCTCGCCCTCTTCAGTCAACAGCAGAAACTCTAGGCTACCTTGCCCTGCTCCTGCCCAGTCATCTCAAGGAACAGGTTTGGCAAGACAAGAGTGTTCACTAAAGAAGCATGAGATATGTCAACAAAGAGCTGGTGATAGGCAGCTCTGCTCTGTCTCACTGTCTGCCTGTCACCAGTCCCAAGGGCCTGCGAGAAACCCCGATGCCTGCGGCCAGATCTGGCAGGTAAGCCAGGGCAACCCCAGGGAATCCAACTGCTTCCCCATAGTTCCCTAGGGGAGCAGGCTGGAGGAGCTGCTCAGCTCTGAATGGAGAGGTATTTTACTCTGGCCAGCTATGGGGCAGGGAGCAGCAGGAGGGATATCGGGACAGGAGGAGGGATGACAACAGAGGGCACCCTCTCTGGCCACTGACTGGCGTCTGACCCCTTGAGATACTTGGGCAGTTCCCTTCAGCCCCCTTGGGTCTGGCTCTGCTACTGCCAGGGCTGATGACCCCACAAGACACACAGGTGGGCTGTGCTGGCCAGGCTTGGACAAGGCAGGAGAAAGTAGAGGATGGGAGGCCAGGAGGCACTGAAGGACCTGTGGTCCTGCTAGTCAAGCCCCCATAGGCCCAGAGCACAGGGCCCAAGGCAGTCAGGGAAATGGTCTGAGTGTCCCCTCCTGATGACCAAGAGCAGGGAGGTAGCCTACTGAGCCCAGGAAAGCAAAACCTGAGTGGTCATCAAGAGAAAGAGCCGGAATAGGGGGTACCAAATCTGGCCATTCCACTGAGGGCTGCTCAGGGCTGGAGCCTCAGTTGTACAGACCCTCCAGGAGACACAGGTACCCAGGACTGGGCCAGTCTGGCCTGCTGGGGCCTGGGCAGCTGGGCACATGACTGGAGGTTTCATGGACTGCTCATCCTGTGCGGTTCAGGTGAGCACATGGAGGATTGCTGCCATGGGGAGGACACCAAGAGATGTGGAAGAGAGGGCAGGGCAAAGGAAGGGAAGCTTACATCAAACTTTCCAGGGTTCTGCTGTAACTTCACCTTGCCTCCTGACAGGTACTGCCAAGCACGGCCCCGCAGAGAAGGCGGGATGCCCTTTTGGCACCGCAGACGAATCTGAAAATCAAAAGGACAGCTGAGCCCATGCAGCCACCCAGGCAGCTCCCCTAGCCCAGCCCCTCTGCCAGTTGGTGGTGGGCCCTCAGTGCACACAGCAGCAAGAGCAGAAACAGGGAGAAAAGAGGACTTTCACCGGGCAAGGTGGCTCACGCCTGTAATCCCAGCACTTTGGGAGGCCGAGGCGGGTGGATCACCTGAGTTCAGGAGTTCAAGACCAGCCTGGCCAACATGGTGAAACCCCATCTCTACTAAAAATACAAAAATTAGCTGGGCGTGGTGGCGGGCTACTCGGGAGGCTGAGGCAGGAGAATCATTTGAACCCGGGAGGCAGAGTTGCAGTGAGCCAAGATCGCGCCATTGCCCTCCAGCCGGGCGACAAGAGCAAAACTCTGTCTCAAAAAAAAAAAACAGACTTTCCTACTGTTGCTACCATGCAGATCCTATGGTGCAGGGAGAGGAGGTGACTGCAATTACATATGCTAACACCAGGTGATGGCAGGGTCCCACATCCCTGGTGACGACACAGCCATTCCTGAGGTCTACCATGGAATTCCAGACCCTCATAACTATCTTCTGAATCAAAATGGAACCCTATAGGCGGGCGCACTGGCTCACACCTGTAATCCCAGCACTCTGGGGAGCTGAGAAGGGCAGATCACTTAAGGTCAGGAGTTCGAGACCAGCCTGGCCAACATGGTGAAACCCCGTCTCTACTAAAAATACAAAAAATTAGCCAGGCATGGTGGTGGGCGCCTGTAATCCTAGCTACTTGGGAGGCTGAGGCACGAGAATCGCTTGAACCCAGGAGGTGGAGGTTGCAGTGAGCTAAGATCGTGCCACTGCACTCCAGCCTGGGCAATAGAGCGAGACTCTGTTTCAGGAAAGCTGTTTTTGTCAGGAAAAGTTTTCACTGGCAAAACTCAATTTGAAAAACTATCAAAACGATCACGTCTTTTACAAATGAGGCATTGAGGGTAGGGGAGAATTGGTGGGGGAAATTTCATCACACAAGCAGAGTGGGGGTAAATTCGTCATACAATCAGAAACCCTACTACCTCCTAGCTGCACCACACAGGCTGGAGGGATCCAGCCCCATGTACTTTCTACATCACCAGTGGGCTCCTCCTGGGCTTGGGACCAGAATGAGGCTCTGAAGGCAATTAGTTGCCCTGACCCGTCAAGGTAGGCAAGGACAAAGGCAGAGGCATCACTCCTGTGAAATGCTGTGGTGGGGGAGGGGTGAGATGGCCAAAGATACTCCCTCAACCCCTGCACTAAGCAGCCTGACCTGGGATAAAGGGGATGGGCACTCAGGGCATGAGAAGAACATCTGGATGTGGGTTTGAATCTAGCGCTGACCTTGAGCCAACCACTTCTCAACTGTAAGATCTGAATACCTACTACTGTGCAGAGTTGTCAAAGGAGTCCATTAGAGAGGGAAAATGTGCTTAGTGTGGGGCCTGACACAGTCTGTTCAGTAAGCAATGGCTTCCTCTCTGCCCCTCCATCCCAGGAGGATGCTTGACACAGAAGCCCAGAACCTCAGCTCACACCTAACTTCCCCTCACCTAGAAACCCCCTTCAACAGTCCCGCTGGAAGCTCTCAGAGGAGGGAGTACAGAAGCCCTGGCCTTCCTGGTGACCAGTGCAAACAAGAGAAAATTTTCCAAGGGTCAGAGAGAGTCAAGAACCAGGAAGGAGCCAGGCAGACAGGCTGAGGGTGGTGGGGGAAGAGTAGCAGTGGCTGGTCACAGGTACCAAGTGAGAGCTTCTGGGACTGCCTAGAAAGGAGGCAGAGGAAGGGGGCTGAAGCGAACTGCCCTAGACGCAAGGAAGAGTTTCCTGCGGCTGTGGGACAAGGGTCTCCTTAAGGAAGCCAATTTGGGCAGGCTTTGGCAAAGGGATGTGCTTTAGCCCAAAGCCACAGGCCCTTCAGGCTCTCCCACAGAGCTAAGCTCAGCAAAAGGCAGCCCCACATCATCACAGCCCCCATCATACTTGGCCTTCTCCAGGAGAGCCCTGGAACACTTTGGGGGGAACAAAGAGCTGGGAGTACAGCCAGCCTTTCCCACTCTGGCCTCCTCAGCATAAAGGTGCTGGAGGGGGTCATCCCTACCCTGCCTGCCTTAGGGAGGATGGTAGGGACCAGTAAGGATAAAGCATGGGAAAGTATTCCCAGAAACCACAGAGGATTACCATTCTCTGAGGCCAGGCCTTGGGAAAGGAGTTCTCTGATGAAAGCTGAGTGAGGCCACACCCTTGCCTGCTGAACTCTGTGAGGGCAGGGCCCTGTGGGAAGACAGTATTCCAGCCCCAGCCCTGCCTCCCTGCAGGACTAGAGTTCTGTCCTAGACATGGCTGGGAGTCCCGGAAAAGAAGGCACCCTCCCAGCAGGACTATGTATGAGTCCAGGAGAAGTGTTGGGTCTGAGCCCACTTCCTGAAACAGGTATTATACTTCCTGTGCCACGACTTCCTGACCAGAGGGAGAACTCAAGCCTCCACAGGCAGGCTGGAAGAGCCCCGAGGGCAGGGCCCAGTATGACCACAGCTGAGGTGGCAGGAGGGGCACCCAGTGAGTGGTTCTGGGCTGGAGAGAAGTAGTGGGTTAGGGCCTCTGGGCACGGTGGATTGAAGCACTTCCTGTGGAGGCCTCAGCTGGGCAGGGGCAGGTCTCGGGCTCTAACCACAGTGCCAGGAAAGAAAAGGGGAAGTGTCAGCTGCTACTCTGCTGAGAGGTACTCCCCAAAGCTCCCCTCTGGAATCCCTATTTTCAAGAACACAGAAGGTCCCTGCCAACCACCAGTCACCATAACAGATTGCTGGAGAGCAAGCTACAGCTCACAGTAAGAGCCAGAGGAACGATGAGGCAGGGAAACAGAGCCAGAGTCAGGCAGGAAGCAGCTGAGGAATAACTGTCTTAACATTGTTTTTTAAAAAAGAGATAGGCCGGGTGCGGTGGCTCATGCCAGTAATTCCAGCACTTCGGGAGGCCAATGCACATGGATTGCTTGAGCTCAGGAGTTCCAGACTGGCCTGGGCAACATGGTGAAACCCCATCTCTACAAAAAATACAAAAATTCGCCAGGTGTGGTGACATGTGCCTGTGGTCTCAGCTACTTGGGAGGCTGAGGTGGGAGGATCACTTAACTCCAGGAGTTCGAGGCTGCAGTGAGCCAAGATCATGCTGCTGCACTCCAGCCTGGGTGACAGAGTGAGACCCTGTCTCAAATAAATAGTTAGATATATAGATAGATAGACAGATAGATATAGAGAACAAGCAAGAGCCCAGGTCTGGGTGAGCCTCTCCTCTCATAGCACAGGGCTTCACCATCTATGATACAGTCTACGAAGCACTTACCACCACTTCGTGGGGAGCAACAGGATTATCACTCCTATTTGGCCAGAGAAACTGAGGCTGAGAGGGTGAAGTGACTTGCCCAGAGGTTCCACAGTTAGCCACAGGTGTGAAGAGAGGAAAGGAGTGGGGCTGGGCCCAAGTCTATATGCCTGACCGTCAGTCCTGAGCTTTCTGTGAGGCCCTGCAGCCAGCTGTGCCAGCCTGGACCAGACCAGAGTGTCAGCTGATGAGAGTGGGCAATAGGGTTCATTCTGTGCATTAGGAACTTGTACAGAGAGACCCTAGCTGTAAGGCTCAGAACAGGCCTCCTCTAGGCCAGGTGGTAACACCATGCTGAGGGCAGCCAAGGACATCAACACACACACACACTTAAGAGTGGTGGGCAAGAATGTTCCCACAGGGCAATAGAGCTAGTGTCTAAAGACAGCCTCACTTGAAAAGGACTACTGGGTGATTTCATTTTTGTAAGACTATTATTAAAGTGTGAGGTTACTTTCTTCTTTCTTTGGCCAGGAGTCAAGAGGGAAGTCATTAAATTAATCTAGAGGGTAAAGAAGGCCTCGTACTGTGGTGGCTAAGAGGGCAGGTGCTAAAGGTACACTGCTTGGGTTCAAATCTTGATGACCAGGTCATCAGTAAAGTGGGGATACTACTATTACTAACCTCACACTAGGGTGCTGTAAGGAATTATCCCAGGCAAGTGCCAAGCACAAAGCAAATGTTCCATACATGCTAGTTACTGGCAGTATTGTAAAGTCCTCCTTGATAGCTGGTAAGCAGCACTTACGTCCTTCTCCTGGGAAGGCTAGAGGAAAGCTGTGTTATGGCTGTTGGCTAAGAGTGGCTTTGAGGTTTAGCTCCAGGACAATGTTCTGCATGAATCTGAAGTCATTGTGTGAGGGCCCAACCTTCCCCCTGCCTTCAAGCCAGCTTCTGTCTTGCACTGGCAGTTGGAGGACATCTAAGGCATCTGGCAGTTAAGAGAAGCCCCTGCTTTCCTAAGCTGATGAAGTTCCTCCCTCTTCCTCCTCCTCCCCAAGCTGCCAACTCCCAGCCCAAGACCTGAGGCCAGGCCCCTCACCTTTTTGTGCTTCTTGGCCATCCATTTGTCCCAGTTGTTGAGCATGTCCAGCCACTTGGACTCCCTCTGCCTCAGCACCTCCAGGGGGACTTCCTCCAGCCTGTGGAGCAGAGGGCAGGGCCTGTGAGAGGTGCCAAGGGAAGCAAAGGCCCTGGCTTCGTTCCCAGCCGCCAGCCTGGTCAGACCTCCATTCTTCCTGCCTACCATCCCTGCTGTTCCCTTCAGGACTGCTACCTCGGACCATCCTATTACAGACGAGAGGGAACATGCCACCTCCCCAGCCACTGCCTCAAGGCACAAGCTGGAGAAACAGCAGGTGGTTCAAGTGCCTACTTCCCTAATGTGGCCAGGACCCATGGTACCTCTCTGAGGCAGAGGCTAAGTGACTGTCTGCATCTGTGCAGCAAAGCAAAGCATTCCTGTCCTGGGTCTGCCTTAGTCAATAAGCCTCTTCAGAGGGCCGGTGTACAAGGTGCAGAGTTGAACACAAAAACTAGTCAAACGAGTACAGAAATAATATGCTCACCTCTTTACTTGAGCCAAACTCATTACTCAGAGTTTCCCCAATTATTCCCTGGCCCTTTCCCACCTCTCAGCCTTTACTCATACCAGTCCCTTTGCTGGAATGCTTCCCAAATCATCTCCACCCATCAAAATCCTACACACACTTCAAAGCCCCATCAAATACCACTTCTTCTATCTGTAGATCTACTGACTGGGCAGCTAGCACAACTGTGTTGCACTGTTCTAGGGCGAGGGCCTCTGGGTGGGTTATGGGGATGCCGTCCCATGATTAAAACAAAGTCTTGACCCTCATGGAGTTGATATTCTGGTGGGCACTGAATGTGGGGAAAACACTTCAGCACCAAGGTGCTTTTTTCTGCTTTCTTAACAGAATAAGTTATTAATGACAGACGAGGAAACAGGCTTAGAGAGGTAAGATACCCAGGAAAGGTATCTTGCTCAGCGTCCAACAGCAAATCAGTGGAAAAACCCAGACTCAAATCCAAGTCAGGTCCCAGCCAAGAGCCAGCACACAGTGCTGCCTGACCTCTCAGAAAGGAGCACAGGGTCGGAGGCAGCTCAGAGGAGGTTCTCAGGAACAGGACACGGTGGGGCTGGGGCTTGGCCCAGGCCTGAGTCTCTGATCCTCTCTCTGCCGGAAGGAAATGTGCTACTGTGACTTTTACTGGTTGGAAGAGCAGAGGGAGGGGCCCTGGCAGAGCTGAGGCCTCTAAGACACAAAAGGGAAGGTCTTCTTCAGTGCATTTTATCTGGGGAAGTGCCCAGGCCTGAGAGCAGCCTTAGAACTGAACGTCTGAGGAAGGACTACAGCCTAGGCAAAGGAGGCCCCCTCAACGCACTGATACAAGGCACCCCACTTTGAACTGCTGCCCCGCTCACCACCTACAGGCAGAACTAGGGCATGAGTTACTCCTTTCCTTGCTTTTCCTGATAAGAGCAAAGCAAGGACCACACCTTTACAAAAGGTCAGGTAATTTACAAAGGGATATATATCTCCGGGCAACCCCCAAACATCCCAGGAGCAAAAACTAAGGGCCCACACTTCCTAGGCCATGATACCTTCCACCACCTATAATGCACTGCTTATGCAACAAGTCAGGGGAACAGCCTTCTAGTTAACCAGTCAGAAGGGTGCCCAAACTGAGTCAACAGGAAGTTCTGGCAGTTATGGATGTAGATAATGGCTGATCCAATATCCCCACTGCACAAATGAAGAAACTGAGGCTTACAGAGGGCAAGGTTTTCACTTGAGATTACCAGTTTCCAAAGAACTCACAGGTGATTAAATATGTCTATTTGATACCTCAACCCTCAGTCTGGCTTTATTGATAAAAATCTAACTGCAGGGACTTAGAGACGCCCATTCTCCCAACTGCAGATACACAGAGGAACATGTTAAATTCAGAGTTCTTTTAACTGATGCCAGATAACAGCTTTGGCAGTTTCAAACCCCCAATGTCAAACCTCAAACCGGAATTTCAGAAGAGTACAAAACAAACTACCATATTTCCTGGATTCTAAGACACCACTGACTTTAAGCTACACCATTGATTTGGCAAGATCTTCTCAGAAACAAACAAAAAACCCACTACTACTTTAACTGTGCATGTCAATTGAAAGATCTGTTTTGATTTTTTAAATCCTAAATTAGGAAAATTTTGAGGCAATATGGCCATCTGAATGGCTTTTCCTTTAACAGCAGAGGAGTTTAATCTACCTGGAGATGGTGAGAAGGAAGACACTGAAGGTCTGGCTGTACCCAGCACTCAGCGTACCACGTGCTCTCTAACTGCAGGTCTCTAGGCACAGGATATGCTCCTGAAACATTGCAGGCTATCTTTTTGTTGTTGTTGTTGTTAAATCAGAAGGTTCACATATCCTTCAATTAACTCAGTCAGGATCTCAGAAAACATCTGATCCAACTGCTGTCTGATACAGAAATCCTTTCTACAATAGGCAAGTCCCCTTCCTTCTCTGATCCTCAGTTTCGCTATATGTTTGTACAGTCTATCTTATGAATTTGACCCTCTAAGGAGGCCCACAGAGGAGCTGTGAGATGAAGCTGGGGCCAGAGGGGTCCCTGAAAATAGTATGACAGTGTAGAAGCCCTGAGGAGGCTTCCTCCTGACAGTGGAGAGGGCAGGAACCAATTGCTAGTGAGAGAGAAGCTGGCCCAGTATAAGGGACCAGAAATGGCCCATGGGGGATGTTGCAAATCTGGCGGCCTCACTCATCCTCCAGAAAACCCCTCCTTCCTTAAGGTAGCCTGAGGGAGTCTCTGAAGCCAAAAGAGACCAGTGAGACCAGTTTCTTGTGGCTCAGCCACTGCTGGAACTCCTCCAGGGATGGGCCTTCCTTACCTCCAGGTGAAGTCACCCTATTGTTAAACAGTTTCCACTGCTAAAGCTTTCTTCCCCACGTTATGCCAAAATTGTCCTAGTAACTTCTACCTGTAATCTCAACACCCCTTTTGAGGCCACACAATTCTAGACCCCTCCCATACCAGGCACACACATGTTTAGCCCTCATCATCCACTCATCCCTAACTGAATGCCCTTTCTTCTCCCTTCTCCAAGTGACAATAACCTGTCAGAGCCCAATATTACATTAAAAACCACCACTACAACAATAATAATATCAGCAACAGTAGTTACCATTTGTAGATTATTTACTACTTACAATTTTCTTTTCAATGCTTCACATACCTTTATCAAATGTACCTTTTGTAATAACCCTACTATAACATCATTCTCCCCTTTTTATTTTTTTGAGACGGAGTTTTGTGCTTGTTGCCCAGGCTGGAGTGCAATGGCGTGATCTCAGCTCACTGCAACCTCCGCCATCTGGGTTCAAGTGATTCTCGTGCCTCAGCCTCCCAAGTAGCTGGGATTACAGGCGCCCGCCACCACACCCGGCTAATTTTTTGCATTTTTAGTAGAGACAGGGTTTCACTATGTTGGCCAGGCTGGTCTTGAAGTCCTGACCTCAGGCAATCCACCCACCTCAGCCTCCTGAAGTGTTGGGATTACAGGCATAAGCCACCGCACCCAGCCCATTCTCCCCATTTTAAAGTAGAATCCAAGGCTTAGTAATGTTAAGAGTGTTCCTTAAGACCATGTAGCTATAAGTGGCAGAGCTGGGACTCAAACCCAGGCCTGACTGACACTACAGCTCATGCTCTTGACCCTTGTACTATACCTCTCTGCCTCCACAGGCCAAGCCCTCAGCCTCCACACAGCCTGCATGCCTGCCTGCCTGCCTGCCTGCCCAGATCTCATAAAATGTCCTCCAACCTGAAGATCTTCATCCTGGCTCAGAACACCGTATCTCACGCTTTTTAAACTGAGACCCACACAAACACACATACATACACACAACCAGAATACATTTTAGGAAACGAGTTGCCCTTACATGTACTAATGCACTCTGATATTTCCAGATTGATTTTATATTTTTCTATTCTATTGTTCTAAATGCTGGTCACAAGCCCCTAAAACTGATTTCAGCACCAACTGATAAATAAGTCAAGTCATGAAGTGTGAAATACACACTTCATTACCACTTGCTCATATTACTCAGTACTGTCCCTCCCCAGCTGGACCAGGTCTTGAACTTCTTCTGTGACTCCTACCGCACACGCCCCAGGTGTTCAACAGCTGCCTGCCTGGCTTTCTCCATGACATCATTACCCTCATCTGCACTGCATCAGGGCTACAAGCTACTTCTGCCTTAGAAATTGTACGTGTCCCTCTAATAGCCCAGTGAAGTGGGGCCCTCACAGATTAATTACTATTTCCATTTGGCCCATGACAGACTTGGCCTGATCAGAAAGGTTGTATGACTTGGACAAAGTCACAAAGCTAATAAGTAAGTGTCTGACCCAGGGCTTCCCCTCTGTCACAGTGGCCTATATGCTATTTCCAGCTCCCTGGGGAAGGCTGTGGGGAAATCAGGCCCTTCTCCAGATGCTTCTGTGTGGCTCCATCTCTGGCCCCCAAGCCACCGGAGACAGTCTAACCCCTCCTCCAGTGTTCTGACTGCCCCAGCACAACCTCAGGTGCAGATGGTAATCCTGGGTAATCTCCCATTTTTTTTTTTTTTTTTTTGAGACGGAGTCTTGCTCTGTTGCCCAGGCTGGAGTGCAGTGGCACGATCTTGGCTCATTGCAACCTCCGCCTCCCGGGTTTAAGAGATTCTCTTGCCTCAGCATCCCAAGTAGCTGGGGCACCACCACACCCAGCTAATTTTTGTATTTTTGGTAGAGACGGGGTTTCATCATGTTGGCCAGGATGGTCTCAATCTCTTGACCGTGTGATCCACCCGCCTCAGTCTCCCAAAGTGCTGGGATGACAGGCATGAGCCACCGCACCCGGCCAGGGCAATCTGCCATTTGCTGGCAACCCCAGCTTCTGAGGAGGAAAGGCTCAGAGGAGACAAAGGTGGCACCTAATCACAGATCTTGTCAGGCTCCTGGACTGGAACAGGCTTAGCCATGCTGTGTCATGTCATGGTCCAAGGCAGCAGTGACACTCTGCTGACCCCATTCTCTGTAGGTTCCCAGTTTCCTAGCGTTCTCCCAAAACCCAGAGGCTTGAGGCTTCCAAAAGTTCAGAAGGACAAGACTGCTGTCCAGGCTACTGAGACCAAGGGCTGGGGTTCTCTCTTCCCTTGTCCTTCTAGACATCTGCTTTCTGCCCAAGCATATCTCAGCACCTCTGGCTAGGCAGGTTCAGCAAGGGCAGCGCCCATGCCCATCACCTCCTTATCCTAGCCTGTCGTGGGAGATAAATCTGGATACCAAGGAACCCGTCTAAACCCTCCTTCAAGCCTCACTCCCTGAACCAGCCCAAACAAAGAGAAATACAACCTAAGCAGAAAGTCTGAGGTCACAGACCACAGGACTGATCCTCCTCTCACCCATAGGGGAAACCAGGTGGGGTGTAGGGGAGAATAAATAGAGTGGGGACTTGAAGTCAGCTGAGCTAGGTACTCCAGTTCCGCCGTCCACTAACTGGGAGACCATGTGCAAAACATATGACAACTTCTTCATCTTTAAGTGGGGTCATAACGCACACCTCATCTCTTATAGGGCTGCAATGAGGAATAAATGTGTACAAGGGCCCAGCCTGGTGGGTGGCCAGCAAATGGTAGCTATTAGGTGACTGGTATTTGCGGCTTAACTAGCACTTTCACATCTCTTTTCTCATCTGACTGGTCCCCATACACAGGCCTTTGAGGAAGGCAGGGCATGATTACCACCATTTTACTCATGAAGCAATTGAGGCTCTGAGAGATTACTTCATTTACTCAATGGTAAACAAATTCTAACTCCTGGCCGCTGATCCAAGCTCTACCGCTTTACAGCTGCTGTGTGAAACAGGGCTGGCTGCTTTGCTCTCTGAGCTTCCAGTTCCTCATCTGTAACCCAGGAGGAATGCCACCTCCTCAGAGAACATTGGTAAACATGATGTGAGGCAATAAGAGCTGACACTTTCATGCGCTGGCCGTGTACTAGCTCTGCCAAGCACTACACAGGCACACAATCCCCCAAGGAAATAGCTTTAATTATCTCCATTAAATAGACAAGAACACTAAGATTCAGCATAGTGGAGTAATATGCCCAAGGTTACATAGCCTGGAAGTAGAGGCTGCCACCTGAGCACTAAACTATCCAAGACATATAAAGTCCCCCGCTCATACCATGGCTTCAATCCCTGTCACATTCCCTTCCCTCTTCTTATCACCCTCTGTGCCGAGAAAGACAGGCGTGAATAACGTGAAAAAAAACCCTCACACTTGGGTCTCCGGGATGGAGAGGAGGCAGCTGGAGGAAGTCCCACCGAAGTGTGGAAAATTGGGAAGTGGATGTGCAGGGGGAGCATGGCCAATCACCGATCCAGAGGGCTTCCCTCTCCACCCAGAGCCTGAAAGTGAAGTGAGGACACACAAAAGGCTGACCTGTTTTGCATACTAGGCAACAAGCTCTGGAGTTCACTACCCTAAGAGGTGGTAATGAATGAAGGTATAAATGGCTTTTAGACCAGTTCCATAAGAAGTGATGAGAAACCAAAGTGCAGGAGAGGGTAGGCTGGTGGTGTGCAAATGGCTGTCAGGACTGGGAAACCTATGAGATCATGCAGTGAGGCCATCCCCTCCCCAGAAGGTAAGCGGTCTGCCTGACGCCACGCACGCTGTGAGTTAGTAGGAAAAAGGAAGAGGGTCTGCAGCAGCCTGGCACTCCCTTCTGGGGTCCGGCCACCCCTGCCTGGGAGCCGGCTGGCAGTGTCCAGGCTCCCTGTCTGAGTGACAGAGTCTGGCTTGCTTCACTCTCCCTCCTTCCCAATGCAGGCTAATTCTGGGGCTGCCTCTCTTTCCCATGAGGAATTCCCTGGCTCTGCTCCTTCCAGTGCTGGGTCAGTGCACAATGGTAAACAGGTTCTCTCCACCCTTCACTGGCCTTGGTGCCCTGGACCTCTGCCCAGCTCTCCACTCTGCTCAGCTCCACCCTACTCAGTGTGAGAAATGGTTCCTTTAGCACTAGTCTTGCTGGCTCCCAAAAAGAAAAACCAAGGAATCCACCTTCCTCTGATGCATTCATCTAGGGAAGGGCACAGACCACAGAGAAACCCCCAAGCAGCTCTCCCTGACAACTGCAGAAAGGTATTAGATAGGGTCTCGCTCTATCGCCCAAGATGGAGTGCAGTGGCATGATCTCGGCTCACTGCAGCCTCCGCCTCCTGGGCTTAAGCCATCCTCCCACCTCAGCCTCTCAAGTAGCTGGGACCATAGGTTCATGCCACCATGCCCCACTAAGTTTTGTGTTTTTTGTAGAGACAAGGTTTCGCCGTGTTGCCCAGGCTAGTCTCAAACTCCTGGGCTCAAGTGATCTGCCTGCATCAGCCTCCCAAAGTGTTGGGATTACAGGTATTAGTCACTGCGTGCCGCCCGAGACTATTCTCAACAGAAGACATCCCTTCTCCAAATCCCAGCTCCTACCAGGCAGAGTGCTGCTTGAAATTCCCTTGCTGGTGACTGAGTCCTTGGATCACAATCTCACTGCAGGCACCCAGGGGCCACCCTGACTCATCCTTACCAAACTGCTAGATCTCATTGATAGATCTTACCAAAATTAGTCTTGACTCACTGTTTATATAAGGCCCCTCCTCTGCCCAGACTCGTCCATGGCTCCCTACTGCCCTCATTATCCAACAGAAACCTCAGGCCCTGTAGCTGGGCATTACGGCACATGCCCTGTCGTCCCAGCTGCTCGGGAGACTGAAGTGGGAGGATCACTTGAGCTCAGGAGTTTGAAGCTGCAGTGAACCATGATGGTGCCACTGCACCCTAGACTGGGCCACTGGGTCACAGGGCAAGACCTTTTCTCAAAACAAACAAACAAAAACCAAAGAACAACAATAACAACAACAACAACACAAAAACAAAGAAACTTCAGGCCCTGGCTCTCAAGGCCCTCCTGTTCCCCTGCACATCCCTTTCTCCCCTAGTCCCATCTCTAGAGGCCCCTACCCCTGAGCCATCTTCCTTCAACCCCCATTCAATTTTGGTGCCATCATCTTGGGAAGCCTCATTCCGAACTCCTTCTCATCTCTACAAAGCCTCTCCTAACTACTCCAGGGACAGAACACAATCAGGCCCTCATTATATTCCATGCACACCTTTCTAGAGCCTGTGTTCCAGGCCCTGAATCTACAAAGATGAATAAAAGGTGGTCCCTGCCCTTGAGGAGGTCAATCTGGCAGCGACAAACAGGTAGGTAAATAACTAGCACACAGAGAAGAAGTGCCATCACAGGAGCATGTAGAAGGGGCTAGGAGACTGCAAAAAGACCCCAGGGTGAGGACGGGCTGTTTAGAGAAAGCTTTAAAGGGGAGTTGACTTTTGAATTGGGGTTTGAAGGGTGACAGGAAGTAGCTAGGCTAAGAAAGGGGAAAGGACACACTAGGCAAAACACTCAGTATGTTCAAATGCAAGTTAATAGGAGAGGGAGAGTCCCAAGATGGCGGCCACCATGAAGAAGGCGGCTGCAGAAGATGTCAATGTTACTTTCGAAGATCAACAAAAGATAAACAAATTTGCACGGAATACAAGTAGAATCACAGAGCTGAAGGAAGAAATAGAAGTAAAAAAGAAACAACTCCAAAACCTAGAAGATGCTTGTGATGACATCATGCTTGCAGATGATGACTGCTTAATGATACCTTATCAAATTGGTGATGTCTTCATTAGCCATTCTCAAGAAGAAACACAAGAAATGTTAGAAGAAGCAAAGAAAAATTTGCAAGAAGAAATTGATGCCTTAGAATCCAGAGTGGAATCAATTCAGCGGGTGTTAGCAGATTTGAAAGTTCAGTTGTATGCAAAATTTGGGAGCAACATAAACCTTGAAGCTGATGAAAGTTAAACATTTTATAATACTTTTTTTATTTGTTTAATAAACTTGAATATTGTTTAAATTGATAATTTTCCTTCTTCAAATGACATGGAAAGCAAAACTTTCTTTTTTTAAAATTTTCATTTATTTAATGGAAACTTGCCTATTTTCACATGTCTGCTTATTTATTTTATATTTTTAAAAGAAGACAGTATTCACCTATGTATTTTGCATAACGATTATATCAAGTCTAGGGGCTTCATGTCATGTTATTAAAATCAGTTAAGCAATCGAAAAAAAAAAAAATAGGAGAGGGAATGGCTTGTTTGGGGAATGTGAGCAGTCCAGTGGGACAGGTGGAGCTTCTCCACCTAAGGGCTGTTCTGCAGAGGCAGCATTTCATGAGAAGGGGCGTTCCTGGAGGGCAGGGGCTCTCTTGGCCTCATTCTCTGCAGTGTGTCCCAAGCCTGATACCTAGCTGGTGCTCAATAAATGTGTGTGTGTGCGTGTGTTGTTGTTGTTGTTTTGAGACGGAGTCTTGCTCTGTCACCCAGGCTGGAGTGCAGTGGCGCAATCTCGGCTCACTGCAACCTCCACCTCCCGGGTTCAAGCTATTCTCCTGTCTCAGCCTCCTGAGTAGCTGGGACTACAGGTGTGCGCCACCACGCCCAGCTAATTTTTGTATTTTTATTTTTTTTTTTTAGCAGAGACGGGGTTTCACCATGTTGGCCAGGATGGTCTCGATCTCCTGACCTCATGATCCACCCACCTCAGCCTCCCAAAGTGTGGGGATTACAGGCGTAAGCCACTGCGCCTGGCCAACAAATGTGTGTGTTGACCGATTCATGAGCTTGGTGACCTCAGACACTCTGAATTTCATTAAGTGTTGTCAGCAGTGAAAAGGGAATATGCTTCGCTACCTTGATATCAGGTGGGTAAAGGATAGTAAGAACTTGATAAAGAGCATTCCCTTTCTGGCCTGGTACCAGCTCTAGATCTTCCTCAAAGCCCAGCACAGGGCTGAGCACAGATCTGCTTGATGATGGCATTTTATAACATTA
This sequence comes from Pongo abelii, assembly GCF_028885655.2. NCBI lineage: Eukaryota > Metazoa > Chordata > Mammalia > Primates > Hominidae > Pongo > Pongo abelii. The sequence goes on from NC_085929.1 coordinate 36,751,098, forward strand.
CAATTCTAATATTCAATTAACTTAACTGAATGTCTGTTATAACACTTACCAGACGCTTGCTATGCACCAGACACTGTGTTCAGCACTTAACTTACTTTATTATTTCATTTAATCCTGACAAGCCCATGAGATAAGTCCTCTAATTATCAACTCCCTTTTGTGAATAAGGAAACTCAGGTTCTTCAGAAAGACAATAACTGGCCAAAGTCCAAGTCAAGCAGGGGATGGCACTGGAAAGTGAATCCCGGCCCTGCTCATCTCTCCCTCTGTCACACAACTCCACCACCAAGTACTGTCCAGTAGGCTGGGTATACACAGCCGTGCTCCTGAGGAGCTTGGAGCTCAGTGGACTCAGAGACACAAGCTGTGTGATGCTTGGCAAGTCACTTTGCCTCTCTGGAACTTGGTTTCTGCTTCTTAAAATGGGGACTATGATGATAAATACTCTCACAGAATTAAACGACGTGATGTAGGTGAAAGCCTCGTCCACCATACAGGCTCCTCTGTGAAATGGCATTACTGTGACTATCCTGGGAGGATGGAAGGGGTCACTCAGAAGCAGAACAGGAAGCTCAGGATGAAAGTCTACATGGTGCCAGGCACAGTAGCTCATGCCTATAATCCCAACATTTTGGGAGGCGGAGGCCAGAGGATTGCTTGAGGCCAGGAGTTTGAGACCAGCCTGGGCAAGAGAGTGAGACCCTGTCTCTAAATTCTTTTAAAAATTAGTTGTGCATGTCTGTAGTCATAGCTACTCAGGAGGCTGAGGTGGAAGATTGCTTGAGCCCAGGAGTTCAAGGCTGCAGTGAGCCATAATCGTGCCACTGCACTCCAGCCTGGGTGACAGAGGGAGACCCTGACTCAAAAAAAAAAAAAACCCACCAAAAAACCCACAAAAAAACCACAGAGGAGGGTGGTGGTAATTATTAAGCAAACTCTGACTCCTTCCCCAAGTGACTACCACCACCCAGGAGGACAGAGGCCCCGGGCAGCACTCTGGTTGCAAGCCTTGAGTGGAATCTTTCGGGAGGTCCACCTTTGCTCTTACTTCTGCTTATCTTTACAGACCAAGGAAAGGGAAGGTCAGGCCCTCAGATCAGAGCCCTGCTCCAGATGACTCAGCGAGGAACTCATGGGGGGATTCCCAACCTGCCCTGGCAGGCCAGCAAGCTCCAGACCACAAGCTGAGTGGGACTGGCTCCTGCCTAACCTCCACAGTCATGGGGTAGGTTGGAAGAGCACGTGAGGGAAGCCAGATTTTCACCCCAAAGCTGCATTGCTCCCTTACCATTATGCTAAATGCCTGAGGTAAAATCTCAGAGGGTAATTTACACTCGAATTGTGAGAGCCGCCATGTTCCACAGAGCCCTTACTTTGTGACAGACACTGTGCTGGGTGCTTTACCAACAACATCTCCCTTAATCCTAATAATACTCCCGCTCCCAATGCCACCGCCACACCCAGCTAATTTTTGATATTTTTAGTAGAGATATGGTTTTGCTATGTTGCCTAGGCTGGTCTTGAACTCCTGGACTGAAGTGATCTGCCCACCTTGGCCTCCCAGAGTACTGGGATTATAGGCGTGAGCCACAGTGCCCAGCCTAGGTTCTCCTTTTTTGTGAAGCCAAGCAAAGATGAAAGGGAAAGCAGCAGCATTCTCCAAAAGTGGCTGGCTGGGGAAGATCACTTCTGGACTCACAGTGTCCAACGCCCAAAGCAATGAGGAGGGACAGGAGTTCTCCAAACTTATGCTCCTTCACTGGGCCACTCACGACCCAGCTACTCCTGCCTTGTCTTGGGGTACATATGAGGAGCTGTGTGTGGAGTCCTGGGACAGGAATTGTGTCATCCATCATGACAACTTAGCAACAAAAACAACCTGAAAGCCTGGAAGGAGAAGTACAGACACTTGGGCTGGGCTGAAGTCCTAAGACTGGGACAGGAAGGGGAGGAGGAGAGGACACACAGTGGTCACCAACTTTGGTAAGATGGGAAATTGGGAAGGAGGAGTGCTGGGTGCCAGGCCCTGTTCCATCACTTCCTTATCAGGAAACAGGGTAAAATAATAGCCTACCAATTTCCCATTGCTCCTATAAGGGTTACTGAGAGGCAGTGGAAATGAAAGCACTTTGCAGACTAAAGAGCTAGATAAATCAAAGCATCCCTTGATTTGATTACATCCCCAAAGACCTCAGGGACACCAATCCTGCACACAAAGAGAAGTCCAGCCTGGTATGGTAGTTCATGCCTCTAATCCCAGCACTTTGGGAGGCAGAGGCAGGAAGATCACTTGAAGCCAGGAGTTCAAGACCAACCTGCGCAAAAAAGTAAGACCCTGTCTCAATCAATCAATCAGAGAGGTCCTCTCACAAGAGGAAAAGAGCATGCTGGGAGCAGTGGCTTCTGTGGCATGTGCCATGGTGACCCCCCTGAACTTGCGTGGTACCACATAGAGAACTTCTCAAAGCACTATTTTTTTTTTTTTTTTTTTTGAGATAGGGTCTCCATTGCCCAGGCTGGAGTGCAGTAGTGCAATAATGGCTCACTGTAGCCTTGATTTCCCAGGCTCAAGTGATCCTCCTACCTCAGCCTCCCAAGTAGCTGGGACAACAGGTGCACACCACTATGCCCAGCTAATTTTTAAATTATGGGATGTAGAGATGGGGTCTCCCTATGTTACTCAGGCTTCAAAGCACTTTTCATATACTCCACGGTCAGTCTCAGGATGTCAGATGTAGCTGTCTTCCACACCATCCCACTAAAACTGCCTTAGTTGGCTGGCACAGTGGCTCATGCCTATAATGTAAGCACTTTGGGAGGCTGAGGAGGGAGGATTGCTTGTGCCCAGGAGTTTGAAATCAGCCTGGGCAACATAGTGAGACTCTGTCTCTACAAAAAGTAAAAAAAGTAGCCAGGCATGGTGGCTTCAGCCTGTAATCCCAGCTACTCAGGAGGCTGAGGTGAGAAGATCGCTTGTGCCTGGGAGGTTGAGGCTGCAGTGAGCTGTGACTGCACCACTGCATTCCAGCCTGGGTGACAGAGTCAGACCCTGTCTCTTAAAAACAAACACACATACACACACACATACAAACTGCGTAATTTTTATGTGGGGAAAACTGAGGTTAAAAAGATTAAGCAACTTTTGCCCGGCATGGTGGCTCATGCCTGTAATCCCAGCACTTTAGGAGGCCGAGGTGGGTGGATCACCTGAGGTCAGGAGTTTGAGACCAACCTGGCCAACATGGCAAAACCCCGTCTCTACTAAAAATGCAAAAATTAGCTGGGCATGGTGGTGGGCACCTAAAACCCCAGCTACTCGGGAGGCTGAGGCATGAGAATCGCTTGAACCCAGGAGGCAGAGGTTGCAGTGAGCCGACATCAATTGTGCCATTTCACTCCAGCCTACGCAAAAGAGCAAAACTCCATCTCAAAAAAACAAAACAAAACAAAACAAAACCAAGATTAAGCAACTTTCTCAAGGTCACACAGCTAGTTAGTGGCTCAGTAAGGCATAGGGCTAAGGTCTCCAGATCTCTGTTCAGCAGTATTTGTTTACACTATGCTCCTAATCCAATTATCTCATTTGATCCTCACAATCCTTTGTATACAACCACACCTGGTAACTTCTTTCTCTTTTTAAAATTTTTTTTAGAAATGGGGTCTCGCTCTGTCACCCAGGCTGGAGTGCAGTGGCACAATCACAGCTCACTGCAGCCTCAAACTCCCAGGCTCAGCCTCAGCCTCCGTAGTAGCTAGGACTACTGGCATGCGCCACCATGCCCAGCTAATTTATTTTTTAGAGACAGGGTCTCACTATGTTGCCCAGGCTGGTTGAAACTACTTGTTTAATGTCTGATTTCCCTGTGAGGGCAAGATCAGGTCTATATCCTGAGCCTAGCACAGGGCTACACATATAGTAAGTGTTGGGTGAAAAAAACTGGAAGCATTAGCCCCATGGTTGGGTGAGGGATGTGCCTAAGTCACATATTACAAAGGTCAGTGGTGGAGTCATCACTGACACTCTGACCCCTGTGCCTGGTTCAGAGCCCTTTCTCAAACACTAGCCTAAAATCCACATTTCCAGCCAGAATCTCTCATCTCCGGATGCCGCTAGTGGTGCCCCTTGTAAGTGCTGAGGGGTTTGCCTTCTCACAGGTTTTGTCCCAGCCAAGGCACCACCTCTAAGAACAGAATAAAGGTGCTAGGTGAGGTCAAACAAGCCTCCAGTTGCCAACTGCCTCCCCTTGATCAGTGTATGCTGTGTCCAAAGGCCCAAACCCACCCTCCCCAGTTGCCATACCACCCTAAGGTAGGTTTTCCATGTCCTCAGGCCCCACTCCTCTCTTCTGGTTCTCCTTGCATCCTTCCTTATCATCCAATATGTCTGCCAGGCAGAGACCACGAAGCTCAACACCGCTTATCCTATTCCTTCCCCAACCAGGTCAGCCAACCCACTCTCCTGCTGGAAGGAGATAAAGAACCCCTTGATGTGCCCTGGGCAAGCCAGCCATACCAGGGACCTTGGGGAGCCCAGAGCTGTGACAACGCAGAGTCACAGCAGCCCACTGCCCACTTCAGAGGAAGGCCACAGCTGGCCTTGCTTCCCTGTAGCCAGAGGGCTCCAGAATGGACTCTGTAAGAGGCCAAAGCCATTTCAGCTAGTCCAGAGCCTTCCTACCTCTCCATCAGCCCACATGGCAGTCATGGACCAAGCCCTAATGATTTGCCAGCCTCTTTATCCTCACTGCTCCAGACCTCCTACAGGTCTCACCACAGCCCTTTTAGGCCATCCTTGATTCTCCCAACAGGTCTCACTGCCTGCAGTCCAGCTCCTCTTTATGCCATCTTCCATGCCAGACCTGGACTAACTTTTATGCAACACAGGAGGCCTCAGCCTGACATTCAAGGCTAGACTCAGACCGCCCAACCCATTTCCTGGACTAACTTTTATGCAACACAGGAGGCCTCAGCCTGACATTCAAGGCTAGACTCGGACCGCCCAACCCATTTCCCTAACCTACCCTTGCTTCGTATCATCCTACTGCCTCCCATTCTTCTTGTCATCTCTGCTCTTGGCACACATGCTCAAACGACTGCTTTTGGGAGGGACTTTGCACATGGGCCCCCTCTCATCCAATGGACTGCCCTGCTTTGCCTCTTCTGAAGCCTGGATCAAATGCTACTACTTTCTAGGCTCCTGTAGGTGGGGCTGGCTGCTTTTTCCTCTGTACTCCCAGAGCAACTGCATGCCTCAATGACAGCCTTCATCACTCAACACTGGAAAGATTTGTCTGTGGTTCTATTTTTCAGCAAGTCTGTGAGTGCCTTGAGGGCAATAAAACACAGACATCTTGTTCAGTTCTGTATCTCTTGTCCAAATCACAGGGTCTGACAGAGTAGGTGCTCAATAAATGTGTGGTAAATAAGCTCACTGCTAAGATGGATAAGCTGGCAAAAGTAAGTCTTGGTTTGCTCTCCCAGGCTGCTGGGTCTGCTGAGTATTTCTCTACCTGAAGAGGTGTTGAGTGCTAAGCTATGGCAGCCTCTGAAGACCTGGACAGGGCACAGAATGAAGTAGGGCAGGGTAGGGGAGGAGAGACGGGAAATGGAAGGAGACAGAGAAAGCCAAAGTTGGCAGCTGCCCTGAAATCCTAGGTGGGGGCTTCTAAGCTGGTTAAATATCAGGAGCATTGACTTGCCACTGGGGTGGCCAGTACAGTGTTCTCCCTGCTGGAGAGGGTCTCTGGGCCCAGGATTGCACCAATAGATTTACCAGGGGCAGACTAATCAGTTAAAGGAGGCCTCCCACCCCTCAAGTGTACTGTCTGCAGGATAAAGTGATCAGCTAGGACAATGGATGGATGATGGCAGGACTCTGCTCTGGTCGGCAACGCATCCTGAGCCTGCAGGCTCAATTACCTTGACTGAGGAGGAGAAAGGGGAAGAGAATGGTCAGTGCCATGTAGCTTGAGGAGCACTGGGTGACAGTTGGAGGACCTGGGATCCCTCTCTGATCTGGCTCCACAGTTCACTAACAGCAAGAGTTCTCCAACCTTCAGATTCCTCACCGGTACAAGCAATATAATCCTTGCCTCATCTACAAAGTAACACTTCTTCCAAAAGGCACAGACTAGATATCAAAGTCAAATGGCCATTATGCAGCATGTTGGGGTCAAGACTAATGCAATCCAGACTCTGGCCTATGGGAGGACTAGGCCAGGCCTGATCTGGCCGTGCTTCCAGGACCTCTCCAAGGATTTTTCTCCCTGTGCCTTTCTCCTGCTTGATGGCCATGACCTTTCACTGTACTGAGACCTGCTTTGCCCTCCATACTGGGAGGGGGAGGCAGTCAGATTCCTGCTAACTCCTGCCCTGGGTGTGGGGACCTTAGGGACTGGTAAGCACCTGGCACCCTGCCTGCTGCCACTGTAGCAAGGCGTAGTCACTACTGGATGCAATGTCAAGAAACAGGTTCTAGTCCCAGTTCTGCCATTTACCAGCTGGCAAACCTTGGGCACTTTTTCCTCGGCCTTCAGTATGCTCATCCACAGAATGGGGATAATCACCCCTCTCAGGGGAAGTGAGGATTCACCATGGGTTAGGGTTCATTCCTGCCCACAGGGGCTGGGCCTCACTGACACTCATCATTACAGCCAAAGATGGGAAGTAGGAAATGAAAAGATAGAACCACAAGCTGCTCCAGTCTTTAAGAGGGAGAAGAACATTCACTGAGCACCTACCCTGTATTAGTTCATTTAAACTTCAAAATGATCCTGCAAAGTCAGTGTTATCATAACCATTCTGCAAGTGAGAAACTGAGGCTCAGAGAAGTGAAGCAACATGTTCAAGATCACATAGCCAGCCAGACTCTGGCGCTTGTGTGAGGAGGGAGCACACAGCACCTTCTCTCACCCACCTCGATATAAACAGATTGGGTGGCTGGGCCAGAGCCAGGCCTCACTGCCCCTTGGGAGGTCCTGTTTCAGGCCCAGATGCTGGTAGGACAAAACATCAACTAGGTGCTACCATCTTATCTCTTTCCCACAGCTTAGAGTTTCCCAGCAGGCGGACACTCAGGCACCTTCCCAGGGTAGCAGCTGGTGTGCCGGCTCCCTCCTTTACCAAGTCAGATCTTGTCTGAGGACCTAACACTCACAGGGCCACCAAACCAGATTTTCCTTTGAGGCTAAGAAGGGAAAAATGAGAGAAAATGGGAGGGCCTGCAGTCTAGCGTCACAGCCCAGGGCCCCATATGTACAAATGCCTCCTTCCAGATGGGCCACCCAGGGACCACCCAATGCCAGCTCCATGCTCTCCTGGGATCTGTAACAGCTCAAGAAAAGTAGATGCTCTGAGACTAGAGAATAAGGCAAAGAGTCAGAATGTGGCCTGCCAGGAGGGCCCTGACCCCACTCCAATAAAAACTGGCACACAATAAACTATAGGGATGCCAATTAAGCCAGTTCTATGATTTCCAAAGTTGGCTAGTAATGAAAGGCCCAGGGAATGAGAACTAAAGAAGGCAGTACTGCTATTCCAGATGTTTCTCCCGGGGCCCAGCTCAGATCCCTTGCTCCCATAACAGGAAGCCAACACCCATGGGATCCCAAAGAGCATAGCTCCTCACCTCATCTGGCCTGCAGACTGGGCGGACTGAGGCTGGGTGGGAAGCTCTCAGCCTCAGGAGACCAGACCTGACAATCACATAGGAAAAGGAGAAGAAGGTCAGGGACCACCTCTCTCAGGTCACCTCCCTCAGGCCAGGAGACCTGGTATACAACTTGTATCCTTCTTTCCCTTCCCAACCACTTCCTCTATGCTACAGAAGGGCCACCAAACAAGTCCGTTCTTCCTGCTCCAAAGTGACAGGAGGGGTATCATCACTCCCCCCACCCTTCCCTGCTGAAAACATGTCTTTTTCCTCAACTGGTCTTTCCTGGGCCTTTTTTTTGTTTGTTTGTTTGAGACACGGTCTCATTGTCTCACCCAGACTGGAGTACAGTGGCATGATCTCAACTCATCGCAACCTCCACCTCCCAAGCTCAAGTGATTCTCCTGTCTCAGCCTCCTGAGCAGCTGGGATTATGGGTGCAAGCCACTACTGCCTGGCTAATTTTTGTATTTTTAGTAGAGACGGGGTTTCACCATGTTGGCCAGGCTGGTCTCAAACTCCTGACCTCAAATGATCTGCCCGCCTCAGCCTCCCGAAGTGCTGGGATTATGGCGGTGAACCACTGCGCCCGGCCCTTCCTGGGCTTCAATGCCCCACTCGGTCTCCAGCCAAGCCAGAAGAACTAATGCTGTCGGCACTCTGATCTATGCCTATGCCACCCACAGGATCATTTACTGGCTAGCTGCTTTCTTGCCTGTGGCTACTACTCAAAAACAGACAGGGACCATCTCAGTCTCACTAAAGGTTCCCTGCAGAGTAGGCTCAAAAGACAGACAAGGTGAAGAAATGGAAAGGCCTAGGACTGGGAATCAGGAATTCCAGGTTTCTCACAGGCCTCCAGTTTATCCATCTATATGCTGATGGCCATCTCTAAGGTCACTTTCAGCTTTTTTTTTTTTTTTTTTTTTTTTTTTTTTAGGCAAGGTCTCCCAGGCTGGAGTGTAGTGGCATGATTTCGGCTCACTGCAACCTCCATCTCCCTGGGCTCAAGCAGTCCTCCTACCTCAGCCTCCCGAGTGGCTAGGATTATAGGTGCATGCCACCACACCCAACTAATTTTTGTATTTTTTGTAGAGATGGGGTTTCACCATGTTGGCCAGGCTGGTCTTGAACTCCTGGGCTCAAGCGATCTGCCTGCCTCAGCCTCCCAAAGTGCTGGAATTACAGGCGTGAGGCACAGCACCCAGCCTTTTTTTTTTTTTTGAGACAGGGTCATGTTCTGTCTCAAGAAAGAGCTGGGTGGAGCACAGCGGCACAATCTTGGCTTACTGCAACCTCCACCTCCTGGGCTCAAGAGATCCTCCCACCTCTCAGCCTCCCGAGTAGCTGGGATTACAGGTGCCCACCACAGTGCCCAGCTAATTTTTTGTATTTTCTTGTAGAGATGGAGTTTCACCATGTTGCCCAGGCTGGTCTCGAATTCCTGAACTCAAGCGATCCACCCGCCTCAGCCTCCCAAAGTGCTGGGGTTATAGGCGTGAGCCACCATGCCCTACCACTTTCAGCTTCCTGACTTGAAATGTCTCCCAGTAAATAAGTATTAATTACTCCACCGCAGGCCTGAGGAGAAAAAGGTGAATGAGCCTCTTCCCAGTCCTGAAGCTAATCAGTCTAACGAACTGGTAATGACAACATACTCTTATCCTTCTGGGCCACTTCTATTAGCCTCATATACTGCTGAGAGTCGAAAGTGCTGAGCTAAGCCAGGGAAGGTAAGAGCAGGCAGGTGACTGCTAAGACACTTCTGTTCTACCTGTCTGACACCTGATATCCTGCAGGGACAAAAGGCCATATTTATGGGTGGTGAAGGCAGTGGAAACTGTACTGACCCGGGAGTCAGAAACCCTAAGTCCAAGTCCTAGTTCTGCCACTAATATGCTGTGATCTTAAGAAAGTTATTCTTCTCTCTGGGCCTCAGTTTCCTCATCTATGTAAGTAAGGGCTGAGCTGGTCAATCTATTAAGATCCCTCACAGGCCAGGCATGGTGGCTCATGCCTGTAAACCCAGCACTTCAGGAGGCCGAGGCGGGGGGATCGCCTGAGGTCAGGAGTTCGAGACCAGCCTGGCCAACATGGTGAGACTCCATCTCTACTAAAAATATGAAAAATTAGCCAGGCGTGGTGATGGGTGCAACCTCTGCCTCCCAGCTACTCAGGAGGCTGAGACAAGAGAATCACTTGAACCCGGGAGGCAGAGGTTGCAGTGAGTTGAGATTGCGCCATTGCACTTCAGCCTGGGTGACAGAGCGAGACTCCGTCTCAAAAAAAAAAGGTCCCTTACAGTGCAGTCTATGGTTTTTTTAATCTACTCATGCCATGTAGCTAATAGTCACCTGAGTAAGGTAGCCTGTGACCTGCTTTCTTATCCCCAGGCCTGGCAACTTCCACAACCAAAATGTCTTGAGACAACCTTTGGCCCAGGGTAGCTGAAATGGACCTTTAATCTGGAGTCAGAGTCCCCACCATCTCCACAGTATCCATGAGTGCTAACGTTTCACTTCTCTAGCATAGAACATGGACTCCTAGCCTTCAACCACAAGACTGGGTTCAGGGCGGTCACCCTGAAACTTTCCATAACTTCCCCTCTATGGCCTTGGGCAGGGACTTACTCTTGGCTTTTTTGAAACCACAATATAAATTAAGTAGGGAACATCGAAGCTTTCAGATACCAGAGATTTTAGGTTGACTGACAGGCTCCAGAAAGTGAGGGAAGGAGAGAGGACTGGAGCTGGGATCCCACCTCAGCCCCAGCCCTACAGACAGCAGTGATGTAGAGGGTGTCTGCAGAGCCACATCCCGGGTTTGTGGTTGTGGGTTAAGAAAGACAGATGTCTGGCTGCCTGGTTGGGGACTACAGCCAAAGGGAGGTGCTTCCACTGGGGCCTCACTCTGCCCACAAATACCAGAGATATGCCCTCATTTTTCTCTTCATTTCTCAGACCCTTAGAAGGAAAGAAAGAAAACTAACATTTTCTGGGCCACTACTTGTGCCAAGCGCTGTGCTAGGCACCTTCACATATCTGATCTCACTTAACCCCCAGAGTAATGTTGGGAAGTGGGTGTTACTGTTGCCCTTTACAGTGAGTAAACAGGCTCAGGGATTCAGGATCTTGCCCAAGGTCACAAAGCTAGCAAGTGTAATTCCTAAGTTTGGCCTTTTCCTAATCTATCGCATTGCTCTGCACCCCAAGATCTGGTTGACTGCCTGATAAGCATGTAGTAGGAATTCTCGTGCCCTAGCATTCTCCCACAAATCTGAGCTCTTCCTTCCAAGGTCCCATAAATGCAACTGGGAACTCCTTTCCCAGATCTCAAGACCACACCCCTCCCTGGGCCCTAATCCCAGGTGACTGCTCAATTCAAAACACTCCAGGTCCCCACTAAGTTCTCACAAGTGAATCCCTGGGGAACTGTGACAAAACATCAGTCAGGGTGAGGGTTCAGAATGATAGGTGCTCTCTCTGAGTCCTGGACTAAGCCTAGCCTGCTGTGAGCCAGTAGGGAGGTACTGGAGGAGACAGATCCAGTGGGTGAGAGGGAACTCCCCTTAGGGGAGGGGCCTGGATTTCTCCAAGGAAGAAGGAGGCCTGGTGAATAAGAGGCTTTAGGGCTGGGGAAAATCCCGGAAGTGACAGGGGTTCTTAGACAGTTAAAGCGCTTCCATAAGTCATGAGAGAGTCTGGGGTGACCTTGGACAATCTCAATTGGTCAGAGAAGGGGAGAAAGGATATTCTCTGGAGTAGGGTCATGGCAGGGCCCCAGGAGCTACTACTGGTGATTGGGATGGAAAGCACACATCAGGAGGGAGTCTTGTCAGTTCTGTGCACAACACTGGTCTCACGTGACAGGACAGCTGGGATGGGAGTGGGGTATGGAGTCCATCTTTCCTAAGGGGACCGCCAGCCTGTACACATGATCTCTGAGGCCTGGGCTTGGGGGATTCTGTGGGGCAATGGGGGCCCAGTTTGGAGGCAAGGTGCTGTTCCACTGCCCCACATTTCTCTGTCTGCTAGCTGGGTGTCTGGGTGTTCTCGGGATAGGACATCGGGGGGTGCTAATATGAGCAGAGACCCTGCTGTCTCCCTGCCTGCCCCTGTCCCACGCCCAAGATCTGCCTTTGGGAGGAGGCGCATACATACACAGGACATACACAGAGCCCATCTACTGGCTCCTGTGGCTGCTGGAGCTGATGGTCTGTCCTAGTGGTGGGGCTCCCTGTCGCCCTGTAGGTGCTGGGAAGGGGGAGTATCTGCCCACCTGTTGCCAGTGCCAGCGGAGGAAGCTATGTATGAGGGGGTAGGGGGCCCTTCTCTGACCCTTCCATGAGGAGAAGGGACTGTCTGTCCCAGGATGGGGCTGAGGGGAGGGAGGTGACCAATGTCTGTCCATCCAGAGGTCTGTATGCCTCGAGGAAAGGGTCACTCTGTCCTGGGAAGGGGTGGGGGCGGGGCAGTCAGTCCTGAAGTCGGTCTGAGGTCTCCTGGTGTGGGGGCAGTGAGGCCGGGAGACAAGGGCGTCTGTGGGTTTGTGGGAAGGGGAAAGATGGAGAATACGTGTCTATGGAGCGGGGCGCCAGCCATTTGGGAGTCTGTCGGGGTGGCAGAAACAATCATCCCTAAGGTCTTGGCGGCAGGGGTGGGTTTGGGGCAGTCTGTCATTCTGTTCCACGGCTGGAAGGAGGGCACAGTCGGTCCTTCCTGGGAGCGGGTCAGTCTGTCCAGAGGGTGGAGGTGGCGGGTGGAGGTGTGAGCCCGTCCGCCCCCTGGGTCGGAAGTAGGACTGCGAAGGGGGCGGGTCTAGGAAGGCAGGGGTGGTGGGGGTGGGGCAGGGGAGGGAACGGGGATTAGTGGTCCCTGCCTGGGAAGGGGACGTATCCGCAAGTCCTGAGGGCGCCTCCGTCCATGTCGAGGCCCCTCGCGTGGGTACCGCGCTCAGTCCCGACCCCGGCGCTACTCACGCGCCCTCGGCGCCCTGCGAGCCCACGATGAAGCCGAACTTGTCGATGCGGCGCTCCGCAAAGCCGTTGGCCTCCGAGTCGGACCCGAGAGAGCTGAGTTCGTCGGTGGTTGCGGCGTCGGGGCCCTGGGCCAGGCTCTCCCGGGTTCCCGACAGGCTTTCCCCGGCCGCGGGCGCGCGCGGCCCATTCTCTCCGTTGCTCTTCGCCATCCCGGCCGCGCCCGCCGCCTGAGCTCCAGCGGCCACCTCAGCCGCCCGGCTGCCGCCGACGCCCCGCCCACGCGCGGCGCCTATTGGCCGCCGCAAGGCCGGGGGCGGGGCTCCAGGCCCGGGAGCTCTCTCTCTCCCCCCACGCCCAATGGGCGCCGCGGACCCCGGGCCCCGCCCACCTTCCCCCGGCGGGCGCCAACAAGCCCGACGTGAGGGGGCGGGGCAGCCGTCACCGCAGTCCTCCCCGCCCTCCTCCGGGCTGCCAATCACAAGAACTCACCTGGACGAACTCGGGCCTTTCCGGGTTGGCCCCAAGCGGGGCCTGTCACCTACTGCAGAGCGCGAGCCGGAGGCCCAGGGCTTCCTCCATGGATTGCTCATCTGCCTCCTGAGCCCCGCTCCTTGCGAGACCCCAAGGACGTGGTAGGGATTGTTTGCCCCATTCATTTATGAGGAACTCAGAGGAGGCCCAAGTGAGTTCAGGGACGCAGAGCGGCTTAAAGGCCCAGCCTGAGCCAGAAGTCTGGCAGTCTCATTGCACTCACTGCTTCTGGGGCTTCAAATTATCTCGTGAGACCTAATTATTAATAATCACCAGCGTTTACTGAGCCACGCACGCCCGAAGTTCTACCTACTTTCTCCTGTAGTCTTTTCCCCAGCAGTTTTATGGAACATAAACATGCCATTAATTCACGTTTAAAGTGTACAATGATTTTTAGCATATTTACAGAGTTGTGCAGCCATCACAACATTCTAATTTTAGAACATTTTCATCACCCCAAAAAGAAACTCCTACCAATTAGCAGTCACTCCGCATCCTGGCTCCCCCAGTCCCTGGCAACCACTAATCTGCTTTCTGTTTCTATAGATTTCCCTTTTCTGGATATTTCATATAAATGGAATTATACAATATATGGCCTTTTATGTCTGGATTCTTTCTCTTGAACATTTTCAAGTTTCATCCACATTGTAGCATGTATCAGTGCTTCTGGATTCACATCTGCCCCAGGTATGTCTGGCTCCACCCCTCCCTTTCCTGGGATAGGCCCACACCGCCATGAAATACCCATACTGCCCCTCCTGGGAGCTGGAACTATACCAGATTTTGTTTTTCCATTCATCAGTGATGGTCATTCGCGTGTTTCTAGTTTTTAGCCATTATGAATAATGCTGCTCTGACCATTTAGGTACAAGCTTTTGTGTGGGGGCCTATGTTTTCATTTCTCTTGGATAGATAAGGAAGAGTGGAATTGCTGGGTCATATGGCAACTGTTTAACCTTTCGAGGAACTGGCAAACTGTTTTCCAAATTGGTTGCAACTTGTCTTGTAATCTCTTAGCAATGAGGTATACACCATTATTAGTCCCATTTTACAGTTAAGGAGACTGAGGTAAAGTCAGGTAAAGTCAGTTGTCTAAGGTCCCAGAATTAGCTGTGAATATAGCCAGGATTCGAACTTAGCTCTTACCAACTGCTTACATTTGGAGGGATGGGCTGATTTTATCTATATGGGCTTGGCCCCAAGCAGCTGATTTCTGACCCTAGAGATTGTCACCTCTCAGATCTATAATATAATGATAGCTCCTCACTTATGTCTAGTACTTTATGGTTTAAAAGTCACAGTATATTGTCATCTGACACTCCCTGCAGACCTGTGGGAGAGACAGGCCTAGAGAGGGGAAGGGACTGGAAGACTCAGACCTGGCTGCAGGGCCTGAGATAGACTATTCAGGGCCCCAAGGCAAGCCCCAAGAGGGAGTCTTGAGCCTTGAGTGATTTCACCTTGATGCCATGTGGCCTGGACATTCTTGATGGCGTCATTGTACAATCCTCACATTCCATGAGCTTCTGGCTTTCCATAAACAAGGCAAGAACAGACATGGGAGTGGGCACAGGCTATTTTGGTCTTAAACCCTCAGTCTAGGAGAATATTCCTTCTCTTCAGTGACTCGAGACACAGTGGTGGGCTCCTGGTCCCAGCTCCCAGGAGGGGCAGTATGGGTCTTTCATGGCGGTGTGGGCCTATCCCAGGAAAGGGAGGGGGAGGAGCCAGACATATCTGGGGCAGATGTGAAGCCTCAAGTACAGCAAAGAAAAGTATCCACGACCCTTTGACTTCATAATTCTATCCCTAGGGTCATATCCCAAACATGTTCTTACTCAGCTCTGTGAGGGCACAAATACAGAGATGTTCACCCCAGGGATATTTGGGGAGGGGGCAGATTAGAGACCCTGAGTGTTCATCTTTAGGAGACTGTATAGATGTTACTCCACTGATGCTTCAGCTTCTAATTTTCTTTAACCAAACCACCAGGATTTGAATTTATGCTCTGTGACCTTGAGCAAATTACTTCTCTCTGAGCCCATTTCCTCATCTATAAATTGGAAATTCTGAAAAAATTCTTCCTTGGAAGAGTTGTTCTGAGACTTTAGTGTGACAGTATGCGCTAAACACCTGGCACATGGAGAAGCCCAGTAAATAATGGCCAAGAGCTGGGTGCGGTGGCTCATGCCTGTAATCCCAGCACTTTGAGAGGCTGAAGCGGGTGGATCACTTGAGATCAGGAGTTCGAGACCAGCCTGGCCAACATGGTGAAACCCTGTCTCTACTAAAAATTCAAAAATTAGCTGGGCGTGGTGGCAGGCGCCTGTAATCACAATTAGCTGGGCGTGTGGCAGGTGCCTGTAATCACAGCTACTCAGGAGGCTGAGGCAGGAGAACCGCTGGAACCTGGGAGGCAGAGGTTGCAGTGAGCAGAGATCACGCCACTCCAGCCTGGGTGACAGAGACTCCATCTCAAAATAAATAAATAAATAAATAAATAAATAAATAAATAAATAAATGTCAGGAGTGGTGGCATTTGAAGCTTGCAAAAGGAACTGCAAATTCATTATTGTCTTGAGTGTTCCCCATCACAGCCTGTGGCTGCAGCGGGGGAGTTTGCCCAATTTAATCTATGGCACATGGCTTGGGAGACGTCACGTCTTGGCTGTGCCCCTCAACAACTGGGTGTCCTTGTGTGAAATTGCTAACTTTTGTATTTTTTTGTAGAGATTAGGTCTCACTATGTGGTCTAGGATGGTCTTGAACTCCTGGGCTCAAGTGATCTTCCCGCCTTGGCCTCCCTGTAATTGTTGAGATTACAGGCGTGAGCCTCCATGCCTGGCCAAAATCCAGAATTCTTTATTTAATACACCTATAATGAGCCAGACATTAGTGCAGGGGTGTCCAACCTTTCGGCTTCCCTGGGCCACACTGTAAGAATTGTCTTAGGCCATAAAATACACTAACGATATAGCTGATGAGTTAAAAAACATTGCAAAAAAAAAAAAAATCTCATAATGTTTTAAGAAAGTTTACAAATTTGGGGCCGGGCGCGGTGGCTCATGCCTATAATCCCAGTACTTTGGGAGGCCAAGGCAGGCGGATCACGAGGTCAGGAGATCGAGACCATCCTGGCTAACACGGTGAAACCCCGTCTCTACTAAAAATACAAAAAATTAGCCAGGCGTGGTGGCGGGAGCCTGTAGTCCCAGCTACTTGGGAAGCTGAGGCAGGAGAATGGCGTGAACCCGGGAGGTGGAGCTTGCAGTGAGCCGAGATCGCGCCACTGCACTCCAGCCTGGGCGAAAGAGCAAGACTCCGTCTCAAAAAAAAAAAAAAGTTTACAAATTTGTGTTGGGCCACATTCAAAGCTGTCCTGGGCCATGGGTTGGACAAGCTTGCTCTAGTGAATAAGAGAGATGAAGTTCTGGCCCAATAGAGTTTATAGTCCAGTGGAGGAGGGACAACATGAACAAGCATAGAACATCTATCAGGTAGTGAGAATAAGAAAATAAAGCCAGGTAAGGTATGGAGAATGCTGGAGTAGGTGCTGGGGAGGTGGTGGGGGCTGAAAATGAGGGAGCCCTTCTGCAGGACTGAGAATAGCGTACAAGCATGGCAGCAGATGCTGTTTCCCCTTGAAGGAGAAGCAGGCTGTGTTGTTAGATTGGAGTGAGAAAGCAGGGGGAACAGTGAACCAATGAATAAATGATCAGAGAGGATCCCTGCAGAATCACGTGGTTCACTGGAATACAGAATTTAAGAGGCCTTAGGCAATGCTTTGGAACAGCCTGGTGAACTGGCTGTTGGAGACATTCTTTTGAAGATAGAATGTGTTGATATCTCAGAGTCTCATCCTGCTGGGGTCATTCCCAACAGCTGGGCTTGAGGAGCTCACATAGGCCCCTCTCCTGGATCCTGGAATGTGCAGTTGGCATGTGCTCAGGAAACCTGTGAGCACTGGCCATGAGCAAAAGTCCAGATGCCTTTTTTTTTTGAGACGGAGTCTTGCTCTGTTGCCCAGGCTGGAGTGCAGTGGTGTGATCCTGGCTCACTGCAACCTCCACCTCCCGGGTTCAAGAGATTCTCCTGCCTCAGCCTCCCAAGTAGCTAGGATTACAGGCACCTGCCACCTGTAATAACAGTATTCTCTGTAATGATCTATTTTAATTTTAATTTAAAAAAACTTTTTTAGAGATGAGTTCTGACTGTTTTCTAGGCTGACTTTGAACTCCCTGGCTCAAGCAATCCTCTTACCTCAACCTCCCAAGCAGCTGGAACTACAGGTGTGCCACTGTGCCTGGCAGGAGTTTATCTTGTCCTGCTTCATGGACTGTAGTGTCCAGGGGTACCTAGAATTGTTCACTTACATGCTGGGAGCAGTGGCAGGGCATGGTGTCAGGGCACTCACCAGGCAGAGTGTTCTTTTATATAACAATGCAGAATTTTTTTTTTTTTTTTTTTAGACAGTTTCACTCTTGTTGCCCAGGCTGGAGTACAATGGCGCTATCTCAGCTCACCACAACCTCCGCCTCCTGGGTTCAAGCGATTTTCCTGCCTCAGCCTCCCGAGTAGCTGGGATTACAGGCATGTGCCACCATGCCCAGCTAATTTTGTATTTTTAGTAGAGACAGGGTTTCTCCATGTTGGTCAGGCTGGTCTTGAACTCCCGACCTCAGGTGATCCGCCCGCCTTGGCCTCCCAAAGTGCTGGGATTATAGGTGTGAGCCACTACACCCAGCAACAACGCAGAATTTAAAAAATTTAACAATGCAGAATAGTTAACAGCAAATCTCCATATCTGGTAGAGTTAATGATCGTAACTCCAAGATCTTACATTTTGCTTTTATTTTTAAAAAGTAAACTTCTAAAAATCTTATACACTGGTATGTGTACCCATGAGTAGAGCTATATTATGCTTTCTTGTCTAATTACAGGGATAAATGAAATATGACGATTGCTAATAGTACATGTATTTCCATTCAAGTATATATCCTAACATAACCCAATATAACCATTTAATATATTCTCTAATACAATATTATTAATATTAATTTTAAAGTGAAATGGTTCTGATCATTACTGGCCTCCTCTAAGAGTACATGACAAGTACTTAAGTAGTGGGTAGAACTGAAAGTGAAATTCCTTAATGTCTACAATTCCTGGAGCCCTCTGCGTGCAAGTCTTCAAAATTATGGTGACTTAAGTCCCACCCCATCCGTTTTCCCAGCAGTCCTGCAACAGGAGCATTTATTCCTATTTCATAGTGTGGTCTGGTGGAGCAGAGCACAGTGTGGTCCCCAGGAAAGGATGTGCTGCTTTGGCTTTCCAGAGCACTCACTGGCTACATGACCTTGGGTATTCCACCTCGTTTTAAAAATGGGGCAGATAATCCTCAGGAGATTGCAAGAAGAATCAGAAAAGCTGTGCAGAGCAGCTTTGTATTATAAACACTAGGACGCTACCTACATGCTGCAGGTCCTAAACTAGCGCAGTGCCAAGCAGCACACTGGGCCTGTGGCCACTGATGTTCAGAAGGCCTCATGGTCAATGGAGCTTCTGCATCTGAGCAAGCCAGTACAGATATTCATTCAGGAGCTCCGGGAAACTGGATTTGCTCTCTAGAGGACAGCTCAAAGGGCCCATTCACTCACATTCCACCCAAAGGAATTCCTGGCCTGCGGTCACAGCCTCAGCCACGGAAGTTCTGCAGGGTTTGCCAGTCTGTGGGGGTGAGTGCCCTGACACCATGAACTGCCCACTGCTCCCAGAAACAAAGAAGAGCTTGGAATATGAGACTCCCCAGGTCTCCTGACCCTTTTCCTTCTTGGAATGAGACCCAGGTAGTGCTCAGGGGATTTCTGGTGTTGGCCATGGACAAGCAACCAGCAGCGGGCTCACTTTAGGCACCCAAACCATAAAGCCCACCTCAGGAAGCCAAATTTCAACTCTGGCCCCTGGGGCAAACTTCTAGCAACCAGGCCAGAGGCAAATGTCAGACAGGATAAGGGATGACATCCCATCAATCAAGTTGAAAATGGGAGGGACCCAGCAGTTTGTAATAAAGACATAAAACTAGTACTGACTCTGGGTGAGAGGGAGAGGCAGGGGTAGGGCGGTGACTGGAGAGCTGGTTCTGTGACCTTGGGAAATGATCTCACCCCTCTGAGCCCTGGAGATGACCTGATGGGGCAGCTAGGAGGGCCAAATGGAAGGACTGCAAATAAAACGCACTGGGAACTCTCAGGGGCTACACACATGTGAGATCTTCCCAATGAAATCAGCCTTAGCTTTAAAACCAGGAAATTGTTAGCAACAGGCTCTCACCTTCCTCCAACACCCACAGCATTGCCTATCTCCCTGTGATAGCTTGATTCTAAAGATAACAGCCTGCCTTCACTCAGAAACCAGGACTGTGATGTGTTTTGCACACATTCTCTTTTCACTTTCACAGTGTGTGACTATGGGCATGCAACTTATGTTCTCTGTGCCTCAGTTTACTCAAGTGTTAAACAGGAATACTCACATGAGGATTACATGAGTTAAAATGGATAAAATGGATAAAAGTAAAGAGTAAATTATTTAAACTTTATCAAGTCCTTGGTACATGACCTTAGTACAATTAAGTATTTGTTAAATACATACATTTTAAAGAAACCTCATCATATCCACACACCTACCTATGAGACACCTGCCCAGAACCACACAGCCAATCAATCAGGTGATGGGTGATTCCAGGCCGGCAGGAAACCACCGCCCACTGACACAGGGACTGCACCATCCATCCTCGGTTTGCATGGTGCCTGCCATGCTTCCTGTACTACTGTTAAATACACCGGGCAGGCCTTTGGAGGATCCCAATGTTTTAAAAGGGCAATATGAATATGATTCTAATACATAAAAAGTATGAGGGCAGCAAGAATTTAGTTACAAAACTCAAAAATCCTCAAAGAGAAGCCACATAGCACTGTGCGGTGTTACTACTGCCTCGAGTCTGGACAGGGCACAGGTGACCAAGAGACAAGTCTTATTTAACTGATTTCACAAGAAGGGTCCGAGAGTTTTATTAGACAACCCACGTCAAGGTACAAAATGATTAATGACAATATCAGCCATATTCTATTAGCCAAGTGCCACTTGTCACTATGAAACTATCCTGTAGGACATCCCTGGGCTCTCAGTTGCTAATGGGCTGCTGAAGAAATGAATGCCCTCAAATCGAGACCCTAACACAAAGAGACTCCAGAAAGTGGCTTAGAAAACCCAGCTACTCTTACCAACGTGGGGAAAGGGTCAGGGGAATGAACCTCTACAGGACAATTTGAATTCCCAAACTGAGTAAGAGTGAAACAAATATGCAGGCAGGGCAAGGCCTCAGGGGGGCTCCTGGGTCTGGGGCAGGGGGTGGGAGACAGGAGAGGCAAAATGGCAGGGACTTGACAGCAGGTTTCTCTTGTCTACTTCTTCCTCCCGCCTCTCTCTTTGAGGGCCAGGTGGATGACTGCACCATTGGCCATGTTGTAGTAAGCCAGTGAGTTGGAATCTTTGATGAAGATACCCTGGAAAACAGAGAGCGTGCCTTAGCGTGGGGCAACCCAGCCTTGGGCATACCGCTGCAACCTTACAACTGTGCACTTGGTCTGTTTGCACTCTAGACTTAGCAAATACAGGAGCTTGTGAGAAGGTAGAGTGTTGGGGACTGGAGACCTCTCATTCCTCCCACTGTTTCCTTTCTTCCCACCAATTATGCTCCTCCCCTTTGTCAACATTTGACTCAAAAGCTCAACTCCCCAAAAAGTTGGCCTCTCACCAACTCCATGGAGCTCTGACTCTGAAATCACAAGACCTTTAGGGATCACTTAGCCCAACAGCCTCAATGTATAGAGATAACTGAGGCCCAGAGCGGAGATTTGTTCAAGTTCAGAGAAGAAGAACATTAACACCTCCATGTGACCTGGCATCAGGTGGGGCTAGACTATCACCTCCAAGTCAGACTGCCTGAGGTCATACTGGCAGGGATGGCCCAATCACTGGATCAGGAACCCACCAGAGCATGCCTAAGTCTTGTCCCTAAATCTCTATGCCCAGTCATTGAGGCAAAGAATCTTACAGATCCCACACAAGACTCTACTGTGACCCCACCAGAGCCTTGCATTGTTGGGCACACCTGCCCCAACACTCCCAGCCAGCATCATGACTTCTAGGATGGATTCAGATGGCCACACCCAGATATCACTCCACTCCCCTTTTAGCTTCCATGAGAGATTTAGCTTCTGTGAAAGCAGAGGTGTCAGGACCCAAGGGGCAGGTCTGTGGACAAACTGACTCACCTCATACTGTAGCTTCTGTTTCCCTGCAGGCATGCCTGTGGCTTCATGAATCTTCACCTTAATGACAGAGACCTATGGGATCAAGCAGCGGTCATTCAACTCCTTGGTAAGGCCAGATAGAGGAAGCTTTCCCCTGAACGCTTGGTTCCCATGCACCTGATGCCAGTTTGTGGCAGCACCCATACCTGGTCCGTGAGTGGGAGGGTGAAGACCAGCACCTGCCCATTCAGTTTCCATTCCGTCTTATCCTGCATGTTTGGCACCTGGACTTTGATGGACACTGGACCCTACAAAACAGGAGGTGGTCATTATGCCTAGGGAGCTCTGAGCCAATCAAGAACTATGCTCTGCTATCCCTAGGCCTGTCCAGACAATGTCACCTGTGCATCTGGGCTCCTGGATTCTGGCCTGATTCACCACTGATACCACTTGTGAGGTTGTACAAGTCACCCCTCTTTGCAAGATTAGGTTTCTTTTCTTTAAAACAATCTCTATCTTGTCTCTTGTTGAGTCTGGAGCTAAAGTGAAGAACTTTAGTGAAAATACTCTGCACACCCCAAGGGAAAAGAATATGACCTGCAGGGTCAAAAGACCTGGATTCCCAACTCAGCTTCCCAGCTAACAAGGTTTGTCTGAGCCTCAATGTCATTATCCACCAGACAGGGTTCATGACTGTTTTGAGTATTGAGAGGAAGTGTCTGTAAAGTGCTTAGCTCTATCCTGGTACTTGAGTTAAGCGTTTAAGAAATGGGAACTATTATTAAAAAACAAACAAACAGGGTGGGTGCGGTGGCTCACGCCTGTAATCCCAGCACTTTGGGAGGCCAACGTGGTGGATCACTTACGGCCAGGAGTTCAAGACAAGCCTGGCCAACGTGGCGAAACACCATCTCTACTAAAATACTAAAAATGCAAAAATTAGCTGGGTGTGTGGTGCACACCTGTAATCCCAGCTACTCGGAAGGCTGAGGCATAACAATCCCCTGAATCCGGGAGGTAGAGGTTGCAAAAACAAAACGAAACAAACAATTTGGTCAAATACATTGGGAGAGCAGAGGCCGGGGCTGTTTCTTTCTCTTTACTGCAGCCTGACAGCTTCCCTAGGAACTGGCAGTGACAAGGTCCCCACCTCCCCTTATTCCAGGACCCCAACAGGATCCCACCCAACAGGCAGACCTCCTAAGGGCTAGAGCCAGGGAGGAAGACCACAGTAAATTTTAAACCACCACACACAATTTCCTCTAGGGTCCCTCTCACACGTGAGTTGTGCTGCCCGTGCAACTGGGTCTCCCTGTTGGCCTCTGTAAGTCTACACCGGAGGGACCACCACAGTCACCACCTCTGCCACCACTACCATCACCATCACCACCAATGCTCTCTGCTCCTCCAATTGTTGGCCCCACATTCACTGTGTGCTCAGAAGCCCTTAGATGTCTCCAACAGCTGACCTAGGCCCCGGAAGCCAAGACTGGGAGTGAAATAGGGTCAGTTTTGGAAGTGTACGACAGGGGCGGGACTAAACCCTCCAGCTAGAAACTTCAGCAGCATTCTGAGATTACATACCTTGTTTCTGCGCAGGAACTCCTCCTCTGGCATGAGGCTGTCCTCTGTCTTCAGTTTTTTGGAGGTGGGCTCATCTTCCATGGGAGGTGGGGGATGAACAGGGGGCATTGGGGCTGGAGCTGGGACAGGTGCCACAGGTGGAGCAGGCACAAAGGCTGCAAAGACAAGAATAAGCAGCCCCATGAGATGGCAGAAGGGGCCCAGGACTCAGGGCTGCTAAGAAGTTGAGAGGGAAGGTTGCAAAGGTTTCCTCTAGTCAGAGGTGTCAAGTGCTATTTCCTGCTGAGTCTGGCAGCCAGCAGGTTCCCTGGCAGGGGGACCTGGGAGGCTGCCCAGGTTGGACAGCAGAGGACTGCAGGAGGGGCAGGACTGATGGATGGAGCTAGTGCCAAGCAACAAGCATCTCTCAGGCCTCTGAGCCTGTCAGGGACCTGATCCCTGAATGCACAGACACTGGCTACACCATTTCAGCCTCTCATTTCTATCAGGAACGGTGGCTCCCAGCTCTAGGGTTGCGGATCTTTCAATGGGAAGCCAGGGCTCTCCTCTGGGCTGGATACCCTGCTGGAACAGCTGGCACTAGCATCAGCCACTGCTCTGTTGACAGTACTTGGCCCGTGGTCCCTGAACTAATGGCCTGGAAAATGATGCAAGGGATACTGACCTGTTGGCACAATCATGGGGGGTGGGCGGGGGGCCATGATAGGAGGGGCCGAGGGAGGCATGGGCACCACGTTGATTCTGGGCGCGTGGATGATGGGCGGCATAGGGGCGATCACTGAGCCTGGGGGCAGCCGGACCACAGATGCCATTGGGGGCCGGGGCATGACGGGTACTGCGGAGACAACTGTAGTACGAACTGGAGGTGGCATCTGTGCAGGAAAGAGACCCACAGGTTACAGGAAGCCAAAGTTGGACTCCAAGGGCACACACAGTTGGCAACTGGCCACCTGCAGCTCTGAGGATGGAGGTTAGACAACTCCGTCCTGGCCCCCTGGGACTGAGAAACTGTGGCCTCACACTGGGCGTCCAATAGGAACTGAGCTGCTGAGAGCCCGAGGATGACACTCTCTCTACTTGGGACTTGGCGGGTCAAACTCGACCAGCTACTTTGGCAAACACTGAGAGAGTCACTAAAGAGGCTGAGACCTTGGCTGGGCACAGTGGCTCATGCCTATAATCTCAGCACTTTGGGAGGCTGAGGCGGGCAGATCACCAGAGGTCGGGAGTTCGAGACCAGCCTGACCAACACGGAGAAACCTCATCTCTACTAAAAATACAAAATTAGCTGGGCATGGTGAAACATCCCTGTAATCCCAGCTACTTGGGAGGCTGAGGCAGGAGAATCACTTGAACTCGGGAGGCGGAGGTTGCGGTGAGCCAAGATCATGCCATTGCACTCCAGCCTGGGCGACAAGAGCAAAACTTCATCTCAAAAAAAAAAAAAAAAAAGAGGCCAAGACCTCGACTAAGTCTCCTGGAGACAAGCCAGCAGTCCTCAAAGACCTAATAAGCCCTGCAGCCCTTCTCTGACGCTAACTGTTTCTCATATTTGTCACTCACCTCCCTCCCTGTTCCAACCCCCCTCCACAAACAGATCAAGATAGAGGTTCCCATTTGCATTTAAAGGGCCCTTTCTCTTTCAAACTGACCCACCCAACACACTCAGGCCCCACTATAAGGCAGCTGCCCTTCTCAGCCAACAGTGTCCGACCTCAAGAATGAAGCTCTAAAAAGTCAGTTCCAGGGTAGATGCTGGCTTACTGTGGGTGGTCGGGGCACTGAAGTGATGGGTGGGGCCGAGCTGGGGATGTTGGTGGCTGAAGATGGTGGTGGTGGCTGTTGAGGGATTTCATTGGGCTTGCTGGGGCCAATCTTCTCTTTAGTGTCATCCTCTGGCACCAGGCCTTTGGCCTTGTGAATGGCCTCAATCTGCTCCTGGAGGGTGATGTTGGCCTGGGCAGCCTGCTGGGTCCGGGCCATGCTGCCTGAGTGGCCATCCCAGGTCACCTGCAAGTGAAAGCAAAGCCACAATCCTCCTGGAACTAAGCCCAAGTGTGGAAGACGGGAGGCAGACAAGGCACTAGGTTCCACTTTAGCCGTACCTTTTCCTCTGGCTTCTGGATCTCCTCCTCACCGATCTTCTTACCAATGGCTGTTTCCTCTACACCGAAGATGTCAGTACGCCGCTCAGCCAACTGCTTCAAGCTGCTCTCAATATCCAGACCTGTACAGTCACAAAACAGAGGCAGAGGATAGAAAGAGAAAATAAATCAGGTGTCCTGACAAGAGAGCAGCTTTTCTGGTGTGCAGGGAGGAGGCTGGTCCCATGGGATGAGGGTGACTCAGGGCCCCAACTCTTGCCCTCTGGGCTCAGGGAAAGCTGCCCAATCTAAGCCTATAAACCCAGTGCTTGTGCAACCCCTCTGACTTATAAAAGAACGGTAGGCCAGGCACAGTGGCTCATTCTTGTAATCCCAGCACTTTGGGGGGCCAGGGCAGGAGGATCACACCTGAGGTCAAGAGTTCGAGACCAGCATGGCCAACATGGCGAAACCCCGTCCCTACTGAAAATACAAAAATTAGCTGGGTGTGGTGGTGCGTGCCTGTAATCCCAGCTACTTGGGAGGCTGAGGCAGGAGAACTGCTTGAACGTGAGAGGCAGAAGTTGCAGTAGCCAACATGGAGCCACTGCACTCCAGCCTGGGAGACAGAGTGAAACTCCGTCATTCATAAATAAAATAAATAAATAAATAAGATGGTCAGAGAGGGCAACTGTGTGGAAAGGGCCACATGGTGTAAGTGGCAGTCAAAACTAGAAGCCCAGTCTCCCACCTGTGGCACAGTTCCTGCCCCATTCCAAACAGCTCAGGGTACTCCAGCCATCAGTGCTCTCCTTCTAAACAGCCACAGGAAGCCCTCCCAGCTAAAGCCAGAGCTTGCTCTGGGATGTCAACAGGCACATGGCATCTCCTTCAGGTCTGCCTTTGGGGAATTTCTATGGGGAGTCCTTCTGGAAAGTGGGGAGTTCTCTTGCAATATCATAGAGTGCAAATCTCCTCAAAAGCTTTTGTTGACCTCAATTGTTGCTTTCTATGTTTGCTTAGAAGAAGTTAACTGTAATACGGAGACCACCATGGGCTCTCCTGGAACCCCCACCTCACCTGGTGCATACACCTCATCATCACTCTGCTTCTCACGGATGGAGCGATCCCGCTGCTCCAGCCAGCGAGGGTCAAGAAGTCCAATGCGCATGTGTTCCTGCATTTTGCTGGCGGGGATCTTCTCCCCAGTAATGGGGGACACAAGATACTCATCTGGAGCAGGGGCTGGAGGCAAGGGCTTGGAGGCTAAAAGGAAACAGATGTTTCAGTAAGAACACTGGTGGTCAGCCACCTGAGTTAAGAGGGTGGTATTTCATGCATGCATCATTCATCAAGGCATCTATTCAGTGCCACTCTTGTACCTGGCACTGTGAAAGGCACTAGGGCACCAGAGATGACTGGGCCCTGTTCCCAACATGAAACCTGTAACAGACGGGTTTGCAATGCTTTCACAATAAGCTGCACCTCAAGCCCTCCTAGAAAGACGGGTGTGAGGAACACATGAGGGCACACAGGACCTTCCTGGGCAGCCCGAGGGTTGGGAAGCAGGCCCTACCTTTGGGATCATAATCCTTGCGGACAATGACTTGGTCTGGAGTTGGGGGCAGAGGTGGAGGCATGGGCGTTTCTGGGGGTGGGGGCACTTTCTGCCCTTCTTCTTCATCATCTGAACCCTGAAAAGCAAAGCAATGGCAGGACTCAGAGAGGGGCTGAGGCCACCTCCCTGTAGCTGAGCCTGGCAGCTCTCTGGGTGGCAAGGAGCCTTGGCCTCTGCCAGCCAGCATCCATGTGCTAAGCCTCCCAGGGCAGCTGAGGCCAGCCGGCAGCAGGCCAAGCTGCTTCCTCACAGCATGAATGGGAGTGCTGGGGCCATGGTCCTAGCACTCCTCCCAGGCATTTCCAGCAGCTGGCACCAGGCAGTCCCAAGAGGCCAAGGGCACTTAACATGCTGGGGGGGGCAGTGCCCGGGGGGTGGGGGCGGCGAGTCGGCAATCAATGGTAGCCGCTCACACAGCAATGCTGGGAGGGACAGAAAAAGTTATTTCCCACCGACAGGGGCCCTTTCTTCTCAGGCCGTGCACAAATTATTTCCGAGTGGGGGAGAACAGTCTGGTTCTGGAGACTCCATGCCTGCTTGGAGGGCCTGGCTTGAAGGGGGTAGGGATGCCTGAAAGGAAGCGTGGGCTACATTTAGAAAAGCTCTGGGAGCTTGGAGCCCAGCTGACAGCTCAAAACAGAACAGGGTAATGCAGTGAGTTCCCTGAGGGCTGGCACGAGGCAGTGAGAGCAGGCTGTCCGGGCCAGGGAGAAGGCCACAGAACAGGTCAGCACAGCTTTTAGATCCTTGCCTATGAATGAATCTTTGTTGCCGGAGCTGGAAAGAGGCTCTGTGCTGCCTGGGCTTGGGCAGCTATATGGCCTTGTTCAGGACCCACGCCTCCTTTCAAGGCTCACAAGGGAGCTGGATCTGACTGGTGGAGAGCACTTTGATCTCCTGGGGCTTCAGAGGAAAAGGTCATCCCGCAGGTCTGCCCAGCAGCTTACCTCATCCATGTCTTGTACTTGGGTGTCCTGGTCCAGCTGGGAAGGAGGCTCCTCCGCCTTCTCCTGTTTGTCATCCTCCTCATCAGACTCGACCTCCATCTCAACTTCCTCACTCTCCCCAAACTTCTCATAGCGCTCCTGAATGAGGATTCGGGCCCCCAGCTCCTCTGGCGTGGTGGGGGGAGGGAAGTTCCCTAGAGGGTGAGCCAGAAGCAAAGGTATACATTATCAAAGGGTCCTTATCAAAGACCCATCTATTTGCCCTGTCTGAGCTCCCCAAGGGCTGGGGCTATGTCTGTTTTCTCTCCAGCTATCTCCAGAGGCCCATCTAGGGTCTGGCAAGTACGTATTGAATCTAAGCTGGGCAAAGTGGTAGAACTGAAGTCTTTTGGGAGCAGGGAGGAAACAGCACTGATAAAGCCCTCTGAGAGATTCTGCTGCTCTCTGGGAACACCTGCACAAGGTCTCCCGGGAAGTCTCAGAGTTCCTGGCTCCTCATCTGGAGTCACTCCTCACAGACCTACCTTGCTCATTGGGTTGGAAGTCCACTGTTTCCACCACCACAAAATCATGCCAGTCGATCTGAGCATAGGCCACCCGCTCCTTCTCCTTCTCCTCTTCTTCCTTCTTCCTCTCACGTTCCTGGAATTTGGCCCATTCCACTCGGTAACACACCTGCAGAGATGGGAAACAGCTCGGTGCTAAGCTGAAGCAGGGTCTGCTCCTGATGAGGCTACCACCTCCAGGGCTTTCATCAAAGTCAGTGCCTCCTTCGGAACAGAATGGCAGTATGGTTCCAAACTATGGCATTTGCACCTGGTTCTACCCAGATGCAGAGTTTGGACAGAATGAAAATTCCACCCTCTGATCTGCTTGGGAGCTGGCCTTCTGCCTTCTAGCTAGAGTGGAAAAGAGGGAGATATATTGAGGCTGAGAGCAAAGCAGAAAGTTGTGGTATGTTGGGAAGCATCCGGACTCCAGGTTTCTTTGGCCTTTGTAGCCAACAAAGCCTTTTCTCCCACCATTCCCATGACTGGAACATAACAAGGTCCTGCCTCAGAGACTGTTTTCAAATATAAAACAGAACCCACCACCAGTAACTGGTTGCAAGAAATGCTATTCAGTTTACCTGATCCAAAACTTCTCGGGGGTTTTCAGCCTCTTTCTTGAGCTTTGAAAATAAACCTTTGGGTGGAATCAAGATCTGAAATACAGAAGAGTTAAAGCAATTGTCAGTGCTTTACAACGCAGTACAAAGAGGCAGCCTTCCTGGGCCTGTGATAAAGCACAGGAGATGAGGAAGCATGGGATTCTGTGTCCCAATCCCAGCTCCACTTGGCTGTGGGACTTTGGGCAAGTTACTTAACCTCAGTAACTTGATTTCCTTCTCCAAAATAATGGCACCACCACTCAAAGTTGGCACCATGAACTTAAAAAGGTGGCTTCGAGGATTAGCAGGAAACCATGCAAAGCACTAGCAGATTACCCAGAACACGGTCAGTACGAGATGGCTGCCTTCATGACATTGACTTGCTCTTATCCTTTCAAAAACACTATGCAGATCTCCCCTGACTATCCTATTTAGAACCGTAGCCTACCTGCCCCACCTCCCTCTATTTCTGCTCCCTGCTTTCTCTCTATAGTATTTAGCACCATGTAACAGACACTAACAATGCACTTGACTCCTCCTCACTAGACTAGAAACTCCACGAAGACAGGGATTTCTCTTTTGTTCACGATTACATCTCCAGCCCCCTGAATAATGTCTGACAATGTATATTTACTGAGAGAACAAATGCTGCCTTTGTTCTAAACAGCCCCAACAGCTTCTACTGCCACTGGCAAAGTGGCTCAGCCCTATCCCAATCCTCCTTCTACCTCTACCCCAAGAATCTATCTGCTCAGTCTTCCATGGCTAGAAACAGACAGCAGGAACCTCAAGTCACAGTGGTAAATGCCAATACCCAAGTTCTGAAGAAGAAAAAACAGGAAAGTAACAGAACAAAAAGTGATCTGGGACCTTTAACCCTGGAAGCAGTCCATTGGGAGAAATTAACCCAGGGCTCACTTAAAATTGATATTGCATATTTATAGTAACCCTTGGGCCTTGGGCCTTGAATGACTGTTATTTTAGCTACCATACTAGCTTCTGGATTTGGTCATTTTCTAAACACACGCATTTTTACAATTCTAATTATGTACTTAAAAGTGAGTAGAGTTAGGAAATTCTCAAGTCCTTTCAAGTCAGATCTTTGAGGTGTTGTTTCTGGATATGAAGAAGAGATGTACAGACCATCCCACTGAAAAGGGAAGGAAAACAACCTCCATGATATGTGTAGCAAGAAAAATGTGCCACAGGCAAAGCTATACCAATGCACTTTGCAATAAGTTAATAATCTGATTATTTTAAATGCCCAAACTGACTTCTCCTGATTCTTGACTGCAGCTCTGTCAAATGAATTGAGTTTTTAGGGTCTGGAGTAAAAATGCCAGAGCTCAAGCCCCAGCCCTGCCACCTCCTAGCTATGTGACCCTGGCCATGCTAACTTCACTGCACCTCAACTTTTCTCTTCTGTAAAGTGAACATAGCAATAGTGGCTACCTTATAGGCTACTGGAGATTAAATGAGAAGATGCTGCATACATAATTTCTTAGTGATGTTAGTTATACTGACTTATATGACATCAAAGTGTCTCTCAACGCCTATTTAAACGCTATTTCCAATTTAAGGCACTTTATAAGCTGAAGAACCAAAGTTTTAGAGTCAAATATGGTTTAAATCTCAGCATAGCTACTTACTAGCTGACAGACCTTGAGTACATGACTTCACCTTTCTGAGCCCGTTTCTGCTTCTAAAAGATGTGGGGAAAACACCTCATGGCTTCTTGTGAGGACTAAGTTAGGTAAAAGGAGGCAACTGTTAAAGGTTGGCTTCTTCTCAGGGCCTTACTAGGCAACTGAAAATGGAAATGTACTTAAAAGCAGCAAGCACCACATGTCCTTGTCACATAGCAGGCAATCGCCTAATGGTAGTTAGCAAGCATGTGTTTCCCTTCTCTTTAGAAACCAGCAGTCTGTGTTGCACTTAAAGAAATAACTGAATAGAAATCAAGGTTTTACATTAAACTGGGATTCAAAACATTTGCTCAGAGGCCCCATGGAGAAGCGATGTGCTTGTAGACAGTGAGTGGACACAGTGCTTCCAAGGGTAAGATGTTTTCCTTCCCTGGGCCCAGGACCCCAGCCCCATCCTGTCCAGGCACCTTGGTGTACTGTTCCACTAGCTTTGTGAAGTAGTTGAAGAGGCTGTGCTGTGGGCGGAGAAAGTCAAACTGGTAGTTGCGCTGCTCCTTCTGCATCAGCTGGGTCAGAAACTGGCGCCCATTCCTGGCCACAAACTGAGCCGTCAGCTTCACCACATCCAGGTCGAAGGCTGAGATGGAGGGAGGATCAGCAATGAACTCAAACTCAGGAGGAGGCTCTTTGGGCACGATGGTCTCTTGGATTACTTGGGCTTGGACCTAAGATGCAAAGGGAGTATGAGGCGAGAGGCGCAGGGGTGAACAGGCTCCAGGGGAGGGGAGGGGACATGGGCATGCACCCCTCAGCAGGATGCTGTGAACCTCTAGACTTCTGTTAATTATGCACATAACACTAGCACTTGGTGTGAGAGAATTCTAAATCACAAGAGCATTGATTTCCCAGTCAACTATGGCCTCAACTTCCTGAATGGCTGAGTGAGAACCATTCCCCTCTGTATCTCTGCTCCTGCCTTGAAATTGAGGGCCAAAACTGGGTGACAGAAGATCCAACAGGAATATGACTTATTAAATCCCATCCAAGAGGGATGGATGTGCAGAAGGCCTACATGTATGCAGAAAACCCCACTGTACAAAGTGTTTCCATGACCTCCGCGTGAACCATGAGGCAGCACAGGTACTGTGAATCCTCTTTATAGATGAAGAAACTGAGGTAGCCTGAGGCCCTAGGCCTCACTGCAACGCAAGGTCTTAGAACCTGACTTCAACCTTTATATCCCATTGCAAAAGGAGGGGCTGCCTTTTCCACCATGGTTCAGGAGTGCAGAAGGCAGGTCTGGACAGGAGGAAAAACATGTCAGCCTCTCTCTTCATTCACAACCCTAATAGCCCCTAGTGCTGGGCCTCAGCACAGGGAAGGTGGTATTAGGGGAGGCCAGATGGAGGGGTCCTGGGAAGAAGAGACAGAGGGAAGGGATGGCACAAGGAGGAGCCCACAGGCCACACTGCATCCTTCAGCACAGCCAAGTAGGAAGTGCTGCCCTCACACCCTGAGCAAGGCCTTGAATAAATTACACTTCCCCCAACTCTCAGATTCCTCATACAGCCTCTGTGAGGAGTCAATGAGACAAGACTCCTTAAGTACCAAGCACAGAGCTTCACAAGCGGTGCTTGGGAAATGCCAACTAACATTAGTACTTTGCTGTCTGGGCCTCAGTCTGCCTCTGAGAGATGGGGATAACGACCTCACTTCTCTCCCTGGGTGGTTGTGAGGTTTGGAGTTAATTGTGTACCCCCTCCTTATCCCTGCTTCCCTCTCAAGCCCTGCGTAAGTGAAGGGGGCACTGGGCTCCAAACCTTCTGGGGCAGCTGCTGCTGGGTGGCCTGCTGCTGCTGCTGCATAACCTTGGGGATGGCAGCGGACGGCTCCTGAGCCTTCCCCTCCTTGAACTCGCTGACCTTGTGGCGGTAGTAGGCATGGTAAGGGTCATTGGGGTTCAGAAAGTTGAACTTGGGGTTGTTGATCTCATTCTGTCGGATCCTAGCTTCAAATTCAGGCCCGTTTCTGGAGGGAGAAAAAACAGCAAGAATAAACACCACTCCCTCGTGCCTGCTGAGATCTAGAACACCGCCCATTGGAACGTCCTTCTTACCACCCACTGCTCAAACCAGCCCAGCCCTCAGCAGACATCCTCCTCTAGCCTCCTGGCATCGACGATCAGTGCCGTCTGCCTCATTCAGCTTGAACCAGGCCGCCTCTACCACAGGGTCTCCCTGAACCCAGTCATTCCTTAGCTCCTTTTCCAGTTCTGCCATTTCCAAAACCATCTAGGCTATCGCTCATTTCTTTTAATAAAATTTACTTTAAAAAAATCTATTTAAAATGGAGAATACATATTACTACTTCAAATAAAAAAAATCAGTATGCCTTTATCAACAAAAGGTAGTCAAAAGTGAACATAATGCAAACAAAGTAATACCGTCAAAGTTTAGTTGGAAGTTTGCTGAGACTAATTCTCTTAGTTCAAAGGGGTAGCAAGTGCTGGAGAGGTGAAAAAGGTACATGAGCACCAAACCTAGACTTTGTCCTCTGAGTAACGAGAAAGACTGAAAGACATGAAAATTTAGTTGATTTGAGCCTGGGCAACAAGAAAAGACCCTAACTCTACAAAAAAATATAAAAATAAATTAGCTGGGCATGGTGCTGTGTGCCTCTAGTCCCAGCTACTCAGGAGGCTGAGGTGGGAGGATCACTTGTACCCAGCAGTCTGAGGCTGCAGTGAGCTAGAATCGTGTCACTGTATTCCAGCCTGGAAAACAGAGTGAGACCCTGTCTTTAAGAAACAAAAACAAAAACAAAACCAAATAGTTGGTTTAATGCCTTGCCCAAGTACTCCCTAAAACCACCCCAATTATACTGGTGAGGCCCACACAGGAAACATGCTCAGCAAGGACCCAGACTCGTACAGCTGTATAAGGCACCTTCAGATGACAGGGGTGTGGTAAGATCAGCAGGGAGGTCTCCAACCACTGTCTGTACCTGGGATGGTTCCCCAGATATGCCCCATGTCCCCAGCAAGCCTTCAAAACCTCAGGATAATGAAAAAACGTCCCTGTAATGATGTTTAGGGAACCCTCATTTTAAAAATGTCCCAACAGTAATATTCAAAGTGCCACACTTATATACAACACCTGTGTCAGTCAGAAAGTGCACGGACCTTAAAGACACAAGATATGAACACATTCAAGTCTCAGGTTCACTACTGACTCACTCTGACCCAGAGCAAGTTACCAAACTACTCTTTGCTTCCATTTTCCCATGTGTAAAATGCAGCTAACACCAGTTTCCCTTTCTACCTTGAAACATTATTGAGGAGATGCCAAAGTCTTTTTGTTTTAGAGACAGGGTCTCACTCTGTCATCCAGGCTGAAGTGCAGTGGTACAATCTCAGCTCACTGCAACCTCCACCTCCTGGGCTCAAGGGATCCTCCCACCTCAGCCTCCTGAGTAGCTGGGACTACAGGCATACGCCACCATGCCCGGCTAATTTTTTTCTTACATTTTGTAGAGATGGGGTTTCACCATGTTGCTCAGGCTGGTCTCAAACTCCTGCGCTCAAGCGCCTTGGCCTCCCAAAGTGATAGGATTACAGGCATGAGCCACTGAACCCAGCCCTCAAAGTCTTTTCAAATCGTACAGTGGCCTGCAAATGCAAGGGGCTAGGAGGGGTTGTTCCATAAACATTGTCTGTGGGGTCTTCCATTGCTCCTCTGGCGAGAACCTTGTACTTAGAACTGCCCCAAACACACCAAGGCATGGCCCCGGCATCTGGTGCCAGCCAGCTGGCTCCACTCTCTTCAGACTTTCATATCCCTGGCCTGTGAGTTTAAGAGGGGGTGGGAGCCCGGCACAGTGGCGCACACTTGTAGTCCCAGCTATACTCAGGAGGCTGAGGCGAGAGGATCACTTGAGCCCAGAAGATCATACCCAAGCCTGGGCAACAAAATAAAATTTCATCTCTAAAAAAAAAAAAATTTTTTTTTTTTTTAAATTTTTTTTAAGAGAGACAGCAGGAGACAGGGTGCAGGCAGTGCTGTGCCCCAGATCAACCACCACAGCAATATGTGCCACACTAGTGATCGACACCCAGGCTGGCTCCTCAGCAAGTCATGGTCATATCCTGCCGTGTAACTAACACCATGAGGTCTCAATTTGACAGTATATTAGTCTAACCGGAACCTTATGCTTTGGAAAAAAAATTCTCCCTACTCCTTAAATAATGTAAACCACACATAAGAATGAAGGTGAATGCACACTTAAATCCTGCTAAACTAGGCCACTATACCCAGCAAATGCCTCGGGCAGACAAAGGGCTCCTGGAAAAAGGGGCCCTGGTTGTCTCCTGTACCATTGCCTAAGCCATAACTTTACCCCATCTGGGAACAATCTGAAAAATAAAACAATGAGAAGGCTTGGCATGTTCATTCCAAGCTATTCTGTTGCTTTAAATTAGCTTAATGTTAATTTTAGAATCATACTCTCCACCAGAAGGAATAGATTTCAACAGAAAAAGACATGATTCTGACTCAACCCAGCTGGTGGGACTTTTTAAGGGTAATTTCCACTTCAGTTTCTTGACAGGAACATGCAGGAAATGAAAAGGCCTAACCTAGTGAAAAAACTTTTGGAAAACCGCTCAGTTGTGCATTTCTACTGCATGCTCCATAAATACACGTGAACCCAGGAGAAGTGAAGCACAGAGTTCTGCATGCCTGCTTTAACTCGGATATTGGTCTCTTTGTTGCAATGTAAACGATAAGTTCGCAGATTTTATTTATTTATTTATTTACTTTTGAGGCAGAGTCTCGCTCCGTCACCCAGATGGGAGTGCAGTGGCACAATCTTGGCTCACTGCAACCTCTGCCTCCTGGGTTCAAGCGATTCTCCTGCCTCAGCCTCCCAAGTAGCTGGGACTACAGGTGCCCGCCACCACACCTGGCTAATTTTTTGTACTTTTAGTAGAGACAAGGTTTCACTATGTTGGCCAGGCTGGTCTCGAACTCCTGACCTCAGGTGATCTGCCCACCTCAGTTTCCCAAAGTGCTGGGATTACAGGTGTAAGCCACCACACTGGCTCACAGATTTTAGAAATACCTACAAAAGCAATCACCGTAGCTAAAAATCAATCTAGGGATGTGCATGGTTTTGGATTTTTCTTTCCTTTTTTTTGAGATAGGGTCTTGCTCTATCGCCCCAGGCTGGAGTACGCTGGCATGATCATACCCTTGACCTCTCAGGCTCAAGTGATCCTCCCAAGTGGCTAGAACTGCAGATATGCGCCACCATGCCCAGCCAATTTTTTTATTTTTTGTAGAGACAGGGGTTTCACTATATTGCCTAGGCTGGTCTCCAAGTCCTGGGTTCAAGTGATCCTCCCACCCTGGCCTCCCAAAGTGCTGGGATTACAGGCGTGAGCCACCTAACCTGGTCATACATATTTAAAGGGACCTTGGACGTACTCTTATTTCTTTAGCAGCAAAGGATGGCACAAAATTATTGGAAAGCTACTTGGCAAAATGTTTAAGAAATCTTTTAAGGATGCTCTTTTAGCCAATAATGAGCCACACAGAATTTTCTTTTAAGGAAACAATCTAAAAGGGAAAGAAAATGCTCAGAGATATCCCCACAGCTTAATTTGCCAAAATGAAATGTTGGGAACAGGCCAGGTGCGGTGGTCACTGCCTGTAATCCCAGCACTTTGGGTAGCTGAGACATGAGGATCACTTGAGGCCAGGAGTTCAAGACCAACCTGAGCAACACAGAAAGACTCCATCTTTACAAAAAAACTAAAAAAAAAATAAAATAAAAAAAATTAGCTGGGTGTGGTGGCAGGCACCTGTAGTCCTAGCTATTCAGGAAGCTGAGGTGGGAGGATAACTTGAGCCCAGGAGTTCGAGGCTGCAGTGAGCTGTTATCATGCCACTGCACTCCTGCCTGGGTGTCAGAACAAGACTCTGTCTCTAAAAAAGAACGTTGGAAACCTCCTCCTCTAAGGAAAATACAGAAATGGTGGCCAAGCCAAGGAAAGCCTTTCACCTCTACATGGTGCATCCCCTTAATAAAGGACCCCAGGGCATTATGAAGACCATGGAGCAAAATGGAAAAATGCTTACAACACAGAGTGGAATATCTTTACTAGTATTACAAGGATCTAAAAAAGGATGGAAGGAAACAGAAAAATGTGAAAACAGCTGGTAGACACTACTCTGGTAATGAGAATATGGTGATTCTTCACCCAACTCCCCTTTTCTGTATATTCTGTTTTTAAAATATCAGGGGAAAAGGGGAGGCATGAATCTGCTAAGAGCCATTAAACATTTATCTTAAACACAACAGTGTCTAAATCTGACATGACCCAATCATCATCATCACAATGTTCAATCAAGCACAGAGCAGCTTTCAACCCAATACTCAAGGTAATCAAAGCCCTTGAAATATAATGAGATGAATCTGCAGAGCTGACACAGTGAAAGTCTAACCAAAGTAGGCTGGTGCCGTGGCTCACGCCTGTAATCCCAGCACTTTGGGAGGCCCAGGTCAGGGAATCATTAAGTCAAGAGATTGAGACCAGCCTGGCCAACATGGTGAAACCATGTCTCTACTAAAAATACAAAAATTACCTGGGCGTGGTGGCACACACAACGAGTAGTTGTCCCAGCTACTCGGGAGGCTGAGGCAGGAGAATCACTTGAATCCAAGAGGCAGAGGTTGCAGTGAGTTGAGACTGCACCACTGCACTCCAGCCTGGCAACAGAGTGAGACTCCATGTCATTTAAGAAAAAAAAAAAAAAGAAAGTCTAACCAAAGTAATCTTTATGTTTAATTTTATTAGGTTGGGAAAGGAAGGAACACCCGTTAAATGATGCATACTGACTGAGACACTGCCTCAGGGGAGTGACGTGGTCCCTGGAGAACACATGCTGATTGAGCCTGCTTCCACACATGAAGGAACTGTCCAGAAATCCAGACTGATTGTGAAATCTCATTTTTACTTGTTTTTTTTTGAGACAGGGTCTCAGTGTCACCCAGGCTGGAGTGCATGGCTCACTATAGCTTCAACCTTCTGGGCCCAACTGATCCTCTTGCCTCAGCCTCCTGAGTAGCTGGGATCACAGGCCCATGCCACCACAGCCAGATAACTTTTTATTTTTTGTAGACGGGGTCTCGCTATGTTGCCCAGGCTGGTCTCAAACTCCTGAGCTCAAGTGATCTTCCCACCTTGGGCTCCCAAAGTGCTAGGATTACAAGCAAGAGCCACAGCACCTGACCTCCTCATTTTTAAATAGTAGCAACAAATCTGAGTTTCGAAAAAATTACTGTGAGGACAAACAAAACATCTGTAGGCTGGACATGGACTGAGGGCTGCCAAAGGAATACCTTAAATACCCTAGAGGATGTACTGACCTTTGGAGTCAAGGGGCCAGTAAAAAAATTCCATCTAAGGATGTGAGGGTAAGTACAGTGGGGAGAGACAGGGGGAACTCGGAGCAATGCCCATTCCATCTGAGGCAGCGGCTAGCACCTGTGTGATCTGTGGGGAGAGACAGGGGGAACTCGAAGCAATTCCCATTCCATCTGAGGCGGC
This sequence comes from Pongo abelii, assembly GCF_028885655.2. Lineage (NCBI taxonomy): Eukaryota > Metazoa > Chordata > Mammalia > Primates > Hominidae > Pongo > Pongo abelii. The sequence goes on from NC_085929.1 coordinate 36,789,208, forward strand.
GGCTAGCACCTGCATGGAACTGTGGGGAGGGAGAGGAGGAACCCGGAGCAATGCTCATTCCATCTGAGGCGGCGGCTAGCACCTGCATGGAACTGTAGGGAGAGAGAGGATCTCTGACCAATGCCCATTCCATCTGAGAAGCCAGCTAGCACCTGCACAGAACTGTGGGGACAGACAGGAGGAACCTGGAGCAATGCCCATTCTATCTGAGGCAGCGGCTAGCACCTGAATGGAACTGTGAGGACAGAGAGGAGGAACTCGGAGCAATGCCCATGCCATCTGAGGCGGCGGCTAGCACCTGCGTGGAACTGAACTGCATGCAGCCCCGTGACCTCGCTCCTGCCTCACAACAACTCTGAGATGGCATTTTGTTCCGTTTTGCAGATGGGTCATTTGAGGCTCTTGGAATGTGGTCTTTGTACAATGAGAATAATAAACTCCCCTTTTTATCTTCCTCAGGCCAGCAGCTCAGGCACAGACACACACCATCTGTGACGAAGCAGCTTTCCAGGCATTTCCTCAGGCCAGTTTTGGAAGCAGAGGCTCCTGGTGACTGTGGGGCTAAGTGTGATTCTCACTTTGGCCACTGCTATGCTGTGTCAGGGACACCAGTCCTACCTATTGCCTACCCCAGTCCTACCTATTGCCTACCCCAGTGCCATACTGTGGTTTTATGAACTAAAAGGCCCAAGCCAACAATGTCTCTTTAAAAACCCTTGTGCTGATTCAGTGCTGAAATCTCTTCATGCTGAAACCCACCTCTGACCCACCCAAGTAGCTCTGTTACCTGGCCACAAAGCTGGCAGTCTTGTCAACAATATTTCTGACCTCTGGAGGAGGGTAAATAATCCCCACAACTGGCTTAGAAGGTGCAGAATCCTCCTTTGAAGATGCTTCTTCTTCTGTGGGCTGTGAAAACAGGAAAAGAAATAAGGTTTTAAAAGTCCTTGGTTCGGAGCAGGTTCTCCACTGTTAAACTCCTCTAGGATATCACTCAGAGCAGACTTTCATTCACAGACTTCCCTCAGGTTAGAACCCTCTGCTTCAGAAAAGCAGTTCTCTTAAGTTCACTGCACCTGCAGGGGCTGCTCCTGGGGACCCAGGGAGAAGAGCAGCTTCCCTGGCTCCTCTCTAGCTGGACTATCTCAGTGAGACCAGGAATCTGCATTTTTACTATGGTATGAGACCACCACTTCTCCTGTTGTCCTTCCCAGTTTCTCCCCAAACTCCCCTTTTCCCTAGTTTATAAGACAGGAGAAAAGGGAGAAAGCAAAAAGTTGGAAACAAACAGAAGTAAGATAAATAGCTAGACGACCCTGGTGCCACCACCTGGCCCTGGTGGTTAAAATAATAATAATATTAACCCCTGACCAAAACTACTGGTGTTATCTGTAAATTCCAGACATTGTATGAGAAAGCACTGTAAAACTTTTTGTTCTGTTAGCTGATGTATGTAGCCCCCAGTCACATTCCTCACACTTACTTGATCTATTATGACTCTTTCAAGTAGACCCCTTAGAGTTGTAAGCCCTTAAAAGGGCTAGGAATTTCTTTTTCGGGGAGCTCGGCTCTTAAAACACGAGTCTGCCGATGCTCCCAGCCGAATAAAAAACCTCTTCCTTCTTTAATCCGGTGTCTGAGGAGTTTTGTCTGCGACTTGTCCCGCTACATTACCAAATGCCCAGTTGATTCAGATGCAGGGACTCCGACTACATTCTGAGAAACCATGTTCCAGAATCCAGGCCATGTCTGTAACCCTGCACCCAGCGATGGGCTTGGCATGGAATTTTTAATGACTGTTTGCTGAATAAAGAAATGGGAAACTATCTGCTGACAAATTATGCCCTGAATGCCCTCTCTGCCTCTACTCCACTGTCTTAACCAACACTCAATGCTCAAGTGTTTTGTGAAATTCCACTGGAAGGCTCAGCATTAACTATCCCGTAAGTACCAATATTTTTTCACCAGCAGCTTCTTCCCCTTAGTAAACAAAGGTTCAAGTCTCTTATCTTAGAAAAATGAAGTTTCTCCTCCGCCTTCATGTTCCTTTCTGCCGCTGCCTTCTCCCACCCCTTCCTCTGGCAGCTAAGCATCCTGAGTTCTCTTCAGTCTTGCTGGTCCCACTTCCCTGCCTCCCATCTGGTCCCTATTCATTTTAAGTGCTCTTGACAAAGTCAGAAACAACTGCCCACGGCCATTATCTGGGTGTGAATGGTAACCACTCCTTCACAAAACTCTCAACTCCTAGGCCCCATTCTTGCCTGTCTTCCCATCTTGCTCACCATTCCATTCAAGTTTCCTTCCTGACCCGTTTCACCTCCTGCACTGTGAAGCTGGAGATCCCCGCTCCCGCCGCCCAATTCTGTTCTTGGTTCTCTTCTCAGTTTTTGGTGTCCTCCACTTCCCCTCCCGCCTCTAGACTAAACAATCTGGCCCAAACTGATGTCCCAGAACACTCTTTTGTACTGAAAAGCTTCAGGTCCAGCTAACTACTGGGCACTTTCATCTGTAACCTCTTTCCTCAGGAATAGCTACCCAGTCATCCACGCCAGAAAGTTGGGGGCTCCTCTCTCTTCCTTAGCTTCCACACTTGATGATAATAACGTTTATCAAGTTGGGCACAATGGCTTGCACCTATAATCCCAGTGACTCAGGAGGCTGAGGTAGGAGGATTGCTTGAGCCCAAGAATTCAAGGCTGCAGTAAGCTATGACTGCACCACTGCATTCCAGCCTGGGTGACAGAACGACACCCGGTCTCTTAAAAAAACTTTTATCAAGCAATGAGTAGATCCCAGGTATTTTTCCCGAGCACTTTAAATATATTAACTCTTATAACCTTTATAAGAAGCCTATAAGATTAAGTACTCTTTTTTTTTTTTTTTTTTTTGAGACAGTCTCTTGCTGTTGCCCAGGCTGAAGTGCAGTGGCATGATCTTGACTCACCACAACCTCTGCTTCGTAGGTTCAAGCAATTCTCTCCCAAATAGTGGGGATTACAAACATGCACCACCACACCTGGCTAGTTTTTTATTTTTAATAGAGACAGTTTTGCTATGTTGGCCAGGCTGGTCTCAAACTCCTGACCTCAAGTGATCTGTCTGCCTCGGCCTCCCAAAGTGCTGGAATTACAGGCGTGAGCCACTGGACCCGGCCAAGAACTCTTAATATCTCCACATTACAGATGACAAAACTGAGAGATGGAGAGCTTAACGTCCAACTGGCAGAACCAGGATTCTAACACACCACTCTGGCTGGAGAGCCCGCCTACCCGCTCTGCCCTAATCTAGGCCAGGCCTTCAGCCTCTTTGGAATAGCGTGACTGGCCTCCCCTCCTCGTAGTGATTCTCCACGTCTGCCTACCTGAATTTCTGAAACACAAATGTCACTATTTGGCTTAAAACCCTCCCTTTTCTTCCCATTGTCTACAAGGAAAAGTTCAAATCCTAAGTAAGAATCGCATCTCCTGCCACCACGCTCTTAAGTCTATGCTTCAACATTGTTCATTTACTGTTGATCAGAGACACCGTTTGATTCTTACCTCGGTGTCTTTGCGCATATTATCTGGCCATTACCTTATTTTCCCCCAATGCCTGGGAAAATGCCAGGGACACAGGGGCACTTAAATATTTGTGGAAAAGGCACGGCTTCTTCAGTCATGTCCCCCCCCATCCCTTATTCTGAACCCAAAGCAATGATCAGCGTATGTGCTCAATAAGTATTTGCTGGATGAATAAAGGATGCTATTTCCCTTCCCTAGTCACCTACCTGGCAAACTCCTATTCCTTCTTCTAAAAGAAATTTACCTCTCACTCCTGTGGACTTCCCTACCTTAATATCCCTTAATACCCCAGCAAGCAATGTTCATTAGATTTGTACCTGAAACTTCTATCACAAGGCATATCACACCACACTACAATGGTTTGTGCACATTAGAAATTGGAGAGCTTTATTAAGGGCGGGCTGGCACTGTATCATCGATGGCCATTGGCACAATAAACATTTGGTGAGCATTCTCGTATGTCTGTCTTCTCGTTAGCCTGTGAGCTCCCTAGGCAGGGACTATGCCCCATTCATTCCGGTAATGTGGGAGCCTGGCACGGTGTCTGGCTTGGGGCAGACACCGAAATAGATGCTGACAATTAACATCCAAAGATGTACTGTGCAGGCTGGGAAATTAGGCATTACTGGGGAAAGGCTGTGGCCGGCGGCCCCAACTGCCACATAAGATCAGAGGATGGGCTGGATCAGCGCCTCTCACACTTATAAATCAATCACCTTAGGATTTTGTTCAAATGTAGATTCCTATTTAAAAGATCTAGGGCGGAGACTCCACATTTCTAAGAAGCTCCCGGCTCGTGCCGACTGGGCTGCTCCGCGGACCACTTTGAGAACCCCGTTCAGGGTGGCTCACTTCGCTACCAGAACACCACCATAGCGCGGGAAGCGCGCAGCCTCTTGGGACTTGCAGTCCCTCCAAGCCCTTCATAGCGGCCGCTTATTCCTGTGCGAGTAAGGAGCGCCCAGCCCAATGCTCCGGCTGCAGGCTGAGGCGCGGGGGGAGATGTACCTGTTTGGGCTCGGTGGCCACGGGCGGCGGCGGGGGCACCGCCTGCACGGGTCCGGCCGGCATGACTGCGACGCTCAGGGCTGCCAGTCCGCCTCGGTGTCGGCGAGCGGTGCCGCCTCAAGACAGCCTCCCCGCTCGGACAGTACGACCAGCTCGCAAGATGGCGGCGGCCGAGAGAGTTGTGGCCGCGAAGGTAAGACTGACGCACTTCCGGGACCGCCCCCTCGCCGTGACGCGCTTCCCGCCCCTCGCCGCGGGCACCGCTGCGTCCGACGCCGTTGCCAAGGCAGCGGTCTAAGCGCCCGACTAGGGCTTTCCGGGGATCCCGGTAGCCGCAGGCTCGCCGGGGGCAGTTCCGGGAGCCGACCAGACACGGAGGCTGAAACCGCGACGCCGAAGACAGGTGAGATGTTGTACGTCACCCGCCGGACCCCCGCCGCACTCACCTCGCGGCTCCTTTACTCCAGAGGCCGGTACTTCGCTCCCTTCGACCCCGCCTTCCAAGAGCCAAGCTCCCTCCCATTGGTCTCTCATTTAGGAGAGCCCCTGTCCCCTCAGCCTCGCCGCCTCAGAGCCCCACTTCCCTACTCCCTTAGTCCCCCCTTTCAGTTCAGACCCACATCCTCCAAGCCCCTCTTCCAAATCCTACGCCCTTAATTCCCTTTTCCCATGGACCTGCCTTTTCTTGCTTCCACCCCCTGCCTTCCGTAGTCCCGCCCTCAAGCCCCACTGGGGCCTCCCTCTCAAATCAAGGCTGCTGCTTTCTTTTTCTTTCTTTTTTCTTTTTTTCTGAGACAAGGTCTTGCTCTGTCACCCAGGCTGGAGTGCAGTGGCGCGATTTTGGCTCTCTGCAACCTCCGCCTCCCGAGTTCAAGCGATTCTCCTGCCTCAGCCTCCCGAGTGGCTGGGACTACAGGCGCCCACCACACCCGGCTAATTTTTTTTTTGCATTTTTAGTAGAGACGGGGTTTCACCATGTTGGCCAGGCCGGTCTGGAACTCCTGACCTCAAATGATCCGCCCGCCTCGGCTTCCTAAAGTGTCAGGGTTACAGGCGTGAGCCACCGCGCCCAGCCAGTTTTTAAATTTTTTTTTTGTAGAGACATGGGAGGACGTCTCCCTATGTTGCCCAGGCTGGTCTCAAACTCCTGGGGTCAAGCGATCCTCCTGCCTTGGCCTCCCAAAGTGCTGGGATTACACGCATGAGCCATCACGCAGGGCTGCTGCCTTAGGCTTCACCCCTCACTCTCACAGGTGCGGCCCTGCAGGCTATGCGGCTCGCTCCCCAGAGGCCTACCTCGGAATCCTGCCGGCTTCTCTCCCTCTCCTGCGATTCTCCCCTCTTTCCTTCCTCCCCTCCTCAACTCCGGAAAGCGGGGAGCTGGCTCCGAACCTGTTCCCGGACTTCAGTTTCCTCACCTGTGAAATGAGGGAGTGATAGGAAAGGTTGCTCTCTCAAGTCTTCCCACTCCCCCACACACATCGTAGCTGTGTGTCATGGTTGTTATTAATGTAGAATAATGATAGCTGGGATGTATTGGTCATTTACTATGAGCTGGATACTGTGCCCAACACTTCATGCGTTACATCATTTATTCCTTATAGCAACCTATTTACAAATGAGGACAGTGAAGTTTGGAGTTGGTAGAGTGGGAATGCAAGCTCAAGCCAGTCTTATTCCTCTACTAGTGCAGTTAGTTATTTTGTCCTCCGTCCCTTCAGTGTCCCCAGGGATCTAGGCAATTAACAATCTCATGTTTGAGACTGACATCTGCCACATAGCTGGTTTTAGAGTTTCCCGTGTTTTCCTGGTGGTGACTTTGAATCTCAGCAGGCACCCTGGCTGGGAAGTAGGCATCATCTTTACCGAGTAGGATTAGGGTACTAGTTCTCAGAGAGAGAAGGCGCCTGAATGTTGAACAGAAGTGTAGGAAAGGCTCCTGCTCTTCTCTGGGAGTCAGAAGTCCACCTTGAGCCCCAGGAAATTGAGGAGAGGCAGAGATAGCTGCTGCTCCTCCCTAAGGGCTCAGTTAGTGCTGTCACCTCTGTGGTCATGGGTACACTGCAGGGCTGGCAGCTTCAAACTGAGGGTCCCATTCAAGACCCAGGAATTACAGAAAGAGCTCACGTCAAGTGCTTCTTCGCTTGACACGCACGTAAAGTACTTCTTAAACCATGCTTGTATCTGCATGACCTCAGTTTTCAGAACAAACAACATAAGGTCATCTTGGATTTTCCTAACACTTGGGCATTTGCTGCTGCTTATCTGAACCAGGATCTAGTGGGAGTTGATATCCAAGATGGCCCTATACGGCAGCTGTAGTTATTTGAAGGTGAACAGATCAGTGTTTCCTGGTGCCTTCACAAGCAAGCTTATGAATTCCAGATGCTTTGCCACGTGAATACACTTCCTCCCGGGTTGGGGCTTCTTGATTTATTTCTTTCGTGCCCATTCCAGGAAGGAAACCCAGAATACTTCCGTGTGTTATTTTGCCTTTGTTTCTGCCTCCCTCCTTGGAGACATAAAATCTCTTGGGCAGCAATAGTTCATGAGAGGCAGTTGCCAAGACAACAGGAGTACAGGATGTGGGCATGTGTGTTGTGAGTGTCATGGGGCAGACACGTATCCCTTGGGTGATATCCCATGGGTGAAACTGGCACACACAAGCTTACCCCTTGCAGAGACCCTCAGATATCGTTGGTAGTTCCTGGAGGACAGGGCTCCTTGTGCCCTGCTGTGTTCCTGGTCTTGACGTAGTACCTGGTATGGAACAGATACTCAGTCCTCATTTGCTGAATGCACACACAGCATCTGATCTTGTGCACCATCCAATACAGTAGCTACCAGCCAACACAGATTTTGAACATTCGAAATGGTTTCTGGTCCAAATGGCCATGTGTTGTCAAACACGCATTAGATTTTGAGACTTAATACCATAAAAATGTTAAAAATCTCCTTAATAATTTTATATTGATATGTTGAAATGATAATGTTTTAGGTATATTGGGTTAAATAAAATATGCTGTTAAAATTAATTGACCTTTTTTTTTTTTACTCTTTTTAATGTGTAGGGGAGAAAAAGTAATATATTTTCCTCACTCATTGCAAGTTTAATAAAATATTAAGGTGTCTCATGCCTATAATCCCAGCACTTTCAGAGGCCAAGACCAAAAGATTGCTTGAGGCCAAGAGGCCAGGACCAGCCTGGGCAACATAGCAAGTCTCTGTCTTTACAAAAAACAAAAAATTAGCCAGGTGTGGTGGCACCCACCTGTAGTCCTACCTACTCAGGAGGCTGAGGGGGAGGATCACTTGAGCCCAGGAGTTCAAGGTTACAGTGAGCTATGATAGCACCACTGCACTCCAGCCTGAGCAACAGAGTGAGACCCTGTCTCTAAAAAATAAACAAATGAAATAAAATTTTAAAAACAGATTAACAAGAGAAAAGCATACAAATTTAATAAAAGTTTTCCAGCCGGGCGCGGTGGCTTACGCCTGTAATCCCAGCACGTTGGGAGGCCGAGGCGGGCAGATCACGAGGTCAGGAGATCGAGACCATCCTGGCTAACGTGGTGAAACCCCATCTCTACTAAAAAATACAAAAAAATTAGCTGGGTGTTGTGGCGGGCGCCTGTAGTCCCAGCTACTCTGGAGGCTGAGGCAGGAGAATGGCGTGAACCCAGGAGGCAGAGCTTGCAGTGAGCCAAGATCACGCCACTGCACTCCAGCCTGGGCGACAGAGGAGACTCCATCTCAAAGAAAAAAAAAGTTTTCCCTGACACGGAAACCTTCAGAAATGAAAACCCAAAGAAACAAGGAAATCTGTGTTTTTATGGTCAGTATGCAGAATTATGATTGGTAGACCCAAAGGTATGATCTGGCGGGGCACGGTAGTTCACGCCTGTAATCCCAGCACTTTGGAAGACCAAGGTGGGTGGATCACCTGAGGTCAGGAGTTGGAGACCAGCCTGACCAATATGGTGAAACCCTGCCTCTACTACTAAATACAAAAATTGGCCGGGCACGGTGGCTCACACCTATAATCCCAGCACTTTGGGAGGCCAAGGTGGGCGGATCATGAGGTCAGGAGTTTGAGACTAGCCTGACCAACACAGTGAAACCCCATCTCTAATAAAAAATACAAAAATTCGCCGGGCATGGTGGCACGTGCCTGTAGTCCCACCTACTCAGGAGGCTGAGGCAGGAGAATCACTTGAACCCGGGAGGTGGAGGTTGTAGTGAGCCAAGATTGCACCACTGCACTCCAGGCTGCGCAACAGAGTGAGACTCTGTTTCAAAAAAATAATAAATACAATTAAAAATTTTAAAAATAATAAAAATACAAAAATTAGCCGGGCGTGGTGGCGTGCACCTGTAGTCCCAGCTACTCAGGAGGCTGAGACAGGAGAATTGCTTGAACCCAGGAGGCGGAGGTTGTGGTGAGCTGAGATTGTGCCACTGTACTCCAGCCTGGGTGACAGAGCAAGACTCCGTCTTTAAAAAAAAAAAAAAAAAAAAGGTATGATCTAATAGTAATACATGAGGGAGGGCCTGGATTTAGCAAGGCCTGTTTGTTCAGATTCTTCTTGGTGTCCCTGTGTGACATTGCTTCCCATCTGGGTATGGGGCAGGACACCTGTCACATGAGGGTCTTCAGGGGAGAAGGAGGGGAGAGGTCACAGACTGACCTTCCTGGCGGCCTGCTTCAGAGAAGAAGGATGAGGGGAAGATGAGAGTGGCTTTCCTGCTTCTGCAGTTTTTTGCATTTCTAAGGTGCCATATTTTGGGGTAGCGTTTCCTGTACCCCATCTGTGGCTAGTAGAAAAACCTAAAATCCCATGTGTGGCTTGTAGTATATTTCTTTTGGACACTGCTGCTCTAGAAGTAGCATGGCCTGAGGACAGAGCAGAGATGGTGGACTCAGAATCTCAGCTTCCTGAGTGACCTTGGGCAAGCTCCCTAACTTTTCAGAGCCTCAGTTTCCTCCTCTGTAGAAATGAGGCAGATTCAGGGAAGTGGCACACAGTAGGTTCTTCAGTCAAAGCCAGCACTATTGAAGAGTGCCTTCTGCTCAGGCTGGAGGCAGGCAGCCCACCTGCCCCTTCTCTCCCCTCCTTCCTCTAGCCTGGAACCCCTTCTCCTTCCTGGACAGCCTTCCACCCTGCTCCCAGGAAGCCGTGCCTGACTGTGCTTTCACTCACTGTCACTGTCATCCCTTCCCAGGGTCTGAAGAGCTACTCAGGGCCAACCCTGCACTGGAGACAGGAAGCTGGGCACCTGGATGAGCCTCTGACCCAGAGCCCTGGAGCCCACAGGCTCATCTGAGAACCAGACACACTTAGTCACTCCAGCTCCACGGGCAGGCACCTGCACAGAGGTAAGGGGAAAGCCCTGTCTTCTGGGAGGGTGAAGAGTCCACCCCTCCCCTGGGTGCCTCTGAGCTTCCCAGCACCTGTGGGCACAGGCTGGCCCTTAGTCCTCTCAGCCCAGGTGACCAGGTCATACCACACGCTCACAGGGAGACAGGCTGCCAACCACAAATAACTTCTCAAATAATGATTCGATTCTGGCGGTGGTGTGTGCTGGGAAGAAAAAGAACAGGATGCTCTGAGAATGTGTGACAGGGAACCTCGCCTGGCCTGGGGCCCTGGAGAGCTTTCCTAAAGAGGGGATGTTTGGCGGGGGGCCTGAGGGAGGTGTCTTATCTAGAAGAAGTGTGGGGAGGGGCGCATTCTGGGTGGGGAGACACTGAAGCTGGGGCAGGCCACACAGGGCAGGAGCCCCAGGAAGCGGTCCAGTCTTGGTGCTGTAGAAAGAGAGGAAAAGGCTCCAAGCAGGGGTGGGTTGCCTTATTAAACAATCGCTCTGGTTGCCATGTACAACCAGGATGGACCAGGTGGTACAGGGCAGAAGGGAAGTGGCTCACCCCTCAGGGAGGCTCTGGCAGTGTCTGGGGAGATGATGGGGTAGGAGCAGTGTTGATGGAGAGAAATGCTGGGTTCCCAGTGTGGTCTGGATGTAGGATCGGCAGCACTGGGTCCTGGGACATGGGGGTAGAGGGAAGAGGGAACTCAGGAAATGCCTAGGCAAGGGCCAAGCCAGGTACACTCAGTGGGGTGCTGTTTTCTGAGATGAGGGAGGATAGGTTTGGGAGAACAATTTTTCAGCCAGCCCTGGACTTGCTGGAGGCAGAAGGGGCCATGGCCTAAATGCTGCCCAAGCAGCCCCTGCTTCAGGGAGGGGCTGGTGCAAGGAGGTACTTCCTGCTACTGAGAAATCCACCAAGGACAAGGGGCCCCTGCTGGCAGGTGGGGAGGAGCTGGAGCTCAGCATCCGCATAGCTGCCTGACTCCCAGCAGAATGCTGGCTCTGAAACCAGCTGCCGACTCACACCCCAGCCCTGCTGGAGGGTGATAAGTCACAGGAGGGACCAGGGCAGTGTCTCGCTTCTCCACCTTCTGAGTCAAGGATCATAGACTGTTCATCCAGATCACCGCCTTCAGATGTCCACAGGCGGCAGAAGATGGACCCGAAGCATTCTGTGTGGGCGGCAGGGGAACTGGGGAAGAACGGGAGCCAGGCCCCAGCACAAGACAAGGATGGGCTTCGCTGTGGTTACTGCTAATAATATTATTCATAATAATAATAGTTAATATTGCTTAAGAACTTCTACTGGTGCCTTGTATTGGACCAAGCACCTTCCTCATGACTCCTTTAATGCCTTCACATCAACCTGGCCTGCTTGGAGACAATGTCCCCATCTTACAGCTAGGCCTCAGTGACTTGCCTGAGGCCAGGAAGGGGCAGGGCTGTGATTCTCTGTATAAAAACGTAATGGCAGTCCTAGTGTTCAATAGGTCAGTAGGGTGACTAGTTTATAGTGATCTATTGTACATTTCAAAATAGCTAGAAGAAAATAAATGGAATGTTTCTCTCTTTTTTTTTTTTTGAGACAGAGTCTTGCTCTGTCACCCAGGCTGGAGTGCAATGGTGCGATCTCGGCTCACTGCAACCTCCACCTCCGGGATCAAGCAGTTCTCCTGTCTCAGCCTCCCAAGTATCTGGGATTACAGGCACCCGCCATCATGCCCGGCTAATTTTTGTATTTTTGTAGAGATGGGGTTTCACCATGTTGGCCAGGCTTGAACTCCTGACCTCAGGTGATCCGCCCGCCTTGGCCTCCCAAAGTGTTGGGATTACAGGCGTGAGCCATTGCGCCTGGCCTCAAAAGTTTCTTAGCATAAAAAAAAGGCCAGGTGTGGTGGTTCTCACCTGTAATCCCAGCACTTTGAGAGGCCAAGCCTTTCAGAGAGGACGGCTTGAACCCAGGAGTTTGAGACCAGCCTGGGCAACACAGTGAGATCCCGTCTTTACAAAAAATTTTTTTAAATTGCCAGCTCAAGATGTTACCCCCCCAAAATAATAAATAATTAGCTAGGTGTAGTGGCACATGCCTGTAGTCCTAGCTACTTGGGAGGCTGAGGCAGGAGGATCACTTTAAGTCCAGGAGGTTGAAGCTACAGTGAGCTGTGAGGGTGCCACTGCACTCCAGCCTGGGTGACGGAGACCATGTCTCAAAAAACAAAACAAGGCCGGGCACTGTGGCTCACGCCTGTAATCTCAGCACTTTGGGAGGCCGAGGCGGGTGGATCACGAGGTCAGGAGATCGAGACCATCCTGGCCAACACAGTGAAACCCCGTCTCTACTAAAAATACAAAAAATTAGCTGGGCACGGTGGCGGGTGCCTACAGTCCCAGCTACTCGGGAGGCTGAGGCAGGAGAACGGCATGAACCCGGGAGGCGGAGCTTGCAGTGAGCCAAGATCGCCCCATTGCCCTCCAGCCTGGGCGACAGAGCGAGACTCCATCTCAAAAAAAAAAGACGAAAGGAAAAAAGAAAAGACAAATTTAAGGTGATGGATATTCTAAGTACACTTATTTGATCTTTACAAATTATATGAATGCATTAAATAATCCTGAAACTATGTACCCTGAAACTATGGACATCTATTATGCATCAGTGAAAACAAAAATTGTTTTAAAAATATATATAATGGGGCTGGGTGCGGTGGCTCACACCTGTAATCCCAGCACTTTTGGAGGCCAAGGCGGATGGATCACTTAAGGTCAGAAGACTATCCTGGCCAGCATGGAGAAACTCTATCTCTACTAAAACTACAAAAATTAGCCAGGCCTGGTGGCGGGCACCTGTAATCCCAGCTACTCAGGAGGCTGAGGCAGGAGAATCGCTTGAACCCAGGAGGCGGAGGCTGAGGTGGAGGCTGCAGTGAGCTGAGATCACGCCACTGTACTCCAGCCTGAGCAACAGAGCTAGACACCATCTCAAAAAAAAACACCAAAAAACCTATATATATAATGGCTTCTCTGTCACCAGCATGGTGACAATAGGTCTCAATGCAAGTTTTCATGTTTTCCTCTCTTACACTTTAGAAGTCAAGTGCATTTTAAATTTTCTTTGCGATTCTTTTTCTTTTCTCCATTCAATCACTCAGTCATTATTTGCCAGTGAGCATCTACAATGGGCCAGGTCCCTGGCTGGCCACACTGGGGATACCACAGGGACTAAGGTGGCTCAGAGAGAAGGCCGTTCCAGCAGAGAACAATCACAGCTGAAATGGGGGAAGCCCAGAGGGATTATCTAAGCCAGCATGTTGGGTGCTCAGGGAAGCCTTTTTGGAGGAGGTAATATCCAGGAACCCTGAAGGATGAGAGGAGTTAGCCAGGTGATGGGAATCGGACAGGGGAGCATGATTCAGGCAGAGGGGACAGATGGGCAAGGATTTAGAAACAAGTGCCTGGTGTGCATGAGCTGCAACTCGTAGCTGATGGTGGTAGGAGGGGAGACTGTCAGGTAGAGGGGAGGGGACTGGAGAGAGGTGGGGTGAGGGATATGTCTGGAGGTGGCTTTTCTTCCACAGGCCACAGGGAGTACCCAGGCATTGTGGCCAGCATGACATGGTCCAACAGAGTTTCATCCAAATCTCTGGAGCCCAAGTTGTTCAGATTGGAGAGGGCAGGTCTGTGACCCAGCTAGAACCTGCTGCAGTGGTCTAGGCAGGATATGACAGTAGCCTGGTGTGGCCCAACACTCCCCATCACGCTGTAGCTATAACTCTCAGTTGTGTGTGCCCTGTTCAAGGGTTCACTTTGGGAGGAAAGGATGGTAGGCATGTTCTTGCCCATAGCTGTATCCACCCAGCCTTGAGCAGGGGACCCGACATACACAAGCCCTCAGGAAGGACTTGTGGAGTGATGGACTCTGCAGTATGTGCAGTATGTGCTTGGGGTAGGGGAACTGAGAGGCTGGTGAGGCCACCCAGAACCGGGTCCGAAAGGCCTTGTCACCTGGGGCTGGGAAACAGACTTCTCCCCAGGGTCTGGGGTGAACTTCCGGCCTAGCAGCTCCTGGGCAGATGAGGGTTTCAGGGAGTTTCTTCCTGCAGCAGCCACATGGCTCTGGCTGGCAGGGCTCTTCTCTGCTCACCCCAGGAGCTGTGAGGATGGCGCACCTGCTGGGCAGCCAGGCCTGCATGGACAGCCTGCGCACAGACCTCACCGACCTGCAGGGTGCCATCGTAGACGTCTTCTCCCGCGCCGGGCCTGTGCGCTTCCCCTCCTGGAAGTTCCCTGACCGCATGGCCTGTGACCTCGACATGGTGGCCCTGCTGGAGCACTATGACCATGTTCCGGGTGACCCCGAGTTCACGCAGCTGTCCCATGCTGTGCTGCTGGAGCTGGTTATCGACAGGTGAGGGCCTTGACCAAGCCTGGTCATCTCAGGATGCCAGCACCTGCCCCTGAAACCAGTGGCAGCTACGGAAGCCCCTCCAGAGGCAGGGGTGATGTTGGAACAACAGTCACCATTGAGTACCTGTCGGGGCCACATCAGCTGAGGACTTTCAAAGTGGTCTTACCTTTTATCATGTGTCTTGTGTTGTGTGCTGTGCTATCCTGTGTTAGGCTCTCCTAGCCTGTCCACCTCAGGCAGTTGATTTCCATTCCATTGGTCTCTGTGGCGCCACAGCTGTGGCCACGGTCTCTCAGCCGCTCCCAGCTGCCTCCTCAGGGTTTCTGTGTCGGGGACCCCATAGTTGCTTCTCAGAGTTTCCATTCCGGGCTCTCTTTCCTGTTGTCCTGTGGGTTGTGCTGTTCCCTCTGCATATCACAAGGCCAGACACGGGATGTGTTTTTCCAAATCCTGACCCGCTGGGAAGAGCCTCGCGGATTCTCCTGCAGCCCCATCACTTCTAAGCTATCATTAAAATTAACATGGTTGGCCAGGCATGGTGGCTCACGCCTATAATCTCAGCACTTTGGGAGGCCAAGGCGGGTGTATCACTTAAGGTCAGGAGTTCAAGACCAGCCTGGCCAACATAGTGAAACCCTGTCTCTACTAAAAATACAAAAATTAGCTGGGCATGGTGGTGCGTGCCTGTAATTCCAGCTACTCAGGAGGCTGAGGCAGGAGAATCACTTGAATCTGGGAGGCAGAGGTTGCAGTGAACCAAGATCATGCCAATGCACTCCAGCCTCAGTAATGGAGTAAGACTTTCTCAAAAAAAAAAAAAAAGTGAAAATAAAAATAAAGTTAACATGGTGTGCTTGGCACAGTGGCTGACACTTGTAATCCAAGCATTTTGGGAGGTTAATGGGAGGATCATTTGAGACCAGCCTGGGCAACATAAGGAGACCCCATCTATACAAAAATATTTTAAAAATTAGCTGGGTGTGTTGGTGCATGCCCTTTTTTTTTTTTCTTTTTCTTCAGAGTTTTGCTCTTCTTGGAGTGCAGTGGTGTGATTTCGGCTCACTGCAACCTCCACCTCCTGGATTCAAGAGATTCTCCTGCTTCAGCCTCCCAAGTAGCTGGGATTACAGGTGCCTGCTGTCACACCTGGCTAATTTTTTGTATTTTTGGTAGAGACGGGGTTTCATCATGTTGATCAGGCTGGTCTCAAACTCCTGACCTCAGGTGATCCATCTGCGTCAGCCTCCCAAAGTGCTGGGATTACAGGCGTGAGCCACTGCACCTGGCTGGTGTGTGCCTATTGTCCCAGCTATTTGGGAGGCTGAGGTGGGAGGATTGTTTGAGCCCTGGAGATCGAGGCTGCAGTGAGCCATGATCATGCCACTGCACTCCAGCCTGGGCAACAGAGCAAGCCCCTGTCTCAAAGAAAGAAAAAGCAAAGCTAACATGGTCACCAGCCCTTCACATCCTGGAGACTGTATCCCAGGGTCCTAGCATTCAAATACCTTAAAAATGGTCAGGTGCGTTGGCTCCCATCTGTAATCCCAGCACTTTGGGAGGCCGAGGTGGGTGGATCACCTGAGGTCAGTAGTTCGAGACTAGCCTGGCCAACGAACATGGTGAAACCCCGTCTCTACTAAAAATACAAAAATTAGCCGGGCGTGGTGGTGCCTGTCTGTAGTCCCAGCTACTCTGGAGGCTGAGGCAGGAGAATTGCTTGAACCTAAGAAGTGGAGGTTGCAATGAGCTGAGATCGTGCCATTGCACTCCAGCCTGGTGACAGAGTGAGACTCCGTCTCAAAACAAACAAACAAACAAACAAAAAACAACCTTAAAGCCATGAGGGCCAAACAGGTGGCAAAGAATGTGAGAGAGACTCCAGTGGTTTCAGGATGACCTGCCTAGGGACGGAGAAGCCAGGGTTACCACTCTGAGGGCTGGAGGAGCCCTTGGTACAAAAGCAACATCTGTAACCTCTGAGCAGCTGAACGTGTATGAGCACAGAACACACCTTCCTTTCTCCGTGACTTTATGCATTACACTGTCCCTCTGCTAGGAGTGTCCTGCCCATCCATCATGGCCTGGTTTACCCAGCCGCTTCTCTGTGAAGCTGTCTCTGACATGCCGTCTGCCCTACCTGACCCCTCTGCCTGCCTCTGGCTGAGTTAGAGTGGTGTAGCATTGAGCTGCTCAGTTCGTGGCAGGGGTGGGATCACGGCTAAGGCTGCAGACAGCACCACAGTCTCCCGCTGCGAGGGTCAGTTGGTCTGAGCAGACGGATTGCTCTGCCAAGGCCATGCTCTGTCCTCTTTTCAGATGCTTTCCCATTCCCCGGTGTTGCTTGGCACCATGGCAAGTGCTGTTGTCCCTGTTTGCAGAAGAGGACACCTTGGCCAGAGAGGGGCAGGGCCTGGAGACAGTTGGCACCTCCTCCCCCAGGCCCTCTCTGCCCAAGGCCCTACAGGTTTTGGGATGACCCTCCTGCATCTGCAACAAGCTAAGTTCACTCATCTTCCTGGTGTGTGTTGTAAACACAATACTTCTTTAAAACAGCTTGGTTCCCATGCAAATGCAAACTTAGCTTTTTATTATAATACTCCTTTTTCTTACAATTCATGCCTGACTGTAGTTTTAAACTTGGAGGTTAGGACAGAGACCCAGCTGTCTTGACACAGGTCTCCACTGTCACAGAAGCAGCTCACCCTGCAGAAGCCCCTGACTAGCCTCAGGAGACTGTACACACTCCCTGCTCTGCCCTATCAAGGTGTGGCTGTGGGCAAGCTCTTCCCCTCTCTGGGTCTCAGCTCTGTCATCTATCAGGTGGAGGCTCTGGGCCACTGGATATAAGGCAGCCGTTCACCCAGAACTTTTCAAGGACTCAGGATACAACTGAGGCAAGGCCAGGCCTGGCTTCACAGAGCTCCCTGGTCCAGTGGAGAAGAGCCAGGCAGAAATGTCACCCAGGAGACACAGAAGAGGCTCCCAAGCTGAGGTTGTGGCCAGGGAGGGCTTCCCAGAGGAAGTAGCCCCTGGGTTAGGTTTGAAGCTGGCCCAGCAGAGCATATTCTGAGACTCTCCAAGCTCTTGATGCCTGGGCCAGTTCCCCAGAGCCAGAGCTGCGGTCGTATGGTCTGAGGGTATGTTAGCACCAGCCTGGGCCCCAGCAACCTAGCATCTCTGCCTGCAGGCTCCTGCTGCTGCTTCAAAGCTGCATGAGCTACTTGGAGAACCTTGGCTCAGAGCAGATGATGCCCCCTGCACAGGCTGTGGGGCCCTGCATGTCCGTGGGGCTCACGGTGCGGCGCTTCTGGGACAGCCTGCTGAGGCTGGGCACATTCCACCAGCAGCCACTCCCACAGGTGGGTCCCAGCCTCTGTCTCAGGTGGGTCAGCCTCAGCCTCTGTCTCCCCACTGTAGTGGCCTTCACACCTCGCCCCAGCTCTGGCTTCCTAGCCTACCACTATGTGTACCACAGCCTTCACTGGCTCCCACCGCCCTCCCAATCAAGCCCCACGCAGTGTGGCGGTTAAGAATGCAGGCCTTGGGGGTCATGCCTTGCTCCTGGCTCTGACATCCTTGTGGGACTTTGGAAAAATCTTGCCTACTTTGAACCTCAGTTTCTTCATCTGTACAACAGAGGTCATGTGATCCCTGTTTGTTATGGGCTATCCCATAATCCACACAACCACGCACTGGGGAAGGACCACTGTCCCCATGATGGGAAGGAAACTAAAACTGAGAGTGGTTATGGTGACACAAGAGCAGGCAGGTTCAGTAAGCAAGAGCCCAGTAACCAGCAGCTGTGACCGTCACCATCACCCTCCCAACACCATGCATACAATCAGATCAAGCCTGGAGCTTGGGGTGCGGGCCGCAGAGAGGAGACCTGGGTGTGGGGGTGCGGGCCGCAGAGAGGAGACCTGGGTGTGGTAAGCTGAGTCAGAGTAAAAGAGGGAGAAAGTTCTCTCTTATTCATGTCGGTGTCAGAGAACATCTGAGGGTCTGAGTGTCAGGCAAGGCTGTCACACTGTCCACAGAACATCCCCCAGGGAACCAGTCACCTCCCTCTCTACTCTCTCCCTCACCTGCTTTCCCTCGTCTTTTTCTGAATACAGAAAGGGGCAAACCAAAGGGAGACTCCCACCTCCAAGCCCACCACCAAGGGCGAGCCAGCCAGGAGCCCTGAATGTCTGACTGCCAAGTTCATCAAGCCCTCCTCCCCAGTGCTAGGCTTGCCCCAGACCTGCCAAGAGCCAGAGAGCATCCCTGTCAGAGCCTCCCTGCACTTCCCAGCCACGACCTCCAAGAACACCAGGAGTGTCCACTCCCAGACCATTGAGACAGCCCTGGTGCCCTGTGACGCATGCGCCAGCGTCCAGGGAAGCCTGCAGAAGGTGGGCAAGGCGGTCATCAGCCTGTGTCAGCGCCAGAACCTGCCCTCGTCCTTAGGCCAGTTCCAGCAACTGGTGCAGGACAGCATGGGGCTTAGGCCACTGCCGGCTGCCACTGTGGGCCGCTGGGCAGCAGAGCAGAGGAAAGACCTGACACGCCTCAGTAAGCATGTGGAGGCCCTCAGGGCCCAGCTGGAGGAGGCCGAAGGGCAGAAGGATGGCCTGAGGAAGCAGGCGGGCAAGCTGGAGCAGGCGCTGAAACAGGAGCAGGGGGCACGGCGGCGACAGGCGGAGGAGGATAAGCAGTGCCTGTCTGAGTGGGAGCACGACAAACAGCAGCTGCTAACAGGTCTGTGCCCCAGAAGCCAGACGCCTGGTGCCCAGGGCCTCTGCCACAGCCTTTGCATGGATGTTTGTGAGACAGGGCTTCCAGGGCAAGTGGTTTGTGTGGAAGAACCCAGGCTGGGACACAGGCAAGAGGCAGGGAAGGGAGGGCAGCAAGGAAGGCTGTGTTCATCCAGTGATGACACTGTGATCTCAGTCCCGCTGGGGCCACCAGGAGCTGGGCTAGGACACTTGCCCAGACTCGTCCCTCGGTCAGGGAGGGAACCGAGGTATGTATCCACTTGCACTGTCAGTCACTGAGGGCTACTTCCAGAGAGTTATTCCCCTGGCACTGCCAAGCAGAGCAGCCTCTCTGGTTTTGGCAAAAGCCATTAGAGACAAAGTTCCTGGCACCAGAAGTTGGCCAGTGCCCACTGATGGGAGGCCTGAGGGATTTGCCCTTTCTGAGCCTCACAGTTGCCTCCATGGATGACACCAAGGCCCAGAAAGGTGTAGACACATCACAGCCAGCCCATGAGAAGCAGGGTGGATAAGGGCCCAGCCGCTTCCACCAGCCTCCCTAGAGCTCCTCCCATGGCCGCAGGCGGCCCCTCTGCAGGCGATGGGCTGCCTTCACTCCACGGGGCACACTGGGCATGAAGGCCACCGGCCAGGTCCATGGGACCCTCTGAAGGGCCTCTCTCTTGGCTGCCATAGAAACAAGTGACCTAAAGACAAAGATGGCCACCCTGGAGAGGGAACTGAAACAGCAGCGGGAGTCCACGCAGGCTGTGGGTAAGGAACCCCGGCATAGGCCCCCATGCCACATCTCAAGCCAGGGGTGTGGCTGGATGAGCATCGTCCATCTCTGTCCCCTGAGCATCCAGGGCAAAGATGAAGGGAACCAGCCACAGGAGGGTGGGCCTGACCAACCATACTATTGGTGATGACCAAACTGGGGTGCCGCCTCCTACCAAGAAAGCACCTTCTATTTTCCAAACCCACCTCAGGTGGGGTCTAGAGCCCCATTTTGTGGCTGAGGACTCTGAGGCCCAGAGATGGGATGTGAGCTCCCATCCTAGATCTGAGGTAGTACAGTGCTCCCCTGCCCTACCTCATCCCATGTCCACTCGATGCTGCAGAGGCAAAGGCCCAGCAGCTGCAGGAGGAAGGCGAGCGCAGGGCGGCAGCGGAGAGGCAGGTGCAGCAGCTGGAGGAGCAGGTGCAGCAGTTGGAGGCTCAGGTGCAGCTGTTGGTGGGTCGGCTGGAGGGCGCTGGCCAGCAGATCTGCTGGGCCAGCACGGAGCTGGATAAGGAGAAGGCCCGTGTCGACAGCATGGTCCGCCACCAGGAGGTGAGGCCAGGGCCCTCGCCAGCCTGGGCACCTGCAATGTAGGCTGCAGGGAAAGAGGGCTCCACTGTCAGGGAATGGAGGATCATCTGTATTGGGCATCTGCTCCCTGAGATACCTCCAGGTGTGGGGGTTGACTCGCCTTTACAGAGAGTCTACCCTGAACCAGGCACTGGGGGAACAGTGACCCAGGGACTGATACTGCCCAGTGAGGCCTCACTCTGGAAGAGCGCCCCACAGGCAAAGAAGAGCAGGTGTGCCACACTCTCCTGCCAGATGGCTAAGGGGTGCAGGGAGGGATGGCCACATCTGCCATGGGAATCCAGAATGGCTTCTAGGAGGAGGTGGCCTTTGAGCTGGACGCCCATGACAGGCAATTAGTCCATCAGCCAGAGGAAGGATAGGGCGGGCAGAGGGTGAGCCAGGGCCCAGGGCATAGCTGTGCTCTGGGCAATGGGGCCTCACAGGAGTCCTCAGAAGTGTGGTTGAGGGAGTAGGTGACCTTTGCCCAGTGAAAGGGGCAGGTCTGGGGGCTGTTCTGGCTGGGTCTACCCTCAAAAGCTCAGCAAGGAGCCAGGAGTTCAGTTGAAAGTCCCCAGGGTCAGACATGGGCCCAGGGTAGGGGAAGCCTTTCTACCCCAAGTGGGTGCTGTTCTCTGTGCCTTGCAAACTGTCACAGCCGCCATGTATCAGGTGTCTGCTGTGACCAAGGCTTCAGGCGCCACAGCCTCTGATGCTTATTCCTCGCTACAACAACAGGAGGTAGATACTCTTGTCACCCCCATTTTACGAATGAGGAAACAGCCTTATTGAGTGAGGTTAAGGAAGTTGCTCAAGGCCACACAGCTAGTGAGAGGTGGAGCCAGGACTCCGAGCAGTCCAGCATTAGTTCTTCCTGCTTTCCATTCAGTGGGTGTTAGGAAATGTGGGCTTCAGCGACATGGGATGATGTGACACTGGAGACCTGAGGAGAAGAAAAACTTAGTTCCCAGAATTCCTCTCCAAGTGGGGTCTATGTGTGACTGGAAGGAAGTGGGGGTGAGACTCCCAGAGCCAGCCAACTGCGTTCCAAGGGCCGGGGTCTTCAAGCTGGGGTCCTGGCCTTGACCAGGTCTGGTGTGCATCTGCCTGCTGCCAGCTTCCCCCAACCCCTACCCTTCCACGCGTGTGACCAGCGTTCCCTAGACACAGACACACACCCCAGGGGGGTAGCAGCGGGGGGTAGTAGATACTGCAGCCTCCTTAGTTCCACATGGCTGGGCCTAGCCCTGTGGGTCTCACAGCCTCCCCGCTTGTCCGTTCCTGCTTAGTCTCTGCAGGCCAAGCAGCGAGCCCTGCTAAAGCAGCTGGACAGCCTGGACCAGGAACGTGAGGAGCTGCGGGGCAGCCTGGACGAGGCTGAGGCCCAGCGGGCCTGCGTGGAGGAGCAGCTGCAGAGCGAGCGGGAGCAGGGGCAATGCCAGCTCAGGGCCCAGCAGGTGAGGGTGGGGGTCTTCCTTTTTGCCAGAGAAGTCTCCGGCCAACTGAGTGCCTGCAGGCCTGTCCCGTGTCTTGTCTCAGGGGTAGGGACGGTGCCCCGGGGCGCTGAGTGCCATGTGGCTCACTCAGGAGCCAGGCCTGAGCCTCCCCCTGCCCCAGGAGCTGCTGCAGAGCCTGCAGAGGGAGAAGCAAGGCCTGGAGCAGGCGACTACGGACCTGCGGCTAACCATCCTGGAGCTAGAACGGGAGCTGGTGGAGCTGAAGGAGCGGGAGCGGCTGCTGGTGGCCTTCCCAGACCTGCACAGGCCCACCGAGACCCAGATCCATGGTAGGGGACTGGGGATGGTGCCAAGGGCACGCTGGGGCTCAGGGCCAGCAGCTGAGGGCTCGTGTGGGCAGGACACTGGGGACTGCAGCTCCCTAGCCTGCAGCAAGGGTGTTAAAGCCAGGCGGCCAGCAGTGCAGCCCCTGTGGACCCACCACAGCACGCAAGTGCTTCATGCGTCATCCACTCTGCATAGATAGGGACGTGAAAGCCCAACAGTGATGTGACTGCCTCTAGTCACAACAGCCAAACCCAGACACAGGTCTGGTTGTCCCCACAGCCTATGCTCTTCACTACATCACATGCTAATTCTTGCTCGACTTCTCTGTGTCTCCCTTCTTGGTTCTTGGAATGGGTCCCCAAACCACACCATGGGACTAGTCCCAAGGACACAGCCTCCAGCTGCCCACTGTCCTGGACCCCATGGCATAGGAGTGCTAGGTACCCATCTTGGCAAAGGATTGGATATCAGGTGACCTGGGTTCTCCCAGCCCCTCCAGACCCCTAAAGCGCTGGGGCAAATCCATTTGCAGAGCTGGCAGGAAGATCTGCAGTTAGCTGCTCGTGAGACATCATCCAGGCCCTTCTGTCCCCTTCTCAACCACCTTGTGAGGCAGGTCATAGCCCCATAGCTATTTCCCATAGCAGGAAACTGAACCAGAAGGGGCAGCAATTCCCCCCGGGCTCATAGAGCCAGGAGGAAGCATCCATCACAAAAGCAGGGGAAGAGTAGCCTCGCGGAATTCCTGCCGTTCCCGCGCTTGAGCTGGCCGTGTGACCTTGGACAGCTCACTTTGGCTGTAGCCTGTCCAAAACAGGGGGCCTTGTCAGAGATTCACTCTCCTCTCATGCTTATTTGCTAAGTCTTTTTTTTTTTTTTTTTTTTTTTTTTTGAGACAGAGCCTTACTCTGTTGCCAGGCTGGAGTGCAGTGGCACAATCTCGGCTCACTGCAACCTCCACCTCCCAGGTTCAAGTGATTCTCCTGCCTCAGCCTCCCGGGTAGCTGAGACTACAGGGGCCTGCCACCACACCTAGCTCATTTTTCTATTTTTAGTAGAGACGGGGTTTCACCATGTTGGCCAGGATGGTCTCGATCTCTTGACTTAATGATCCCCTGACCTGGGCCTCCCAAAGTGCTGGGATTACAGGCGTGAGCCACCGCGCCCGGCCTTGCTAAGTCTTTTGAGAGCTCTAGGTCCCACCCAGCTCTCAGATTTTATAATACTATGGTCATCTTCCCCACAGGTGGGGGGACAGGGAAGGGGGAATAAGGCCTCGGGAGAAGGAAGATGAGCTGGGAGGCCTGGTGCACTACACAGCTCCCTTGTGCCTGCCAGGCCACCTGCCCAAGCTGGTGTGCCTCCCTTCTAAGGTTCTGTCCCATTGGGCACAGGAGGCAGATCCAGCAGCGTGGAATCCCAGATAACATGTCCCACAGACTCTGGCAACGTCACAGATCACATGGAGAGGCAAGTGCAGGCCAACGACATCCGCATCCGGGTCCTACAGGAGGAGAACGGGCGGCTCCAATCAATGCTGTCCAAAATCCGGGAAGTGGCCCAGCAGGGTGGCCTCAAGGTGGGCCTGAGAGGGCGGGCCCTTGGGGACCAGGAAGAAGCCCCTACACAGCAGAGGTCTTCAGACTCTGCCCCGGGAACTTGTGGAGAGCCCACCTCATCACATGAGGCCTTAGGCTGTGCTTTTGTGAAACATTTTTCACATTTCCAGAAGGCATGAGGATGTTACGGATCCAGTACCTTCCAGTCCCATATCCCCTCTATAGCCATCATTCCTTTAAGTGCAACAAGAAGCCTCGTTGGGCCGGGTGCGGCGGCTCATGCCTGTAATCCCAACAATTTGAGAGGCTGAGGTGGGCAGATCACTCGAGCCCAGGAGTTTGAGACCAGCCTGGACAATATAATGAGACCCCGTTTCTACAAAAAAAAAAAAAAAAAAAGCCATGTCAGAAAGAAACCTCCCCACACTTGCTGCCTACCCGAGGCTCTGCAGCTGAGAATAGGCCCTGGAAGGCTTCCTAGGCCCTGCCCCTAGGTGGAAGGGCCCATGGGTATGCGCCCGGCCCTTCCCTCCCCATCCCTGGCTACGACACCCTCTCTGTACAGTGGGGAGGGGACTCCTGGGCCCTTATAAGACTGGCTTTTTTTTTTTTGTAGCTGATCCCGCAGGACCGGCTCTGGTCCCCTTCCAGCAAGGGAACCCAGGGAGCAACACCGCCAGTCCAGGCCCAGAGCACATCCCCAGTCCAGGCCCAGAGCACGTCCCCAGGGTGAGTGAGGCTTTACTGGAGGTGGGGCAGGCAAGTGCAGTGTACCCCGCACTCACAGGGGATCTTGGATCTGGTTTTCCTTCAGGCCTCTGGGCAGACAGCACCTTCCTAGCAGCAGGACGGGCAGGACCCTGCTGGGCCAGCCCTGCACATCCCCACCTCGGCAGCCCTGCGCATCCGCATCTCAGCAGCCCTGTGCATCCCCACCTCGGCAGCCCTGCGCATCCCCACCTCGGCAGCCCTGCACATTCCCACCTCGGCAGCCCTGCACATTCCCACCTCGGCAGCCCTGCAGCCAGCCCAGCAAGTCCTTGCTGGAGGGTGTGACCCACGTGGACACCTGCACCCAGAACCCCATCAAGGCCTTGGTCAGACTGAGGAAGAGACTGTCACCTGGCCGGGGACAGGCCAGCTCTGCACACCAGCCCCAGGAGCGGCCCATGTAGCCTGTGGCCCAGGGCTGAGGCTGGATGGGAGGTGGCTGGCAGCCCACCCACTATAATAAAGCCCCAGCCATTGGCCCACAGCAATCTTTGCCTCACAGTATGACTAAGCCAAGGAAAGACCCTTCCTTCCCTGTCCTGGGCAGGGGCCACTGAGTCCCCAGCCATGTAGTTCAGTCAGTCAGCAGAGTCCTGGCACTATGGGCCCTCAGTAAAAGGGGCCTTCCTGCTTCCCTCCCGGCAGAGGCTGTGGGATAGGAGAGTACACCCAGGGCAGAGGAAGCTCCTAGGACCCGGGCCAGGTGAAGGGCCATTTTTCTATCCCCAGAGCAAGGGTCGAGGGGTGAACCTGGCCTCAGTGGCCCACATCAACTCAGAAAGGGCTCTGGTGGGAGGGGACAGAGGAAGGGCCGGTGAGGAGGTCTGAAGCAGGCAGAGGGCAGCAACGCCTTCAGCCTCCCACTCGGGCTCTGGACCTGCGCTGGGCACATTAAGGACCCAAGAGGTCAGGCCTCCTTTCACTGAGGAACTCCTTGCCTTTAGGAAATGGTGACCGTCATGAAGGTTTCTCTAAATCCTGGAGGTCATAGCCCCAGGAGGCCACTGAAGGCGGGGCAAGGCCTCCACCAAACAGAGGACACCGTGCCAGCCCTGGCTTTCCCATCCCTGTCCCTTGGGGGTCTCTTCAGCCCAGGGTGCCATGCGGCCAAGCATCTGGGGCTCTGGTTTTCCTCATGAAGCCACCAGCCTACCCTGAGCCACCTCACCTGTGAAGGACAGTTTCCAAAACCTTGCTGAGGCCTTCTCAGGGTGCACGCTCCCAGATGCCTGAAGCATTTTCCCTTGGTGAAGAGGCTGTCAGGTAGGGCACCTCAGTTCACAGAGAAGGGTCAAGAGGGGCCATGTATATAGCTGAGCTACCACAGCCTTGGTCGGCCCAACTTCCTGCTTCTGAGGGGCCTGGGAGTTCCTGAGGGAGGCTGGGGTGCCCTGGGCACCCCCCTCACAGGGGAGCACCATCCCTCAGCACCCTGAGCCAGAAGGCCTGTGCTCAAGTCCAGGGGAAGGACCTCACAGCTGAGCAGCTCTCTCAGGCGCCCATCAACTCCGTGGCCATGTATTCATTAGCTCCCAGTTCTGGCGGCAGAAGTCCGGGTTCTGTGTGGCTGGGTTTTTTCGCTCCCGGGTCCCAGAGGGCTAAAATTGAGGCATCTACCAGGTTGCGTTCCTTTCTGCCAGTTCTGGGGAAGAATTGGCTTCCAAGCTCCACTTGTTGGCAGAATTCCGATCCTTGCGGCCGTGGGACTGAGGTCCCCGTGTCCTCACTGGCTGGCTGTAAGCCAGGTCCTCTCTCGGCTCCTAGAGGCCGTCCACCTTCCTTGCCATGGGGCTCCCTCCATCTTCAAGTCAACAACAGAGGATTTCTCATGTGCTGAATCCCCCACATGCTTCAATTCCCTGACTTCCTCCTCTTCTACTAGCAGAAAACTACTTTGAATAGGCTCATGTGGTTAGGGCAAGGCTCACTCAAATACTTTCCCTATCTTCAGGTCAGCTTGCCATAAGACAGGACCCAACCATGGGCGTAAAATCCCTTTGAGAAGCCAGGCGCGGTGGCTCACGTCTGTAATCCCAGTACTTTGGGAGGCTCAGGCAGGCGGATCACCTGAGATCGGGAGTTCGAGACCAGCCTGACCAACATGGAGAAACCCTGTCTCTACTAAAAATACAAAATTAGCCGGGCGTGATGGCGCATGTCTGTAATCCCAGCTACTTGGGAGGCTGAGGCAGGAGAATTACTTGAACCCGGGAGGCAGAGGTTGCAGTGAGGTGAGATCACGCCATTGCACTCCAGCCTGGGCAACAAGAGTGAAACTCCATCTCAAGAAATAAAAATAAAATAAATAAATAAAATCCCTTCAAGTCCCAGTTCCAGAGATTATATTAATGCAAGGCATGTTCACGGCGGGTGGTAGTGGGAGACCTTGGGGGCCATCTTAGAATTCCATCTACCACAGGCAGTAGAACCTAAGGTAACTTTTTAAAATCTTAAAGCACCCATACACATTTTACATCTTATGTTAAAATATAGCCACGTTTATTTTACTATTAAACCTTCCCTACTCCAACTCTTTAAAAAAAAAAAAAAAAAAAATGGATGCCCCTGGATGAGGCACCACATTGATCCTGCGGCTTCGAGTATCCCAGTCGGCAACACAAAGCCGCAGCCAAGGAGTCCAGAACAGGATGGTTTCTAAGGCCTCTGGTCCTAGCCAGGCCCAGGAAGGGAGCCAGGCTGGACAGGCAGTGGGACCCATGACTCCCAGTGCTTGAGGACCAAAGGCAACAGGCAGACAGCCTTGACAAGAAGTATCCTGAAAGATGATCAGGCCAGGGTACCCCAAGGCCAGATAGCTCTTCCCTCAACCCACCCCCCAATAAATAAGCACAAAACCTGGCCACTGTAGTCTCAGCCCCCAGGGATTCCCAGACAGGCCACAGGGAGCTCCCAGAACCCTGGCGACAGCTACACTGGCCTCATATTCTCTTTCCTTATTGACCTGGGAGCTGCCTGTGAGGAGGGCGGACTCACGTCACAGGATTGCAGAGAAGGTCCCAAAGTGACCTCTCTTCCTTGACTGACTGGTCCCAGCCATAGATCCTCAGTCTGAAGCTGTGGGGCCCTCCTTCCCAGTGTGGACATGGTGGGGCCCTCATCCTTCCACCCACCCACTGGGCTTGCTGTCCTGTCTGTCCTGCTGTCCCATCCTGTCCTGTCCTGGGAGCCCAGGCTGAGGACCGGGGTGCAGGCAGGAAGGGTCCATCCCCATGTGCAGAGTCCAGCTGGGCAGCTAATCATCGGGGTAGCGGTTCCCTGCAGGGGAAGGGAAGAAGAACAGGGAGAGAGGCATCAGGTGAGGAGCAGGCGGAGTAGGCCGAGGGCCCCCGCCCCTGGTGCTCACCCAGGACGTTGAATTTGCACAGCGGGCAGGTCTGCTGGAGCATCAGCCAGGGGTCCACACAGTCTCGGTGAAACTCGTGCTTACAGGGCAGCACCCGGAGCCACTACAGGGGTGGGGGAAGAAGGGCTCAGGCCACCGAAGCAGGACTCCACGTGGGGGTGCCTGGTCCCATGCCCCTCGCCTCAGCTGGGGAACTGAAACCTCACGGCTTCCCCCAGCCCCCTGAAATTCTGCTCTGTAGCCCTGGGGGCTGAAGGAGAAGGGCCTGGTGGGGCTGGTTCCGAGGTCCCAGGAGTAAAGGTGGGAGGCATCACAGGTGAGCTGATGGCTGGTCTCTACCCCGGGCACTAGCCTGCTTGTTGCAGAAGTAGTCCAGGCACACGGCACAGGTCTCAGCACCCGGATCCGGGAGGCCCGGCGCTGCCCTGCTCAGCCGGCAGCGCCGTGTCTTGAGGGATGCCAGTCTCCGCACCACGCGGCGCTTAAACAGGTCCACCTGTGGGGAGAGGACGGGCACAGTCTTGCAGGCCCAAGGGCTGAGGGCACTGGGGCTCCCTGGGGCTGGCTCCCACCTGGCCTCCGAGCTCCCGCTGGCTCTGCCGCGACGCCTGCCGCTGGGCCTGGACCACGAGGCCTGTGCACAGGAGCATGGCCACCAGCAGGATGGCGTTCCACAGCTGCTGCAGGGGCTTCTGGAGAGGGAAGCAGTCATCAGGGACACGGGGCCACCCCCACACGCCTCCCTTAGGAACATCTACCCCCAGGAACGCCAGGGAGCAGGCAGGTGAGGCGTGCTGACGGCCTCTGTGTCCCTGCAGTCCCCAGCTTCCTCTTCCGAAGGCTCCGTCCCTTCCATTGTGTGCTTCTCAGGATCACTCACTTTGCCCTACAAGTCTTCCCATCCAGCTCCAAGGAGAGCCACATCCATTCCCAGCCCAGGGCTCTCTGGGCAACAAACCTGATGTTTTGCACACACAGAAGCTTCTATCTGGTAGCCTCAGAGACTCCCCAACCTAGCACCCAGCAAACCAGCACCCAGCCTGGGACCCGCTCACTCTCCCACCCCCATCCTCTACTTCCTCCTGGTTGGCTTTCTCAGGCCCTGCCATCACCCACTCACCCATCCAGCCTGAACGTTCACACCCCCCAGTACGGGAGGGAGCCAGCCCCCAAGGCCTGTTGCTGCATTCTCCTGGGTGGGGGTGGGTCTCATGCCCTCCTTGCCACCCATTTCCCACCCACGGCCAGAGGGTTCTCCCCTGCACACCAGGCCCTGCAGCTCCCCTGCCTGAGCTCCTTCCCTGTAGTGCCACTTGCCTCCTCTCAGTGTCTGTGCCTTTCCACACTGTTCCCTGTCTTGGGAACCCTCTTCCACCTTATCCCTTTCCTCGGCTACTGCCTCCACATCTTGCTCTAGAAGTTCCCTGACCTCTTATGGCTGGGTGAATGTGCCCCCCTAACCTGCCACTGCACCAGCCTCCTCACACCCGCTCTACCCAGCGTTCCCTTGCAGCTGCCCTTGGGGGTCTGTGCACTCCCATCGGTGGGAGGCAACCATGGCTGATGTGGTCACCACTCTAACCCAGTACCTCCCACCATCTTTGTGGAATGACTGAATTTGGAAAGGAAACATGACTAAGAGAACACTTTAAAGCCTGGGGGCCCTGGGCCCCTGGGCAGCCTCATAGTGACTGAGGGAACCACAATGATCTTGACTCAACTCGCCCCAGATGCGGTGTGGCTGCTGCACTCTGACTACTCAACAGCTGGCTCAGGAGATGGCGCTGCGGAGTAAGCAAAACACAGCACGCTCCCTCCAGGTGCGCCTCTGCACAGGGTCTGTGGATGTGTTAGGACTAACACATGCATTCACTTCAAAGCTCTCTGCAGCTGAGTGCTGCTCTGCCATCGTGTTCTTCCCCGACCGATGCTGAAGCTCATCTACTATCATGTGGGGAAGAGGGGCTGAGAAATGATCTGATGTGAAGAGGCCACCGCTCTAGACAAGCCTGGGTGCTGCTAGTGCCACAAGCCATCGCTCTGCTCACAGTGGAGGTGCTCTGGGGGCCCTCACTGGGAAGTGTCTGTGAGCCCCAGCTCCCCTCTCCGTCCTGCCCTCTTCTCTCCTCCAGCTGCAGCTGGGCAGTGCCACCTGTTCTAGGAAGCTGTCCCCAAGCCCCAGGCTGAGTGCCTTTATCATGCCCTAGAGGGTCCCGGGGCCACCACCAGCTCTGTGCCCACCCCAGCAGAGTGACAGCGTGTCTCTGGCCTATCTGCTCTCCAGACTGGACCCCCATGAGCCCAGGGCTGGGGCAGCCCACGTTGGCCAACACCTGCTGGGGGCTGCACACCAGAAGACCGGGGCATCACTGCCTGGCAGAGAAGTAACTCAAGAAATGCTTGTGGGCCGGCTGCAGTGCCTCATGCCTGTAATCCCAGCACTTTGGGAGGCCGAGGTGGGCGGATCACCTGAGGTTGGGAGTTTGAGACCAGCCTGACCAACATGGAGAAACCCTGTCTCTACTAAAAATACAAAAAATTAGCCTGTGTGTGGTGGTGCATGCCTGTAGTCCCGGTTACTAGGGAGGCTGAGGTAGGAGAATCGCTTGAACCCGGGAGGCGGAGGCTGTGGTGAGCCGAGATTGCGCCACTGCACTCCAGCCTGGGCAACAAGAGCGAAACTCTGTCTCAAAAAAAAAAAAAAAAAAGCTTGTGGACAGAATACCCTTGAATGTCCTTGATGCCAAGTGTTGGAAATCCAGAGATGATAAAACACAGCCCTGGCTGTCAGGAGACAAAGTGACACTCCCCTGAGCCCCATGCCAGGACTAAGTGGCCATTATGGCATAAGCTCTCCAGGGCAGAGCCTGCTGTAGAGCTCCATGCCTCAGAGCAGCCAGCTGGGTGGGGTGAAAGTGTGGCTGGCCTGAAGCTCCGCTGCAGGCCAAAGACTCAGCCTCCCCAGGCTCATTGCATCCTGGGGAGCCCTATGTGCCCCAGGTTCAGTGCATCTTGGGGAACACACCTTGTAGAGCCCCAGGTGGGGATGGAGGGCAGGATGGGAGCTTGCCATCAGAGCAGTAAGGACCGTTCATTAGCTGGGCATGCATGGTGGTTCACACCTGTAATCCCAGCACTTTGGGAGGCCGAGGTGGGCCGAATGCCTAAGCTCAGGAGCTCGAGACCAGCCTGGGCAACACAGTGAAACCCCATCTCTACAAAAAATACAAAAATTAGCTAGACATGGTGGCATGTGCCTGTAGTCCCAGCTACTTGGGGGGCTGAGGTGGGAAGGTCACTTGAGCCCAGGAGGTCGAGGCTGCAGTGAGCCAAGATCGTGCCACTGCTGTTCATCAGACCTTCCTGATACATGGGTGTTGCTGCTCTGGACTCCCAGAGGCTGGAGGCACAGTGACTGGGCCCTGGGGTCAGGACTGAGAGCCAGATGCCCATCAGGCCAGCCACTGAGATGCTTACTCCAGCCACCCTTCAGACACTTTAGCGGCCATGGCCATCCAATACTTGGGCTGGGACCACCTTGACCTCGGCCTGCAGCCTGGCCAAGGCTGCTCAGGTCTGCCCTCTGGAGCAGCCAGACCGACCTGCAGACTGCGCACAGCCCCACCCCGGGCCTCTCACCAATGCCTGACCTGTC
Source organism: Pongo abelii (assembly GCF_028885655.2). Classification (NCBI taxonomy): domain Eukaryota; kingdom Metazoa; phylum Chordata; class Mammalia; order Primates; family Hominidae; genus Pongo; species Pongo abelii. The sequence goes on from NC_085929.1 coordinate 36,820,765, forward strand.
CAGAGGCCTGTGTGGGCCACCCGTGACAGGTATACACAGAGTACCGTCCCTGTTCGCAAATGAGAAACATGAGGCCAGAGAGGTGAAACTCCCAGCCTGAGATCAGTCAGCTAAGGTTTCCAAGCCAGGATTTGATCCCAAGATTGCCCCACTTGAAGCTGCCCTGCACAGCCCACAGTGGCCAACACCTGCTGGAGGCTGTACACCAGGAGACCAGGACGTGACTGCCTGGCAGAGTAGGGACCCAAGAAATGCTTGTGAACAGAATACCCTTGAATGCCCTGATGCCAAGCGCTGGAAATCCAGAGACGATAAAACACAGTCCTGGCTGTCAGGAGACAAAGTGACGCGCCTCATCACATGCAGGATGGGCTGTCCCAAGAAGCTCAGGGACGGCCTGACCATGCCTTGTTGTGATACAAAAGAGGGAGAGAGGGGACTTCAAGCTGGGGTGTGAGGGAGGCTTTCCAAAGAAACGTGGCAGGATGAGTTGTGAAGGTTCTAGCTAGACTAGGACGTGTGGACACAGAGAGAAAAGGTGTCCACGTCTACAGCCAGGTGTAGACAAGGCCCAGTGGCAGAAGGCCAGAGCATGTGTAGTCATTGGTACAGGGTGGCCAGAGCATAGGAAAAAGGACTAGAAAAATACAGTGAGTGAGTGATGCAGAGAGGTGGGAAAGCCACGCAGAGGGGTCTGAACTTTACAGGCAGTGGAATAAGGCTTCCCAATGCCTGCAGAACGTGAGGAGGGCAGCTAACACTGACTGCATGTGACCTGGCCCAGGCGCCCCACTGAGCGCCCACCTACACCATGTCTCTGAACACTCACAGCACTCCTGTGGGGTGGGAGAGGCCGTCCCTGTCACTAAGGTGGGGAGAAGCGACAGGATTTGCAATACAAGGCCATGTATATGACCCCACGAGCCTCCTTTCCCTAGGCCCCGTGTAATCTGCTAGCACCCACCTGCTCCTGGGCACGACTGCCTCCCAGGCAGACCAAGTCCTGCCATCCTCCATAGCCATCCTTGGAGAGGCCACAGGTGGTCCACAAGGTCAGTTTCCACTCGATATTGGCAGACAGGGACTCTCCGCTGGTGATCTCAGCTGTGACCTGGGTCCTCCTGGGAGAGAAAGTCACCAGGACCAGATGGAAGGACTCTTGGGAAGGGAGGCCCAGACCCACCCACCCCAGCTCTGCAGGAAAAGGATACCTACGACTGTCGCCCCTGTTGGCCTTCCACTTTGCCCCAGGCCTTTTCCCTCTATTGGTTTTTCCAGTTTTCACACCAGCCAGGCCAGGGAAGCCTGCAAGTCCATCTTCCTCCTTGCTGGGGCCAGTCCTCTCTGCCCACAGAGCCACCTCCTTGCTCCAAGCTCCAGGCTCTGGCACCTCCTTCCCATCCCCTCACCCATTTTTCAGCCTGGGACACGACAGTCTTTTTTTTTTTTTTGAGACAGGGTCTCCCTTTGTCACCCAGACTGGAGTGCAGTGGCACAGTCACAGCTCACTGCAGCCTCTACCCCCGGGGCTCAAGTGATCTTCCCACTTCAGCCTCCTGATTAGCTGAGACTACAGGCATGTGCCACCATGCCCAGCTAATTTTTGTATTTTTTGTAGAGACTGAGTCTTGCCATGTTGCCCTGGCTGGTCTCAAACTCCTGGACTCAAGTGATACTCTTTCCTCGGCTTACCAAAGTGCTGGGATCACAGGCATGAGCCACCATTCCCAGCCGAGAGGGCAGTCTTAAAGCTAACAGTTGGCCGGGCGCAGTGGCTCACGCCTGTAATCCTAGCACTTTGGGAGGCCGAGACAGGTGGATCACAAGGTCAGCAGATCAAGACCATCCTGGCTAACACAGTGAAACCCCGTCTCTACTAAAAATTCAAAAAAATTAGCCAGGCGTGGTGGTGGGCGACTGTACTCCCAGCTACTTGGGAGGCTGAGGCAGGAGAATGGCGTGAACCTGGGAGGCAGAGCTCGCAGTGAGCCGAGATCGCACCACTGCACTCCAGCCTGGGTGACAGAGCAAAACTCTGTCTCAAAAAAAAAAAAAAAAGTTAACAGTTAGGCCGGGCCCTGCCAGGCCCAGCCACAGTGGCAGCAGGGGCAGTAGCAGGAGCAGTGGCAACAGGGGCTTATGCCTTTAATCCCAGCACTTTGGGAGGCCAAGGCAGGTGGACCTAAGGTCAGGTGTTCAAGACCAGCCTGGCCAACATGGTGAAACCCTAAAAATACAAAAAATTAGCTGGGTGTGGTGGCACATGACTGTGATCCTAGCTACTTGGGAGGCTGAGGCAGGAGAATCACTTGAACCTGGAAGGCAGAGGTTCCAGTGAGCCGAGACTGAACCATTGCATTCCAGCCTGGGCAACAAGAGTGATACTCCATCTCAAAAACAAACAAACAAACAAAAAAACGCTAACAGGTAAGGCCCTGGTCCCAAGCCCCCTCAGTCCATGGGAGAACCAGGGGCTGTCTGTACCCAGGGTCAGTCCTTTGAAGTCTAAATGCCAACTCACTGCAGCAGTGCATCCAACAGCTTGGTGACGTTGGAGGAATAATGGAGGACGATCACTGGCCTGAGCAGAAGCTGGGATACGTCCAGCTGCAGGGAGACAAGGAGGTCAGCAGGCCTGGGTCCCCCTTTCCCCAGCTTGCTTACCCTCATGGGCTGGTCCGATTTACCTCTCGGATCACGTTGTGGTTCAGGATGAGGAGAAGCAGGGCAGAGGCTCCCAGGAAGAGGGCCCGCCGCATCTGCGGAGGGATAGAAGGCGAGAGGCTAGCATATACCCTGCCTGCACACCTGCCTCACCACCTGCAGCCCTAGCTGCTCTTAGCTCCTGGCCCTGCACTGAGCAAAACTCTGGACAAACTAGCCATAAGCTCCTTGAGGTCAAAGGTGGAAACTGCTTCCTTCCTCCTGCCTCTCTTCCAGATGCGCTGTGCCTTCGCCGGTCCTATCAGGGCAGTCCCCGCAGTGGTCGCCAGCAGCAGCTCCCCCATCCCATACTCTCAGAGCCTGGTCAAGCTTCCCAACCTCTCTCTGGCCTCCTCTCACCTCCCTGCTTCGAAGCCATACTGACTCCATTCTTCAAACTGGGGTGCCCTGACCCACCAGGCCTAGGGCTTCTCTGCAAACTCTTAAGGGCCCATCTAAGGAGGGCCTGGCTCTAGCAGATGCCTTGGAATCCTTTCCTCCAGCTGTCTCCCCCACAGACATCCCCTGCACCTGCTGGACCAGGGCCTTGGGATAGGCCTGCGGGCCACTGCCCTTATTCTCCTGGTGGAACTGGGCCGCCTGCTCCTTGCCCACGTATGCCACTGCAATCCAGCCTTCCACCGGTGCCTCCTGCTCGGCATCCACGATGTCCATCTGTGTGGCAAGGGGCCATGAGCAGAGGGAGGCAGGGTGTGGGGGAGAAGGGAGCCGGGGTCATCACAGTGGATGCAAGGCCAGAGTTAGGAGATCATCTGGCTCCCAGGTTTGGGAAGCCTGAATGCTGGGGGCCTGGGGAGCCTGGGGAGGGGCGCTGGACTGTCAGGGCTTGGTGGAGGTTGAACGTCGGTTCAGGGTGCGGGGTCTCTAGGGAGGGTTGGGAGAGGGGTTTAGTGATGCGGCCAGATGGCTCAGCAGCGCTCACCAGCAGCAGACGACCGCCCAGCAGGGGCGCCGGGTCGGCTTCGGAGCCGATCCTGACGCCCTCCAGGACCAGAGCGTCCTGGCGCGGCAGTCTCACGTCCACCCGCACGGCGCGGGCTCCGCCCCGCCCCGCCCCGGCCGCTGGCTCGCTGCCGTCCGCCGCGGCCCCGGGCCCCGCCAGGCCCAGCCACAGCGGCAGCAGGGGCAGCAGCAGCAGCAGCGGCGACGGGGGCGGCGGCGGAGGCGGCGGCGGCGATCTCAGCGCGGGGCGAGCGGCAGGGCCCATGGCCGGACCCGGCGAGCTGGCGCAACAGTAGGGCCAGGGGTCCCGGGCGCTGGGGGGATCGGAGGGAGCGAGGCCGCTGCCGGACGGGCGGGGCGCCGGGAGGGGCGGGGCCGCGGCCGGACGGGGCGGGGCACCGGGAGGAATGGAGTGGGCGCTCGGAGGCTCCCGCGCCCAGACTGGGCCGCGGGCGCCCCCTGGTGGCCGAGGAGAGCTCAGGCGCCGGCGGCCGAGGGAGCTGAAGAGGGGCGAAACCGGGGTCGCAGCGGGAAGGCGGGAAGTCAGAGAGAGGAGGTGCTCCGGGAGCGGACGAATCAGTGGGGCAGACAGGAAAATAGTTGGAAAGGGCGCCCTGGGGGAGCAGAGACACGATCAGAGCCCGGGAAGAGCAGGAGCAAGGGATGTCTAAGGGGCCTGGTGGCAGGCCCTTGTTCTGTGGCAGCCCCGTGGACCCACGGGGTGGCCAGGGCCAAGTCACGTCCCTCTCTTCCCCGGTCCTCCCTGTCTCGACCCCACTAAACAGCAGGAGGCAGAGAACCAGAGACTGGCGTGGGAAGCCGACGGGGGAGATGGAGGGGCAGGGGAAAGGGGCTGGGGGGCAAGGCAAGACGAAGCAGGCAGGGACTCAGTTCCTCAGTGGGACTGAGAGGCTGGGTCACTTCCCTCATCTGTGAAATGGGCACCATACGCCGGGCGCGGTGGCGCACGCCTGTAATCCCACCACTTTGGGAGGCCGAGGGGGGCGGATCACCTGAGGTCAGGAGTTCGAGACCCGCCTGACCAACATGGAGAAACCCCGTCTCTACTGAAAATACAAAATTAGCCGGGCGTGGTGGCGCATGCCTCTAATTCCAGCTATTCGGAAGGCTGAAGCAGGAGAATCGCTTGAACCCAGGAGGCGGAGGTTGCAGCGAGCCAAGATCGCACCATTGGAATCCAGCCTGGGCCACAAGAGTGAAACTCCGTCTCTAAATAAATAAATAAATAAATAAATAATAAATAAATAAGCACCATGTAAAATCAACACTGCCTCACTCCCAGCAAATAACTCAAATGTCTACTGGAATGCGGAAGTACCACTACTGTTCCAAAACCTGTCCGTTTCTCCAAGGGTTGGGGCTGCTGGGAGCTGGCTCAGTCTGAAACCTGAGCCTTTAAAAATTGTATGGTGGGCCGGGCGCGGTGGGTCACGCCTGTAATCCCAGCACTTCGGGAGGCTGAGGCGGGCGGATCACGAGGTCAGGAGATCGAGACCATCGTGGCTAACAAGGTGAAACCCCGTCTCTACTAAAAATGCAAAAAAACAGCCGGGCATGTTGGGAGGCGCCTGTAGTCCCAGCTACTAGGGAGGCTGAGGCAGGAGAACGGCGTGAACCCGGGAGGCGGAGCTTGCAGTGAGCTGAGATGGGGCCACTGCACTCCAGCCTGGGCCAGATGAGCCGCAACACTCTTTTTTCTCCAGAAAAATTGAAAGAATTTTACAGTGAACACCTGTATGAACACTGATATGGGATGACCAAGTTGCTCCTGAAGAAGTGTGAGATGGGAATATAAGACAGCCCCCGATACTAGCCTAAATGGAACATGAAATAGGCCAGAAACTGACCCACACATCTAAAGATGGTGTACGTCAGAGGAAACATTGTGTTTGTGGAGATAGAAGGAGGCAGTATCATGGACTGTTTGGTAAATTGTGCTAAGAAATTGAATTAACCATTAGGAAAAGAAATTAGACCCTATTACATATACATCATATACAAAATATGAATTCCACATAGACTAAAGACCTAAATAAGAAAAGTAAAACTTTAAGCATTAAAAAATTATTTATACATTTGTTTATTTTTGAGACAGGGTCTCTCTCTGTTGCCCAGGCTGGAGTGCAATGGTGACTTCTCAGCTCATTGCAACCTCCACCTCCCAGGGTCAACTGATTCTCCCACCTCAGCCTCCAAAGTAGCTGAGACCACAGGGGTGTGCCACTATGCCCAGCTAATTTTTTTTTTTTTTTTTTGTAGAGACAGGGTTTCACCGTGTTGCCCACACTGGTCTTGAACTCCTGGGCTCAAGGGAACTGCCTACCTCAGCCTCCCAAAGTGCTGGGCTTACAGGCATTAGCCACTGCACATAGCTAGATTCTCTATTCTGTTCCATTGGTCTATAGTAGTCTCCCCTTACCTGAGGTTTTAGTTACCTTCAGCCAACCGAGGTCCAAAAAAATATTAAATGGAAAATTCCAGAAATAAACAATTCATAAGTTTTAAATTGCATGCTGTTCTGAGTAGCGTGATGAAATCTCTTGCCCTTCCTCTCCATCCCACCCTGGATGTGAATCTTCCCCACGCTGTAAATGTTATCACGTGTTAGTCACTTAGTAGGCCTCAGAGTTATCAGATTGAAGAAATACAGTATGTGTTCAGCACTACCTGAGGTTTCCGGCATCCACTGAGGATCTTGGAATGTATCGCCCAAGGATAAGGGATCACTACTTGGATATGTTACTAATGTTTTCTCATATGTATGAAATCACTCTTCATAAGCTACAAAATGCACTGTGGAAGCCCCGTGGTGCCTGTGGAGAGGCTTGCTTCTCCAATTCTGTGATTATCCCAGCCCACCTGTCAGCCCCAACAACAGGGTTGCAAGGACGCACCCTGTAATCAGCCAGGTCTTTGGCTCCATGTTCTGCCTGCCCTGTCCCCACTTTCTCCCTACCCCTCACCCCACCGACCTAGTCACCCCTCAACATACACACTACAACCAGATGCAGGTCCTTGTTCATGCTTGTCCCCCACCTAGAACACAGTTCTGCTTCCCCACAAATATCCACATCCTAGCCTTCCATCAGTGGGAGTCGGAGCCCCCTTGCAAACTTGGTGGGTAACCAGTTCCCTGTGGTGTGTTCTTCCATGGAGTAACCCCTGGTTATTGCAGAAGGAACAAGAGCTGGAGGATGTTACCTCAATGTGGGTGGGTGTAGCTCAGCCCAGCCAGGGGCCTTCTGCTGCTTTGGGGTGAGGAGGGTTAGGGGGTGGGTAAAGAAACAGTAAAGATTGGAGCCAATGCTGGCAGGGGGCAGAGTGCAGTGTAAGCCCAGGAAGTGAGGCAGCCAAGGATGGGAGATTGACGGCAAGGAGATGAGTAACCTTGAGGCCCTGCCTAGGAGTGGAGTATCTGAGGAGGAGGGGACTGGAGGACCCCAGAAGCGGGGGAAGGGATGCCAGCTAAGAGACATGCAGGCACCCTGCTCCCAGGGATGGACAACAGGACCCTCAGCCCTGTGGGCTCTCTCTGGAGTAGCCCAACCTGCAGATCCAAACTCCCAAGAGAGGGTGAGGAGCTAGAGGGGACAGGGCTGTCACTCTCTCACCATGGGCCTCTGGGCAAGCCACTTCTGTTTTCTTGGCCTGCGTCCTCAGTTGTAAAATGGGAGCTTGGACTAAAGGACTTGGGAGGGCCTTTCATCAGACATGCTGTGATTCCAAGTAGCTTGTTTCTTGGGATACAAGGTTTCCTGGCCCTGGGCTGGGCAGAGACCTGCATGGAGAAGGCCCCAATTCCTCTGTCTCTCCTTATTCTGTAAAGTTGCAGGGGGACCTAGGAAGAAACAAAGCTATTAATGAAAGTGTGAGGCATGGAATATGTTACCTCAGTGGTGGAAGGGGGTGGTGATGAGGATGAAATATTTTAGAATTGGTACCAGGAATGGGGTATACGATAAGGCCCTTGAATTCCGTGAACCTGAGCCCTCTGCTTCTCTTCGTTTGCTGTGAAATGAGTTATTTGGTCACACACCAGGCTGTGAAAATGCCATAAAAATGGATGAGGCATTCCGTGAGTACGCAGATGGTGCTGCTGGCAGAAGGATGAAGGGCAGGGAAGGCAAATCCACATCTAGAATATGTGTCTATTCCAGTGAGCATGAACCTGGGCCCCACCGATGAGGAAGAGGCCAATGTAATCAAGCTGCCACCAGGTGGCAGGCTGGTCCCCGGGGAATGTGGCCACATGGGGACCAGTGACTTTGTTTTGTACAAAAAGGGCCTTGAAGAAGACAATGCCTAACTCACGGAAATGTGTCACCATCAGTGGGGGCTTCAGGCCCAGTGGCAACAGGGACGGCTAGGCCTGAGGTGGTGGTATTTTTAGAACGTGGAGGTCCCTAAGATCCCTTTACCTTATGGACATGAGCCCCAGCACATAAAACAAGTTGTGTTGGAAGATCTTAAAGTGTCCCTTGATTGCCTAGTTCCATCTGCCACCTCCCTCCACTCACCCAGATGCTCAGAGGGTCGATGACTCACTCAAGATCACACAGGGCAGATGCAAAGTAGCCGCAGCATAATTGTGGCATGGGCTGTAAAGTGGAGGGGGTCCTGCTCCTTCCTTGGGCCCAGCTCTCAGGGACGGGGTGAGTGTCATGCCCACAAGTGAATATCAAAGGCCTTCTCGGTGCTAGGTACTGGGCATGGAGCAGTGACCGTGACCAGCAATGGCTTCTGCCCTTGGGAACAGATAGAAAAGCATAACCACATACACAAGCAAGATCATTTCAGGCCACGGTAGGTGCCACAGGAACGAGATAAAATAGCATCAGAGAGGGGCTGGGGGCCAGAGGCCACTTCAGCCTCATCACCAGGGAAGGGAGACCTCTCTAAGAGGTGGTGTGTGGGCTGGCACCTGAATGGCAAGAATATTCAAGAGAAGAAACAGAGTGCAAGTGAAAACAGCTGATACCAGCTGGGTACAGTGGCTCACACCTGTAATCCCAGCACTTTGGGAGGCCAAGGTGGGAGGATCACTTGAGGCCAAGAGCTCAAGACCAGCCTGGGCAACATAGTGAGACCCCCATCTCTACAAAAAAAAAAAAACCCACAAAAAATAAAAAAAAAAAAACCAGCCAATAGCTTTACAGTGTTCCAAGTACTCTTCAACATTTTTTTGATGAATTAGCTCATTTAATCTCATTCCAATCATATGAGGTAGTAAGATTATCACTGCCATTTTACAGATGGGAAATTGAAGCAGAGGTCAAGTAACTTTGCTAGGTTATAGAACCGGGACCCAAACCCAGGTAGTCTGGTTCCAGAGTTGGTGGGCCCACTCCTATGCTGTTCTGCTTTGACAGGTCACTGGCGTGGGAACAAGCTTGCCTACAGAATCTGGACTCTATTTTAGCTCTATTTGGGGTGGAAATGGCAACCCATCCTTCCCAAGGGAAGTCCCCAGGCTCCTGCCAGCTAATGCCAGAGCCATAGCAGGGGCCCCAGCACCCCTCCGGCCCTCCCCTCCCCTCTGGGGGACTCCTGAGGTCCCAGCTCCCTGCCCCCAGCCTCTGTGCTCACAGCTATCTGGGCCACCTCATTCTAAAGGGATTTGGCTCTTGGAGACAACTGGAGACTGGTGAGAAAGGGCTTAGGGATTAGACAGTGATATCCAGGAAGGTAAGGGACTTAATCAGGGGTTCGAGTGTGGGAAGTGGGGTGGGGAGAGGATTTTGTTTCTTTGCAAAGCCAGGCTGGACTGCAGAAGTGAGGAGGAAGTGGGGCTCGGGGGAGGAGCCAGACAGGCTTAGTTTCTCACTCTCTGTTGTGCCTTCAGAAGCAACACGATAGTAATAATAATCCCTCACCTGTGTGCGCCCACCACTTTCCCAGCCATTATTTCACTTGGAATTCTCACAGTGGCGGGATTAGTTCTCTCCCCAGATCACAGACACCCAGAGGAGGCAGGTGACTTGAGGCGGCCGCAAGCCCCACAGGGCTGGGCTGGGAGGAGGGGAGGAGGCTGGGGCCAGGGCTTTTCTGCATGGCTGCCCACAGGCACAAGGGCTTTCCAGAGAGTTCGTGCTGCCCTGGCCCCATGGAAGTAGAGTGTTCCACAAATATTTGTTGAAGAGTTTAAAAGACTGTTCTTTCCAACTCTCAAATCACAGTGCCAATCTCTGTGCCACCCCCTTCCCCCTGGCACCACAGATTCTGAGGCCAGGGCACGCAGGAGGCCTCTGATCTCAAGGCCAGTGCCCTCATTTTAGTGAGGAAACAACCAAGGTCTAGAGGGCACAGGCCAGCAGCCCTGAGGAGACCCCCAAATGTGTGCCTTGCGGAATAGTCACGGCAACACATTAAGCAAGAACGTGGTCTCCAGCCCACACACCGGACTCCCAGTCCAGTGCTCCTTCCTGTGCCCAGAGCTGCCCCCCAGAAGAATCTGAAGCACAGGGCTCTGTCAACACTAGGACTGCCACCCCAACGCTTCTCCTAGATCTCTGCATGCCACCAGCCTTCTTTAAGTTGTTCACACTCTGTGTTCCCCTAACCAAAGTCCCCAGCAAGATATACCCGGAGCAACACACCCATCACAGAAGGCTCTCCCCTCCAGCCTGCCTGACCCGGGAGGCCTGGTTCTTCCTGTTGGGCCACACTGTTCCCTGATAGTTGCCACTACCACGCAAAATAGTCCATATCAAGGCCAGGAAAGGGGACTTCTGGTTGGCAGAGGTCGTGTTGCATTGGGTAGCTCAGGGAGAAGCTCCTGGAAACAGTATTTGATGAGAGTCTTGAGGGCTGGGGAAGACCTGGCAGGAGGATACAGGACACAGCAGCAGCTCTCACAGAGGCAGGAGGGCAGAGGTGTGTCTAAGGGACAGTGGGAAGCTTTTCAGATTGAAATGAAGTGTGTGGAGAGGGCAAGTGGCCATTGGTGCCACAGGGAATGCTGGGATGGGGTGAGGGTAGGCCTCAGATGCAGATCGGTGGGATTGAGTCGACTCAGGAAGGAACCAGGGAGCCGTTGAAGATTCTTGAGCAGGTGTGCAACATACCTAGCAGGGAGGAAGAACTGTAGGGCAGGGATTAGGGGATGGAGAAAAAGTGGGGATGGGAAGGAGGGACTTTCTCTCGGTAGCCAGCTCCAGGACTTCACCAGATTATTTATTTAGGTGTTTTTTTGTTTTGTTTTGTTTTGTTTTGTTTTTTAGATCGAGTTTCTCTCCTGTTGCCCAGGCTGGACTGCAGTGGCGTGATCTCGGCTCACTGCAACCTCTGCCTCCTGGGTTCAAGCAATTCTCCTGCCTCACCCTCCCAAGTAGCTGGGATTACAGGTGTCCGCCACCATGCCCGGCTACTTTTTGTATTTTTAGTTTCACCATGTTGGCCAGGCTGGTCTCAAACTCCTGAACTCAGGTAATCTACCCGCCTCAGCTTCCCAAAGTGCTGGGATTACAGGCGTGAGCCACTGTGCCTGGCTAGGTTTTTTTCTCTTTTCTTTTTTTTTTTTTTTTTTTTTTGAGACAGAGTCTTGCATTGTCGCCCAGGCTGGAATGCAATGGTGCCATCTTGGGTCACTGCAGCCTCCACCTCCTGGGTTCAAGCAATTCTCCTGCCTCAGGCTCCCAAGTAGCTGGGACTACAGGTGTGCACCACCATGCCTGGCTAATTTTTTTTTTTTTTTTTTGTATGTTTAGTAGATATGGGGTTCACCATGTTGGCCAGGCTGGTCTTGAACTCCTGACCTGAGGTGATCTGCCCACTTCGGCCTCCCTAAGTGTTGGGATTACGGGTGTGAGCAACCAAGCCCAGGCCTATTTAGGATTTATATGATCAAATTAACTAGCTGATTTATGGTGGGCCAGAGGTAGGTTAAGTCTCAGTGGAGGAAGAAGAAAGAGGCAGCTGTTGAACCTGGGAGGGGCAGGCCTGGGGAAGGGTACTTTACCGAGGCTTTTATTTGGGTAACTTCAGATGCGGGAAGGGCTGTATCCTGCTGGGTGAAGGTGACCTTGTACTTTCCTGGGTAACTTTCTCAGGCAGTTCCCAGGCCCAACCACACCTTGGCCTGGGAGCATACGGCCTAGAAACCACAAACTTGGGTTTAACTCCCAACTCTGCACATGCCCACCTATGACCACCTCTCCCTCAGGCTCCTCAATAAGTCACCTGACCTGCCCACCTTAGAGGATTGTCCCACGCTTAAGTGAGAAGCTAGATCTGAAGGTAACTTGTGAACTCTAAGTTGCTGAACCAATATAAGAGGCTGTGCTTCTTGTTTTTACTTTTTGTTTGTTTGTTTGTTTTTTAGAGGGAGTCTTGCTCTGTCGCCCCAGACTGGAGTGCAATGGCGTGATCTCAGCTCGCTGCATCCTCTGCCTCCCGGGTTCAAGCAATTCTCCCGCCTCAGCCTCCTGAGTAGCTGGGACTACAGATGCACACCACCATGCCTGGCTAATTTTTGTATTTTTAGTAGAGACGGGGTTTCACCATGTTGGCCAGGCTAGTCTCAAACTCCTGACCTCAGGTGATCTGCCGGCCTTGGCCTCCCAAAGTGCTGGGATTATAGGTGTGAGCCACCGTGCCCAGCCAAGATGCTGTTCTTCTATAATAGTTTCCTTTGAGTAGGCTCTACCCTGGAAAGAATATCCTGGCCCTGGAAGGGTCTTATATAAAGATCTTAGCCATGTATCCAGTAAGGAAGGCAGCGCTGTCCTGCCCCAGGCCAGAAGCCAGCGAGCCTAACTAGGGCAGAACTGCCTGAAAACTCTCTGTAGAGGTGGGCGTTGGGGGCCTCAACCCTCACTCTGCACCCTGCAGCAGGCCTCTATGGAGGGGGCCACACCAAGGGCAGAGCAAAGTCCTTAAATGTCTTTAACAGGCCTGGTGCCTTTGCCTCCGGGTAAGGAGAGAGACTAGGGACACTCTGCTTTGTCTCTCCCAGAGACTTGAGTGTTGAGGAGGCCGAGGCATGGCTCTGGGAGACGAGATGCCCACAGACTCCTGGGCCTAGTTCTGCATTAATTCCAGGCCATAAGCGGAGGGCACAGCTGAGCACTTTCCATGTGCCAGGCAGTGGGCACTCCACATTTGTCATGCCACTAACAACTTTGGGCAAGCCATGCCTTATCTGGGCCTCAGTTTCCCTAGCTGTTAAATGAAGTAAGTTGCATGATCCCTGAATGATCTATGTTTCTCTCTCCCTCTCAGGGTTCTGCCAGCCCCGGGATCTGTGTCTGTATTGGAGCATTTCTTACATTCATTCATTCATTCAGGATACATTTATTAATAATCCCTGTAGGCCAGGTGCCGTGGCTCACACTTGTAATCCCAGCACTTTGAGAGGCCGAGGCAGGAGGATCACTTGAGGTCAGGAGTTCGAGACCCGCCTGGCCAACATGGTGAAACCCCCATCTCTACTAAAAATAGAAAAATTAGCTTGGCATGGTGGCGTGCACCTGTAATCCCAGCTACTTGGGAGGCCGAGGCAGGAGAATAGCTTGAACCCCGGAGGCGGAGGTTGCAGTGAGCCGAGGTCGTGCCACTGCACTCCAGCCTGGGTGACAGGGTGACAGAGCGAGTCTCCGTTTCAAAAAAAAAATTTTAAAAAATGCAAAAACAATCCCTGTGTGCAGGATGCTGTGCTGTCCTGCACTATGGGAGCCTGGTTAGAAGAGCTCATTAGATAGCACCTTTCAATCCTCCTTGTTCAGAGGCCCAGAGAGCTCAGGTGTCTCGCCCAAGGTCACACTATGAGCTAAGGGTAAATTTGGAACTAAAACTGAGACTCCCTGCCCTTCTGATGCCCACTGGCCTCAATCCTAGTGGGCACACTTGCTTGCCTCCTGCCTGGGTCTCTGACTTCAGGAGGGCGGAGGGGGCCCGTGTCAGAGCCTCCCGCGCCCCAGCGCATCGCTCCCTACTCCGCCTCTCGGGATCCTTTAAGAGGCGGGGCTTGGCTGCCAGCTCCGCGGCCCGGGCAAAAGGCTGGGACTTTACTCCGGGTGGCGGCGAGGACGAGTCTGTGCTCCATCAGCTGCCGCACCCGCCGCCTCCCGCCCCCAAACCCCATCCCCGCGGTTGAGCCACGATGAGCGGCAGAGTCGGCGATCTGAGCCCCAAGCAGAAGGAGGCGTTGGCCAAGGTGAGCCCTAGCCCTGGCCCGGGCTCTCGCCCCGGGCTGTGGTCCTCGCCCTCCTGCGGCAGCGAGAAGGGACGGGGCTGGGTGGGGGCCGAGGGTCCGTGGCGGGCGGCGGAGGGAGCAGAGGCGGCTGCCCCAGCCTGGCCCGCGCCCGCAGATGGCTCCTTCCTTCCTCTGCCACCCTCAAGGTCCCAGGAAGTTTGGCCACCCCCCGCCCAAGCTCCGAGCAGCCGTGGCGGTGCCACCTGGGGAGAAGTGGTTGCTTGTGAGTCCCCGGAGGCCGCTGAGGGCACAAAAGCAACATTCATCCTCGGGACTGGCAGCCGGGCCCTGGGGCAGGGGCAGGGGCAGGGGCCCAAGTTTCCTCCCATTTGCGGGAGGCTTTCTTCTTGCAGGGGCAGTGGCACGATGGAAAGGGCTCTGGATAGCTCCTTGGGAGACTTGGATAGCTCCTGCCCCGGCACCAAGCCGCTGTGCGACCTTGGGCAAAACCCTGCCCTTCTCTTTGCTCCCTGATGCCATGGAATGAGGAGGTTGGACCAGATGATGTTGAAGGGAACACCTCCATGTGTGAATTCCAGGCTCCCCCCATGACGCACTGGGTTGGTGTCAGTTTGAGCTGAGACCAACCGTCCCTTATCTTGCATCCCAGACAACTGCCTGGCTCAGGACTTGAGGTTTATGCTCCTCAGAAGGCAAGAAGGTGAGCCTGGCTTTGCCTTGGCACCTGTGACAAGGAGGGGCAACAGTTTGAGGGCTGGACCTTCCTCTTCACCAACTAAATCTCTTGTCTGTCACCCCTGGGGAGTGAGGAGGTCGGCTCTTCTCTGGGCAAGAGCCGATTGGGTCTGGCCCCAAGATTTGGAGGCTCCACAGCTGGGGAGTTTTCCATGGCTGGGAAAGGTGGGGTGGGGGGCAGATGTATCCTGCCACTGGCAGAAGTAGGGAGGCACCAGCTCCATAAAGGCTTTGTCCCAGGCTGGGCCTCCCCCATCCCAGGAAGGCTGGACAGGGAGGCTTCAGATTTTACTGCTGACTCGCAGGAGAGGTCAGGCAGAGAAGGGATTAGGTGGTGATTAAACTGGAGACCAGGGGCTGGTTAGGGTCCTTAGAGAGGGGTAGCTTCATGCCTGCAGTTTGGAGGAGCAGTTTCCCTGGTGCACTGGGAGCTGCTTTGCGGGGTGGGATGGTCTGAGTCCCTGGCTGACCTAGGCAAGGGGCAGAGGTGGCCAGTCCTCATTAGTCTCCTCTGGGACTGCCCTCTAGGTCAGTGGCCAGGGAAAGGTGGATGGCTGGGAGCAGGAGGCTCAGGGAGGGCATATGGGGGCCTCTTCACCTACCAGGGAGTGAGAGGTTGGAGGTAGGTGTGGCTGTCCGTTGAGGTCACTGTCCATCTCCTTTGTTTGGCACTACCTGCACTTTCCCGCTTCCTGGCTTCCCCTACTGGAACTGTTCCCTCCACCTGAGTTGCCCGCCTCCCTCCCCCTGCTGCCTTTGAAGTCCTTCAAGCCCAGCACAAATGCCATGTTTTATAGGAAGCCGTGTGAGACCACCTCTTTCTTCCCTTTGCTCCCCAGCAAACTCCTCACCCTTCCATGGGGCAGAAGACCATGGTGGAAAGAGTGTGTGCTCTGGACTCAGACAGACCCGGGTTTGCATCCCAGCTCTGCTAATGACTAGCTGTTTGACCTTGGGCATGTTACTTAGCCTCTCTGAGCTTTAATTCCTTCATCTGTAGAATGGGGACAATACTTCTACAGGTTGTGAGTGAGGAGTAAATAAGCTACAGTGCCAAGATCAGCGCTGAGCGACAGGGAATGCTTGGTAAACTGACAGCTTTTACTGTAGTCTGTACCAGAGTGCCTACTATCACGATTAGCTGGGAACACATCTGCCTGCCCGCAGATCGGTGTGTGGGAGCCCTTGTTTTGGGGCAGGGGCAGTGTCTCGCTCCCTTCCCACTTCCTGCCCTGCTACCTGGCACCCCCTGACAAGACAATGCTCCAGGCAGCATGAGTGCCTAGGTAGTGTCTGCAGAGTTGAACTATGTTAAAGAGAGGTCCAGTTGGCCGGGCGTGGGGGCTCACGCCTGTAATCCCAGCACTTTGGGAGGCCAAGATGGGTGGATCAGGACGAGGTCAGGAGATCAAGACCACCCTGGCTAACACGGTGAAACCCTGTCTCTACTAAAAATACAAAAAATTAGCCAGGCGTGTTGGCAGGACCCTGTAGTCCCAGCTACTCGGGAGGCTGAGTCAGGAGAATGGTGTGAACCCGGGAAGCGGAGCTTACAGTGAGTGGAGATCGCCCACTGCACTCCAGCCTGGGCGACAGTGCGAGACTATCTCAAAAAAAAAAAAAAAAAGAAAAGAAAAAGAAAAAAAGAAAGAGGCATCCAGCAAAAATCTCAGTGGAGAGTCCTAGGCAGAGGGCAGCAGTCAGGGCAGGCCCTACCACTCACCCCGATGCCTCTCCCTACAGTTTCGGGAGAATGTCCAGGATGTGCTGCCGGCCCTGCCGAATCCAGATGACTATTTTCTCCTGCGTTGGCTCCGAGGTGAGGGAAGAGGGGCTGCGGGAGGCTGGGGCAGGGGCTTGTTCTGGGCAACAGAATGGCACCATCTGAAAACCCTGCCCTTGGCAATTGGGGCATCTAGAGTGTCCAACCTTTAGCGCCAAATGGCCCTTGGCAATGACATAAGCTCAACCCTCCTAGTGGATAAAGACACTGAGGCTCAGAGAGGTGAAGTGACTTGTTCCAAGCCACACAGTGAGCGAACTGCAGGCAGAGAAAAGGGGAGAGTCCAGGTCAGCTGACCCTTGGCCCACAGCCTTTTCCATCTACTGGAGAAATCTGCTCTGCTGATGGAGTTGGGGAAATTGGCTGAAGAAAAAGTGAGAAAGGCCCCAGCCATGTAGGTGGTCAGAGGCAGAGCCAAGTGTAGAACCAGAGTCCTGGCCCCTGCTATGCCCTAGTGTGCTGGCAGGTCCCTGCAGACCACAGTTTAGGCAACTTGAGGGAGGGACAGAGTGCATGGGGAACCTGAGGGGCACAGCCTGATCTAAGGTGACAAGAGTCTCCTCAAAGCAACACCAGGCTCTAGAGCCCAGGTCCTGGTTCCAGCTCTTCCCCAGCCTGGCTGTGGTGCCTTGTTCAGGGTAAATACTTCCCTAGGATCCTCCTCTGGAAGAGCAGGACAAGACCCGCCTGCTGCAAGACGTGACATGACAGAACTCTGCATGTGGTGTTGAAATGCACACATTTCTACTGGCATGAGGGTCAAATTCAGCCCGGTGCCCCAATCCCTGAGATGTTTCCATTCTTTCCCCTCCTCTCCTTTCCGGTGATTCAGGTCATGTGCCATCCTCCCTGATTCTTCTGACACTTTTTATTCCCCCTCTATATAGAAATTTTATTAACAGACATAAATAATAAAGAAAATTCCATTATGGCCAGGTGCAGTGGCTCATGCCTGTAATCCCAGCAGTTTGGGAGGCTAGGTGGGCAGATCACTTGAGGCCAGGACTTCGAGACCAGCCTGGCTGACATGGTAAAACTCCACCTCTACTAAAAAATACAAAAATTAGCCAGGCGTGGTGGCGGGCACCTGTAATCCCAGCTACTCAAGAGGCTGAGGTGGGAGGGTCGCTTGAACCTGGGAGGTGGAGGTTGCAGTAAGCTGAGATTTCGCCACTGCACTCCAGCCTGGGTGACAGATGGAGACTCCGTCTCAAAAAAAAAAAAAAAGGTTACTTTTTTTTTTTTTTTTTTTTTTTTTTTTAAGTAGAGACCTAGGTTTCACATTGGCCAGGCTGGTCTCGAACTCCCGGCCTCAAGTGATCCGCCTGCCTTGGCCTCCCAAAATGTGGTGTAGAATCATATCCTAAAATATTAAAGTACAAATTATGCCCTATTATTTTAATTTTAATTATTTTTTTTTTGAGACAGGGTCTCACTCTGCTGCCCAGGCAATGGGCATGATCATAGGTCACTGCTACCTTGAACTCCTGGTCTCAAGTGATTTATTCATTTATTTACTTAGAGATGGAGTCTTGCTCTGTTGCCCAGGCTGGAGTGCAATGGTGCAATCTCGGCTCACTGCAACCTCCACATCCCAGTTTCGAGCGATTCTCCTACCTCAGCCTCCCAAGTAGCTGGGATTACAGGCATGCACCACCACGCCCGGCTAATTTTTTTTTTTTTTTTTTTTTTGTATCTTTATTAGAGACGGGGTTTCACTATGTTGGCCAGCCTGGTCTCGAATTCCTGACCTCATGATCCATCCGCCTTGGCCTATTTTTATTTTTGAAACAGGGTCTCGCTGGCCTCAAACTCCTGGGCTCAAGTGATCCTCCCACCTCAGCCTCCCAAGTAGCTTGGACTACAGGTACACACCATTGTGACTGGCCCTATTATTTCTTTATGGACACATAAAGACATGCACATGCACACCCTAGGAGTCTTGGGGCAGGTGAAGAGATGTATTTTCCTTTTCTTTCCAGAAATTTCATAGAGCTGGCACGCTCCTGAGAGGCTGCTTGTAAACATCTGAGGGCAGATGCATCCAGGAGCCTCTGGAAGTGTCAGTTTTGCCCCTTTCCCCAAAAAAGCTTCCATCCCATCTCCCCCTACCCCAGTCCACCGCCCAGAGAGGGTGGAGGGGCAGCGTGGGGGCGGCAGTGGAATTAGTTCAGGCTGGAGGAAATTTTGGCCCAGCATTTGCTGAAGGGCTGCAGCTAGAAGCAGGTGGGTGGAGAGAGTGGGAAGATAGTAGCCTTCTTAAAGGGCCAGTTGCAAAACGATCCAGCAGACTAGGGAGCTGCTGTTCGGGGGAGAAGCATGGTTTCTGAGCATGGTTCTGAACAGTAACACAGCTCTCTTACTAAGGCAGGGGCCAGCCAGGGCTCCTGGCAGCTAGTCTCCCGATTCCTGGGGAGCCTCATACTTCAGGCACACCCTACCCCCTCACAGTGGCGGTCATTCAAAGAGTGTGGTCATTCTCATTTGCCAGATGAGAAAACAGGCTCAGAGAGGGGAGGGGACTTACCTGAAGTTACACAGTTAATGCGAAGCAGAATCAGGGCAGAAACCTAGGACTCCAGACTCCAGGCCAGTATCCTTTCCAGGAAGCCACCCCTGCTCCTTAAAGCCAAGCTCAGCCTCTTACAACAGAGGAAGTGTCTCCTCTGCATTTCATTTGTGCCTCACATTTCCTGGGCAGGAGCTCAGGCCTGGTCAGAACCTAATACGAATCTCAATTGGGTTTTTTTTTTTTTGTCCTTAAAAAAACCAAAACCCAAAAAACAACAAAAAACCAAGGCCTGGCATGGTGGCTCATGCCTGTAATCCCAGCACTTTGGGAGGCCAAGGTGGGAGGATCACCTAAGCTCAGGAATTCAAGACCAGCCTGGGCAATATAGCAAGACCCTGCCTCTATTTAAAAAAAAAAACGTAGCCGGATGTGGTGGCGTGCACCTGTAGTCCCAGCTACTCGGTAGGCCCAGGTGGGAAGTCACTTAATCCAGTAGTTTGAGACCATAGTGAGCTATAATCGCACCACTGCATTCCAACCGGGGTGACAGAGCAAGATTCTGTCTCAAAGAAAATAAAACAAAACAAAAAAACAGCCTTTTCTCTTTCTCTCCTTCAATCTGATAAAGACCTTTCATAAAAGCCACACACCGGCAGAATGTCTGTCCCTAACCTAGGTGTGTGCTTGGGGCTCCTCTCCCTCCCTTTCTCCACTGAGGGCTTTAGTTTTCTGCTGGCTTCCAGGAATGGAGAGCAGGTCCGCAAGTCTCCTCTGCTTCCCCGACTGAGGCTGAGTTCTGGGCACCCCAGCAAAAAGGATCAGACAGCAGGATAAAACAAGGAAGTGGTGGAGTCCCTGGGAGGGAGGCAGAGTGGGTCTGAGTCTCTGCATTTTACAGGTCTAGGGAATGAATGAACCATCACCACCCAGACAGCTGCTCCTGAGCTGGGTTCTTGCAGTGCCCCAAGCCATGCTTTGAGTTGCCCCTGACCAGGGCAGCAGGAGCCTGGAGAGGCCTCAAGCAGGCATGGGGAGGCCTCAGGTGTGGTACTGCCGGGAGCAGGTGGCAACTCTGGGACAGAGCCCTCACAGAAGATGCTGGATGTTGGGCCTTGGCAGATAAGGGTTAACTGGAGAGCATCCCCAAGATAAGGGGCTCACAGTTCGCCACCACTCCTGTTCCCAAAGAAGATAAGGGTTCTTCTCACAATAGTGGTGTCCTTCCTATGGAAGATTCTCATTTTCCTGGCCCAACTCCCCCATCATGAGAGGACAGTGCCTTGCATCTTCCAAGTGTTTCTAGCTTATCAGATGATTTGGTCAGAGATGTACAGTATCTTGTCCAAGGTCAAGCAGAGAAATGAAGAGCTGGGATGCAAACCCAGAAGATATTCCTCTAAAAGCTGTCCCATGCTGCCACGGCAGCACACAAAAAATGGTGGGATTCAGTTCTGCCAGGACGTGTCCAGCACCTGTGATGGGTGTGGCATTGGTCAAATCTCTTGAGGGAGCCTATCAGCCTGGGAGAAGGGACTGATTTTCGAAACAACAGTCAGGGAATGTGCTCGGCACTTCCAGAGAGCGATGGTTAAGGGACCGGTGACAGTCCAGAGGGCAGCCTGTCTGGCCCAGTTTCCATGGCTGTCAGCAGATCTAGATGCCAAATCCACAGAGGACATACAACTGGGAGGGACAGTTCATAGGTCAGATGGCAAAATTGATCAGAATCTGGATCTCAAAACTCTTTGAAGGATAGACTGAAGTTGACTGTAACAAGAGGAAATTTGATAGGGAAGGATCTAAGGTCTCTCCTCTCCACGTATGCAATGGAGGCTTAGCAGTGGCACAGGTGGAAAGGATTTGGGGGGTTTCAGTGCCTATAAGCTCCACCTGAGTTAAGGGTGTTGACTGTTGCCAAGAAAGTTCTTAGGCTGGGCGCAATGACTCATGCCTGTAATCCCAGCACTTTGGGAGGCCCAGGTGGGTGGGTGGATCACCTGAGGTCAGGAGTTTGAGACCAGCCTGGGCAACGTGGTGAAACCCCGTCTCTACTAAAAATACAAAAATTAGCCGGGTGTGGTGGCATGTGCCTGTAATCCCAGCTAATCAGGAGGCTGAGGCAGGAGAATCGCTTGAACCCGGGAGGCAGAGGTTGCAGTGAGCCAAGATCGTGCCATTGCACTCCAGCCTGAGTGACAAGAGCGAAACTGTCCACTCCCCTCTCCCCCCAAAAAAAAGAAAAGAAAAGAAAAAGAAAGTTCTTAGACAACACTTGGGGCTCTGCGTGGCTCTTAGAGCACACTCTGAGGGGGCCCTGGAAAATTGGAAAACACTCAAAGGGAAGTTATTTGCATGGACTTCAGACCAAGCTGTGGGGCTTCATAAAGGCTCTACAGATGGGCAGCATGATGGTAGGGAGATGCAGGGTGACAGCACAGAATCTTCCAGTCTGGGAATTGTTGTCATGAGGCTAAGGAGGCAATCCTACTCTCTGAGTGTCTCTGAAATGAATCTCAACTCAGTATCAATCAGCTGAGTGCAAATTGCAGCTATGATTACCTGGGAGCAAGTGGCCTTGGGGGTCAGTGAGGTCTTTGTGTTCAAGCTTGAGCAGGACAACTTTTGGGGCATCATGCATAAAGAGGTGACCCAGGTGAAACTGAATTCTGAAACTTGTCAGGAGCCCTGGGAGGCAGGCCCTTTGTGTGGCTTTAGGGAATGTGTGGGCCCTTTGAGGACATGACAAGGTTGGGTGGAGGCTCATCAACCCCTCTATCCCACTGGGATGTTCTGCCAGCTCTGCCACAGATTACAGGGGCAGCTATATTCACCTTTGTTTTCTGTTTTTCTTGGGACGGGATCTCGCTGTTTCACCCAGGCTGGAGTATAGTAGCAAGATCTCAGATCACTGCAACCTCCACCTCCCAGGCTCCAGCAATCCTCCCACCTCAGCCTCCCAAGTAGCTGGGACTAGAGGTGCATGCCACCACCTGTAGCTAATTAGTTTTTTTTTTTTTTTTTTTTGGAGAGACAAGGTCTCACTGTATTGCCCAGGCTGGCATGTTCATCTTTGAACTGTGGTGTCAAGGTCTCAGGATTGGATGTGAGACTGTGGAGGAGATAAACTTTGTGCAAGGGGGAAGGCCAAATGATAAGAGGATCCAGGGTTCATTTTCACTGAGAGGAGGGAAGACCTTTAACTTGATTATAACCACTGGAGTAAAGCTCTTTTGACCCTGAAGTTACAATGGCTGCCCCCAGCTGCCCTGAACTTTGACCTGCTCTCCTCGCAAACCTGGGGCCTGTGGTGCCCCAGAAGTTCTCACTAAAGGCTCTCATGTTAGCTTCTGCTTGTGGGATGGTCTGAGGGTTAGCTGGAGAGATGACTGAGAGGAACTGGCCGTATCATGGGAATACGGGAATCTCCCCATCCTTGGACACCCAGTCCTGCTAACCTAACCCTGACCAGAACTGTTTCCCTGTTACAGCGAGAAGCTTCGACCTGCAGAAGTCGGAGGCCATGCTCCGGAAGGTGAGACACATTTGGCTGTTGCCTCAGTTCCTCCCCATCAGAATCACTCCTTGCGTGGACTTCTTTTGCTGCACCTCCCATCCCAATCACAGCTTTTGGCTTTGAGTATTAGCCGACCACTGTTGCCTTATCCCTCTGGGACAAACTGCATTCCCTTCCCTGGCAACACAGGCTTTCATAGCTCTGGGCCAGCCAAGAATGATAATCTGTTCTGCTAAGACCTCTGAAACAGGCAGGGCCTTCTTTTCCATTCCTGCCTAATGCCTTCTGGTGACCAGTTATGATCTGGTGGTCCATTCACGCTGTCGCTTATTGCTACATGTCTATTAAACCTCCCCCACCATCCCTGCTTTTTGTTTTCTTTTTTTTTTTTTTTCTCTTTTTGGAGACAGAGTCTCACTCTGTCACCCAGGCTGGAGTACAGCAGTGGTGCGATCTCAGCTCACTGCAACCTCCGCCTCCCAGGTGCAAGTGATTTCATGCCTCAGCCACCTGAGTAGCTGGGATTACAGGCATGCACCACCACAGCTGGCTAATTTTTCTATTTTTAGTAGGGACGGGTTTTGCCATGTTGGCCAGGCTGGTCTTGAACTCCTGGCCTCAAGTGATCCACCCGCCTTGGCCTCCCAAAGTGCTGGGATTACAGGTGTGAACCACCATGCCCGGCTGTCCATCCCTCCTTTTAAAAATTTCCCCATTGTATCTTTGCAGCATGTGGAGTTCCGAAAGCAAAAGGACATTGACAACATCATTAGCTGGCAGCCTCCAGAGGTGAGCACAAATTATCTCACCTCATCCCTGTGCTAGGCCTTTCAGACCCACAACCTGGGTCCTGGATCCACTGGATTTGGATCCTTAGAGGAAAGGTCTGACAATGCGCACTGAGCCCTGATGGTCTCCAGAATGGGCATCTGTTGGTACCCAGGGGAGGGATGTAGAGAAAGATACTGATGAACCTGGAGTAAGGCCCTGTGGTCCAGGCAAGGTATGGATGCCTGCTGACCAGGTGGCTCCTCTGTGTCTTTGCCCAGGTGATCCAACAGTATCTGTCAGGGGGTATGTGTGGCTATGACCTGGATGGCTGCCCAGTCTGGTACGACATAATTGGACCTCTGGATGCCAAGGGTCTGCTGTTCTCAGCCTCCAAACAGGACCTGCTCAGGACCAAGATGCGGGAGTGTGAGCTGCTTCTGCAGGAGTGTGCCCGCCAGACCACAAAGGTGAGTGGACCACCATGGCTAGAAACGAGTAGACCACAGCAGACGCATTCCAGCAGAAGGAGGGATGTCACACAGGAATATAAGCACAGCTTCAGGGCCAAGGCCCAGACTTTTTTTTTTTTTTTTTAATTTTTAAAACTTTTTTAGTAGAGATGGGGTTTCATCATGTTGGCCAGGCTGGTCTTGAACTCCTGACCTCAAGTGATCCACCCCCCTCGGACTCCCAAAGTGCTGGGATTACAGGTGTGAGCCACTGGACCTGGCCGAGGCCCAGGCTTTGGGATTTCCTAGACCAGTGACATTTCCAAGTTTTAGAATATTCCCAAATGTCTATTTTGCCATGTAAGGACTTTAAAACAATGACCATCTATTGTTGCCATCATTAACACCCAAAACTATAAGAATGGCAATAATCTCAGATTAAAAAGCAGTCCTTTAGGAAGCTGCAGTGAGCCAAGATCGTGCCACTGCACTCCAGCCTGGGCGACAGAGACTCCATCTCAAAAAAAAAAAAAAAAAAAAAGGAGTCCTTTAAATTGAATAAATTTAGCTTCATAAAAAACTCACTACATTATTGTTATTTTTCTGATTTATCTGGGGACCCAGTGAAATCTTACTGTGGATCAACCCATCCTTGAGCAAGTATTTGGGTACCACTGGTGCAGATGATTTCATATTCTTGCTTCTCTAATTCTGTATTTAAAAAAGATAAGGATGGCTGGGTGTGGTGGCTCATGCCTGTAATCCCAGCACTTTGGGAGGCTGAGGTGGGCAGATTGAGCCCAGGAGTTCAAGACCAGCCTGGGCAACATGGCAAGAGCCTGTCTCTACAAAAAAAAGTAAAAAATTAGCTGTGCATAGTGGCACATACCAGCTACTAGGGAGGCTGAGGTGGGAGGATCACTTGAACTTGGGAAGTCGAGGCTGCAGTGAGCTGTGATCACACCACTGCACTCCAGCCTGGGCAACAGGGCTAGACCCTGCGTCAAAAAAGATAAGGACAGCTGATTCCCTTACTGAGAAAAAGACTGAAGAACAAGCAGGAGCTGCCACTTCCCACCTGCCCTCCTCTCAGCAGTTGTAAAGATCCAGTGAAATGATGTCATAAAGTCTAGGAACATTCCCACACTCATCTGCAAATGTTCACAGAGAGCCTACTGTGCGCAGAGACCCTGCGGAGCTGGGGATGCAGGAAGCATTAGACGTGGATGCACCCGAGGGTTCAGGGTGCACAGAACATCTGTCCTCAGGCGTAAGTGGCTCTACGGGTACCGTGCACAGAGCACACAGTGACTCAGGAAGGGGGAGGCCATCAGGCCAAACTGCAGAACCAAAACCATCTCACATGTCATCTAGATCCACCCAGTCATGTACTGGATAAGAACACGGAGACCTAGGCAGGAAGAGTGACTTGCCTAGACCACAATTCTGGCCTGGGGTGATTATCTCAATTTGGAAAACTCTAGGTCCGGCCCTAACTAGCTATGGTTGCTCTATGGGTGCACAGTGCAATCATTTGGCCTGGACTGGAGTGGGCTTCTGAAGTAGGACAGCCTGACATGACTTCCTGCTCTCTGTTCCCTGCAGTTGGGGAAGAAGGTGGAGACCGTCACCATAATTTATGACTGTGAGGGGCTTGGCCTCAAGCATCTCTGGAAGCCTGCTGTGGAGGCCTATGGAGAGGTGAGGGGCAGGGGTGGGGAGGAAGGGGACAGAGGGAAGGGGAGGAGGAGTGGGCCCCTCTCCTAGGCTGTCCTGTGGGATAGGTGAGGCGATGGGGGCAGATTCTGAGCCTGCTGGAATCAAGAGTGATTTTGTTTCCACAGTTTCTCTGCATGTTTGAGGAAAATTATCCCGAAACACTGAAGCGTCTTTTTGTTGTTAAAGGTAAGTTGGGAATTTCTTGTGATAAAGCCAGATGGAAAAGAGGGGTCAAAAACATGACTAGGGCAGATGGAGGGTCAAACAGTGAGCCAAAAGAGGGGGTCTGAGGACATGTTCAGAAGACTGCTGCCCCTGCTAGTGTGCTGGCTCACGCCTGTAACCCCAGCATTTTGGGAGGCTGAGGCGGGAGGCTCTCTTGAGCCCAGGAGTTTGAGACCAGCCTGGGTAACACAGCAAGACCTCATCTCTATAAAAAAGCTAAGGAAATGAGCTGGGTATGGTGGTGCATGCCTGTAGTTCCAGTTTCTCAAAAGGCTGAGGCAAGAGCATTGCTTGAGTCCAGGAGTTTAAGGCTACAGTGAGCTATGATTGTACCACTGCACTCCAGCCTGGGCGACAGAGCAAGTCTCCAACTCAAAAAAATAAAAATAGGGCTGGGTGCAGTGGCTCACTCCTGTAATCCCAGCACTTTGGGAGGCTGAGGTGGGCAGATCACTTGAGGCCAGGAGTTCAAGACCAGCCTGGCCAATATAGCAAAACCCCATCTCTACTAAAAATATGGAAATTAGCTGGGCGTGGTGGCCCACACCTGTAGTCCCAGCTACTCAGGTGGCTGAAGCACAAAAATCACTTGAACCTGGGAGGTGGAGGATGCAGTGAGCCGAGAGCTCACTGAGGCTGAGGCAAGAGCATTGCTTGAGCCCAGGAGTTAAAGGCTGCAGTGAGCTATGATTGTGCCACTGCACTCCAGCCTGGTTGACAGAGCAAGACTCTGTCTCAACAAAATAAAATAAAAAGAAGACTGCCTTTCACATACACAGACTACTTTACAACTCACAGAGCTTTCATTATTTATGACCTCCTTTGAGCCACCCAGCCTGATGAGATAGGAAGAGACCATTTGATTATATCCACTGTAAAGATGAGAAGGCTGGACCTCAAAGATGCCCATGCTGAGCTGCACACCCTGGGCTGCCTATGTGGGCTCCACAGGCCTAGGGAACATGTGGCCCAGCATGGGCGGGCGGGAGGGTAGGAGGTGCTGCAGAAGACGCTGTTAGGGACAGACTGGGCACTGCTCCCAGCCTCACATTATCTGGTCTCTGTTCCAGCACCCAAACTGTTTCCTGTGGCTTATAACCTCATCAAACCCTTCCTGAGTGAGGACACTCGTAAGAAGATCATGGTCCTGGGAGGTAAGTGGTCCAGACTGTTTCAAAGGATGGTCTGTAGCCTAAATCGGGTCCAGCTTTAGGGGTGTGGCTGTAGCCACCAGGGTGAAAGCTCTCTCTGCTAGTTTGGGAGCAGTGGGACCCAGGAGCAAGCTGGGGCGGAGCTAGTGCCTTCATCTGTTTTCCTAAGAACTCTTTCTCTCAGACACTCTAGAAGCAAGCACTGGGTCCATTATTGTAGATTCAAAGATGAATGAAACTCCAGTCCTTGCCCTCAAGGAACTTACAGTATAACAGGAGACAGAAGACCTAGAAAGAGAGGCTGGGTGCAGTGGCTCATGCCTGTAATCCCAACACTGGGAGGCTCAGGTGAAAGGATCACTTGAGGCCAGGAGCTCAAGACCAGCCTGGGCAACAAAGTGAGACCCTGTCTTTACTAAAAAATAAAAAATAGCTGGGCATAGTGGTGTGCACTTGTAGTCTTAGCTATTTGGAGGCTTAGGCAGGAAGATCTCTTGAGCCCAGGAGTTCAAGGCTGCAGTTAGCTATGATCGTGCCACTGCACTCCAGCCTGGGCAACAGAGCAAGACCTTGTTTTTTAAAAAAAGACCTAGAGAGAGAAAGCTATGATATAAACTAGAAAAGACAGTAGACTAGTCACAGAGAGGGTGCCACAGAAGTTGCAAGAGCAAGGTTACTTTCAGTTGGGGAAAACTAGGAGCAGCTTCATTTGACAAGCACATAGTATGTGCCAGGCCCGAGCTAGTGCCAAGACTACAAAGATGAATAAGACAGAGTCCTGGCTGGGCGCAGTGGCTCATGCCTGTAATCCCAGCACTTTGGGAGGCCGAGGCCGGTGGATCGCTTGAGCTCAGGAGTTCGAGACCAGCCTGGCCAACATGGTGAAACCCCATCTCTGCTAAAAATAGAAAAATTAGCCAGGCATCGTGGTGTGCACCTGTAATCCCAGCTACTTGGGAGGCTGAGGCAGGAGAATCGCTTGAACCCAGGAGGTGGAGGATTGCAGTGAGCCGAGACTGCACCACTGCACTCCAGCCTAGGCAACAGAGACTCTGTCTCAAAAAAAAAGGGGGGTCCCTTGAAGGTCTTTTGGCCTTTCTGGGAAAGCAGACACAAACAAATCTATCAGTATGCTGCGGTAAATGTACGGAAGGGGAAACCACAAAGTGCATGGGAGCACTCAGCAGGAGCACTCACTCCACCTGAGCTAGGAAGAGGGTGATGCCTACCTAAGCTGCGTGCTATGGAATGAGTAAGAGTCTGCCAGATGGAGCAAGGCAGGAAGCTGCTTGGCAGAAAGAAGAGCATTGAACAAAGACCTTACATAGCATGGCAGAGGCAGCTGTTATAGAATGTGAGGCAGGGTGTGGCAAGGTATGAGGCTGGAGAGGGAACCAGGAGTCAGGCCCCAGAGAATCCAGGGCACTAGATTGAGAAGCTGGGATATGACTCTACAGGCCACTGGGAATCAGAGGAGTTTTCAGCAGGGGAGTACCACAGATTTTAAACCGAGACACAGTACTAGCAAGATTGCGAAGGCTACCAGTTTTCACGAGCCTGTCTCTACAAAAAAAAGTAAAAAATTAGCTGTGCATAGTGGCACATACCAGCTACTAGGGAGGCTATAGATTTGTTTGTGTCTGCCTTCCCAGAGAGGCCAAAAGACCTTCAAGGGACCCCCCTTTTTTTTTGAGACAGAGTCTCTGTTGCCTAGGCTGGAGTGCAGTGGTGCAATCTTGGCACACTGTTGTCACAGTCCATGCAAGAAGTGTTGCAAGCCTGAATCGGGGAAGTGGCAATAGGCATAGAGAGGAGAGGATGGATTTAAGTATTATTTAGGGCCAGGTGCAGTGGCTCTGGCCCACAATCCCAAACACTTCGTGAGTGTTTGGGAGGACCAGGTGGGTGGATCGCTTGAGCCCAGGAATTCCAGATCAGGCTGGGCAACATAGTGAAACTCCATCTCTACAAAAAATACAAAAATCAGCCAGGTGTGGTGGCGTGTGCCTGTAGTCCCAGCTACTTGGGAGGGTGAGGTGGGAGGATCGCTTAGCCCAGGAGTTTGAGGCTGCGGTGAGTCGTGATTGGTGCCACTGCACTCCAGCCTGGGCAACAGAGCGAAACCCTGCCTCAAAAAAAAACAAACAAACAAAAAAAAAAACAAAAAAAAAACGTTATATAGGAAGTAAAACAGCAGAACTCAATTGACTAGATGTAGGAAGTAAGCGAGAAAGAAATCTAGAATGAGCTCCTGGTGTCTGGCAGAGGTGACTGAGAGATGGTGATGCATTAGTTCAACTGGGGAAAACAAAAAAGCTTGAAGTTGAGCTTGAGGAGTCTGTGAGATATAAAAATGTTGGGAATACCTAAGTTTGAAGGTTAGGAGAAAACTCTGGTCTGGAGATGTGGGAGTTATCAAATAACAGCAGCAGCTAAAACCTTGTCAGTACGTAAGACTGCCTACGGAGGAACAGAGGCGGAACCCTGGGGAACATCTGAGCTCAAGAGCAGGCAGAGAAAGAGGAACCCAGCAGGGAGACTGAGAAGAAGTGGTTAATGAGGTTGGCAGAGAAGCAAATCAACAGGGAATGAATATGCAGGGAAGTAGGGGCAACACCAGGGCACAAGGGAAAGTGTGACCCAAAACCCAGCAAAGAGGACACACAGGCATCAGCCAGGGACAGGCAAGAGTTCAGTTTTGCTGAAGTGGAGTGGAGGGAGAAGAGGCTAGAAAGGTAGATTGGGCATCCAGGTGTGGTGGCTCACACCTGTAATCCCAGCTACTCGGGAGGCTGAGGCAGGAGGACCACTTGAGCACAAGAGTTTGAGACCAGCCTGGGAAACATAGTGAGACTCCATTTCAAAAACAAAACAAAAAGGTATATTGGGACAGGCTCATGAAAGGGTGAATGCCACCTATAGCACTGAACTTGGGGGGTAGGTAAGAGGGATTCTGAAGGCTTCACAATGTTCATCTTTTGGTGACACATCAGAAGTGGAGATTTTCCAAATGTATGCTAGTGAGACCTGGGGAGTGACGTGAACTCGTCAGGGAAGTGTAGGACTTCTGGGTTCCAGACTTAGCTCTGGCAGCAACAAGCTCAAGCTCTTTTTTTTGTTTTTGTCTTTTTCTTTTTTAAATTTAGGTCCCCACAAAAGCATTCTTTTTCCTTTTTTGAGGGAGTCTTGCTGTTGCTCAGGCTGGAGTACAGTGGCGTGATCACGGCTTACTGCAGCCTCAACCTCCTGGGCTCAAATGATCATCCCACCTCAGTCTCCTGAGCAGCTGGGACTACAGCCAGCATACCCACCTAAATTTTTATTTTTGGTAGAGACGGGAACTCACTATGTTGCCCAGGTTGATCTTGAACTCCTGGGATCAAGCAATCTTCCTGCCTCAGCCTCCCAAATCACTGGGAATACAGGCATGAACCACTGCACCCAGCCAGCTCTCTGCTTTTTGTTACCTCAGTTATTCTCTCTGTAAGATGGGAAGAATCCTCCTGGCCTTATCCCAACTCTCCAGCTGGACTGGGGGAAGAACTATAAAAGCTGAGCAAGAGGTTTTTATGATTTTTGTTTTTTCTGCTGCTACCACCCACCATGGGCATGAGACGGTTTGGTTTCCTGGCAGCAGAGCTGTGTAGGAGGTTCAGTCTGTTCCCCTACCCACACCTAAACTCTTTCAACCAAACCTGCCTCAGGCTGGGAAGATACAGAATCTTCAACAGAGGGGGGAAATTCACTCGGGCTGGTCACTGGAGCTTAGCAGTGCAGATTAAATCACCCCAAGACCACAGACACTGTGTTCCCAGGAGTTGCATGGTCTTTGGTCCCTAAAAATCTGAGGGCTGGCAGACTCTGGACAGTTTCTGCGGGTCTCCAGCCAGCATGACATTGGCTTGTACCCCAGGGCCTGGAGCTGCTGCCTATATATGCTCTATATAGTAGGCATAGGCAGGTTTTAGTATCAAAATATTGTACCTGGCTGATATTTATGAATTTGGATTGGTGGAGAAGTGGTTCTTAGCATTGGCTGTGCTAGAGTCAAACTCTCCTAGACAGGAAGGAGCTTGGGTATAAAAAAAAAAAAAGAGCCAAATTACTGGTGGCTCAACAGCTGAAAACAATGGGAGCAGAAGTGAAATGGTGGCTGGGGTAAAGCCAAGAATCCATTTAAGGGGTGACTCTACAGAGATGCATTTACTTATTAAGTCACGACTTAGCTGTAGGGGAAGGTGGGGGAAAGACACATAGTTCTGCCCTCACAGTGTTCAGCCTAATCAGGACAGGGTATGTGCATTCAGGCCTTCCTGCCCGCCACACGTGCTGTTTCCTCTGCATGGAATGTCCTTCTCCCCTTTCTTCGTCCCGCCTCCTGCTGTACTTCAATGTATCACCTCCCTGGGGTAATAACATACTCTTACGTGTATAAGGCACTTTATGGTTTAAAAAGCCCTCTCGGCCGGGCGCAGTGGCTCATGCCTGTAATCCCAGCACTTTGGGAGGCAGAGGTGGGTGGATCATCTGAGGTCAGGAGTTCGAGACCAGCCTGGCCAACATGGTGAAACCCTGTCTCTACTAAAAATACAAAAAATTAGCCGGGTGTGGTGGCGGGCGCCTGTAGTCCCAGCTACTCAGGAGGCTGACGCGGAAGAATCACTTGAACCCAGGAGGCGGAGGTTGCAGAGGTTGCAGTGATCCAAGATTGCACCACTGTACTCCAGCCTAGGCAACAGGGTGAGACTCTGTCTCAAACAAAAAAAGCCTTCTCAAGTACTTAGTTCATTTCACCCCCACCATAACCAGGCAGGGCAAGAATAAGGTCACTTAGCTGTTCAGACACAACGAGGACAGGAACCAGGGTCTCGATTTCTGGCCTGGGGCAGAGCCATCCTCTGGCTCCTACTGAACCCCTTGCAGTACTATGCATGCACTGTGTGCTCCTAATGCAGGAATTTGAGGCGGGGTGTTGTGGGGTGTAATGGATGAGTTTTTTCTGCCTCTTTAGTGTAGACCACTAGGGTTATGGCGAAATCTTACCTAGCGTTGAGATACATCTTTATCCTTCCTTCCCTCTCCTGCCAGCAAATTGGAAGGAGGTTTTACTGAAACATATCAGCCCTGACCAGGTGCCTGTGGAGTATGGGGGCACTATGACTGACCCTGATGGAAACCCCAAGTGCAAATCCAAGGTATGAGCCGCCAGAGGCTGGAGGTGAACAGGGATGCCTGGCTCAAATGCACATTCCAGTTCACTCCATGCCATGCTTCTAGATCAACTATGGGGGTGACATCCCCAAGAAGTATTATGTGCGAGACCAGGTGAAACAGCAGTATGAACACAGCGTGCAGATTTCCCGTGGCTCCTCCCACCAAGTGGAGTATGAGATCCTCTTCCCTGGCTGTGTTCTCAGGTAGGGGCCTGGGCCCTTCCAGGAGACCCGAGCTTTCATCTATAGGTCCTGATAGGTGGGCTGGGATAGGAGAAGCCCTGGTGCCAGGACCCCAGAGAGGGCACACACAGACAGAATTATGTCTAAACTGGTGATGTCCCCTGCAGGTGGCAGTTTATGTCAGATGGAGCGGATGTTGGTTTTGGGATTTTCCTGAAGACCAAGATGGGGGAGAGGCAGCGGGCAGGGGAGATGACAGAGGTGCTGCCCAACCAGAGGTACAACTCCCACCTGGTCCCTGAAGATGGGACCCTCACCTGCAGTGATCCTGGCATCTGTAAGTATCTCTGCCTTGGCAATGCCTTGAAGCCCCATGTCCGGCTTTCTGCCTGTGAGGTTCCTCTTCCTCCATGGATTTTTGGCTCTGAGTGTTAGAACTAGAAGTGGAATGCCATTGGTTCAATCCTCTCCTTGTACAGATGAAGAAATCTAGGCTTGGAGACTTGTTTATGGTGACCTAGCTGGTTAACAGCAGGGTGGGACTTTGATCTCATACTTCTAGGTATGGGTGAGTCACGGTCCTAGGCGATCACAGGGGTTCAACACGTCCGCTTTCTGGTCCAGGTCTAAGTGGGTCTGTGACTGGACAGATATTTCTTGGGGATGCTCCTTCCCAGAGGTCACAGAGACAGAACTGGCTGGGTGGGCATGGGATCACAAGGTAAGCGGAGTGCTCAAAAGTCCAGCCTTCACTCCTGAGTTTCACTCATCTCCCGGCTGACCAAAGAACGGACACAGACTATGAGCAGGCAGTTTACACAAGAATACAAGAATGGGAAACAGACACTGGAAAAGGTGCTTAATCTCTCTTAACTTTGTAATACCATTAAAATTCCCCTTGACTCAGCAATTCTACCTGTGAAAATTTATCCTACAGAAATACACAAATACACAAAGATATAGGAACAAAGATATTCCCAGTAGCCTGGGAAACTGGCAGTAAACCATATGACCATGATAAGGTCTGTTAAGTAAATTACAGTCCATCCATACAATGTTAAAGAGAATAAACTGACATGTAAAGTGTCTGGGACATGTTAAACAAATAAGCATGAAACACAGCATGTATGGTATATACTCACTTTGGTTAAGGAAGTGTGTACACAGAAAAGAACTCTGGGGAAATATATGCTAACTCTAACAGTGGTTATCTCTGGGGTGATAGATGTTTATGGAGGGCTTTCATTTTTACAGTATTTCGGCAAACATATTTTATGATGACTACATATTAATATTACATTTATAAGCAGAAAAACCATACCTACACCCCCCTCAACACCCACAATCAAATCTCCAGTTTCTTTTTGTCAGAGCCAATGGAAAATCAATCAGAGCAAAGGCTTTATCATCAGAGCTGAGCTGGACTTGACTAAAGGCTAGCTCCATGGCCTTCGGCAAGTGACAAAACCTAAGCTTCGGTTTCCGGACTGCTACACTGGGGGTATCTCACAGGGATACCTGATGATTCGATGTGATAAGTTCTGTGAGGCGCTTAGCATAATGCCTGGCAGAGAGCAAGCACCCAATGCACTGCAGTCACCACTATTATTGTTAGGACAAGGCCTGTGGGAGAAGGGCCATCCTGGAGACAATGCTGGGAGATGGGAGAAGCCCTGTGCCCCATTTCTACGGCAGTACCAGCACTACCAGGAGATCTGAACTAGCCTCACAGATGTCTTGGCCTCTCTGCTTGTCTACACCGTCACCCAACCTGAGATTTTGCCTCCTTCCTCACATCCCAGGGACCCTTCATCTCCACTGCCACCTCCTCGCAGGTGCTCTGTGGTACCATATAGCTCCTGGGGGAGGCGGAATATTCTTATTAGTGAGCAGCCGGGTCCTGGGGGAGAAGGCGTATACTGTGTGCTTCAGCAAGAACAAGGCTTAGCACCAGCCCAGACAATGTCACCCACAGAGGAGAAAGCACTTAATACATACAAGCTTGAATTTTTTTTGTCTGTTTCTTTGTTTTTAGTAGAGACGAGGTATCGCTGTGTTGCCCAGGCTGGTCTCGAACTCCTGGGCTCAAGCTACCCTCCTGCCTTGGCCTCTCAAAGTGCTGAGATTACCAGCATGAGTCACCATGCCCAGCCTTGAATTATTTTTTTAATGGATGGGGAAGCTGGGGCATAGAGAAGGGATGTTCTCCCATAAAGTAGCTTGTGTAGACATCAAGACAGAAGACATCAGAGAATCCTAGAGTCCTGATCCAGAACCTCTTGGCCATTGACTGTCCTGGATGTGACAGACAGTGTGGAATCCCAGACCAGGGAAGTAATTGACCCAAGGTCACAGAGCCAGTAGGAGAGCCCCAAACCATTTTCCAGCATCTGCCCATTACCCCTCTATCTTCTCTTTAGTATCTGAAGGACACCGCCCAAGAAGGGAACATGAACCTTCTAACATAATCAGGCTTGGGCTTGCAAACCCCCAAATTTATTTTAGCTCCTTCTGGATACATTCCCAACAAGAACCTTTACCTGCCTGCAGGGTCTTGTCTGGGATCTGCTCCTTGCCCATTCCCAAGAGGAGCAGAAGCAGGCAACAGGATCCATTCCCCCTTCCCAGGTACAAAGACAATGAAGTCGGAATCAGCTGTTACCCGGTGCCACAGCTAAGGTTAGATGTGAGCCCAGAGAGAACCCAGTATTAGCTTGCAAGCTCATCCGCGGGAGGGCAATGCCCTTGGAGAACCAGGAGACCCCTGGAAAGCAGAACAGTCATCCAGTAGAGAAATTAAAACTGTGCCAGCCTCCAATGGCAAGAGCACATTAACCTTCCCCAGGCTTCTCTGGTCCTTATCCCAGTGCACTAAATTACCGAGGAGAAGAACCAAAGTTTGAATTGATTTCGCTTTTGTTTTCTCACCTAATATTTACCAAGGGCCTACCGAGTACAGAATACTCAACTAGGAATGAAAAGATTCCCAAAGAAAGATCTGGACTTTGTCCACTAGAAGTGCACAATGTGGTCAGAAGACTGGAAACACTGTAGAAAGGGTCAGCAGTGCTGTGGTGAAAAGAGCCCAGCCAGGCACCAGGAGGCCTGATTTCTGAGTCCAGCTTTGCCAATGAGTCTCCCAGTGTTTTCAGCAAGTGTCTCTATTAGGTTTGGTTTTCCTTCTCCTTAAAATGACAGAAGTGATGGCCGGGTGTGGTGGCTCATGCCTGTAATGCCAGCATTTTGGGAGGTCAAGGCGGGTGGATCACTTGAGGCCAAGAGTTCAAGACCAGCCTGGCCAACATGGCAAAACCCCATCTCTACTAAAAAATACAAAAATAAGCTGAGTGTGGTGGCGCATGCTGGTAATCCCAGCTATTTGGCATGAGAATTGCTTGAACCTGGGAGGCAGAGGTTGCAGTAAGCCAAGATTGCACCACTGCACTCCAACCTGGGTGATAGAGAGAGACTCTGTCTCAAAACAACAACAACAAAAAGAGAGGAGTAGACCAGAGCAGATCTTAATGTGGGGTCCCCCAGAGCAGTGGTTCTAAATCATAAAGACCAAACACTTCCTCTTTACAGCAAATAGTGTCTAAAATGTCCCCTTTACTATTCTGAAGTGAAATTCAAAATACAGAAATTCTGAATATTATATCCCGATAATATAACCCATCCTACCTACACACATAATTTAAAAATCAATATAATCTCCTATGGTAATAGAAAAGAGATATAAAAGGGAACTAATTTAGAATATATATTTTTTCAATACATGAATGAGAGGGTAAGGTTGTACCTTTCCCATTGGGAACCATGGCCCCAGAGGTTCTACAGTGGGCTCCAGGAAATCTAAAATTGTGTGCTTTCTTTTTTTTCTTTTCTTTTTTTTTTTTTTTTGAGACAGAGTCTCGCTCTTGTTGCCCAGGCTGGAATGTAATGGCTCGATCTCGACTCACTGCAACCTTCGCCTCCCAGGTTCAAGTGATTCTCCTGCCTCAGCCTCCCAGGTAGCTGGGATTACAGGCATGGGCCACCACGCCTGGCTAATTTTGTATTTTTAGTAGAGATGGGGTTTCTCCATGTTCGTTAGGCTGGTCTTGAACTCCTGGCCTCAGGTGATCTGCCTGCCTCAGCCTCCCAAAGTGCTGGGATTAAAGGCGTGAGCCACCACGCCCAGTCAAATTGTGTGCTTTCATCAGATTCTCAACGGGGTCAGTTACCCAACTAATGTTAAGGAGCCTTATCCTGGAGGGTGTCTGGGGGCTCTGTGAGTCTATGATTAGTGTCAAAATGAACCATGCAGACTCTGGAGCTGCAGTGACTCCACTTCCCTCTGGCCTGTGGCTCTCTAGATCAACCCCTTTCTTGTTTCTGAGGCCAAGTATCTTGCTAGGCAGGGCCATTATCGACCTAGTACTTGGTCCAACGAATGCAAAGGACCTCTCCTCCAGCATGGTTGATTCTGGTTGCTAAGGCTCTATCATCCAGGGCAGAGATGAAGCTTCACTCTTGCCAGAGGGACTATTGGCTCTGAAAGACCTCTAGCACAGGGGAAAAATAGATGACTAACACCTTACACCATGAGGAAAGAGTGGGTGGTGTGTCTACCCTTTGTCTAAACTATGCATTTTGTCCAGGGTCAGGAAAAGGTTAAGTCTTAGGATTAAATACAGGATTTTTTTTTTCTTGCTGGGAACAGTGAGAGAAGACCAGGGTAGGGATGGGGCAGAACTAGTGTTTTTGTTTTCACATTCAGTTCTCCTGAAGGGGTGTTTGGCTGAAATGGAACAACTTCTCAAAGAAACAGGGTTAGATTAAAAGCAGCCTGTTCCTCTGCCAAAGTGTGGAAGCTTTCTCTGCCAAGTGCATGCCCATTTTCTCTTT
Source organism: Pongo abelii (assembly GCF_028885655.2). Taxonomy (NCBI): domain Eukaryota; kingdom Metazoa; phylum Chordata; class Mammalia; order Primates; family Hominidae; genus Pongo; species Pongo abelii. The sequence continues at coordinate 36,857,747 of NC_085929.1, forward strand.
CCAGAGGAAACCACTGCTAATGTCTGTTACCTATCAAATATCTTCCATCTAGAAGCATTACATGTTTCCATAATAAACAGGGCATACAGTGCTCGCTTTGTCAGCACATACACTAAAATTGAAACAATACAGAGATTAGCATGGCCCCTGTGTGAGGATGACAATCAGCTTATCTTAAATAAATAAATAGAAAACAGGACATACACACCCATACATATATTCACAGGAATTGTCTGTCATTCACTGTATGTTTGAAGGAATTTTGAAACTGTCAAACTCATCACAGGATTTGAGGAAACTTTCCCATTGGGACAAGCACCAGAGTGGTATCATCAGAGAATCTGGGAGTCTAAACAGACAAAGCAGTAAAGCCAAAAGTATTTTTACCTATGTATTTACAAAAATGTTACAAACTGTTTACATACTGTTCTGCAACTTGTTTTGGCTTCAGGACACATTGTGGACAGTTTCCTGTCACTTCTGTGGAGCTATCCTCTTTTTTAAAAAATATATCAGTATTCTATCATATGGATTACAATATAAAATTGTTGAAGCAATTCTCCTTTGATGAACATTTGAGTTTTCCCAATCTCTTATTATTACAAATAGGGATGCAACGAGCATCTCTGTCCATTTACCTTTTTGCAGGATAAATTCCTGGTTCAGAAAGTTTGTACATTTTACCTTTCATCAGAAATTGAACAGGGCCAGGTTTTCCAGGGTCCAAGTCAGGCAGAACAAATGCAGCAATGTGGACCAGACGGAAACTCCAGCTCTGTCATTTCCTCACTGTGTGGCACCAGAGTCACACCACCTCCTTTTTATCAGATATAAAACAGGACTACTGCTGAACTCATAGAGTTGGGGGAAAGAGTGAGAAAACATATAGGTTACCAACCCAGTGCTGCGACACACAGCTATTATTGTTATTATTACAACTGCTACTGCTGCTGCTAATTCTCCTCCCTCCTTTCAAAGTCCAGTTCAAGCTCTAACTCCTTTAAAAAGCGTTTCACATGATTTCAGTCTACCAGACCCTCTTCTTCCAAGCTGGTACAGACGAGATGGTCTCTGTCACTCATCTGGCACTTGTCATGTTCTGCCTGTTTTTTTCTCTCCATGAATGTCTTGTCAGGCCCACTAGATTAAGTTTCAGAAGGTCAAGGATCATTACCTAGGCTACCTTAATCCCCATGACCTGCCACACTGCCTTGCTCAGTCACCAAACATCAACAAAAATCACTATCCCCAAGCCCTTTGCCAGAACTGCCTGAATGTCTGGTTTCTGCCTTCCCTCAGATGTCCTGCGGTTTGACAACACCTACAGCTTCATTCATGCCAAGAAGGTCAATTTCACTGTGGAGGTCCTGCTTCCAGACAAAGCCTCAGAAGAGAAGATGAAACAGCTGGGGGCAGGCACCCCGAAATAACACCTTCTCCTACAGCAGGCCTGGCCCCCTCAGTGTCTCCCTGTCAATTTCTACCCCTTGTAGCAGTCATTTTCACACAACCCTGAAGCCCAAAGAAACTGGGCTGGAAGACAGACCTCAGGAGCTTTCATTTCAGTTAGGCAGAGGAAGAGTGACTGGAGTGGGTCTCCTTGTCTCTCAAATACCTAAGGAGTCCCCAGGAGCTGGCTGGCCATCGTGATAGGATCTGTCTGTCCTGTAAAGTGTGCCAACTTCACCTGTCCAGGGACAGCGAAGCTGGGGGCGGGGGGGCAGGTACCACAGGGTGGCAGCAGGGAAAAAAATTAGAAAAGGGTGAAAGATTGGGACTTAACACTTCAGGTAAGTCAGCTGCTGGGGAGAAACTTGCTCCTCAATGAACACGTAAGTTTAGATCGCAATGAGGAGTAGCAGGGTAGCTGGTTGCTAGAGTTACGGTGGGGATCAGAAACTCTTCCAAACTTTTTAGCACTGAGGCTGGGGGTAGCTTTTGGCTTTTCCCAGGTCTCAGGAGGTGGCCTGAGTCAGCACACATCTTCCCACTAGGGTAGACAGGCTGGCCTCTCCCTCACTTTGAGACTTTGGCAACTCCTGGGCCACACGGCCTGCCTCTTTGATTACTAATGATTGTCAGTGACTCAGAGCTTCCTGGGACTTCGGGTACCCACCCGCTGTTCTCCATGCAAACAAAGCGCAAGGGAAATGACCCCCAGGGATCGCAGCTGCAGGGAGGGCCAGGGAGGTTGGGGGTGGGAGTGAATGCTAAAAGCAGATCGTCCAGTGCCCTTTTCAGTGCTACCGGCCTCTCACCAAGCAGTCCTCCATGTGAGCAACCCCGAGACAAAAATGCTAAGTGGGATCAAGAGAGCAGCACTCGGAGAGGGTGTTTGCCAGTCTGAGTGTCCCGCGGTGCCCGCCAACCCGCTTCCTGACTGACCTGAGCAAGGTCTTACTAAGCAGTCCCATCTCTGTGGGAGGCATGCAACGCGTGCAGGGAGTTCAGGTGCCGGTCGGCGTAGCCAGGCCTGGAGGCCCCCCAGGCAGGAGGCCGCCCAAAGGTGGGGCCGGCGTCTCGCAGACTAGGGGCTGGGCTGGGGGCGGCCACAGACGGCCTCGAAACCACAGCCCTTACCCCAATCCCACGAGCCCCGCCAACGAACCACAGGTGCTGAGCTGCACAGAACATGGGAAGGCGGCCCCAGACCTGGCGGGAACGCCTTTCCCTCAGAGCCAGGCCCCGGCCCCGCCTGGGAAGCTCATCTTGCGAAGCTGAGGGAGCTCGGGGCAAAGGCCGGGCTAGCGGGGACCGGAAGGGGCCGAGGCTGCACGGGCCTCCGCCAGAACGCTCAGGACATCCCGGCCGGGGTTTACAACGCTGTTAGGAAAATTAACCAATGAATAAAGCAACGTTCAGTGCGCAGGGAGTGAAATTCAATGCCCACCGCTTCGCTTCTCGCTGCCTCTCACTCAAGAAGCCCAAACTTAGACGGCCTCAGGGACCCAGCAGCCGTTTCACGCCAATAGGTAGGGCGCATGCGCAGAAATCCTCTTCGGCTCTCTAGCGTGAGCTTTCCCAAGGGGCCACGTCCAGCTTGCCTTCTGATTGGCCCAGCTGGTGGGTTGTCTTCCGCCATCTTTGATCAGGGCTCTAAGAATGCTCCTGACCGCCTTCACAGTGAGGGCGGAGGCCCTGCCCCGCCAGCTGCTCAGTACGTGCCGCGTAGCCCGTGCGAGCCAAGTGTGAGCCCGGGCGAGCGCCTGCGGAGCTAGCATTGGGTCCAGAGTGAGAGGGAGGTGGAGGAGCAGCGATCACGTGGTTTTAGGGACTGTCTAATAATTCCACGCCAGCATTGCCGGTGTTTCAGGGGCTGGGGACTGCTGCGTTCCCCACCAACTTTTTTCCCACGAACCACCCTCCCCAACCTACAAGCCCAGCTCCGCTTGAGGTAACTGCTGACGGGACTGTCCTATACAGCCCTACAAGACAGAGGCGCCTAGGGCTGAAAGCGGGGGCCTCAGTAGGGAGCCAGCGGGGGCCTCAATAGGGAGCCAGTGTTACACATTTTCCCTACCTTTGATGAAAATAAGAGCTAATTCTTAATGAGGCCTACCGGGTATCACGCAAAAACCCTGTGCTTACTATTATACTTTGGGTTGTTGCAAAGATTAAAGGAAATAAGCCGTGCAAAGCGCTTAAGAGCTTGGTATAAGTAAGTGCTCGTCAATGTTGGCTACTCTCATTTTTTTGCAGACGTGGGAACTGGGGCTCAGGGAGGCTAACAGCCAGTAGGCGGCACAGCTAGGATTTGAACCCAGGATTGTCTCCAACGCCGCTCAGTTATACCCGCCAAGGAGTCACAGAGACTTAGTGAAGTGCACACATTGCTTGCCTGGGTAAACTGAGGTCCAGCGGGAGAAAGCTTCCTCCTGTTGTAATCACTAACCCCAACTCTGTCTCCCTTGCCCGATTCATTCATTCTTTAATTAATTCATTCAACATCCTGTCCCCAAGAGGCTCAGTCTGGGGACATACTGATCCAGTTAGATGCGAGTGCTTCCTAGTTATACATGGCGACTGCTGAGAAGGGACTCCAGAGTCCAGGCACCCACCTTCCAGGGGCTCACGTTCACTCCTCTAGCCTCATTTAGAGCTCACATTAAGAGCACGGGATCTGGATCCACACTGTTTGGATTCAAATCACAACTTCACCACTTAGCAGCTGTGTGTTCTGGGAAAATGACCCACCTTTTCTGTGCCTCCATTTTCTCACCTGTAAAACGGGGTCCCAGGCTGGTGGGAGGGTTTCAGGTGTAAGCCATGGAGAGTCCTTTAGTGAACATCTAGACTGGCAATGAACTAAATAAATGGTGACTGTTATAATTAATCCTCGGAACCATCCTAGGGAGTGGACACTATTGTGTTCCCCATTTTATTTATTACATTAATTTTTTTTTTTTAAGTAGAGACGAGGTCTCGCTATGTTGTCCAGGCTGTTCTCGAATCCTTGGGCTCAAGAGATCTTCCCGCCTCCGGCCTCCCAAAGTGCTGGGATCACAAGCGTGAGCCAACGGGCCCAGGCTGTGTCCCTCCCTCGTTTTTACAAATGAATAAAGAGATGCTGGATAAGCAGACTCTTGCCCGAGGTCACCAGCTTTGCAGTGTAGCATCCCCCGATTTGATCCCCTGTCTCTTTGGCTGCAAAACCTACACGCAGTCCTGGGAGCGGTTAGCGCCAACAGCTCAGAGAAAACGTGACGAAAACCAGTCTGTAAAACCCGAGCCTGGGAGAGGGGCTTCGGTGCGCGGGGGAATTTGCAGACGCTCCCTGCTGGCGGAGATTTCCTGACCTGTCCTTCAGCGCGGGACTTTCCGCGGGTCCCGGCCGGGCAGACCCGGGTGCCGGAGGCGGAGACTGCAGTGGAGCCAGTACCGGCTGCAGTGGCCGGGGCCGTGGCGGGAGAGTCATGTCACAGCCGCAGCCGCGGGGCGCAGAGCGCGATCTCTACCGGGACACGTGGGTGCGATACCTGGGTGAGCGCGGGGCGACGGGCGCGGCGACCCCACCACCACTGGGCTGGAGAAGCAGGGGTCGCCGGACGCCGGCCCGGGGCCTGGAGGAGGCGGGAGGATCTTAGTTCTCATTCTGCTTTTGGGCCGGAGACTGGGCTCAGACAGGGCTAGGGACTTGCCCAAGGTCACACTACCCTGGTGGGTCGCCCAGGGCGGAAGCTCCCATGGGGTGAGCGGGCTGCCCGCTCTGGCATGCACTCTGGCTGGCTGTGGAGTCGGGATCTCCACTCCCATTTCGGTCCAGACACGCACTGGCTCTGTCTGAACCTCAGTTTCCTCCTCCGCAAAAAAACAAAAACAAAACAAAAAACAAACCAGATACACACGAGGGCCTCTCTCATTGGGTGGTGGTTGCGAGGGTGGAATGGGATAAAGCGCAGAAAGGCCTGGCACTTGGCGAGCGTCCGGTCAGTGGCGCTGCCCTCGATCACTCTGCCCCTCTGGGTGCCTGTCACCGCATTAGTGCAGTTACTCCTGGGACCAAGACCGGGAAATCTAACCAATAAGCAACGGTAACGGTGACTCAGTGCTCAGCCCGCCCTCAGTGGCCCGAGTCCTAGGTGGGCATCATGGCACCAGTTTACATCTCGGAAAGGGAGGCTCAGAGAGGTCAAGTAACTTGCCTAAGGTCACCCAGGGACTGCTTAGCTGGCTAGGATGAGAACCAGCCTGCTCCAGCGCCCCCTGGTGGAACAGTTCGTGGGCCCAGGAATTAAATGTTCCCTCCCCCAGGCTACGCCAATGAGGTGGGCGAGGCTTTCCGCTCTCTTGTGCCGGCGGCGGTGGTGTGGCTGAGCTATGGCGTGGCCAGCTCCTACGTGCTGGCGGATGCCATTGACAAAGGCAAGAAGGCTGGAGAGGTGAGTGTTAGCTTATTTTCCAACCCCCGACCCCAGCTCTCTTCTTGTGTGGTTCAGTCCACAGCCTTGCATGTGATAAAGTCCCTGTGGGACACTCCAGTCCCTACAACCTTGCCTAGTGCGGTCCATAGACAGTCCTGTTTGTAGGACAGTGTACCCCTGCCCCCACACTCCCACTCCCCGACCTGGATGTGGCAGACTGTACCCCACTCTTGGGTGTGGACAAGTCCACTGGCCACTTGCCCCTCCCGATCTAGCCTCATGCCCCTTGTCGCAGGATTTTCTGCCTCTGCCCCAGCTGGATTAAGTGTCTCTGCGCCCACCAGGTGCCCAGCCCTGAAGCAGGCCGCAGAGCCAGGGTGACCGTGGCTGTGGTGGACACCTTTGTATGGCAGGCTCTGGCCTCTGTGGCCATTCCGGGCTTCACCATCAACCGCGTGTGTGCCGCCTCTCTCTATGTCCTGGGCACTGCCACCCGCTGGCCCCTGGCTGTCCGCAAGTGGACCACCACCGTGCTTGGGCTGTTGACCATCCCCATCATTATCCACCCCATTGACAGGTGGGTACCTTCCTGGCCTCAGGGATCATCCACTCTCCAATGATGAGAGTGGATCATCCAGTCTCCAGGTAGAGCTAGACTCTGTGAAGTGTGGGTCATGCCCACTTTGCTGGAACAATAGCAGAAACAAGGCTGGCACTTGGCTCCTGGGGTAGAAAGGACAGCCTGTACCCTTGTCATATGGTCTGGCAGGCACTTTAGCAATAAAAGAAGAGGAGTGCATTGAGGGTATGGGACACAGGACCAGTAAATTCCCAGAAAGAAAGTCTAGTGTTACAGAACAACCAGAGGGAAGCAGGAGCAGGTGCACCCTGGAGGGGATGCATTTTGGAAGGTATTGGTGACAGAAGCCTAACTCAAACTGAATGTTTGAATAAAATGGAGTAAAAGTCCAGGGTTGTGTTGCATTCGGGTATGGCTAGATCTAGGTACCCAAATGATGTCATTAGGGGTCTGGGTCTCCCCATCCTGCTGCCTTTCTCCCCACCCCACCCTATTTCTTGCTGGCTTCACCTGCTTTCTCCTTGTGGGAGTAGAAATGGCCCTAGCAGCTCCCAAGTTCTATCCCACCAGCTTAGCCTCCCCCAGCAGAAGCTTTTAAATAGTAACAACAAAAATCCCAAGGAGGGGTGTCATTGGTCCATTCTGGGCTGCATGCCCACCCTATGAGCCAGTTTCCTTTTGTTGATTGGCCAGGCTTGGGTCACGTGCTTGGTCTTAGAACTAGAGATGGGCTCAACCCAACCAGACCAATGTAAGAGTGAGAGGAGCAGTCTTTCTCCAGGAGAAGACAGCTGACCCTGAGGCCCTGAGCAAGTCTTTTACCCAGTGCCTCAGTTTCCTCCTGAATAAAGAAGAGGATGGCTTCTATTCTGGGAGTTTGATTCTAGCTTCCCCAGGTAGCCCAAGGTGGAAGGATCAGGATAAGGGTGGGTCTCTGGGTGGATGGCATTTGTATCCTGCATCTAAGCGCCCCTTTCCCTAACCCTGGCCTTCTGCCTTCTATTTCCTCATGAACACCCTTGGTCACCTGCTCACCACCCTCCCACTCCCTACAGGTCGGTGGATTTCCTCCTGGACTCCAGCCTGCGCAAGCTCTACCCATCAGTGGGGAAGCCCAGCTCCTCCTGATCATACTCTGGTACCTGGCCTGTGCATCGGCCTCCTGCTTCATGTCAACCTCCCACTCCTGCCAGGGGATGTGGACGCCTGGCTCCCTGGGGTCCAAAGACCCTGGCACCTGGGTTGGTTTGAGCCGGACAGAAGCTTAGAGACAAAGGCTTCAAGAAGCAGTGGCTGCAGGGAGTCACAGATGGGCAGGACCTGAACTCTGTTAGCTTCCCTGGAATCCAAGATGCTGAGTGGAAGTGGACCCTGGGTGGGCCTGGCCCTGTCCATTTTTCAGGAAAATTACATCCTCCCATGGAGGATGAGAGACTGAGGCTCAGGGAGGGCAAGGAATAGGCCCAAGATCACTTGGCAAGCTGGGCACCCAGGACCCCCAGGTGCCTGACAGAGTCACCCCATGGTGGTATGGCTGAACAAGGAGCGGCAAACTCAGGGAGAAACTCAGGAGTGCAGTACCAGGGACACCTCAGGACAGATTCTCTGGCCAGGCCCTTCCCTGACCCAATAAATCCTGAAGAGGTTGTTATGTCTTCATTTCTGTTTGGGATGAGCAGGGATGTGGTGGTGGGGAGGAGGGATGGGTAGCAGTCTCCCTGCCCATTAGTGCTTCCCTGCAGGTGCCTGGCGTCCCACATTGGTGCTGCCAGCCTCCTTTGGAGTAGGCATTACCCTTTACTTACCTACTTTTAATAGAGTTGGGGGTCTCCCTATGTTGCCCAGGCTGGCCTTGAATGCCTGGTCTCAAGCAATCCTCCCGCCTCAGCATCCCAAACTGCTGGGATTATAGGAATGAGCCACTGCACTCAGCCTGGCATTGCCCTCTTTTTGCAAGCCTCCTAAAGCACCGACCCCTCTGGGAGGGGAGCCTATTGGGCAGATACCACCTGAGCCTGAAGGTGGCCAAGATGGTGGTGTTAGCCCCATATGAGGGTCACATGAGACCTCCTCATGAGGGGACTCAGCAGCCTGGAGAAGGAAGTGACCAGGGGGCTTCTCACACTCAGAATCAGGGAATGGCCTGTTTTCCTTGTGGCTTCCCCTGAGATGCTGGGCTCGAGAGTGCTAAAGGGGGCCATTCCTCTGATCCTGGGATATCCCCTTCAACAGCTCAGAGAGGTAGAGAGGTGACAGCACAGGGCTGAAGCAGACCTGGGCCCCTCTCAGCCCTGCCCCAAGCCCCAAATCAGCTCCCACCAAGACCCTGGCCCTATCCCTCGCAGCCCAGGTGCAGTCAGGTAGGCTGACCCTGCCCTGGTGGGACTCGCCTGCACCTGGGCTGGGACTTAAAGGGGCTGCAGGGCTGGGTGGGGGTGCTGCCAGCAAGACAGGATGGGGCTCCGGGGTAGTGGCCCCTGCTGCTCTGGGGGTATCCATGGCTACAGGATGAGTCTGATGTGGGGTGAGCCTTTCTCTGCTACTCTTATTGTCCCACACTGGCAAGGTCCCCTTCCCAAGCCCCTATGGCCTCTGCCCAGTCACCTGTCACTCCCTCCCAGCTCCCTTAAAGGCTATAAGCCCTGCCTCATTCTCTAGCCCCCGACCCCCACCCCCCATTCCCTGTCTGAGCTGGCACTCACATCCTTCTCCAGCCCAGCATTTTCCCAGCTCATCTTCTCCCCGGCAGTCACAGCCCCATGCGGGGTACATTCACACCCGCATCCCTGTGGCATCTCCTGGCATCTACCACCAATTCCTTGCTCACTCACTCTCCACTTTCCACTCTGCAGGCTCTCCCTCAAGCTGGGAGCTGCGCAGGCCACAAGCAGGCTTTGTGCTCACGGGCCTAAGCGCCCAGCCTTGTCCTCCTCCCCATCACCTGCCCTCCTGTGCCTCTATGCCTTTCCTCACAACACACTGTTCCTCAGCTGCAAATCCTTTTCCTCTTGGCCAGCTGTGAGCACCCTTCAGAACCAGCTCCAGTGCCCCTTCCGTTGTTGCCCCTTACTATGCCTTACTGTGGGCCACCTCTGCCCTTGACTGCCCCATTGATGGTACCTTGTGAGGAAATACTGGGGTGCAAGTTTGCAGATGCCTGGCACATAGTAGGTGCTCACAGAAGGGGCTTTCAGGCACTCCCAGGCCAGGCTGATAGGGATGAGGTCGGTGGACATCCTGTCTGTAGGGGGAAACACCACCATCTCCACAACCCCCCAACATTTTACCCTGCTCCATTATTATTATTATTATTTTGAGACTGAGTCTCGCTCTGTCACCCAGGCTGGAGTGCAGTGGCACAAACTTGTCTTACTGCAACCTCCGCCTCCCAGATTCAAGCAATTCTCCTGCCTCAGTGTCCCAAGTAGCTGGGACCAGAGGTGCATGCCACCATGTCCAGCTAATTTTTGTATTTTTAGTAGAGATGGGGTTTCACCATGTTGGCCAGGCTGGTCTTAAACTCCTGACCTCAAGTGATCTGCCCACCTTAGCCTCCCAAAGTGCGGGGATTGCAAGCGTGAGCCACTGTGCCCGGCTCCCTGCTCCATTCTGGAGACGCAGGGAATTAACTGAAGGTGGGGGATGCTGGGGGAGGTTTTTGGGCACCCTCTGCTGGCCATGTTCTCGCTAAGTCTGGTTCTCCGCCTGAGCTAGCCTGGGCTGGACTCCCAGGAGACAGCCTCCTGCAGGAATGTAATCAGACAGACGTCCTCCTGGCAGTGAGGAAGGAGCCCCAGGTGGATGCTTGCCACCTGTGCCTTGGCACCTGCCTGCCCTCCCCGGTCCCTGTCATGCCTGGCTATGAGGTCTTCACTGCCCCATTCAAAGCTTATGGCTTCTTCCAACTGGTGAGGGGGCTGTTGGAGGCTCATGAGGACAAGGCTGCCAAGAGCCAGGGAGTACCCGGGAGATTCGGGGGAGAAGAGCTGGGGTGTCCGGGCTGGAAAGACGGGTAGAATCAGATCATACTGATTTGCAAGTCACAGCGTCTCTGAATGTGAGTTTTTCTCTCAAAGATGCAGAGCCCTGTATCGCTGCGGAATTCAGTAGCTAAGGATTTGATGCAGATTTGCCATTTAGCATCTGTGTGTTTGCACGTGCCCTTTACGTGCATTTGTCTTTTGCATCCTTAACAGCCCCGCGAGGAGATAAAACCATCATTCCCATATTCCACATGAAGGCACTGAGGCTCACAGAAGGGAAGACCCCACCATCTGGTCTACCACCAGATGCAACTCAGCACATCATTCTTCAAAGCAGAATTGGCTTTTTTTTTTTTTTTTTCCTTGAGACAGGGTCTCGCTCTGTTGCCCAGGCTGGAGTGCAGCAGTGCAATTATGGCTTACTATAGTCTTCACCTCTCAGGCTCAAGCGATTCTCCCATCTCAGCCTCCCAAGTAGCTGGGACCACAGGCGTGCACCTGGATAATTTTTTGATTTTTTTTTTTTTTTTCGCAGAGACTAGATCTCACTATGTTGCCTAGGCTGGTCTCCAGCTCCTGGGCTCAAGTGATCCTCCCACCTTGGCCTTCCAAAGTGCTGGGATTACAGATGTGAGCCACCAAGCCCTGCTAGAATAGGCATTTAAGCAAGACAGGGACCTTGAGTGAGGGCCTAGCAGCAAATTGAGGCCCAGACAGGGCAAGTGACTTCAAGACCACTCAGTGAGGGGGGGGCCCAAGCTGGGAGTATACCTTTCCTGCGTTTTCCCACCAACCTAAGGAGCAAGTATTCTTGCAGATCTCAGGAAAGATAGTGGAATTATTTGCTCACCTGGTCTATGCAGCACCACCCAGTTCAGAGCAGCCCCGCAGTGCTGCCTCCCGCCATCGGGTCAGCTGTGTGGTCAAGACATGAGCACTGCCTAGCGCCCCTAAGCCTGTCTAGGGCCCTGCCACCTGGAGGTTTGCAGGAAGAGGGAATGGTAGGTTGCGTGGGGGCTGCCCCTCCAGAAAGGGGGCACCAGGCGCTGACCTCCTGGCCCCCCCTTGGTGTGAGCCTGGGACAGGGCTGGAAATGCTCACCTGGGGGTTGGAATTTGGAATTCCTGGCCCTTTCCCTCCTGTTCTTCCTCCTGCATGGGCTGCCCTGGGGGACTTGGCATGGGCCTTTAGTGTTTATTTTCTGGGCCCCCTCACATGCCAGAGTTGCAACAGTCGCCCGCTTATTTCCCTGCCAGCCTAGGAGCTCCCACGTTGCATCCCACCTTTGTCACTGACTCTCTGGCTGGATTTGGAGATCTGGACTTCAGCATGAGACTTCGGCCTGGTTCTTTGCTTCCTACAGGTGGGGGACATTGGCTAGGTTGAAGTATGTCCCAAGAGGAAGGGCTTCTAGCTCAGGGACTCCTGTGCCTCCAGTTCTGGGCCAGGTTACTCCTGGAGAAATCAGGAAGTGAGGGAGGACCAGTAACAGAGTGTGAGGGCACTGGGCTTCAGGCCACCTGGCCCTAGCTTTTCCTGCTTTCCCTCTTGCTGTGTGGCCTCAGGCAAACCCTTCAGCATCTCTGAGTCTCGTGTCTTCCCCATCTTGGTTTCATTCCAGCCCAGGGTGGGGCCATACTGGAGGATCCAGACCCCACCAACACCAGCACCATTTTCCTGGGCTCTGAGCTCCACATGGAGTTTGCTGTGGTTGGCAGCTCCCATTAGCCTTTACAGGTGTATGTGGACGAGTGTGTGATCAGCCCCAGCCAGGATATGGAAGTGGCTCCTGCACACTACAGCCTCGTCAGGAATCATGGGTACTGAACCTGGAGGAGGAGGATAGGGTAGGATGGGTACAATTCAGTGGATGATATCTCTGGGGAGGCTGGGACAGAAGCTGAGAGCCTTCCAGGGCTGGAAGGCACAGATGCCCAGACGGTGCTCCCTGGGCGTTCTTGAGTAGTCCTTTCTAGGCCAGGGGAGCAAGAATGCTTTACTGGCCCTTTCACCTCTGGAACCTCTGTTTGACCTTCTGTAAAATGGGGATAGTGCCAGAATCTTCAAAGCCTACTGTGTAGATTGAATGGGGTGATGCTTAGCTCAGTGCTTGGCATGCAGAATTCTCAACAAATGATGGTGTATGGTGGTGTTGGGGCTAGGACCAGACCCTAGTTCAGGGGTCTGGCCCTGCTGACCTTCCAACCTGGGCCTTCCAGGTGCCTGGTGAACGGCAAGAACATCCACTCCCACTTCGTGCCCCAAGAGGTCCCCAAGAGACTGGAGCTCTCCTTCCAGGCCTTCAGCTTTACTGGTCAACTCCTGCTGATGTGAGTGGAAACAGATGACCCCCTCCCCACTCTGCCACCCGTAATTTCCAAAGATTCCTCAGCTTGAGTCTCTGTTCTTACAGGTATATGTCAATCGCAAGCTGCTGCTCTGGAATCTAAAGGTCTCATCTGATGCTACCAAGAAGGCCTGTTCCTTCCACAGGGGCACAAACAGGTGAGTCATGTTCACCAAAGGTGTACTGCATGCCCTACCCTGTAACTGGCATTTGATGTACATGACCTCACTTAACTGTGTGGGAGGTGAGGAAACTGAGGCTCAAAATAGCTCAGATTGAATTTCTGCAATAGTTCCCCATGCTTGGCTGGACCACCAGCCCAACTGCTTTGGCCTAGAGTGGGCAGTGTGAGGTATACTGGGAATGGAGACTTTGGACTGTGACCTAGACCCAGGTTCAAATCCCAGCTCCAGCTCTTGCTGGTTGTGACATCATGGGCAAGTCACTGACCTTTTGTTAGCCCCTGTTTCTTTGCTTGTTAAATGCAGGTCTGGTCCATGCCACCCCTAGCTCCCATCTCTGGTGCACTGACCACCTCCATCCCTCACCTCTAGGTAAGAACTTCTGGATGCCTCCCTGGGAGTATGTGTGACAGTTGTGAGGTTACCTGCCTGGCCCCCTGGTTACCCTCTCAAAGGTCTTTGGCAGGTAGGAGGCCCCTGATTTGGGTGTGGAGGGTGGAGGTAGGCTCTGAGGCAAGGGAGGCAGCTGGCCCAGGGAATCAGTCACAGCCTTGCATGAACAGGCTTATAGAAGACATCATCTTGCTACTAAAGACCTCTGAGGAAACTGACACTGGCCTGGACCACAAAGACCCACTCGAGGTGCCCATTGATCAGAACCAAGGAGAGTCCTGGCTTCTGGACCCTGTCTGGAGAGGCTCCTACTGTGTGGGACCTTGGGCAAATCCTTTCCCTTTCTGGGCCTTGGTTTCCCCAAGTGCAAAATGAGAGCATTAGATTGGTCTGCCACTTTTGAGCCTCTCATGTAATCTTCATTAAGTAGATATCTGGAGACCCCTTCATCTCCACCCACATAACCCTTGATATATGCCCTTCTGAGAGTTTCATAGAGGAGAGAGAAGGCTTGTAGTCACTCATATCATAGTATAAACAACATGTTATCTTTTCTCTCCTTGGAAAAAAATAGCTTCATATTCTCTCAACTTTCAGCATCAGTAAGCAAATAGTAGAAGGTCAGAAGTTTATAGCTGTGTATGTTGGGAGTGTGAGGGGATGTTGTGTTGTGTCTTAAAACTGTCTTTGATGTCTTTGGCTTCTAGATTCCAATCAGGCCTCTGAGAAGACTTCCAATCAGGTGACAGAGAAGGCTTCCAATCAGGTGACAGAAGGCTGACTTGTCCTCTGAACTGAGTCAGGCTTCTGACTCTAGGGGGCCTGGAGACAAGCGAGGGAGCCCTCTCTTGTAGCCTGGGCTCTTCTCCAGGTCCCCTTCACAGTGAGAGACACTGGAGCTCCACATCCAGGGGTCTTTGGCAGTCCCTGTAGAATCAGGCTCTGGCTTCCTCCTTCTCCCTTCCCCCTCCTCCCTGGGCCCTCATTTGTGGCCTGCCAGGGCAGAGCCTGAAACCTCAGGCAATCTGGCTGTAAGCTTGCTTACCTCATGACCTTGGAAGCCACTTACCCCTTTGAGCCTCCTTATCCAGAAGAACAGTAACTGCTGCCCACTGGATATTGTTAATAAATGCTGCCTTTGTTGCCTGCCTGCCAAAGGAGGGGCCAGGGCTTCCATTTTTCTGTTTAATCCTCCCAATAATCCCATGCAGTAGACACAATCAGGTCCCATTCTATAGATGGGGAAACTGAGGCTTGAGGTCACATAGGCACCAGTCGAGGCCGGTATCCCTGCACCCTCTCCCATGTGAACAACATGGTTCTGGGTAATGGGGGCTGTTATCCTGTCTCCTCCCTGCTCCTGCTGGTGCACTTCCTGCCTCTACTGGTGCACTTTCTGCTGCTACTGGTATATTTGCTGCCTCTGCTGGGGCGCCTCCTGCCTCTGCTGGTGTATCTCCTGCCCCTGCTGGTGCACTTTCTGCCCCCGCTGATGCACTTCCTGCCTCTGCTGGTGCACTTCCTGGCTCTGCTGGTGCACTTCCTGCCCTTGCTGGTGTATTTCCTGCCCCTGCTGGTGTACTTCCTTCCCCTGCTGGTGCACTTCCTGCCTCTGCTGGTGCACTTCTTGCCTCTCCAGGCCCTACCTAGCCTCTCCCTCTTATATATGGAAGTCTTCCCAGCTCACTGACACTGGTAACAGGGACTCTGCTCTTGGTGTTGCTGTCTGCCCTGGGGATGGGCATCTGTGTCTTTCGTTACTACTGCTGGCTCAGGGCCCAGAGCTTTGAAGCATGTCCAGATGCAGGTCCAGGTACCGGAGTCTAAGGAGCCCCCACACCCACCAGGATTTTCCAATAAAGAGATGTTCACCAATGAGTTTACCTCTCTGGTTTTCCTGAGGAAGGGCTGGGAACATGAGGTCCCCAGAACAGGGGCCACTGTTGGGGATACTGTCTTAGGCATGGCAGGACTCAGGCAGAGGTGGGAAGGGGTGGAAAGAAGTGCATTTTTCCTCCAAATCTGTGGCTGCCTTGGGTAGGCTGGGCTCAGAGCACTCCTGCCTTTGCCCCTTAATGTTTGAGAAGCCCAGCAGCCCCCTAGGGCGGAGGTTGAGCCTCTTGAGGATGACAGAGAGGAGGGCCCATTGGAGGTTTACTTTGCACATCCTTTTGCCTGTAGACCAGTGAGTGGCATGTCACAGCTGGCTGGTAGGGATGACAGCCAATTGTTAGCTTTTCAGGAATTTTATGAGTTCGTTGTTAGACACAGCCATTATTAAAAATTAAATAATGTAGGCTGGTGTGGTGGCTCATGCCTGTGATTATAACACTTTGGGAGGCCGAGGCAGGTGATCTGCTTGAGCCCAGGAGTTCGAGACCAGCCTGGGCAACATGGTGAAACCCTGTCTCTACAAAAAATATAAAAATTAGCTGGATGTGGTGGTGCACGCCTGTAGTCCCAGCTACTCAGGAGGTTGAGATGGGAGGATCGCTTATGCCCAGGAGTTTGAGGCTGCAGTGAGCCGTAATCATGCCACTGCATTCCAGCATGGGCGGCAGAGTGAGACCCTGTCTCAAAAAAAATAAATAAATAAACAATATAAAAAGATCAAATGATATAAACTTAGATTTAAATACATTGTACTAAAAACAAAGTAAATGCTCAAAACTTGTTGCCTCGTAATCATTTTACTACACCTTACTATCATCTATGCTCTTGGGAGCTTATTTACATCTATTCTGTTTGGTGGAAAGACCACATTATCGTGTGCTGCTGTGTATCGCTTTATGTGGGACGCTTGAAATAGGCCATGGTGGACACATTTATACCATGGAAATTGACAAGGCAGGGTCTCCATACCTGGAAAGGCCTGTGGTTTACCACCATTCTTCTGACCCTCTTGCTAACCTACAGGGTAGGTAGTGTAAACCAAAAGTATCTGAGACAGGTCTCAATCAATTTAGAAAGTTTATTTTTCCAAGGTTAAGGACGCACCTGTGACAGCCTCACCCTGATGCCATGTGCCCAAGATGGTTGGGGCACAGCTTGGTTTTATACATTTTAGGGAGACATGAGACATCGATCAATGTGTGTAAAATGTACATGGGTTTGGTCTGGAAAGGCAGGACAACTTGAAGTGGGGCGGGGGCTTCCAGGTCACGGGTAGATAAGAGATAAAAGGCTGTGTTCTTTTGGGTCCTTATCAGCCTTTCACTGAATACACAATTTACATGTGAGCAGGGGGGGCGAGGGGGATAGAGGAATAGTCACTTATGCTTTAGTCTGGCCCAGTGAAGCTGCATTTTTACATAAACAATAGGGCAGAGGAAGCAATCAGGTATGCATTTGTCTCAGGTGAGCAGAGGGATGACTTTGAGTTCTGTCCTTTGTCCCGCACCTGTGAAGATCAGCTATTCATTTACATTGCCAGGGTGAAATCCAACAGAACTGTTTTAGGGTAAAAATCTTGAGGCCCACAAGGAATTTCCTTGTGGGCAAAATGTGCATGAGGTATGTAGCTTTTTAATCCTTGTAGCTACCTTATTTAGGAATAAAATGGGAGGCAGGTTTGCCTGATGCAGTTCCCAGCTTGTCTTTTCCCTTTGGCTTAGTGATTTTGGGGTCCCCAGATTTATTTTCCTTTCACAGTAGATAACACTGCTCCCCATTCCAGACTTACATTCTAAGAATCAGAGAGGGCAAGTGCCCCGGCAAAGGCCTCCCAGCATATATGGTCACAGGTAAGACTCAAGCCTGGTCTGTTATTCCCTCCCCAAAACTGCCTGGTAGGGAGAAGGGAAAGCCAGCCTCAGCTGTGACTGACTCCTGGCTATCTGGAGCTCTCCCTCCAGATTTCTTTCTACCTCTCTTGCTGTCACCCCAGTGCTAAGAGCTTGGGCTCAGGCCCTCCTCTCTCTGCCCTGGCTGCTCCCGCTTATTCTTGTAGCTTCTGTCCCCAGTACTCCGGCACCACATCTCCTATCTGTCCCCTCTAGACATATATCATGGTAGCAGCCTCTAGCTTGTTCCTCTCCAAATGTTCCCTCTGGCCAACCACTTCTTAAAATGTTCAGAACAGAGTCCAGACCCTCACAGTGACTCTCAGGGCCCTTGGTGATCTGGATAACGCCCCTATCATACACACCCTTCTCACTGCCCCACCCCAAATCTTCATTTCAGCCATTCTGTCCTTTTTTGGGTCCTTAGATCTGGTGTTTCTCCTACCCGGGCTTTCTCATATACTGTTCCCTCCTATTGGGACACTCCCTTCCACGCCTTTCCCCCAGCCCGTCCTGCAGGTTCACCAGCCCTACCCTGATTGCAGCCCCCTCCTCCCTCAGTTCCCACTCCCCAACCCAAGGTGACCTCTGACCCCCTCTAACTGGCTTGGGAAGCTCCTCTTGTAACTGCCCAGTGGGTTATCAAGACAGGGGAATTGCAGTGGAGAAAGAGTTTAATTTACGCAGAACTGGCTGAACAGGAGACCGGAGTTGTTTTTTGTTTGTTTGTTTTGGTTTTTCTTTTGAGATGAAGTCTCGCTCTGTCACCCAGGCTGGAGTGCAGTGGCGTGATCTCGGCTCACTGCAACCTCCTCCTCCCAGGTTCAACCCATTCTCCTGTCTCAACCTCCTAAGTAGCTGGGACTACAGGCATGTGCCACCAGGCCTGGCTAATTTTTGTATTTTTAGTAGAAACGGGGTTTCACCATGTTGGCCAGGGTGGTCTTGAACTCCTGACCTCAGGTGATGCTCCTGTCTTGACCTCTCGAAGTGCTGGGATTACAAGCAGGAGCCACTGAGACTGCAGTTTTTTAATTATTCAAATTAGTCTCTTGGAGCATTTAGGGGCTAGGGTTTTTCAAAGGTAGTTTAGGGGAAGGGTGGCAGGGGTGGCTAGACAATGGGGCCTGCTGCTGACTGGTTGGGGTGCAATGATGGGGTGTGGGAAATGATCCTGCATGCTGAGTCACTTCTGGGTGAGGCCACAGGAGCAGTTGGCAGGTCCAGGTGGAACCATAGGTGTCAGACATACAAAAAGCCTGAAAAGATACCTCAAAAAAGTCCAGGCACGATGGCTCACACATACATGGTGCTGTAATCCCAGCACTTCGGGAAGCCGAGGTGGGTGGATCACCTGGGGTCAGGAGTTTGAGACCGGCCTGGCCAACATGGTGAAACCCCTGTCTCTACTAAAAATACAAAAACTAGCTGGGCGTGGTGATGGGCACCTGTAATCCCAGCTACTCGGGAGGCTGAGGCAGAAGAATTGCTTGAACCCAGGAGCTGGAGGTTGCAGTGAGCCAAGATCATGCCATGGAACTCCAGCCTGAGCGACAAGAGAGAAACTCTGTCTCAAAAAAAAAAAAAAAAAAGATACCTCAAAAAGCCGATCTTCATGAAGGGCCAGGGGTCCCACAGGCGAGTGGAGCCCCAGCAGCCCCCTTAGCCCTGCGTGCCCATGTACTGGTCTTCTCCCTGGATCTATACTCGGTGTTCAAGGGGTTGCAGTGAGACGGAGCTTGGCCCATGGAGCTGTGCCTGGCTTTGCTGCTCCACAAGGGCACCGTGGCTGTCAGCCTGTCCCTGCAGCTGCTGCAGAGCCACTTGGGGTTACAGGTGGTGGCTGGCTGTGGGATCCACTTCTCGTGCATGACACTTCTAGGCATCCGGCTGGGTGTGGCTCTGGCAGTTAGCAGGGCCTCTGCACCAGCTGGTCCAGTCTGTGCTAGAGGGCATGGTGGCTGGCACCTTCCTCTATACCACCTTTCTGGAAATCTTGCCCAGGAGCTGGCGACTTCTGAGCAAAGGATCCTCAAGGTCATTCTGCTCCTAGAAGGCTGTGCCCTGCTCACTGGCCTGCTCTTCATCCAAATCTAGGGGGCTTCGAAAGAGAGGCCCCTGTTCTCCCTCCCTGCCCCAGTGTGTGGGGAAAAGGAAGGAATGGGAAGGGAGGTTCTGAGGACCAAAGCTTTCTCTAGGAGCTAAGGATGGAGCCTTTGGCACTATCTGACCCATGAGAGGGAAGTGGGCAGGCAAGAGAGACTGGTCTCAGCCCCAAGGAACAAGAGATGGTTGAGTCACTAGAGACATGATCGAGGACATTAGTGTTACTAGAAAGGGGTCCCAATCCAGACCCCAAGAGAGGGTTCTTGGTTCTTACACAAGAAATAATTCGAGGTGAGTCCATAAAGTGAAAGCAAGTTTATTAAGAAAGTAAAGGAAGGCCAGACGCGGTGGCTCACACCTGTAATCCCAGCACTTTGGGAGGCCAAGGCGGGCAGATCAAAAGGTCAGGAGATCAAGATCAGCCTGGCTGACACAGTGAAACCCCGTCTCTACTAAAAATACAAAAATACAAAAATACAAAAATGCGTGGTGGCGCATACCTGTAATCCCAGCTACTCGGGAGGCTGAGGCAGGAGAATCGCTTGAACCCGGGAGGCGGAGGTTGCAGTGAACCAAGATTGTGCCACTGCACTCCAGCCTGGGTGACAGAGTGAGACTCCGTCTCAAAAAAAAATAAGGAAGTAAAAGAATTAAAGAATACTCCATAGACAGAGCAGCAGCATGGGCTGCTTGACTGAGTATACTTATAGTTATTTCTTGATCATGTAACTGCCCAGCGGGTTCTCCTTGCCCACTGCCTAGACAGAGCCGATTGATCAAGATGGGAATTGCAATAGAGAAACAGTAATTCACACAGAGCCTGCTGTGCGGGAGACTGGAGTTTTATCATTGCTCAAATCAGTCTCCCCGAGCATTAGGGGATCAGAGTTTTTAAGGATAATTTGGTGAGTAGGGGGCCACCAGTGAATCAGGAGTGCTGATTAGTTGGGTTGGAGATGAAATCATAGGGAGTGGAAGCTGTCCTCTTGTGCTGAGTCAGTTCCCAGGTGGGGGCCACAAGGTCAGATGAGCCAGTTTATTGATCTGTGTGGTGCCAGCTGATCCATCAAGTGTAGGGTCTGCAAAATATCTCAAGCACTGATCTTAGGCTTTACAATAGTGATGTTACCCCCAGGAGCAATTTGGGGAGGGTCAGAATCTTGTAGCCTCCAGCTGCACGACTCCTAAACCACAATTTATAATCTTTTGGGTAATTTGTTAGTCCTACGAAGGCAGTCTAGTCTCCAGGCAAGAAGGAGGTTTGTTCTGGGAAAGGGCTGTTATCATCTTTGTTTTAAACTATAAACTATAAACTAAGTTCCTTCCAAAGTTAGTTCAGCCTATGCCCAGGAATGAACAAGGACAACTTGGAGGTTAGAAGCAAGATGAGAATGGGTGTGGTGGAGCTCCTGTAATCCCAGCATTAAGGGAGGCCGAGGTGGGCAGATCACTTGAGGTTGAGGTCAGCAGCTCGAGACCAGCCTGGCCAACATGATGAAACCCCGTCTCTACTAAAAATACAAAAATTAGCTGGGCATGATGGTGGGCATCTGTAATCCCAGCTACTTGGGAGTCTGAGGCAGAAGAATCACTTGAACCCAGGAGGCAGAGGCTGCAGTGAGCAGAGATTGTGCCACTGTACTCCTGCCAGGGCAACAGAGCAAGAGTCGATCTCCAAAAAAAAAAAAAAGCAGATGTAGTTGGTTAGTTCAGATCTCCTTCACTGTCTCAGTTATAATTTTGCAATGGTAGTTTCAAGCATAAGCTGAGTGTGGTGGCTGACGCCTGTAATCCCAACACTTTGGGAGGCCAAGGCAGGTGGATCACCTGAGGTCAGGAGTTTGAGACCAGCCTAGCCAACATGGATAAACCCTGTCTCTATTAAAAACACAC
Source organism: Pongo abelii (assembly GCF_028885655.2). NCBI lineage: Eukaryota > Metazoa > Chordata > Mammalia > Primates > Hominidae > Pongo > Pongo abelii. Next base: position 36,878,874 of record NC_085929.1, read on the forward strand.
AAAAAATTAGCCAGGCACGGTGGTGTATGCCTGTAATCCCAGCTACTCAGGAGGCTGAGGGAAGAGAATCGCTTGAACCTGGGTGGCAGAGGTTGCAGTGAGCTGAGATCACGCCACTGCACCCCAGCCTGGGCAACAGAGCGGGACTCCATCTCCAACAAACAAACAAACAAACAAAAAACATATATTAAACAATTACTTATCAGTTTTTTTGGAAAGAAGTGGGCAATTCCCGTAGCTGACAGTTCCTCCTCTTTTTAGACCATATAGGGTAACGTCCTGATGTTTCCATGGCATTTATAAACTGTTGTGGTGCTGGTGGGAGTGTCTTTTAGCATGCTAATGTACTATAATTAGCATATGATGAGCAATGAGGATGATCAGAGGTCACTTTCTTTGCCGTCTTGGTTTTGGTGGTTTTCGGCTGGCTTCTTTACCACATCCTGTTTTGTGTTATTTTGGGGTTTTTTTGGTTTTTTTTTTGAGACGGAGTCTTGCTCTGTCACCCAGGCTGGAGTGCAATGGTGTGATCTTGGCTCACTACAACCTCTGCCTCCCAGGTTCAAACGATTCTCCTGCCTCAGCCTCCCGAGTAGCTGGGATTACAGGTATGTGCCACCATGTCCTGCTAATTTTGTATTTTTAGTAGAAATGGGGTTTCACTATGTTGGTCAGGCTGGTCTCGAACTCCTGACCTCAAGTGATCCACCTGCTTTGGCCTCTCAAAGTGCTGGGATTACTGGTGTGAGCCACCGCACTCAGCCACCACATCCTGTTTTATCAGCAAACTCTTTGTGACCTGTATCTTGTGCCAACCTTCTATCTCATCCCGTGACTAAGAATGCCTAACCTCCTGTGAATGCAGCCCAGTAGGTCTCAGCTTTATTTTACCCAGTCCCTACTCAAGATGGAGTCACTCTAGTTTGAAAGCCTCTGATGTTAGGATTGGGGAAGACACTTGACTGCTAGAATCAGAGGTTGGACACAATACATAGGGACAGGCTGACATGGGAGGCTGGAGGTGGGCACACGGCTGCTGTGGGATAGAGGGATAGAGAGGACATAAACCCAGAGTCAGTGTCCTGTTGGTTCTACCCCATTTCGGCACCTGTCACTTGGAGTGGACCCCTTGTACTTTTCTTAGCTCCTACTCTCGTATCTATCTCCCTCTTCCCTTCTCCCAGGGGACAAGCGCCAAATGGTCTCTCCCTGCCATTTTGATATCTTCTCTCCAGTCCTGCTCACTCTCTCTCTCTATATATATTTTTTTCATGAGAAGGAGTCTCGCTCTGTCACCCAGGCTGGAGTGCAGTGGTACGATCTCGGCTCACTGCAACCTCTGCCTCCTGGGTGCAAGCGATTCTTCTGCCTCGGCCTCCCCAGTAGCTGGGATTACAGGTGCCCACCACCACGCCTGGCTAATTTTTGTATTTTTAGTAGAGATGGAGTTTCACCATGTTGGCCAGGCTGGTCTCGAACTCCTGAGCTCATGATCCGCCTGCCCCAGCCTCCCAAAGTGCTGGGATTATAGGTGTGAGTCACCGCGCCCGGCCTTGCTCACTCTATTTTTAAAGTGCCAAACAAATCGCCTCCCTCTTTCTCAAAGCACAGTGATGTGCCACTGAGCCCTGCCCAGCACCTCAGTGGAGGGGGCCTACTTGCTCTTTCTTTCGGTCCCAGATCCTGGGATGGGAGAGAAATGTTTGCTGGGCCAGGGTTGGGAGAGGGTTGGAGAGCTGCAGCCACCTACCACTGCTGTACCCCAGGAATACGGGACATGGACGTGGCACCCCCCTGCCCAGATGATAAACATGATCTCCCAAAACATTCTTTTAAATAAATTAGAGGAGCCCAAGGGGGAAAGGGAATTCCTATTCCCAAAGGTTATTTTCGGGGAGGGAAGGCTGTGCATAAGGCCATATTCTTTAGAATCTATTTTATTAACTGACCTGTTTTGGGACATGTTACCCAAATAAAAGTTGTTTCTAAACAAAACATGACAAAAATAACAACAAAAGGCCAATCTTAGGTTCTAAAATAATGATGTTAGCTGCAGGAGTACTTGGGGAAGCTGCATATCTTCTGACCTCCAGAATAATGACTGGCTATCATTTATGTCTATACCTTAGGAGAATTCAGCCTTTTCTGTTCTCCTACCCTGGTGGTCTCTTATTAGCTTCGCAAAGGTGGTTGAGTTTTGGAGAAGGGCTATTATCATTTAAACTATAAACTGTCTCCCAAAGTCAGCTTGGCCTAAGCCCAGGAATAATTAGGGGCAGCTTGAAGGCCTGGGGCAAGATCAGGACTTGGCTAGATCATATCTCTTTCACTGCCATAATTTTCTCCCTGTTACAATTTTTGCAAAAGTGGTTTCACTCTGGGCTCCCTCTAGGCCAACACTCCCTCCATTGCTGTAGTAGCTGCCTGTGGAGGTCTCTGCTTCTCCTCTGGGAGCCCACATCTATGCTGGAGGCTACACACATCATCTGTGTGGCTTTCAGATGCCGTTGGCCTCATGGTGAAGTGGGACTAGCAACAGAGACTCCTCCCACCAGCTTGGGAGGGCTGAAGTGAGACATCCCAGGTTCCTGGCACAGAATGGGTAGTTGCCCCCTCCCAGGCAGCCCAGCCCCTGCCTCTGCCCCAAACTCCCAGGCATAGTTGCTGAGTTTAGCAAATAACAGGGTGCTCAAATGTGAATTTCGGATAAACAGCAAAGGATGTTTTAGAAGTATGCCCCTAACGTTGCATGGGACATACTTACACTAAACTGGGCATCCTGTATTTTACCTGGCAACTTTACTTAAAGGGGCATCCACAGAGCTGGAATACCTCCTCCAAACACTCTATCCATGTACAAGTGGGAAGCCCTCTCTCCAGGGAAAGCTTGCCTCTTTCCTGGGCAGGAAACCAGATACAATTCTTTGTGGCTATGAGTTCTGTGCTAAGTCATTTATATGGGTGGGGAAACAGGTACAAGAGGTCAACTAGACAGGAGGTGGCAGATGGTGGTTGTGATGAAAAATCGCCATCCCCTGTGTGAGAGGATGGAGCAGACCTCAGCTGGGATGGGGCGGGGTCTTTTCCTACCCCCGGGTTTTGTGGCCTTTGTCCTAGAGCATGCTGGGAATTGGGTCCCAAGTGGCCATCTTCACGCAATACTAGCAATAACCACAAGGGCAGAGCACCTCCCAACGTGCCCATGTTGGCCGACTCAAACTGATTATTGATAAACTCTTAGTGAATTGCTCATAGTGGGCACCGGGTCCTGTTCTAAGCAATTCATGCGATGTGGCTCATTTAATATTAACAACCTTCAACAGAAATGAGGTACAAAAAATAATAATAATAATCTTCATAACCTCATCTTGAGATGGATGTTGTTAGGTCTCTGTTTCCTAGAGTTAAAATCACTGACCCAAGCTCACGCAGTCCCCCAACTCCCGATACCTCCCCCAGCCTAGGACTGCTTTTGCCCACTGCCCTTCCAGCCTATGACCCTCTACACAGTCAGGGGATGATTCATAGGCTGTGTGACCTTGGGCAAGTTACCTAATGTTCTGAGCATTGGTTTTCTCTCTGCACAGTTCTCTGTAATGACCTGAAGCTGTTGTGAGGATTACAGACAAAATGATTCACAAAGCATCCAGGCAGAGTGGGGCTCACAGCAAGAGCTCCACAAATACTGGCCATTATTTTTGTGGCAAGAGACATCCACTTCGAGGGCAAATGATTGAATTGTTCCATCTGTGTCTAACCCAGATATAAAAAATGCCAATTATATGGTTCAAGGATTCCACTTTTAAGAATTTATTCAGAGGAACTAATTGGACAATTGTCCAGAGATGTGCATCTGAGGATTGTTGGGGTCTTATTTGTGTGAACTAAAAGCTTGGGAACTCTTTAATTGCCCAATGCATAAAGAAATATTCTGATCTGATCGCACTGGTGGCTGAATCTCTCCAAGTCCCTCCTCTGTCCCGATACTTTTCATGGCTTATGACGGTCCCCAGGATCCAGTCTGAACACATCAGTCTGGCATTCAAAATCCCCTGGCCTCATCTCTCACCACACACATCCCTGCACCCATGCTATTGCCTCCCCTGAGTCCTCCTCATTCTCTGGATGTGCCCTGCACGTCCTGCCTCCCTGCCTTTGCTCAGGCCATGTCATCTGCCAGGAATGCCCGCCCCCCCATCCCATTTCCCTTTTTTCCCAGCCTTCAAGGTCCAGCTCTAACGGTGCCCGCTCCGTGAACCCTGCTTGGCTCCCTCCCCAAGACAGAATCATCTTGTCCTACAGTCCCCTCCATCACGCGCTCAGCCCTCCCCTTGGACACCCACAGAGAACGTGGATGGAGCTCTTTCTGTGTGCCATGCACTGAGCTAAGCATCGCATTATGTAACCTCCATCACATTATGTAGCCTCATGAGACAGGTGCCATCATTATCACCTTCCTGCCGATGAGAAAATGAAGTCCACTGTGCAGTCACCTTTCATCAGCATTAACTCTGTGAACCCAAAAGTATCTGAGACAGGTCTCAATCAATTTAGAAGGTTTATTTTGCCAAGGTTAAGGATGTGCCCATGACACAGCCTCAGGAGGTTCTGACAACATGTGCCCAAGATGGTTGGGGTACAGTTTGCTTTTGTCCAATTTGGGGGGACATAAGACATCAATCAATACATGTAAGATTTACATTGGTTTGATGTAGAAGGATGGGACAACTCCAAGCAGGGGCTTCCAGGTAATAGGTAGATTTAAAAATTTTCTGATTGGCAATTGGTTGAAAGAATTATTATCGATAGAAAGAAATTATCAATAGAAAGTCTGGGTTAGCAGGAGGTGGAGATTGCAGTTAGCCAAGATTGTGCCATTGCACTCCAGCCTGGGTGACAACAGCTAGACTTTGTCTCAAAAAAAAGAAGAAAGAAAGAAAGTCTGTGTTAGGATAAGGGTCGTGGAGACCAAGGGTTTTTTGTTTTTGTTTGTTTGTTTTTGGTTTTTTGAGACAGTCTCCCTCTGTCACCCAGGCTGGAGTGCAGTGGTGCGATCTTGGCTCACTTCAACCTCTGCCTCCCAGGTTCAAGCGATTCTCCTGCTTCAGCCTACTGAGTAGCTGGGATTACAGTGCCCGCCACCACCCCTGGCTAATTTTTGTATTTTTAGTAGAAATGGGGTTTTTGCCATGTTGGCCAGGCTGGTCTTGAACTCCTGACTTCAGATAATCCACCCTCCTCGGCCTCCCAAAATCCTGGGATTACAGGCGTGAGCCACTGCGCTGGGCCAAGACCAAGGTTTTATCATGGAGATGAAGCCTCCAGGTAGCAGGCTTCGGAGAGAACAGACTGTAAACGTTTCTTATCAGACTTAGGGTCTGTGTTGATGTTCATGTTGGTCGGCTTTTCCTGAATTCCAAAAGGGAGGAGGGTATCATGACGCATGTCTGACCCCACTCCCTTTCCATCATGGCCTGAACTACTCTTTCAGGTAAATTTGCAATGCCCCTGGCCGAGAGGAAGGGTCCATTCAGATGTTTGGTTGGGGGATCTTAGAATTTTATTTTTGGTTTACAACTCTTACTAGTGTTAGTAAATCCATCATGAGTGAGGAGGACTTTGGAGCCTTTCTTAAAATCAGGGGGCATTGCAGTTAGGTGTGTTTGGCAGGGCTGGGGTGGGTGTCGCTGGTAGAGGACTGTAGAAGTGTTTGGCCTGGGCCCAGCTCAGCCATGCCCTAGGCTTAACTGTGGGCTCCAGGTTCCTTCCCCAGCCTCTTCTGGGCCTATTTAAGGAGGTTTTGGGGTGGTGGGCAATGTTTTGTTTTGTTTTGTTTTCATGATGGCTGCCCCCAAGGGTCTTCTGTTGGTTGCTCTAGTCTTGCTACTTGGTAAGTTCTGGGCATGGGACTCCCTTGGGAGATGGGGTGATGGAGAAAGGGCCTTCCTCCTGCCCTCTCTGCCCATGACCAAGCCTCCCTTGGCCAGCTGTGCACCTGGTAAGGCCGCTCCAGGATAAGCACCACCCCAGGCCTGGGCTGCAGGTCTTGACATCCTGAGGATACGAGCAAAAGGAGACTTCTTTCCTCATAGCCTGTGAGTCGCTCTGCTGGGTGTCCTCTGACAGCCCCGCCCCCCCAATCCCTCTGACCTCTGGGGTCCCTTGCTTCTTCCCCCAATGAGATCTGAGGCCACCAGGATCCCGGGTCACCCATTTCTCTCCCTTGACCGTCACAGTGCATCTGGGGAGCCTTTCAGGCTTGTCGCAGGTTGAGCAGGGGCCTCCTGGGGTCCAGGGCAGTCCTGCTTCCTGAGGCTAGGGCTCCCCAGCCAGGCCAAACTCCAAGTGCAGGGCTCACTCCTATCCTGCTCTCTTGGCCTCTTGGGCAGAGCTTGGCATGCAGTAGATGCTCAGTAAACGCTAAACAAATGACTTACATTCTCCTAAAAAAAAAAAAGCCCAGACCAGGAGAGGTGGCTCACACATGTAATCCTAGCCCTGGGAGGCCAAGGTAGGAGGATTGCTTGAGGTCAGGAATTTGAGACCAGCCTGGGCAATGTAACGATACCTCATCTCTACCAAAAAAAAAAAAAGAAAGAAAGAAAGAAAAAAAACCCAGGCATGGTGATGTGTACCTGTGGTCTCAGCTACTCAGGAGGCTGAGAGGGGAGAATCACTTGAGCCCAAGAGTTCGAGGTTGCAGTGAGCTATGATCGCACCACTGCACTCCAGCCTGGGCCACAAAGCAAAGCCCTGTCTCTAAAAAACAAGCAAACAAATCTCCAAAACTTCTTTCCCTTCCTTGGTCTGCCCTAGGCCCTCTGAGTATAGATAACCCCTCTTAGAAGCAGCATGGCAAGGTGGTCAGGAGCCCAAATGGGAAAAAGAATTAACTGGGGACCATGTAGGGGGTAAGTCCCCTTACACACAGGCCAGTTACTCACACAGACAAAAATTAGTTACTGGCAGGGAGAGGGTAAAGGCCTACTTAGCTTGCATTTTCGTGTCATTTGGTATGCCATCACTTGCGAGTTTGAGTCTGAGTTCTGTAGCTCATGGCTGCATACAATTACGGGCAGATGATAGCAAGACTTCCCAGACTCACTTTCCACATCTGGAAAATTGAGGTGGTTATGAGGCCCACAAAGGGTACATGGAATGGCCCCTAATGGCAGCTACAATGATACTCACAGCTGGTCAAGTTTATTTGAGAGGCATCCCTTCCACCCTTCCATTCCCATTACCTTCCCTGGGAGAACTTGCCCAGGGCTTGCCCTCCAGTCTGACTGCGTGGATGTTGGAGCCCTTTGACCTGTGGCCTCCCTTCCCCTGCAGCCCCTAACCCAGGCTGCTCCTCGGGCAAGAGGCGAATAGTCTGTTGCAGCCAGCTCTCCAAGGAGCCCTGCCCCCCACCATAGAGCCCTGCAGCTGGCCCTCTAGATACCACATAGTGAGTCCTAGGCTAGGGTGGGTGGGGATGGAGTGTGGACTCCCTGCAAGGATTGCCTGAAGCAGAGGAGGGCGGAATGAAGGTCACATGTTGGCTCCTGTTTCCCGATGAGGGTGCACCATCCTGTTTCTGGCTTGAGTCCTCCGCCCTTGCTGGGACAGCACCCATTTGTCAGATAAGACTGGGATAAGCTGGATGCAGGGGCTCACACGTGTAATCCCAGCACTTTGGGAGGCCGAAGTGGGAGGATTGCTTGAGCCCAGGAGTTTGAGACCATCCTAGGCAGCATGGCGAAATCTCATCTCTACAAAAAACCCCACAAAACCAAAACCAAAACCAAAAATTAGCCAGGCGAGGTGGCACGTGCCTGTAGTCCCAGCTGCTCTGGAAGCTTGAGCCCAGGAAGTCAAGGCTGCAGTGAGCCATGATTGTGCCACTGCCCTGCAACCTAAGTGATAGAATGAGACCCCATCTCAAAGAAAAAAAAAAGGTGAAGATAAAGGAGCCAAAGTTTAACTTCCTCTCTGAGCCTCCATCATTCGACCTCTACCGTGGTATAAAATAGGTGTAACAAACACTTTTAGGACCATTGAGGTATCAGTGGAATTATGGCCATGACCTACCGGCATGCAGTAGACGCTTGATAGAGGATGGCCCTGGCTACTTGTCAGGGACAACCCTCTTCCTCCTCCTCCCTCAAGTGCCCTCCCACCTCCTGATGTGGGAGGCTTGTGGCTGACCCTACCTAGAAACTCACATCTGGCTAGTGTCAAATTGGGCCATGAAGGTCTACATGGATGAATGTGTGAGCTCCCAGAATCAGCCCTGAACTGCCTCCAGAGGATGTACACCCTTGTCTTCAGCTGAGGGTCTGTACAGCTACCAGGGTTGGAGGGCGCAGGAGAGGGTCTGCTTACAATGAGGAGCCCAGCCCAGACTTTCCCAACTCCAGGGTCTTGCCTGGCTGGGCCACCAGGGCAGAGGTCTGCCTTGTTGCACTTGGTCACTGGTGATTGACCCTTTTTGGTGTCAGGTCTGATCTTGGTTGTGTCTGGACCTGCCCACTTGGGCTGTGTGAGTGACCAGATACCAGGTATTCTTTTTTTTTTTTTTTTTTTTTTTGAGACAGAGTCTCGCTCTGTTGACCAGGCTGGAGTGCAGTGGCGCAATCTCGGCTCACTGGAACCTCTGCCTCCTAGGTTCAAGCGATTCTCCTGCCTCAGCCTCCGGAGTAGCTGGGATTACAGGTGCCCGCCACCATGCCCTGCTAATTTTTGTATTTTTAATAGAGATGGGGTTTCACCATGTTGGCCAGGCTGGTCTCAAACTCCTGACCTCAAGTGATCTGCCTGCCTCAGCCTCCGAAAGTGCTGACATTACAGGTGTGAGCCACCGTGCCTGGCTGTGACCAGGTATCCTTCTCAGCTGTGGAGTGATTGCAGTGGCCTTAGAGTCTCTTTATTCATGGCTGACTTTGTAACATCTGCTCTTTGCTCAGGCCAAACACTTCTGTCCCCAAACTCCAGTGACAGGGTGAGTGCTCCATAATAGGGCTTTGAGGAGCAAGAAGGTGCCATAGTATAAGCCTCTCATGGCTTCCTAGGAAACCTGTTCTTGCTGGTCTCCCAGCCAATGGTCAAACTGGCCTCCTTGGCAAGCCCCCAGGTGCCTCTCAGTGGGCCCCAGTTCTGGCTCTTAGTCTCGGCAGGATAATGAGACACTGCAGTTCAGCATGAAGCCCTTTGTGCACCACAATGATGGGGAAGAGGATGAGGTCAGAGGCTCTAGGGGTGCCCTAGGCCCTGTTGAAATTCTGAGGACTCTCTTCATGTCAATCTGCTTCCCTTCCCATGAGGCTTCTCTTCCCTTCCCATGAGGCTTCTCTTCCCTTCGCATTTTGGAGGCCAGCCCAGAAAAGGGGTGCTGGATTCCCTGATAATTTCTAGGTTTAGCAAATAAAAATATAGGATGCCAAGTTACATGTGAATTTCAGATAAACAACAATTTTTTTTTTTGAGACAGTCTCCCTCTTTTGCCCAGGCTGGAATGCAGTGGCGCAATCTCAGCTCACTGCAACCTCTACCTCCCAGGTTCAAGTGATTCTCATGCCTCAGCCTCCCAAGTAGCTGGGACTACAGGTGTGTGCCACCATGCCCGGCTAATGATGAACAACAACTTTTTAGCATAAATATGTCCCCAATATTGCATGGGACATACTTGTACTAAATTTCTAAAAATGTACCTGTGTGTCCCGTATTTTATCTGGCAACCCTAACTCCTGAGAATGGCAATGGGATAAATGGTCCAGAGTTGGAACTTGAAACCCACAGCCTTGGGTCTGACCTGAGTGCTGACCGAGAGGAGAGGCCTTCAGGGTCTCACATTCTCCACGTGTGGGATCAAGTCACTCTGGGATCACGCCTGGCTTGCGGCTCTCGCAGAGGCACTGAAAAGATCCACTCATCACCTTAGAGAACTCTCTGTAAGGGCTGCAGAGATCTCAATACATCTGATTATGGCTGGGGCAACCTGAGCGTCATGGATACGGAAAGCCTGAGGTCTACTTGAAGCCTTCTTACATGAATAAGCTACCGTCATCATGGGAAATTCAGATGAATAAAAGACAACTAACATCACTTGGAGATTGTCTCAAGATGATGTTGAATTTCCTAAGTCTCTATGTCTTTTTAAGAGCCACACTCCACATTTGATTCTTTCCTTTCTTCCTTTTGAGGGCTTTTCTTAACTTGATAATTCATATATAGAATAGAAATGAAAATCGGGGCCAGGCGCGGTGGCTCACGCCAGTAATCCCAGCATTTTGGGAGGCCGAGGCGGGTGGATCACAAAGTCAGGAGTTTGAGACCAGCCTGGCCAAGATGGTGAAACCCCTGTCTCTACTAAAAATACAAAAATTAGCCGGCCGTGGTGGCACATGCCTGTAATCCTAGCTACTTGGGAAGCTGAGGCAAAGAACTGCTTGAACCCGGGAGGCGGAGGTTGCAGTGAGCCGAGATTGCACCATTGCACTCCAGCCTGGGTGACAGAGTGAAACTCTGTCTAAAAAAAAAAAAAGAAAAAGAAAATCAGCTGGGTGCAGTGGCTCACGCCTGTAATCCTAGCACTTTGGGAGGCTGAGGTGGGAGGATCACTTGACCCTTGGAGTTTGAAAACAGCCTGGGCAATGTGAGGAAGCCCTATCTCTACAAAAAAACTACAAAAAATTAGCCAGATATGGTAGCATTTGCCTGTAGTCCCAGCTACTTTGGAGGCTAAGGTGGAAGGATCTCCTGAGCCCAGGAGGTCAAGGCTGCAGTAAGCTGTGATCGCACCACTGCACTCCAACCTGGGTGACAGAGTGAGACCCTGTCTCAAAACAAAACAAACAAAAAGAAATGAAAATCCTGAACTCCAGAGGGTCACCAATACTAAGGCATATGCTAAGTTAGTGTTTTATAAAATAGGATTCTATGTGTCATTCTATAATAGAATGACATTATAGAAGGACTTAATCAAGTACTTTTCCATGCATAAAAGGTATTTTGTGAAAGTTCACAGCTCCACAGAACCCTACTTGTCTGGTCAAGCTGTAACTTAGCCAGTACCTGATTACAGAATCTCCCCAAGGGTTCCAGTCTGTCCGTTCTTTTTTCTTTTCTTTTCCTTTCTTTTTCTTTTCTCTTTTTTTTTTTTTTTTGAGATGGAGTCTCGCTCTGTCGCCCAGGCTGGAGTGCAGTGGCGCAATCTCAGCTCACTGCAACCTCCGCCTCCCAGGTTCAAGTGATTCTCCTGTCTCAACCTCCTGAGTAGCTGGGATTACAGGCGTGCACCACCACGCCCAACTAATTTTTGTATTTTTAGTAGAGATGGGGTTTCACCATGTTGGCCAGGCTTGTCTCGAACTCTTGGCCTCAGGTGATCCACCTGCCTTGGCCTCCCAAAGTGCTGGGATTACAGATGTGAGCCACCACGCCTGGCCCCAATCTGTCCCTGTTGTAAATCAGTACTATGGTGAGGAAATACTCCTGGATTAGGGAGAATCAGGAGAATTGTCTCTCCTCGGAGGGCCTGTTCTGGACTGGGTGTGATAGTCACAGGCTGGCCTGGCTTCCTGAGGTCAGTTCCTCTCTGTGGTCCCTCCCCGCTACTGCTGTCCCGGTTCATGGACACTTGTTCTTGGTTTTGTCCCACTGCCCTTTCTGGTCTCAGCCACACCCTTGCTTTCCTAGGCCCTCAGTTGATGGGAAATAAATGGGCATGATGTAGTTCAACATGGGATGGCTGTGTTGGGGTGGGGGCATGGAGTCCAGGACGAACCCTCTCACCCAGCTCTTCCACGGCCCCTACTTCCGGGTTTACATCATCTGCTGGACAAGGGTCTGGAGCTGGACGAGATCCTTTGAGCCTGGCTGGAAATTTTATTTTTTTTAAATTTTCATTTCTTTTGAGACGGAATCTCTCTCTGTCCCCCAGGCTGGAGTACAGTGGCATGATCTTGGCTCACTGCAACCTCCACTTCCCAGGTTCAAACGATTCTCCTGCCTCAGCCTCCCCAGTAGCTGGGATTACAAGTGCGTTCCACCTCGCCCAACTAATTTTTGTATTTTTAGTAGAGACAGTGTTTCACCATATTGGCCAGGCTAGTCTCGAACTCCTGACCTCAAGTAATCTACTTGCCTCTGCCTTCCAAAGTGCTAGGATTACAGGCATGAGCTCCCGTGTCTGGCCGGAAATCCTATTTTTACAACATCTCCTTATACAGGTAAGATCTCTCGGTTTCAAGTTATGGGACCTTGGGCAAATTCCTTCAGCTGAAGGAATTTCATGGTCCTGAAAGGCATGCTGTGTGAGCCCTGCTGGCTCAAGGCCTGGGTTCTGGAAGCTGGGTAATAGAGGGAAATGGAAGGCCTTGGCTGACCTTGTGCCAGGATACTTCATCCACACTGTGGGGAATCCTTACCCTGAAGCTGTAGGTGGGCTCTTCCTAGCACACATAAGCCAAGGAAAGGAAGGTCCAGAGAGGCCAAGTGACCACTTGCTGCTGCCCAGAGGTGATGGTGGCCATGCTGGGATTGGGATTTGAGGCAGGCCCCTCACCAGGGCAGAATGTTGTCGCCAACCCTCCTGACTGGGCAGGTCTTTTGGCCTGGGCTGTTGGCAGCTGACAGCTTGCAGGTGATTAGTGGGAAATCTCAGCGTGTGACTGCTGTGACTTTGGCTGTTCCCACACAGAGAAATGTGGCACCAAGGTACAATGGGGGCAGGCCAGGTCGGGGGGCTGCTGGGAGTGGCGCTGCTCTGGGGACCTTTGGCGTGTGTGGGCAGATGAACATCACTGCACCCACCATGAGAATAGGTTCTGGGCTGGAAGACATGTGGACAAGATGAGGAGTTGGGGCAGGGGAACGTGAAGAGATCATGGCTTGGGTGGGGTTAGTCGGGGAGGGGGGTGGACAGTGACCTTAAACCTCTTCTGTCTTGCAGGTGCTTTGGGGAGGATGCACAAGTGGCAGGTCCGATGACAGGTGCTCCAACACCTTGTCCCCGGCCCCCCATTACCAAACAAACATAATAAAGCAAATAGACAACTGTCCTGGTAAACCAGGCCCCAAAGAGTTAAAGAAACCAACGACTAAATTCTTGGACTTACAGAATAGCAGATAAGAAAAGAAAGAACTTGCTGAAAAGCTGAAACTAAAACTGTGCCCCCAAAGAGTAAGAAACCAGTAACAGAAATTCTTGAGTTTGCAGGATAGCAGATAAGAAAAGAAACAGCTTGCTGAAACACGGACACTCCCTGCATTACGAGATCAAGAAAAAAACTGGCTGATGGCCGGGTGCGGTGGCTCAAGCCTGTAACCCCAGCACTTTGGGAGGCCAAGGTGGGCAGATCACTTGAGGCCAGGAGTTCAAGACCAGCCTGGCCAACATGGCAAAACTCTGTCTCTACTTAAAATACAAAAATTAGCCAGGCATGGTGGGAGGTGCACCTGTAATCCCAGCTACTCGGGAGGCTGAGGCACGAGAATGGCTTGAACTCGAGAGATGGAGCTTGCAGTGAGCTGAGATCGCGCCACTGCACTCCAGCATGGGCGAGAGAGTGAGACTCCGTCTCAAAAAAAAAAAAAAAAAAAAAGAGAAAAGGAAAGAAAAAGAAAAATCTGGCTGGAATTGGTTGGAACCAAGATGGCCAACCAGAATCTGTGCAGAATGAACTTGGTGATGTTGTAGCCTGAATTTCTACCGCGTGTTTCATACTAATGCCCCTTAAATTTTGCACATGCAACCCATGAGGAGGCATGAAGAGATAACTGCACGTGCTCAAGGACTTTTCTTTTCTTTCTTTTTTTTTTTTTGAGACAGACTCTTGCTCTGTCACCCAGGCTGGAGTGCAGTGGTGCAAACTCGGCTCACTGCAACCTCTGCCTCCAGGGTTCAATTCTCCTGCCTCAGCCTCCTGAGTAGCTGGGATTACAGGCTTTCGCCACTATGCCCGGCTAATTTTTTGTATTTTTAGTGGAGACAGGGTATCGCCATGTTGGCCAGGCTGGTCTCAAACTCCTGACCTCGTGATCCACCCGCCTCGGCCTCCCAAAGTGCTGGGATTACAGGTCAAGGACTTTTCCAGACCTCCCCTTCCCTTCCTCCCGTCACCTACTAATCTCAGATCTACCACCCGCACATTTTCTAATAAAAATACTGCCTTGAAGCCAGCACGGGGAGACAGATTTGAGCTGGACTCCTGTCTCCTTGGAGTTGACTTGCAATGAAAGCTTCTCTTTTCTTTCTTTCTTTCTTTTTTTCTTTCGTTCTTTCTTTCTTTTTCTTTCTTTCTTTCTTTTCTTTTCTTTCTTTTTCTTTCTTTCTTTCTTTTTCTTTTTCTTTCTTCTCCTTTCTCTTTCTTTCTTTCTTTCTCTTCTTTCTTTCTTTCTTTTCTTTCTTTCTTTTCTTTCTTTCTTTCTTTTTCTTTTTCTTTCTTCTCCTTTCTCTTTCTTTCTTTCTTTCTCTTCTTTCTTTCTTTCTTCTTTCTTTCTCTTTCTTCTTTCTTTCTCTTTCTTCTTTCTTTCTTTCTTTTTTTTTTTTTGACAGGTTCTCACTCTGTCACCCAGGCTAAAGTGCAGTGGTGTGATCTTGGCTCACTGCAGCCTCAACCTTCTGTGCTCAACTGATTCTCCCACTTCAGCCTCCTGAGTAGCTGGGATAACAGGTACATGCCACCACGGCTTGCTAATTTTTTTGTTGTTTTTTGTAGAGATGGGGTTTTTACCATGTTGTTCAGGTTGGTCTCGAACTCCTATACTCAAGCAATCAGCCCACCTCGGCCTCCCAAAATGTTGGGATTACAGGTGTGAGCCACTGTGCCCAGCTGCAATGAAAGCTTTTCTATTCTCAAGAACCCAATTAGTATTGGCTTCTAGCACATTGGGCAGCTTGTGCTCTTTTGCTTGGTAACACTAGAAAATTCAGGTGCCTCAACAGGATACAGTCCTACTACCTAGATCATCGTTAACTAACATCTTAGTATAGTCATATCCAGGTGGCTTTTGCTAGACATACACATTAATATAATGTTGTTTTGTAACATTCTATAACGTGCTTCTACAGTACTCTCTAGGCAGCTCTGTAGGTTGATACCTCTTTTGCATTTGTGATGCCACAGCAGTCTAGAAATGGAAGTAGGAGAATTTAACCAGTCCCATGTTGATAGACATTTGTGTTCTTCAGTTTCTCTGCTAGGTGACACCTCACTGCCCCAGCCTCCTTTCATTTATTTATTTTTTTGAAATGGAGTCTCGCTCTGTTGCCCAGGCTGGAGTGCAATGGCACAATCTCGGCTCACTGCAACCTCCACCTCCCGAGTCCAAGTGATTGTCCTGCCTCAGCCTCCCGAGTAGGTAGGATTACAGGCATGCACCACCACACCCGGCTAATTCTTGTATTTTTAGTAGAGGCAGGGTTTCATCATGTTGGCTAGGCTGGTCTCAAACTCTCGACCTCAAATGATCCACCCACCTTGGCCTCCCAAAGTGCTGGGATTACAGGTGTGAGCCGCCGTGCCCAGCCCAGCCTGCTTTTAGCAGCTGAACACAGGCCTGCCTTGGGAAGTTAATGGCCTTGGAAGAATTTTCCTCCTTCTGAGCAGGAAAGGGAGGAGAGTTAGGGTTGACAGCTTACTCTCTTCAGAGTTTCCTGGGGAAGGGGACACCTGTATGGTGGCCCAGCCCTGCTGAAGGTCAAGATGCTATAGTGTTATGGTTTAAAGGTAGGTTCAGGGTCTAGGGGGCCTAGGCACTAAAAGAACTAATCTTTCCTCCCCCCAACTGCTGTCCAGGTTCATGGATAGTCATGCTTGGTCTTGTCTTACTGTTCTTTCTGGTCTTAGCCACACCCTTGCTTCCCCAGGCACTCCTGGCCTTTGTTTTCCTACCTCTGGACTCATCCTAGCTGTCTTGTACAACCTGCCCCACACCTCTGGGCAGTCCTGGGGTGCTCTCGGACCTCTCCTTCCCAGCCTCCTGCAAGATGCTGAAGGACTTGCTGCTGGTTGCACTGGCCTTCACTGGTGTCACTCTGTTGCTTCTCCTGTGACCCTGAGGAAGGCACTCGAGGTCTTCCAGCCATCCTGCCCTCTCTGCAGCTTAAGTGGCACTCTTCTGGTGCCCTGCCAGCCGGGAGGTCCACAAGACGGGGCTGGTGACTTGGGCAACAGAGAGACTCTCTTCTGAGGAGGAAATTGATATGGAATCTCAGTCTGTTTTAGAGGAAGACCTGGAGGCAGTGGCCCTTTAGAAGACAATGAAAAAATAACCCTTGTGGTGTATATATATTTAAGACAGAGTCTCTGTTGCCCAGGCTGGAGTGCAGTGGTGTGATCTCAGCTCACTGCAACCTCCACTTCCCAGGTTCAAGCGATTCTCCTGCCTCAGTCTCCTAGGTAGCTGGGATTACAGGCATGCACCACCACGTCCGGCTAATTTTTGTATTTTTGTAGAGATAGGGTTTCACCATGTTGGCCAGGCTGGTCTTGAACTGACCTCAAGTGGTCTGTCTGCCTGCCTTACAGGCACAAGCCACTGCACCTGGCCTGTGTTGCCTTAACCTTCTGTGGCACCTGTGCTTTTTGGTACTAGTTGTTGGGGGAAAAACCTGATGTCTTAACTGTGTGACATGCATTTGGGCTCTCTGAAGGGGCCAGTGTGGTGGTGGGTTCTTGGGGAAGGAGTAAGAGGCAGGGCTGGGGCCTCATTAGCACCAGCATAGTGTTGCCCACGGGTGTCCCTGGCCTAAGGTCTACACGGTTGGGAGCCTTGCCTTTTGGCCTCAGCAGAAATTTGACCCCTCTATGGGAAATGGTCTGTGGCCACCATCTTTAGCTTCCCAAGAACAGTGAGACTTTTCTTTCCCTGGCTCTGCCTTGGCATTTCTGGGCTGTTGGAACAGGAACTCCTAAGTTAACTTTCCTTCTCACACAGTGGGGGGCCTGCAGGCCTTGGTCTTGCTGCTCCTATGCGGCTAGCTTATCACTTCTGGAATGAGGGGGCTGTGTTAGTCCATTTTGTGTTACTATAAAGGAATATTGGGCCAGGTAAGGTGGCTCACGCTTGTAATCCCAGCACTTCGGGAGGCCAAGGTGTGTGGATCACCTGAAGCCAGGAGTTCAAGACCACGTTGACCAACATGGTGAAACTCCATCTCTACTAAAAATACAAAAATTAGCCAGGCATGGTGGCAGGCACATGTGTTCCCTGCTACTTGGGAGGTTGAGGTGGGAGAATTGCTTTAACCTGGGAGGTGGAGGTTGCAGTGAGCCAAGATCGCGCCACTGCATTCCCGCCTGGGTGACAGAGTGAGACCCTGTTTCAAAAAAACAAAAAACACCAAACACAAAAAAAGGAATATTGGAGGCTGGGTAATTTACAAAGAAAAGAGGTTTACTTGGCTCATTGTTCTGCAGGGTGTACAGAAAGCATGGCGCCGGCATCCGCTCAGCTTCTGGTGAGGGCTTCAGGAAGCGTTTACTCATAGAAGAGGAAGGGGAGCCAGCGTGCCACATGGTGAGAGGAAGAGAGCAAGAAGAGAGGAGGGGTGCCAGGCTCTTTTAAGCAACTGTAGAGTAAGAACTCACTCATTATGGCAGGGCAGGCACCAAGCCATTCATGAAGGATCTACCCCCCGACCCAAACACCTCCCACTAGGCCCCATCTCCAACATCGGGGGCCACATTTCCTCCTGAGATTTGGAGGGGACAAATATCCAAACTCTATTAGTGGCCATTGGCCAAAGCTACAAAGTGGGTCTCTTTCCTTCCCCAGTGCTTCCTCCTGGAGATTCAGGACTGGAGCTCAGCGTCTAGACCCTGAATAAGACTGGATGCTGGATGCTGGAGCTTGGGAAGCCTGCCTCTTACTGGCTGTGTGCACACAGTGGGAGCTGGCTTGCCAGGGGTGGGCATCAGCGGATGCTGATGGGCACTTTGCAGATCTCAGCTCTGGCCCTGGCCTTAGGTTCTTTGCACTGCTCCACCTCCTGGTGCAAGTCCCCTCCTCTCAGCTGCCACAGAGGAGCTCTGGCAACAGCACTGCTCATCTTAGTCCCAAGGGCACAAAGGGTCCACGCTCTCTACCTCAGACCCTGCTTCAACATCGGGGCCTTTCCTTTGGTGGTCAAGGATGAGACCACCCTGTCCCCCGACCCTGCATCACCCACACTAAGCCATCCTCTCCCAAGGATTCCATGACATCATTGGCCCAAATTTTGGGTGCTGCCACCGTCTTTCAAGAGGATGAACCCATCTCCCTCTTTCCGTCCTCCTCCCTTTCCTCTCTCTTCCCTCCATCTTCCCTCATTGGTAGGATTGTCAGATAAAATATAAGATGCATAGATCAATTTTAATTTTAGATAAAAAATGGATACATTTTAAGTATGTCCTTTTTTTTTTTTTTTAAGATGGAGTCTCGCTCTGTTGCTCAGGCTGGAGTGCAGTGGTATGATCTCAGCTCACTGCAATCTCTGCCTCCTGGATTCAAGAGATTCTCATGCCTCAGCCTTCTGAGGAGCTGAGATTACAGGTGTGCGCTACCTCCCCAGGCTAAATTTTGTATTTTTAGTAGAGACAGGGTTTCACCACGTTGGCCAAGCTGGTCTCGAACCCCTGACGTCAAGTGATCCGCCTGTCTTGGCCTCCTAAAATGTTGGGATTATAGGCATGAGCCACTGCACCTGGCCATGCTTTTTTTTTTTTTTTTTCTTTCTAAATCTGACAACCCTCATTTTCTCTTCTCTTCCTTCCTTTTTCCTTTCTCCTTCCTCCTCCCTCCTCCTTCTCTGCCAGCTCAGGAAGAAGGCAGTCTTGTCCCATTCTGACAAATTGTTATGGAAGAGTGGTGGGGGTGAAGAGGTGACGGGGTAAGGAGCAGCCATAGCTCCAGGCCTATTTCTGCCACCTGTAGCCTGAAGGTACAAAGCCAGTGCCTTTGGGAGCTCAGTTTCCCAACTATAAAGCAGATATCAGATTTTGCACCCATAAGTACATGTGGGAAAGTGCTTGCTGCTGCTGAATATTTGCTTGACTAGCCTGAGTCAGACCTCACAGCCTGCCCACGGATGAACTCATCCCTCCATTCATTTGTTTCTAAGGAGCCTCTCATGGCATCAGCCTTTGGTTCCCATTCATCCTCATTCCCTGGTGTGATCTGGCACCCCCTGGCAAGAGTTGTATCAGGGGCTGGGGCTCAAGCCAGCCTCTTCATGTCCCTGAATCACAGCAGAAAGTTGGGAAGGAAACTCTGGAGTCCTGGCCTTTCCCCTAGTCACCTAGGGTCATGGTGAGTGTCAGGGGGTTGTGTTTCACAGGTGCCATGTGAGCAGCAGACAGGATGCTGAGCTGAGGAACACAAGCCCTGCCCCACTCTGCTGTGAGTTTCTTTGGACAAGCTGCTTAAGGGTCTTTATGGCCTATCACCTCCTCTACCCACAAACAGGGACTGGAGAGGGTGAGGGTGACATGCAGGACACTTCTACTGGAAGGTCTAGAACAAATAAGTCATGCCTTCTCACTGCCTTTGTAAAAGTGGAATCTTAGGAGGTCGTATTCTTACAATGTTAAATTTTTTTTTTGGTAGAGATGTGGTCTTGCTATGTTGCCCAGGCTGGTCTAAAACTCCTGGGCTCAAGTGATCCTCCCATCTCAGCCTCCCCAAGGGCAGGGATTATAGGCAGGAGGCAGTATTACAAGGCCATTGAGAGCAATGTCATTGGAGTAAACAAAACAAAAACAGGCCAGACATGGTGGCTGAGGCCTGTTATCCCAGCACTTTGGGAGGCTGATGGGGGGTAAATCGCTTGAGGCCAGGAGCTTGAGATAACATGGGGAAACCCCATCTCTACAAAAAAATACAAAAAATTAGCCAAGTGTGGTGATGCCCACCTGTAGTCCCAGCTACTCAGGAGGCTGAGGTGGGAGAATGGCTTGAGCCCAAGAGGTCAAGACTGCAGTGAGCCATGATTGTACCACTGCACTCCAGCCTGGGTGGGTGACAGAGCGAGACCCTGTCTCAAAAAACAAACAAACAAACAAATAAACAAACAAACGAACACCCCCTTCCCCAGGTCCTGGATCTCCCACCCAAGCTGTAAGATGTTGAGTGAGTAGCTTCACCCCTCTGAGCCTCCGTTTCCTTATCCATAAAGTGCCTTGGGGATGGCATGAGAACAAAACATGCTAAACTCACAAAGCTCTTGGCACAGTTTCTGGTACACAGAGAGCACTCGCCAAATGATAGTTGTTGTTTTCTTTATTATGATTATGCCAGATGTGACTGCCTTTGCTTCCAGGAAAGTCCCTAAAACATAAGCTATGTGCAACAAGGGAAGTGGGTTAGGGTAGGAAGCTGAGCGTGCAAGTCAGACAAAGCCTGATGTAGGCAGCTCCTATCAGAGGCATGTGGCCTTTGTGGCTGGGGCCCTCAAAAGACAGCCACTGCCAGAAATCTGGAGACTGAATTGTCTGGGTCTCCAGAAGAGAGTCCAACCCCATCACACATCTGCTCCTGTCCAAGGTGCTGAATTCCACCCCACATAGGCTCCTCCTAATCATGTACAGATGTTGAGTCACCCGCACCCTACCTTCTGGTCCTCCATTCAATGCCACAAATATACACTGAGCATCTACTATATATAGAGAGTGGAAGTAAAAAGGATTTAGATATGTCTCCAACCCAAGTTGCTCACAGCCATACGGAAGGAATTCAAGCATACACACCTGCCTTAGGGTAGGTGAAGACAAAGGCTAGGGAATTCATTTTGCTATTTATTGAGTTTCGTGACACCCACTTCTTGTGTTTATCCTTGCTTTTTCCTCTTCTGCAACCTTGGTACCCTCCAAGGTTGTGCCTCTCATACCTTTCTTGATCTGACCACAGCAGATGAGTTTTCCCCAGGGCATCTCTCTCTGTACTCACTAACGTCACAGAGTCAGGAGGACTAACAATCAATTTCAGGGAGGGAGGGAGTGTAGGATATAAAGAGAGAAATCAAAGGGTTAGGAGGTCTCTGAGAAGTGAGGGAGCCACCTAGACAGGGGTGAGCTCCTTATCATATTTCTGCATGCCCTCGTCGGGGAGCAGGACCTCCACTGTGAAGCTGACCTTCTTGGCGTGGACAAAGCTATAGGTGTTGTCGAAGCGTAGGACATCTGGGGAACAGATGGAAAGATGGGCATTGGGCTTGGCTTTACACACTCTTTGTTCCACCCCTGGCCATGGAGGAGGACAGGCTTGTGTTCCCACTGGCTTTGTTTGCCAAGCTGGGCCAAGCTCCCACCACGCCTCTTCCCTTCCCCATGGCAACTGCCAACCCAAGCAGGTCCTGTAAACAGACACCAACCTCCTCTTGGCATGTGCCCAGGCATGGCTTTACTGGCATCGAGAACAATGGTCATTACATCCCATTGTCTCACACCTGGAGATGCACATGACGGGGGTGTGAAGGCACATGGTTGGGTTCATCAGAGACCTCCCAGCTCCCTTGGATGAAGTGGGGTTCAGGAGCAGGCCTGCTGGACACTGTTTGCCTCCTCACAACCACCCCAAATAGCAGGTGTTGGCCGGGCACAGTGGCTCACATCTATAATCCCAGCACTTTGGGAGGCCAAGGTGGGTGGATCACTTGAGGTCAGGAGTTCGAGAGCAGCCTGACCAACATGGAGAAACCACATCTGTACTAAAATTACAAAATTAAGTGTGGTGGCACATGCCTGTAATCCCAGCTACTCAGAAGACTGAGGCAGCAGAATCGCTTGAACCCGGGAAGGGGAGGTTGCGGTGAGCAGAGATTGCACCATTGCACTCCAGCCTGGGCAACAAGAGTGAAACTCTGTCTCAAAAAAAAAAAAAAAGAGAAAAAGTAGGCATTGTAACTCCTGGCTCACAGGTGAGCAAACCAAGGGTCCTTCCCAGATTGGTCAGACTTTTGCCCAGGACTATGTAGCTACCCTGAGGCTGGGGTGGGACCCTGCACAAGTTGATTTATTTTCAGAGCCTCGGTTTCCTCATGTGGAAAACTACACCTACCCTATCACTTGTTGTCTGTGTTCTGTGGTCCAGGTGCCCCCAATCCCTTCAGGGCCTGTGTGTCTCTGGCTCTTGGTGCACAGTAGGTGCTCATGAATAGGGACTGAGTGAGCAACTGTATGAATGAATGGTGCTAACCTAGGCTGTGTGTCCCTGAATGGGGGAGGTGTGTCACTGCCCCTCTGTTTCCTTCTCTAAAGCATGGGACAGGTGGCTCTAGCCTTTCAGAGCCAGGTCCCAGCTGGGGCAGACTTACAGACGCCGGCCTCTGAGCAGGTGAGGCTCCCATCCTCGGGCACCATGTGGGCGTTATAGCGCTGGCTGGGTAGAACCTCTGTCATCTCCCCTGCCCGCTGTCGCTCCCTCATCTTGGTCTTCAGGAAAACTCCAAAGCCGATGTCTGCACCGTCAGATGAGAACTGCCACCTGTCAGGGGGAGGGGGAGGAGACAGGTTGTTGCTCAGCCTGATGGGTCTCTAAGGGGTTAGGGCCTGCCCCTACCTGAGGACGCAGCCTGGAAATAGGATCTCGTATTCCACTTGGTGTGACGAGCTGCGGTTGATCTGCACCGAGTGCTCATACTGAGTCTTCACCTGGTCCCGCACATACATGGACTTGGGGATCTCCCCTCCATAGTTAATCTGCGGACATGGGATGAGATGGGCTTGCTCCCCTCTCCAGGCCATTGTTCATGTTTCTCCTGCCTGAGACACTTTCACCACCTCCTGGAAGTATCCTTTTCATCCTAGCCCCACTCTCCCACCTCCTCCAGCCTTCTTTGACCCTCCAAACTGGGCCAGTGCGTCTGCTGGGAGCTTCCCCTTCCAGCTCATCCCTCTGGGTTAAAATTCGCCTATTTCTTGTTTGCCTTTACAGCTGCTGAGAGCTCTGTAAGGGCGAGAGTTGTATTGACTAGCTTAACACCCAGTTCTTGGGGTCTCTCTATAGGTAATTGTGGATGAATGACTGAGTGGAAAGGGAATCCAGCTTAATTCTTGAACCTCTCTTGTCCCGGGGAAGGGCTCTTTGTACCTTGGTTAAACATTTGGGGTTCCCATCTGGGTCAGTCAGGGTGCCCCCAAACTGGGCAGGCAGTTCCTCAGGACTGATGAGTTTCAGCAAACCTTCCTTCCAGTTATCTAGGGGCAGTGGGATTCAAGGGTGGTTAGCAAGCATGGGGGGGGGACCAATTGGCCTCCCACACCCACCAGGATGACCTCAACTGGGGGAGAAGCCCTGTAGGAGGTAGGCTGCCAGGGCCAATTCCCCAGTGTCCTAGGCCTGGGGCTATAGGAAGTGTCTTTCTCAGCATTGTATTGCTGTGGAAATGTGTTTCCCACCTTGATAGATGAATCAGCACTTTTTTTTTTTTCTTTGAGACAGTGTCTCACTCTGTTGTCCAGGCTGAAGTGCAGTGGAATGATCATGGCTCACTGCAGCCTCGACCTCCTGGGCTCAAGTGATCCTCCCACCTCAGCCTCCTGAGTAGCTGGGACTGCAGGCATGTACCACCATGCCTGGCTAATTTTTATTTTGTTTTGTTTGTTTGTTTTTTTTTGTAGAGATAGGGTTTCACTATGTTGCCCAGGCTAGTCTGAAACTCCTGGGCTCAAATGATTGTCTTACCTGGGCCTCCCAAACTGTTGGGATTACAGGTGTAAGCTACCACGCCCAGCCTACAGCACATTCTTTTTTTTTTTTTTTGAGACGGAGTCTTGCTCTGTCGCCCAGGCTGGAGTGCAGTGGTGTGATCTCAGCTCACTGCAACCTCCGCCTCACAGTTTCAAGCAGTTCTCTACCTCAGCTTCCTGAGTAGCTGGGATTACAGGTGTCCGCCACCATGACTGGCTAATTTTTATATTTTTAGTAGAGACGGGGTTTCACCATCTTGGCCAGGCTGGTCTTGAACTCCTGACCTCATGATCCACCTGCCTCAGCCTCCCAAAGTGCTGGGATTACAGGCGTGAGCCACCATGCCCAGCCAACAGCACATTCTTGAAGATCTTCCAGTCATGAGCAGTGAAGCTAAGAGTTATCTAATTGCCTCAAGGAGACTTTAGATCTCAATGACGTCAACGGCCTTGTTGGGATCACTCTTTAATTAAGTGGCATGCCCAAGTCAGACCTCCTAGTTGTGGATGGACAGCACTGGGCCTTTGGAGGGACCCTCCCCACCTCCCTCTGCCTAATCACCATGACCATAATGTTCTTCATGCCCTATGTAAAGCTCTAAGAGTTCTGGGTCCTGGCTGTTACCATGCCCCAGCCTTATGGCTAATCCAGGCTACCCAGTCCCCCAACCCCCTCACTTTGGCCATGGGAGATTCCTTCTCTACAGTGGGATTAAGAGGAAGACCACAATGTCCCACAAAGGGCCAAATGAGCAGAGTCGCATGGGGCAGAGGCTGTGGACTTAAGGCCTGGACTGTGCTGGTAACCCACACTGCTCTACGCTTTGGAAGGCTTAGAAGGCATGAGCCTGGACCCTTCAAACCAGGCCCTCATAATCTATCAAGTTCCCCATCCCAGTGGAATTGGGTAGAGGCAGAGGCTCGGGTACCAGGAAGAAAGAGAAAGTAAGGATTTATAAGCTCTCCCTCACCCCTGGATCCTCAGTTCTCCTAATTCTGTGATCTGACTATCCTGCTTGGGAGAAGATTTCCTCCAAGCCAGGGTCATTGGTTTGGGTTTAAGAACTATTTCCCTTCTCTCTCTTTCTCTCAGCCTGTCACTTGTAAACACAACTATTTTCCTATTTATAAAATTAATACATATTATTATACAGTTTAGAAATCATAGACAATACAGGTAATAAAATTTAAAACCACACGATTTCTCACTATCAACAAATAAATATTTTGTTGTTTTTCCTTCTAGAAATATATATTTATTGTACATATGTTTTCATAAAAATAAGATTATACTTTTAGTTTAATCTTATTTCAGTTTATGCTTATGAAGATAAGTTTATAATCTACTTTTAAAAACTTAAAGACATTTCCATGGTATAAATATTCACATATAGCATTATTTCTCATGGCTGCTCCAGAATTCATCAAATGCATGCACCATTATTTATTTATCCAGTCCTTTCTTGTTGGGCCTCCTTTCTCTGAATTGTGACTACTCTTTCTGCTCATCTGCCTCATCCTCTTCAGCCGAGGTTGCCTTTAGAAGCACTAAGCTTATGAGTGTTGAAAAGAAACCGAGGCCTATATACCAGAAATTGACTAGCAACCAAACTGAAACCAGTGAGGTGGTAGGTGTGGAGGCCTTGTCCACCAAAGGGGTATGGCAGGGAAAAGAGCAAAGGTAACAGACTCTTTAGGGTAAAATCCACTTCACTGTTGGGAAGAAGGAGCCTCTGACTAGGTGATGTGTAGAGTTCTGTTGTTTTTGAGATAGGATCTCACTCTGTTGCCCAGGCCGGAGTGGAGTGGTGTGAACACGACTCACTGCAGCTTCAAACTCCTGGGCTCAAGTGATCCTCCCACCTCAGCCTCCTAAGTAGCTGGAATTACAGGTGTGCACCACCACAACCAGATAATTTTTAAATTTTTTGTAGAGATGGGGTCTTGCTATGTTGCTGTGGCTGGTCTCAACTTCCTGATATCAAGCAATCCTCCTGCCTCACCCTCCCAAAGTGCTGGGATTACATTCATGAGCCACTGTACCCAACCTAAAGTGTGGAGTTCTAGATGGGGTAATGGGAGAACCTCACTCCAAAGGTCACATATAGAGGTCAGGAAATTGAGCTGGCACTACTTACTTCCCAACACAATAATTTTCCTGCGGGTGTCCTCACTCAGGAATGGCTTCATGAGGTTGTAGCCCACAGGGAACAGTTTGGTAGCTGGAGAGATAGAAGTAAGGATAACGGGAAGAAAAGAATTACATTGGGCAACCACTCCATAATGGTTATAGCCAATGATACAGAGGAGTCATGACTAACCCTGGTCAATTCCAGTGTCTGTCCTTCACCCAACAAACCATCCAATCAACCAGTCAATCAGCCAACAAACAGCCAACTAACCAATCATGCATCAATCATGCAATGCAACCATCAACCAGCCATTCAGCCAACAAACCAGCCAATCATTCAAACTTCTAATCAGCCACCTATTCAGTCAACCAATAAACCAGCCAACCTACCAAACAGCCAACCAACTATGCAACAAACCAGCCAACTGACAACAAATAGTCAAACAATTTATCTTCTAACCAGCCAACCTACCAAATAGTCAACCATCTAACAAATCAGCCAAACAGCAAAGCAATCAGCCAATGGAACAGCCAGATAACCACTCAACTAACTGTGTTCTCTAGCCAGCCAACCATCCAAATAACCAGCCAGCCAACCATCCAAATAACCAGTCATCCAACCATCCAAATAACCAGCCAGCCAGTCAGTCAAATAACCAGCCAGCCAACCATCCAAATAACTAGCCAGCCAACTATCCAAATAACCAGCCAGCCACCATCCAAATAACCATTTAAGATTCAGCCAAACAACAAACCAGGCAACCAACTAACCAACCTGCTAACCAGGCAACCAACTAACCAGCCATCAAAACAACCTACCAACCAAAATGCCAACCAGCCACTCAATCAGTCAACCAAGCTAAGAACTAGCCAACCAAGCAGCCAGCCAATTCTCCAACCAACCACCAGTCAGTCAACTAGCCAAGCAACCAATTGGCCAGTCAACTGAACCACCAATCAAGCAACCAACTGATCAACCAACCAGCCAATCACCAAACATCCATCCACCCTTTCATCTACCCACAACAATCACCCAAATACCTATGGAGCATCCACCATGGACCCAGGCCTGTAAGGGCTACAACAAAAGTGGAGAATCACAGCCCCTGACTTCAAGGAGCAGAAAACTCAGCCAGTAAAGCGGGATGAGCACAAATAAAACAGCTGGAGATCCCTAAAAGGCAGCAAACAGGAAAGGCTGCACCAGTTGCCAGTGCCAGAGGCAGTCTGGGGAGGGAGAGATCATCATGGGCAGGAGAAATAAGGGAGGGTCCCTGGGAGAGCTGGGACTGGAGCTGCCTTCTCTTGCAGTAAGGCCAACCCTAGAAGTTACCATTTATTGAGAACTTACCCTATGCCAGGCATTCTAAGTGATTTGCATACAGCCAAGAAACCAACCTGCCTCACAACAATCCTGGGACAAAGACAGTGTTATCACCTGCAGCGTATAGATGAGGAAACAGAGGTGTGAGTAAGTGAAGTCATTTGTCACACACCTTTCACGATGAGCATGAACTTCAGGGTCTCTGGGTAATTCTCTTCAAGGAGGCCAAAGAACTGTGGAACCAAGAGAGATCCCTTCAGAGAGCACATCGCATCTTCTCCTACCTTCATCTCCTGTGCAATCTCCTGTTGGGAGGTTTCAGATGGCTCTGGAGGGTTTCCCTTCATGCCATCACTTCCACTGGCCTCTGGAGGGAACCTTCTCACCTCAAACTATTATAACCATACTCTAATAATAATTACATAATAATCGTTTTTAGTAAATATTATAATAATGGTAGTATAATAATAATGACTACTGTTTATTAAATGTTCACTATTTGCCAAGCAGTATATATACACTTTACATAATAACTTGCTGAAGTATCCCTACATTGCTATCCCCATTTCGTAGGTCAGGAAACAAGCATGGAGAGAGTTTGGTGGAAGCTGGAACGTGTGGTCTTAGCACAGTGTTGTCCCTGAAACCCATTCTGTGGGATCTTCCAGGAAACATATTAAGGTCTTCTGGGGTTTGAGTCACAATGAGGGAGCCCAGGACATTTTTAAACTAAATCTTGGCTCTCAGTAAGCAGCTGGTCATGGCAGGCCAAGCTGGTCATCAAAGCAAGTCGGGGGTGGCCCTGGGCCTTCTCCTCACCTCCTGGTACACTTCTACCAGAGGTTTCCAGAAGTGTTTCAGTCCCAGGCCCTCACAGTCAAATATCATCACGATGGTCTCAATCTTCTTCCCTAGCTGCAAGGATGAGAGCAAGAAGTAGTTCTGGAGTTCAGGGTGTAGGCTTGGGAAGATGGTAACCCAAGTACATGACCCCTTGGGGCTTCTTCTAGCCCCCGACTCTGTCCTCAGAGGAACAAGTAGACAAACCAGTGAATGCATTTCCCCATCATCCATCCACCCATCCATCCATCCATCCACCCATCCATCCATCCATCCATCCATCCATCCATCCATCCATCCATCCACCTATCCATCCATCCACCCACCCACCCCCGTATATATCAATTTACCCATCAATTAATTGACCCATCCATCCATTCATATTGTCATTAATTTATTCATCCTCCATTTTTCCAACTGATATTTATCAAGCACTTTTTTGTGTGTGCCGGACACTAAAGTGTAATGAATAGTGCCTAATAACCCACAGTTCTTGTCCTTAAAAAGTTCACTGTCTGGCTGGGGAGATGACAAGCAACCAGGTCATTCGGATCCTATGATAAGTGCTGCAATAGGTCAGCACAAGAGCTTCAGGGATACAGAAGAGGTTATTTAACCCAGGCGGGGGACTCAGAGAAGGTAACATCTAAGTTTCAAACCTAAAGGATAGATAGGAGAAAGTCAGGGGAAGTTGTAGGAGGTAGGTGTATGTGGTGGGACCTAGGGTTGTTCAGACAGAAGGAATAGCAAGGGCAAAGAAAGGCTCAGAGGGAATAGCAATAGCTACCACTGTTGAGAAATATGTATTAGGCCCTGCGTGCTAAACTGCATACTTGCATTATTTCATTTCGCTTTTGCAACCATTATTTATTAATATCCCTGTTTTATAGGTGAAGGAGCTGAGGCTCAGACAGGTGAAATGACATATTCAAAACACTGAAGCAAAAGAAAACAAAACAAAAAAACCCATCAACCAAGAATTCTATTCCCGGCCCGGTACGGTGGCTCACGCCTGTAATCCCAGCACTTTGGGAGGCCGAGGCGGGTGGATCACAAGGTCAGGAGATTGAGACCATCCCGGCCAACATGGTGAAACCCTGTCTCTATTAAAAACACAAAAATTAGTCAGGTGTGGTGGCGGGTGCCTGTAATCCCAGCTACTCAGGAGGCCGAGGCAGGAAAATCGCTTGAACCCAGGAGGCGGAAGTTTCAGTGAGCCAAGATCACACCACTGCACTCCAGCCTGGGTGACAGACCGAGACTCTGTCTCAAGAAAAAGAAAGAGTTCTATTCCCAGCAAAAGTATCCTTCAAGAAACTGTCTTTCTGTGACTGTGACTTTTCAAGACCACACAGCTGGTAAGCAACAGAGCTGGTGTTTGACCCCAGAGCCCTCTGACTGTGGTTGTAGAGAACACAGGTGTGTTTCTGAGACCAATCCCCCCAGCAGCCTCACCTGCTCCCAGCCATCCACCCCACCTGGCCTGGGCCTTACCCTCTGTGTCTGCAGGTCACACTCATGCAGGATGCGCTCACAGTCCCTCATCTTGGTCTTGAGCAGGTCCTGCTTAGTGACTGAGAAGAGCAACCCCTTGGGGTCAAGTGGACCAATGATGTCATACCACACGGGGCAGCCATCACGGTCATAGCCACACAGGCCCCCAGGCATATACTTCTGGATCACCTGGGCATGAAAAGATGCACAGAACTTGGCTTTACACACCTCCCTTGAGATCCCAGACCAGGCTGACCTGGGTGGCCCAAGCCTACACACACCATGGTATAAAGCACTGTCCCTCCCTGGAAGGCAGTGCTATTGTCTCAGGTGAGAAAGCTGAGGTCCTGCAGGGGAGGGCCTTGCTCGTAGAGGATAAATGGCAAAGCCAGGTCTCAGCAGACCCCTGGGCTTCTTAGGTCTGCCCCTGATGTCTCCCATGTCCCTTTCTGTGGGGAAGAGTTGGGTTTAGTGATGGAGAACACAGATTCTGAAGGTTAACAGAGCTGGTTCAAAAACAGACACTGCTGGGCATGGAGGCTCATGCCTGTAATCCCAGCTCCTCAGGAGGTTGAGGCAGATGGGATCTCCTGAGGCCGGGAGTTTGAGACCAGCTTAGGCAACAGAGAGAGACCCTGTCCCTACAAAAATAAAATAAATTAGCCAGCCATAGTAATACACATCTGTAGACTTGGGAGGCTGAGGTGGGAGAATCACTTGAGCCCAGGAGTTCAAGGCTGCAGTGAGCCATGATCATGCCACTGCACACCAGCCTTGGCAACAGAGTGAGACCCCATCCAAAAAAAAAAAAAAAAAAAAAAGCAGATACTGCTGCTTCTCTACTGTGTGTCCTTGAGCAAGTGACACCACCTCTCTGAGCTCCATTCCACCTCCTTTTTTTGTAAAATGGTTTGGATAATCCCTCACTCTTGGGACTGTTGGGGAAAGTCCCTGAGATAAAGTTGGCAAAGCAGAGTGCCCAGCTCAGGGTACATGCCCTACAAGTGAAGATGTGACCATTACTCTACTAAGATGCCAGTGGTGGCACTGTTCTCATCGGTGCCTCGATGGGCTAAACTTCCTTCCCACCCAGACAGGATGCTTTAGGCAATGCCCTAGGGGGCAGGGGTACAGAAGCACAGGCTAACCGTGGTGGTTAAGAGCCTGGGTTTGGGGGCCCAAACAGGCCTGAGCAT
Source organism: Pongo abelii (assembly GCF_028885655.2). Classification (NCBI taxonomy): domain Eukaryota; kingdom Metazoa; phylum Chordata; class Mammalia; order Primates; family Hominidae; genus Pongo; species Pongo abelii. The sequence goes on from NC_085929.1 coordinate 36,909,510, forward strand.
AAATCCCAGCCCTACCTTGGGCTATGGGACTGTGGGCAAGTTACCTAATTTTTGCTGAGCTTCAGTGTCCTCATCCACAAAATGGGGACAATAGTATCCATCATTGTGATGATTAAAGAAGCTCATGCTGCTAACATCTTAACCTAGGCCTGGACCTTGCAAGCCCCCAGGAAACATTCATTATGACTATAGGAAAGGAGACTGCAGGCCCGCGGGTTCCACAGGCCTCTCAGGCTTGCTGCCCCTCATTCATGGTCCCCAGTGACCTTGAGTGGTACGTCCATGAAAGACTGAGGTGTTTGGCAGTGTTGGCTCACCTCTGGGGGCTGCCAATCAAGGATATGGTCAATATCCATGGTCTTCCGGAACTCCATGTACTGAAAGGGAAATGAGTGGTAAAACCCCACTGGGCTCCCAGTGCCCTGAGAACGGGGATGGAAGGAGGGGCTTGAGGCATGGATTGCCCCTGACAAATCCCCTCCATAAATTTCCATAGTGGATAGGTCTCACCTTGCGGAGCATAGCCTCCGACTTCTGCAAGTCAAAATTCCGAGCTGTGGGAAAACGGAAGGAAGGTGTGAGACAGGAAAGTTGCCTTGTCTTGCTCCTGGCCAGTGGGAGCTATGGAGGACGCTGGGGGACTGGGTGAGACCTTGCTCCCCTACCCCCTTCCCTCCTCTGACCCTGAACATGTGAAGCAAGATTGTGTGGATGGACCCTGAGAGCCATGAGACACTCTGGAGCAGTTGAGACCAGGCCCCTCTTGATGCCCTCTGATCCCAACCTCTCCCACCTCTGCCCTCACCTCGGAGCCAGCGTAGAAGGAAATCATCATCGGGGTTGGGCAGGGCGGGAAGCACATCCTGGACATTTTCTCGGAACTGGCAAGAGAGATGCTGGTTAAAGTGGCTCTCTCACATTGAGCCTTCGCCTCCAGACTCAAAGACTGTTTTCACAACCTCTCCTTTCCTCCCACATGCAAAATGGCCCACATTGATGAAAGGATGGGTTAATGGTTGAATAGAAGGGCAGATGGATCACTGGATAGGTGGATGAATGGAAGAAGGATAGATGGGTGAATAAATGGTTAGAAAGAAGAATAGATGGGTGAGTGAGTAGGTAGATGGAAAAAGGAAGAAGAAATCAATGAATGAATGGATGGATGGATGGATGGATGGGTGGAGAGTGGGTGGGTAGATAAGTCAGTGAATGGACAGAGGAGAGATGGGTGTGTGATGGAGAGAAAGAAAGATGGATAGGTGGATGCGTGGGTAGGAAGATAGATGGGTGGATGAAAGAAAGGATAAACGGGCAAGGTATGGTGGCTGATGCCTGTAATCCCAGCACTTTAGAAGGCTGAGGTTGGTGGATCACCTGAGGTCAGGAGTTTGAGACTAGCCTGGCCAACATGGTGAAAATTCATCTCTACTAAAAATACAAAAATTAGCTGGGTGTGGTGGCGCATGCCTGTAATCCCAGCTACTCAGGAGGCTGAGGCAGGAGAATTGCTTGAACCTGGGAGACGGAGGCTGCAGTGAGCAGAGATCGCTCCACAGCACTCCAGCCTGGATGACAGAGTGAGACTCCATCTCAAAAAAAAAAAAAAAAAAAAAAAAAAGAAGAAGAAAGGATAAATAATTGGGTAGTTGAATAAGTGGATTGGAGTTTGGATGCATTCTTAGTTCCCTCCATGTGTTAGCCCTCAAAACATCTGCTTTTTTTCATCCCATCTTCTATTAAAACATGGTTAGTAATTATATGTCCTCTTCCTCCTTTAGCTCTTTGAATGACAGCACTTTCTGCTCTGTCTCTTGGGCTTTTACAGACTGGTCGTCTTTCAGGATCCCAAAGAGGAAGGGGTTAAAGGGCAGACCAGCAGCATCTTTCAGCTCCTACCTATGGTGCCTGGGAGGGAGGAAGGGGGGTGCCTGGCTGCCAGGTAAACCTCTCTGGTTCTGGCTCCTGGATGAGAAGAAGTCAGGCTTGACTTGGGTGGGCACCACCCACGCTATTGCCTGGAAGTGGTGCTAGTCCCTCAACCCCCACCCTGGACAGGGTTGATGTCACTGGGCACTGTGGGGCTTGACCCTTTGGGAGGTAACACCAAAGAGACAATGTCAAGGACGTGCTGAATCAACTGACTGGGGCAGGATTCCAGCCACTCCTTTCCACCCCCCAGCCCCTTTCCCCCGGTCTTCCAGAACTCCAGGGGGAGGGGCTCTCACCTTGGCCAGGGTCTCTGCCTGTTTGGGGCTCAGGTCTCCAACTCGACCGCTCATGGTGCTGGCTGGGGCTTGAGGAGTGGTGGCCACTATAGGCAAGAGGCCAAGCCTAGTTTGTCAGCCCTGACCCAGCTGGGTCCTTTTGCCCCCACTCCTGGGCGTGGCTCCAAGCGCCTCCTCACAGGCCAACTGTTTAAATTGCACATTACATAATTGGGATTAAGTGAGGTCCCGTGCTTGGCTTGGGGACAGATCTGGGGGTGCAGGTAGGCATGGAGCGTGTACCAGAGGTCCCCTGCCAGGAGGAGGCAGCTGGGAGGAAGGGAGGCTGGCCTCCCGTGACCTTGGAGCCCAGGGTGAGTGCCTGTACAACCCGCTGACCCTCCCAGGCCTCCAGTGACCACTGCCCTGGAGAAGGGGGAGTTTCAGGAGAATGAGGACCGCTCCTTGTGGGTACCCTTTCTCCCTGAGCCCCAGTCTTCCCACACTTAGGATTCTGCAAAGATCATCCCCCTCTACCCAGCTCTCACAGGGTAGGATTCTGATGCTTGGTCAGTGTAGTAAACAGTTCATTCACTTTGTTGGGGTTGGGAGGCCCAGGTCCTTCTTTAGTGTCCACAGTCAAAAAGAGGACAGATGGCATCTTTTGAATGTCACTTGCTTCATTTATAAAATGGGGCTGTTAATGCTTGCCCTGACCTCCTTATGTGGTTGGAGGGAAGATCTAATGAGACATTGGGACTGTCAAGGGTTGTGTGCATCTGAGGGATACTCTCCTTCAGCTCTCCTGGTCCCCCCTGGAGCTGTAAGCTTCAGCTCCAGGAAGGGAGAGACCCTGTTATCCATGACTGTCTCTGAAGAAACCATCAGTTTGAGGCTGCAGCATGGCCATATGGCCACATGGCCACATCTCAGCCTTGAGGGGGTCTGCATGGGCTGAAACCAACCCTGGGCTAGCCCCAGCCCCAGCAGCTGGGCTAGCCCACACCATTCTGCCTAGGACTTTTCTAGGTCCCCTACTCCTGGGGCATCCTGGGTACCCACCCCTGAGCTACAGTGGGCCTCTATTCTGGGCTAACCCAGGGTCTCTTTAGGCTAGTAGATGTTGGTCAGTATCAGACGTCTTCTCAGGGACATCTTCCTTGCTCTGGGCGCCTGACAGAGTTGAATCCATTAGGAGAAGGCAGGGCTAACGCTGGCCATTTCCCTCTGCCTGGGGAGCCCGTGGCATGTACTCAGGAACAGTTAGGTAACTCTCCACACCCCAGACCTGCCCCATTTCACATTCCAGCCTCAATTTCTGCAAAGCCCCAGCTGCTGTCTACACCCACTTCCTGCCAGGCCAGTAATGTACAGAGATTGGGTTCCTCCACTGCCCTCTCCCGAGACACTAATCCTGCCCATTTCTCACCAGTCTCCTTTCTCACCCTAATCCCTATAATGTGAGGTGTGCTAGTTACTCCTGGGGGCATCAGAGACTGTGAAGGAGAGCCAGGAGGGAGGGTTGGGGGTCTCCTCAGGAGTTGTGAGCCTTCACACTAGCTCTTTTCCCCACCCAGACTACAGATTTGTCAAGTACCTTGCTATGTTCACAAATCCTCATCAGCTACAGTGCCACTCCATAGAACTTCCTGTGATGGTAGACATTTTCTGTCTGGGGTGTCCTGTCAGACATATCTGGTAGCCACTAGTTACATGTGAAATATGGTTAGCGTGACTGAGGAACTGAAGTTTTAATTGAATTGGATTTTGATACATTTTACTTTAAATTGTTCAGTCTGGCTAGTGGCTACCATATTGGATGGTGCAGGTGGACTTTCATTTCATTTCATCATTTCATTTCATTTCATTTTGTTTCGTTTCATTTTTGAGACAGGGTCTCACTCTCTTGTCCAGGCTGGAGTGCAGTGGCATGATCTTGGCTCACTACAGCCTCGACCTCCCCAGGCTCAATCAATCCTCCCCACTTCAGCCCCCTAAGAAGCCTGGACTGCAGGCACATTCCACCACGCCCTGCTAATTTCTTATATTTTTTGTAGAGATGGGGTCTCATTACATGCATTACCTCATTTTGGCCTGGTGCGGTGGCTCACACGTGTAAACCCAGCACTTTGGGAGGCCGAGGCAGGCGGATCACCTGAGGTCAGGAGTTCCAGACTGGCCTAGCCAACATGGCAAAACCCTGTCTACTGAAAATACAAAAATTAGCCGGGCGTGATGGCAGGTGCCTGTAATCCCAGTTACTCAGGAGGCTGAGGCAGGAGAATAGCTTGAACCTGGGAGGCGGAGGTTGCAGTGAGCCGAGATCATGCCACTGCACTCCAGCTTGGGGGACAGAGTGAGACTCCATCTCAAAAAAGAAAAAAGCAGTGCATTACCTCATTTAAACCTCAGAACATACCTGTGGTGTTGGGTAGGTACTATTAAGCCCATTATGCAGATAAGCAAACTGAGGTATAGAGAAGTTAAGTAACTTATCCAGGGGTAAACCCATGCAATTAACCACTCTGCCGTTGTGCTGTTATGCTATCCCATAGTCTTGGCTCTAGGAGCTTCCACCTTAGTTAGGGAGAGAGCCTAAGCATGAAAGTCACCTATATGTGATGCAGTTGGCATCTGAGCCAGGCCTTGAAGAAAGGAAGGATTTTGATTTATGGAGAGCAGAATAAAGGGCATCCCAAGTGGAGGGGATGGCATGGGCAAAGGTGTGGAGGTGGGAAAGTGAGAAGCATGTGGAGGGGGTGGTGGGTAGATTACAGCAAACAAGACAGATTAGGACCCAGCTTGCATAGAGCTCACAGTCTCCCATTGGTGAGCATACCCTCTGTGCTGGGAGCTTTATATCATTATCAAATCATTCAGAAGCAGGTATGGGTATTCCCATTTTACAGCTAAAGAAATAGAAGTTCAGAGAGATCAAGAAACTTTTCTGAGGTCACACAGCCAGTAAATGAGGAGCCAGAACTTGAACCCAAACCTATCTGACTCTGGATTACACAGCCCATCCTGCTTTCCCCTGGAGGGCTTAATTTTGTGCCCAGAATATAGTAAGTGCTCAATAAATGCTTTAAATCATCATTGTGTGGAAGCCTGGATCTACTTGGATTCAACCTGGATTCGGGCTGCAGGGTGTCTTGGGGCCAGAAGGGTTAATTTTGCCTGCCTTGAAACAAAGGCCTTGGGGAAAGAGAGCCCCCCAGCCTGCCCCCTAAATCCCAGAGCACACTGTCTCCAGGTAAGGTCCCATGTGTGTTTGGCTCCTCATTTACCAAGCTCTCAGGGGACCATGGCAACAACCACAACTTAAACAAACAACCACAGGTGGGTAGATAGAACTGCTTGCACCCCACCGTGGAACCTCTCCTTCCAGCCGGTTACTAGGAAATCTGAAAGAGCCGCCCCTTTCAGTCCATCCCTGGCACATTCCTGATCACCCTCCCCTCCCAGGATGGATCTTGCCAGAAGCAGTTGGGTAGGTCTAAAGGGGCCCCTCCCGGGGGTACAGGAGCCTCGACATAGGGCAGGCATCACTGGGAGGAGGTGAGTAGGGGGCATTTAGACCACACAGATGTGAAGTGGGTGGCCTGAAAAGGGGAGATGGAAGCCAGGTGCCGAGGCTCACACCTATAATCCCAGTGCTTTGGGAGGCTGATGTGGGAAGATTGCTGGAGGCCAGGAGTTTGAGATCAGCCTGGCAACATGGTGAGACCCTGTCTCTTCAAAAAATTTAAAAATTAGCTGGGCATGATGGCGTACGCCTGTAGTCCCAGTTACTTGGGAGGCTGAGGCAGGAGGATCCCTTGGGCCCAGGAGTTTGAGGCTGCAATGAGCTTTGATAGGGCCATTGCACTCCAGCCTGGGCAACAGAGTGAAACCTTATCCTTTAAAAAAATAAAAGGGTTGCGGGGAGATGGAAAGGGATTGGGGCGCACGTCTCCAGACCCCAGTGGCGCTCTCAGTGGCACCTGGGACAGTCCACTTTCTATCTTTCTTTGGGCAGTTTAATCTCCTTTAATAAATAAAAAAAAATTTAAGTGTGATATAATTCATATATCACAAATTCATTGTTTTTAAAAATAGAAGGTATCAAGTTTTATTACCTTTTTATTAAAAAAAAATCAGTAACAGGCAAGAGTGTGAGAGACAGCTACAGAGAGGGGCTCACTCCAACACCGCCTGAGGAAAAGGTCACCCGGGGTAGAAGAGAACCCCTCCAGTGGGGACCCTGGGTTGGGGTGGTGATGGGAGCTAATAGCCACTGGGTGCAGCAAAGGGGGGTCATTCCTGTCACCCCAGCCAGTGGGGTCAGGAGGAGGCACCGCCCACCCAGGCTGAGCCAGGCTCAGGTAATAGTAGCCTAAAACAATAGCCAAGGAAGTTAGTCAGATGTTTAGTTCCTCTATGGAAACTAAAGACAACATCTTAGCATAAATTTCCAAGTCGTTTTTCAGAAACCTGGACCCCTCCCCAAAAGGATCCGCTGAAGACTGAACTCTCTGTTGTAAATTTCTTCCTGAAGGGCTTAGAAGGAGTCACACCCACCAGCCCAACCAGGCCCCTCCTCTCTGGAGAAGCAGGGTCCCAGATAACAAGCCCCAGCTGGAACCTCATCAGCCCTTCCCAATCTCCCCTCCCCTTGTCCAGGGAGAGAAGGGTCATCCCAGCACAGCTGAGGCTGTGACTTGTGAAGCCAGTTGCATTCTCTAGAACGGTGCTGTGCAACAGATGGAAATGCGCTCTCTGTGTGGTCAGCACGGTAGCCACGAGCCACGTACGGTGACCGAGTGAGCCCTTGCAGTGTGGTTAGTGCAACTGAGTTAGATGGAGCAGGGATCTCTCTTAGGGGCCTGCTGGGCTCCCCACAAGTATGGAAATAAAGGAAAACCCTGAGTTCCTTCCAGGGAAATTCCAAGCCCCCTACCTAGCCACGGGAAGTAAACAAGCAACTTGATAACCAAGAAGGTAATAGTAGCCTGAAACAATAGCCAAGGAAGTCAGAGTCAGAGGTTTGGTCCCTCTATAGAAACTAAATACAACATCTTAGCATATGTTTCTGAGTGGTTTTTCAGAAACCTGGACCCCTCCCCAAAAGGATCCGGTGAAGACTGAACTCTTTGTTGTAAATTTCTTCCTGAAAAGTCACACCCACCAGTCCAAGCTAACCTTCTTTTCTGCTGACCCCAGATTTTTAAACAAACCTTCTTTACTTTAACCAATTGCAAATCAGAAAACATTGACTCTACCTATGACCTGTAAGCCCCAGCTGCGTGATATCCCACTGTTTCAGGCCAAGACCAATGTGTAACCTCCATGCAACGATTTTGCCTATAACTTCTGCTCTCCTGAAATTTACCCCTGCCTTTAAAAACCCTTACCTGCAAACCATCGGGGAGGTCAGAGTTTAAGCCTTAGCTGCCTGGTCCTCTTTGCTGGGTGCCCTGCAAATAAACACTTTCCTTTCTATTGCTGCAAAAATCTCAGAATGGATATCTGGTCTTACTGTGCCAGGTGAGCAGACTCCAGTTCAGTTCCAGCACATGAGGAATGAATTAACTTTATGTGATTTTAGTTGACTTAAATTTAAACAGCCACACGTGGTTACTGTGTTGGATAACACAGGCCTAGAGCTTAGAGAAAAACCAAAGAACGCCAGCTGGGTCCCAGGCAGAAGGCAGAAAGAGGGTAGAACGGGCTACCTCAGCTATTCCAGCCCAGTGAAAAGGCACCAGGGGCCGGGTGTGGTGGCTCATGCCTGTAATCTCAGCACTTTCAGAGGCCAAGGCAGGTGGATCATTTGAGGTCAGGAGTTCAAGACCAGCCTGGCCAACACGGTGAGACCCTTCCCCCATCTCTACAAAAAATGCAAAAATTAGCTGGGCATGGTGGTGGGTGCCTGTAGTCCCAGTTACTCAGGAGGCCGAGGCACGAGAATTGCTTGAACACAGTAGGTGAGCTGAGATTACACCACTGCACTCCAGCCTGGGTGACAGAGCGAGACTCTGTCTCAAAAAAAAAAAAAAAAAAAAAAAAAGGCACCAGGAATGGGCAAGAAAAGAGGTCAAAATGCACCCAGCCACACAAAAATTCGCTCACTCAGCCGGGTGCGGTGGTTTACCCCTGTAATCCTGTAATCCCGTAATCCCAGCACTTTGGGAGGCTGAGGTGGGTGGATCACCTGAAGTCGGGAGTTTGAGACCATCCTGGCCAACTAAAAATACTAAACATACCGTCTCTACTAAAAATACAAAAATTAGCTGGGCGTGATGGCACACGCCTGTAATCCCAGCTACTTGGGAAGCTGAGGAGGGAGAGTCACTTGAACCTGGGAGGCAGAGGTTGCAGTGAGCCGAGATCACACCACTGCACTCCAGCCTGGGTGACAGCTGGAGATTCTGTCTCAAAAAAAAAAAAAAAAAAAAAAGTCCGGGCGTGGTGGCTCACACCTGTAACCCCAGCACTTTGGGAGGCCAAGGTAGGTGGATCACTTGAGGCCAGGAGTTTGAGACCAGCCTGGCCAACATGGCGAAACCTCGTCTCTACTAAAAATACAAAAAATTAGCCGGGTATGGTGTCAAGCGCCTGTAATCTCAGCTACTTGGGAGGCTGAGGCAGGAGACTTGCTTGAACCCAGGAAGCAGAGGTTGCAGTGAGCCGAGATCACGCCATTGTACTCCAGCCTGGGCAACAGAGTGAGACTCTGTCTCAAAAAAAAAAAAAAAACAAAAAAGAAAGAAAATTTGCTCACTCAAGCACCCAGTCAACATCAAACTAGAAATAGCACTTTATTTCCTGAAAAAAATATTTATCCATTTTTCTAGAACCAAGGAATAATAATATATTACAAGAACACAGACACAAATATCCCACTGTTCTCTTCATTATATTTTGGGATCTGCTCAGCAAAAACTACTTCTTAGAGGAGGCAGATTCAGAACAGACCAAAGTCATGAGCAGCGGAGTGTGAAATATCAAAAAAAAAAGAAAAGAATGGAAGCTAAGCTATGAAAATGCAAAGGAGTAAGAGTGATAGAATGTACTTTGGGAACTGGGAGGAAAGGGTTGGAGGGGTGAGGGATAAAGACTACACACTGGGTATGGTGTACACTGCTCTGGTGACGGGTGCACCAAAATCTCAGAAATCACCATTAAAGAACTTATCCATGTAACGACACATCATCTGTTCTCCAAAAACCTATTGAAATTAAAAAAAAAAAAATAGGGAAGGGGCTTAACGAAAGAGAGGAAAGGGGGAAGAATGGGAAAAGAGGCCTTGTCTGAAGCTATAAATAACTTTTTATTTTAAATTAATGAAAATCCTCTCTCTGAGCTGAGTGCAATGGCTGTAGTCCCAGAGACTCAAGAGGCTGAAGTGGGAAGATCGTTTGAGTCCATGAGTTCAAGGCTGCAGTGAGCTATGATTGTGTCACTGCACTCCAGCCTAGGTTACAGGGTGAGATCCCATCTCCAAAAAATAATAATAAATAAATAAATAACTGGCCGGGATCACCCGTGTAATCCCAGCACTTTAGGACATCGAGGTATATGGATAGCTTAAGCCCAGGAGTTTGAGACCAGCCTGGGCGACATGGTAAAATCCCATCTCTACAAAAAATACAAAAAATTAGCTGGTCGTAGTGATGTGTGCTTGTAGTTTCAGCTACTTGGAAGGCTGAGGTGGGAGGATTGCGTTGATGTGGACAGGAGGCAGGGAAATGCTAGGCAGAAAAGGGCAAGTTCCCTGGAGAGGCCCACACCCTCAAGCCTTGGACAACGGCACAACGTGTTCTCACTTTGTCTCTGTTTTCCAGCTTGAATGTTGCTTTCTGACCTGCCCCCAGCCCCCATCTTTTACCCATAAAAACCCCAGGCTCCATTGGCAGAGGGGTGGCACAGTGGCGGAGTGGAGCAGCAGAGAAGGAGAAAAGAGAAGCAGTAGCCAGGTGTCGGAGAGAAGCAGTTTGACTTCAGAGGGATGGCTTGACAGCGAGACTTCGGAGAAGAGTTCCACCAGGGACAGCTGAACTCCAGGAGAAGACTGCCTTCCCGCTCCATCCCTGTTCCAGCTCCCCATCCTGCTGAGAGCCACTTCCACTGCTCAATAAAATCCTCCATATTCACCACCCTTCAATTCATTTGTGTGATCTGAATCTTCCTGGATGCTGGACAAGAACTCAGGTACCAAGAGGGCAGGTGCAAAAGGCTGTCACCCTCACCATCCACTGAGCTGGTAAACATTTAAGCCATCCCTGGGTGGCAAAGCTAAAAGGGCACACTGTAACATATGTCCTCTGAGGCTCTTGAGGTCACAGGTGCCCCTGCTAGATGCTGCTATGGAGCTGCACAGAGTTCTACTTCTGGTGCCCAGAAGCATTCATCCCAGCCCTTGCACCCACTCACCTGTGTGCTCCCCCACCATGAGGGGTTGAGAGCTGCAGGCTAAGTAAACCAGCCAACCCCTTCTTGAGTCCCTCAAAGGGGTCAGGGGGACTATCTTGTTTCAGCTTGAGCCTGGGAGGTCAAGGTTGCAGTGAGCTATGATCACACCACTGCACTCCAGCCTGGGCAACAGAGTGAGACCCTGTCTCAAAAAAAGGAGTATCTCCTCTGCTTTTATCTTATTTTCAAGAAACAAACAAAGCAAAATTAAAAAAAAAAAACATTAAATACAAACTTAGCAGGTGCTGTGGAAATGTACAAGAGAATGAAGAACATCTTGGATTCTCAAAGTCTTGCTCAGGCAGAGACACTGCACAAAGGAATGAACCATTCAAAAAATTCACTAAATATAGATTTATGGATGGGCGTGTTGGCTCATGCCTATAATAAAATCCTCCATATTCACAACCAAGAAGATCCAGGCAGGACAGCATTTTGGGGGGCTGAGGCAGAAGGATCGCTTGAGCTCAGGAGTTCGAGACCAGCCTGGGAAACATAATGACACCCTATCTCTAAAAAAAATACATAAAATAAAAATTAGCCAGGTGCAGTGGCATGTGCCTGTAGTCCCAGCTACTCTGGAGGTTGAGGTGAGTGGATCACTTGAGCCCTGAAGGTCGAGGCTATAGTGAGCTGTGATTGCACCACTGTACTCCAGCCTCGGCAACAGAGCGAGACCCTGTCTCAAAAAAAAAATAAAATAAAAGTAGATTTGCAAATATTCCACAAATCCACTTCAACATGAACTTTTGGTTCTTTTTCTCACCCTCCCTCCCCAGACAAAAAGGTTGATTTCCAAAAGGCACTTGAAGGAGCCTAGAATGGGCCAAGGTATACCATATACTATGAAGACTCCCGTAGCATGATGCTAAGTACTCATTTACAGACACATCTCAAGGTGCAGATGGTTCTAACTACTTCTCCCTATTCCTGCCAGAGTGTGAGCCTGTGAGAGCAGATTATGTCGGGGGCGGAGTGATAAAAATGTTCGGCAATTAGATAGTGGTGTTGTGAGTCCCGGCTGATGGGAGCAGCACATCCTCAGCCAGGACTCCCAACACCACTTCCTCCCTGACTTCAAAGGGGCTCTGGATGAGGCATGTTCAGTATTGGTTTGAAGCTGGACCTGGATTCTAAACTGGAAGTTAAAGAAATAATCCAATTCCACGCTTGCCTTCAGAAAGGCCAAGTTTAATTCCATTTTTCTGCCAGAGCAACTGATGCCCAAGAAATCAAGAAGAGCCAGGCAAGCCAGGCACAGTGGCTCATGCCTGTAATCCTAGCACTTTGGGAGGCCGAGGCAGATGGATTACTTGAGTCCAGGAGTTCGAGACCAGCCTGGCCAACATGGTGAAACCCCATTTGTACAAAAATTTAAAAAAAAAAAAAAAAAAATATATATATATATATATATATATATATATATATATATATATATTAGCTGGTGTGGTGGTGCATGCCTGTAGTCCCAGCTACTTGAGGGGCTGAGGCAGGAGGATTGCTTGATTCTTGATTCCAGGTTGAGACTGCAGTGAGCCCTTATCCTGCCACTGCACATCAGAGGGAGATTGTGTCTCAATAAAAATAAAAATAAAGAACACACAAAACAACAATAACAACAACAACCAAGAAGATCCAGGCAGAACAGTAGAAGACAATGTTTCTCCAGACACTTAAAGGTAACCAGAAGGCTGGGCGTGGTGGCTCACGCCTGTAATCACATTGATTTGGGAGGCCCAGGTGGGTGGATCACTTGAGGCCAGGAGTTCAAGACCAGCCTGGCCATCATGGCAAAACCCCGTCTCTACTAAAAATACAAAAATTAGCCAGGTGTGGTGGTGCACACCTGTGGCCTAGCTACTCGGGAGGTTGAGGCAGGAGAATTGCTTGAATCGGGGAGGTGGAGGTTGCAGTTAGCCAAGATTACTCCACTGCACTCCAGCCTGGGCAACAAGGCAAGACCCTGTCTTAAAAATAATAATAATAAAAAATATATATAAAGGTAACCAGAACTGGAGATACTAACAAGACACTATTAGGTTGTCCTCCCGCATCCTAATGGCCACTCTTCAAAATCCTCCAACTTCCCTATCCCCTAAAGTCCAAACCAGTGCTCATAGAAGAAGCGTAATAATTCATTGCTAGGGGCTTTTTCATAGATGGGCTTCCTGCTCAGGTCGTTTCTGCCTTCATCCTTCTTCATATGGTTCACCGGAGGCAGGATCAGGAAAACAGCAGAGAGGATGCCCACGATGCTGTCCATAATCAGGACTGCCACGACCTCCATTCTCTCAAAGATGTTGCTGCCCTGGGCAGTGTTGGACATGGGTGCCTTATTGGACACATCCTGGTCCCCCGCAGAGGGTGAGATCCTCCTGGGGCTGACCTCGTTCTCCTCCAGTTCCTTGATTTCAGTGGGACCAGGTTCCCAGGCCCTGCCCTCTCAGGGATGTGGTTATCTAGAAGCACCAAGGGTTGGATCACTTCAGGGCAGCTCAGAGTCATCAGGTTCCTGCCCCACACACCCACATCCAGAGTCTTCCAGTAGGCATCTGGAGAAGTTTGGCCCCTAGGTGGTCCTGGGTTGATGAACTCAGTTTCTTGGATCGACTCAGGGGTGGTGGGGGTGCCTGCAAAAAGCAGCAGCAGCAGGAGCAGGAGGGTGGAGGCAGTGGTACCGCCATCCGGAGAGGGTGAACAGCCTGCGGTGAGTCAGAGCAATCATTCCCAAAGTGTACAATTCAGTGGTACTTAATATATTCACAAGGTTTTGCAACTATCACCACTATCTAATTGCAGAACATTTGCATCACCTCACCCTCAAATAATTCTGTACTCAGCAGCATTCATTTCCTATTTCCTGCTCTGTTCCAGCCCCTGGCAGCCAGGAATCTATTTTCTATCTCTATAGATGTCCATATTCTGGATATTTCATATGAATGGAATCATATAGTACGTGGTCTTTTGTGTCTGGCTTCTTTCGCTTAGCATAATGTCTTCAAGGTTCATCCATGCCATAGCATGGATCAGTGTTTCATTCCTTTACATGGCTGAATAATCTTCTATTCTATGAATAGACCATGTTTTGTTTATCTGTTCATCAGTTGATGGACATTTGGGTTATTTCCACTTTTTTGGCTATTATGAATAATGTTGGTATGAATATGTTTTGTATCAGTTTTTGTGGGAACATATGTTTTCACTTCTTTTGGGTATAACCTTAGGAGTGGAATTGCTGGCTTGTATAGTAATTCTATATTTAACTTTTGAGGAACTGCCTTTCTGTTTTCCAATGTGGCTACGCTATTTTACATTCCCACTAGCAGTGTATGAGGGCCGCAATTTCTTCACATCCTTGTCAACATCGTTCACATCTTTTGTTATTTTCCATTTGCTTTCTTTTTTTTTTTATCATAGCCATTGTAGTGGCTGTCAAGTGGTACCTCATTGTGGTTTTGAATTGCATTTCTCCAACGACTATGCAATTGAGCATCTTTTCATGTGCTTATTGGCCATTTGTATATTGTCTATGGAGAAATGTCTAGTCAAACTTTAAAAATGTCTACCTATTGGACCAGGTGCAGTAGCTCACACCTGTAATCCCAGCACTTTGGGAGGCCGAAGTGGGTGGATCACTTGAGGTCAGGAGTTCGAGACCAGCCTGACCAACATGGTGAAACCCTGTCTCTACTAAAAATACAAAAATAAATTAGCTGGGAGTGGTGGTGCATGGTGTCACCATGTTGCCCAGGATGGTCTCAAACTCCTGAGCTCAAGCAATCTGCCTGCCTCGGCCTCCCAAAGTGCTAGGATTACAGGCGTGAGCCACCGTGCCTGGCCGTGATATGGATTCTTTATTGCTTAGTTTAATCTCCCTTCTTCTCTCAGAAATTAAAATTAAGTATGATCATGATGACAATGTTGATGATACTGCTGCTGCTGCTGTCTGTACTATGCAATGGCCACCAAGAAGTCAAGACTCCCTGGAGAAGACTCCAGAGACCTCTGAATTGGGAACACAGCTCCTGGTCAAGTTCATAGGCATTTCCCTTTCCTCTTTCATACAACACCCTTGCTATTTATTATAGGAACGGGTTGCTATGGTTACAGGAACATGGAGGAGGATAGTGAATGATTCTATAAAGTGAAAGAGGCCTTAATTTGTATGTTGTCTAGGGTTGGAGTTGGCACATCTCTTCCCACAATGCCTGGGGTCACCCAAAGGGCATCAAGTGTCCCAAATTCTTCATGCCAAACTGGTCTCTGTTTTCATTGGCATTTATGGAAAGCCTGTAGTGCCTAAGCCTACTGGGGAGAGGAACTGGGTCTGAGGGTGATTACCAACAAAAGAGCTGAAGCAGTTGTCATTCCTCTCCCAACCCCGGGCAAATAATCTGCAAATAGTTCAGAAATGGATACTGCTGAAACATGGGCCTGGCTATCTGGATTTGAATCTTAACTTCACCTCTAATGTGTTGTGTGATCTTGAGTCTCACAAGGAAATTGAGGCTGGTAACATCCCCTTCTTACAGGGTACTGAGATGGCCAGTGTAGAAGAGACCAATAAGGTACCTCACCTACTGCCTAGCACATGGTAAGTGATCAATAGTGTAGGCCTTTACCGCTATTACGAAGCTAGTCACCCAGCCTGCTTTCAGCTCCACGACTAGGACACAGCTAGGTGAGCCCATTCTTTCCTGTTCCTTCTCCCCTGTTCTGTGGCTACCCTGCCCTACCCTCTTCTTGGGTCTCCCTGAAGTACTGGGTCGTGCTGCCAGACTCTGCCCTTTGGCAGTGCTCTTGATATGACCCAACCTGGGTGTGGACGGTCCAGGGAAGCACATGGCTCTGGTGGTAAATGGTCCAGGAAGGCACATGGAGTCTCTGGAGTCAGACATCCTGAGTTCCAATCCTGGTGCCACCACTGAGCAAATGACTCTGTTTCTGAGCCTTACTTTCCTCTCCTGTAAAACAGGAATAACTATGTTTATTTTATTATTTTATTTTATTTTAAGACAGAGCCTCACTCTGTCGCCAGGCTGGAGTGCAGTGGCGCGATCTCGGATCACTGCAACCTCCACCTCCCGGGTTCAAGCGATTCTCCTGCCTTAGCCTCCTGAGTAGCTGGAACTACAGGCATGTGCCACCACGCCAGGCTAATTTTTTGTATTCTTAGTAGAGACGGGATTTCACTGTGTTAGCTGGGATGGTCTCGATCTCCTGACCTCGTGATCTGCCCGCCTTGGCCTCCCAAAGTGCCGGGATTACAGGCGTGAGCCACCACGCTCAGTCTAACTATGTTTATTTTATAAGGCTGCCATGAAGATTAAACAAAGTGTCATAAATAGAGCCGCAAGCTTCTGCAGGTACTTAGTAAATGGTATCTGGTTTTGTTTTGTTTTTTTTTTTGGAATCTCTGGGAAGTGCAGCTGAGGCTCACTGCTGAGGGTGAATAGGAGACAGACAGGAGGCAGATGATGACTCTGTCATGTGACCAGTACTGGACCAGTTGCTCTGTGAGTGTGGAGAAGGGACCCTAACTGATAGGGCCTGGGTGGCGGTGTGGCCTAGGGAAGGCCTTTCAAGACAGGGTTTCAGTGCCCTTGAGCATGCATTTAACAAGGTTGGAGAGGGAGTACTAGGCTGAAGGTACAGCATGAGCAAAGGCAGAGGGGCAGGAACGAGCTTGATGAATTGGTGAATTTAAGTCATAGGATGTGTCTGGAACTGAGGTGCAGTGGCCAGGTTGCAGAGGGCCTTGCAAGCTACCACTGAGGCTGATTTTACCGAGGGGTACGTGGGGCACTAGAGAAGGGCTTATGCAGAGAATGATGTGATCAGATTTGCATTTCAGAAAGATTTTATTCTGGCTGCCCTGTGGAATCTGGACAGGAGTGGGTAGAAATGGGCACAGAGAGGGTACGGTGGCTCACGCCTGTAACCCCGGCACTCTGGGAGGCCAAAGTGGGAGGATTGCTTGAGTCCAGGAGTTCAAGACCAGCCTGGGCTTCATAACAAAACGCTATCTCTACAAAAAATAAAAAATTAGCCAAACATGGTGGTATACACCTGTAGTCCCTGCTACTCTGGAGGTGAGGTGGAAGGATCACCCAAGCCCAGGAGGTCGAGGCTACAGTGATGATTGTACCACTGCACTCCAGCCTGGGCAACAGAGTGAGACCCTGTCTCAAACAACAACAACAACAACAACAACAAAACGGAGCCTGCAAGTGACAGACCCAGGATCTAAAACGAGGTCAGATTGCCTTTTTCTGCCACTCCAGGAGGCCCCATGAACAGCCTGGGCCTGGTGAACTTGGCTTCAACCGGCCTGGAAAGTAACCTTCCAATGAGCCCATGCTAAGGGCCGCCCCAGTTCACGCTCCTGGTGGACAGGGGTGTGGCTGGCCCAACACTGCCCCCTGGTGGTTAAAAGCAGAACCCCCCCCCCCCCCCCCCCCGAGCATCGCTCAGTTTGGGCCGGGCCTCCTCCCTACCCGCACACCAAGTGTGCTGTCTGGTAGATGGACACAGGTTCACGGCTTACCTCTCCTACTTTGTGTTGTGTGATGTGATAAGTCATTTCCTGCCCTGGGCCTCACTTTCCTCATCTGTAAGCTGGGGATGGTGCTTCCTGCCTTAGCTTGGGCCTGGCACACAGTCGGTATTTGGGCGTGGAGCTGGCACCATCACTTCCCACCAAGATGCACAAATGTCTGAGCAGCTTTCTCCCAATCCTGGGCCTTCCCTCCACCCCAGGAACCCAGCACCTCACTTTGTCCCACTGTGTGGCCCCCTGCCCCACACTGGCCTTCCCTGCAGGGGCTCACACGCCATCAACCCTCGTCTCCCCCACGGCAGGGTGGGGGCACCAGCGGCGGCTGACCTGGGTACTGGTTCACTGGACACGGAGGCTTTGGCCAAGGCACTGCCCCCTGCTGAGCTTCGGTTTCCTGGCCTGTAAAATGGGGCTATAATCTCTGTCTGCTTCAGGACTTAATGTGAAGGGGCTGTGCAAACTGTGGAGTGCTGTGCCATGAAGCTCTGGTGAAGACCTACTCTGAGCACCTGCCTAGACTTTCTCACAGTGGTGTCCTCTCTGGCTTGGGCTCCTTGGGCGGTGAGGTGGGCTGGGGCAGGTGAGCCTTTCCAACAGCCATTGAAACACCCGCAACACTGGGGCCTGGGGTGGTGGCTCATGCCTGTAATTCCAACACTTTGGGAGGCCAAGGTGGGAGGACCACTTCAGGCCAGGAGTTCGAGACCAGTCTAGACCCCATTTCTAAAAAAAAAAAATTAGCCAGGTGCAGTGGTGCACACCTGTGGTCCCAGCTACTCAGGATGCTGAGGCAAAAGGATGGTTTGTGCCGGAGTTCAAGGCTGCAGTGATCTATGACTGGGCCACTGCACTCCAGCCTGAGAAACAGAGTAAGACCCTATCTAAAAAAAAAAAAAAAAAAAAAAAAAAGGAAAAAATGCCCATGGGTCCTCGACCTGCTGCCCTCCTCACCTGCTTCTCCTCAAAGACTGTGGGGACTTCCAGTGAGGAGATGGGCTGGGAAGGGCAGGTCCTACCTCCAATATCTGGACAGGTGAGGCCTGGGTATTTCCAATTGCCTCATTTTGAGTGAGAGTTTTGATCTGTGGACTCCTGCCAAGATTTTGCCATTCTGTCCTGACAAACGACACGGCTGTTTTGTAACTGGCATTATAAAATGGTTTTATTAATTATTAATAACTATTTAATGTGTACACAGTTGTCCATGAAGAAACAGGAAATACCAGTGAGTTGTTACCAGCGTTGCCCCAGGCTGGGAGAGCCCTTCCAGCTTTCCTCTGGCCTCAGACACCCCTGCCCCACTGGCCGCCCACCCCCAGTTCCTGTCTGGAAGGCTCGCCTGCTGTCATCCCGCACATCCGACAGCTCTCCCTTCAGGGTCACCTCCTCCTTGCACAAAGCATACGTGACCCCTTGTCAGGTTTCTTGGCTGGGTGCTCCCCCAGAGTTTGGCTCCTGCCCCCAACCAAGCATGCATGGTGACAATGCACCCACTTGATAACTGATCACTGGTGTCACTTCCACCTCCCTCCCTCCATGAGCGCAAACCTCTGGTTAACACAGTTGGGTCAGCGCAGGGTCCTCGGTGTCCCCAGAGTCTGCCATGCCTGGTGCTGGGCAGATACTTAATAAACACCCAAAAGCAGGCTGGGCTCAGTGGCTCACACCTGTGACCTCAGCACTTTGGGAAGCTGAGGCAGGGAGGATGGCTTGAGCCTAGAAGTTCAAGACCAGCCTGGGCAACATAGCAAGACCTCTGTCTCTACATTTTTTTTTTTTTTTGAGACGGCGTCTCGCTCTGTTGCCCAGGCTGGAGTGCAGTGGCGCGATCTCGGCTCACTGCAAGCTCCGCCTCCCGGGTTCACGCCATTCTCCTGCCTCAGCCTCTAGAGTAGCTGGGACTACAGGTGCCCGCCATCACGCCCAGCTAATTTTTTGTATTTTTAGTAGAGACAGGGTTTCACTGTGTTAGCCAGGATGGTCTCGATCTCCTGACCTCGTGATCTGCCCGCCTCGGCCTCCCAAAGTGCTGGGATTACAGGCGTGAGCCACCGTGCCCGGCCTGTCTCTACTTTTAAAAAATTAAATTAAATTAAATTAATATCAGTGAATGAATAAATGAAGAAACAAACTTTGGGCAAGCCACTGCCCCTCTCTGGGTGACTTTTTTTTTCAGTTTTGTAAAAACGTGACAGTGTTAAAAATTATACATGGAGGCCAGGCATGGTGGCTCATACCTGTAATCCCAGCACTTTGGGAGGCTCAGCCGGGCAGATCACTTGAGGTCAGGGGTTTGAGACCAGCCTGGCCAACATGGTGAAACACCATCTCTACTAAAAATACAAAAATCAGCCAGGTGTGGTGGTACATGTTTGTAGTCCTAGCTACTCGAGAGGCTGAGGTGGGAGAGTTGCTTGAACCTGGGAGGTGAAGTTTGCAGTGAGCTGAGATCACACCACTGTACTCCAGTCTAGGCAACAGAGACTCTATCTCAGAAAAGAAAAGAAAAAAAAAAAAAGAATTGGAAATGGGGTTGCTGAGGACATGTGTCCCTGCTGAGCTCCCAGTGTGCCCCTCCGCTCCTGAATTGGTAGGAGATTCCGCTCTCACCTCTGCAGGTGACCACTGCTCACTGCAATTCAGTCACTAGTGCCTGCACCTGATCCCATTTTTGTTTGCCACCCCCCCCAGCCAGCCCATATTTGTGATCACAGCCCTGTCATCAGAGTCTCAGGAAACACTTGTGCATGGGGCAGAGCAATCCTTGCTACCTGCAAGGACACCAGACAAGGCTGTGTTGATGGAAAATTGGCTGTAGGTAGTTACATGGGCAAGAATCAGAGTTCAAGTCTAGGAACCCCTGGTTTTTAGGCGTCAAGGCAGAGGATGTCAAAGCTGAAGTGAGGCATTACAATCCCCCATCATGACAACCGGTGGGCCTTGTGAAATTTAGCACAGGGTCCTCCCAGCTCCGGTTGGCCACAGCCTGCCATGGAAGCCCAAGTGCCTCTGGGCACTCCAAATGTCACTGCATCTGGGGAAGGAGCAGACAGTGTGGCCACGCAGCGCTACAGGGTAGTGGGGATGCCTGTCACATCTCCGATGCAGAGGCAGCCCCTGGACATGGGGATGTCCTGTGACTCTTGCCCGACAGCCTAGGCCATCTCCTTGAAGCCAGCACAGCCATTTTTTTTTTACTTGCCAATGTCCTCAAACACCCACTTGGAACAGGAATGCCTCGTGGCACTGGCTTTAAGAGTTTAATCTAGATGGTTTGCTGTTTCTAGCAGCAGAGCACCTGTTCAGACTCTATGTATATGCACCCATGAGTGGTGCAGCTGCCAAGAGAACCAAAGTTAAATGTTGACAAGATCACAGCAGGTGTGGAGGGGAGGGCACCGGGAATTCCCTGGAGACTCAGTCCTTACAGATTCAACTGGAAGGCTGAGCATGGCTTTTTCCTCTGATGGTTACCCATGCCAGGCCCCACCTCTCCATTTCCAATTTTCTTTTATTTATTTGTTTGTTTGTTTAGAGACGGAGTCTGGCTCTGTCACCCAGGCTGGAGTGCAGTGGCATGATCTCAGCTCAGTACAACCTCCAGCTCCTGGGTACAAGTGATTCTCCTGCCTCAACCTCCTGAGAGTAGCTGGGATTACAGGCGCATGCCACTACGCCCCGCTAATTTTTGCATTTTTAGTAGAGACAGGGTTTCACCATATTGCCCAGGCTGGTCTCGAGCTCCTGACCTCAGATGATCTGCCCACCTCGGCCTCCCAAAGTGCTGGGATTATAGGCATGAGCCGCCACGCCCAGCCCATTTCCAATTTTCCATCCAGTGGTGGCAGAACTAACTTGGATGGGCCCCAGTGCTCTGCTGGAACCAGGACCCTCACCCAGCTGCCTCCAGCTGGGCCTGCCCACCCCTGCTGACCTCCTACATGCAGAGAATGGGGCTTCTCTGCTCTTCAGGCCTGAAGCTGTGATGTCCACAGGACCTGGGAGCCACGCACACCACCTGAAGCTGGAACACCAGGCATGGGTGAGTCCTGGGTGGCTGGATCTTGTCGAGATGGATGAAAGGGCAGCTTCTGCAGGCAGGACCCATCCTCAGTGGACTGGATCATCTTCAGCGTTCTCATTCTCAGTCCCATTCTCTGGGAACAGGGAAAGAGGTTCCTGTCTGAATCTTCAGCATGGCCTATGTACTGGTGGCCCCTTCCTGCTTGGGCACTGTGCCAGGTGAGCCTACAATGAGATGAAATGGTGACGTGGGACAAGTGGCTCTCTGCAGCCACCTTCAGCACCACCCTGCCTGGGAAGGCAGGGGTCAGAGGGGTGGGTGTGAAGGGGTTGGAGCGCACAAGTAGAGGTGGCTGGGGTCTTCACTGTGTTGGGGAGGGTCTCATCGCCTTGAGACTCTGCAGCGTCTCCTCAGAGGCCTTGTCGGGAAGCAGCACCTCCACAGTGTAGCTGAGCTTCTTGGCATGCATCCGGCTGTAGGTGTTGTCGAAGCGCAGGACATCTGCAGTGATGGAGAGGTGATCAGGGAGCACGAACCCCGCACATCTGCAGGAAGAGCCAGCCCTGCATGGCTGCATCCCTGGAACCCTTGGGAATGAGCTGCATCCCTGGAACATCCTGCATCCCTGGAACCCTTGGGAATGAGCTGTCCAGGACGGTGGGTGGGGCCTGAGGGCCAGCCTGTGCCCAGCCCTAAGCCCATTGCTCACTGCCATCTCCATAGTGGCTTGCGCTACATGAAGGAATCATGATGGTCACCAGCACACAGAACAGCACACAGCCAGGGAGCAGGCGGCCTGGGAACAGGATCTCGAGCTCCACCTGCAGGGAGGAGCTGTGGCCCACGGACACAGTATGCTCATACTGCGTCCTCACCTGGTTGTGGTTGCACAGGTAGCTCTTGGGCCTCTCCATGCACCATGGATTCCATCACACATTATAGCCCCTGAATCCTCAAAGCAGCCCCATGTGGAAGGCAATGTCATCCTCATTTTACAGATGAGAAAATTGAGGCTTAGAGAGGTGATATGATCTTTCAGCGATCACAGAGCAAGGGAGGGGAGGTACTGGGATTCCTTTATCCAGATGTCCCAACCCAGGGAGGAGCCCTGCTACCCCAGGAGGAATGGGCTGGCTACATAAGCCACTTTTCCGTCTCGCAGAAGGCATGTCCTTCAATGCCAAGGTCCAACATGAACTCAGGTGTGATGAGTCACGCAGACTTCTCTGTCTCTACTCTCCTAATGCTTCCTTTCCACAAAATGAAACAAGGTAATGTGTTGATTTAAGCATAAGCTACACCCTTCTCCTCCATAGGAAATCAACCTTGGGTTATCCTTCTCCTAGCTCTGTTCCCAATAGACGTGGAAGGGCAGTGGTGTCCCTGAGCAGTGCTACTTCTGGTAAAGCTGACTGAGCTGCATCTGGCCTGGAAAACCTGGGGGTGAATGATAAACACCTGGAGGAAGTCACCGCTTTGGGATTCCTGGAGTGGGGTGGTTCACGCAACTGGGTGGTCCCCTTGCCAAGACCCCTGACTCTAAGTCCATGGCCTCTTACTTACCTGTCTCTTAGTCCAGTGACCCCGGTATAGGGGCTTCTTAGGAGCTGAGCCCAAGGCCCTAGGTTCTGAACACCAGCTCTTCCCCCACAATGAGTCTCTGCCCTCATACCCACAGGTAGGGGCCACTAATCCGATCCATGGCCCCAAAGCCAGCTCCCCTGGAGCTTACAGAGATCCCCCCACCCTCCCGAGAGCTGGAAAGAGGGCAAGCAGAGGGTAGACTGGCAGGGAAAACAATTCCAGTAAACCCTGCAGCTCTTACAGACGCCAGCCTGGAGGCAGGTGAGGCTCCCATCCTCAGGCACCATGTGGGCGTTGTAGCGCTGGCTGGGCAACACCTCCGTCATCTCCCTAGCCCTCTGCTGCTCCCCCATCTTGGTCTTCAGGAAAACCCCAAAGCCGATGTCCCCACCATCCGATGCGAACTGCCACCTGCAGTGGATACAGCCCCATTGGCGACCCCCTGCCTGGGCTCCAGGCCCCTCCCAGATGTGCCCAGGTGTGGAGTGGCTGCCATCCCTACCTGAGCACACAGCCCGGGAACAGGATCTCGTTCTCCACCTGCAGGGAGGAGCCGCGGCCCACAGACACCGTGTGCTCATACTGCAGCCTCACCTGCTCGCACAGGTAGTAGCTCTTGGGCACCTCGCCCCCGTAGTTGATCTGTGGGTGAAGGGGGTGTGTGGGCACTAGATCACAGCATCTCCCCTCCTTCCCCATCCTCTGGGCACCCTGTACCTTGGTCAGGCACTTGGGGTTGCCATCGGGGTCAGTCATGGTCCCCCCAAACTCCACGGGCAGCTGGTCGGGGCTGATGAATTTTGTCAGCTCCTGCTTCCAGTTGTCTGCGTGGGAGCAAGAGAGGGAATCCAAGGGGACTCAGGAGACTCAACAGAAGGCAGAGGGGGCTGAGCCTGGTGAGGGGACCTGATATGTCCTGGGTGTGCTCCCTTGGGCGCCTACTCCTAAGAGTACCCAAGACCTTTATGTGGCTCCCAGCCCGTGGTCTAGGACCCAAGGCATTGCCCGTGTGTGTGGAGGCTCACCAGGGTCAGGCCAGGGGCAGTGCCCGAGTAGAGGACGAGCCAGGGAGAAGCAGGGTCTTTAGCATCGACCTCTGCTTCCCAGGCAGATGGACACAACAAGGGCGCCAAGTCGCTCACCTCCCAGAATCACAATCTTCCTGCGTGTCTCCTCACTCATGAACGGCTTGACCAAGTTGAAGGCCACGGGGAACAGTTTGGGGGCTGAAACACATGTAAATCTCTTGAGAAGCTAGACCAGAAAGGATGTGGGGATACAGAGCCACAACCAAGAGCAGGTGCTGGACAGGATTGGACAGATATGGCTGCCACTCTCTGCTGTGTGACCTTCAGCAAGTTACCCACCCTCTCTAAGTCTTAGTGCAGTTAACTGGAAAATGAAGGTGAAATAATGTATGTATAACACCTGGCACAGTTCCTGGCTTTCAATAAATCGTTGTCTCAGGCCGGGCGCAGTGGCTCATGCCTGAAATCCCAGCACTTTGGGAGGCCGAGGCAGGCAGATCACTTGAAGCCAGGAGTTCAAGACCAGCCTGGCCAACATGGTGAAACCCTGTCTCTACTAAAAATACAAAAATTAGTTGGGCGTAGTGGTGCATGCTAGTAATCCCGGCTACTCAGGTGGCAGTGGCACAAGAACTGCTTGAACCTGGGAGGCAGAGGTTGCAGTGAGCCAAGATCACGCCACTGCACTCCAGCCTGGGTGACAGAGTGAGACTCCATCTCAAGAAAAAAAAAGAAAAAAGAAAAAGAAAAAGAAAAAAACAAATTAAAAAAATTAAAAACAAATGGCTGTCTCCCCAACCCAGTTGTAAGGGGTTGGGTACAAGCTGGCTCTAGGGTCAGAAATATTGATTCCCCAACAGTATCTCTTCTTTTCCACACTCCAGGTTGTCTGGAATCTTCTTGGGTGTGACATTTACATGAGACCTCCTGTCCTGCCCTGAACTGCTCACACTCAACTGAGCACTGTCTGTGGGCCAAGCTCTGTGCTCCATCTTCTCCACACACTGTTTCATTTAACCTCATAGTTATCTTTGGGGGGGGCTATTGTATCTCCATCTTACAGAATTGGAAAACTGAGGCTCAGTGAGGTTAAGTAGACTTGGGTAAAATCATAGAGCTAGTCAGATTTGAACCAGATCCTCTGAGTCTGGAACACATGACATCACCAGGGCAGCCAGGGACCATTCCGGCTCAAAGTGTGTCCATCCACTAGTGTGGTCCATGGACTGTCTGTTCCCATCCCACACTGACATAAGTAAGTAATAGTAAACATTTAGAAACTTACAACTTGACATTGCTGCAACATACCAGTGCATGATTTTGTATATTACAAAAATATCAGTCTGTGAAGGACTGAAACTAAAAAATAAAGCCAGAGGCCAGATGCGGTGGCTCACATCTATAATCCCAGCACTGTGGGAGGCCGAGGTGGCTGGATGACTTGAGATTAGGAGTTCAAAACCAGCCTGGCCAACATGGGGAAACCCCATCTCTACTAAAAATACAAAAATTAGCCAGGCATGGTGGCGTGCACCTGTAATCCCAGCTACTAGGGAGGCTGAGGCAGGAGAATCGCTTGAACTCCGGAGGCGGAGGTTGCAGTGAGCCAAGATCGTGCCACTGCACTCTGGCCTGGGTGACAGAGCGAGACTCCATCTCAATAAATAACTAACCAGAAACCAACCACACAAAACCTGGTTCTTCACAAAGGATGGTTGAAGAAGCCTTTAACTCTACGGCTTACCTACTGTACCCCCAATTCCTGCTTCTCCCTCCCCAGGAGGTCATCCCGGTCATGGGCTTACCTCGAATAACAATTAAGTTCTTCAAAGTCTCAGGATAATTTGCTTCCAGGATGCTAAAAAACTGTGGAGTCAAGATGAGTCTGGTTGGGGCTCTGTTCCATCACCTCCCGCCCATGAGTTTCTGTGGCCTCTGATGCTGCTGAGACAAGAGGCCCATCCCTGGCCCATCCTACCTTCCCCACTAGCATGTGTCTCTTCCTCTCTGTTATTCTTTTTTTGTTTGTTGATTTGTTCTCGAGACAGGGTCTCACTCTGTCTCCCAAGGTGGAGTATGGTGGCACAATCACAGGTCACTGCGACCTTGAATTCCTGGGTTCAAGAGATCCTCCCGCCTCAGCCACCCAAGTATCTAGGACTACAGGCACGTGCCACTGCACTGGGCTAATGTAAAAATTATTATTGTTGGTAGAGATGACATCTCACTGTGTTGCTCAGGCTGATCTTGAACTCCTGCTCAAGCAGTCCTCCCACCTTGGCTTCCCAAAGTGCTGGGACGACAGGCGTGAGCCACCGCACCTGGCCTCTTTGTGTTAATCTTGCTCCCCTTTCTCCGTGGAGGGTGGACTCTAGGCCAGCATCATTGGCTGGTCTGTGGAGCCCCTGCAGGGCATCCCCACCCCTCTATCTCACTGGATTCTCACATCAATTGACAGCTAAGGCTCACAGCTGGGAGCCACTGCCCACACCAGCCCCAAGCCAGCCGTCCACCTTACCTGCTGGTAGACCTCCACAGCTGGATTCCATAGGTGTTTCAGGCTCAGCCCCTCCATGTCAAACACCATCAGCGCCATCTCGATCTTCCTGCCCAGCTGCTTGGGACGGAGTCATATAGGTCAGACAACACCTCCAGCCAGGAGATCCTGGCCAGAGAGACTTGGGCACCTCTCCCCACCTTCCTGCCATCCCCCCCCGGCAGCCCACAGTGTTTTCCAGACAGATGGACAACACCTCACCTTTACGGGTGGGTAAGGGTGGGAGAAGCTCACATTCCACCAGAGCCCTGGGTGCTGAGGGCTGGGGAGGGGGCAGGGTGCCACCCTTCTCTGGTCCTGGTGCCACCCTGTAGACAGATGAGGCCCAGCCCCACCCCAGCTGCTCACCTTCTGAGTCTGCAGCTCACACTCACGCAAAAGCAGCTCGCAGACCTTGATGCGCTTCCGGATCATATTCTGCTTGGAGGCTGACAGCAGGAGACCCTTGGGGTCGAGGGACCCGATGATGTTGAAGTACACAGGGCAGCCTTCGTAGTCGTAGCCACAAAGACCACCCGAGTCATACAGCTGGATGACCTGGAGTGTGGATAAGGTCCTGACTCAATCCAGCTCACCAGGCTGGGTCCCTACTCCATCAGGTGGCTGGATGTGGTAGGTGGGAGATGAGGTCGGAGTTAGGGGGCCTCAGATGGCCTGGGGGATGCTGCTCGAGGCTCACCTCAGGGGGCTGCCACGTGACAATGTTGTCCAGGTCTTGTTGCTTCCGGAACTCCATGTGCTGCAGGGACACAGCAGGAGCTACAGGATTTTGCAGAAACCTGGGGACACCAGGCTAGGTCCCTCTGCCCACAGCCACCAAGATCCCGCCAGAGCATACCCAGGCTCTCAGGGCATGGGGACAGGAGGTGGGCTGGGGGAACTTGGGTCTGATGCAGAAAGAGATCGGGGGAGGCAGAACGAGATCCGGAGAGGAAGAAAGAAGGAACAGGAGAACGGGACAGGGTCAGAGTCTCTACCCTTTTGCTGCGAATCCCTGGGTCACGGTGCATGGAAGCCAGGGCAGTAGGGATCACAGATCCTTACCCTTCGGAGCATGTCCTCGGATTTCTGCAGGTCAAAGTTTCGAGCTGCAAGAAGAGGAGGTAAATAGAAGCTCAAGGCTAGATCTAGAAAGAGCCGTTCCCTAAAAACTCATAAGGAAATAGCTAAGGTGTCCCCAGCCTTTTCCTGACACACCAATAATACATTGAACATCTAGAAATGGTTGTTTGTTTGTTTGTGTGTTTACTTTTTGAGACAGAGTCTTGGTTCTGTTGCCCAGGCCAGAGTGCCGTGATGTGATCATAGCTTACTGTGGCCTCTGGCCCAGGTGATCCTCCTACTCTAGCCTCCTGAGTAGCTGAGACTACAGGGCCACACCACCATGCCTGGCTAATTTTTTTTAGATTTTTTTTTTTTTTTGGTAGAGATAGGGATCTTGCTATGTTGCCCAGACTGGTCTTGAACTCCTGGCCTCAAGCAGTCCTCCCACCTCAGCTTCCCAAAGTGTTGGAATTACAGGCGCGAGCCTCTGTGCCTGACCTAGAAATGTTTTTTAACAAGTTAAGGATCTTTAATCCTCTAGAAGACTGGAGAGCACTTGATTTCAGTTTCCAGTCTTCCTACAACCTTCTGGAGGCCAGTCTAGCCTGTATTCGATGTCCCTCAGGAAGCAGAGACACCCCCCGCCCCCCACCTGCACAGTGTTAGGGATAGTAGGGAGCATGGGGTTTGGATTCACACAGACTGGGGCTTAAAGTCTAGTGTTGCCCTTTTATTTCCTGTGAAACCTTGAGCAAGTCACTTACCTTCTCTGAGCCTTAGTTTTTTAAATCAGTTAAATGAGAACACTATCTGTTTCAGTTATTCAAAGAACACATGAGATAATGTATAGAAAGTGCTTGGCCCAATACCTGGCTCACAGTAGGTTCTCAATAAACAGTAGCTATCATGATTACCTATTTTGAAGAAATAGACACACTTTAATTGAAAACATGATGCTCTATTTTAGAGATGCTTTGACTGTTGCTCTCTGAGACCCCTGGCTCACTGAGGAATTTGTCCAATTGCAGAGGAGAAACAATATGCAGGGTCAGAGATTTTCAAATGGAAGGGATCTCAGATGCTATCCAGGCCTCCTCTGCTCTGATCATGAAACAGTTCCAGAAATCACTCCCGGCCAGGCATGGTGGCTCACGCCTGTAATTCCAGCACTTTGGGAGACCAAGGTGGGCAGATCACTTGAGGTCAGGAGTTCAGAACCAGCCTGGGCAACATGGTGAAACTCCGTCTCTACTAAAAATACAAAAATTAGCTGGGCATGGCGGCAGGTGCCTGTAATCCCAGCTACTCAGGAGGCTGAGGCAGGAGAATTGCTTGAACCCAGGAGGCAGAGATTGCAGTGAGCCGAGATCGCGTCATTGCACTCCAGCCTGGGGGACAACAGCAAGACTTCATCTCAAACAACAACAACAACAAACACAAAACTTAGCTAGGCGTGGTGGTGCACACCTGTAGTCCCAGCTACTCGGGAGGCTGAGGCATGAGAATCGCTTGAACCCAGGAGAAGGAAGCTGCAGTAAGCTAAGATCGCACCAGTCATCCAGCCTGGGTGACTGAGTGAGACCCTGTCTGAAAAAAAAAAAAAAGAAAGAAAAAACCCCCAATGCAACAGCTCAGCCTTGATTATCTCCCATGATGGGGAGTTCATTACCACAGCAGGCATTACCATTCCATTCCTCAGCAGCTTTGACTGAACCCAAATCTGCCCTGTGATGATTCCAGCCCCATCATCAGAGGTCAAACAAATATATGTAATCTCTTGTCAGTGTGGCAATTCTGCAAATATTTGAAGACAAGCCACCAAGTTCACCTGCCCGATCTTTGCTCTGGGCTATATATTTATTAAAATCATCTTCTGTGTCAATTCTGTCAAAGAGAACAGTCTGTGATGATGGAAATGTCCTGTACCTGAGCTGCTCATTTTGGTAGCCATTAGCTGCCTGAGGCTACGGAGCAACTGAAACGTGGAAAGTGTGATTGAGGACCTGGAGTTTTAATTTAATTTAATTGTTACAGTTATATGTGGCTACAGGTTATCAAACTGAACAGGGCAGTTCTATATACTTCAGAGATTTTAAGATTTTTGCTGTACAGGTCTTCTGTGTTCTAGGTTAAACTCCTGGGTATTTTATGGGCTTTGTTGCTGTTCTGAATGGTATCTGACTTTTCATTATCTTTTTTTTTTTTTTTTTTTTTTTTTTTTGAGACAGAGTCTTACTCTGTCACCCAGGCTGGTGCGCAGATCTCAGCTCACTGCAACCTCCGCCTCCCAGGTTCAAGCAATTCTCATGCCTCAGCCTCCTGAGTAGCTGGGACTACAGGCAAGCACCACCATGCCTGGCTAATTTTTGTATTTTTATTGGCCAGGTTGGTCTTGAACTCCTAACCTCAAGCGATCTGCCTGCCTTGGCCTCCCAAAGTGCTGGGATTACAGGTGTGAGCCACCATGCGCTGCCCTCTAGTGATTTTTATATCTGGCAATATTGCTGAATTTTCTCTTGAGTTCTAGAGGTTTTCTGTTGATCCAGTTGGTTTTCAAGGGAGACAAGCAATTTCTCTTCAAATATTTTAACTCTTTCCTTCTAGTCTTTCTACCAATTGTTATTTTTTCTTTCCATGTAACATTGGCAAAGGTCTCCAGTTGTACATTTAAACAGTAATGTTGATTGATGTTGTTATTCTTTCCTTGTTCCTGATCTTAAAGAAAATGCATCTAAAATCCTCTAATAAGTGTTAACATTTGTCAGAGGATTTTTGCTACGTAACCATTACCAAGTCAAGGAAACTCCCTTCTATCCCTAGATTGGTAAGACTTTCATTTTGTCTTATAAGTAGGATTTGAACCTTTTCAAATGCTCTATCTGCATTAATTGAGATAGCCACATAATTTCTCATTTCTAGCACTCATTAATGTTTTCAATGACACCGATAGATATTCTGTTGTTGAACTATTCTTGCACACCTAAGATAAACTTCCCTTGGTCACGCTGCATAATTATTATTATTATTATTTTTTTTTTTTGATGGAGTCTCACTCTGTCGCCCAGGCTGGAGTGCAGTGGCACGATCTCGGCTCACTGCAAGCTCCGCCTCCCGGGTTCACGCCATTCTCCTGTCTCAGCCTCCTGAGTAGCTGAGACCACAGGCAACTGCCACCATGCCCAGCTAATTTTTTTTTTGCATTTTTACTAGAGACGGGGTTTCACCATGTTAGCCAGGATGGTCTTGATCTCCTGACCTCATGATCTGCTCGCCTCGGCCTCCCAAAGTGCTGGGATCACAGGTGTGAGCCACCGTGCCCGGCCAGTCATGCTGCATAATTTTAATGCCTTATTGGATTCTACTACATAATATTGATTTAGACTACTATTTTTTTTTAAATTGATGGGGTTTCACCATGTTGGCCAGGCTGATCTGGAACTCCTGACCTCAGGTGATCCACCTGCTTCGGCCTCCCAAAGTGCTGGAATTACAGGTATGAGCCACCGCACCTGGCCTGATTTAGACTTCTTTATATCTACATTCATAAGTAAAATAGGCTGAGAATTTTCTTTTTTAAAAAATTGTATTAGCTGGGTGTGGTGGCTCCTGCCTGTAATCCCAGCACTTTGGGAGGCCAAGGCAGGCAGATCACTTGAGGTCAGGAGTTCAAGACCAGCTTGGCCAACATGGTGAAACCCTGTCTCTACTAAAAATACAAAAAATTAGCCGAGTGTGGTGGCTCATGCCTGTAATCCCAGCTAGTCAGGAGGCTGAGGCACGAGAATCACTTGACCCTGGGAGGTGGAGGTTGCAGTGAGCCGAACTTGTACCACTGCACTCCATCCTTGGCAACGAAGCAAGATTCTGTCTCAAAAAAATGATAATAATAAAAAGAAATAAAAAATTGTACTGATCTAGCTTTGAAATCAAACTTACTCAAACCTTATAAGGTAACTTTCACTCTCTCATAGGTTCTTAAACAATTTGTATGAGCTAGAAATTAACTGTTTTTTTTTTTTTGAGACGCAGTCTCTCTCTATTTCCCAGCCTGGAGTGTGATGGTACAATCTTGGCTCACTGCAACATCTGCCTCCTGGGTTCAAGCGATTCTCCTGCCTCAGCCTCCCAGTAGCCAGGATTGCAGGTGCCCGCCACCATGCCTGGCTAATTTTTGTATTTTTAGTAGAGACAGGGCTTCTCCATGTTGGTCAGGCTTTTCTCGAACTCCTGACCTCAGATGATCCGCCCACCTCGGCCTCCCAAAGTGCTGGGATTACGGGCATGAGCCACCGCGCCTGGCCAACTGGTCTTAAAACTCTGGTGGAATTCATCTGTAGAACCACTGGAGTCTGAGTTTTGGGGGAGGGGAAGTTTTTGCTGCCATTTCAATTTCTCTAATATTTATTGGTCTGATGACATTTTCTATTTCTTCTTGCTGGATTTTGGTCTTATATATTATTTTCTAGAAATGTGTCTTTCTTCACTTGGATTTTCAAATTTATTAGTGCATATTTGTTCATAATCTTCTCTTATAGGCTTAAGAAAGAATCAATTTATAGGTGATTTTCTATTTTGTTTCTTTCTTTGTTTTTTGAGACAAGCCATCCTCCTACCTCAGCCTCCCAAATAGCTGAGACTACAAGCATGCACCAACATGCCCAGCTTATTTTTGAATTTTTTGTAGAGATGTGGTTTTGTCATGTTGCCCAGGCTGGTCTTGAACTCCTGGGTCAAGCAATCTTCCTGCCTCGGCCCCCCAAAGTGCCAGGATTACAGGAGTGAGCCACCGTGCCCGGCTATAGGAGATTTTTCAATTAGGAACCAGAATGTGGTTTCTTATCCTATAGACAGTGGTTTGGGCAATGCTCATGGGATATGAGGACAGATTTTTCTTTTCTTTTCTTTTTTTTTTTTTTTTTAGTAACACCTACTATGTGCCAGGCTGAGGGGACCAGGGCAGGCACATCCCTGCCCTGATGGAACTGGCATCAGATGAAACTAATGGAACTGACAGACAGATGTGGGATGAAGTTAAGGAAAATCAGAGGGGGTCAGGCAAAGTGCCTCATGCCTGTAATCCCCGCATTTTGAGAGGCCGAGGTGGGAGGATCATTTTGGGTCCAGGGGTTCGAGACCAGCCTGGGCAATGTAGTGAGACCCTGTGACCCTGTGTCTACAAAAAATAAAAATAAAAAATAATAAAAACAAAGGAAAAGAACTTCAGAAGGAGGGTTGGGAAAAGCCCCTCAGCATGAGGCCTGGGAGAGGGTCCTCTGCCAAGCTCAGCCTCAGCAGTAGCCCTCCCCTTTCCCTGGGTCTTGGGTTAGTGAGGCCGGGACTAGCGGAGCTGATGCTGAAGTGGACAACGGGGCCATGCCAGCAGGTTCTGTCACCCACGGCATGAGGTGGGAGGCATCAGGACACCCAGCCCCCTTCCCAATCTTGTATCCTTTTTCTTTCCTATGACCTGGAAGCCTAGGTATCTGCAATCTCACTCCTTTATCAAGGACACACCAAGCACACCAAAAGCTGGGTTTTAAACCCAAAAAGATACTAAAGGAGGAGAGAGAGCTGATGCTGTATCAAGGGGCTTCAGTAAATCAACTGTCCCAACTCCTTCTTTGGTCCAGGCCAAGGGCAATGACATATTCCCCTGTCAAAAACAAATAGAAAGTGCCACAGCCAAGGGGGCTTAAGGAGAGCAAGACAACTAAATATAATGTGGGATCCTGGATGGGATCCTGGAAGAGAAAAATGAAGGAAATCCAAATAATATATGGACTGCAGTTAATGTATCCATATTGGTTTATTAATTCTAACAAATGTACCATCATCATCATAAGAAGAAGATATTAATAATAAGGAAAACTAGGTGCAGAGTATGTGGGAACTTTTTGCACTATATTTGCAATTTTCTGAAAATCTAAAACTATTCTAAAAATTAAAGTTTTTATATATATATACACACACACACGCACATATATATATATATATATATTTTTTTTTTTAAGACAAGAGTCTCGCTCTGTTGTGCAGTGGCATGATCTCGGCTCACTGCAACTTCCACCTCCTGGATTCAAGTGATTCTCGTGCCTCAGCCTCCTGAGTAGCTGGAACTACACGCACGTGCCACCATACCCGGCTAATTTTTATATTTTTGTAGAGATGGGGTTTCACTGTGTTGACCAGGCTGGTCTTGAACTCCTGGCCTCAAGTGATCCGCCTGCCTCGGCCTCCCAAAGTGCTGGGATTACAGGCGCGAGCCACAGGGCCTGGCCAAAATATTGAAAAAAAAAAAAAAGACAGAACATATCAGAGGAAGAATTAGTTCCTGGTAGGGACTTCCTTTTCTCAGGCACTGTGTGCATCTGCGACCTCATTTGACTCACAGCACCCTGAAGGTAGGGACCAGTATTATGCCCATTACACAGAAGAGGAAAGTGAGGTTGAGACAATGAATGGCTTGCCACGGGCACATGCTAGCACTGGAACTCAGTCACAGCTCTGCCCAATTCCAAAGCCAGCGTTTTAAACCCTGCACTGTATGTATGCTTTCCAGGCTGACTCCTGACTTCTCACTCATCTCAAGTTCAAAATCCATTCCATGAAGTGTAATGAGTTAAGATGAATTTTTCCCTAAGCTCTGGGGCAGTATCTGTTATTATTATTTTGAGATGGGGTTTCACTCTGTCGCCCAGGCTGGAGTGCAGTGGTGCAATCTCAGCTCACTGCATCCTCCACCTCCCAGGCTCAAGTGATCCTCTCACTTCAGCCTCCTGAGTAGCGGGATTACAGGTGCTCGGCAGCTCACCCAGCTGATTTTTGTATTTTTTGTAGAGATGAGGTTTTGCCATGTTGCCCAGGCTGGTCTTGAACTCCTGAGCTCAAGCAATCTGCCCGCCTCAGCCTCCCAAAGCATTGAGACTATAAGCGTGAGCCATCACATCTGGCTTGTTATTTTTTTAGACTGCTGCTGTAATTCCTAGAAGAAACTGCTTCTCTAGCATTCGCTAAATCCACTTCCTTAAGTGTTTGCTGGGCACCTGCTCAGTGCACTAGGGCACCTCGGTTCCTTTAGGGGACAACAGAGCCCTGTCCTTGGGGAACTGGAGGTAGACCCAAAGGCAAGTACTGAAAACAGTGCTCTGCAATATCTGCCGCAAGGGCTGGCCAGGCCAGAGGCCTGAGGCTGTCCTGGCTGTTAACTGTAACCTCACCTGGACTCTGTGCCCACCTGGTGCCTCATCCTTGCTTGACAGATGAAGAAACTGAGGCTCAGTGGAGTTTTGTGCTGTGCTCATACACAGGGGAGCTCAGATTCTAGTCAGAGCAGGCTGATTCCAGACCCTGTGGGTTTTTGTGTGTGTGTGTGTGTGTTTTTTTTGAGACGGAGCTTTACTCTTGATGCCCAGGCTGGAGTGCAATGGTGGGATCTCAGCGCACTGCAACCTCCGCCTCCCGGGTTCAAGCAATTCTCCTGCCTCAGCCTCCTGAGTAGCTGAGATTACAGGCATGTGCCACCACACTGGCTAATTT
Source organism: Pongo abelii (assembly GCF_028885655.2). NCBI lineage: Eukaryota > Metazoa > Chordata > Mammalia > Primates > Hominidae > Pongo > Pongo abelii. The sequence continues at coordinate 36,944,500 of NC_085929.1, forward strand.
TGTATTTTTAGTAGAGACAGGGTTTCCCCATGTTGGTCAGGCTGGTCTCGAACTCCCGACTTCAGGTGATCTACCCACCTCGGCCTCCCAAAGTGCTGGGATTACAGGTGTGAGCCACCGGGCCCGGCAAGCCTGTGTTCTTTACTACTCTACAGCTCCGTTCCCTCAAAGTCTCCCACTCCTCTCCTGAGACCCTCCTTCCTTCCCTCCCTTTCTGCCTCCCCTGACCCCTGCAAGCCTCACCTCGCAGCCAGCGCAGGAGGAAGTAGTCATCAGCACTGGGCAGTATGGGCAGCAGGTCCTGGAGGTTCTCCTGGAACTGAGCGGTGGAGGATCTGATGGTCAGCGGAGCTCTCATGACCTTGGGGGCCACCAACCCCACCCCTAACCCTTCCCACCTCATCCACCAGTCAACTCCACCAGGAGACCATGCAGGGTGCTGCCCTGAACGACTTTGCCATCTGAAAATAGGGCACCCTCCAGCCCAACATAGGAAAAAGAGTTGGGTCCTTCCCAAAATTTGGGAGTGCCCTACACACTGGAATCCCATTCTACATGTCTAAGGTGGGCCCTGGCATCCTTATTTTTAATTTTTATTTTATTATTATTTTTAGTATTTTATTATTATTATTATTATGATTATGATTATGATTATTATTACTGAGACAGGATCTCATTCTGTCGCCCAAGCTGGAGCATAGTTGCATGATCTTGGCTCACTGCAACCCGCGCCTCCTGGGCTCAATAGATCCTCCCAGCTCAGACTCCCAAGTAGCTGGGACCACAGGCACACAAGACGCCCAGCTAATTTTTGTACTTTTTGTAGAGATGAGGTCTTGCCATGTTGCCCAGGCTGGTCTCAAACTCCTTGGCTCAAACAATCCGCCAGCCTTGGCATCCCAAAGTGCTGGGATCACAGGCATGAGCCACCACGGCCGGCTGACAGCCTTATTTCTACAAGGATCCCTGGGAGAGTCTGATGCAGGCCAGCTAGACGGTTTTAGGAATGTTGTCCCTGATACTGCATCTTGAGGGTTTAGATTTAGAGGCAAGTTACCAAACCTCTCTAAGCCTCAGTTTCCTTATCTCTGAAATGGGGATAATAATAAACTTGTGCCAATCAAAGGAGTCTGTGCACGTAAAACACTTAGGAGTCTTGGCTCCGAGCAGGTGTCAGATATATGTGAGCACTCAGCCAGCGTGGACTGCCTGATGCCCCAGACAGTGGAGGCTTTGTGGAAAAAAACAGAGGCAGAGGTCAACAGACAGGGGCTGAAAGAGAAGCCAGGAATGCCTTAACAGGGCATCTGTTGGGTCTGAGAAAGAGAGGAGATCTCACTTCCCTGGGGACTAACAGAGCTGCAGGCAAAGGCTGGGTTTGAAGGCGAATCTGTGAATCCAAATTTGGGATTAGAAATATGAGGCCGGGCGTGGTGGCTCACACCTGTAATCCCAGCATTTTGGGAGGCCAAGGTGGATGGATCACAAGGTCAGGAGTTCGAGACCAGCCTGGCCAAGAGAACTGCCTGGCCAATATGGTGAAACCCCGTCTCTACTAAAAATACAAAAATAGTCGGGTGTGGTGGCAGGCACCTGTAGCCGCAGCTACTTGGGAGGCTGAGGCAGAAGAATCGCTTGAACCTAGGAGGTGGAGGTTGCAGTGAGCCGAGATTGCGCCATTACACTCCAGCCTGGACGACAGAGCAAGACTTCATCTCAAAAAAAAAAAAAAAAAAAAAAAAAGATTACAGACAGAGAAGCTTGGGCCCTAAGAACAAATCACAAAGAGAAGCCAAACAAACAAATGTTGCAACCTGGACATGAAAAGCAGTCTGTCTATCCAAGGCTGCCCCAGCAGCCGGATGGCAGCGCCACTCCCTCCCCCACAACCGGGGAACAAGGACCAGAGCCGGGTGGTGGAGAGCACGCAAGGACAGAAGACTGGATTCGGCCCCAGGTCACCCAGAGATGGGCCCCTGTCCTGCGTGCTGCACGTAGCTGCCTCAACAACCACACGCCGGACCAGAAGACAGAACAGAGGTGCTCTCTCCAGGCTCGGTGTTCCAGTCTGTACCATGGGGGCTCCAGCTGGGTTGGGCAGCGCCAGGCTGCTCAGGGCCCCTCCTCAAGCCTCCCAGCCCGCGATGCCCCTCACCCTGGCCAGCGCCTCCTGCTGCTGGGGGCTCAGGTCCCCGACTCTGCCGCTCATGGTGCCCGCGGGCGCAGAAAGGCACAGGGCGCAGGTCCGCCCGCCCGCCGCCGCCTGGCCTTGTATCCGCTGCCGCCTGGTTGTGCCTGCTGGGCCAGATGTTGGTCCCGCCCCGAAGGGAGAGGCGCTGGGCCTGCCCCGCCCTGCCCAGTTCTCTCCTCCCCTCGAGGATTTTTTGCTGCGGTCACCAAGCTCACCCTACTTGGGACAGGGAGGTGACCTGCCGAGAGAGTGGCCTGGGGCAGCTGGAGGCCGCCACCTCCAGGCCTCCTTAGTGCGGGGGCTCCCGCCTGTTCACAGGTGGCAGGAAAGGGAATACACTGAGATCCTCTTTCCAGCATAATGGAGGAAATTTTTTTTTAATTTTTTTTTTTGGGCCGGGCGCGGTGGCTCACGCCTGTAATCCCAGCACTTTGGGAGGCCGAGGCGGGCGGATCACGAGGTCAGGAGGAAATCGAGACCATCCTGGCTAACACGGTGAAAACCCGTCTCTACTAAAAATACAAAAAATTAGCCGGGGGTGGTGGTGGGCGCCTGTAGTCCCAGCTACACGGGAGGCTGAGGCAGGAGAATGGCGTGAACCCGGGAGGCAGAGCTTGTAGTGAGCCGAGATCGCGCCACTGCACTCCAGCCTGGGCGACAGAGTAAGACTCCGTCTCAAAAAAAAAAAAAAAAAAAAAGTTTTCTTTTTCTTATTTTGAATAAAATAGAGACCGGGTTTTGCTATGCTGACCAGGCTGGTCTGGACCTCCTGGCCTCAAGCAATCCTCCCACCTCGGCCACCCAAAGTGCTGAGATTAGGGATGTGAACCACCACACCTGGCCCACATGGAGGAATTTTTAATAAACCTGGCTCAACCCTCTAGGACCCCCAGGACTTTTGTCTAATGACCCCCAAGCTCCTTCTCCTGGCCTTGAACACAGCCTGGGACCTGTCAGTGCTCACTGACTGATAGGACAGCCTTATGTGCAAAATGGTTCCTGCCCTCAAGATGGTTGGAAGGATAAGAGGACGCACCCTGGGTCAGCAGAATGCCTGGCGTTGCCTGCTCAGTAAGTGCTGGCTGGTAGGAATATATTTCAGAATTGTGTTATTACCGAGGCTGTCACCAGAGCTGGGAGCCGCAGGGGTGGAGATCCTGGGATGTCCCAACTGCGGAGCTCCTGGGTGAGAGACACACTCTGAAGGTGGAGGCATGCAAGGTGCCAGCCGAGGACCAATGGAAGCCCTGGGCAGAGTGACAGAGCGGGGGGAGAGCCACGAGGCCACTCTGGCTGACACAAGAGAGGCAGGCGGAGATCACTAGGAAAAAGCAAGAAAAAAGTTCAGCCAGGCGCGGTGGCTCATGCTTGTAATCCTGGCACCTGGCACTTTGGGAGGCCGAGGTAGGCGGATCACTTGAGGTCAGGAATTTGAGACCAGCCTGGCCAACATGGTGAAACCCTGTCTCTGCTAAAAATACAAAAATTAGCTGGGCGTGGTGGTCCACACCTGTAGTTCCAGCTACTCAGGAGGCTGAGGCACAAGAATCGCTTGAACCTGGGAGGTTGAGGCTGCAATGAGCTGAGATGGCACCACTGCATTCCAGCCTGGGCGACAGAGCCAGATTCTGTCTCAAAAAAAGAAAACAGAAGTTGGCTGGGTGTGAATTTTCAAGAGAGGAGCAGAGGGGACGTGAAGATGAAGGAGAGAGTAAAACAGGCCACAAGACCCTGTTCCCTCTGTCCTCCCATGGAATCAAACCAAGCTCTAGTCCTGAGAGGACTAACCCAGTGGCCACGAGTCACAGAGGCTTTTGAGCCCACACAATGTGGCTTGTCATAACAAGCATGGAGACGTGCTGTAATTGTAAAATACAAACCAAGTTTTGATGGCTTAGCACCACAAAAAGTAAAATGTTTCATTAACTAATTTTATTTATTTATGTATTGAGACAGCATCTCACTCTGTCACCCAGGTTGGAGTGCGGTGGTGCAGTCATGGCTAACTGCAGCCTTGACCTCACGGGCTCAAGTGATCCTCCCACCTCAGCCTCCCGAGTAGCTGGGACTACATTCTCACCCCACCACACCCAGCTCATTTATTTTTATTTTAATTTTTTTATAGACACAGGGTTTTGCCATGTTAGCCAGGCTGGTCTCAAACTCCTGAGCTCAAGCCATCCATCTGCTTCAGCCTCCCAAATTGCTGGTATTACAGGCGTGTGCCACTGCTCCTAGCCTCATTAATTCATTTTATATAAACGATTATATATTAAGTGATATTTTTGAATATAATGGGACAATAAAATATGCTATTAAAATTACTTTCACCTGTTTCTTTTGACGTTTTAATAATTTTGAGTTATTTTTAATGATAATTTTTTTTAAGACAGGGTCTCAATTGTCACCCAGGCTGGAGTGCAGTGGCAAAATCTCCACTCACTGCAAGCTCCACCACCCCCCACCCCCGAGGCTCAAGCAGTGCTCCCACCTCAGCCTCTCCAGTAGCAGGGACTGCAGATGTGCATCACCACATCTGGCTAATTTTTGTATTTTTTTGAAGAAAAATACAAAACATGGTTTTGCCATGCTGCCTAGGCTGGTCTCAAAACTCCTGAGCTCAAGCGATCCTCCCACCTCAGCCTCCCAAAGTCCTGGGATTACAGGCATGAGCCACTGTGCCCAGCTAAATTGTTATTTTTTAGGACAGTTTTAAGTTCACATCAAAACTGGGCAGAAAGTACAGAGTTCCCACATATCTGCTGTCCCCATACACACACAACCTCTGGTTCCAGAGATATACATTTGCTGAAATTGATGAGCCTACACTGACATGCTAATATCACCCAAAGTTCCTAATCTACATTAGGGCTCACTCTTGGTGTTGGATATTCTATGGGTTTTGACAAATGTATAATGACATGTGTCCACCATTGTGGCATCACGCAGAATAGTTTCACTGCCCTAAAAATCCTCTGTGCTCCTACCTATCCTTTTTACTTAAAAAAAAAAAAAAAAAATGTAGCCACTGGGGCTGGGCGTGGTGGCTCACGTCTGTAATCCCAGCACTTTGGGAGGCTGAGGTGGGTGGATCACCTGAGGTCAGGAGATCGAGACCATCCTGGCCAACATGGCGAAACCCTGTCTCTACTAAAACTACAAAGATTACCTGGGCATGGTGGTGCACTTCTGTAATCCCAGCTACTCGGGAGGCTGAGGTAGGAGAATCGCTTGAACCCGGGAGGCAGAGGTTCTGGTGATCTGAGATTGCACCATCACATTCCAGCCTGGGAGACAGAGTGAGACTCCATCTCAAAAAAAAAAAAAAAAAAAAAAAAAGTAGCCACTGGAAAGATTTAAAATTACATATATGGGCTGGGCATGGTGGCTCACACCTGTAATCCCAGCACTTTGAGAGGCTGAGGCAGGTGGATTGCTTGAGCCTAGCAGTTTGAGACCAGCCTGGGTAACATAGTAAAACCCTGTCTCTACTAAAAACACAAAAATTTGCCAGGCATGATGGTGTGCGCATGCAATCCCAGCTACTCATGAGGCTGAGACAGGAGAATCACTTGAACCCAGGAGGCAGAGACGGGGGTTGCAGTGAGCTGAGATCATGCCACTGCACTCCAGCCTGGGTGACAGAGTGAGATTCGGTCTCAAAAAAATAATAATAATAAATAAAATAAAATTACATTTATGGATCACATTTGTGACTTGCATTATATTCAATTTGAACATTGTTTGCCCTATAGAGATTTAAAATATGTTTTTAGAAAAAGAAAGTAAATCATAAAAAATGCTAAAAGACAGTAAAAGTGACCCCACATCTCTGGAAGGGCATGGTCTGTGTTTAAAAGCAATGACAGAATCACAAAGGGAAAATGAATTGATTTGACTACAAAATACAAAAATCTATTAAACAAGAAACAGAATTAAGACATTTATCAGAGTTGGGCGCTGTGGCTCACGCTTGTAATCCCAACACTTTGGGAGGCCGAGGTGGGCGGATCACGAGATCAGGAGTTCGAGACCAGCCTGGCCAACACAGTGAAACCCCGTCTCTATGAAAAATACAAAAATTAGCTGGGCATGGTGGTAGGCGCCTATAATCCTAGCTACTCGGGAGGCTGAGACAGGAGAATCACTTGAACCTGGGAGGCAGAGGTTGCAGTGAGCTGAGATCATGCCACTGCACTCCAGCCTGGACGACAGAGCTAGACTCCATCTCCAAAAAAAAAAAAAAAAAAAAAAGACATTTGTCAGTATTTGCTGATGGAAATTTGGGAAGAATAAAATGTACAAAAATTCAAGTTGATAAGAAAAATAGGAAGGCACTAAGAAATAAATGGGCAAAGAATTCAAAGCACCAACTCTTAGAAATGAAAATGCTCAGGGTGTATTTATCAAGTGGATGAATGCCCAGTCTCCAGAGTCATCAGTGAAATGTGTATTCAAGTAATGAAATGCATTTTTTCTCTGAAAAATCAGCAAAAACAAACAACACACACACAGAGACACACACACACCTTTTAAGAAAAAACTACAAAATTAGCTGGGTGTGGTGGGATGAGACTGTAGTCCCAGCTACTCTGATAATAAGCCAGGCACAACGGCTAACACTTGTGATCTCAGTACTTTGGGAGGATCTCTTGAAGCCAAGAGTTCGAGACCAGTCCAGGCAACATAGTGGGACCTCGTCTCTACAAAAAATTTAAAAACTAGCCAGGCATGGTGGCATGCTTCTGTAGCCCCAGCTACTTGGGAGGCTGAGGAGGGAGGATCACTTGAGCCTAGAAGGTGGAGGCTGCAGTGAGCTATGATTGTGACACTGCACTCCAGTCTGAGTGACAGAGGGAGACCCTGTCTCAAAAAGAAAGAAAATAATAAAGTCAGTTAGAAGTTGGTGAAATTGAGACATTAATACATTGATGGCAGGATTGTAAACTAATTCAGCTTTTCTGGAAAACCACTTGACCATACACATCAGAATCCTGAAATATTTTCCCACTTTGCCCAGTGATAATCCTAACAAAAAATATTTTAAGCTTAAAGTTGTTTGTGTTTTGTTAACAGGAAGATTGGAGACAATTTTAAAGTAAGCTATGGTGCTTAACATAGTTGATGGAAGGGTTTATAACAACAGTTTGGGAAAGACAGGATCACATAATGCATGCTTTATGCTTCTGGAACATAAAACAAAAACTACTCAGTAAAAGAAAAACTGGATAAGAAAAGAAATTTGGGGCTGGGCCCAGTGGCTCACGCTTGTAATCCCAACACTGGGAGGCTGAGGTAGGTGGCTCGCTTGAGCCCAGGTGTTGGAAAACAGCCTGGGCAACAAAATGAGACCCCATCTCTGCAGAAAATCGAAAAATTAGCCAGGTGTGGCGGCACGCACCAGTGGTCCCATCTACACCAGACGCTGAGGCAGGAGGATTGCCTGAGCCGGGGAGATCGAGGGTAAAGTGAGCCATGTTTATGCCACTGAACTCCGGCTTTGGCAACAGAGAGGAGACCTTGTCTCAAAAAAAAAAAAAAAAAAAAAAAAATTGTTTTAAACAAATTTGCCCCAACTTTTCCCGGTTTCTGAGGAGTGGGAGAAGTCGTATTTTGAAATACCAGAGGTAACAAATCACCTCCCAAGAGAAGCTTTTATTTAACTATCACTTACAGGTACTTTCTAATTATCAGGCTGGCTCTAAGGGTTTGTAAATATTATTATAGCTCAGGGATGTCCAATGGAAAAATAATACAAGCCACACAGATAACTTTCAATTCTCTAGAGCTGTGTAAAAACTCATTCCAAGCGCCGGACGCGGTGGCTCACGCCTGTAGTCCCAGCACTCTGGGGGGCCGAGGCAGGCGGATCGCAAGGTCAGGGGATCGATCTTGGCCAGTATGGTGAAAAATTAGCCGGGCATGGTGGCGCACGCCTGTAGTCCCAGCTACTCTGGAGGCTGAGGCAAGCGAATCACTTGAACTCGGGAGGCAGAGGTTGCAGTGAGCCGAGATCGCGCCACTGCATTCCAGCCTGGGTGACAAGAGCAAAACTGTGTCTCAAAAAAAAAAAAAAAAAATTATTCTAAGCAGACAGCGGTGGCTTGCACTTGTAATCTCAGTTGCTTGGGAGGCTAAGGTGGGAGGATCACTTGAGGCCAGGAGTTTAAGACCAGCCTAGGCAACAAAGCAAGACCTTGTCTCTAAAAAAAATTTTTTAAAAATTAGCCAGAAAAAATATCCCAGGCATGGTGACATGAGCCTGTGGTCCTAGCCACCTGGGAGGCTGAGGCAAGAGGATTGCTTGAGCCCAAGAGTTTAAGGCTGCAGTGAGCTATGATCAGACCAAGAGGTGAAGCCAGCTGAACTTCTGGGTGGGGTAGGGACTTGGAGAACTGTTCTGTCTTACAAGAGGATTGTGAAATGCACCAATCAGCACTCTGTGGCTTGCTAGAGGTTTGTAAAATGTGCCAATCAGTGCTCTGTAAAAACGCACCAATCAGCACTCTGTGGCTAGCTAGAGGTTTGTAAAATGGACCAATCAGCACTCTGTAAAATGGACCAATCAGTGCTCTGTAAAATGGACCAATCAACACTCTGTAAGATGGACCAATTGGCACTCTGTAAAATGGACCAGTCAGCAGGATGTGTGCGGGGACAAATAAGGGAATAAACGCTGGCCACCCCGCTACCCACCACGCGCCAGCCAGCAGCGGCAACTTGCTTGGGTCTCTTTCCACAGTGCAGTATCTTTGTTCTTTTGCTCTTCACAGTAAATCTTGCTGTTCCTCACTCTTTGGGTCCCTGCCACCTTTAAGAGCTGTAACAGTCACCCTGAAGGTCCACAGCTTCATTCTTGAAGTTAGCTAGACCACGAACCCACTGGAAGGAACAAACTCTGGACACAAGACCACTGCATGCCAGCCTCAACAACAGAGAGATCCCATCTCAAAACAAAAAAATTATTTTAATAATATATCTGGCTGGGTGCAGTGGCTCACACCTGTAATCCCAGCACTTTGGGAAGCCAAGGCAGGGGGATTACCTGAAGTCAGGAGCTCAAGACCAGCCTGGCCAACAGGGTGAAACCCAGTCTCTACAAAAATACAAAAATTAGTTGGGCATGATGGCGGGTACGTATAACCCCAGCTACTTGGGAGGCTGAGGCAGGAGAATTGCTTCAACCCGGGAAGCAGAGGTTGCAGTGAGCTGAGATCACACCATTACACTCCAGTCTGGGAAGCAGAGAGAGATTTCGTCTCAAAACAAACAAAACAAAAAATAATACATCCAAAATATCATTTTAATGTGATAAATATGATTAACAAATTAGATAAGTTAATTACCTCATTAATCATTAATAGTGAGATATGTTGCTTTTTTTTGTACTAAATCTTTAAAATCCTGTGTGTATTTAATACAGCACATTTTGATTGTAACTGGCTATATTTTGAGTGAGTGTTCAATAAGCCACGTATATCCCCTACCAAATTCATGTTGAAGTCCTATTCCCTGGTACTTTAGAACGTGACCTTACTTGGAAACGGGTCATTGCAGATGTAATTAGTGGTCTAGGGGAGTCGAGTGGGCCTCTAGTCCAGTATGTCCTTATAAATGGTGCCATTTAGATGCACATGGGGAGACACGCACATAGGGAGACATCATGTGAAGATGAAAACAGATTGTGGAGTGATGCATCTATAATACAAGTCAAGGGGCGCCAAAGATTACTGGCCAACCATCAGAAGTTAGAGGAGAGGTGGTAAAAGAGTCTTCCTCACAGTCCTTAGCAGGAACCAACCCTGCTGACACCTTGATCTTGGACTTCCAGCCTCCAGAATTCAGAGAATAAAATTCTGTTGTTCAAGCTGCTCAGTGTGGGGCACTGTGTTACAGCAGTCCTAGTGCACTAATCGGATGAGTGGTTGCCATATGGGATAGTGCAGCATTAGTGCATTTAATCCTCCTGACTGTGCTGTGCAGTTGGGCTGGGAAACTAAAGCTTGAAGAGCCTCCTGAGGTCTCATATCCAGCAAGCAGCAATGCCAAGACCGGAGCCCTGGCGTTTGTCACTATGTCATGTCCTTCTGCCGGCTGAGCTCCCCTGGTTTTAGGTCACCCTCATGTCCCCATCTATTCAATACAGGGCAGACATCCTTCCCTGAGCCTGCAGCACAAAGATGCTTCCTTCATACCTCAGCTGTTGCCGGGCGTGGAGAACTTTAGTTCTAACCATCTGGGTGCCAGTGGTTTGGGGGGCAGATAACGCCTCTCTTCCGTGGTGTGCCCTTCTCTTCCAGCCTTCCGAAATGTGGCTCATGCCCACGGTCCGTCCTGACCCGTGAGCTGAGAAGCTGGACTGTGATGATGGTGCTCTCATGGTATACAACCTGCATCCCACATCTTAATGCCCTTGCACTGTGATGCCTCTCACTCCCACCTTCCAAGTGTTCCTAAAATTTCTGACATTATTAATTGGCCCCAGGTCCCCTGCTGACAGCCCTCATTAAAGCCGGTGGCCTGCCATCTGAAGAGAACTCCCTGGGGTGAATGACATGCATTGTGGGAAGTGAAATGGGCCTTTGCCCTCCATCAAAGCTGTATCAGCCTCTCCCTGAGGATGTCTTGACCAGACAGATCCCACTGGATGCTGCTCCAACTGTGTTGGACTTGGCATGAGTGACTCTGGGGAGAGGGCTGGGAGGAAGCTGCCTGACACAGGTGCCCGGGGCAGGGCAGCCTCCTCTCACCTGGGCCTGACTGGGAGGTGGAAATGAGGCTCTAGGGCCTAATCAGAAGAAGTTTTCTTAGCTCCCCTCACCAACCCAGGGTGACCTCAGTGAAAGGAGGGGCCTGGTGTGGCCATGCCCTCCCTACTTCCCCAAGGAAGGGGGATGACCACTAGGGCCTGGAAGACAGAGGGATGGGGAAGGGGAACCTAACCAGCTGCCCTAAAGTCCTGGGACCAGGGGAAAAGGTGGATTAGGGTTCAGGGGCCCTAGGGCCACACTTGGACTTCTTTCTTTCCCTATAAAAGCCAGGAGGAGGTGGGTGCAGTGGCTCATGCCTATAATCCCAGCACTTTAGGAGGCCAAAGCAGGAGGATTGCTTAAGGCCAGAAGTTTGAGACTAGCCTGGGCAACATAGTGAGACCGCGTCTCCTCAAAAAGAAGAAAAAAAAAAATAGCCAATAGATTAGAAAGCACCTATAGTCCCAGCTACTTGGGGGTCTGAGGTGAGAGGCTTACTTGAGCCCAGGAGTTCGAGGCTGCATTGAGCTATGATTGTGCCACTGAACTCCAGCCTGGGCAATAGAACAAGACCCTGTCTCAAAAAAAAAAAAAAAAAAAAAAAAAAAAGCCCAGGTGCAGTGGCTCATGCCCGTAATCCCAGCACGTTGGAATGCTGAGGTAGGTGGATCACCTGAGGTCGGGATTTTGAGACCAGCCTGGCCAACATGGCAAAACCCCGTCTCTATTAAAAATACAAAAATTTAGCCAGGCATGGTGGTGGGTGCCTGTAATCCCAGCTACTTGGGAGGCTGAGGCAGGAGAATCACTTGAACCAGGGAGGCGGAGGTTGCAGTGAACTGAGACCGAGCCATTGCACTCCAGCCTGGGCAACAAGAACAAAACTCCATCTCAAAAAAGAAAAAGAGAAAAAGCCAGGAGGTCCCTGGCCTTTCCCAAGCCACAGTACACCAGGTCAGGAGTATATGGGGCCGTTTAATCGCTCCTTGCTGCTTTCTCCTACCACAAGGCCTTTGGACATGCTGTTCCCTCTGACTTGAACACTCTTCCCTCATCTCCCTGCACACCTCCTAGTTAGTGGCACCTCACATCCTCAGACCTCCTGGTTAAATGGTCAAACAGACCCTACTCCTCTTTTTCAGAGTATGATCTTCATTAGGCATTGCTTGTGGTGACTGACTCACCCCCTTAACTCTCACCATATTTGCCATGCTCATCGTGGTACCCATGATCGTACTTTACAGATGCAGAGACTGAGCTTCTGGGGCTGGTAACAGCCTGAGCCAGGATTTGAACCTTATCCATTTGCATCCAAGGCCTCTTGTCCTTAATCACCAGACTATCCTGGCTCCCTGAAGATCATGTGTTCCGGGAGAGGTCTAAGCAACAGCACTGCGCTGGGGGCTCCTGGAATGTCTCCTAAAGGAGATGGCATTTAGGCTGGGCCTCTAAGGTAGAAAGGGGAGGAGGACATTCTCGGTAGAGGTGACCACCCAAAGAAACTCACAGAGGTAAGAGAGAGGAGAAACGCCACGAAGGCAGCATGCTTGAAAACATTGAGGGGAGGTCACCAAGGAACTTCAGGCCATGCTGGGGGCTTTGGGCCATCCCTTCTCAGTGGTGGGCAGCCATGGAAGGTTTCAAAGGAAGAGACCAGTGTGATTCCACCTGTGCCTGGAAGATAACCATGGGCCCGATCTGAAGAATGACCTGGGAATAGCGGACATTCAGAGCAGGGAAACTGGTCTGAAGGCTGTTGCAAAGATTCATGGTGGGTGTGAGGAGGAGCAAGCAGTGGTAGGGGAGAGGTCAGTGCCTCACCTTTGCTCCACACCAGATCTCTATCAGCAAGCTCGCTCAGGGAGTATCAAGGGCTGGGTATCGCTTAGTACCTGGTCTGTGGACATCATGTTCTACCTGTAAATTACAAATACATTACAGCTGATTGTTTTGAGCACGTCAGATAACTTGGATGCAGGGCAGGCAAGCCCTAAAGTGGGGCTTAGCCTTTGCGGGTTCTTGACTTTGCCCAGGAAAGAATTCAAGGGCAAGCTGGAGGTAGAAGAAAACAGCTTTATCGAAGAGGCAGTGTTATAGGTCTGTGACTGCCCCTGCAGAGCGGGGCTACCCCATAGGCAGGGAGTAGCAGCCCAGGACAGTTTTGCAGTCACATTTATACCCACTTTTAATAACATGCGGATCAAGGGGTGGTTTATGCAGAAATTTCTAGGGAAGGGGTAGTAACTTTTGGGTCATGGGGTCATTGCCTTGGAAAGGGGCGGTAACTCCCAAGTGTTGTTATGGCAATGGTAAACTGATATGGCACACTGATGGTCGTGTCTGATGGAACGCTGCTTCCAGTCCTGCCCTGTTTTAGCTTGTCCTCAATTTGGTCCAGTGTCCAAGTCCTGCCCCTGGCGTCAAGTCCCATCTCCTACCTCACTTTAAACAGCAAATGCAGAGATCCAGTGGTCCCCCAAATTAGTACTATGCTTATATTTAAACCTGTTCCTAAACATCCCACCTGAAATTAATCTGTGGATTGACTCTGTTCTGCTTTTATACCTTCCTACAGTGTAGTCACATGGTTACAGTGTAGGGTTACAGCTGCACGCTTTGACATCTTCCTTGAGTTTCAAAATTAGCATTTTACTATTTTGTTGGAATTGTTATCTGAATAGGCCCAACTGAAACAAAATTGGCATTAGACATTTCTTGGTGTTACAACTCCAAGTTATTAACCAATTAACTCTACATTGCAGGGGGCATGGAACCTGGGACTTCTCCCAAGGGGATTCAAACCTGAGCTGATGGTTATCAGGCTGAATTTACTAGGTATGGTTAAACTTTGTTACCTCAATCAGACTTGCCAAGTTCACACCTTTTATGCAGGGTGGGTTGATTTGTTTACAGCCTGATATGCTCCTTCTGTCCTCCGACATGGCTGTTTATGCCATCCAGTTGTTAGGAGTCATCGGTGTGATTGGCTTCTTTAGTATTTTGCCTCAGCTGGGTGCAGTGGCTCATGCCTGTAATCCTAGCACTTTGGGAGGCAGAGGCAGGCAGATCACTTGAGGTCAGGAGTTCAAAACCAGCCTGGCCAACATGGTGAAACCCTGCCTCTACTAAAAATACAAAAAAAAATAGCCAGTTGTGGTGGCGGGCACCTGTAATCCCAGCTACTCAGGAGGCTGAGGCAGGAGAATCACTTGAACCCAGGAGGCAGAAGTTGCAGTGAGCCAAGATCATGCCACTGCACTCCAGCCTGGGTGACAGAGTAAGACTGTAAGACTCTGTTTCTCTCTCTCTCTCTCCATATATGTATTATATATATATAATATATATATAATATATATTATATATATAATATATATATAATATATATTATATATATAATATATATATAATATATAATATATATAATATATATAATATATATTATATAATATATATGTAATATATATTATATATAATATATTATATATATAATATATAATATATATGTAATATATATAATATATTATATATAATATATAATATATATGTAATATATATTATATATAATATATATAATATATACACACATACACACATATGTATATGTATATATATACACACACATACATGTACATATATATGTGTGTGTGTGTATATATATATCTTCTCATTGGTTGGACTATTTGGAGGAATCATCTCGTAAGAGATGAAGGATCAGTTTGGCTCAGGTGGCTCTCTCTTTAGAAGATTTGATGATGTCATAATGTTTTTGAGTTTTTCTTACCCAGGCTGGAGTACAATGGTGCAATAATAGCTCACTGCCGCCTGAAGCTCCAGGGCTCAAGTGATCCTCCCACCTCAGCCTCCTGAGTAGCCAGGACTACTGGCATGCACCACCATGCCTGGCTAATTGTCTTTCATTTTCCGTAGAGTTGGTGGGGGGAGGGGGAGTCTTGCTATGTTGCTCAGGTTGATCTCAAGCTCCTGGCCTCAAACAATCCCCCCCTCCTCAGCCTCCCAAAGTGCTAGGATTACAGGCATGAGCTACCATGCCTGGCCGATATCATCAGGTTATACAGAATTTTCCACAATGATAGATACATCCTATATATCCGCACTGTCCAATTTGCTAGTGTCAAAGATAAACAAAGCCAAACACTAATTAAAGGCAATGGAGACAAACTATTCAGTAATAACCATTGTAATAGGAAAGACAGCCCAACATCAGCTCAACTCAACTTCACTGAAACAAAAAACAGGAGACTTTTTTTTTTTTTTTTTTTTGAGGCAGAATCTCGCTCTGTCACCCAGGCTGATCCTCCCACCTCAGCCTCCCAAGTAGCTAGGACTACAGGCGCACATCACCATGCCCTGCTAATTTTTATTTTTTTGCAGAGTCGGGGTATTGCTGTGTTGCCCAGGCTGTTCTTGAACTCCTGGCCTCAAGAGATCCTCCCACCTAGGCCTCCCAATGTGCTGGGATTAGAGGCGTGAGCCACCATGCTTGGCCTCTCAGATCCTTTTAGAGACAGTTTTGAGTGGTGGAAAGTTTGCATCTGAAAGGGGCAGAGAGAGGATTTATAATTGCAAACCTTCAGAAGTGGGCATTTTAAAGGGGAGACTGGGGCCATCCTACCATCTTTTGAACATGTCCTCAGGAGTGGAATTTTTACTGGGTCTGTTTAACTTCTGAGGAACTGCTAAACTTTTTTCTTGAAAGCAGAAGCATGGCCGGGTGCAGAGGCTCATGCCTATAATCCCAGCACTTTGGGAGGCAGAGGTGGGTGGATCACTTGCGGTCAGGAGTTCAAGACCAGCCTGGCCAATATGGTGAAAACTCATGTCTACTAAAAAATATAAAAATTAGCTGGGTGTGATGGCACATGCCTATAATCCCGGCTACTCGGGAGGCTGAGGCAGGAGAATTGCTTGAACCTGGGAGGTGGAGATTGCAGTGAGCCAAGATCACGCCACTGCACTCCAGCCTGGGCAACAGAGTGAGACTCCATCTCAAAAAAAAAAAAGAAAGAAAGAAAAAGAAAAAGAATCTAGCACCCTGGAGTTCCTGTGTCTTCCCACCCTTGGTCACCCTGTTGGGACAATATCAGCACACAGACCCCAAGGGGCTCAGCCTGCTTTTTTTTTTTTTTTTTTTTTTTTTTTTTTTTTTTTTTTTGAGATGGAGTCTCGCTCTGCCCGGGCTGGAGTGCAGCAGCGTGATCTTGGCTCACTGCAACCTCCACCTCCCACGTTCAAGCAATTTTCCTGCCTCAGCCTCCCAAGTAGCTGGGATTATAGGCATGCGCCACCACACCTGGCTAATTTTTTGTATTTTTTAGTAGAGAAGGGGTTTCATCATGTTGGCCAGGCTGGTCTCAAACTGCTGACCTCAGGTGATCCACCCACCTCAGCCTCCCAAAGTGCTGGGATTACAGGCATAAGCCACCACGCCCAGCCTGCCTGCTCCTTTTGACAGGACGCACTCAGTGACAAGGTACAGAAAGACTGGAAGGAAGAGGCCCTCAGAGGGCAAGGTTAATTTCAGGAGTGGGGTTGGGGGAGGCAGGATGAAGGGCTGGATGGAAAACGCCTGATAAGGCAGGAGCTGCAGTGTGATCCTCCCAGCCATGGGAGAGCCACACCAGTCTCCCCCTATTCTTGGAAAGGGGACTAGGAGTTCCCTGAAGCCTGAATTGTTGGAGGCTCAGCCACAAAGTCCTGCTGTGGTGGTTAGGCTGGCCCAGGAAATTGCTGCCTGCTGAGCACCAGCCATGGGACATGAGGGTCCGGCTCCCAGTGGCTGTCGTTGGCAGCCAGCCTGAGGCCAAGGCCCAAGGGGCTGTGGGTCAGACAGGGGGCCCTGGGGGGGTGTGGTGCAGAAGATGAATCCCTTAGCAGAGTGTCCCTCAATTCATCAGAGCCTCGTGCTCAGCCGAGCCAGAGGAATTTGACATTACTCATTCATTCATTCACTCATTCATTAAATCATTTGTTATGCAATAGCTACTCCATGCTGTGCACCAGCCCAGAGCTGGAGGTTGTTAGTGGAGAACTCTAGATGGTAAATGTCAGGAGGCCCTGTGGGAACCACCGAGGCTTCAGCTACCAAGAGGCTTTTCAGGCCAGCAGCCCACCTAGCTCCTAATCAAGGGCCCATCTGTTCTTCCAGAGCAGAGACCCAGGCCTCCCCCTCCCTTTGGTGGGGGCTGCTACCAAGCTGGAGTATGCACAAGGGGCTGCCTGCCCAGCTGCTAGAGTTATCATCACCATGGCCAAGGTCGTGCCCAGCCACGGAATGTGTATACTGAAAGATGAAGATGGTTTACCCAATGCCCAGGGCCCACATGGGCAGCTGCCATTTGTGTCACCTCTCCACAGTGCTTATTGAACTTTGATGGATACTAAACCATTGATTTAGTATCACACCCGTGATTCTCCCACATGCACACACCATTCAAAGGGAATAGTCTGGCTGGGTGTGGACTACTTTGGGAGACTGAGGCAGGAGGATCACTTGAGGCCAGGAGTTAGAAACCAGCCTGGGCAACTGAGTGAGACCCTGTCTCTACAAAAAATTAAAAAATTAACTGGGCATGGTGGTGTGCACCTGTAGTCCCAGCTACTTGGCAGGCTGAGGTGGGAAGATCGTTCAAGCCCAGGGGTTCAAGGCTGCAGTGAGCTATGATCATGCTCCTGCACTCCAGCCTGGGTGACAGAACGAGGCCCTGGCTCTAAAAAATAAAAATAAAAAAAGGAAGAGTCCATGGAAAGTCATATAAGTTCACAAGCTAACAGCAGTGGAAGCCAATAGGTATGGAACCAGCAGCTACACAAAGGCCACAGAGAACAGACACATGCCCTGAATCTGGACAAGGGGTTTCTACAGGGTGAGATGAGGAGCCAGCCTTACATGGCCTGGAAAGAACAGGCACCCTTGGAACTATCCGGTGAATTAAGAGAAGTCCAGAAACAGGGCAGGTGGGAAGGTTGAATTCTGGGGCAGGCATAAGGCAGTCTCTGAGGTTGACATGCAAGAGACTAGGGACAGGGCTGGCCCACACTGCAGGTGGAGCTGGCAGCCAGATGGGAGGAGATGCAGGGAGGGCATTGGGCCCAGAGTGCACCTGGAGATCAGAACTGGGGGCACCTAACAGGGGCCTGTTGGGCAGCCAGGGCAAGCACAGGAAGATGGGACCAAGATGCATGGAGGAAGCTTGTGGGACAGTGCAGCGTGGCTCCCTGGTGGGCTCTAACACTAGTTATCAGCTCCCAATAGCAGCTGCCTTCCCCTGGAGGCTTGCTGGTGCCTGCGGAATCTCCTTTATCCTATAGCAACCACTCTATGAGGCAGATGCTATCTCACCCATTTGCCAATGAGGAAATGGAGGCTCAGAGAGGTCTGATCACTGGCCAAAGCCAGGCAGTGAGTGCCAGAAACAGCACTTGAACTTGAGCCTGTCTCATCTCACACACCATGCCTGCCTTTTCTTTTCTTTCTTTCTTTCTTTTTCTTTCTTTCTTTCTCTTTCTTCTTTCCTTCCTTCCTTCTTTCCTCCTTTCTTTTCTTTTCTTTCTTTCTTTCCTTCCTTCTTTCTTTCCTTCTTTCTTCTTTCTTTTCTTTTCCTTTCTCTTTTCTTTCTTTCTCTTTCTTTCTTTCTCTCTCTCTCTCCCTCTCCTCCTCTTCCTCTGTTTCTTCCTCTTCTCCTCCTCCTCCTTCTTCTTCCTTTTCTTTCCCTTCCTTCCTTCTCTCTTCCCTTTCCTTCCTTCTTTTCTCCCTTTCCCCTTCCCCTTCCCCTTTCCTTTCCTTTCCTTTTTCTTTCTTTTTACAGAGACAGAGAACTCCTCGGCTCAAATGGTCCTCCCACCTCAGCCTCCCGAAGAGCTGGAATTACAGGTGTGAGCCACTATGCCCAGTCGACCATGCCTTTTTCATGTTCATGAAAAGATGCTCAGCACTACTAGTCACTGAAGCAATGTAAATTAAAACCACATTGGCCGGGCATGGTGGCTCATGCCTGTAATCCCAGCACTTTGGGAGGCTGAGGTGGGTGGATCCCCTGAGGTCAGGAGTTCGAGCTCAGCCTGGCCAACATGGTGAAACCCTGTCTCTATTAAAAATACAAAAATTAGCTGGTGTGGTGGCAGGCACCTGTAATCCCAGCTACTCGGGAGGCTGAGGCAGAATTGTTCGAACCCGGGAGGTGGAGGTTACAGTGAGCCAAGATCATGCCATTGCACTCTAGCCTGGGCAACAAGAGTGAAACTCCATCTCAAAAAAATAAAATAAAATAAATAAATAAATAAAAATAAAACCACATTACCACAGGCCTATTCGAATAGTTAATATCAGAATAACTAACAGCACCAGACAAGGATGGGAAGCAACTGGAATGCTTACATGCTGCTTTTGGGAAAATGGTGCAACTTCTGTGCAAAACAGGTTGTCCATTTCCCATGACATTAAATGTACCCTTCCCATAGGTCCCAGCAGGAATTCTCCTCCCGGGTATTTATACCCTAGAGAAGTGAAAATTTAGGATCACAAAAAAACCTGTACACGAATGCTTACAACAGCTTTATTCATAATCGCCCCCAAACTGGAAGCAACTCAACCAGCCTTTAACAAGGGAAGGGATAAACACAGCGTGCTCCATCCATACAGTGGTATATTACTCAGCAACGAAAAGCAGCTAAATATTAACACATGCAACAAAGTGAATAAATCTCAGAGGCATTATGCTGACTAAAGAAAGCCAGAATCAAAAGGCTAAATATTGCACGATTCCATTTATATGACACTCTGGAAAAAATCAAAAGTGTACGGATGAAGAATAGATCAGTGGCTGTCAGGGGAGGGGCTGAGGGAGAGCAAGGGCTACTGAATGCCCGTGTTTCCATTTTTGGACAGGATTCCTGTAAAGTAGGCAATTAGGGAAGAACTTTGTCTGTCAGTTGGGGCTGCCACATTGAGAACAAGCTGGGACAACATGTGAGTGACAGGATCTTGGGCAGAATCTCAGCTGACGGCATAGCCAGACCCAAAGAGGCCTGATCGCAGGACAGCGTTCTAGTAGGACTGTGGGCTGACACCCACCTAGTGTCCTACTGTGAGGCTCAGTCTGAATTTTTTTTTTAAAGACAGGGTCTTGCTCTGTTTCCTAGGCTGGAGTGCAGTGGTGCAATCTCAACTCACTGCAACCTCCGCCTCCTGGGTTCCAGAGATCCTCCCACCTCAGCCTCCCAAGTAGCTGGGACTGCAGTCACTTGCCGCCACCACACCCGGCTAATTTGTGTATGTTTCATAGAGACGGGGTTTCACCATGTTGTCCAGGCTGGTCTCAAACTCCTGGCCTCAAGCAATCCACATGCCTCAGCCTCCCAAAGTGCTGGGATTACAGGTGTGAGCCAGTGTGCCTGGCCAGTTTGAAATCTTAATCAGGAGATTGGATGAAGATCCAGAGCTCAAGCAGATTCTCAGATGCTGTAACAGTGGGAGGGAACATGTATGTGGAAGACAGAATAAAGAGTTTAAAATTCTTTCTAGATGGGAAACTGTGAGGTTGGATTTCCATTCAGAGCAGCATTGCACAACTGCTTGCTAGGGAACTATTTGAACCACGTCTTTTATTTTCTGCATGCTTTAACATCTGAGGTTTTGCTAACCCTGGAGGGCCTGCCTCTCCTAGAGATATAGCAACTTGCCCACAAATGCACTTTTTGAATGCAAACCAACTGATATAAACCATATTCCAACTACCTCGTTTATCAGATTCTCACACTCCAGGCCACTATCCACCTGCTGTAATCACCCCAGGGCAAGATACCAGACAGCTAGTGACAGCCCCTATTCCACGGAGCCTGCTGAAATTATTCAAACTAGCAAATCTTAAGCCTGCTTACCCTGCCTCACCAGTTCCTTCCTGCAGAAATCATCATAAAAGTAAAGTTGCTTTGTCCAGAGTTTTTCTGTCTCATGTGGGTCATGTTCGGCCCTGATGCTTCCCTGGGCACCCCTCCTCTTCCCCCTATGGCGCAGGGGCCCCTCCTCTTGGGAACTGTGAGTAATAAACTATCTTTTCAGTGGTAATTATTTCCTGATCTGTCAGCTATACTATATTTCAAATTTCCTATTAATACTATTTTATTTTATTTTTTTGAGACGGAATCTCACTCTGTACCCAGACTGGAGTGCAGTGGCATGATTTCGGCTCACTGCAACCTCTGCCTCCCAAGTTCAGGCGACTCTCCTGCCTCAGCCTCCCAAGTAGCTGGAATTACAAGCAGGCACCATCACACCTGGCTAATTTTTGTATTTTTAGTTGAGATGAGGGTTTCACCATGTTGGCCAGGCTGGTCTCAAACTCCTGACCTCAAATGATCTGCCCACCTTGGCTTCCCAAAGTGCTGGGATTACAGGTATGAGCCACCATGGCTGGCCTAATACTATATTTTAGAAGAGTAACTTATTTCTTGGTATTGGTTGATAGAAAAAAGCCTGGGGTTTTTGCTGAGCTTGAGGTCACAGCAGGTCATAGTGGGGATGGAGTGTCTGTGTTGCTTTGCTGTGACCATCGGGCCACCACTAGGACACTGTCCCAGCCGTTCCTGAGGAGTGGGCCAGCTGTGATGCATAGGCTGTGACCTGCTGTTGTAGAATCCCTGTTCCTGAGAGGTTGAACAGGGTCTGGCCAGGGAAGGCTGTGAACTCATCGTGGATTCAGAGATCAAAGAGGAGGGTGTGGGGACCATGAGGTTCACCTAGAATTTCTCCATCTTCTCCATGAAAGTTTGGTCTGGGAGCAGTACCTCCACGGTGTAGCTGATGCGTTTAGAATGAACCAGGCTGTAGGTGTTGTCAAACCTCAGGACATCTGCAGTGAGGGACAGACATTCAGACAAGATGCCCCACCTGGGACTCTGACTTCCATGGTGGTAAATCTCCGCGTGGGTACCCAGACCAGGGAACCATTGCCACAGCTGAGAGTCCAGAGCCAGCCTCACACTGTGCCCACCAGAACCAAAGGCCCTCACCTGGTAGGACATGGATGCACATTGCAGCACCCTCCCACTAGCCCCCAGCTCCAGGTGGAGCCATCTCTGCCAACTCTTACAGCTGCCAGCCTTGAGGCAGGTGAGGCTCCCATCCTCAGGCACCATGTGGGCGTTGTAGCGCTGGCTGGGCAGCACCTCCGTCATCTCCCTAGCCCTCTGCCGCTCCCCCATCTTGGTCTTCAGGAAAACTCCAAAGCCGATGTCCCCACCATCTGAAGCAAACTGCCACCTGCAGTGTACAGAGCCCCATTGGCGACCCCCTGCCTGGGTTCCAGGCCCCTCCCAGATGTGCCCAGGTGTGGAGTGGCTGCCATCCCTACCTGAGCACACAGCCCGGGAACAGGATCTCGTTCTCCACCTGCAGGGAGGAACCGCGGCCCACGGACACTGTGTGCTCATACTGCAGCCTCACCTGCTTGCACAGGTAGTAGCTCTTGGGCACCTCACCCCCGTAGTTGATCTGTGGGTGAAGGGGGTGTGTGGGCACTAGATCACAGCTTCTCCTCTCCTTCCCCATCCTCTGGGCACCCTGTACCTTGGTCAGGCACTTGGGGTTGCCATCGGGGTCAGTCATGGTCCCCCCAAACTCCATGGGCAGCTGGTCGGGGCTGATGAATTTTGTCAGCTCCTGCTTCCAGTTGTCTGTGTGGGAGCAAGAGAGGGAATCCAAGGGGACTCAGGAGACTCAACAGAGGGCAGAGGGAGCTGAGCCCAGATCTGTCCTTTGGCCAGCTGCTCTCCCTCCCTGGCGCGCTTTTGCCACTCCATTGCCTAGAGCAGTCCTGTCCCGGAAGAGGGAAGCCGAGTGGCCCTAGGTCTTGTCCTGGGGCTCAGCATGTGCTGTGTTGACTAGGTCCTGTCTCAGGCCTGCCCCTCTCTTACTGCCCCTGCAGGCCCTGCCCCCACATCTGTCCAGGTGTTGGCCCATTGGCCACGTTCATAGGAACTCAGACCAGCAACTCCTGGAGCCTGGGGTTGAGGTCAGGCAGGCTATGACCTGGGCTTCATTTTCCCTTAGAGACTGAACTCAGCCTTCTGGTCAGATACTGCCCTCAGCTCCCAGGGCTCCAGCACCCTCAGAGTTGCAGGGCCAAGCTCGGGTCAGTTCCCCACAAGCTGCTCTGAGATGGCCAAGGATGTTCCACAAAGGGACATGGGCATTGCAGGAACAAAGTAGACGAAAACAGAGGTGGACACCCAGTACCCTCGGAGAGAGAAGGACCGTGTAAGCATGAAAGCGGTGGAAAAATCAAAGGAAAAGCTCCCCAATTTGGCATAAAAACATAACACTAGGCTAGGCATGGTGGTGCACTCCTGTGGTCCTAGCTACTTGGAAGGCTGAGAAGGGAGAATTGCTTGAGCCCGGGAGGCAGAGGTTGCAGTGAGCCGAGATCACGCCACTGTACTCCAGCCTGGGCAACAGAGTGAAACCCCATCTCATAAATAAATAAATAAATAACACTAAGTCAAAAATTAGATAATAGGCAAACTATGAACTGGCCAAAATGCCACAAATATGACCGGAAAGGGCCAGACATGGTGGCTCACGCCTGTAATTCCAGCACTTCAGGAGGCCCAGGCAGGAGGACTGCTTGAGGCTAAGAGTTTGAGACTAGTCTGGGTAACATAGTAAGACATGACTCTACAAAAAATAACAATAAATTTGCCACGTGTGGTAGTGTGCATCTATAGTGCCAGCTACTCAGGAGGCTGAGGCAGGAGGATCGCTAGAGCCCAGGAGGTTGAGGCTGGAGTGAGCTATGATCATGCCACTGTGCTCCAGCCTGGGCAACACAGAGAGACCTTATCTCTGAAATAAATATATATATTTCATATATATATGTATATATCTCAAATATATACATATATACACACACATATCTATATATATGGACTTAAGTGATCCTCCCATGTTGTCAGCCTCCATAGCAGGAAAGGACAAGGTGTTTAATATGCAAAGAGTATTTATAAATTAATGGCATAAAAAATACTTTCCTAGAAAATGATCATGAGACACAAGGCAATAAACAACAAATTAAAATAGTCAATTATTATAAAGAAAATGTCCAACCTCACGAGTAATAAAAGAACCAAATAACCCAATGTAAAATAATAATAAACATCATTTTCCATTATAAAAAAGGCAAGAATATTTTAAATTATTAATGTCCCACCTTGGCAAGAGTTTGGGAAAATGGGCACATTCACACACAGTTGGTGGAGTTAAACTCTGCAATCTGTGTGAGCGCTACACTGAAAAAGTTATCAAAAGTCCTAACATGTAGCCAGGTGTGGTCACGCCTATAGTCCCAACTACTTGGGAGGCTGAAGTGGGAGGATTGCTTGAGCCCTGTAGGTTGAGGCTGCAGTGAGCCAAGATCATGCCACTGTACTCCAGCCTGGGCAGCAGAGTGAGACCCTGTCTCCAAAAAAAAAAAAAAAAAAAAAAGTCCTAACGTGCATTTTCCTTTGGGGGATAAAAATCTCCCATTTCTAGGATTTTATCCTATGGAAAAAATTGTGGATGTGTACAAAGGTTATCTATAAGGATCGTCACTACTCATTTGTTCCTAATAATAAAAATAATACAAACAACCTGAATTTAGGACTTTACTAAAATGGGAAAATGATTATCATATGATAAGCAGTTACAAAAGGGTATACGTATGGTATGAACCCTTTTTTTTGGAAAATATATTTATCTGAAAAAGATAGTGTTAATTGTAGTTCGCTGGGTGACAGGATATTCCCCCCTTCCTTATATATTTCTGTACTTTACAAATTTCTAAACTGTATTACTTATATAATTTGGAAAACCTAGATTTCTTTTTTTTTTTTTTTGAGATGAAGTCTAGCTCTGTCGCCCAGGCTGGAGTGCACTGGCGCGATCTCAGCTCACTGCAACCTCCGCTTCCCAGGTTCAAGCAGTTCTCTGCCTCAGCCTCCCGAGTAGCTGGGATTACAGGCTCCTGCCACCACGCCTGGCTAATTTTTTTATTTTTAGTAGAGACGGGGTTTCACCATATTGTCCAGGCTGGTCTTGAACTCCAGACCTCATGATCCACCCACCTCAGCCTCCCGAAGTGCTGGGATTACAGGTGTGAGCCACCGCGCTCGGCCTCTTTTTTTTTTTTTTTTTTTTTTTTGAGATAGGGTCTCACTCTGTCACTCAAGCTGGAGTTCAGTGGCGTGCTCTCAGCTTACTGTTGCCTCAACCTCCTGGCCTCCGGTAATCCTCCCACATCAGCTTCCAGAGTTGCTGGGACTATAGGTGTGCACCACCATGCCTGGCTAATTTATTTATTTATTGTAGAGACAGGGTCTCATTATGTTTCCCAAGCTAGTCTCCAACTCCTGAGCTCAAGCAATCTTCCTGTCTCGGCCTCCCAAAGTGCTGGGATTACAGGCATGAGCCACTGTGTGCCACCAAAAACCCGGATCTAATTCCCCCCATTAAACAAATGAGGAAACCAAGACCAAGACAGAGCAGGTGAGTGACTCAATCCGCTTGCAGCCAATAACTGGCAAGGCCAACTCTCAAATCCAGCTCTCCTAACCTCAGATCGGGATCTCCACCCATGCTACCTCCAGGAATCTCTGAGACCCTTCCTGGCCCCTCCTCCTTCTGGGGGGCAGGCACAGCAGCCCACCTGGCAGCCCACCAGGCAGTGGGCCCTCAACACCAGTTGGGTGCCCAATACCTTCGGATGCAGGAACCATCAGATCTGTGAGAAGGACCACCCTCAGCTCAGGATCCGGGCTGGAAAAGAGGCTCCAGACGGCTCACTCACCTCCCAGAATCACCACCTTCCTGCGTGTCTCTTCACTCATGTAAGACTTGACCAGGTTGAAGGCTACGGCGAATAGCTTGGGGGCTGAAACCAGGCACAGAACTGCTCCCTCAGGCGGCTGGCTGGGGTCTCAGGTGCCTACCCGGTCACCCCACATCCCCTGTCCCCCCAACTCATGCATATCCTGGGCTGCTTTACTCACCTCTCACAACAATTAAACTCTTCAAGATCTCAGGGTAATTTGCCTCAAGTGCTGAGAAAAACTGTGGAACCAAGTGGCAGAAGTGATGGGCGTCTGAACACTGTCCCCTTGCGTCCCCTCTTGACCCACCCTCCAGGCCCCCAAGGGCACAGCCTTGGCCTCGAATGCCAACCATCCAAGGCTTTGATGCAAATGGCTCCTGATGCCCAGACACCAAGAACCCGCCCAGACACAGGGAAGCTGCCACTTCTGGTTTGTTGGATCCTAGTCATAGACCTTCCTTGAAGCAGCTAGTGCAGATGCTTTTTGTTTTGTTTTTTTTTTATTTCTTATTTTATTTTCTAGAGATGGGGTCTTGCTATGTTGCCCAGGCTGGTCTTGAACTCCTGGGCTCAAGTGATCCTCCCACCTCAGCCTCCCAAGGTGCTGGGATTACAGGTGTGAGCCACTGCGCCTGGCCTAGTGCAGATTCTTGACAGATGAGTGGGGGGTTAACTCTATTCATGACAGGCAAGAAAAATCCCATCACAACTCTGAAGTTTCCCTCCCACGTGAGTCAGACAATAGTTCAGCTTCAGGAATGAGAGAGACTTTCTTTTAGCATAATATACAAAGTTGCAAGGAATGGCTTTTTATTTTTATTTACTTACTTTTAAATTTTTAAATAAGATAAACCAATTAAAATTCTTGGTTAGACAGTAAAACATTCTTGCCAAGAATAAGTATACACTGTATGAAAGGTTATTTGATTCCTACAAATTAGTCCCAATGGGCCCCATTACATTTGTTTATAAGAGACACTGCAAATAGGGAATGGTTTTTTTTAAAAAAACTGAGATATTGTCCGGGCGTGGTGGCTCACGCCTGTAATCCCAGCACTTTGGGAGGCCAAGGCGGGCGGATCACCTGAGGTTGGGAGTTCGAAACCAGCCTGATCAACATGGAGAAACCCCATCTCTACTAAAAATACAAAATTAGCCAGGCATGGTGGCGCATGTCTGTATTCGCAGCTACTCGGGAGGCTGAGGCAGAAGAATTGCTTGAACCCGGGAGGTGGAGGTTGTAGTGAGCCAACATCGCGCCATTGCACTCTAGCCTGGGCAACAAGAGCAAAATTCCATTTCAAAAAAAAAGTAAGAGCTGCAAACAGGGCCTGTGGGCGGGTACTCACCTGGCAGTGAGGAGAGAGGACTCCCGCCCCTGCCCCACATCAGCAAGTGGAGGGTAAAGACCCAGGCATTTGACCACCCACCCATGCCCCTGGCGGGGTCACCTCACCTCCTGGAGAAGCTCTATTCCTGGCTTCCACAGATGCCTCAGGCCCAGCCCCTCGAGATCAAAAATAGCTATGATTTTCTCCACCTTCTTCCCCAGCTGCAAGGGAATGACAGGGGGTGAGACCCTGTGAGGGTCACTGCCCCCACCCATCCAAGATGGGGCTGGGCCTAAGCCCAGGGCACTGGCCTGGCTTGTCTCAGCTCTGCATGGCACGGAGATGGGGGGAGGGAAGGGGCCATCTCACAGGATGCCAGGACCGGAGTGACCCAAGGACCGCCCTCTTTGTGTCTGTCCATGGGAGGGCAAATCGCTGTGTTGCAGTTCCCTCTTCGGTCCAGTGGGGCTGAAATCCCTGTCCCTCTCATCCAATGAGGCTGCAGAGGGCAGTGTGGCCCAGTGGATTGAGTGGGCTTTGGGGCCAGTTGGGGGAGAAATGATTCCCAGTTCAGCCACATACTGTGTGGCCTTGGGTGGGTCCTTGGCCTCTCTGAACCTGCATTCACTCCACAGTACCAGGGGGAGCTGAGGAGCCCAGGAGCCCAGGAGGGCAGAGTCTGGGTGTGAGGCTCAGGGGGTGAGGGTGCTATGTCCAGCTGCAGCTGCCCAGGGTGGCACCCACACACCTTCTGACTCTGCAGCTCACACTCCCGCAGGAGCAGCTCGCAGCTCCGGAAGCTGTCCCTGAGCAACTCCTGTTTGGAGGCCGAGAGCAAGAGGCCTTTGGGGTCCAGGCTTCCCACGATGTGGTACCAGACAGGGCTGCCCTCACCATCGTGGCCACATATGCCGTTCGCGTTGTACAGCCTGACCACCTGGATGCATACACAGGAGACGGGGGTTCAGTGCCAAGGGCCGAGGGCCCAGGGATCAGGGCATGGGTTTGAGAGATGCTCACCTCTGGGGGCTGCCAGGCAAGGATGTTGGCCAGGTCTTGTTGCTTCCGGAACTCCATATGCTGCAGAGACACGGCAGGAGGTGGTGAAGATTCTGCCTGTCCCAAAGACCTCTGTGGATACCTGGGGACACCAGGCCAGGTCCCTCTGCCTACAATCACTAAGGGCCTGCCAGAGCATCCCCAGGCTCCACTGACATAGAACTGGGGGATGGAAACAGGATGGGGATGGAAGGGGACATGCATCTGAGAGGCCAGGAGAGACCCAGAAAGGGACAGGGGAGGCCTGCACTCTGCAGCTGTCTCCCCCTGCATCCTTCCAGATGTTTCCCATGCCCCCTCCCGCATGGCTGCCCTGGGAGTCAGACTCTACTTCCTGACTTCCAGTTGCCCTTAAGCAAAAACCTATACCCCCTACAAGGCCTGCAGGGCCTGGCTGATGGGTTGGGGCCACCATGCAACCTCATCACTTCCATTTCTCTCTCCAACACGACCTCCGTGTGCTCCTAGAATATACCAGCTCAGGCCGGGCACAGTGGCTCATGCCTGTAATCCCAGCATTTTGGGAGGCCAATGTGGGTGGATCACCTGAGGTCAGGAGTTCAAGACCAGCCTGGCCAACATGGTGAAACCCTGTCTCTACTAAAAATACAAAAATTAGCCGGGTGTGGTGGTGCATGCCTGTAATCCCAGCTACTTGGGAGGCTGAGGCAGGAGAATCGCTTAAACCTGGGAGGCGGAGGTTGCAGTGAGCTGAGATCATGTCATTGCACTCCAGCCTGGGCAACAGAGCAAGACTGTCTCAAAAAAAAAAAAAAGAATACACCAGCTCATTCCCACCTCAGGGCCTTTGCATGAGCTGTGCCCTCCACCCTGATCTTCACATGCTTGCTTCCTTTTGGGCATTCATGTCCCTGCTGAAATGTCCCTGACCTCTCTTCTCTCCTTCCGTGTTTTGCCGTCTTCGTTGTACTTTCCATTCTCAGGAATTGTCTTCTTTGTTCCTCTGGTTTCTTTTTTCTCTCTTCCCATCACTGCAATCTCCCCAGCGCCTAGCACCAGGCCAGGTTTACCTTCCAGTCTTAATGAATGGGTGTTCCATGAATGAATGAATGGATGGATGAATGAATGAATAAATTTGTGCCTCAGACTTGGGATAGGAAACAGGACCAGGCTAGGCAGGGGGAGGTGTCAACCTCACCTTCCTCAGCATGTCCTCTGATTTCTGTAGGTCAAAGCTCCGAGCTGCAACAAGAGACAGGGTTATGGTTGTGGAATTCTAGAGGCTCACTCCAGGCATCTGGAGAGAGAGCGGCCCTGCCCCACCCTCCAGGCCAGCTTTGTCTCCTGTTACCCAGAGGGCCTTGTTCTTGACCCGGGGAGCCACAATGGCTGAGGTATCCGGAGACCCAGGAACACTGGCACAGGCTCCTTGATTCCCTGGGCATGCCCCTTGGTGGGCCTTGGGGCCCTTTTCCTGTTGTTCCAGAAAAGTCATTGAGACAGCAGACCCTCAGAATCTGTTAGAATCATAAGGCTGAGAATTGTTTGAATCAGCAGATCACAAACATTTTGGCCTCAGGAGCCCTTAATACTCTTTAATTTTTACCTAAAAAAAAATTTTTTTTTGAGAAGGAGTCTCGCTCTGTCACCCAGGCTGGAGTGCAGTGGCATGATCTTGGCTCACTGCAACCTCTGCCTCCCGGGTTCAAGTGATTCTCATGCCTCAGTCTCCTGAGTAGCTGAGATTACAGACACCCACCACCACGCCCGGCTAATTTTTGTATTTTAGTAGAGATGGGGTTTCACCATGTTGGTCAGGCTGGTCTCAAACTCTTTACCTCAAATGATCCGCCCGCCTCACCACCCAAAATGCTGGGATTACAGGTGTGAGCCACTGTGCCCAGCCCCCTTAATACTCTTTTAAAAAATCACCAAACTTATCCGGGAACTATGGCTCATGCCTATAATCCCAGAATTTTTGGAGGCCAAGGTGGGCAGATCACCTGAGGTCAGGAGTTCGAGACCAGCCTGGACAACATGGTGAAACCCTGTCTCTACTAAAAATACAAAAATTAGCTGGGCATGGTGGTGGGTGCCTGTAATCCCAGCTACTTGGGAGGCTGAGGCAGGAGAATCACTTGAACCTAGGAGGCGGAGGTTGCAGTGACATTGCTTGAGCCTAGGGGTTTGAGACCAGCCTAGGCAACATAGTGAGACTCTGTCTCTATAAAAAGAAAAAAAAAAAGAAAAGAAAAATTATATATAAGGTTGCCTAATGGCCATGGTGAGATTACGGGTGATTTATAGAAATATCATTGTGTTTTTCTTTTTCTGTACCTTCCAGATTTTCCATGATAAATGGGCTCTGATTTTATAATCAGAAAAACACCCAGTGGATGTTATAAACAAATGGGAGTGAGGTCCTAGCGGCCCCAGCAGGCTGTCAATGCAGTCCTCTGCCCCGAGCCCAGCCCCAGCTGGGCTGTCACCCAGCTTTCTAGGAGTCAGCCTGGTCCATTGGCTCACTGGTTTTGCAGCAGCACTTCTACTGAGAGCCTCTGGCTGGTGAGAACCAAGTGGTTTCACCTGGTCCCCAGGGCCTTGGGGAGTAGTTCTCACATTGATTTCATCTGGCCATCATAACAACCATGAAAGCTGCTGGTGCGGCGGGGAGAGAGTCTTGTTCCCTATAAACAGATAAAGAAACTGAGGGCCCAACAGAAGGGGGCCATAGGCCCCAGGTCTCATGCTGCTAGTAAGAGGCAGAGCGGGGACTAGATGCCTGTCTTTGGAACTCCAATCGGGACTCTTTTTTGATTTGGTGACAGTTTAAAGGACATTCTAGGTAGAAGAAATGGTACTGAGCAAAGATGAGCTAGGAAACCCTGTTGGCTACTATGTCATAGCTTTTGTTTGTTTGTTTTTGAGACAAGGTTTTGCTCTGTCACCCAGGCTGGAGTGCAGTGGCACAACCATAGCTTACGGCAACCTCAACTTCCCAGGCTCAAGTGATCCTCCCACCTCAGCCTCCCCAGTAGCTGGGAACACAGGCATGCACCACCACGCCTGGCTAAGATTTTGTGTATTTTTTTTTTTTTTTTGTAGAGATGGGGTTTTGCCATGTTGTCCAGGCTAGTCTCAAACTCCTGGGCTCAAGTGATTCTCCCACAGCCTCCTGAGTGGCTGGAACCACAGGTGTGCCACCAGGTCTGGCTAAGTTTTAAAATTTTTTTGTAGAGATGAGGTCTCCCTATGTTGCCCAGGCTGGTCTCAAATTCCTGGACTCAATCAATCCTCCTTCCTCAGCCTCCAAAAGTGTTGGGATTATAGGTGTGAGACCCCTAGCCCAGCCTTGTCATAAGTTACATAAAGTACACACCAGGCTCAGAGGCAAGTTGCCATCACAGGTTTTACAAAGGCTATTCATCACAGATTAAGTATTCCGGGCTCAACATTCAGGGATGTGAATTCCTGTGTACTCTGCAATAGTAGGAGCAGGTGTGATGATCAACATGGTTTCATAGTGGTTTTCTCACTGCAGCTGAAACCAACTCCAGACCTACCGCCTACCCCCTACAAATCCCCCAGGAAGGAGTCTAAGTGTAGGAGTTACAGCCACATTTTCAGGGCCACTGAGAATCCTGTCTGTGCATTCGGATTCCTGGGATTCTGACATTTATCTCAAGAGCAAACCTCTTCCCTAACCTGGTCCCCAAACTCTTTTTATGAGAAGATGTTAAGCAATTGGCCTCTAATGTCAGACTGACCTGACTTTGTCACCTGCTAGCATAGCGACCTTGGTCAAGTGGTTTAACCTTGTAAGCCACAGCTTCCTCCAATGCAAAAACAAAGCTAACAATAATACCTACCTAATTGGGTTGAACAAGGAGGAGGAGGAGGGAAGGAGAAGAAACAAAATAATAGATAAATGGCCGGGCGCGGTGGCTCACACCTGTAATCTCAGCACTTTGGGAGGCTGAGGCAGGTGGATCACTTGAGGTCAGGAGTTCGAGACCAGCCTCGCTAACATGGTGAAACCCCATCTCTACTAAAAAACAAAAATTAGCTAGTTGTGGTGGCGGGCACCTGTAAACCCAAATACTCAGGAGGCTGAGGCAGGAGAATCGCTTGAGCCCAGGAGGCGGAGGTTACAGTGAGCCAAGATTCTGCCACTGCACTCCAGCCTGGGTGACAGTGAGACTCTGATTCAAAAAAAAAAAAAAGGAAATAATACATAAAAACTGCTGTACCCGGTGCCTGGTACAGAATAAGTGCTCAAAATATGAAAGTATTTCCACTCCTTGTACTAGCCACCTCCAAGATGACCATCAGTGATCCTCACCTAGTATTCACTCCCTGTTCTGCTAAACAAAAATTATAGGAGGCCATTGCTTTGTACTAAACTCCTGCACTAGGTCCCAATAGACAAGACCAAAAATCAAGATGGAGTCACCCATGCTCACTAAACTGAAACTGAGTTGTTATCTGACCTGGGAAATCAAGAGAGATAGCCTA
Source organism: Pongo abelii (assembly GCF_028885655.2). Taxonomy (NCBI): domain Eukaryota; kingdom Metazoa; phylum Chordata; class Mammalia; order Primates; family Hominidae; genus Pongo; species Pongo abelii. Next base: position 36,977,171 of record NC_085929.1, read on the forward strand.
GCCAGGCATGGTGGTTCATGCCTGTAATCCCAGCACTTTGGGAAGCTGAGGGAGGTGGATTACTGGAATCCAGGAGTTCTAGACCAGCCTGAGCAACACGGCGAAACCCTGTCTCTGCAAAAAATATACACAAAAATTAGCCAGGCATGGTGGCGAGCTCTTATAGTCCCAGCTACTAAGGAGGCTGAGGTGGGAGGATCGCTTGAGCCCAGGAGGTCAAGGCTACAGTGAGCTGATGTCAGCCTGGGCTTCAGAGTGAGACCTTGTGAGAGAGAGAGAGAGAGAGAGAGAGAGAGACTCCGTCTCAACAAAAAAAAAAAAGAAAGAAAAGAAAAAAGAAATGATGGAATGTGACTCAGAAAGCTTCATTGTAAGATATCACCACTTCCTCCCTGCTCATTGGGATCACTCATGGCGGGAAGCCAACTGCCATGTTCTGAGGATGCTCGAGCAGCGCCTGTGAGGAAGAACGGAAGCCTCCTGCCAGCAGCGAGCACAGACTTGCCAGCTATGTTTCACATCTTGGAAGCAGATCCTCCTGTCCCAATCAAACCTTCAGATGACTGCATTCCTGATGGGTATCTTGACTGCACCCTCATGAGAGACCCTGAGTCAGAAACACCCCACTAAGCCTTTCCATAATTCCTGGCCACAGAAATCATGAGAGATAATAAATGTTTGCAGTTGTTTTAAATGGCTATGTTTTGGAGTAATTTGATACACTCAATAGATACCTAATACACTCCTCTTTCATGCCATTGACCCTACCCCAGCCCCACGCTCTATCCTTACCTCGGAGCCAGCGCAGGAGGAAGTAGTCATCAGGATTGGGCAGGGCACACAGCACATCTTGGATGTTCTCCCGGAACTGAGGACAGACAGGGAGAGACCTGGGTCAGAGGCCAACCACCCTCAGTCCTGCAGGTCTCAACTGTCCTTGAGGAAGGGGATGTCTGAGTGAAGAGGTCCCACTCGGGCTGGGAGGATCAGGGCCTGGGTCAAGCCATAACAGTTTGTTTCCTCTGTCTTGGAAATGGGATGATATAAAGAACCAACTACAGGCCAGGCGCAGTGGCTCATGCCTGTAATCCCAGCACTTTGGGAGGCGGAGGCGGGAGGATCACCTGAGGTCAGGAGTTTGAGACCAGCCTGGCCAACATGGTGAAACCCCATCTCTACTAAAAATACAAAAATTAGCCAGGTGTGGTGGCAGATGCCTGTAATCCCAGCTACCCAGGAGGCTGAGGCAGGAGAATCCCTTAAACCCAGGAAGCAGAGGTTGCAGTGAGCCAAGATCCCACCATTGCACTCCAGCCTGGAGGACAAGAGCGAAAAAAAAAAAAAAGAATCTACTACACTAAACATCAGAGAGAATTAAATGTGGATTAAACACAGAGAAGGTTTACAAGCCTGACTCAGGGATGTGGGGGCAGGGAGGGGCCCTCTTTAGGGCCCTGATCTTCATCCTTAGGAAGCCTTCAGGCCAGGTCAGGTGGGAGGATAAATTGCACAGAGTCTGAGGCTCAGAGAGGTTGAGCAACTTGCCTAGTGTCACACAGCCAGCGAGTGGCAGAGCCAGTTGCCTGATTCTAGAATTGCAATAAAGATAATTGAGATCTTTAAACTAAATTTGTCTTAATTTTGTCTTTGACTGTTCCCTCCCACACTTAAGCAGGACTGAGCTGTGTACCTGATAGGTTAGGGTTAAAATGATGGACTGTGACCTAGAAGCCTTCAATGTAAAGACATGGTTTGGAACCCATCAGCCATGCCTGAGTGAGGGGTGGCTTGACCTGGCCTGGGAGTTGGTTAGGACAGTTCAGCTGGCCCTGGGCCCACCCTGCAGTGTCTGAGAGCTGAGAGGCCACTCCTGGGTGGATGTAATTGACTGTAGGCTAAAGCCAGCCTCCAACACTGATGAATATGGTAAGGAAAAGAGCACCGGACAAAGAGTCAACAGGTCCAACTGTGGCCTTGCCTGAGTCACTCCCTCTCTCTGGGTCTTATTCTCATTGGGCCCCAAATGGATCCTCAAAGGACTTTCCTTGGACCTCCACTAAAAATGGACTGATAACCTTTGTCTAAGGAATATGAGAGAGTGTTTGGCCTTGGGCTAAGCATTAAATGAATCCTGACATGACACCGCCATTATACCAATTTGCTAAGTGAGGAAACTGAGGCTGGAAATGGTGATGCGACTTCTTAGCCAACATGAGCAATTTTTTATTCCAATTTCTGACTTCAATTGTCTTTTAAGAGGGTTATCTCAGGTCTAAGCAGAATGTCCTTTTCCTGATGCAGAACACTGCCCCTCCTTTTTGTTCTCTTTTTTCTTTTTTGAGTATTGTATTTTGAACTCATGGGCATTAAGATCAATTACTTGGCCAGGTGAGGTGGCTCACACCTGTAATCCCAGCACTTTGGCCAGCCAAGGCAGGTGGATTGCTTGAGCTCAGGAGTTTGAGACCACCCTGGGCATCAAGGTGAAACCTCATTACTACAAAAAATACAATAATTAGCCAGGTGTGGTGGCACACACCTGTAGTCCCAGCTACTTGGGAGGCTGTGATGGGAGAATCGCTTGAGCCCAGGAGGCAAAGATTGCAGTGAGCTGAGATCATGTCACTGCACTCCAGCCTGGGCAATAAATCAAGACCCTGTCTCAAAAAAAAAAAAAAAAAAAGATCAATTAGCTGGGTGCAGTGGCTCATACTGTAATCCCAGAACTTTGGGAGGCCAAGGCGGGCGGATCACTTGAGGCCAGGAGTTCGAGATCAGCCTTGCCAACATGGTGAAATCCTGTCTCTATTAAAAATACAAAAATTAGCTGAGTGTGGTGGCAGGCGCCTGTAATCAAAGCTACTCAGGAGGCTGAGGCACAAGAATTGCTTGAACCCAGAAAGCGGAGGCTGCAGTGAGCTGAGATTGCACCACTGCACTCCAGCCTGGGCAACAAGGCGAGACTACATCTCAAAAAAAAAAAAAATTCGATTACTTGAACTTTTTAAATTAAAACTAACAGCTTTACGGGGATATAAGCAGATACGAATTCACACTTGAACTTGTAAGACTTTTCCCCTAGCTTTATTTGTTTATACTTTGTTTTCCTTTAAAAAGATTGATACAATTCAAGAAACACAACTTTTTAAAAATTTTTGTTATTTTATTTATTTTTAAATTTTATTTTATAATCATCTTCTTGGATACCAAGAAACACAACTTCTAAATGCCACACTCATCCTTAAGCTAGATTTTAATCATACTCCCCTCCCAGCTTTATTAAGGTATGAATGGTGTTTAATTGTTTTTCATCAAAGAAAAATAAAAATTGTTCTGGCTGAGAGGAGTAGCCCATGCCTGTAATCCCAATACTTTGGGAAGCCAAGGTGGGTGGATCACTTGAGGCCAGGAGTTCGAGACTAGGCTGGCCAACATGGCAAAACCCCATCTCTACTAAAAATACAAAGATTAGCCAGGTATGGTAGCACACGCCTGTGATCCCAGCTACTCAGGAGGCTGAGGCAGAGAGTCGCTTGAACCTGGTAGGCAGAGGCTGAAGTGAGCCAAGATCACACCACTGCACTCCAGCCTGGGTGACAGAGTGAGACTCCATCTCAAAAAAGAAAAAAAAAAAGTTAAAAATTAGCTGGGTGTGGTGTGCGTGCCTGTAGTCCCAGCTACTTAGAAGGCTGAGGTGGGAGGGTTGCTTGAGCCCAGGAGTTTGAGGCTGCAGTCAGCCATGTTCTCACCACTACACTCCAGCCTAGGTGACAGAGTGAGACCCTGTCTCTAAATAAATGAATAAATAAATTTCCTGTTCACTCTCATGGACAAAAAACAAATTTTCTGGTATTGCTATACATCAGCAACACATTCAGCCATTTTCTAAGGAAATGGGTCAAGTTACCAACACACAGCTTTACACACACTACCTCGAGGAAGCAAACCAAGAACAGGCACAGGAGAAATTGTGCCTGTTCTTGGCACCTAAGGGCAGGGCGCGAAAGTGCAGGGCGTTGGGCGGGGACGCCCGGCTCAGACCCCGTCCCCAGCCTGGATCTGGGCCCCGCCCTGCCCACACCGCGACCCTCACCATCCGTCTCGCGACCCTACCAGAAAGTCCACTCCAGCTTTTCCTTCACCTCGGCCCGGCTCTCAAAGGATCGGGCCCCTCCGGCCCGCACCCACCCCCAAGAGGGGCCTTCAGCTTTGGGGCTCAGAGGCACGACCTCTTGGGGAGAGTTAAAAGGCAGACACCCCCCCAGCCCCGCGCCTCCACTCCCCGACTCCTTTGCCGCCTCCAGTCTCTCGCCAGTGGGAAGCGGGGAGTAGCCGCGCGGCCGGAATCCGGAGGCGAGGGGAGGTCGGCCGCAACTTCCCCAGTCCATCCTAAGAGGAGGGAGTAGCCAGCTCGCAGCGCTGACCTTGGAAAAACAAGTTTGCGCAAAGTGGAGCGGGGACCCGGCCTCTGGGCAGCCCCGGCGGCGCTTCTAGTGCCTTCCAGCCCTCGCGGGCGGCGCAGCCGCGGCCCATGGAGCCCGCGGGCCGGGCCCCCGGCCGCCTCGGGCCGCTGCTCTGCCTGCTGCTCCCCGCGTCCTGCGCCTGGTCAGGAGTGGCGGGTGAGGAGGAGCTGCCGGTGATTCAGCCTGAGAAGTCTGTATCAGTTGCAGCTGGAGAGCCGGCCACTCTGCACTGCACTGTGACCTCCCTGAACCCTGTGGGGCCCATCCAGTGGTTCAGAGGAGCTGGACCAGGCCGGAAATTAATCTACCATCAAAAAGAAGGCCACTTCCCCCGGGTAACAACTGTTTCAGACCTCACGAAGAGAACCGACATGGACTTTTCCATCCGCATCAGTAACATCACCCCAGCAGATGCGGGCACCTACTACTGTGTGAAGTTCCGGAAAGGGAGCCCTGACGTGGAGTTGAAGTCTGGAGCAGGCACTGAGCTGTCTGTGCGTGCCAAACCCTCTGCCCCCGTGGTATCGGGCCCCGCAGCGAGGGCCACAGCTGAGCACACAGTGAGCTTCACCTGCGAGTCTCATGGCTTCTCACCCAGAGACATCACCCTGAAATGGTTCAAAAATGGGAATCAGCTCTCAGACTTCCAGACCAACGTGGACCCCGCAGGAGGGAGCGTGTCCTACAGCATCCACAGCACAGCCAATGTGGTGCTGACTCGCGGGGACGTTCACTCTCAAGTCATCTGCGAGGTGGTCCATGTCACCTTGCAGGGGGACTCTCTTCGTGGGACTGCCAACTTGTCTGAGACTATCCAAGTTCCACCCACCTTGGAGGTTACTCAACAGCCCATGAGGGCAGAGAACCAGGTGAATGTCACCTGCCAGGTGATGAAATTCTACCCCCAGAGACTACACTTGTCCTGGTTGGAGAACGGAAATGTGTCCCGGACAGAAACGGCCTCAACCCTTACAGAGAACAAGGATGGCACCTACAACTGGATGAGCTGGCTCCTGGTGAATGTATCTGCCCACAGGGATGATGTGAAGCTCACCTGCCAGGTGGAGAATGACGGGCAGTCAGCTGTCAGCAAAAGCCATGACCTGAAGGTCTCAGCCCACCCGAAGGAGCAGGGCTCAAATACCGCCACTGAGAACACTGGACCCCATGAACAGAACATCTATATTGTGGTGGGCGTGGTGTGCACCTTGCTGGTGGCCCTACTGATGGCGGCTCTCTACCTCGTCCAAATCAGACAGAAGAAAGCCCAGGGCTCCACTTCTTCTATAAGGTTACATGAGCCCAAGAAGAATGCCAGAAAAATAACCCAGGACACAAATGATATCACATATGCGGACCTGAACCTGCCCAAGAGGAAGAAGCCTGCTCCCCGGGCCGCGGAGCCCAACAACCACACAGAGTATGCCAGCATTCAGACCAGCCTGCAGCCCGCCTCAGAGGACACCCTCACCTATGCTGACCTGGACATGATCCACCTCAACCGGACCCCCAAGCAGCTGGCCCCCAAGCCCCAGCCGTCCTTCTCAGAGTATGCCAGCATCCAGGTCCCGAGGAAGTGAGTGGGACGGTGGTTTGCTCTAGCACCCATCTCCACGCGCTTCCTTGTCCCACAGGGAGCCGCCATGATGAGCACAGCCAACCCAGTTCCCGGAGGGCTGGGGCGGGGCAGGCTCTGGAACCCAGGGGCCAGGGTGGCTCTTCTCTCCCCACCCCTCCTTGGCTCTCCAGCAGCCACGGCCCCCTCTCCCCACATTGCCACACACCTGGAGGCTGACGTTGCCAAACCAGCCAGGGAACCAACCTGGGAAGTGGCCAGAACTGCCTGGGGTCCAAGAACTCTTGTGCCTCCGTCCATCACCATGTGGGTTTTGAAGACCCTTGACTGCCTCCCCGATGCTCTGAAGCCTGATCTTCCAGGGTGGGGAGGAGAAAATCCCACCTCCCCTGACCTCCATCACCACCACCACCCCCCCCGCAACTGGGGCTTGAGTGGAGAAGATTTCCCCTTTAGATCAAACTACCCCTTCCATGGAAAAGCTGGAAAAAAACTCTGGAACCCATATCCAGACCTGGTGAGGTTGCTGCCAACAGTCCTGGCCTCCTCCATCCCTAGGCTAAAGAGCCGTGAGTCCTGGAGGAGGAGAGGATCCCTCCCAAAGGACTGGAGACAAAACCCTCCGCTTCCTCGGGTCCCTCCAAGACTCCCTGGGGCCCAACTGTGTTGCTCCACCCGGACCCATCTCTCCCTTCTAGACCTGAGCTTGCCCCTCCAGCTAGCACTAAGCAACATCTCGCTGTGGGTGCCTGTAAATTACTGAGAAATGTGAAACGTGCAATCTTGAAACTGAGGTGTTAGAAAACTTGATCTGTGGTGTTTTGTTTTGTTTTTTTCTTAAAACAACAGCAATGTGAAAAAAAAAAAAGAAAGAAAGTCCATTCCAGCGCCCAGTCGCCGCCCCTCTTTGCCCCGCGAACCCCATCCCGGCACCTCCCACCCCGAATACACCACCTACCCCATGCAAAACCCTATGATGGCAGGAATCGAGACCTCCAAGGCCCCATCGTTGCCTCCATGCTCATGGAACTGTGTGAGTCTTCCTGGAGCCCAAGTTTGCCATGTGCGACCATGAAGGAAAGACCCTAAGGACCTTCGAGGGACTCCTCCCAGGCTAGAGATGAAAATGCACCCTGTTCCTGCCTCCTCCAGCTCATAGCTGAGGACGTGACCTGCCAATGCAGCCTCCCCAGTAGGCCAGCAGCCTTCACCAGCCCTGTCCAATATGGTAGCCACAGATCCTCAACTGAGGTTTGCTGTGAGTGTAAAATACACAGGATTCCAAAGACCCAGTATCCCCTCAAAACACTCATTTTTTTTTTTTTTTGAAACAGGGTCTAGCTCTGTTGCCCAGGCTGGAGTGCAGTGGCACGATGTTGGCTCACAGCAGTCTCGACCTCCTAGGCTCAATCCATCCTCCCACCTCAGCCTCCGGAGTAGCTGGGACTACAGGCATGGGCCACCACACCCAGTTATTTGTTGTTGTTGTTGTTGTTGTTTTTAGAGATGGGGTCTCTCTATGTTGCTATTTTTTTAATTTTTTGTAAAGATGTGTTCTTGCTATGTTGCCAGAACTCCTGGGCTCCAGTGATCCTCCCGCCTCAAAGTGCGGGGATTATAGGCCTGACCTACTGCACCAGACCAATCGTTTTTATATTGATTAGATTATATATTGAAGTTAATACATTATTAAAATTTATTTCAATTGTTTCTTTTTAGATTTTTTTGTTTTGTTTTGTTTTTGTTTTTGTTTTGTTTTTGAGACATAGTCTTGCTCTGTCTCCCGGGCTGGAGTGCAGTGGCAGAATCTTGGCCCACTGCAACCTCCACCTCCTGGGTTCAAACGATTCTCCTGCCACAGGGTTTCACCCTGTTGCCTAGGCTGGTCTCGAACTCCTGACCTCAAATGATCCACCCACCTCAGCCTCCCAAAGTGCTGGGATTACAGGCATGAGCCACGGCGCCCAGCCTCTTTTTAGTTCTTTAATGGAGCCACTAGAAAATTTCAAAAAGGCCGGGCATGGTGGCTCATGCCTGTAATCCCAGCACTTTGGGAGGCCGAGGTGAGTGGATCACCTGAGGTCAGGAATTCCAGACCAGCCTGACCAACGTGGTAAAACCCCGTCTCTACTAACATACAAAAATTAGCCAGGCGTGGTAGCAGGCGCCTATAATCCCAGCTACTTGGGAGGCTGAGGCAGGAGAATTGCTTGAACCCAGAAGGCAGAAGCTGCAGTGAGCCAAGATTGTGCCATTGCACTCCAACCTGGGCAATAAGAGTGAAACTCCGTCTCAAAAAAAAAAAAAAAAAAAGAATAAAAAAGGAAGAAAGAAAATTTCAAATGACCTATATGGCTTGCGTTTGTGGTGGCGTGGTATTTCTATTGGTTAGTGCTGGTGTAGCCTCTGGCTACCAAGCCCCTCAGGGTTGGGAAGAGACCCAGAGCTGGAGAGTTCAGAAGAACCTCAGGGACCTTGAGTCCTGCCCTTCCCCGTGGCAGAAGGAGAAACTGAGGGTGGTGTAGGAATCTCTCCCTTCACTCACCTGGGCCAGCGACTTCTCCTGCGATGGGCTCAGGTCACCCACACGTCCACTCATGCTGCCCATGAGTGGGTCCAGGCTTCACTCGGTGGCTCCCTCCAGGTGGCCTGCCTTTTGCCCAGCTGGTAGCCGCGCCCACATTTATCACCGCCCAGAAATCCCACTCCTTCCTGTCAGCCTCAGGGCAACAGGTGGGGCTCATTCCTTACTAGGTGTCTTAGGCATGGGGCCCTGGACTCAGCCTGCCCTGGGTTCACATCCTCACTTGCAAAATTAGGACAGCGATGTTTCCTCGGAGCGTTGATGACATGTTGAAATTGACACCACCTGATTTCACATACATGGAGGCGGCTGTTCACCCTGCCTCTCAGTCCCCTACCCTCTACCCCTGTGGTCCCATCGGATGCCTCCTTGAGCCAGGACAAGCCATCTCTCACCCCCAGCAGAGACCCGGAAGTCACTGTCATCATGCCTTCACTCTCATCCCAGGCTTTGTCTACCACCTGACATGTCCAGAGCAACTGTCCATGATTCATCCCAGATGTTAAGGCATATGGCTTCAGGGTTGAGGATGAAATTTCCCAGGCCCAGACCCAAACAGGTGGATGTGCAATTCTGAGCTGAGCCACACTTGGCCTGGGAGCCAGGATGAGAGGTGAGGAGGGACTCCTGGCTACATCTGCTCCCACCACCCACTGGACAAGCAGAAAGCCAGAGCCCAAGGTGAGGACACATGAGATCACGCAGTGTGCACGGGGCCTGGAACACAGTAGTTATTTGTAGTAGTCTGGGTTGCCCTGAGACAAGGAGTTCAGGGCAAGTTTATCAGGGAGGTGTCCTGAAAAACACAAGTAGGGAAGTGTGGAAATGAGACAGAGAACGGAAGGCAGCTGTATAGGGCTAGTTATCAAGGAAGTACAGAAGAGCTCAATCCCAGTGGGGACTTATGGGAGACAACAGGGAACCTGCCCATCAGCATTTCCTTGCCTGAGTGGGGAGGGAGCTGGGGTATTTATACAGCATCTCGGGACAGTCTTTGGTTGAGGGCTGCTCCAGGGGCTGTCAATTCTGCTGGACTTCTGGCCTGCTGTGCACACAATTCAGAAGGCTGGAGAGCATCCTTAGGCAGAGAAACACAGGTGCTACAGCTGGGGAGTAGTGAGGCTGAGGTGATATGGGCAGAGCATCACCAGCTTTAGCTCTAATCAGAAACCATTTGCTGGGCTCCATGTCAAGTTCTAGTCCAAAGGCTTCATGTGCTCCTTGAGCCCCAGACTGTTCCTCCCTACCTGATAGAGCCTGGAAGAGGGAAGCAGCATGCCTGGGGCCATGCAGCCATGGAGTAAGTGACAATCAGGACTATCTGGACCTGGTGCTTACTCAGGACATTGTATCCCACATGCCTGGCTCCTGGCAGAGGCATGCACATAGGTGGCCTTACTAAGTCCCAGGAGAGTCCCCCTTAGCCCTGGAAGAGGGTAATGAGCAGATCTGCCTCTTCTACAGGGTGGGGCCTCCCCAGTACCCCACACACCGCAGGCTGGAGCTTGAGCCATAAGGGGTAAAGTCAGGAACTCTCCCCTACTCTCGTCTCCTCCCCCTGGGTCCCTGCTCCCATCACCTCTGGCCCATCTTCTTCTTCATTTTTTTTTTTTGTTGTTGTTGTTTTTGTTTTTTTAGACAAAGTCTTCTTGCTCTGTGGCCCAGGCTAGAGGGCAGTGGCTCACTGCAACCTCCTCCTCCCAGGTTCAAGCAATTCTCCTGTCTCAGCCTCCCGAGTAACTGGGATTACAGGTGCACACCACACACATGGCTAATTTTTGTATTTTTAGTAGAGACAGGGTTTCACCTTGTTGGCCAGGCTGGTCTTGAACTCCCGACCTCAAGAGATCTGCCCATCTCAGCCTCCCAAAGTGCTGGGATTACAGAAGTGAGCCATTGCACCCAGCCTTGGCCCATCTTCTTCAAGCTGGCTTCTGAGTAAGTCCCTCCTCTGCTCCAAAGCCTCCCTGGGCTCCTTGTTACCCTCAGTTAAAAACTGTAGATGCCTTCGCGTAGACTCAAGGCCCTTTTGGGTCCCTCCTGAGCTAATTTCCCCTTCCTTTCTCCCTTATCCCAGGTCCCTTGCCTCCTCTCTATTCTCTTTCCAGCTTTTTCTTTTGCTGTTCCCTCTCCCTGGAATGCCTTTCTTGCAACACCTTGTATTCAGCCTCTGCCTCCCACAAGGCCTACTTCAAATGCCTTCTCTTTGGCAATGTCCTTTCTGATGTGTTTTTTTTTTTTTTTTTTTTTTTTTGCTGGGAAGCAAATCCCCAGCCCCCTAAAATCCCACACCCCACTGTCATCTTCCATCCTTCCAGCGATTGTGATATGTCACAGGTCTCCCTCTTGGGCTCCTTGAGGGTCTGGTTCATCATGGTACACTCCCACTCCAGCACCCACTGTGGTGCATTGTACACAGTAGGTGCTCAATAAAAGCTCACCACGCCTGTAACCCCAGCACTTTGGGAGGTCAAGGTGGGCGGATGACCTGAGGTCGGGAGTTCGAGACCAGCCTGGCGAAATGGTGAAACCCCGTCTCCACCAAAAATACAAAAATTAGCCAGGCGTAGTGGCACACACCTGTAATCTAAGCTACTCAGGAGGCTGAAGGAGAAGCGCTTTAACTCAAGAGGCGGAGGTTGCAGTGAGCTGAGGTCGTGCCATTGCACTCCAGCCTGAGCAACAGAATGAGACTCTGTCTCAAAAAAAAAAAAAAAAAAAAAAAAAAATTCACCAAAGATAGGCTGGCAATGGAAGCTGGGATGCCCCAGAGGAAGCATCACCCAGGATCCCTGTCTCTACCTGTTACTGTCAAAACTACCTGGTCTGTGCCCCATTCCAGTGTCACACGGGTTTTCACCCAGTGAACTCATTCCAGCGCACATCTGCAATGGGTAATGTGCTGTCCTTGCCAGGGAAATGGGGCCCCTGTCAGTTACAAATAGGCTCTGGAAGGCCCTCCGCCCTCCCTCCTTCTCCCTTCCCCCCTTCACGTCCCCCCTCCTTCTTGTCTTCCTTCCTTTCTATTTTTAATCTTGTGTTCCTCTTTCAACATTTATTAAAAGCCTACTGTGTGCTAGGTACTGGCCTAGCCCTGGAGGCCAATTGTGCCAATGCGTCCTGGTCCCTGTCCCAGAGGAGCCCACTCCAGGGGGCTCGCAAATCAACAGTTGCATCCTGAGTAGGCAGAGCCCACATGGGGAATAACAGGAGGCTGTGGGAGCCCCAGGCCCTATGCTAGGCTGATGGTTGGGTGTCAGGGAAGAATGCCTGGAGGAGAAGGCAGCAGAGCTTGTTTTGAAAACATGGAACAATGTTAGGCCTGCAAGGGGAAGGGAGCCTTGCGGTAGAGGGAAGAGTATGTGCAAGACCACAGAGGCAGGCAGGAACATGGCTTCTCCCCAAGGTGGTGAGGACCATGGAGGGATTGGAGCACGTGCGAGCCTGGGGCTGCAGGTGCAGGGTGGCTGGCTTGAAAGGGTGAGCGTGGGCCAGATGTGGTGGCTCACGCCTGTAATCCTAACAATTTGGGAGGCCAAAGTGGGGGGATTGCCTGAGTTCAGGAGTTCGAGACCAACCAGGGCAACATGGCAAAACCCTGTCTCTACTAAAAATACAAAAAATTATCTGGGCATGGTGGCACGTGCCTGTAATCCCAGCTACTTGGGAGGCTGAGGCATGAGAATCGCTTGAACCTGGGAGGTGGAGGTTGCAGTGAGCCAAGGTCACACCTCTGCACTCCAGCCTGGGCAACAGAGTGAGACTCCGTCTCAAAAAAAAAAATGAAAGAAAAGAAAAGAAAGAAAGAAAAAAAGAAAAAGAAAGAAAGAGAAGAAAGAAAGAGAAGAAAGAAAAGAAAAAAGAAAAGAAAGAGAGAAAGAGAGAAAAAGAAAGAAAAGAAAGGGCGAGTCTGCTGGAGACAGGCCAGGTGGGGATCCAGGCAAGGTGGAGAGGCTGGACCTAGTGCAGAGGTGGGGCGTAGAGAGTCTGTTAATTTCCTGGGGCTGCCATAACAAAATGCCACAAACTGCTGGGTGGTTTAAAACAACGGGAAATGTATCCTTTCACAGGTCTGGAGGCCCGATGTCTGAAATCAAGGGATTGGCGGAGCTGGGTTTCCTCTGAGACTGGGTAGAACCTTCCCTTGCCTCTTCCTAGCTTCTGGTGGTGGCCTGAATCCTTGATGCTCCTTGGCTTACAGTTGCCTTACTCCAATCCCTGCCTGTTGTGACATGGCATTCCCCTTGTGCATCTGTCTTCAAATGGCATTTCCACTTCTTTGCTGTTTTTTTTTGAGACAGAGTCTCACTCTGTCACCCAGGCTGGAGTGCAATGGCACAATCTTGGCTCACTGCAACCTCCACCTCCCAGATTCAAGTGATTCTCGTGCCTCAGCCTCCCGAGAAACTGGGATTATAGGTGTGTGCCACCACACCTGGCTAATTTTTGTATTTTTTAGTAGAGATGGGGTTTTGCCATGTTGGCCAACCTGGTCTCAAATTCCTGATCTCAAGTGATCTGCCCGCTTTAGGCTCCCAAAGTGCTGGGATTACAGATGTGAGCCACTGCGCCTGTCCCATTTCCACTTATAAAGCCACCAGCCAGATTGGATTAGGGCCCACTGAATGACATTATTTTAACTTGATTACATCTGCAAATATCTTTTTTTTTCTTTTTCTTTTTTTTTTTTTTTGTTAAGAGACAAAGTCCTACTCTGTTGCCCAGGTTGGAGTGCAGTGGTGTGATCCTGGCTCACTGCAGCCTCAAACTCCTGGGCTCAAGCAACCCTCCCACCTCAGCCTCCAGAGTAGCTGGGACTACAGGTGTGTGCCACCATGCCCAGCTAGTTTTATTTTTTATTTTTTTGTAGAGAATTGTTGGGGGGTGGTCTCACTCTATTTCCCAGGCTGGTCTCAAACTCCTGGCCTCATGTGATGTATTTTCAAATAAAGTCACATTCACAGGAACAGGGTGTGAGGACTTTTTGAGGGATACAGTTCAACCCACAACAGAGGAACAGGTGGTTCCACTGACTTTCTCACAGGGGACAGCCCTGACCCCTGCTCTGGATTTCACACATCAGGTCAGCGGATACCAGGTAACTGTAGATTCCCCCAGCCCAACCCAGCCAGGAGTCAGGGCTGACGGCAAAGCCCTTTGTAGACCCCATACTTTTTCAGGGTGGACTGTCCATCAGTCCTGAGGCTGAGGTGGCCAACTCGGAATGGTGCTGCAGGTCTGGAGCCCTGGAGCCCTGGCCTTGGTGTCAGACCTGCCTGGATATGCATCCTGCCTCAGTGGCTGCCTTGCTCTCTGACCCCAGCAGAGGCTGGTTGCGCAGCTTCTTTGCATCTCAGTCACTTCCTTGGGGGAGCAAAAGGGATCGCCCATGTTTCCACATTGCACAGGGCTAGACGTAGGGCTCAGTACCCCATGATCACTTATTAAAATATAAATTATGTTGGCTGGGTGCAGTGGCTCACACCTGTAATCTCAGCACTTTGGGAGGTTGAGGCGGGTGGATCACTTGGGGCCAGGAGTTCGAGACCAGCCTGCCCAACATGGCGAAACTCCATCTCTACTAAAAATACAAAAATTAGCCTGGTGTGGTGGCTCATGCCTGCAATCCCAGCTACTCAGGAGGCTGAGGCAGGAGAATTGCTTGAACCCAGCAGGCTGAGGTTGTAGTGAGCTGAGATTGCAACACTGCACTCCAGCCTGGATGACAGAGCGAGACTCCATCTAAAAAATAAATATATGAAACAAATAAAAATAAAATATAAATTATGTTAATAAAAGAGTAACTATAATAATGCCAGTAGAACAAACCAGGTGGATTGTAAATTCCAATGCAGTAATTTATATTCCTGACACCTGCTGTCTGACAGATTAGTTCTCCTTGGATCCTTAAGGGCCTCAAAATACTGGTAACAATAATAAAAATAAATCATGCAATAGGCTGGGTGGAGTGGCTCATGCTTGTAACCCCAGCACTTTGGGAGGCCGAGACAGGAGGATTGTGTGAAGCCAGGAGTTTGAGATCAGCCTGGGCAACATAGCAAGACCCCATTTCTACAAAAAGCAAAAAATTAGCCAATTGTGGTGGCGAGTGCCTATAGTCCTAGCTACCTGGGAGGCTGAGGCAGGAGGAGCACTTGAGCCCAAGAGTTTGAGGCTGCAGTGAGCCGAGATCATACCACTGCACTCCAGTCTGAGCAACAGAGTGAGACTCTATCTCAAAATAAATAAATAAATAAATAAATAATATTATTACTGGCATTTCTAGGTCTTTAGGGGCCCAAGGAGATACGATTAGTATGGAATTCTTTAAACTCATAATATTATATTGCACACTAAGTTACATCTATCATTGATTAATAAAAGTGAGGAAGGCCAGGCATGGTGGCTCACACATGTAATACCAACACTTTGGGAGGGTGAGGCAGAAGGAATGCTTGAGGCCAGGAGTTGGAGACCACTCATCTCTATAAAAAAAACCAAAGGTGGGAGCAATTATCTCATGAATTTGGGATCAGTAACATCTTTTCCTATGAATAGTCTTAGCTACTGTCAGTGTTTTTTTTTCCCTTATTTCTCTCCATATGAATTAAAGGTCTCATGGGTGTGCTGCAAACAATATTACTTCTTGCCAGAAAGAACATTACGAAAGTGCAGGCAATCTAAGGGATTGGTGGGGTCAAACCTCTCTCAGGGTGATGGACTGTCCTAATTGCCTGGGACAGAGGGGTTTCCTGGAAAATAGGAGTTTCAATGCTAAAACCAGGATAGTTCCAGAAAACTGGGACAGTTGGTTACCTTAACTCCTCCTCACTCTACTCAGGCCAGAAGTTCACTCCTAGGAGGCAATAACCCAAGCCCAGTGAGAGGTTAATAGCTGACTGGTATGGGTTTGAATTCTGATTCTGGCACTAATTTGCTGTGTGACTTTGGGTAGGTCACTTAACCTCTCTGAGTTTTAGTCTAAAAGCTGGGAGGCTGAATATATTTGGATAAGGTATGCAAGCACTTGACCTGGAACCTGACACAAATAGGTCTCAAATAAAGAGTCACTTGAAGCCAGGCATAGTGGCATTCTCCTCCAGCTATTCAGGGGAGGCTGAGACAGGAGGATCGCTTGAGCCCAGGAGTTTAAGACCAGCCTGGACAACATAGTGAGATCCTGTCTCAAAAAAAAAAAATTAAAAAGAGTCATCTGACTGTGGTTTCTGCCATTCAGGCCTGGATGCCAGCTCCTAGCTGGAAGACTGAAAGTCCTGTGCCCCAGGACTTTCTCTCCCACTGGGGATGCTGAATGAGGCCAGTGGTTAGAGCTGGGTGTGTCCACATCCTAGTCAGTCACACCCAGCCTGCATTAGTTTCTTGGTGGCCATCTTCCCCGCTGGATATGAGCCCCAGGAGGGATTGGCCAACTTGTTTTTTGTTGTTGGTGGTTTTTGTTTGTTTGTTTGTTTGTTTAGACATAGGATTTCGCCATGTAGCTGAAGCGGTATAACTCCTGGGCTCACTCGATCTGCCCACCCCAACCTCCCAAAGTGCTGGGATTATAGGCAGGCACTAATAGCAAGTTGGCTAGCTTGTTGACTGCTGTATGCTCAGAGCAGCTCAGGGCTGGGGGGCACAACAGGGATTTGGTGGATACCAAATTTTTTTTGGATTAATTGAATGGAATCTCACGGTGGAGCGGGGAAGCCCAGGGCTTTTGTTGGGGCAGCGTACAGGCAGGTGTGGGAGGTGGCCTGGGATGGGGGGCAGAAGTAGGAGGGGCAGGTAGAGACAGGGTGAGGCAGGCTAGGAGCCAGGGACCAGTAGGGATGGAGGGAGAGGGTGGAGGAGGGGAGAGACAGGCACTGGAGATGGGAAGGGTTTGGGGTCCCTGGGAGATGGTTTGAGTCCCTGGTCTGATACGTCCTGCAACATGACCTCGGGCAAATCCCTTCCCCTGTCCAAATGTCCATTCCCACATCTGTAAAATGGGATGGTAATTATAACGACCTCAGTTATTGTGAGGATTAATGAAGTCTGTGCAAGAAGCCCTTAGCCTGGGCCCAGGGCCTGTTGCCAATGCCCTACTGAGTGGCCCCACCCCTGCCACCTGCCTGTCTCTTCCTCCCTCTCCCTCTCTCTCTGTCTCTATTCTGATCCGGCCACACCGTCTACCTGCCCAGCCCCCTGCTCTAGTCCTACCACTTGCTGTGTGATCTTGGTAAAGTGATTTTCCCTCTCTGAGCACCATTTGTTCTCTCTAGCATGAGACAATAACAGTCCCCAGGTCGCTGATGGGGACAAACCACCCCAGGTGAAGATGGGTTGAAATAATGCCCTTTAGCCTAGTGCCAGGCACACAGTCAGAGTGAGTAACTGTTGTACTCTGTTGTACTCCTTAGAATGATCACACACACATGCACACACGCACACACGTGCACACAAGCGCACACATACACACGCGCTTTTCCAGGCCTTGGTAGCTCATGGGAGTCCCTGAACCACATAGGACTATAGCACATAGCAAATAACACATCAAATCCCTGCCACCCCATTGGGCTCTGCCCACAGACTCACCCAGGCACCACTGTGGTCTCTTGGGTTCCCCCCACCCCAATCCCCACCCCAAGTCACCACCACTGAGGCTGATTAACAAAAACACAACAAATTCCTTTACTTCTGAGGTCTCCCCTTTAAGGGGAGGCAGAAATAGAACAATCTTTTTCGGGGAGGGAAAGGGGTTTAATAAAAACTGGTATAATTAGTTAAATACTGATCTCGGTTAGGCCCTCTCTGTGCATGGGCGCAGTCTTGGCTGGCTGCGTTCCCCCAGGGAGCCCCCCCTCACCCCGGGGTCTGAGGTGGCACCAGGAGGGGGCTGGGGGCGGCCAGCACCAGCGGCGTCCTGCTCAGCCCCTCCGCAGGGAGCGAGCAGGCAGGCAAGCCGCTGGGCGGTGGGACGTCACCACCGCAGGAAATCGCGAATGAACTTCCAGAGCTTGGTGACCCACAGGTTGGCGCCGAGGTCCATCAGATACTGGATCTCGGGCGTGAGCATGCGCCGGCAGAGCTGCGCGTGCCGCTGCCCGATGCTCTTCTTGAGGTTGTAGCCCAGGATGGACTTGGTGCCCAGCGGCTGCCAGGGCTGCATGGCCTCGTCCTGGATGGCGGCGGCGTCCACGGCATGGCCCCCGTCGATGCAGATGGTCCGCATGCGCTCGTTGGCACGGCGCAGGGCGGCCACCTCGCGGGCCATGCGCTCCCGCCCGAAGGCCTCCACCTTGCGCCAGAAGCTGGCGTTGAAGTGGCGGTAGAGGTGGGAGTCCAGCATGTTCCAGGCGGTGGCGCGCCCGTACAGCTCCCCGGAGAGCCGCGGCACGGGCGAGTCGCGGCGGGCGTTGAGCTTGAAATAGAGCACATCCTCCAGCTCCCAGCACAGCAGGTCCTTCAGCAGCACCAGCGACTCGTCGAAGTACTCTTGAAGGAGCACCAGGTGGAAGCGACGCTCCACCTCCAGGATGTGCTCCTGCACCTGCGGGCTGCTGGGGTCCAGGCTGTTGTCATAGCCCAGGTCGAAGAAGAGCAGGTTTCGGAGGTAGTGGGCATTGAAGCCGTTGGGGTCGTAGTAGCGATCCGGGTCTTGCAGGAACTCGGCCAGCTTGTCGCCGGCCGAGAGCTTCCACGTGAGGGGCACCACCGGCCCGAAGTAGTGGAAGGAGGACTCGAACAGGCGGGCGGGGTCGCGGAGCACCGTGATGAAGATGGCGTTGGGCGGCACCAGGCCACGCACCTCGTCGTAGTGGAAGCGCATGTGGTTGCAGATGATGTTGAAGCAGGCCCCGGGCCGATAGTCCCGCACCAGGCTGCGGGCGAAGAAGGTCGGGTAGTCGAAGTCATTGCGGCCGTTAGGGAAGGCGAACTTGAGCCGGTGCTTCTGGCCGAAGCGGAACAGGATGTTGAGCAGGGTGCTGCTGGCCGTCTTGTGCGTCTTCAAGAACACGATGTTGCGCCGCGGCTGGCACTCCCCCGCCGAGCCGTTGGCCCGGATCACTGCCTCTGGCTCGAGCGCAGGTGGAGAGCAGGACGCTGCGGCCTCCGGGGTCCTGCTGGGGACAGAGAGGTGGGGAGAGCCTCAGGGGGGTGCTGGGGCCCTCAGGACTCTGGTAGCTAGAGAGGGAGATTATTGGGAACAGTGGTGGCAAAGGAGCTGGGATAGTGGGACCTGTGGGGCCTGAGTCCAGGCTGGGTGCCTGCGCGGGTGGTTTGGCCTCTCTAGCCTCATGTTCCTCTTCTGTGAAATGGGGAGGATAACAGGCCCTCTTCACGGTGTTGTGAGATGAGGCACACAGGCTCTCCTCTCATTCATGGCCACTGTGTTGCATGTACCATGAATCAGTATCAGCTTGGGCCACATGAAATTGCCATTTTATAGGACAAACATGGTCAATTTTTGCAGAAATTTGCAGTTTCCTCTGTGTCAAGTTAATATCACCAACCACTGGTATTGCACCAGCTACAGGCTGTGCTGGGTCTGTGCAGAGCAGCCCCATGAGGAAACTGGAGAGCCTGGTTCTCAGGAGCTGGGCCTGGAGTCAGACCGACGCGTTTGAATCCATGCCCATGGACAGGTCGCCCCCACCAGGGCCCCGTTGGCATCTCAGATGATGCGAATCTGAGCCCTGTACAGACAGTGTTACCTGATTCTCATGCTCTATGAGGAAGGCTCTGGTTTTTTTTTGTTTTTCTTTTTGTTTTGAGACAGTCTCACTCCGTTGGCCCAGCCTGGGGTGCAGTGGTGCCATCTCGGCTCACTGCAACTTCTGCTTTCCGGGTTCAAGCAATTCTCCTGCCTCAGACTCCCAAGTAGCTGGGATTACAGACACACACCACCACGCCCAGCTAATTTTTGTATTTTTAGTAGAGATGGGGTTTCACCATGTTGGCCAGACTGGTCTCAAACTCCTGACCTCAGACGATCTGCCCACCTGGGCCTCCCAAAGTGCTAGGATTACAGGTGTGAATTGCCGTGCCCAGCCGAAAGGCTCTGTTTTTATCCCCACTTCACAGATGGGCACACCAAGGCTCAGAGTTACACAGCGACCTCTGCCGTCAGTGGAATTTCTGTCTGGCACAGCATGGTGCAGGGTGGCTGCCCAAGATCACTGGGGCAGGCCCTGTGGTAATTACAGGGCCCCATGGGTGGGATGCCATCCTTCCCCCACCTACACCCATCATCTGCCCAGCTGGGCCACTCACGTGGAGGCCAGGCCAGCGTGCAGCGGGGGCACGGCATAGGAGTATACCAGCAGCAGGAAACTGGTGAAGAGCGCGCCCAGCACCAGCCCCTTAGCCATGGACTCCCAGGGCTTCTTCTGTGGTGGCAGCATCTCAGACACCTGCAGGGGCAGCACAGAGTGGGGCAAGTGTCAGGAAGCTGGCCCCAGGGAGCCCCCAAGGCTGCCCAGGCCTGGCAGCTGAGCCCTGCCTTTGCCTGCTCTGTGGCCCCCCAGCAGGGTCCAGACAGGGACAGAGAGACACTGGAGAGATAGACTGACAACCACCTGGAAAGAGACAGCCCCAGGGTTGCAGACAGAGACGGTGGGTGAAGCAACTCAAAGAGAGGTTGGGGAATGGGGCAGGGAGAAGGTTAAAATTTAAAAATTAAAAGGAACCAGGTAGCAGAACCAGGGCCCCAAACTTTCCACTCCTTTTAATTTTTAAGCTGGCTGATAAGAAATAAAAGGAAAAGAAACAGGAAAAAATAAGACGACTAATACTTATTACCTTATTTTTTAGTTATCTTATTTTTTCTTCTGTTTCTTTTTCTTGTATTTTTTATAAAAATATATATTTAGAACATTCTTCAATTTTACTTCAAATTCTCCCAGATCTTGAAGTTATCTTATTTTTTATACCTTTTAGGGCATCATAATGAAATTATTTCCTTTTTTATATTTTAATTTTTTAAAAATAGAGACACAGTTTCGCCACGTTGCCCAGGCTGGTCTCGAACTCCTGGGCTCAAGCAATCTGCCCACCTTGGCCTCCCAAATTGCTGGGATGACAGACGTGAACCATCGCGCCCAACCATGAAACACTTTTCTAAGGCAAAAGGAAAAAGGCTGGGCGCACAGTGGCTCACACCTGTCATCCCAGCACTTTGGGAGGATGAGGCAGGCGGAGTGCTTGAGCCAGGAGTTCAAGACCAGCCTGGGCATATGGTGAGACCCTATCTCTACAAAACAAAATTTAAAAAAATTCACCAGGCGTGGTGGCACATGCCTGTAGTCCTAGTTACTTGGAAGGCTGAGGCGGGAGGATTGCTTGAGCCTGAGTTCCAGTGAGCCATGACTGTGCCGCTGCACTCCAGCTCTGGATGACACAGTGAGACCCTGTCTCAAATAAACAAACAAATAAATAAGAAGGAAAAGAAGACCCTCTCCCCGTGCCCTGGGCCTCCCCCCTCCCCCAGGCCTGGGCCAGGGCTGTCTACAGGGAAGGCCAAGGGCTCTCTGGGGCCCGAATCCTTCACCTTTCAGAAGGCACAGCCAGCCCTACCTGTCCCCTGTGCCACCCACCCCACAGTGGTACAGGTGAGGTGCCCAGTAAGAGGCCAGGGCTCTTCTCTCCTCACTGGCTCTTGTGCCCCTGGAGTCTGTAGGGTGGCTGATGGAGAAACTGAGGCTCACGGCTGGGAGGAAGGCGGCTCAGGTCACACATCTGGCCAGGCCTCTGCTCACACACCCACCCCCTTTCCAAAGCCAGCTGGTAGGGTTGCCCAGTTAAATTCAAATTTCAGATAAACAATGAATACAATTTTTTACAGTATAAGTATATTCCAAATATTGCATGAGACATAGTTATACTAAAAATTATTCCAAGGCTGGGTGCAGTGGCTCACGCCTGTAATCCTAGCACTTTGGGAGGCCGAGGAGGGTGGATCACCTGAGGTCAGGAGTTTGAGACAAGCCTGACCAATATGGTGAAATTCCATCTCTACTAAAAATACAAAAAGTATCTGGGTGTGGTGGCATGTGCCTATGCCTATAGTCCCAGTTACTCAGGAGGCTAAGGCAGAAGAATCGCTTGAACCCAGGAGGTAGAGGTTGCAGTGAGCCGAGACAGTGCCACTGCACTCCAGCCTGGATGACAGAGTAAGACTCTGTGTCAAAAAAAAAAAAAATATTCAAACTTCAAACTTAACTAGATGTCCTGTAGGTTTTGTTGTTATTTCCTTATTTTATTTTTCATTTGTATATGTTTATTTTATTTTTTTGAGACGGAGTCTCGCTCTGTCGCCAGGCTGGAGTGCTGTGGTGCAATCTCGGCGCACTGCAAACTTTGACTCCCTGGTTCAAGCGATTCTCCTGCCTCAGCCTCCCGAGTAGCTGGGATTACAGGCACATGCCACCACACCCAGATAATTTTTGTATTTTTAGTAGAGATGGAGTTTCACCATGTTGGCCAGGATCGTCTTGATCTCCTGACCTCGTGATCTGCCCACCTTGGCCTCCCAAAGTGCTGGGATTACAGGCGTGAGCCACCGCGCCTGGCCTATTTTTATATATTTTTAATATTTATTTTATATTATTATTTTTGAGATGCCCAGGCTGGTACTGAACTCCTGGACTCAAGCAGTCCTCCCACCTCAGCCTCCCAAAGTGCTGGGATTATAGGCATGAGCCACTGTGCCCAGCCTGTTGTTATTTGTTTGTTTTGGGGGATGATCTAAGCATGGCAACCCTATCAGCAGGGGACTGAGACGTGGACTGTAACGGGGGCAGTTCAGGCTGAGGAACTGGAGTCCAGGAGAGAGCTGCGGCTTGGAGGGCCTTCCCACCTCCCCTTAGCTGCAAAACCAGGTCCCCAAACTTTCTACTCTTGTCCCAAACTTTCCACTCCTGTCCTGGTTCACACTGCGCTGCGCCCTGGGCCCCTGAGGCCAGGAAAAGTCACATGTGCTAATAACTACATGCATGGCAGTATCACCACTGTCCCTGGAGTCAGCCCCCCCTGGGGGAGGGTCGCACACACTATGCCCTGGAAAAGTTATGCTGAGGTGGGAGGATTGCTTGAGCCTGGGGGGCAGAGGTTGGCAGAGGTTACCGTGAGCCAAGGTCGTGCCACTGTACTTCAGCCTGGGTGACCAGAGTGAGGCCCCATCTCAAAAAAAGGCAATAATTGTCAACACGTTAACAAATGTGTTAGTTAATTTGTTACTTAACACATTTAAGTAACAAATCAGAAAGCTTGCAAAGCGGAATAAATCCGGCAGCCATGGAGGGGCCCCAGCACCAACCTCAGGCTCTGGGACCCTCAAGCCTGTGTTTCAATCCAGCACTGTGATTTCAGACAAGCCAAGAACCCTCATGGAGTCTCAGTTTCTCATCTGTAAAATGGGAAAGCTAGAGGCGCCCCTAGCTGTTCTCTGGAGAACTTTTCTAAGCGAAGTAACCAGCACATAGTCATCACTTAGAGTGTTAGCTGTACCCCTCCTGAGGCCCGGGGGGCCTGCCTTCAACCCCAAAAGGAGTGGGGGCTGGGCCGCCCACAAAGCACAAACCTACCTCAGCCTCAAGCACCCCTGTCAGCCTCCCACTTCTCAGCCACCCAGCAGAAAACAGGGCAGAGTCGTGGACCAGATCATAGTCCAAAACTCTGGGCCTCAGTTTTTCTGACTTTAAGATGAGGAAGGGTTAGGATTCCTGTGGCTTGCCCTCTGGAAATCCCAAGGACCCACCCCGGCCCCAGCAGCCCCACTCACCAAGGTACCTTCTGGAATCAGGGAGGCTGCAACAGTGGAGGCGCTGAGGTTCAGGCCCAGCAGCAGGGGGCAGACCAGCCTCCCTGCCCGGCCAATCAGGCTCCACCTGGCCCCGCCCAGGACAGTTCCTCCACTCCCCCCAACCCCATTATTGGTTCACTCATTCACTCATTCACTCACTGGTTTCATTCTCCCATTTGCTCTTTTGTTTGTTTGTTTTTGAGACGGAGTCTCCCTATGTTGCCCAGGCTGGAGTGCAGCGGTGCGACCTCGGCTCACTACAACCTCCGCCTCCTGGGTTCAAGTGATTCTCCTGCCTCAGCCTCTCGAGTAGCTGGGACTACAGGTGCCCCCCACCACACTCAAGTAATTTTTGCATTTTAGTAGAGCCAGGGTTTCACCATGTTGGCCAGGCTGGTCTCAAACTCCTGACTTCAAGCGATCCACCCGCCTCAGCCTTCCAAAGTGCTGGGATTACAGGCGTGAGCCACTGAGCCTGGCCCCCATTTGCTATTTCTCAAAGCTTACCAGGGCCCTGCCACACGTGCTGGGTGCTGCCAGCCGCTGAACCTTGGGCCATCCCTCCTAGTGTTACTTTTGAGCCCCTGTTAGGAGCCAGGCCCAGGGCAGGGGCCTGCCTCTCCAGAGCATCTAACTGACCCTGCTCAGCAACCACTTAGTGGATACCACTCCACCCCCCGCCCTGCTGTCACCCCCATTTGGTAGATGGGAAAGGTGAGGTTCCAGGAGGTGACAACTTGTCCAGGGTCATTCAGCAAAAGGGGGGCAGGGCTGGAATTAGAGCCTGGGTCTATGGAACTCCAATGTGCTGCTTCCTGCTTTGTCCATGGCAGCCCCTGCCCAGTGTGTCCTAATCCCTGTCCCAAGCCCAGGGAAAGGAAGGAGGGAAAGTTGCATCGCAGAAAGTGGGGGATGTGAGGTTGGACAGGAAGCTCTATCCTGGGAGCACAGCAGGGTCCGGTCTCTGTGGGCTGAGCCTGTGGCCAGGATAAGGGGAGGGGAAGCAGAGGGGGCCCTGGTGTCCGTCCCTCCTGTGCCAGCCACCTGAGGGGTCCAAGGCTGGTTGTGCCCTTCCTGCCTGGCCACTGTAAACTTGGGCATGAAGCTATGAACCTCACCCTCCCTGAGCCTCAGTCTCTTCGTGTGTGCAATGGACACACAACAGCAAGATCAAGGCACACAGAGCCCTCTGTAATTACAGGCAGAGCCCCTGGGCAGACTGAGGTTGGGAGAGGAGCTAGCTGGCAGCCAGGAGCCTGGCTTGAGGGAGAACAGTCACTAGGCTACGAGATAATTTTTTTAAAAAGACAGGATCTTGCTCCATCACCCAGGCTGAAGTGAAGTGGCACGATCATAGCTCACTGCAGCCTTGAAATCCTGGGCTCAGTGGATCCTCTTGCCTCGGCCTCCTGAATAGCTAGGACTACAGGCGTGCACCACCATGCCTGGCTACTTTTTAAAAAAATTTTTGTAGAGATGGGGGTCTCACTCTACTGCCCAGGCTGGTCTCAAACACCTGGCCTCGAGTGAATTTCCCGCCTCGGCCTCTCAAGTGCATACCACCCATGCCCAGCTAAGTTTTTAATTTTCTGTAGAGATGGGGGCTCTCACTAAGTTGCAGGCTGATCTTGAGTTCCTGGCCTCAAGTGATCCTCCCACCTCCACCTCCCAAAGTGCTGGGCATAAGCCACCATGCCTTTCCCTAAGGCTGTGAGACTGAGATAATGCACGTACCCAGGAGGTGATCAACACATATTAATTATTATCATCACCATTGACCCTGACCCAGCCTTGGTTCACTGGCGTGCCAGAGGTGAGGTCCCTTCCGTGCCCCGCTGCAGGCAAGCCTACTGGTGACTCATCCCTGAGCTCCCCGAGCCTGGCACCTGGTGAATGTGTGATGAATGACTTCCCATGACCCTCAGGGCAGAATGTGGCCAGGGCTATAGAGCCTGTGCAGAGAATGTGGATGAGGACATGGTCCAGGCAGACAACACCTCACTGAGACACAGGAGAGATCCTGTGTAGGAGACCTACAGACGAAAGTAATACATGTGAGGCACATGCATGTAAAAGCTCCCATGGGCCGGGCGCGGTGTAATCCCAGCACTTTGGGAGGCCGAGACGGGCAGATCACGAGGTCAGGAGTTCAAGACCAGACTGGCCAACATGCTGAAATGCCATCTCTACTAAAGATACAAAAAATTAGCCGGGTGTGGTGGCAGGTGCCTGTAGTCCCAACTACTTGGGAGGCTGAGGCAGGAGAATTGCTTGAACTCGGGAGGCAGAGGTTGCAGTGAGCTGAGATTGCACTATTGCACTCCAGCCTGGGTGACAGAGTGAGACTCTTTCTCAAAAATAAATAAATAAATGGATAAAAAAATAATAAAAATAAAAATCTGAAATCTGAAATGTCCCTAAATCCAAAACTTTTTGAATGCCTACATGACACCACAAGTGGAAAATTCCATACCTGACCTCACGTGACAGATCTCAGTCAAAGCGCAGGTGCACAACACACAGTTTATTTAGCGTCCTGAAGGGAAAAATAAAACTACCTTGAGGCTATGTGTATAAGAAACATACATGAAGGTGGGGTGTGGTGGCTCATGCCTGTAATTCCAGCACTTTGAAAGACAGAGGCAGGAGGATCACTTGAGCTCAGGAGTTTGAGGCCAGCCTGACCAACATGGCAAGACCTCATCTTTACAAAAAATACAAAAATTAGCCAGGCATGGTGGTGCATGCCTGTAGTCCCAGCTACTGGGGAGGCTGAGGTGGAAGGATCACCTGAACCCGGGAGGTCGAGGCTGCAGTGAGCCATGATCGTGCCACTAAACTCCAGCCTGGGCCACAGAGCAAGACCCTATCTCAAAAAAATTAAAATTAGGCTGGGCACGGTGGCTCACGCCTGTAATCCCAGCTCTTTGGGAGGCCGAGGTGAGTGGATCACGAGGTCAGGAGATCGAGACCATCCTGGCTAACACAGTGAAACCCCGTCTCTACTAAAAATACACAAAAAATTAGCCAGGTGTGGTGGCAGGCGCCTGTAGTCCCAGCTACTCAGGAGGCTGAGGCAGGAGAACAGCGTGAACCCAGGAGGCGGAGCTTGCAGCGAGCCGAGATCGCGCCACTGCACTCCAGCCTGGGCGACAGAGCGAGACTCCATGTCAAAAAAAAAAAAAAAAAAAAAAGCTTAGACAATAAAATCAACAAGAAAGAAGGAAAGAAACATAAATTCTTTCTAAACATAAATGTTTAGACTTGGGTTCCATCTCCAAGATATCTCATTACATATACGCATATATTCCAAAATCTGAAAAATCTGAAATCCGAAACACTTCTGGTCCCAAGCATTTCAGATAAGGGATACTCAACCTGTACCAGCTGACCCTCCATCACAGGGTGCTGTGCAGATCCTCTGCATTCCACAGGGAAAGCACCCAGCCCGAGGCTGGTGCAGAGCAGACAGTCACTCAGCAGGGCCTGCCATCATTGTTATCATCATTACCATCATTGCGTTCCCAGGGTCCCAGCCACAGCCCCATCAAAGTGTGTGCCCACTGGCCCACAATGGAGGCTTGCAGGCAGCTGAGGGTCCCAAGTCCAGGGATGATCTCAATGTAGCCAGAGCCTCCTAGCCTCAGGGCCAGAAGAAAAAGAGTCAGGGAGGCTCAGCCTCAGAGAGGGCAAGGATACCTTCGGGGTTACACAGCCCAGCAGCAGCAGAGACGGGACTAGAACCTGGGTCTCCCACCTCCTCCACCCATAGTAGTGACAACCACAGGCACTCAGGATGGACGGTCCCCCCGTCACCAGGCCACTCCATCTATTCCTGCCCTTCTAGATTATGCCCATCACACTGGGCTGCATCAGTGCAGACAGCTGGCAGCAGGCCAGGCCTAGCCATCCTCCTGTTTAGCTGAACCGATAGCCTCCAGGGAACGAAGGAGAAACAGGACTTATTACCCCACATCATGCACACAGGGAAACTCAGCCCAGGATGGTAAACCTTCCGGCTTAGAGCATCACCACCAGGCAGGTCTCAGGGTATCCTACTTTCCCTGTAACCCCTGTGGCGGAGCAAAAGAAACACTCACCTCAGGCTGTGGCTGGCTGCCCCTTTCCACCCACTGCCTGAGCCACGTCCAACTCCCAGGCTGCCTCTGCGGTCACTGGGAGACAGGAATGCTCCAATGACACCCAGCAGCAAGCTGGCTGGCTCCCTCCCACTCCAGTGGTGTGAATATTCATGAGTTCTCTTCCTGGGGATAGCAGGTGGCACACCCCAGTACCCTGCAGGTGTTGCCCTGGCCTTCTGCCTCCACTGGACAGCCCTGGCCGGTCCTCACCTCTCTCTGGACCCCAACAAGCAAGCAGCTCTTTCATCCAAGGGCACAGAAAGATTCCAGGTATCCTTGGGCCAAGGACACAGCAACCGCAGAAGACTGCAGAGAGCCTAGAACAGGCTCTAAGGCTGAGTGAGGGACAGGGAGGCGCAGGTGGGCTGGGGTGCAAGATGGTTCATTGCCCCACCTATTGCATTTCATTTAAGTCTCACAGCTGATGCATCAAGAACCTCTCTTAGTCTACCCTCCTGGTAAAGAAACCAAAGCTTAGAGAGGTAATGTCACCGCCCAAGGTCACACAGCAGCAGAGAGCAGACAAAGCTGGAGTACATATGCAGACTTGCCAAACTCCAGGGCTTAAAGATGCTGAGACACAACCAGGCACCAAGGTTTATCTAAAATCTGTGGGAACCCAGAAGAATGAACAACTAACTCAGCCTGGAAGGCTTCCAGGAGGCAGAGCATCTGACCAGGGCTCAGAAGATGAGTCTGGCAAGATTTCACTTCCTGAGCTCTAAATTGTTCATCAGAGAGGGTGTCCTGCCTCTATCCCTGGGTGAGGAATGGTGATACCCAGATATTTGACCAGCTCTGCAGGATTTGGGCTGATTGGAGATGCAGATCCTCCCCAAGGCCTTGGCAGAAAAAGGCAGTTCTAGGTGCCCTGGCCCTAAGCCCCAGGAACCCTAGGACTCAGTTCAGGCACTTGAATCTTAGGTTCATGTCAGTTGTCTCAGCTTTGCCCATGGGCAGAGGGTCTCCTTGTGCCCAGAAATGCCTCCTCCATCCTCCCTTCAGCAATGCTGCCTAGAACCCCATCATGGACCAGGCAGGTGTCACCATTTAGGGACCCAGGTGCCACCATCAATTAATAATGATCATTATTGTGACGGTCATGCATCCCACACTAAGCACTTTCATAGGCTAAGCAGCTGCCAACCCCTCCCAGGGAACAGCAGGCATCCTCACTTGCTCTGAGTCCCCCTTTCCCTCAAAGCCTCACCAGTCTGGGAGCAGCCCCCAAGCACCCACGCAACACCAGAGCTTAAACTGCCACAACGCAGACCCAGAGTCGCCTTCTCTCTAGGTGCCGGAACCAGGTTTGGGACATGGTATGGAGTTGTTTTATCCAGCCTAACATCCCATTGACCTTCGGCCTTTTGAGCTGAGCTAGAATGAAGACAGCTTTCTGAGGGTGAGTCAGGGCGGAGCGGGCATCAAACCGCAGGGGCTGTAGTTTATTAGCGTGGACTCTGAACCCAACATGGTCCACTTCTGTGCTTGGGACCTGTCATGCATCATGCAGCCTCATAGTCCTCTCTGGGGAGCTCTTGTTATCACCTCCGTTTTATAGAGGGGTGAGAACTTCATCTAGGTGAGAGTGAAGTGCAGGCTCTTGAACAAGAAGTGAGATCGTGGCTGAGGAGGTGAGCAACTAGCCAAGGGAAGCAAAGATTTCCAGAGTAGGGAGCGCTGATGGTAGACCTGTGCTTCCAGCCCTGCCAGAGGGGTCTCTTCCCAGAGTATTGATGATAACGTCTTTTTTTTTTTTTCTTGAGACAGAGTCTCGCTCTGTCACCCAGGCTGGAGTGCAGTGGCGCCATCTTGGCTCACTGCAAATTCCGCCTCCCGGGTTCATGTTATTCTCCTGCCTCAGCCTTCTGAGTAGCTGGGACTACAGGTGCCTGCCACCATGCCCGGCTAATTTTTTGTATTTTTAATAGAGACAGTGTTTCACCGTGTTAGCCAGGATGGTCTCGATCTCCTGACCTCATGATCCGCCCACCTCAGCCTCCCAAAGTGCTGGGATTACAGGCGTGAGCCACCGTGCCCAGCCGATGACAGCATCTTTGGCTGGTTCTCTACCCCCACCCCCAGGAAATTTTTATTTTATTTTATTTTTTTTGAGACAGAGTCTCACTCTGTTGCCCAGGCTGGAGAGCAGTGGCAAGATCTTGGCTCATTGCAACCTCTGCCCCTTGGGTTCAAGCAATTCTCCTGCCTCAGCCACCCAAGTAGCTGGGATTACAGGCACGCACCACGGTGCCCAGCAAAAACTTTTTCAATGATAAAAGCAGTATACTGAAAAAAAAATTCAAACAATACAGAAGAGTATAAAGACGATGATTAAAAGAACCCCAACCCCAGACGTCATCACCATCACAGGCTTTCTGGCCATATATTTATATAGATGATGGAATGGAAACTGTTTTTGTTTTTTTGACACAGGGTCTTGCTCTGTCACCCAGGCTGGAGTACAGTGGCATGATCATGACTCACTGCAGCCTCAAACTCCTGGGCTCAAGAGACCCTTCCACCTCAGCCTCTCGGGTAGCTGGGACTACAGGTACGCACCACCACACCCGGCTAATTTTTGTATTTTGATTTTTTGTAGAGATGGCGTCTTGCTATGTTGTCCAGGCTGGTCTTGAACTCCTGGGCTCAAGTGGCCCTCCCGCCTCAGCCTCCCCAAGTGCTGGGATTACAGGTGTGAGCCATGGAGCCCAGATGCACGTGCTTCTTTGGGGACATATTTTGTTAAGTTGCTTTTTTCCCACCTACCAATAAATTGTAGACATCTTGCAGCCATGATAGTTTTTTGTTTGGTTGTTTTTTGTTGTTGTTTGAGACAGAGTTTCACTCTTGTCACCCATGCTGGAGTGCACTGGGGCAATCTCGGCCCACTGCAACCTCCACCCTCTGGGTTCAAGCAATTCTCCTGCCTCAGCCTTCCAAGTAGCTGGGATTACAGGCACCCGCCACCACACCCGGCTAATTTTGTATTTTTAGTAGAGACAGGGTTTCACCATCTTGGGCAGGCTGGTCTCAAACTCCTGACCTCAAGTGATCCACCTGCTTCGGCCTCCCAAAGTGCTGGGATTACACACGCGAGCCACCGCGCCCGGCCCATGATAGTTTTAAATTGATCCATCCCACAGATATTTACTGGGCACCTGCACTCCAGGACTAGAGTTCATGATAACCCAGTGCAGAGAACTCGGGGCTCACGGTCCTAACTGGGGAGACACAGGAACACATAGCTGTGAGGCGAGGGCAGTGATGGACAACGGATTGTTTGAGGCTTGCAGAAGCATGAAGAAAACACCTGATCCAGCCTTGGGGAGGGGAGAGCGGTATCGGGAAGCCTTCCTGGGGTAGGGGCGTCTGGTGGCAGAAGCTGTTGTGTGGTCTCCAATTTCCAAAGACAGTCCCCTTTTCTCCATGGCAGCACAGCTAGACTATATTTCCCATGCGCCTTGCAGTTCAGTGTCCTCACATAACTGGGTCCTGGCCAATGAGATGTGAACAGAATGCCAGCTGATGAGGTTAAGTGGGTGGACCTTTTCTGTGGTCTCCTTTCCCATTTACTGGATGAACAGGGCGGTCTTCAAGGATCTGGGCATGGGCGGAGCTGGGAGGAGCCTAGGTCTTTGCATCTCCACCCACCAGACACTGACTGGATTTCAAGAAAACGAGAACTGTATTACGCCTTTTAGAACTTCAGGTTTGTCTGTTACAGCAGCTAGCATTAACTAATATGCCTGTTACCCTAGAATGAGCCACACAGAGAGAAAAGCACATGCGAAGGCCCAGGGCAACTGAGAAACAAACATTCCACCTGGCTGGAGTGTTTGGCGTGTGTGCGTGTCATAGGCTGGGTGGGCAGGGCAGGGACTCCAGAGACAGCCAGAAACTAGGGCAGGGTTAAGAGGGACATGCAGGGGCCAGGCGCAGTGGCTCACACCTGTAATCCCAGCACTTTGGGAGGCCGAGGCAGGCAGATCACCTGAGGTTAGGGGTCCGAGACCAGCCTGGCCAACATGGTGAAACCCCGTCTGTACTAAAAATACAGAAATTAGCCGGGCGTGATGGCAGGCACATGTAATCCCAGCTACTCGGGAGGCTGAGGCAGGAGAATCACTTGAACCTGGGAGGCAGAGTTTGCAGCAGAGATCGCGCCACTGCACTCCAGCCTGGGCAACAGAGTGAGACTCCATCTCAAAAAAAAAAAAACAGGAAGTATGATACTGAGTCTCGCCTAGATCCTGTGGGCTGTAGGGAGAGACCCATAGGAGGGTCTTCAGCAGAGGAGGGAGCAGATGGGATTCCCATTGGGCTAATGGGTAAGAAATGAACTGTAGGGATGCGGAAGGAGAGGGAGGAGCAGGCCGACCTCCATAGTAGTTGTTACAGCTGTGCAGGTGTGACCTGGAACAAGAAGAAGGCTGGGGAAGTACCAGAGCTGTCTGTAGACCACGCAAAGGTAGCCTTCCGTTGGCGGCAGGGTGTGGAGGAGAGGGGGGAAGAGTTGCTGTTGGGTGACCGGCTGGCTGGAGGTAGAGCTAGTCCCTGAGTCTGGGAGGCTGAGAGAGGGCCAGGTTGAATGCTGGGTGAAGCAGGTGGTGTCAGGTTCTGTTTAGAACATGCTGAGTCTGAGGGATATTTGGGATGATCATAGAATGCCTGAAGAGCAGTAGGAGCAAAGAGGGGGGTCTTGGGGAAGGGAAAGAGGTAGGTGGGGAGCTGGGCACCGAAGTGGGAATTGAGGCCATAGGAGTAAGTAGAGTCACCAAGGGAAGGGTGAGGAAGGACAGGGAGCCTGTGCTTACGGAGCAGGGTGAAGAAGAGCTCCCTAAGGAGACAAAAGAGGGCAGCTAGGGCTGTATCAGAGTCTGCAGCACCGCTATTCCCCCATAAACCATTCCCCGGCCGGGCATGGTGGCGTGCACCACCCAGCATTTTGGGGAGGCCAAGACAAGCAGATTGCTTGAGCCCAGGAGTTCGAGACCAGCCTAGGCAACGTAGTGAGACCCCATCTGTATAAAAAATTTAAAAATTAGCCCTGTGTGGCGGTGCACGCCTGTAGCCCCAGCTACTCAGGAGGCTGAGGCAAGAGGACCCCTTGAACCCAGGAGTTTGAGGTTACAGTGAGGTATGAACGTACCACTGCACTCCAAGCCTGGGCAACAGTGCAAGACCTCATCTTAAAAAAACAAACCTCAAGAAACAAAAGCCATTCACCAACTGAGGAACATCCATGCTGTTTGCTCATATGCACGTACAGGAACAGGGCTCTGGCAGAGAAGGTGGTGGGGTGAGGGTATCCCAGGACTGCTTTCTGTAGCTGGAGGGGAATCCCATCAGGATATGGAAGGAGCTTTTAAGAGTGGAGCAAAACAACTCTCCCTATGGTGTTCGTAGTGCAGATTTGATAGCAGCTATTACAGTTCTGAGTGTGCCTGTTCTCAGACCCAGCAATCCACCTGCAGGAATATGGTTCAAAGATAATCTAACAATCAATCTGAGATGAGCATGTAAAAGTGGCCACTGCAGTATCATTTCTTCCAGTGCTCACAGAGCCTTTACCCCCATTTAGAAGTTGAGGAAACTGTGGCTCGGAGAGATTAAAAAAGAGTTACCTGACCGGGTGCAGTGGCTCACGCCTGTAATCCCAGCACTTTGGGAGGCCAAGGCGGGTGGATCACCTGAGGTCGGGAGTTTGAGACCAGCCCGACAACATGGAGAAACCCCATCTCTACTAAAAATACAAAAATTAGCTGGGCATAGTGGTGCATGCCTTTAATCCCAGGCTGAGGCAGGAGAATCACTTGAACCCGGGAGGCAGAGGTTGCAGTGAGCCAATATCGTGCCATTGCACTCCAGCCTAGGCAAAAAGAGCGAAACTCCGTCTCAAAAAAAAAAAAAAAAAGAGTTGCCTAATATTAAGCCTGGAATGCACTGTTTATGGAATAAACTTATTCATGTAGAGAAAAGTTGTACATTTGTACATGTGTATAAGGGTCTGGAAAGACACCCAGTTATAAATTGTAGCTCCCTGGGGAGTAAGCCCATTCACTTTCTGGAACATATTTTGATTCTGTGATGATACATACACACACACACACACACACACACACACACACACTCTTTACAAAACAGCTTATATTACTTTGGAAAGATAAATAAAGATATTTCCACTTTGAAAATCTGCAGCCTGGCTGGAGGAAGATGAGCTCCACCTCTCCTCACTGTGTGGCTGAGGCAAGACTCTGCCCTCTCTGAACCTCAGTGCACCAAGTGAGGAAGTGGCAACAGGGGCCTGGGACCGAAGGAGCTGGGAAGTGTGGGTGGCACAGCAGAATGGGCGGATAGGATAGGTTAACCCTCCATCCAGGGGTACTGGGGAAGTGACTTGCAAGCACCCAGAAGCTTCCTCAATCTGAGCCCCTCTAGAATGGGGTGCTGGAGCAGAGAGGGGGAAGACCACCCATTGGAGCATTTCGGCTGGATCCCAACTCGCTGGCTCAGAGGACCACTTCCAAAATGTCAGCCCAGACATCTGGCCCCTGCTGTGCCCTAGCCTGCAGGGGTGGATGCAGGTGGTAGCCGGCCCGGCAGTTGAGAGAGGGTAATGTTCTTTGATGATTCAGAAAGCACTTTTTGAACTTTCAGGGTCATCTCTCTCTGCTGTTTCAAAGGGCATCCACGGCTGGGCGCAGTGGCTCACGCCTGTAATCCCAGCACTTTGGGAGGCCGAGGCGGGCAGATCACGATGTCAGGAGATTGAGACCATCCTGGCTAACACGGTGAAACCCCGTCTCTACTAAAACTATAAAAAAATTAGCCAGGCTTGGTGGCAGGCGCCTATAGTCCCAGCTACTCGGGAGGCTGAGGCAGGAGAATGGTGTGAACCTGGGAGGCGGAGCTTGCAGTGAGCCGAGATTGCACCATCGCACTCCAGCCTGGGCGACAGAGCAAGACTCCGTCTCAAAAACAAAAACAAAGGGCATCCATGCCTGTGACCTTGACAGACACTCCCAGTCTCCTCTGCTAGCCCCATGTGATGTGTGGGGAAACTGAGGCTCAGTTTTTTTGCCTACTCGGCAAAGCCAAAATGAGGAGCAAGGCCACAGCTCTTCCTGCTCCACTGCCTTGTCTGGGTAAATCACCCCGCTTCCTGAGCGGGGATTTGAGTAGCCTTAGAGAAGCGCTAACTGGGGCATTGCAAGTCACAGCTTCACCGAGAAGTCAGTCACTTTGTCACTAGCTCCAAAAATGCTGAGAACCCCAGAGCTGAGTATGTAGGAGTTGATAATATCAGTCTCTGTACCTTACAACATGCCTGAAATATTTTTTAAGGATTCTTATGCGCTTATTTGCCTAAAACTATGTAACAATATAAAGGTTTGTGAAAAGGTATTGACACTTGCAATGCACAATGCCGGAGATACATACACCCACCTCTCCACTCCTGGAAACTCCCCTGGTAACAAATGCTGGCTCCACCACCCCCTAAGCTGGGTGACCTTGGGCAAGTGACTTCTCCTCTCTGAGCCTTGGTTTCCTAAAAAATGGCAGGTACCATGACGCTTTCACAGGCCTGCTGTGAGGCACACAGAGCCCTTCACACACTCAGCATTAGCTCCTCTGATTGTATTGTGATCCTGCTAGATCCCACCTGGTAGGGGAAGCGGGCTCTGTCTCTCCAGACTTCTAGAAGGATACCATCCCCATCCAAGGAGCCAGAACTAGCAGGGGGGAAGGCAGGCATCCTCTGGGCCCCCACTTCCTCCCACCATCACCCCTCACCTGGAGATTCCAGCAGTCCCCAGCCTGATGACCCCCATGGGCATCTGTGCTCCATCCTGCTCTGCCCTGTTTGGAGTCGGGTGGAGCCCCTAAAAGGGTTCATCCATATTCCTCACCCAGTCAAGTGAAGCAAGGAGCCCTTCAGGAGCCTGCAGCCGGGCCCAGAATTCCATTTGTGCATCATTCTCTCAGGTTAATCATTGCCTCTTTCACTGGGTGGCACATCCAGTCCCTCAGAACACAGTGGGAGGGGCTGTGGGGGACACACTCCTCCCTTGCTGGGTGACAAGAGGGCATCAGACCCATTAAGGGAAGGGGATGCATGGGGACCAGGCATTCTCTGTCCACAAGGAGCTTCCTCCAGGAAGGGATCTGCCTGAGCAAGCAGGGAATAAAGCAGGCTGAGGTGGCAGCTGGGAACAGGGCTTCGTTGTCTCTGCTCCCGGGGTAGCAGCCTGCTCACCCGCTGAAGTGTCAGGCGGAGCTGGGAGCCAGGGAGGCGAGGGGGGGTGTCCAGAGCTGAGGGTTTGGGGCAGCCCAGGCAGACCCAAGAAGACAGGACCCCAAAGGAGCAGAGAGAGGTCATGGGTTGGGCTGGGGTCCTGAAATGGGGGCCAGGGCAAGACTCCTATGATTTGGAGTCAGCTCAGCTACCTCTGAGCCATGTGACCTTGGACAAGTCATTGAATCTCCCTGAGCCTCAGTATCCCCCTCTGGATAATGGGGATAGGTGGCAATGCCTCCTTCACAGGACAAGGAACAGTGTGTACACAGTGACTGCTCTGGCCCAGGACTGCCCTCCTGTGCCCCCTGTGTGGGCCTGGATGAGCCTCACCCTCTCTGGGCCTCAGGTCACCCCGTCAGTAAAGGAAGAGGTTGGGTTTTCCCAACTGGAATAGACAGTCCTCCACACCTCTCTGCCCTCTGGAGGATTCTCATGCACCTGTCACCGCGGCAGCCCGGGGATCAGGTGTCAGGCATGCTGCCTTCTCTCCCTTTCCTTCCCCCTGGTGTGGGTTACAGCAGCCAGACATGCCCATCACCTCTCTGGCTCTGGGCAGCTGGGCGGGGCAGTTCCCATTGGGCAGGGCTCGGTCTGTAGTGTGCTCTGTGCTGGTACCAAAATGCTGGCCTGGCACCGAAGGGGCAGACCAAGCTGGACCCCCTTCCTGGGCACTGGGCTAGGAAACAGGAACTGCAGGATTTCCTATAGGACCACTCCTGGATGCCAGGGTTTGTCCCACTCTCCCAAACCTCTCCTTGGTGGCTTTGCTTCCTCTGGGGTACAGGCCAGGGCCTTCCCCCAGCAGAGGGGATCCATCCCTTACTATGGTCTCTGGTTCCTGCTCTGACCCCCTTTCTAGGAAGGGCTGATGGAGACAGGGGAGATCTCTGCCCCTCCTCCCCTAGGGCTCTGGCCACTGTGTCCAAGATTAATCATTAACGCACTCCCAGCTCCAGCCCAGCCCCAGCAGCCTGCCTTCTGCCCCACCCATCCCACCTTCAGGGACTAGGAAGCCCTGGAAGGGGGGCTGGGGGACAGGGGAAAAAACCAAGGGCATGGAGGGCACCAACCTGCGCCCTCCCTGGCCCCCACCAGGCCACCCTCTGGCAGTGGGCAGGGGTACCCAGCGCTTAGAACAGCGGTGCTGCACTCCTATTCCCCTCCTCCGGCGCGCAGTCCCAGTTTGGGGGTTAGCGTAATGTGGGCGGTATCCCCAGGGAGTAGACTGAGGCAGGGCTCAAGCTGGCAGTGGGTGCTGGAGCCCGGGACGTACCTTGTCCCCGTCCTCCTCCGCCTCAGCGTGGCTGGCTCGGCCCGGGCCGCGCCGCCCGGGCGCTCACTGGGCGGCGGGGCGCACCCGGCCGGGCCCCACGCTCCACCAGACCTGGTCCATGCCCCCGCCCCCGCCGCTGCTGCAGCGCCGCACCCGCTCCCGGCCAGGTGCGGCCGCCAGCCTGGCCCAGCCTCCGGCGCCGGGGCCAATGGACGCCCCGGACCCCAGACCCCTCCCCGCCCCGGGCCGGCCCCCTCCCCGCCCCGTCCCGGCCCCTCTGCGCCCGCCCGAGACGCACAGAAGCCGCATTCAGCGCGCTGGGGCGCATCGCTGCGCCCCCGCCGCCGGCCCAACAAGGCCCGTTTGTCTCGGACGCGCCAACGGGGCCATTGTCCCGCCGCCGGCCCTCTGGCTCAACGGAGCCCCCAGCCCAGAAGACTTGAGGATGCCCAGGCTTGGTGGTGGTGGGGAGGGGAGCCAGGGCTCTGGGAAAAAGGCGGCGGCCGGACTATTGCTGAACTTTGGTTGGGGGGTCCTGGGGTCCTTAGGATCCAATGGATCATATGGCTTCTTGCTCTAGTCAGTGCCAACTGGGGACGACACATTTTTGGCACTCATGGGAGTGGAAGGAGCTCAAGCAAGAGACTGAGCTCCAACTGGTCCTGCCACTTGGAGGTCTCAGCTGTCACTCTCTAGGGTGCCAGTGAGGGCTGAGCAGGGCCATCAGAAGGCAGGTGTTCCATCCAGGCCCTGTCTCATTTTCCAGGCCTGGCCTTTCCTTCTTCACCCCAGAGGAGCAAGACCATGGATGAGGACCAATGCCTGCCAGGGGCCAGGAATCCTCAGCGCCAGCTGTGGGCAGTAAGGAACCAGCTGGCCACCCAGTGGGGCCTGGGACGTGTCAGAGCCCCACTGCCCCCGCCATTACTGGGTGATTCTGGAATGGGGAAAATTCCACATCAGCATGGCTGCCAGGAATTTTTCCGTATCTGATGGGCCTGCGCTCTAGCCGTGTGGCCCTGGATGCACAGGCCCCTAGACAGGCCTGAGTTGTCTCCCAGGGCTGCAGGCTCTGGCTCCAGAGGTCCTGACCCTCTGTTCCAGCCTCTGGAGGCAACCTCCCTCCCTCCCATCGCCGTGTGCATGACAGAGTGGGAATGGCACACAGCCCTCTCCTCCCACCCACAGCCAGTCCCAGCTGAGAGGAAGAGCCCCAGGTTTTCTGCTCCCCAGGCCAGAGCCTGCCCAAGCTCTTGCCTTCCCCCTGCACAGGTTGGACCTACATCCACTGCCACAAAAACATTCTCTGCCCACACAGCCAGCAAACAGTGAGAGGCAGAGGGCAAGGCCCTCAGGTGCCTGGATTCAGGGAAAGTAGAGCCATTCCAAAACCACACTTCTTCAGCCTGGGCCCAACCCTCGACAGCACTCATCCCGGGACGGGAGGTGAGTCCTGGGAGGGGCTCAGAGTGAGCACCAAGAGCCCCAGGTTGTGGTCCTGGCTCCATCATGATGCACTGGCGGTTCCAGGCAAAGGCATATCCCAATGGACGTCAGCAGGGACACTGCCAAGGTCAGCGGGGAAGCTGTCAGGCAGGCCTCACAGACCGTAAGTGCAGCTGCTGTGGAATCCTACGCTGGGAGGTACTCAGCGGTTCTGCCAACGCGCCCACAAGGCAAGCTGAGAGCAGGACCTCACTGCAGTCCCACAGATCCTTCCGGATCTGGCTTTTACCTTCTGGGCTGATTCCAGCAGGAAGTGATATAAATCAGTTGGTGTTTACCAAGTACTTACTACACACCTGACATTACCAAGTCTATAAGGTCTGAGACTATAAAGTTATCACAGAACCCTCAACACATCCCTTTCAAAGAACAGAATTTCTACCGGTAACTGACACATGAGGAAGCAGGTGCAGAGGGAAAGTGCCTGGGTTAGAATGTGAACCAAGGTCAGACAGGCTGTGAAGCCCAGGTCCAGAACCTCTGCGCCTATCTTTTGGCATCCCTGGACCTGGAGGGGTCCTTGGACATCCAGAGAGCCCTGAGTGGCGCCCAGCTCTGTCTCGGTAAATACCCAGGGCTGGCCCAGCCTGCAGCATAGAGTGCTAGGTAGGCCTCCTCCAACCCTAGGAAGGCTCATGGACACGGAATGCAATTGGCACAAAAGTCCAGTCATTTAATAACAAATGCTCCCCCCACCCTCACCCCATCACAGCACCCTGAGAATCATGGGTCCAACTGTGTGGGAGGGGGCTGTGGAAAGCCAGGATGAATGGGGGCAGTAGGTAGGGGGCTGGGTGGGCCCCTGCACCTCATGTCACTGGCTCCTGGGAGCAGAGAATCAGGCTGGGCACAGAGGCCTCTTCTCTGACCAGGCACCAGCAGGACAGCTCCATCCAAGGGAGGTGAGGGCTGCCCACTGGCCCAGCCAGAGAGCATGAGGGGTCAGGGCTGGCTGGAGAAAGGAGGAGGAGAAGAGAAGCGACTCTGGTCCATCACACTTAGGTCCTCTGGCCTGCCTCTGCCACATCCAGCTGCTAGGGGCTGGCCTCAGCCCTGTGAGGGGCCACAGGCACTCACTCTGGCCTTGCCTTCTTGGCCTTCTTCTCAGACCTCACCGCCTCATCGTGGGCTTTCCGCTTCTCCGCCAGCTTGTTGGCCTGTGAGGGGGAAGGCGAAGGTCAGGCTGAGGTGTGTGTAGAAGGGAGGGTGCGGGGCACAGAACTCAAAGCTATATCCCTTAAAAGCAGAGCTTCCAGAAAAGGTCACAAATTCCCACAGGAAAAAGATCTACCTGACCCACTTCACGGTGAGAAAACATGCCCTAGCACTGCTTTAACAACATTATTTCATGGGCCCACAAATCTCGAGATAAGAGAATCCTAAACTCCCAGAGCTGGAAGGAGCCTTGGCAACTGCCCCATTTCCCTACACCACCTGGGAAAGCTGGACGCCACTAGAACCTTCACCAGGAGCTGGTGGAAAGGGGTACAACAGGAAGAACCTTCTTTCCGGGGTCATCTGACAATATAGTTTTAATTTTTTTAAAGGGACAGGGTCTTTCTCTGTTGCTCAGCCTGGAGCACAGTGGCACGATCATAGCTCACTGCAGCCTCAAACTACTAGGCTCAAACGATCCTCCCACTTCAGCCTCTGGAGTAGCTGGGATTGACTACAGGTGTGCACCACCATGCGCAGCCCCTTTTTTTTTTTTTTTTGGTAGAGACAGGGTTTCAATATGTTGCCAACGCTGGTCTTGAACTCCCAGCCTCAAGTGATCCTCCTGTCTTGGTATCCCAAAGTGCTGGGATTACAGCCCTTTGGTGAGCCACCATGCCCAGACCCATTTGACAATAACTATTTCAAAACTGCAGCAATTATGCTTCTAAGAATTTAGCCTGCAGAATCATTCAGAGGCGGGCAGGAATATGCTCAGGGATGTTTTCTGAGAATGACTGAAACTGGAGAACAATCTAATTCTATCACAGGGGAAAGGCCAGGTATTGGATGAGAAGTCCATATTATGGTTAAATGAAAATTATACCTCAGGCTGGGTACAGTGGCTCATGCCTCTAATCCCAACACTTTAGGAGGCCAAAGCAGGTGGATCACTTGAGGTCAGGAGTCCAAGACCAGCCTGGCCAAGACAGTAAAACCCCGTCTCTACTAAAAATACAGAAATTAGCCAGGTGTGGTGGCACACGCCCATAATCCCAGCTACTCGGGAGGCTGAGGCAGGAGGATTGCTTGAACCTGTGAGACACAGGTTGCAGTGAGCAGAGATCGCTCCACTGCACTCCAGCCTGGGTGACAGAGGAAGACTGTCTCAAAAAACAAATTATACCTCAAAACAACCTATAGCATGACCTCCCAAACACAGGTCCTTATGGGCACAAGAGAAACCTGGGGGCTGTTACTACAGGCTGCTCTATTCCAAGGGCAGGGCTGTGAGCCACTTCTGCATCACTCATCACAGGGTTCCGGGATGCATGAGTTTGTATTTTTAATTAGCATATATGGCCTCATGAACAAGAAAATACAAAACAGACAGAAGTTTAACAAAGCCCCCCCCCCCAACCCTCCGCCCCCAGTCCCTGAGTCCGCCGTGAAAGCTCTGTTTGCAGACCCCAGCAGACTCAGGAAGCTGGATGCGGGGTGGGACGGAAGAAGCCCTAAGGAAAGCCCAGGCGGGAGATGGCAGTACCAAGATGCCTACCCTGGCCCAGGTCGGGGGCCCCAAAGGCTGGGCTGGGCCAGGCAGGCAACCTCAGGAAAAGGCTAAGAGAGCCTCAGTCTGCCTAGAGGAGAGCCTCAGTCGGCCTAGAAGACAGCCCCAGGCCACATAAGTTCACCTGTGCAGTTGGGTCTGGTGGCCACACCTGGGCCTCAAGTGGGCGGCAGGAACTCACCTCTCGGATTTTTCGCCTCTTGCCAAACATGATTTTCTGGTACAGGTACTTCTCCCGCTTCTTCATCATCATAATGGCCAGGCGCTTGGCCTCACTCTCCTCCTCCTGGGCCAGCCGCTGCTTATCCTCCAGCTTCAAGGTGCCTGCCATCACCCTGGGCTTCTGGGGACACAAGGAGGGTGCTTGTGGGGGCAGGTTCCCCTGACCTCCACAGTCCTCTGGCTCCTGACCTTCTAGGCCAGGGCAGGCACCCAGCAGGGCTGCTTCCCAGGCCAAGCCCTGCATTGCAGCTCCCCCTACCTTCCCCTCCATCCTCTGCTCTTCCAGGGCTGCCAGCCGGGCCTCTTCCTCCTTTTCTGAACCAGCCTCTGCATCTTCCTCCTCCTCCTCATTTTCTCCCACTTCATCACCATCACTTTCGTTGTCGTCGTCCTCTTCCTCCTCCTCTTCTGACTCATTCAGGTTTCCTAGAGAAAGCCAATGCCCTCTGAATGCCCTGGGAATCTACTGTCTCTCTGGCAGGGTGGCAACAGGCCCAGGCCCCATCCTCTCTGACCCTGCCGTCTTTAGCCATGGGCAGTTCAGGGCTGTCCCAATTGTGGCCCTCTCTTGCATCTCCCCACAGCCCAGCTGCCATCAGAGGAAATTCCAAGACCCCCAGTCCTGAGCTCTGTCTCCAATGTAAACTCTGATGACAACGCAGCACGTTCTTCCGCTCAGTCATCCTGAACGTCAAATAACACCTGACCCCAGGAGGCAGATGTCCCTTCTCCTAAGCCTTACTCCACAGGTGACTTCAAAGGGCTTTCTGCTCCTACTGCCTGTTCCCTGGAGCTTTCCACCTTGGCAGCTAAGGGAAACAGCCAGCGTGGGCCCAGGGGTCAAGGCCAGCCCAGTCCCATCCTGCTCACCTGGGTCCTCTCCCCGCTGCAGAGCCAGCAGCTTCAGCTTCTCAGGTGGAACGTAATCTCCTTCCTTCTCGGTCACAAAGGGTGAAAGGTGTGGGGGCAGCTGCACCCCAGGGAAGTACTCTGCCACGGGGAGGAGGAGCCTGGCGTTCACCGAGTCAAACACCCACTGGGGCTGCACGTAGCACCTGGCGCAGAGTGGCAGGCAAAAACGAGTCACGGAGGGCAACTCAGTCCGCTGCATCGCAGGGCCTTTGAGACGGAACACCCAGAAATCCTGACGAGGACCCTGGGGGCCTACCTGCCAATGACTGAGGTCTGCTGCCCAGGCCGGTCGACAATCTGGTGGGTGATGCGGGAGTCTGTGACGTCATAGGTGGCCCCGATGCACAAAGATTTGTCCCAGGACACTTCCCCCCCAAAACTCCTACAGGGACAGGGAGAGCCCACGCGGGTACACAGACATGAGCTGCCTGTCCTGGGACTCAGCTCCCTGGGACCTGCTGGCCACCCAGCCCATAAACTCACCCTCTTAGGACACAATTACCCCCTCCTCACCCCAGGATCCTTCAATCCTGGCTCAGCAGAGATCTGCCCACTGCCCATCCTTCTGTGCTAAGCTAGTAATAAAATGACGGTAGTCCCGCCCTCTGCTGAGCACTTCCTATGTGCTCAGTGCGGTGCCGAGCACTTTCCACACGCTGTTTCATAAGAAGTGGAAACTGACACCATCCCAATGTTACCGATGGGCACCAGGGCAGGACCCAGACCAGAACATGGCCGAACCAATGCTGTCAGCGGGCCCTTGAGCCTCCCTACCTGATGATGAAGGCCAGGGCCTCACGGGGCACCTCTCGGTTCAGGAAGAACTTCAGGCCCTCAAAAAGCTTCTTGTGATTCTCCTGCGCCTCCAGCTCCTTCCTGCGGTCTTCCTCCTGCGCTGACATCTCCTGTTGAGAAAGGGGCCAGGCCTCGCACCACCAGGGCTGCCCACCCCCAGCGGAGGGCCGGGGCTGGAGATAACGCCCACTCCAGCTTCCTTCTAGATCCTGGATCCTGCCTTCAAGGGAAACTCCAAGGCCCCACCCCTGAGCTCTGTTGCCTCCCATGTAAACTCTGATGACAATTCAGCCCATTCTTCTGCTCAGTTGCTTTGACCGTCAAATAACACCTAATTATAGGATGCAAATGTCCCTAAGCTGGGAAACCCCCCACACGACCCCTCCCAGCCCTCCTGCCAGAAGGCAGTGCAGTGCTCACCCCATCGGTGGGAAACTCATCCACCTCGGCCTCCTCCTCTGTGGCAGGCACCACCACGCGGGCCAGGCTGGCACTGAGGGCCGCCAGTTTCTACAGGAGAGAAGGGGGCTGCTTGCAGTGGGGGACCTCATGTGGGCATGTGGCCAGGGTGGGGAGGGGCAGCAGTGACAGTCCTGGGCATCAGCAGGTGTGGGTTCCAAGGGAAGGCTGAGACCACCCACCTAGCCATAACCACTCCCACCCTGAACCAGACCCCCAGAGGTATTGGGGACAGAGACCACTCCCTTGGGAGATGCGGCGTGATGCTCCTGGAGCCTCTCACCTCCATAGAGCTCTCGGAGTCCAATGCGTAGATGCCCTCACTGGCCTTTGCCTCTGCTTGGGCCTGACCCTCGAGCTAGTAGGCAAGAGGAAGGTCAGGAGGCAGAGGACAGCCACAGCCCCTCGCCTCTGTGTGGACAGAGAAGGGCTGTGGCCCCTGCACCACGAGCAGAAGGCACTGGGCTGGGGTCCTACCTTCGGGGGGTAATGGAGGTTGAGCAACTGGTAAAGGCGGAAGTTGACAAAGCCCAGCAGCGTGGTGTAGAACTCGGTGAAGGTGGCCATGACCCTGTAGTCCACGTCTGTCGGGTGCTGGGGAACA
Source organism: Pongo abelii (assembly GCF_028885655.2). NCBI lineage: Eukaryota > Metazoa > Chordata > Mammalia > Primates > Hominidae > Pongo > Pongo abelii. The sequence goes on from NC_085929.1 coordinate 37,021,522, forward strand.
AAAGAGATGCATGAGCAATGTGGGTGCAGGGATGAGAGCAAAGGAGGGATAGACAACCCACAGAGTGGAGGGCATCTGACCTACCCGAGGACCCCAAGCTCCTCAAGAAGGCGCTGCCCTAGGGAAGGGGTGGCATGGATCTTCCCACCGGGGGCGTTCCGGCCACAAGTGTTCCCAGCCACAAGTGAGGCTCTGGATAGGGGTCCCAAGGGTTAGACGCATCCTGGAAGTCAGTGCCAGACCCCCATAAAAGAGTGAGAAAAGGGACCCTGGTCCCCGCTGCTCCCAAGACTGGCTGGCCCTCCCCTCCCTGCGCCGGCTCTCCCACTTCCTTCAGGTCTAGCTCAGACTCGGAGAGACCACTTTCCAACCTGGTCGGAGCTCCTGCCTTCTGCATCATCTAGCCTACAATCTTTGCTGCATGTCTGCTGCTGGGCTAGCGTGTGAGCACCAGAGGGCGGTGCTCCCAGAGCTGTCCCTAGCCCAGGGGGGCTGGCAAAACCTTGGCTGACCAAGGTTCCTTGGGAAGGCCAGGCCCAGCGGGGGCAGGGGACGCATGGGGCTCAGGCCGCCCATTGAGTCCCACCTCTGAACCTCCGGATGGACACTCAGAATTGAGTGACCCCCTCCTTGGGCCCAAGCCAGGTCCAGAGGCATGACCCGAGGGGCCAGGTTAGGCTGGCAGCTGGCCTGGCTCAGCCCCCAGGGAGCTCTTGGGAAATGGCCAGCAGACAAACTACTTACTGCTCAGGGCAAAGGCACAGAGCTGTCATCCCAGCAGCAGCGGACACAGAAGGCTCATCTTTGCCCTGGAGCAGTTAATAGGGTAAAACAGGGCAAAGAACTGAGGCCCAGACAGAATCACCACAACTCTTGAGCGGTTCTGCCCCCTAAAACCATGGAGGCCGAGCCAGCCCAACTGGCCCCCAGGATGCGGCAGGATGTTCCAAGCAACGTGAAAATCACTAGTGATCACCATGGGTGCCGGGTGTGCCCATGACTCTCAGCTGTTCTGCTATTCTGCTGCCAGACAGTGACCTGTGCTGTGAGAGCACACAGGGCCAAGAGAAGCCCTGCCTGTCCCCCCACTCATATCTCCATCCTTCCATGAGAATCTGTGAGGGCCCCTGACAGGCACATCTGGGGACCAACCCCATTTCCCACAGCCCAGCACTGAGCAGGGAGACCCCGCCCCTACAACCAGCCTGAGTTCCACAGCTATGAACCCAACCCTGGCTGCTCACAGGAAGGGCACAACTGGGCTCTGCTACAACCTAGTGCCAGTCCTCCCCATCTGCTGAGAGGAAGCAACGGCAGTGAACTGGCCGGGGAGGAAAGGGGGAATGGGTGGCTGGCTCCCTTCCCCCAGGGCCAGCTGTGTGGAGGCCGGCCCGCCACAGGGCCCTATTCACCACCAGGGAGGACACACAAAGACCAGTCTGAGCAGCATGGGGGCAGGACATCAGAGAGAAGGAAGGACCAAGAGGAAGGCAGGAAGGAAGGAGGAGGAGAGGAGGGCTGGGGAGGGGAAGAAGGAAGGGCCACCCACACGTGCCCCAGGGGGAGTGGGAACAGGGACTGCTGAGGGCCAAGCCCGCCTCTCACTCGCAAACAGGCCACAGCCTCACCACCAGACAGCCAGTCAGGGTAGGTTCCAGCCCTTGCAACCCCACCCACAAGGGATCATAAGTAACAGCCCAGGGCACCTAGAACCCCAGCTCCCCCTGGAGCCCCTGATAATCTGGGCAGCAGAGCCACTGTGCTAACTGGACCGGCAGTGGCTGCTCTCCACTGAAGGCGCCAGTTCCCACTCAATGATCAACCAAGGTGGGCTAAATGCAGGCCACCAGCACAGGGAGGCAGGAGAGCCTGGCCCACCTGGGGGGCACTAGAAGCTCCATGAGGGGGCAAAACCAGGGTTTCTCTCAGTGGATCCCTGCCAACAATTCCCAGGATTTCAAAGAGATAAAGAAAAAGGCTGGGCTCTGTGGCTCACGCCTATAATCCTAGCACTTTGGGAGGCTGAGATTGGAGGACTGCTTGAGCTCAGGAGTTCCAGACCAGTCTGGGTAATAGAGTGAGACCCTATCTCTATTTTAAAAGAAAAAGAAAACAATATATATAGGAAACAGTGCCGCATGCTAAGTGCTTCTCCTGTGCTCACCGTTCCCCTTCTCTCCCCGTCCTCGAGTCCTGTGGGGCAGACAGGCAGGAAGGGGGAAGCAGAGAAGGGAGGCAAGGCCACTTGGCCAAGGTCTGGCAGCTATCGGCAGCAAAGCAGGGACAAGGAGCCCAGTAGGTTCAAGGGCAGGGCTCCGCCACTGTCCCCGTGGTGGCACCACATGGTGCTGGGCATGCAGGCTGGGTATGGCCCCGATAGCTGTTCTCACTGTTCATTCGGCCCTAAAAGGCCAGAACCAGAGCCAGGCACTGTTAAGGGTGTAGACACGTTAACTGAGGCACAGAGAGGTGAAAGGAACACGTCCAAGGGCACGCAGCTGGCAGGTGCTGCCACAGGGCTAGCTTAGGCTCCCGCTCTTGATGAGGATGCCGTGTGGCACATTCTCCGCCTTATTCTGCCCCGCCTCACCCCTCGTCAACAGTTGGGAACCCAGCACTTGCTAGACTCCATGGACAGCAAAGTCCCCCTTCCTCCACATCTGTATCTGTCTAGGAGGCAGCACAAGCCCGTCCCCTCCCGACAGGCACACTCACGTCATGGGAGAAGGCATAGGGAGTGATCCAGACGATGGGCTGCCCCAGTACCTCGGCCTGGTAGTAAACGCCTTTGATGGACAGGAAGACCTGGGGGAGAGGAGGAGACATCTGGGTGAAGACTATGGGGTGGCAGGGGAGGGGGCAGGGTGGGGTGCCCGTCGGGCGGTCCCAGGCTCACCTTGCGCAGGGCACGGGCAGCGATAATGTAGTGCATGAACTCCACAGTGAGCCGGCGGCACAGCTGAATGGTCTGCACATGGCACTTGCCAGTCCGTGGGAAGGTGGAAAAGAGGAAGCACATGGAGAGGGCATCGTCTAGGTCCCGCAGAGCATCGATGAACGTGGGGTACCTGCGTGGCCAGTGAGGCAGCACATGGGGCCTGTTCAGCCTGGGTGCCAAGGGGGACCCTGATCTCCTTATCCCACCCCAGATGCCCCGTTCCTCAAGCCAGGCCTCACCACTGCCACCTCCTGACCTGGCAGGACCAGCTTCCCCACAGCTGACCACAGCCGCTAGGAGGAACCACTTAACCAGGATGCGCCCACTAGGCTCTGAGGACCAGAGAAGTCCCGATGGGGGTCCTCAAGACACCCACTGTTCACCAAAGACCCAACCCTGACCCACGTACGGATTTTGTGGTGCATGAAGGTAGATGGAGTCATGGGCTCTATGACTCTCTTTGAAGGTGGAAGCTTTAGTGCACAGACACTCTATAGGGAGGTCCAAAATGGAAAATGGGAAACCGAAGCTGCCCTGGTAGAGCAGGGAGCGGGATGGGGGCTGCTTCCCCTCAGCAGCACTTATGTCTGGGCCTGGCTACAGGTCGCCAGCGTAGGTTATGTCTTCCATGCCTCTCATCCCTTGGACATGTCTAGTTGCCAGAACCAATGAGACCCAGGGAATTGGGTCCAGGAAGAACCAGAGCAGAATGTGTTTCGGGGAATCCTCTGGTAAATGACGAAGCCAACAAGGATGAGCCACCCTGGGCACTGTGTGGCTGCCCTGTTGAGGGACAGAGGCGTGGGTCACAGAGAAGACACGGTACCACAAGTAACGACACCTGGATTCCAGTCCCGGTCTCAGCTGTCACCCAGACTCTTCATTTACAACTGGACTCTTGCAGCTCCCTAGAAACGCCTTGAGCCCAAGAGGACAGACAGAGCTTCAACCCTCTCTCCCGCAGCCAGAGCAGCTGCCAGAGACGCTGGCATCCAAACTGCCTTCCAGGAAGCTACCTTTTCAAAAACGATTTTTGTTACTTTTTCTATTTTCTTTTTTCCAAATGCCCAGTCTTCAAGGAGAAGCAGCTTCTTTTTGAAGAATGGGTTCTGGTCAGGGGTTGGGGGGGAGTGGGGGCAAGGGGTTTAAAAAAAAAAAAGAAGAAAGAATGGGTTCTGCTATTTCAAAAAAGACTCCAAAATCCACGACACCAGACATGGCCAAGGTCCTTCCAGCCCCAGATGGCATCACTCACTGCTACAAGTCAGAAGTCTGCCAGGTCTTCAAACCCATGCCGAGATGGAAGAAAGGCCTGCAGAGGCCTCTGATGAGGCAGCAGGACAGCTGTCTGGTTTCTTGGTGCAGAGGTGGCAGCCTCAATTGGCCCCCTCTGGTGCCTTGTAGTTTCCTGACTCTCCACCTCACAGACAAAACCAAGAACCCAGGCTTTCTGTAGAAACAGCACCAGCATTTCTGGGCCAACTGCTTTTCTTTCTTAAGCTCTGGCTCTAGCTAAGGAGCTGGGGATGGTGTAGTATGAGATCACCACAACCACATCACCACACTTGGTGTGTGTATGAATCCAGGCACTTGCTTTTCGTGTGTGGCTTTTTTTCATTTATTTCACCTAACACTGTGTGCCACAGGCAGGACAGGAACTACCATCATCTCTTATGGAGATGGGGACCTGCTCGGGGTAGGAAATACCCTCTGGCCACCCAGCTCACGTGCCACACAGCTGGGATGCGAACACCAGCTGTCTAGCTCCTAGGCCAGGGCACTTCCTGTGACAGCCCACAGCCAGGTTGGATGAAGCCAACCCAAGCCATCCTAGAGCTGTGTTCCTGGGCCATCAGCCTCCAAAGATGACAGACATTTACCAGCCCAGGGCTTCTGAACTTTACCACTACTGACATTCTGGGTCAGACTATTCTATGTTGTGGGGGACTACTATGGCGTATTTAGCAGCATCACTGGCCTCTCTCCACTCGACACCAATAGCACGTCCATCCAAGTCATGAGAACCAAGAGTCTCCAGACATTGCCAAATGTCCACTGGAAAAGCAAGATAACCCCTGATTAAGAACTGCTGATTTAGGCTGAGTGCGGTGACTCACACCTGTAATCCCAGCACTTTGAGAGACCAAGGTGGGTAGATCATGTGAGGTCAGCCTGGCCAACATGGTGAAACCCAATCTCTACTAAAAATACAAAAATTAGCCAGGCGTGGTGGTGGTGCCTGTAATCGCAATTACTCAGGAGGCTGAGGCAGGAGAATTGTTTGAACCTGGGAGGTGGAGGTTGCAGTGAACTGAGTCTGAGAAGGCTAGGTAAGGAACAGTTCAGACCAGAGGTGTCTAGCCATGCTTCCCAGGTCTCACCAGGTACCCGCCGTGACTCCACGGAGCCCTGGGGCTCTCCCACCACAGGGCCTTTGCACTTGCCACAGCCTCTGCTTGGATTGTGCTTCCACGGGCTGGCTCAAACGTCTCCCTTCAGAGACCCCTCTGACAAGCCTGTAACTACAAACCTCGTAATCATTATAGTAATTTGCTAGCTTGGTTTTTGGTCTGTGTCCTTGAAAAAGTTGCAAGCTCTTTGAGCAGGGTCTTGGTCTTGTTCCCTACTGTATCCCTGGTGCTAGGGCAGAGACCAGCAGTAAATGAAGAAACAGCAGTGTCCTAAGGAAAGCCCAGCTCACCGTTCCTTGATGATGTGGTCAAGTTTGTAGTTGGGCTTATTGTCCTTTAAACGCTCTACAGTGTTCCACTCACTCTTCCCATAAGCCTTCCGGAGCTTCCGGACGAACACCTGGAAGAAAGAAAATACCTCAATGCTGAGGCTCAGGGCTCCTGGACAACTTCTTCCATGGAAGATGGAAACACAGGGCAGAAGGACTCTCATGCCTCCTGAAGCTGGCCACGGCTATGTGCCTGTGTCACTGACCTCTCTGCCCAGGATGTGCAAAAGAGCCAACTCCAAGGAGCACCAAGCCTGGTGTGTTAACCAGCAGAGCTAGACCAGGCACCCTTTTTGACAATGCAGATGTCCCAACTCCACATGTTTACATGGGAGGATGGCACAGCAAAGCAGCTCCATTTTTCAACTGAGAACAGAAGCCAAGTGACCTGCCACTGACAGGATGAAAAAGGCTGGCCTCCGTTCCCAACACCAGACTATATCGGCATGAAACAAGCTGTGGGTCTATGTGTGACACTGAGACACCCAGAAAAATGCAACGGAGGCCTGTTTTGGGGCCAGGTCCTCCAAACTAACAGACCTCTTCCCTCCAAGTACTTCTGTTGAGGCTCACCCTGCCTCTGTAGAGGCTTACTCGGAGAGGGAAGGCAATCTGCCCAAGGTCACAGTTAGTTAGTGGGTCACAGAGCTGCGATGAGAACCTGACAGACCCTAGAGCCCAGACCTCACCTTGTATTCCCGGAACTTGTTGACGATGGGTTCGTGGAGGAGAAACCTGATGTCTTTGATAAGGTAAAACGTTCGGGCTGCTGTAGAACCCTTGTTAACCTTCTTCTTGTGTTTGGGTTCATGGGGATAAATGCCCTTCAGAATGCACAGCCGCCTGAAAGACAGAGGCCATCTGTTATGTCAGTTATGTGGGTAAAGGTGGGGAGCACTGGCCACAGCTGGGCCTGGAAAACAACAGTAAATGGGGAACATGGGGTCCCTGCCCTTAGAGACCTCACATCCTAGTACATGAGTCTGACAATCACAATCATAAAACAAAAACGCAGACTTAAGAGTCTCTAGGGGAGTTGAGAAAGGCCTTGTTGAGATAGCAACATTTCAGCCACAAAAAGGAGAGAAGCATCCTAACAAGAGAGACAAAGTCCAGAAGGCTGGAAAGGGCTGGTGTGTTTGAAGGAATAAAAGTGGACCAGGTGGCCAGGCGTCATGGCTCACATCTGTAATCCCAGCACTTTGGAAGGCTGAGGCAGGCGGATCACCTGAGGTCATGAATTGGAGACCAGCCTGGCCAACATGGTAAAAGCCGGTCTCTACTAAAAAAAAATACAAACATTAGCCAGGCATGGTCACCAGCGCCTGTAATCCTAGCTACTCGGGAGGCTGAGGCAGGAGAATCACTTGAACCTGGGAGGTGGAGGTTGCAGTGAGCTGAGATCACGCCAGTGCACTCCAGCCTGGCCAACAGAGTGAGACTCTGCCTCCGCGAAAAAAAAAAAAAAAGTGGGCCAGGTGAGCCACAGAGGCCAGGGACCGCCAGAGGGCAGGGCCCACAGGCCACAGTGAAGTCTGATTTTGACTCTATGAGGAATGAGAACCCCTAGTTGCAGGATCAGGGGTCTCTTCTACCAGATGGGAGGGGATGGATGGCAGGGACCCAGCCCAGTCCAGCTAGCCCATCCTGACGATCCAGTTCAGTTCTCCTCCATTTTCCCTTGGACCACACCTAGCAAACACAACTCACTAAAGCAAGGGCAGGTGAGAAAGAGAAGGAATACCAGAATCCCAGAATGGGTATGGCAACTCAGGTAAGACAGGGAGGCAGCTGAGTTTTCAATGTGCAATTCACTGCCCAGGCTTCCCACGGTCCCTCTATATTCACCTAAAGTCAGCCAAGCTCAGCTGGAGCTTCTTCCGGGCTTTGTTCCGGGTGATGTAGTTGGTGGCTGAGCCTCGTTCATACTGGGAGAGGAAAAAAACAATTCTCCATTAGCAATGATTGTAGTGACTGACATCAAACTCTGGGCATGCCTAGTTCCAGAGGCAACTATCACTCTGGATAAGAGGCTGAGATGAATCTAGGAGAGGAAACACTGTAGGGAAGGAGCCGACCTGCCTGGATGAGCTCTCCTGTACCGTCCTGGTGGCTATCAGCATAGGGAACACATACATCTGCATGATGCTGAGGGCTGCGAGGCTGCTACGGATAGGGTGCTGTGCCAAGTGCTTAGCACTAGCTCTAAATGTTGGCCATTACAATTAGTGATTTTCACACATTTCATTTAATTCCCATAACCCTGTGATGTAGGTGCTGTCAGAACCTCCATTTCACAAAGGAGAAAACGGGCTCGTAAAATAACCCGTGCAACTCTTAAAAAGCACACAGCTTTTTAAGAGTTGGGGCTGGGATTCAAAACTCAGGTCTGAGTCCAGTACCTGAATGCCTAATAGCTAAGCCAGTGTTCCTAATCTTTTCTCCTTCTTTTCTTCCTCATTATAACCTCTTCACCACTACCAGGAGACTTATTAGACACCCCCTTCCTCCCTCACCCATCACCCTTTCTTCCCTACGCCCCATAAAATGTTAATACCAGAGATATACTGCAGGTCTGTTTATGTAATGTGGTCCTTGGGGAGCCACAACCATTCTAATAGCTAAGATACTGCCCCTCGACCAATTTTGTTCCCTTGAGGGTGGTATTACCCTGGCTGAAAAAGCATGCTCTAAGCCACACAGCTTCTCCCCTTCCTCATTCATTCAACAGACAATAACAGGTCCTCTATTATGGTCAAAGCACTAAGCTAGATGCTATGAAGGCAATAAAGACAAAAAGCCTGGTCTCTACCTGCCCCTAAGAAGCGTACTGTCTTGTGTAACCATCTGGATGCCTGTGGTGCTAAGATGCTGCCTCACACCCACATTTCGGTATCCCTCACACTTCTGTATCCCTCGATAGAGACAATCAATGTACTGTAACAAATACCCTGCAAGCTAACAAGCATGTCCTTTCCAAACAAGATCTTCCTCCGGACTAAGACAGCAGGGGCCTCTTTGGCTAGGTTCAGCTCTAAAGAGACAAACCTGTTAGTCTCCCACAGGTACGTTTACTAATAACATCACAGTCATGAAACATACCCTTCATTCATTCTTTGCTTTAGACATTAATTGTCTATTGGGTATTAGGCCCATGCTAAGTCCTGGAGGTATAAGGATGAGTTTCAGACTGCCTTAAGAAGTTGAGTTTTCATTTATAGCGTTTTCCATTACCTTATGCCACACTTATCTCTGTCACCATGCTTATCCTTATAAATGTTAAGGGAATAAATAGTTCTCAATGGGGTACTCCCTGGGTATGTGCTGGGGGGAGGAGAGTTCAGCAATGTTTGGAGACATTTTTGGTTGCTGGGTGCTACTGGCATCCAGTAGGTAAAGGATCAGGGATGTTGCCAAATATCCTACTACACAGAAGACAATCCTTCCCACAACAAACAATCATCTTTGTTGATTCTGGCTCTGAAACCCAGCTCTTAAAAACTGTAACGATTTTGTTACATATCTACATCTGCAACTCAAGGGCAGGTTTTCCATCTTGTATCTTTGCAGTTCCGATGGCTAGCACTGGATACTCAATGCAGTGTGTTGGGTTAAAAGCACTGGCAATAGAAACTTTCACTCTGAAAGAAACACTTAAGCCAACTATACATTCCTCATTCCCATTCCCTTCCCAGTCTTTTCATGTCACTGGGCCGATTCTCCATACAGCCACAAGAACTTCCTGAAAAACTCTAATCGTGTTACTCCTCCTTTGATTCCTACTGCATGTAGAATAAAATCCAAGCTCTACACTATTCCTACTGCACTTAGAATAAAATCCAAGCTTACAGGCCTTGCACGATACAGTACGTGTCCGACCCTAATCTTATCAGATGCCATTCTTTTCTTGGTTTACATCCGAGTCATCCTGATGTCCTTCCAACTCCTCACACACAGCAAGCCTTCCCTGCCTACTGATCTTGGCACTTGGTTTCCCTTGTCAGGCCTGCTCGCTAAGCACTCCCATGCCCCAGAACCCATCCAAGACGTTCTGATCTTTCCCATTTCAGCCGAAATGTTATGCCTCGAAAAGAACTTCCAAGACAACACTAACCAACTAATGTAACGGTGCAGTAACGGTGAACTCTACGTAATGTTTATCACTCTTTCGGTAAATAGTGGTCCCACGGCTCGGCCTGCTTTTGGAATGAAGCTACGCTTGGTAAGTTCAACTCTCTTTCACAGCCCTCTCCACAGAAAGAACTCTGGAGTTCGTTCTCGGATTTCACTAAACGAGTACTGCCATCCTTGTCCATTCTCGGACCCCTTCTCGCAGCTGACTACGGTCGCGTTGATCCCGTCTTTCCAGTCTCCACGAGAGACGGAGCACGGGAAAAGAGTCGACCCCATGCTCTGCCGCCCCCGCACCCCACCTCTCGGGAATCCCCACCGTCTTTCCCAATCACCTTCTTCTTCTCAAGGCCTCCCATCGCTCCACGTTGAGGAGCCGACTATGGCCGCGCGTACAGACAGCTCCACTTCCTGCCGCACGTGCCCTGCCAAGGACCCCGAGGACCCTCCCCACCCCACGCTGTCGGTTTGAGCGGGCTGCCCAATGAGATGCCTGTACAAGTCCAGGGAAAGATGGGGATTTCCTCCTCGAGATTTAAAACTACAGTCTGAAAAAAATCACTGAGACCACTCTTTCCAGATCTTTCCCGTTCACAATGGTTACAAACACTTTAAGTGTTAAAACAAACGTGGATATACAGGCTTTTCTGTAATCACCCTGATGACGATTCATTGACTGTGAGCCTCGTTGCATGTTGGGACGCAGAGGGGCGGAAGGCTTAGAGACAGCGCGGTGCCTTCTGGGATGCAGAGGGGCGCCACACTCCGTGGTGCGTGATAGGATTGCGTTGTCAAGGTAACACTTGCTGAGCGTCGTCAGAATTTGGCTGCCGCTGCTGAAAAGCGGTTCCCGAGGGGCAGGGTGAGACTGCGCTGAGTTCCCACCGCTTTCGGGTTCTCTTTGGTTCATTCGCTGTTATGCGGATAAAATAGAAGAAAGGAAGACATTTTTCCTCGCGGAGGTATAGAGACGCGAGAGGCCACTTTTATTTTCTGAGCCTTAGTGGTGGACTCGTGGTATATTTAAAATGTACATTCAAGGCTGGGAGCGGTGGCGCACGCCTGTAATCCCAGCACTTTGGGAGGCCAAGACAGGCGGATCATCTGGGGTCAGGAGTTCGAGACCAGCGTGACCAACATGGTGAAACCCCGTCTCTACTAAAAATAGAAAAATTAGCTGGCCATGGTGGCACACGCCTGTAATCCCAGCTACTCGGGAGGCTGAGGCAGGAGAATCGCTTGAACCCGGGAGGCAGAGGTTGCAGTGAGCCGAGATCTTGCCACTGCACTCCAGCCTGGGCGACAGAACGAGACTCCATCTCAAAAATAAATAAATTAATTAAATAAAATGTACATTCAACAAATTCGAGCTTTTAATTTGTACACATACATTCTATAAGTGTTCCTCAAATAATAATTCCAAGATTTATACAAATAGTCACATCACCTTGAGATGGTGCAGTCTGGAAGTAGTTGCAATTTTAAGAGTTTTTTTTTTTTTTAACGTTTCTCCCTTTTTCCAAATTCCAAATTTCATTTGGAGATGATCTCAAAAGTTTTAAATTTGAGCTCTTGTGAATGTGACCTGGCCCAAGGACATGGTCTTAGAACTCACACAGAGACAGACGTTAAGCACTGATGAATACTTGTTTTGAACTATGTGACTTGCACTATCTAATTTGAAGCTAAAATTTAAAACACAGCAATTCCACAGTTAAAAATGAAATGAAGCCAGGCACGGTCGCTCACGCCTGTAATCCCAGCACTTTGAGAGGCTGAGGCAGGCGGATCACCTGAGATCAGGAGTTTGAGACCAGCCTGGCCAACATGGCGAAACCCCATCTCTACCAAAAATACAAAAATTAGCCGGGTGTGGTGGCAGGCACCTGTAACCCCAGCTAGTTGCGAGGCTGAGGCAGGAGAATCTCTTGAACCCAGGAGGTAGAGGTTGCAGTGAGCCAAGACTGCGCCACTCCACTCTGCACTCAAGCCTAGATGACAGAGCGAGACTCCATCTCAAAAAAAAAAAAAGAAGGAAAGGGATGGACTGGAGAGGGTCGCAGTGGCTGGCTCATGAGGGCAACACAGGAACAGGGCTGGTGTCGTGAGCATGTGGCCTGGGCAGTCATCTCACCCTGTCTCTCACAAATCACCTAGCTCGTCCTGCACAGATAGAACCAGATGTTTGCAGAAAGTTGAGCCCTGTTTTGCTCACATTAATGTTGAGGGGTCACTGGAAGACACAGGTGGGGATGTTCAGGGAAGCAATTGTAATTTCAGCTCAAAATAGCGGTCATATAGGTACCACATTTCACAAAGGGGGAAACTAAGGCTCAGGAAAGTAAGTGATCGCCCAAGATCACTCAGCTGCTAAGCTGTGCAGAATAGATTCTCACCAAGCAGTCTGGTTTCAGAGTCCTCTGCTAAACTCACATTCCACTACCTAACATATGGTAGAAAGAATGTTATGTGACTCCAGGATAATGCCAGGTAGATTTTTGTTCCATAAAGGGAAGAGGTTTTTAACCATTAGAGCTGCCCACACACAGAATGCTTTGTGCAATACCAAGCCTCCATCAGCATTATGGTGAAAAGCCCAGTCTCTGCAGGGAGACACACCTGGTTTACCTCTAAGCCTTGGACAAGCCACTTTACCTCAGGGTACCTCTCTTCCTCATTTGTAAGATGGGGTCAACACTAACTGCATAAAGTAGTTGTTGCTTTAAGTATGTTTACATTGTTTCATTTAAAACAAAAATTGGCTGGGCATGGTGACACACGCCTGTAATCCCAGCACTTTGGGAGGCCAAGGTGGGTGGATCACCTGAGGTCAGGAGTTCGAGACCAGCCTGGCAAATATGGTGAAACCCCATCTCTACTAAAAATACAAAAATTATCTGGGCGTGGTGATGCACGCTTGTAATCCCAGCTACTAGGGAGGCCGAGGCAGGATAATCACCTGAACCTGGGAGGCAGAGGTTGCAATGAGCCAAAATTGCGCCATTGCACTGCAGCCTGTGCAACAAAGAGAGACTCTGTTTCAGAAAAAAAAAAAAAAAAAAAAATTAGCTTGGCGCGGTGCCTCACACCTGTAATCCCAGCCTTTTGGGAGGTAAAGGTGGGAGGATTGCTTGAGTTCAGGAGTTCTAGACCAGCCTGGGCAACATAGTGATACCTTGTCTCTGCTAAACTGTGCCCCGCCTAAAAAAATAAAAATAAAAATAAATAAATAAAAACACACAGCCAGGCATAGGGGCATAGGGCCAGGTTCCTGTAGTCCCAGCTACTCGGAAGCTGAATGGGGAGGATCACTTGAGCCCAGGAGTTTGAGAGCAGCCTGGACAACACAGTGAGACCCTCATCTCTACAAAAGGAAAAATTATTTTTAATTAGCTGGTGTGGTAGTGTGCACCTGTGGTCCCAGCTATTCGTGGTCCCAGCGACTCAGGAGGCTGAGGCAGGAGGATCGCTTGGGCGCAGGAGGTTGAGGCTGCAGTGAGCTGTGTTCACGCCGCTGCACTTCGGCCTGGGTGATAGAAAGACTGGTTCTCTACATAAACAAACGAAAAAACAAATAAATGAAAAGTCTCCTATCCAAATTTATAGATTCTCATGATTTTTCAGTTAACATATCTGGTAATGAGAGTGAGATTCTAAAATCACCCCAGATTTCTTTCCTCCTGTTGCCCTGGACAATGCCTGTCGCCAACGAGGACTCTTTAACAAAGTCCCCTTGCTCCCGATCACTCTGGGAAAGGGTCTGGGTAAGCCCTATCAGAATCCAAGATCTCCTGCTTGAGGTTAAAGAACTCGGAGACTGGCTGGGCGCGACAGCTCATGCCTGTAATCCCAGCACTTTGGGAGGCCAAGGCAGGCAGATCACGAGGTCAGGAGTTCGAGGCCAGCCTGGCCAATATTGTGAAACCCCGTCTCTACTAAAAATACAAAAATTAGCCGGGCAAGGTGGTGCTCACCTGTAGCCCCAGCTACTCAGGAGGCTGAGGCAGAAGAATGGCTTGAATCCAGGAGGTGGAGGTTGCAGTGAGCCAAGATTGCGCCACTGCACTCCAGCCTGGGCTACAAGAGTGAGACTCGGTCTCAAAAAAAAAAAAAAAAAAAGATCTTGGAGACTTTATTTCTTCCCAGCTGGGTTCCCATCATTGGTGGACCCTGGAGGGGACCTTCACCTGTCAGCCTTGCATTGGCAGGGGCCTTCCCAGTCCTTCCCAGTGCCTGGTCCCAGTTCCCTGCATCCAGACCCTGCAAGGAATGTCTTTGTCAACCCTGGGTTTAAAGGCGGCCTTCCTGATTCCCTTAATTCAGACCACGGAGGGAACATTTTGTGGACCCTGGGCTCACCGGCGGGGATGGAGGTGTAATCAGGTCAAACTCAGCTGGTTCGTAGATTTTGTGAGGGTGCTTATGCTAAGAGTACTCTCAAAGGGTCACCTGGGTAAGGGAAGTGCAATTAAGGGGGGTGCTTAGTACTAATGGGACAGTCTCTAGCCAACCACCTTCAGGAACCCTTTGGCTTACATGTTTAAAAACTACATGGAAAGTTCAAAGGCATGCTAGCTTTTTTGGGACGCTAGCTGGCTACATATTATAGCCCGTTTTTGTGCACATTTTTAAACTGGTGGGCAAATTACATCAAGGAAAATTCAGAGCTCAAATGTCAACCTGCAGTTATAGAGTTAACATGTAAAGGCTTCTACGTTCTCTATTTTATTTTTCTACCTGCTTTAAGTCTGTTGACTTTTCTACTGGTGTTGAGATAAAACTCTTTACAGTGTTACTAATTCAAGGCTACCTGGAGATTTTATTTTTCTATATAGTTCAGCCAGGTTCTAGCTAAAATATAATAAACATTTAACCCTAAACTCATTGTTTTTTCAAGTGTGTGTGTGTGTTGTGTGTGTGTATATGGATATGGGGTCTTGCTATGTTGCCCAGGCTGGTTTCGAACGTCTGGGCTCAAGCAGTCCTCCTGCCTCAGCCTCCCAAAGTGCTGTGATTACAGGCATGAGCCACCATGCCCGGCCCCATTTAAAGCTTAAAAAAAAAAAAATGGGTTTTAAAAATCAAACTGCCATGGAAACTACCCAAAATTTTGGTTTACAGCCTCCATTAGATTACCTATTACGACAAATAAAGTTTAGCCATGTAAACAAGTTCCAGTTTTGTCAAAAATAATTTGGACCCAACCATCTTTTATAAACCGGTGACTGTAGTACTGAGAGGTGACGGTGCTGGCAGCCCTTGCAGCTCTGGCTCGCTCTCCGTGCCTCCTCGGCCTCATCGCCCATTCTGGCCACACTTGAGGAGCCCTTCAGCCCGCCGCTGCACCGTGGGAGCCCTTCTCTGGGCTGGCCGAGGCCGGAGCTGGCTCCCTCGGGCTTGCGGGGAGGTGTGGAGGGAGAGGCACGGGCGGGAACCAGGGCTGCACGTGGCGCTTACGGGCCAGCTAGAGTTCCGGATGGGCGTGGGCTTGGCGGGCCCCACACTCGGAGCGGCCGGCCGGCCCCGCGGGCCCCAGGCAGTGAGGGCCTTAGCACCGAGCCAGCAGCTGCGGAGGGTGCGCCGTGTCCCCCAGCAGTGCCCACCGACCGGCGCTGCGCTCCGGACCTTAGCTGCCTCCCCGCGGGGCAGGGCTCCGGACCTGCAGCCCGCCATGCCTGAGTCTCCTCCCCGCTGCTGTGGGCTCCACTGCAGCCTGAGCCTCCCTGAGGAGTTCCACCCGCTGCTCCACAGCGCCCCGTCCGATCAACCGCCCAAGGACTGAGGAGTGCGGGTGCATGACTGCAGGACTGGCAGGCAGCTCCACCTGCCTTGCCAGTATGAGATCCACTGGGTGAAGCTAGCTGGGCTCCTGAGTTTAGTGGGGATTTGGAGAACCTTTATATCTAGCTAAGGGATTGTAAATACACCAATCAGCACTCTGTATGTAGCTCAAGGTTTGTAAACACACCAATCAGCACCCTGTGTCTAGCTCAGGGTTTGTGGATGCACCAATCGGCACTCTCTATCTGGCTAATCTGGTAGGAACTTGGAGAATCTTTAGGTCTAGCTAAGGGATTGTGAATACACCAATCAGCACTCTGTATCTAGCTCAAGGTTTGTAAATGCACCAATCAGCACCCTGTGTCTAGCTCAGGGTTTGTAAATACACCAATCAGCACTCTGTATCTAGCTAATCTAGTGGGGTCCTGGAGAACTTTTGTGTCTAGCGCAGGGATTGTAAACACACCAATCGGCACCCTGTCAAAACGGACCAATCAGCACTCTGTAAAACAGACCAATCGGCTGTCTGTAAAATGGACCAATCAGCAGAATGTGGGTGGGGCCAGATAAGAGAATAAAAGCAGGCTGCCGGAGCCAGCAGTGGTAACTCGCTAGGATCTTCTTTTAGGCTGTGTAAGTATTGTTGTTTCACTGTTTGAACTAAACCTTAACTGCTGCTGGATTTTTGGGTTTACACTGCGTTTATGAGTTGTAACACTCACTGCGAAGGTTTGCGGCTTCGCTGCTGGAGACAGGGAGACCACAAACCTACCAGAAGGAAAAAAAACTCCGGATATTCCGTCTTTAAGAACTGTAATACTCACCTTGAGGGTCCGCGGCTTCATTCTTGAAGTCAGTGAGACCGAGAACCCAGCAATTCCAGACACACAGTACTATCCCAGGATTAGAGCTCTAAGGTAAAACCGATAATTTTTTTTTTTCATTCTGTTTAGTAGGCTGGAGTGCAGTGGTACAATCTTTGCTCACTGCAACTGCAACTTCTTCTTCCCCCCCCCCCCCCCCCCCCCCCCCCCGGGTTCAGGTGATTCTCGTGCCTTAGCTTCCTGAGTAGCTGGGATTAAAAATGTTTGCTACCACGCCTGGCTCATTTTTGTATTTTTAGTAGAAGTGGGGTTTTGCCATGTTAGCCAGGCTGGCATTGAACTCCTGACCTCAAGTGACCCACCCCCCCCCCCACCTTGGCCTCCCCAAGTGTTAGGATTACAGGCATGAACCACCACAACTGGCCTAAAGCTGTAAGATTATTTGTGTATGCGGTTAGATGTGTCTACATATGTTCTGTGTTGTGTCTACATGGTACCAAGTTGACTTAAAAACAAATACTCACAAATTAAGAAAGCCCAAATATATTTTTCAAGTTTACGTGACTTAAGTAAAATTTTTTTTTTTTTTTTCTTGAGACGGAGTCTTGTTCTGTCATCCATGCTGGAGTGCAGTGGTGCGATCTTGGCTCACTGCAACCTCCGTTTTCTGGGTTCGAAACGATTCTTCTATCTCAGCCTCCTGAGTAGCTGGGGTTACAGGCATGTGCCACCATGACCGGCTACTTTTTGTATTTTTAGTTAGAGATGGGATTTTACTGTGTTGGCCAGGCTGGGCTCAAACTCCTGACAAGTGATCCACTTGCCTCAGCGTCCCAAAGTGGTGGGATTACAGGCATGAGTCACAGGGTCTGGCCTGACTCAAGTAAATGTTTAATAAATAAACTGGTTTTAAAAATTATTGGTAAAATAAAAATGTTTTTAAAATTGTCAACATACATTTTTGCCTTGGTTTACTAGTCAAAGTTTTACATGTGCCTGTGCTAGATATTTTAAGGGTGTCAGGGGTTTGGCGTAAAGATTGTAAAACTATAAACCCAGCCAAAACCAAAATGACCTTTGTGTGTGATTTTTTGATAAATATAACTAATTTAATATAACTAGTTTAATAGAAAACAACTAAATCTTCCAAGTTATCAACAAAATACGTATTTAAGATTCTTAGGTGAATAATCTGATAGTCACAGCCTGTAAAAATAGCAAAAAATTTAAATGATTACCTTTGTCTAATATCTCAGTTCTCATAACTAGTCTAAGTCAATGGTAAAAATAAATATAGGCTGGGCGCGATGGCTCACGCCTGTAATCCCTGCACTTTGGGAAGCCGAGGTGGGCGGATCACCTGAGGTTGGGAGATCAAGACCAGCCTGACCAACATAGAGAAACCCCGTCTCTACTAAAAATACAAAAATTAGTCAGGCATGGTGGTACATGCCTCTGTAATCCCAGCTACTCGGGAGGCTGAGGCAGGGGAATCGCTTGAACCCAGGAGGCGGGAGGTTGCGGTGAGCTGAGATTGCGCCATTGCCCTCCAGCCTGGGCAATAAGAGTGAAATTCCGTTTCAAAACAAAGCAAAACAGAAACAAAAATAAATGAATATATAAAATAAATGCTTATAAATACAATTGTCATGTAATTTAAAATGTTAAAGTTATGTTAAATTAAATAAATGCTCATTAAATGCCTGGGTCATTTTCAATTTAAAAAATATATTACAGGGCCGGGCTAGGTGGCTCACGCGTGTAATCCCAGCACTTTGGGAGGCAGAGGCAGGCAGATAGCCTGATCTCAGGAGTTTGAGACCACCCTGGGCAAAATGGTGAAACCCCATCTCTACTAAAATATTTAAAAAAATTAGCCAGGTGTGGTAGCGCAAGCCTGTACTTGGGAGGATGAGGTGCGAGAATTGCTTGAGCCAGGGAGGTGGAGGTTGCAGTGAGCCAAGATCACGCCACTGCACTCCAGCGAGCTTGGGCTACAGAGTGAAACTCCGTCTCAAAAAAAAGTTACAAAAACACGTTTATAGTTATACAGTGGTTCTCATCTATAAAATGGTAATATGTCACAAACAATTCAAGATTTCTTTGCATACTCACTTGAGAATATGAGAAATATGTATTTTTTAATTTTTAAAATGGATTTTTTTCCTAGGCTTAAGGTTACCAAACTTTAAGGTTACTAAAAATAAAGTCGTATTAATATATAATTCTATAATATGCCAAAATGTTTTTAATTTAAAATATTATAAAAAAAAGACAAAGTTATGGTGTGTTTTTGTTTGAGACAGTCTCGCTCTGTCGCCTAGGCTAGAGTGCAGAGGTGCAATCATAGGTCACTGGTTTCATGTTTTTTATTTTAAAATGATTTTGTTGGCCGAGTGCGGTGGCTCACGCCTGTAATCCCAGCACTTTGGGAGGCCGAGGTGGGCAGATCACGAGGTCAGGAGATCCAGACCATCCTGGGTAACATGGTGAAACCCCATCGCTACTAAAAATACAAAAGAACTTAGCCGGGCGTGGTGGCGGGCGCATGTAGTCCCAGCTACTCGGGAGGCTGAGGCAGTAGAATGGCGTGAACCCGGGAGGCGGAGCTTGCAGTGAGCCAAGATCACGCCACTGCACTCCAGCCTGGGTGACAGAGTGAGACTCTGTGTCAAAAAAAAAAAAAAAGGCTGACTTTGGACAAGGTCTTACGCGAAATGGATAAAATCGTACCCAAATAAAAAAAATTCCTGTAGTGTTTTTTAGGCACCTAGCACAGTGCTGGGCACAAAGTAAGAACTCAAGAAATAGTGTTGGAGTAGATACTGAGTGGAAAAGTTCTTTTAAGAGGGAGTATGTATAGAACCATTGTTTCTTGGGTTCTTAGTGAATTGCAAATCAAAAGATATTGCTGTTCATATAATCAAATTGCACTGTGGAATCAAGCGCAGGGGTGGGAAGGCCAAGACAGAGGGTAGGATCTGAGCTTCAAGGGATATGAGAACGGAAATGTTATTCTTCCTGGAATGTACTCTTCTTACTAGGAAGCAGAAAGCTTTGACCACTCCCAATATTCCAAGAGAGGTTTCTGTGAGCGGGGAAGGAAGGGTGCATCAGAGGTGAATGTGCGAACGTTTACTTGGATGAGTTTAGAGAAATATAACATGATGTGCTTAGGCTGTTCAATGCAGTGAGGTGACCAGGAGCTGGGCAGGCAGGTGCATGGCCTTGAAGCTGTGAAGCTTTGAACCAAGTCCCTTCACTTTTCTGAGCTTCCATTTCCCCGTATTATAAGAATCACGAGACAGAAGTGGAGTAAAATACTTTGGAAACCATAAAGTACTGGAAAAATCAAGGTGTCCGGATTGTTACTAGGGTTTTAATAATGAAGAATGCAGCCTGTAGACCTGCATAATCCAATAGGGTCACCACCAGCCACTTGTGACTATTTATTTATTTATTTTATTTATTTATTTTGAGGCAGTGTCTCCTTCTGTCGCCCAGGCTGGAGTGCAGTGGTGCAATCTCGGCTCACTGCAACTTCCACCTCCCGGGTTCAAGCAATCTTCCCGCCTCAGCCTCCCAAGTAGCTGAGATTACCAGCATGCGTCTCCAAGCCCGGCTAATTTTTGTGTTTTTAGTAGAGATGGGATTTCACCATGTTGGCCAGGCTGGTCCCAAACTCCTGACCTCAAATGATCTGCCACCTCGGCTTCCCAAAGTGCTGGGATTACAGACATGAGCCACCATGCCCAGCCAATTTGTGATTTTTTTTTTTTAACTTTTAAGTTCTGGGATACATGTGCAGAACGTGCAAGTTTGTTACATAGGTATACATGTGCCACGGTGGCTTGCTGCACCTATCAACCCATCATCTAGGTTTTAAGCCCTGCATGCATTAGGTATTTGTCCTAATGCTCTCCCTCTTCTTGCCCTCGACCCCCCACGACAGGCCCCGGTGTGATGTTCCCCTTCTTGTGTCTGTGTTCTCATTGTTCAACTCCCACTTACGAGTGAGAACGTGTGGTGTTTGGTTTTCTGTTCCTGTGTTAGTTTGCTGAGAATGATGGCTTCTAGCTTCGTCCATGTTCCTGCAAAGAACACGAACTCATTCTTTTTTATGGCTGCAGACTATTTAAAATAATGTCAAGTCAGGAGCAGTGGCTCGCGCCTGTAATGTTAGCACTTTGGGAGGCCAAGGTGAAAGGATTGCTTGAGCTCAGGGGTTTGAAACCAGCCTGGGCAACGTGGTGAGACCTCATCTCTATTTTTTTTCCATCAATTTCAGATAAAAATTAAATTCCTCAGTCACAGAAGCCACATTTCAGTGGAAGAGTGAGGTAATTCACGTAAAGCACCTGGTACCTAGTGAATACTCAAGATTCCTTGAGTGCAGGGTTCTACTGACTTCCAGAAGTCCATGCTTGTTAATTGTTTATTCAAATAATTTTTATCCTTACTGATGAGGGACCAGCTCCCTCAACTGCTTCGCAAGTGGAGAGGGTGCCAGCCTAATTGATAAGTGGGGCAGAGTCTGTCCACAGGATGGCAGCACAACTGCTAAAGAGTTCACCAATGGCAGGGCTGCGTGCGGTGGCTCACTCCTGTAATCCCAGCACTTTGGGAGGCTGAAGTGGGAGGGTTGCCTGAGTCCAGAAGTTGGAGATCAGCCTGGGCAATATAATGAGACCTTCACCTCTACAAAAATTTTTAAATTAGCAACTAAAAAAATTAGCTGGGGCTGGGCGCAGTGGCTCAACGCCTGTAATCCCAACACTTTGGGAGGCCAAGGCGGGCGGATCATAAGGTTAGGAATTCGAAACTTAGCCTGGCCAATATGGTGAAACCCTGTCTCTATTACAAATACAAGAATTAGCCGGGCGTGGTGGCAGGCACCTGTAGTCCCAGCTACTCGGGAGGCTGAGACAGGAGAATCGCTTGAAGCCAGGAGGCAGAGGTTGCAGTGAGCCGAGATCGTGCCACTGCACTCCATCCTGAGCAACAGAGTGAGACTGCCTCAAAAAAAAAAAAAAAAAGTAGCCGGGTATGGTGGGAAACGCTTGTAGTCCCATCTCTTCAAGGAGCTAAAATGGGAAGATGGCTTGAGCCTGGGAGGTAGAGGCTGCAGTTAGCTGTGATCACACCACTAGACTCCAGCCTGGGTAATAGAGTGAGACGCTGTCTAAAAAAAAATAATTCACCAGTGATGACCAAGGAAGACATCTCAGTGGAGGGAAGTGCCGTGCCAGGTGCGCTAACTGAGGTATTTGGAATATTTGGGGCAGAGAGTGAACAATGTTTACAAAAACAAGAGGGTTGGTTATTGCCAAGTTGTATGAATGCCTTACAGAGGGATAATGAGAGACCAGGGATTGTTAGCAAGCAATTAATGGCTAATTGTGAAAGCCGGAGGGGGCTTCTATGTTATCTTACAAAGTAGACTTTTATCTCCTGCAATCGAAGAGCAGACATAGCTGAGCAGCAGACTGAAGGTTAACTATTAGAAGAGCAGAGATCCTGAGGTTGGGAGTTCGAGACCAGCCTGACCAACATGGTGAAACCCCATCTCTACTAAAAATACAAAATTACCCGGGCATGGTGGCACATGCTTGTAATCCCAGCTACTCGGGAGGCTGAGGCAGGAGAATCACTTGAACCCGGGAGGTGGAGGTTGTGGTGAGTTGAGATTGCACTCCAGCCTGGGCAACAAGAGTGAAATGTCTCAACAAACAAACAAAAAGGCGGAGATCCAATGATCTTTCAATGCTCAGCCGAGGCGAGTCTGTTACGCAGAGGTCAAACTACCCACAGCATAGATAACCCCTAATCAGGTGAGATGTGAGGCATTGACCAACTACTCATGTTTACCAAAAATAACTTGCTATACATACTTTCTGTAGGGCAGGTGCAGAGATCCACCACCCCATGGCTGTCTGAGAAATATCTTCTGTTTGTGAGTCCCTATTAAATGTTGCCTTCTGAGAACCTAGATTTGTCAGCTTTTTTTTTTTCAGCCTCTCGGCTCCTTCAGCCTTCAGGGGTAGGTTTGCATGTAGCTGCTCACTGCAGAACAGTCTTATATAACAGATAAAGAACTCTTGGCCAGGCGTGGTGGTTCACGCCTGTAATCCCAACACTGGGAAGCTGAGGTGTGAGCTTGAACTCAGGAGTTTGAGACCAGCCTAGGCAAAAAAGCAAGGTCCTGTCTCTATTAAATGTAAAAAATAAGGCCAGGTGTGGTGGCTCATGCCTGTAATCCCAGCACTTTGAGAGGCTGAGGTGGGTGGATCCATGAGGTCAGGAGATCGAGACCATCCTGGCTAACACGGTGAAACCTCATCTCTATTAAAGCTACGAAAAATTAGCCAGGAGTGGTGGTGGGCGCCTGGAGTCCCAGCTACTTGGGAGGCTGAGGCAGGAGAATGGTGTGAACCCAGGAGGCGGAGCTTGCAGTGAGCTGAGATCGCGCCACTGCACTCCAGCCTGGGCGACAGAGCAAGACTCCATCTCAAAAAAATAATAATAAAAATTAAAAAAAATAAAAAAAAATTCAGGATGGGCTCAGCTAAATGGTTCTGTCTTGACATCTTTTATGCCATAAAAGCTGGAATAGGAGGGGTGTGGAAAAGCTGGGAGCTAGCTGGATCTCTCTCTCTCCAGGTAATCTCAGGGTTTATCCATGTGGATTACCTTTGTGGATCAGTTTGGTGTTCCTCACAGTGTACCCGCCTCAAGGCAGTTGTACTGCTTACATGACAGCTCGGTACTCCAGCTCAAGTGTTCAAGTGAGCAAGGTAGAAGTTGCAGTTTCTTTTCTGACCTCGAGTTAACTTCTGCATTCTGCTACTGACAAGGATGTCACAAACCTGCCTAGATTCAAAGGGAGGGGAATTAGACTCATCTCTTCATGGATGAATGACAAAATTATAGAAAACCATGTGGAACGGCTGGTATTGTTACAGACAGCTTTGAAAACACAATCTGACACATCCTCTTTATCTCTCTTAATGCTTTTTGTCAACGATTACTTGATCTAATTTTTTTTTTTTTTTTAAGATAGAGTTTCAGTCTGTTGCCCAGGCTGGAGTGCAGTGGCACGATCTCAGCTCACAGCAGCGTTTGCCTCCTGGGTTCCAGCGATTCTCCTGCCTCAGCCCCCTGAGTAGCTGAGATTACAGGTGTGAGCCACCATGCCTGGCTCATTTTTTTTTTTTTTTGTATTTTTAATACAGACAGGGTTTCACCATGTTGGCCAGGCTGGTCTCAAACTCTTTCCCTCAAGTGATCTGGTTGCCTCACCCTCCCAAAGTGCTGGGATTACAGGCATAAGCCACTGCGCCCCAGTCTCATTCATGTCTTTTTATGGCTTAATGGCTCACTTTATTTTATCACTGTTTTTATATATGCAATATTGCATTGTATAGATGTACTGCAATTTGTTTATGCATTCATTGAAGGATACCTTGACTGCTTCCGGTTTTTAGCAGTAATGAATAAAGTTACGAACTTTTTTTTTTTTTCTTCCAGACACAGTCTCACTCCGTTGTCCAGGCTGGAGTGCAGTGGCACAATCTCGGCTCACTACAACCTCTGCTTCCCGGGTTCAAGTGATTCTCGTGCCTCAGCCTCCCGAGTAGCTGGGATTACAGGCACGTGCCACCACACCCAGCTAATTTTTGTATTTTTAGTAGAGACGTGGTTTCACCATGTTGGTCAGGTTGGTCTTGATCTCCTGACCTTGTGATCCACCCGCCTCAGCCTCCCAAAGTGCTGGGATTACAGGTGTGAACCACCGCACCTGGCCCTTTTTTTTTCCTGATATGGTTTGGCTCTGTGTCCCCACCCAAATCTCATCTTGAATTGTAATTTCCACTTGTTGAGGGAGACACCTGGTGGGAGGTGACTGGATCATGGAGGTGGTTTCCCCATGCTCTTCTCGTGATAGGGAGTTCTCACAAGAGCTGATGGTTTTAAGTGTGGCACTTCCTCAATCTTTCTCCTGACACCTTGTGAAAAAGGTGCTTGCTTCCCCTTTGCCTTCTGCCATGATTGCAAGTTTTCTGAGGCCTCCCCAGCCATGCACAACTGTGAGTCAATTAAACCTCTTTCCTTTATAAATTACTGAATTGCAGGTATTTCTTTATAGCAGTGTGAAAACTATAATACACTTTTTTTCTTTTTTTGAGACGGAGTTCCACCTGCCTTGGCCTCCCAAATTGCTGGGATTACAGGTGTGAACCACTATGTCCGGCCTCTCTTCTCTTTTCATACAGATAGGGGCTCACTATGTTGCCCAGGCTCGTCTCAAATTCCTGGTCTCAAGTGATCCTCCCACTTTGGCCTCCCAAAGTGCTGGAGGTTACTGCACCCAGTCACTGCACCCAGACAATTACTTCTTTCATGGACCATGCCTTAGGTGTTGTATCTAAAAAGGCATCACCTCTTCTTGAAGTTTTATAGTTTTGTGTTTCATAGTTAGGTCTGTTTCAAGTTAATTTTTTGTGAAAGGTATGTGTGTAGGTCGATTTGTTTGTTTCGCGTGTAGACATCCAATTGTTCCTGCACCATTTGATGAAATGTCTTACTATTACACTAATAGTGTCTTGCTATTTATCTTAACTTGAAAGTAATGCGTATGCATGTGTGTGTGTGTGTGTGTGTGTGTGTGTGAAGGAGTCTCGCTCTGTTGTCCAGGCTGGAATGCAGTGGTGTAATCTTGGCTCACTGCAACCTCCACCTCCTGGGTTCAAGCAATTCTCCAGCCTCAGCCTCCCAAGCAGCTGGGACTATAGGAGCCCACCACCAAGCCCAGCTGATTTTTGTATTTTTAGTAGAACTGGGTTTCACCATGTTGGCCAGGCTGGTCTCCAACTCCAGACCTCAGGTGATCCACCCACCTCAGCCTCCCAAAGTGCTGGGATTACAGGCATGAGCCAATGTGCCCGGCCACTTGAAAGTAATTTTAAACTCACGGGCCCTCTAAAAGGGTCTTGGAGACTACCAGTCATCCAGTGACCACAGTTGGGAAGCAATGCTCTAGTTGATGGGATTTTCTTTATCTTTGCTATCTCTTTCTTCTCCTCTTCCTCCTTTTCTTTCTTTCTGTTTTTGTTTGTTTTTTGTTTCTCCGAGACGGGGTCTTGCTGTCACCCAGGCTGGAGTGCAATGGCATGATCTTGGCTCACTGCAACCTCCGGCCCCCAGGTTCAAGCAATTCTCCCGCCTCAGCCTCCCAAGTAGCTGGGATCACAGGCACGTGCCACCACGCCCAGCTAATTTTTGTATTTTTAGTAGAGACGGGATTTCACCGTTGGTCAGGCTGGTCTCAAACTCCTGACCTCAGGTGATCTACCCGCCTCGTCCTCCCAAAGTGCTGGGATTGCAGGTGTGAGCCACTGTACCCGGCCTTAAAATATGATTTTAATATATGTACACTTTTAATCACTAAAATATACATTTCATACAGGACCAGAGTTGTGTATTTGTTATATTCATTCTTCTCACGCCATCTTCATGCATACAATTTTATTTTTCTCTTTTGGGTTAATTCTTAGGCTAGTCCTTGCCAAGTCAGCCTGAAACCACCAGAAACAAACCCAGTTGTTGACTTATTCCACTGCGCGAAACCACCCAGCAGAGGAACTGCAGTGCTCTGCCTGAACAAAGGGAAAGGTTATTAAAGAATTGAGGGGAAGGGTGGAGTTAGGTGAAGTGTAAAGCAAGCAGTGTTTTGAGGCAAGCAGGCTCAAAGTATCACAGGGCTGTGTATGAAGGGTCAGCTTCAGGTCTGGACGGCAAAGTGGACCCAGAGTCTTGTTTCCTTGGAAACTACAAAGTTAAGAGAAATGTGGAATGCTGAGTCCAGAAACACCTTATCTAAGACTGCTCCTCTGTGTCAAAATGACATAGCTCTTCTAGGCAACAGTGGGATATTCTGTTCTTACTAATAGGATATCAAACAGCAAATTTCTGATTGCTTGTGATTTTAGGGACAAAAATATAAATATCAGTAAAAAAACTTGTAGTCACCCAAAGAAACATGGGTATTAGGACACTTTATAGCTGTAGCATGCATGGCTTTGATAGAAATGTTTCCTGTTGGCCAGGTGCACTGGCTCATGCCTGTAATCCCAATACTTTGGGAGGCTAAGGCAGGCAGATCACTTGAGGTCAGGAGTCCGAGACCAGCCTGGCCAACAGGGTGAAACCCCGTCTCTACTAAAAATACAAAAATTAGCTGGGGGTGGTGGTGCATGCCTGTGATCTCAGCAACTCAAGAGGTTGAGGCAGAAGAATCACTTGAACCCAGGAGGCGGAAGTTGCAGTGAGCCGAGATCATGCCATTGCACTCTAGCCTGGGCAACAAGAGTGAAACCCTGTCTGAGGAGGGAGACCCTGTCTTAAAAAAAAAAAAAAAGAAAGAAATGTTTCCTGTTGATGTTGCAGCTGGCTTTAGAGGTCCCTGTTATCCCAGTCTAGTGGGAGCACAGGCAGACTTTTACTTTCTCATTCCAAGCTAGTTTTCACCACAAATAGAAATCTTGATCTGGCCAGGTGCAGTGGTTCATGCCTGTCATCCCAGCTTTTTGGGAGGCTGAGACAGGAGGATCGCTTGAGCCCAGGAGTTCAAAAATAAAAAAAATAGAAATCCTGATCTAAATGATGTAATCATTTTGTTTTTCACATTCCCTGACCACATGACCTAAAATAGCACTACCCCTGACCAGTCACTCTATTTCTTTTTTAAATTTTACTTTATTTTTAGGACAGGGTCTCCTTCTGTCGCCAAGACTGGAGTACAGTGGTCTGATCTCAGCTCACTGCAACCTCAGCCTCCTGGGCTCAAGTGATCCTCCCACCTGTAGCCTCCCGAGTAGCTGAGACTTACAGGCACACACCACCATCCCTGGCGTTTGTTTTTTTTTGTTTTTTAGAATCAGGGTCTCACCATCTTGCCCAGACTGGTCTCAAACTTGGGGGCTCAAGCAATCCTGCCTTGGCTTCCCAAAGTGCTGGGGTTACAGGCATGAGCCACCAGTATTTCTAATACGTATGGGAAATGTGCTGTCCTCCTGTTCCTACTCCCCCACTCTCTAGCACTGAGTCCAGGTAGGTAGGCAGGTGGGTGTGTCTCTCCTTTACTTCGACACCCTCACAACCCTGGGGATCAGAAGACTCTCTGGAAGGATGCTGCTGCTTCTCACCAGAGGCTGACGATACGAAGGCTATTCTCCATGGCCACCTCCTCCAGGCTGCCCTCCTGGAAATAGCAGGAATCATAATCGTTGTTACTGGAAACAGGCAGAGGGTTGGGGGAGCCAAGGCAGTCTCACCCAGGACCAAGGTGCCTCCCTCCTTCCTCAGAACCTCCAGGGGTGCTCCTCCTAGTGGCCACATCCAGCCTTTCTGACTGGACAACCT
The DNA here is from genome assembly GCF_028885655.2 of Pongo abelii. Lineage (NCBI taxonomy): Eukaryota > Metazoa > Chordata > Mammalia > Primates > Hominidae > Pongo > Pongo abelii. Next base: position 37,049,357 of record NC_085929.1, read on the forward strand.
ATCATTTAAAATTTTCAAGTACTTCCGTAAACAGACACACGTTGCTGTATTTGTTTGTCAAGAGCTTGGTTTGTGATAAGTCAGGCTCAAAAACAGATTGTCTTAAAAGAGTGAACCTTGGCAATTTACCATAAAATAATTGCAATACAGATTGTGCATGAAAGTGATTGGAGATATTTTAAGGTCATAGTGTCTTCACAAATTGACCTGAAAGGGAACTGTTAGAATGACCTTGCCTAACCCTCTCATCTCACACAGGAAGAACTGTTTTAAACTCAGAGAGGTTAAGTGACCTGGCCAAAGTCACACAGCCACCACTAGTTAACTCGTATACATTGATTTTCCTGTGGGGCTGGGCAGATGAGGAATCTTTTGTTCTCTTTCCTGTTTGCAGAGATTTTTTTTGAGGTTACTTTCCGAGTTCTGGCAAGTACCCCTGCTTCCGGTAGTTTTGTGTCTCAATTGATTCAATCTCATTGTTTTTATTTTATTTTATTTTTGAGACAGGGTCTCACTTTGTCACCCAAGCTGGAGTGCAGTGGTGTAATCTTGGTTCACTGTAGCCTCCACCTGCTGGATTCAAGCGATTCTCCTGCCTCGGCCCCCCAAATAGCTGGGATTACAGGCGTCTGCCACCACGCCAGGCTAATTTTTGTTTTTTTGTGTGTTTTTTGTTTTTTTGTAGAGACAGTGCTTCCCCATGTTGCCCAGGCTGGTCTCCAACTCCTGGGCTCAAGTGATCTGCCCGCCTCAGCCTTTCAAAGTGTGCTAGGATTACAGGTGTGAGCCACTGTGCCCGGACTTAATCCCATTCTTTAACTTGTTTTGTTTTGTTCTCTCCAGGAGGCTCCCAGCTCTTTCGGATTGGTTGAGAAAACTGGCCTGGCTGGTCTGGGGCAAGCGGCACCCACACCCCCGCAACTGCCCAACTCCCCCACCCCCGCAATACCCTCCCCGCACAACCGAGGGAGGCGGTGCTGAAAAACAGCTGACTCCAGCATTGCTGCTCACGTGACCACTGCAGCTGCAGCTCCCGTTCCACTCCTTGTCCTGGGCTAGGTGGGCACTACCAGGGGCTCCTTCGGTAAGGAGTACCAGGTAGGCACCCGGTCCTGCCAATCCACCACTGGAACAGCTAGGGGGACAGCAGACAGGCACGGTCGGACAGACTTGGCAGATCAGACGTCAGGCCCCCTCTGCGCTGGTCCCGGGCTCTTTAAGCAGGAACGTGGATGGCCTCAAGATGTCTCACATGGTCCCACTCGCCCTCCTCCTCCCTTTGTTCCCTACCTCCAGGAGGGCTGCTCTGCCCTTCCTTCCTCTGTTCTTTGGCCTTATGTTCCCCGCCACCACAGACCTTCCCCCGCCCCACCCCGGAGGATTAATCAGTGACAGGAAGCTGCCTCTCTCAGAGCCGTGACCGGCTGTGGTCAGGAGAGCTTCAACAGGGCCAGCCCCAGGAGTCTTTCCCGATTCTTGCTCACTGCTCACCCACCTGCTGCTGCCATGAGGCACCTTGGGGCCTTGCTCTTCCTTCTGGGGGTCTTGGGGGCCCTCGCTGAGATCTGTGGTGAGTAACTCGCCTCTATCCTGTGCCTCTTTCCTCCTGGGTCCTTAGGAGGGTGGCTAGGGCATTGGATAAGGGAACTTACCTGCCCTTCTGAGCTCCCATAGCAGTTTGGGCTTAGCTGGACCTTAGCATTTAACATATCCTATTGCGATTGATTATATGTCTGACCCCTCACAAGACAAGATCTCTTCTGTTAATTCAGTCATTTGTTCACACATTCATTTAGCACATAGTTACTGAGCCTTTTCTGTGTCAGGCCTTTGGGGAACGTGCAAAGCATGAGACAAGTCTAATTCCTGCCATCCTAGAGCTTATGTTCTAGGGAAGGGGGATGGACAAAAGAAATCAATGGTTAGGTGCTCCCACCTGAAATCACAGCATTTTGGAAGGCTGAGGCGGGAGGATCGCTTGAGCTCAACACTTCGAGATGAGTCTGGGCAACATAGACCCCATCTCTACAAAAAAAAAAAAAATTAAAAATAGCTGGGCATGGGGAAGAATTTCTGAAGACCAAGAGGACACATGGGAGCTGAGGCTTGAAGGAAGAAAAGGAGCTGGCAGGAAAGGAGTGGGGGACACGCATTCTATGCAGCAGGAAGTGAGCCTTCGGAGGTCCTGCCTACTCTAGTTCTGTGCCCCAAGGGGTCTCTTGGAGCACACTGTCTCCTGGGACCTGTCTATGAGTCTGAGCTTAGAGGCTCAGGGCTGCTGCTTCAGACAGGAGGCAGAAGGCGGGCTTTGGGACTTTGGGCTGTCCATGCTGCTTTTCCCCTCCTCTGCACCTAGGATTAACGCTCAGCAATACATTTTCACCACCATGGTCTCTTGTGACCCTGTGGAAACCCTGACAGGTGGGTGCAGTCATGTCCAGGTGTCAAGTGAAGAAGTCGAGGGTTGGAGGGGCTGAGTGACCCACTCAGGGTGCTTCAGCTTTACCAGAGCTTTGCTGAACTTAGTTTTTAGAACTTGAAGTCTCATTTTCTTTTTTCGTTTTGTTTTTTGTTGAGAGATTCTCACTCTGTTGCCCAGGCTGGAGTGCAGTGGCACGATCTTGGCTCACTGCAACCTCTGCCTCGTGGGTTCAAGTGATTCCCCCACCTCAGCCTCCCAAGTAGCTGGGGACTACATGTGCATACCACCATGCTCGGCTAATTTTTGTATTTTTTTGTAGAGACAGGGTTTCACCATGTTGCCTGGCTGGTCTCAAACTCCTGGGCTCAAGTGAAACTCTTGCCTCGGCCTCCCAAATTGCTGGGATTACAGGCGTGAGCCACCGCACCCGGCCAGAACTCCAAGCCTCTCATCTGTGTTCCATAAATGCAATCAGACACCTCAGGTCTGGGCCCAGGAACCCCAGCTCTTTGTTCGTGTCTGGACAGTCCCCAGGGGAGTTCTGGGTTCAGCTAGCCAGAGCTTTCCCTCGTGGCTGATCTGGTCCTCAGCCTTGGACAGTTAGTCCATTAGCCTGACGCCACAGGAGCCCAATCCCTTGGGGTCTGGGGAATCTTGAACTGAGGTTTGGGGTGCAAATATCTGCGCTGAGTCATTTAATTGCACCCAGCCTCATTCCTTCATCTGTAAAATGGGCTAAGAATGCTCCCCTGCCTTCCTCCTTGGTGTAGTACAAGGAAGGATCCCATGACACCTGCTCTCCCAGTTTAAAGCTCTACATGTATGTTGTGAAATTGACAGGGATCGCTGCACAAACGCTAATGCAAAGTGGGCTCCTGTGCTTCCTTTTTCCTTTCTTTTTTTTTTTTTTTTTTTTTAATTTTTTTCTCGAGATGAGGTCTCACTATATTGCCCAGGGTTGGTTTCAAACTCCTAGGGTCATGTGATCCTCCCACCTGGGCCTCCCAAAGTGCTGGTATTACAGGCGTGAGCCACTCTGCCTGGCTCCTGTGCTTGTGAATGTCAACAGCAATCAGCCCTTAGCTGGCAGGGCTGGGTTGGTAGGGCGAGAGCTCACCCAAGGCTGCTTTTATTACCCTGGGTAAATCTGCCTGGCCTCTTCCTTCTAAGGAGGTTCCTCTGTGGTTGTCAGTCTCTCCCTTTACAGCTGGATCCTGATCTCTCAGTTTCTAACCCTGTGCTGACTCATCGTGCTGGCGGTGAGAGCCCAGGGTGAGGTCAGGGAACTCCCTTGCGTATTTCAAGAAAAGGGAAAAAGAGAGAGGTGAGGAGGGGCAGATGACCAGAGAGACACAGGCCGGGAGAGACTGAGACAGACCCAGAGAGCCTCAGAGACATTGAGGGAGAGAGATGGAGAAATGGAGATAGACACCAGAAAATGGTTCTGAGTGACAGAAAGGGAAAAAAGCAATCCCCTAGTCTCTCTCCATTAACATTTGGTGAGAAACCAGCCATGTGCTCTGGTCTGGGCCTGCACAGCAAAGGATTATGTATGGTATCATGCTGGTGGATGGTCACCTTATAGCAACAGGTATCTGGGGCTGTCGGGAAAACAGACACGAGGTTGTGGGACCCAAACCCACAGAGATGGAGCTGTGTTCTAGGAGCTCTGGTCCTCGCACCAGGAGGCGGCTGAGGCGTCTTGCGGCAGCTCCTTTTCTTAGTCCCCTGGGATATGGCACAGTGGAGGCCACCATCAGGCAGCTGGAGCCCAGCAGCAACTGGGAGGCACTAAACAGGGACCGAAAGTGCAAGGTGCCTCCGAGGCAAACTACTCTAAGCTACCCTGTGCTGAGCTCAAGTCCCTTGGAACCATCCCTATGGCTTCTGCTTCCAGGGTGTTTCAGTATTTTCGTTGCACAGCTTCGAATAAATGCCACAGCAACAGGTAAATGGCTGCAAACTGTGACTGTTTTCTAAGAGCTCATCTCACAATCTCAGGTCCTCTTCATTTAAACAGATGGCAGGAAAAGCGTTATTTTGAGATCTGCATGGAGAAAGTTCACCAGGCAGCCTCAATTCACCAGCTGGAAGTCTGCGTTGTTTGAAAATTTGATGTGTAACACGTTCTGCATGTGGGCTGATGTTTTTGTAAATGGGTAGCACACATTCAGCAGGGCACCAAAGAGCGGGGGCTTTGCAGTTAGGTCCATCCTTGGCTCTGCAGCCTTTGGGGTAAGACATGACACGACTTTGAACTTCTGTTTCCTCTTTTGTGCAAAGCAATGATGACAGTATCTACATCACAGGACTGGCATGAGGACCAAGTGACATTGGGCAAGGTGTCTGGGCACACCCTACAGCTTGGCATCCAGTCTCACTGTCACCGCTGATGGGCAGAGTGGTTGCCTGCCAGTAGCATCCTCTACCTTCAGCCCACCACCTCTCTCGCTGGCTCACTCCAACGGCTCTTTTGGGATATATGCTTCCCCCCTTTTCCCCTCCCACTGCCTTTCAGTATGGCTTCATTTCCCTCTGCAAGTTGGTGTGTGCTGGGTGGAGGTGGGGGTGAGGACATGTATTCCCTGGAGAAGGCCCTGGTAATGTCAAAGCACTTCTTTGCTGGTGGCCTGGCCCTGTGACCTCACTTGCACCATTTTCTTTCCTAAGAAATACCAGAGGTGGACAGCCATCTGATAGAGAAGTTGGGCCAGCACCTCTTACCTTGGATGGACCGGCTTTCCCTGGAGCACCTGAACCCCAGCATCTATGTGGGCCTGCGCCTCTCCAGCCTGCAGGCTGGGACCAAGGAAGAACTCTACCTGCACAGCCTCAAGCTTGGTTACCAGCAGTGCCTCCTAGGGTATTGCCACACTCTTCTTTTTCCATGTTTTGCTCCACATACTAAGAGACAGGAAACTTGGGTACTAGTTTGAGCCTGTCACCGTTTTGTGGGCAGACCTTAGGGAAATTTTCCCCATCTATAGAATGGAGGGCCTTTCTCCATCTATAGAATGAAGGGGTTGGTTGGATTAGATCAGAGATGCTAAATGCAGGGCTCCTCCTGCTACTACTGCCTGTCCTGTGCCGGAGGCAGACATCACTAATCCATGACTATACTCTTTCATGATGAGCCCAGAAGCAGCATCTGCCTCTATGCTCATTTACTGTGCCTGAGGCAGACATCACTAATCGATGACTACAGTCTTCTACATTGAGCCTAGAAGCAGCATCTGACTCTGTGTGCTCCCCTCCCATGCAGGAGGCAGACATCACTAATCCATGACCACACTCTTTCATACTGAGCCCAGAAGCAGCGTCTTTTTTTTTTTTTTTCTTTGCTGTTGCCCAGGCTAGAGTGCAGTGGCACAATCTTGGCTCACCCCAGCCTCCACCTCCTGGGTTCAAGTGATTCTTGTGCCTCAGCCACCTAAGTAGCTGGGATTACAGGCATGTGCCACCATGCCCAGCTAATTTTTGTATTTTTGGTAGAGAGAGGGTTTCACCTTGTTGGCCAGGCTGGTCTTGAACTCCTGACCTCAGCTGATCCGCCTGTCTTGGCTTCCCAAAGTGTTGGGATTATAGGCATGAGCCACTGCACCAATCCAAAAGCAGCATCTTTCTGTGTGCTCCCTTTTCAAGAGGCATTATAGAGAGGCCTGTTTTGGTGTTTGAATGAGAAGTGAAGAATCGGGCAGCCATGGAGCGCCTCTTCCTCAGACTCCCTCTTGAGAAGTGGATGCAGGGGTGGAGAGAAGAAAAGGCTAGGCATAGTGGCTCATACCTGTAATCCCAACATTTTGGGAGGCTGAGGCAGGAAGATTGCTTGAGCTCAGGAGTTCAAGACCGGCATAGGCAACATATTGAGACCACATCTCGGGGGAAAAAAAAAAAAAAGGAAACAAAAAAATTAGCCAGGTGTAGTGACTCATGCCTGTGGTCCCCGCTTCTCTGGAGGCTAAGGTGGGAGGATCTTTTGAAGCTGAGAAATCAAGGCTACAGTGAGCCATGATGGCACCACTGCACTCCATCCTGGGAGACAAAGTGAGACCCTATCTGAGTAAAAAAAAATAAAAATATGGCCAGGTGAGGTGGCTCACACCTGTAATCCCAGCACTTTGGGAGGCCAAGGTGGGTAGATCACCTGAGGTGAGGAGTTCGAAAGCAGTCTGGCCAACATGGTGAAACCCTGTCTGTACTAAAAATACAAAAAAATTAGCCAAAGGTGGTGGGCAACTGTAATCCCAGCTACTCGGGAGGCTGAGGCAGGAGAATCGCTTGAATTTGGGAGGCGGAGGTTGCAGTGAGCCGAGAACGTGCCACTGCACTCCAGCCTGGGCAACAAGAGCGAAACTCCGTCTCAAAGAAAATAAATAAATAAAGGAGGGGGCATGTGGGTGAAGTATGGACAAAACAGTGGGGCAGGCACAGATGATCTGGACACAGGAGCCCTTGGAGTTTATCCTTGAATCTAGTTCATCTTTATTAAATATTTGTGGTATACACCTCACAACAACATAGCCAACACACCTACTTTTGGAGCTTTTATCAAAGTTTCCCACTGTTAAGGTTTTTTCCACTTTGTGATGCTGGTGGGGTGGGTGCTCCAGGCAGGCTTATGGGGTGGCACTTTCTCACAGGCATTAACTGGCCTTGTCCTAGGTCTGCCTTCAGCGAGGATGATGGTGACTGCCAGAGCAAGCCTTCCATGGGCCAGCTGGCCCTCTACCTGCTCGCTCTCAGAGCCAACTGCGAGTTTGTCAGGGGCCACAAGGGGGACAAGCTGGTCTCACAGCTCAAGCGGTTCCTGGAGGATGAGAAGAGAGCCATCGGTGAGCAGACACCATCCGCTGGGGTTGGGGAGCAGCTGGGAGGGCTCATCAGGTGATATTCTCTAGTGAGAATCAGAACTTCGGGTTTTCTCCCCAGGCATCTTTCCCACCATCCATTCTGCTCATCTCACTGCCTATGTAGAGGCTGGAACCTGTCCCCATAGCCATCCTTGATCCAGCCTTTCCCGCGCTGCACACACTCTATTGACAAGTGTGTTCTGTGTTTTTTTTGTTTTTGTTTTTTTGAGATGGAGTTTTGCTGTTGTGGCCCAGGCTGGAGTACGATGGCGCAATCTCAGCTCACTGCAATCTCTGCCTCGTGGGTTCAAGCAATTCTCCTGCCTCAGCCACCTGAGTAGTTGGGATTACAGGCATGCGCCACCACACCCAGCTGATTTTGTATTTTTAGTAGACGTGGGGTTTCTCCATGTTGGTCAGGCTGGTCTCGAACTCCTGACCTCAGGTGATCCGCCTGCCTCAGCCTCCCAAAGTGCTGGGATTACAGGCATGAGCCACTGCACCCGGCCCATTGACAAGTCTTACATTGGCAAGCCACCAAGATTGACTTGATTATCCGCCTTCGGGACAACTGGACAGCCTGCTTATGATTTACGCCGTAGTCTGTCTCTGCTAGCTCTCCTGCCCTGACTTGACCTAGCATACAACAGCCAGAGCCAGCTTTTTCAATATAAACCTGATTTTGCTGGCACTGCTTAAACCCTGCAGGGGCCTCTCACTGCTACATGGCCCGGCTAGCCTGTCTACCCTTACCTTCTCCCCAGGCTCTGCTCATCCGTTCTCTGCCTCCCACACACACCTGCCCTCTGTGGGCTCTAGCCATACCGGCTGTCTCTCATCTCTCAACTCATAAGCCAGTTTCTTCATACAGGCTCCCTCCATCTGGACTGGCTTCCTTATATGCATCACTCCTGCTCTACCTTTGGCTCTACCTCTACCCATCCCCAGCCCTCTCCAGCATTACCTCCTTGCAGAATCCTGCCTTGACTTCCCAGCCACCCAAATATCACTACTTGGTCTGCATTCCCATTACCATTGCAGTCTCATGAGCAATTGCTATGGTTGAGGCCCGAACTGCGCAGCGCCCATCTGCCATGGATCTCCTGCCTCCTCTAAGCACAGTGCCAGACACACAGTGAGACCTCAGCACGTATGGGCTGAGGCAATGAAGGAATGAAGGATCCTATGACCCAAAGGAGTGTGTTGGAAAGTGCAGGCCAGGGGTCCCATGTGCTGGTGGGGCTGGCTGCTGGGTGGGGGCAGGGAGGCAACCCCTCGGTTTTTTTTTCCCCCCTCCCAGGGCATGATCACAAGGGCCACCCCCACACTAGCTACTACCAGTATGGCCTGGGTATTCTGGCCCTGTGTCTCCACCAGAAGCGGGTCCATGACAGCGTGGTGGACAAACTCCTGTATGCTTTGGAACCTTTCCACCAGGGCCACCACTCTGTGGGTGAGTAGGTCAGACCCTGTCAAGGCCAGGCTGGCACTTCCTCAGTCCCCAGGCCTGCACTGATGACCTCCATACCCTGGCCCCACACTCACCTTTCCTTGGGACCCCTCCGTATCAAGTCCTTTAGGGATGAATTGGTGAGGGCTCATGGGTGATGCTCCAGCTGTGAGCCAGCTTTGGAGCTGGTAGGTGGATCTTTTGAGGCCAGGAGTTCAAGACCAGCCCGGACAACATGGTGAAACCCCATCTCTACTAAAAATACAAAAATTAGCCAGGCATGGTGGCACATGCCTGTCGTCCCAGCTACTCGGGAGGCTGAGGCAGGAGAATCACTTGAACTTGGGAGGTGGAGGCTGCAGTGAGTGGAGATCGCATCACTGCCCTCCAGCCTGGGCAACAGAGTGAGTGAGACTCTGTCTCAAAAAATAAAAAATAAAATAAAACTCCCCTAGTGATTCCAATGTGCAGCCAAGTTTGGAAATAGGTGGTATGGGGTCAAGTCCTCTTGGGCCTCCCTCCTCCAGTTCTCCTCCTTAATATCTAGCCCTCAAGTTGCAGAGTGATCAGCCAAACCGGTTTGCCCAGAAATGAGCAGTTTCCTGGGACATAGGATTTTTCAGAGTCCAGACAAGGAAAGTCTTGGGCAGACCAGGTTGAGTTGGTGCCCCTAGCTGATCTGACCACGTTGCCCTTCTTCTCCAAGCCCTCCTGTGGTTGCCCATAGCTACAAGGGCCTGACCCTCAAGCCCCTGCCTGTCCTGGCCCCTTGGCTCTCCAGCTCATTGCATGTTCTGTTCCCCGCTTCAAGACACAGCAGCCATGGCAGGCTTGGCATTCACCTGTCTGAAGCGCTCAAACTTCAACCCTGGTCGGAGACAACGGATCACCATGGCCGTCAGGACAGTGCGAGAGAAGATCTTGAAGGCCCAGACCCCCGAGGGCCACTTTGGGAATGTCTATAGCACCCCATTGGCACTACAGGTGGGAAAGAGACCCTGGAGCCATGGCCACCCTGGGGAACAGTCAGGGGTGGAGTGGTCAGGGGCTGGAACACCCAGCCCCTCCCCGCTGGCTGACCACCTCTCTCTCTTCCCCACTCTATCGCCAGTTCCTCATGACTTCCCCCATGCCTGGGGCAGAGCTGGGAACAGCATGTCTCAAGGCCAGGGTTGCTTTGTTCGCCAGTCTGCAGGATGGAGCCTTCCAGAATGCTCTCATGATTTCCCAGCTGCTGCCCGTTCTGAACCACAAGACCTACATTGATCTGATCTTCCCAGACTGCCTGGCACCACGAGGTAGCCCAACCTTTTGTGGAAGCACAGCCCTTTACAATCTGCTGCGCACCTGTTGACGTCCTAGTGAGGGGAGGTTGCTTCATCCTGATTAGCTGAGTCAGCACAAGTTTGTGGGTGTGCATGGGACACAGCAGCCAAAATGTGGTCACAGCTTCTAGAAGCTCACAGTGTGGGGAGGAAGACACTAAATGGAGAACCCTGGGCATACCGCTTGTGTGATACCGAGTACAGAAATGTTTGAGTGGATGGATGGAGGGAGGGATGGAGGGAATTTTGGTTCACTCTAATACAACATGATAAGCCCCAGTAGCAGCATGATCCAGGCTTCCTCTGAGAGAGGGGCTGAGGAGGTGATTGGGATTTGCCAATTAAGGATGGAGAAGGCGGCCATGTGCAGTGGCTCATGCCTGTAATCCCAACACTTTAGGAGGCTGAGGCGAGTGGCTCACCTGAGGTCAGGAGTTCGAGACCAGCCTGGCTAACATGGCAAAACTCTATCAAAAATACAAAGAAGTAGCTGGGTGTGGTGGCGGGTGCCTGTAATCCCAGCTACTCAGGAGGCTGAGGCAAGAGAATCACTCGAACCTCAGAGGTGGAGGTTGCAGTGAGCTGAGATTGCACCACTGCACTCTAGTCTGGGTGACAGAGTGAGACTATGTCTCAAAAAAAAAAAAAGAAAAAAAAAATTGGAGAGGAAGGAAGCTGGACATGGTGGCTTGTGCTTGTAATCCTAGCACTCTGGGAAGCTGGGGCGGGTGGATTGCCTGAGCCCGAGAGTTTGAGACCAGCCTGGGCAACATGGTGAAACCCTGTCTCTACTAAAATACAAAAGATTAGCCAGGCATGGTGGTAGACGCCTATAATCCCAGCTACTAGGGAGGCTAAGGCACAAGAATCACTTGAACCTGGGAGACAGAGGTTGCAGTGAGCCGAGATTGCGCCATTGCACTCCAGCCTGGGCAACAGTGTGAGACTCTGTCTCCAAAAAAAACAAGAATGGATAGAGTGGAGCCAAGAAGAGGCAGCAAGAACAAAGACACAGAGGAGCACAGAGTGTGGGGGAATTGGGAGGAATTCCCAATTCTTGCAAAAGAGTGGGATCTGGAAGAATGAGTGGCAGTGGAAGGCAGATGAATGAAGAGGAGGTTGAGCCCATCAGGGGAACAGAGACACGTTGTGAACAAATGCATGTTCTAGGAACAGCCCTCTGGAGTGCTAGGTGCCGGAGAGGTGGGAGGAAGGATACTGGAAGCAGAGAAACCAGTGAGGGGCCTGATCTTGGGTGGTGGGGTGATGTGGGGAATGAGGGACAGGGGAGGCCGGGATGGAAGCCAGGTTTCAGCTGAGCCAGGTGGTGGTGGCATTGATGGAGATGAGGACATGGGGAAGGACAAAGTCCAGGTGTCTTTGAGGGAAGACAAGAAGACAAACATCCAGGCTCTCTGTCCTCACACCAGCTGCCCCTTCCTTTCTCCCCGGCACAGTCATGTTGGAACCAGCTGCTGAGACCATTCCTCAGGCCCAAGAGATCATCAGTGTCACACTGCAGGTGCTTAGCCTCTTGCCGCCGTACAGACAGTCCATCTCTGTTCTTGCCGGGTCCACCGTGGAAGATGTCCTGAAGAAGGCCCATGAGTTAGGAGGATTCACGTGAGATTCCCACCTCCCAGTCCTCACCCCACCCAACCTCACATGCCTGATACAGGGTCACAGAAGAGACGGGGGACAGAGGAGAGGGTTCTCTTGGGAGAGACACTGGCCCTGCTTCTGCTTCTACCTGCTCCGCTCCTTTCTTGCCCACGGTCTTATGGAAACGGAGCCATAGGCCAGCATTGTCATAGAGCAGGCTTTGGAAGCAGAGTCCCTCAGTTGGAATCCCAGTTCTAACCAGCTAGGTTCCACGTAGGCACCCACAATTCACCGAGGAGAACGGTTGTGCCCCCTCCCTGCAGGGCCAGTGTGAAGAGTCCAGGAGTTAGTACACATAGAGATAGTGGCATGTGCTTTTTATACGTGCGAGGTCCAGCACATAGCAAGCACTCAACACAGCGTTGCTTTCATCAGAGTAAGAACTGTTTTTTGTTTGTTTGTTTTTAAGAGACAGGGTCTCAGTCTATCACCCAGGCTGGAGTGTAATGGTGCAATCACGTCTCACTGCAGCCTCGAACTCTGGGGATGAAGCAACCCTACTGTCCTGCCTCAGCCTCCCAAATAGCTGAGACTAGAGGCACGTGCCACCCATCCCTGGCTAATTTTTTTTTTTTTTTTTTTTTTTTTTTGAGATAGGGTCTCTCTCTGTTGCCCAGGCAGGTCTCAAATTCCTGGCCTCAAACCATCCTCACACCTCAGGCTCAAAATATTGGGATTATAGGTGTGAGGCATCATGATCAGCCAAAATAATAACTTTTTTTTTTTTTTTTTTTTGAGACAGAGTCTCACTCTGTTACGCAGGCTCTGGAGGCCCAACTCGTGTTTGTGTATTTGTTTATTTTTATTTATTTATTTATTTCGAGACAGAGCCTCCCTCTGTCACCCAGGCTGGAGTGCAGTCGCGCAATCTCGGCTCACTGCAACCTCCGTCTCCTGGGTTCAAGTGATTCTCCTGCCTCAGCCTCCTGAGTAGCTGGGACTAGCGTGCCACCATGCCCAGCTAATTTTTGTATTTTTAGTAGAGACGGGGTTTTACTATGTTGGCCAGGCTGGTTTCTAACTCCTGAACTCAGGTGATCTGCCTGCCTCAGCCTCCCAAAATGCTTGGGATTATAGGCATGGGCCACCACGCCCGGCCATGTATTTATTTAGGCAAGGTCTCCCTCTGTTACCCAGGCTGAAGTGCAGTGGCACAGTCATAGCTCACCACAGCCTCAAATTATCCAAGTAGCAGGGACTACAGGTATGCACCACCACACCCATCTACTTTTTTTTGAGATAGAGACTCCCTCTGTCGTCCAGACTGGGTTGCAGTGGCACAATCTCAGCTCACTGCAGCATCTACCTCCCAGGTTCAAGCAATTCTCCTTCCTCAGCCTCCCGAGTAGCTGGTACTATGGGCATGCACCACCATACCTGGCTAATTTTTATATTTTGAGTAGAGATGGAATTTTCGCCATTTTGGCTAGGCTGGTCTTGAACTCTTGACCTCAAGTGATCTGTCTGCCTCAGCCTCCCAAAGTGTCGAGATTACAGGCATGAGCCACCGTGCCTGGCCCAGAATAAGAACTTTTATTTTATTTTATTTTATTTGAGACAGGGTCTTACTCTGTCACCCAGGCTAGAGTGCAGTGGCACAATCACAGCTCACTGCAGCCTCAACCTTCCGGGCTCAGATGATCCTCCCATCTTAGCCTCCCAGGTAGCTGGGAACTACGGGCATGCGCCACCACGCCTGGCAAATTTTTTATTTTTGGTAGAGATGGGATTCTCCATGTTGCCCAGACTGGTCTCAAACTCCTGGACCCAAGCGATCTACCCACCTTGGCCTCCGAAAGTGCTGAGATAACAGGCGTGAGCCACCGTGGCTGGCCAGAATAAGAACTTTTATTATGAAATAACTTTGGCTCAATCTGTTGTTAATTACCTCAAAGAGGTTGGACAATGTCCTTACACTTGCTTCTCACCCTGAGCTTAGAAATAACTTTGGCCCAATCTGTTATTAATTACCTCAAAGAGGTTGGACAATGTCCTTACACTTGCTTCTCACCCTGAGCTTAGAGCAGTCTGAGAATGAGCATGTCTGGACTGCTGTTTGACAGGTCCTGTCCATGATGAAATAAGATGAATGTAATTCTCATGTTATCAGTGGGGAGTCCAGCCCAGAGAAGTTGAATGCCTTCCACCAGGTCACGCACACCACAGACTTCACCCCTAGAATCATGGGCCTATTTCTGTCCCCAGTGGGCCCCAATTTCTGTCCCCAGTGGGATTTCCTGGAAAACAGCATCCTGCATCCAGGAAGGGCCCACAGTTTGCTCCTTCGGGTCCTCTAGGCCAGAGAATCTCAGACCAGAGATATGCAAAGACTCCTCTGAAGTACAAACATTCTCCCAGACCCCAGGTTAAGTTATTTCTTCTATAATATGACTTAGATGTGTACTGAAAGTTTACTAAATATAAAGTCTTTGACCAGAGCTGGTGGCTCCCTTTTGTAATTCCAGTGATTTGGGAGGCTGAGGCAGGAGGATCACTTGAGCCCAGGAGTTCAAGACCAGCCTGGGCAACATGAGACTGCCATCTCTACAAAAAAATTTTTTAATTAGCTGGGCATGATGGTGTACACCTGTAATCCTAGCTACCCGGAAGGCTGAGGTGGGAGGACTGCTTGAGCCCAGGAGTTGAAGGCTGCAGTGAGCTATGATGACGTCACTGTCCTGTAGCCTGGATGACAAGAAGACTCTGAATTAAAAAAAAAAAAAAAAATAAAGGGCTGAGTGTGATGGCTAACACCTGTAATCCTAGCACTTTGGGAGGCCAAGGTGGGCAGATTACTTGAGGCCAGGAGTTCAAAACCAGCCGGGCCAACATGGCGAAAGCCCGTCTCTACCACACACAAAAAAAGTCCTTTCTCTTTCTAGCTCTAGACAGCTATAAATCCCCAACAACTTTGTAAATTAAATAGAAAAGTATAAAAACCAGTACCATTCAAATAAGGATGCTCTGCGGAGGTGCTGGCCTGCGCCTTAGCACCTCCCTGTATTCGAGCTGCAGTGAAGCCTGGGCACTCCTGGCCTGGCTCAGCCACTTCATTCACTGTGAGGGCCACCGCCACCTCCATTCCCTTCCTGTGGCCTATGGCACATAGCGCAATGCTGCTGGGCACCAGCGCAGTCACTGATGGCCACGCATAGGCTGAGTGCCCTTAGGGGAGGGCTCAGACCCACAGACTGAGATTACCGAGAACCAGCTGGTATTCGTGTTTGAATATTGTCATCAAAATGAAAGACAATTAGAATTTAACATTTTTATTCAGAGCTTGGGGATTTCTGGGAAGACACTGTGGACTCCAGTCTGAGAAACGGTTCTCTTGTTAGTGTGCATGGATGCCTCAACTGGGTTCAGGCATGAAGACTATGTTTGAGGCCCCTGAATGCACAGCAGAGAAAGCTTAACTGCAGACACAGACAGACAGATGTGGAGAGAGGTAGCCCTGTGCAGCCACATGGCCCTGTAGAGTTAAGGAATGGGAAAAGGGCTACTCTGACATTCCTTAGAACAGTAGTTTCCCTTCGCTGAAGTCACCCCAAATAGGTTTTTTTTTTTTTTTTTTTTTGGAGACGGAGTTGCATTCTGTCGCCCAGGCTGGAGTGCAGTGGCACGATCTCGGCTCACTGCAACCTCCACCTCCTGGGTTCAAGCAATTCTCCTGCCTCAGCCTCCCGAGCAGCTGGGATTACAGGGGCCCACCATCACGCCTGGCTAGTTTTTGTATTTTTAGTAGAAATAGGGTTTCACCATGTGAGCCAGGCTGGTCTCAAGCTCCCGACCTCAGGTGATCCACCCACCTCCGCCTCCCAAAGTACTGGGATTACAGATGTGACCCACCGTGCCCAGCCTGTGTTTCTTAAAACCAAAAAAAAATCTCTCTCTCTCTCTGACTGCAACCATCAATAACTTAGGGCTGTATTACCCCAGAGGGCACTTTCTAGAAGATGCATCTGTTCACATCACTCGCCTGTTACCTCGATGGTCTCACCTCCTTTTCAGTCATTTGCATTCTCCCAGAACCCACTCATTTGTTGTTGTTGTTTGTTTGTTTGCTTTTGTTATTGAGAAGCAGTCTTGCTCTGTCACCCAGGCTGGAGTGCAGTGGTGTGATCTCAGGTCACTGCAACCTCCGCCTACTAGGTTTAAGTGATTCTCCTGCCTCAGCCTCCTGAATAGCTGGGATTACAGGCATGCACCACCATGCCCAGCCTAATTTTCATATTATTAGTAGAGATGGGGTTTCACCATGTTGTCCAGGCTGGTCACAAACTCCTGACCTCAAGTGATCCACCCGCCTTGGCCTCCCAAAGTGCTGGGATTACAGGCATGAGCCACTGTGCCTGGCCTGAGCCCGTTCTTTTGAAAGACTGTTCCCCCAAATTCTGTGCACTTGTGTACGTTTCTTCTCTCTGCCTCCTCTCGGGTCTGCCTCGCTCTCCTCCCTTCTTCTCTGGCAAATCCCACTCATCTCTTCAAGCCCTTCTTCCAGGGGAAGCCTTGATCATGCTGCTTCCTCCTGTGGGAGGGATGAAGGACCTGGCCCGCAGAGTTTATTTTGTTTTGTTTTGAGATGGAGTTTTTGCTCTTGTTGCCCAGGCTGGGGTACAATGGTGCGATCTAAGCTCACCGCAACCTCTACCTCCTGGGTTCAAGTGATTCTCCTGCCTCAGCCTCCCCAGTAGCTGGGATTACTGGCATGAACCACCAAACCTGGCTAATTTTGTATTTTTAGTAGAGATGGGGTTTCTTCATGCTGGTCAGGCTGGTTTCAAACTCCCAACCTCAGATGATCTGCCTGCCTCGGCCTCCCAAAATGCTGGGATTACAGGCTTGAGCCACTGTGCCTGGCCCAGGACCACAGAGTTTTAAGAGGCTTCCTGTGGCAGTGGCATCCAGACGGAGTGGAGAAACTCAAAAGTTGGAGGCCAGAAGCTCAGGAAAGGGGGAGTGTGAGTGAGGAGTCTCTTGGCTGCCAGGGCCAGAAATGGAACTCCAAGCCTCTCCACAACAGCGGGTGTAGAGCATGTAGAATCAGAGAGGAGGCTGAGCCATGCAGCCCCAAGAAGAGGGGAATGCCACTGAGCCACGGAGACCCAGTGCCACTGCCAGGTGTCTCTGCCTCCACTTCCCATCACCCTGCCTCTCTCTGCATGCAGGCTTCACCCTCTCTCATTGTACAGTGTACACATTCTAGGTGACACCAGCAGCTTCTGATTCTCATCCCCGATAACATCAGCCCCCCAGAGAGGGGGGACAACTGCTGAGCTGATGACATAATAGATGCCCCTTTCCTGGAAGCCATGGCCATGGTCAGCGTGGAGAGGAGGAAGCCCGAGCAGGCAGGATCGGGGGTCTGGAGGGGAAGGAGGTGGAAGTTGAGATCACAGACCTGTGGCCAGGTGGCCCAGGAAGGGTTTGACTAGTGTCAGCCCAAAGAGCTTGGAAGGGATTTTGTTGCTGTGGGTGAGCTCTGCCTCTCCCCTTAGGGACAACAGCCACCTCTTCTCTCCCCCTTTGCCTTTCCCTTTTGTAGATATGAAACACAGGCCTCTTTATCAGGCCCCTACTTGATCTCCGTGATGGGGAAAGCGGCCGGAGAAAGGGAGTTCTGGCAGCTCCTCCGAGACCCCAACACCCCCCTGTTGCAAGGTGAGTCATGGCCTGACACCCTGGATGTGTCCCCTACCCCAAGCTTACCCAGCCAAGAGGCTTCATCAACTCACCCCAGCTTTCCCTAGCACCCTCCTGGGCCACAGCTTTACAAAATCACTGATGCTCCAAGTTGGATATAATATATTGAACTGAAGTCTTAGAGTTTTTATGCAAGTTATTATGGAAATTCTAGGAAACCAGATAGATTACCCCCCCCAAAAAAAAAACTAGAAGAAAATTAAAATCACCTAGAATATACTACCTAGGAATAATGTCTTTTTTTTTATTTTGAGACGGAGTTTCGCTCTTGTTGCCCAGGCTGGAGTGCAGTGGTGCAATCTCAGCTCGCTGCAACTTCCGCCTCCTAGGTTCATGTGATTCTTCCACCTCAGCCTCCCTAGTAGCTGGGATTACAGGCACCTGCCACCATGCCCAGCTAATTTTTTTGTACTATTAGTAGAGACGGGGTTTCACCATGTTGGCCAGGCTGTTCTTGAACTCCTGACCTCAGGTGATCCCCACCAGCCTCGGCCTCCCAAAGTGCTGGGATTACAGGCGTGAGCCACCACGCCCAGCCAAAATAACATTTTTTTTTGTCTTTTGAGATAAGGTCTTGCTCTGTCACCCAGGCTAGAGTGCAGTGGCACAATCTCAGCTCACTGTAGCCTCAATCTTCCGGGCTCAAGTGATCCTCCCACCTCAGCTTTCTGAGTAGCTGGGGCTATAGGCACACACCACCATGCCCGGCTAATTTTTCTATTTGTGGTAGAGATGGGGGTTCACCATGTTGGTCAAGCTGGTCTCAAACTCCAGAGCCCAAGTGGTCTGCCTGCGTCTGCCTCCCAAAGTTCTGGGATCACAGGCATGAGCCACCGCGCCTGGCCAGAATTACTTAATTTTTCTTCTAGATACTTTAAAAAAATACGCCAGTAAGTTTTTCATAAAAAATGGAGCCATGCTATCCAGTGGAAATTTAATGTTGCCCACATGTATAATTTAAAAATTTCATATATATATACACACATATATATGAGATGGAGTCTTGCTCTGTTACCCAGGCTGGAATGCAATGGCAAGGTCTCAGCTCACTGCAGCCTCTGCCTCCTGAGCTCAAGCGATTCTCCTGCCTCAGCCTCCCAAGTAGCTGGGATTACAGGCGTGTGCCATCATGCCCAGCTAATTTTTGTATTTTTAGTAGAGACGGGGTTTCACCATGTTGGCCAGGCTGGTCTCAAACTCCTGACCTCAAGTGATCTGCCTGCCTCAGCCTCCCAAAGTGCTGGGATTACAGGTGTGAACCACCACGCCTGGCCTGCAAACAGACCCTTAAAGGTCATCTGTCCCTACTCTTGCTACTTGAGTTGCTTTTATACTCCACCCCTAAAGAACTTTTATGGGGCACTTACCATGTGTCAAGCATTGTGGCGAGTGCTTTAGAGAAGGTGGGACTTTCTAAGGGAGCCCACAAAAAAAATTCTTTTTTCTTGCCCTCATTCTGAATAAATTGAGGAATAAAAAATAGGAGCTACAGATGGAGACCCCAAGTCTGGCCAGTTCTATTACTGATAAAGACAGGAAGGTGAGAGCTAGGTGGACCCAGCCAGGAAGCAGACCTGGGCAGTTGTAGCCTCTACCTCCTACCCCCTCTGCCCTTGAGTCTAGCAGGAAGCCCGCTCCCAGGAGAAAAATAAGAGCCCAGGCTACACATGCCTACTTTATTCTTCCCAAATCAAGCAGTTGCATAAATCACTCCTCTATCTTCTTGGGGTGGAAAGTGGATGGGAGTTATAATTTGAGTTCCCTTTTGTCTTAGTCCATTGAAGCTGCTATTACAAAATACCATCAACTGGGTGGCTTATAAACAGTAGAAATGAGGCCGGGTGTAGTGGCTCATGCCTATAATTCCAGCACTTTGGGAGGCCAAGGCAGGTGGATCACCTGAGATCAGGAGTTCCAAGACCAGCCTGACCAACATGGTGAAACCCTGTCTCTACTAAAAATACAAAAATTAGCTGGGGGTGGTGGCGGGCACCTGTAATCCCGGCTACTCAGGAGGCTGAGGCAGGAGAATTGCTTGAACCCAGGAGGCGGAGGTTGCAGTGAGCTGAGATCACGCCATTGCATTTCAGCCTGGGCAACAAGAGTGAAACTCCATCTCAAAATAAAATAACAGAAATGTATTTCTTACAGTTCTGGAGGTTGGGAAGTCCAAGCTCAGGACACTGACAGATTCAGTGTCTGATGAGGGCCCACTTTCTGGTGGTACCTGCTGGCTGTGTTCTCACATGATGGAAGGGACAAGGCATCTCTGGGGCCTCGTTTTTTAATTTTTTTAAAAAATATTTTCCTGGCCCTTGCCTGCTGAAGGAACCTCTTTTATAATGGTACTTAAAAAAAAATTTTTTTTTGAGATGGGGGTCTCACTCTGTCACCCAGGCTGAGTGCAGTATCACGATCTCAGCTCACTGCAACCTCTGCCTCCCAGGCTTAAGCGATCCTCCCACCTCAGCCTCCTGAGTAGGTGTGACCATAGGCCCATGCCAGAAAGCCCAGCTAATTTTTTGTATTTTTGGTAGAAATGTGGTTTCACCATGTTGCTTAGGCTGGTCTCGAACTCCTGAGCTCTAGTGATCTGCCTGCCTTGGCCTCCCAAAGTGCTGGGATTCTCGGTATGAGCCACCCTGCTCGGCCTATAATGGCACTTTCCTATCCCATTCATGAGGCTCTACCCTCATGACCTAATCATCTCCCAAAGGCCCTAAGGCCTCCTGATACCATCACCTTTGGGGTTAGGTTTTAACATATAAACTTTGCGGGGAGGGGGACACAGACATTTTGGACCATAGCACCTCCATTGAAAGGAAACATTTCTGACACCTGGCTCTCTCAAAGGGCCATTTCAGTTCCCCTGCAGGCTGCATTCCCACATCACCAACAAGAGCACCGACACTCACTCAGATTAAATATCTCGTCCAGTCACAGCAGTAATGAATGACAGAGCTGGGGCTTGAATCCAGGCATCCTCCTAGAGCCTGGATTCTCTGTAGTGAGTGAAGGGTGACTCCTGGGAGACTTCATGCATGGTCCTGGTTCTCTCCCCAGACTGCACTGTGCAAGTTTCTCTTCCTGATGGCCCCTAGGGTATTACAAAGACAGTGGCCCTGCCTGTCAGGTGTTTTTATTACCAGATGAGCTCATGGCCTCAGGAACCCTGTAGGAAGCTGAGTTCAGAGTCTTTGAGCAGGCTTTAGGGAGGTTCCAGCTTCCCAGCACCAAGCCCCAGGTGGATTCTTACAGACCCTAGCCTCAGGGTGGGGGGGTCTGGAAGATGAGGTTGTGGGGTGCGATATTCTGCCCAGTTCACCCCGCCTTGTTCAATCTGTTTCTGCAGGTATTGCTGACTACAGACCCAAGGATGGAGAAACCATTGAGCTGAGGCTGGTTAGCTGGTAGTCCCTGAGCTCCCTCATCCCAGCAGCCTCGCACACTCCCTAAGGCTTCTACCCTCCCTCCTGATGTTCCTGGAACAGGAACTCGCCTGACCGTGCTGCCACCTCCTGTGCACTTGGAGTAATGCCCCCTGGGATCACCCCAGCCACAACCCCTTCGAGGGCCCTATACCATGGTCCACCCTGGAGCAGAGAGCCAAGCATCCTCCCTGGGAAGTCTTTCTGGCCAGGTCTGGCCAGCCTGGCCCTGCAGGTCTCCCATGAAGGCCACCCCATGGTCTGATGGGCATGAAGCATCTCGGACTCCTTGGCAAAAGGAAAAGGAGGCCGCAGGTGTTGTGAGGACCACTTGTTCTGTGGTTGGAGTCCTGCCAGAAGGCCGCCTCAGCCCAGAGGCTATGGCCCTGACCCCAGCTCTCCACTCCGCTGTTAAGAGTGGCAGCTCTGAGCTGGTTGTGGCACAGTAGCTGGGGAGACCTCAGCAGGGCTGCTCAGTGCCTGCCTCTGACAAAATTAAAGCATTGATAGCCTGTGGACCTGCTGCAGTGGCCTGGTGCCTCATACTCCTCAGGTGCAGGGGCAGGGACAAGCAAAGGGGGAAGTAACCCCATTGGGGAGGAGTGGAGGGTGCCTGAGCTGCCATTTGGGCATTGGGGGAGTGATAGGAATGCCAGCAGTGATGACATTGACTACTGACTGAGCACCCACTACTATTGACTGAGCACTCGCTTGCTAGATACTATCTTGAACAACTCTGTGAGGTGGTTGATATTTTCATTTTTATTTGTGCTTTACAAACCAGGAAACTGGGAGGCCGGGCATGGTGGCTCACACCTGTAATCCCAGCACTTCAGGAGGCCGAGGCAGGTGGATCACAAGGTCAGGAGTTTGAGATCAGCCTGGCCAACATGGTGAAACCCCATTTTTACTAAAAATACAAAAAATTAGCCAGGCATGGTGTTGCATGCATGTAATCCCAGCTACTGGAGAAGCTGAGGCAGGAGAATTGCTTGAACCCTGGAAGCAGAGGTTGCAGTGAGCCGAGATCATGCCTCATTGCACTCCAGCTTGGGCAAGAAGAGTGAAATTCTTGTCTCAAAAAAAAAAAAAAGAAAGAAAATCAGGGAACTGGTGCTCAGAAAGGAAAAGTGACTCACCAAGGTCACAAACTAGGCAGTGATGCTGTGGGAACCTGGCTCAGGGGACACACAGACCTGGCCTGGGGCAGCCTTGCAGCTCCTCCACTAAAATACTGAAAAAGGGGCTTCGATGATCATTACAATCGTATGGCAGAGCCCCAACTCAACTAGAGCCCTGGGACCCTGAAGTTAGGGTCTCCCTGCTTTTCCCCAAGGCACCATTAGGGCATCACCCCAGGCCTCGGCAGCCACAACGTGGGGATCCTGCCTCATTGGTCGGGGGCTTAGGGGCTGTGGGCTGCCCTCTTGAAGGTGGGGTTCAGCCCAGGCAGGCACCCCCTATGCTGCACCCCACCAAGGTTAGGAAGAGGTCCTGTCCTCAGTGGGGCCCTCTGATGAACAGCCCATCAGGTCTGCGTCCACGTGCCTTGGAAGAGATGGTGACATACTCAAAAGTCCTTGAAGCCGCATATCAAACCACCTAGAGCACCATCTTCAAATATTTAGGGTCTGGAAGATACAAGAAGTAGGCAATTTAAAACGTTTCTTTATATTGGGCCAGGCGCAGTGGCTCACGTCTGTAATCCCAGCACTTTGGGAGGACGAGGACCACCTGAGGTCAGGAGTTCTAGATCAGCCTGGCCAACATGGTGAAACCACATCTCTACTAAAAATAAAATTAGCTCAGATGTGGTGTGCACCTGTAATCCCAGCTATTCAGGAGGCTGAGGCACAAGAACTGCTTGAGTCAATATTGCGCCACTGCACTCCAGCCTGGGCAACAGAGTGAGACTCCATCTCAAAAAACAACAAAAAACTCATTCTTTTATATTGAAATAAACTTAGGTGTACCAGGAAGCCAAATGCAAAATCCGTCCCATTTTTAAGGTGAAATGTCTATGGCCAGAACCCCAAACCTCTGCTTGTTCACTTGCCTGTCCTTAATCATGGTGAGGGAGGATTCAGGACTTGTCCAATGACTGACTCCCCCTTAACAGCCCTGAAACAGGCGCAGAGATTCAGAGGCCAGCAGCTTGCCTTAGGTCGCACAGCCTGTGGGTGGCAGAGCTGAGATTCCCCCACCTTGGACCCCAGTGCCGACACTTGCCGTTGTACCATGCCACCTCCCTGCCCCCTGAGACCGGGCCTGAGGAAGCCACAGGCCCCTCCCATTTTGGGGAGACTGGTTGTGGCAGGTCTCAGGCCAGGCTAGAGAGAAAGTGAAGGGGAACTACAGGGGATCCCTCTGCACTGGGCTTTGAGGGGCCCATTAGCTGGGTTTGATCCTCCCTCCAGGAGGGACTGTTGGGGTGTGTTTGGCCCTGAGGAGCAGGAAGCTGCTGAATCCTGCTCAAATGAAAGGATATTTGCTAAGCCAGGCACAGTGGCTCACGCCTGTAATCCCAACACTTTGGGAGGCAGAGGCGGGCGGATCACTTGAGGTCAGGAGTTCGAGATCAGCCTGCCCAACATGGTGAAACCCTGTCTCCACTAAAAATACAAAAATTGGGTGTGGTGGCAGGTGCTTGTAATCCCAGCTACTGAGGAGTCTGAGGCAGGAGGATCACTTGAACCCAGGAGGTGGAGGTTGCCATGAGCCGAGATTGCACCACTGCACTCCAGCCTGGGCAACACAGCGAGACTCTCTCTCAAAAAAAAAAAAAAAAAGATACTTGCTGAAGAGACCCAGCCTGCCAAACTCAGGGGCAGCCAAGGGAGGTAGTGAAATGGAAGTTGGAGCTCAGAGCTCGCTCCCTCCACTGCCCTCAGATCTTCTCTGCCTCTTCCCCATCAGTCAGCTGCTTCTGGGCATGGTCTTGGCAGAGACTTGGCCTCCTTCCAGTTCAAGCTCCCTCTTACTTTCTCAGATTGTGTCCCACGCCACTGAGTCTCTGGGACATTGGGTCAGATGTCTAGTCTGGCACAATTGGCAGGAATCCTGAGAAACAGTGTGGGTGAGGGGACAGTCATGTTGGATGCATGGCCTGGTAACGGTAAGAGTCTAACCAACAGAGGCCCTCCATCTGGGACTGGGAGGCAGGTCTACGTCACGCCTGCATTTAGATCTCTAATGGCCCCAGACAAGCCCCTTCTGCTCACTAAGCCTGTTTCTTAACACAGCCGTGGGATGGTGCTTTGGTTTACATAGCACGCGATCCCATCATAGATCACGCATGGGGAAACTGAGGCCCCAGGAGTGATCTGCTGGCACATGCAGCGACAAGAGGAGAGGCGCGTCCCACAGCCTTGCAGCACGGTTGCCAGAAATCGATTCTCTGCCCCCATCCCACCCCCACCCCCCCATCCCATAAAGCCTCTCTGCATCACCTGCTTCCCACAGCAGCAGCCTGGGCCTCCAAAGGGCACATTCAGATTTGAGGGATTTGGGGAGTTTGTGGGCAAGGGCAGACTACTATGGGCTTTTGGGTGGACCCCAAGGGAATGCAAAGAAGCCCCCTGCCACTCTCCATGAATGGAGGTGAATGCCCTAGCCCCCCATTCTTCCACGTGGGAATATCCTCTTGAGAGTCCTGCTGGCTGTTGGTCAAGGCAGGTTAAAAGGTGAGGCTTAAAGTAGCCAGGAGTAGTGGCTCCCGCCTGTAATTCTAGCAACTTGGGAGGCTGAGGCAAGAGGATCAATTGAGCTCAAGAATTGGAGGCTGCAATGAGCTATGATCACACCACTGCACTGTACTCCAGCCTTGGGGAAAGAGCAAGACCCTGTCTCAAAAAAAAATAAAAAAAAGCTTTGGGAGGCCGAGGCAGGTGAATCACAAGGTCAGGAGTTCAAGACTAGCCTGGCCAAGATGGTGAGCCCCTGTCTGTATTAAACTACAAAAATTAGCTGGGCGTGGTGGTAGGCCCCTGTAATCCCAGATACTCAGGAGGCTGAGGGAGGAGAATTGCTTGAACCCAGGCGGCAGAGATTGCAGTGAGCCTAGATTGTGCCACTGCACTCCAGCCTGGGTGACAGAGTGAGACTCCATCTTAAAAAAAAAAAAAAAAGCTGAGGCCCTAGAGCCACACGGAGACCAGGTCCAAACCTCCTGCCACCACTCAAGCTACGTGTCCCTGGCTCCTTGCTTTCTGCAGCTGACCAAACCCTCTCATCTGCAACTGGGATAATACAGCGCCTGCCTCCAGGAGGAACAGTAAGGAGTGGATGGGATGAAGCCCTCCACCCTGGCCACAGGTGGTGTCTGTGGGTGGCAGAGCTGAGATTCCCCCACCTTGGACCCCAGTGCCGACACTTGCCATTGTACCATGCCACCTCCCTGTCCCCTGAGACTGGGCCTGAGGAAGCCACAGGCCTCTCCCATGTGCCTTGGCCCTTCTGGGCTCCCATGGAGGATGGTGCTGCTGGGTCACCTGCTTTGGGCTCTGTCCTTAGATTCCCTTCACCCCAAGGTGTGCCGTCCTCTCCATTCCACCAAGGCCTGTGCAGGCCTTGCTTGCTTAATCCATAGTCCTCAGAGCCACCCGTCACCAGGCAGGGCAGGTGGGAGCCGCTTCATGGTGGTCTTGGAGACAGATTTTCACCACCAACCACTCCCCATCAGCTCAGGTCTGAGAAGGTACAAGGTGTTTTTGTTTTGTAAAATTATTATTGTTGACCAGGTGTGGTGGTTCATGCCTGTAATCTGAGCACTTTGGGAGGCTGAGGCAGGGGATCACTTGAGGTCAGGAGTTTGAGACTAGCCAGGCCAACATGGCAAAACCCCATCTCTACTACAAATACAAAAATTAGCTGTAAATGGTGGTGGGCACCTGTAGTTCCAGCTACTTGGGAAGCTGAGACAGAAGAATTGATTGAACCTGGGAGTTGGAGGTTGCAGTGAGCCAAGATTGTGACATTGCATTCCAGCTTGGGTGACAGAGTGACTCTATCTTAAAAAAAAAATTTTAAAAATATATGTATATATATAAATTATTACTGTTGCCGAGCGAGGTGGCTCATGCCTGTAATCCCAGCACTTTGGGAGGCCGAGCTGGGTGGATCACCTGAGGTCAGGAGTTCAAGACCAGCCTGGCCAACATGGTGAAACCCCGTCTCTAGTAAAAATACAAAAATTAGCCAGGCATGATGGCAGGTACTTGGGAGGCTGAGGCAGGAGAATCACTTGAACCCAGGGTGGGGAGGGGGACAGAGGTTGCAATGAGCTGAGACTGTGCCATTGCACTCCAGCCTGGGTGACAAGAGTGAAACTCCATCTCAAAAAAATTATTACCGTTGTTGGTTTTTTCTTATTATTTTTTAATTAAATTAAAAAAATTTTTGGTCGGGTGCGGTGGCTCACGCCTGTAATGCCAGCACTTTGGGAGGCCAAGGCAGGTGGATCATAAGGTCAGGAGATCGAGACCATCCTGGCTAACACGGTGAAACCTCGTCTCTACTAAAAATACAAAAAATTAGCCGGGCGTGGTGGCGTGCGCCTGTAGTCCCAGCTACTCAGGATGAGGCAGGAGGATAGCGTGAACCCGGGAGGCAGAGCTTGTAGTGAGCTGAGATCGTGCCACTGCACTCACTCCAGCCTGGGCGACAGAGCGATACTCTGTCTAAAAAAAAAAAAAAAAAAATTTTTTGAGGCAGGGTCTTTGTCACCCAGGCTGGAGTGAAGTGGTACAATCTCAGCTCACTGCAGCCTCCATCTCCTGGGCTCAAGGGATCCTCCCTCCCAATCCCCTGAGTAGCTGGGACTACAGGCAGACACCACCATGCCAAGCTCATGTTTGTTTGTTGTTTGTTTTTGAGATGCAGTCTTGCTCTTTCGTCCAGGCTGGAGTGCAGTGGTGCAATTTCCTCCAGGCTGGAGTGCAGTGGTGTGATTTTGGCTCACTGCAACCTCTGCCTCCCGGGTTCAAGCGATTCCCCTGCCTCA
Source organism: Pongo abelii (assembly GCF_028885655.2). Classification (NCBI taxonomy): domain Eukaryota; kingdom Metazoa; phylum Chordata; class Mammalia; order Primates; family Hominidae; genus Pongo; species Pongo abelii. The sequence goes on from NC_085929.1 coordinate 37,076,198, forward strand.
GCCACCTGAGTAGCTGGGACTACAGGTGCCCACCACCACACGCAGCTAATTTTTGTAGTTTTAGTAGAGACGGGGTTTCACCATGTTGGCCAGGCTGTCTCCAACTCCTGACCTTAAGTGATCCGCCGGCCTCAGCCTCCTAAAGTGCTGGGATTACAGGCGTGAGCCTCTTCGGCCAGCCTCCCGGCTCATTTTTGTATTTTCTATAGACACGAGGTTTTGCCGTGTTGCCCAAGCTGGTCTCCAACTCCTGAGCTCAAGTGATCCTCATGCCTCAGCCTCCCAACGTGCTGGGACTACAGGCACTGTACCCAGCCTATTGTTTTTTACTAAAGGAAACTTACTAGAAAACTGACAAAATCCAGGCTGGGCGTGGTGGTTTACGCCTGTAATCCCAGAACTTCGGGAGGCCAGGGTGGGTGGGTCACCTGAGGTCAGGAGTTTGAGACCAACCTGACCAACATGGTGAAACCCTGTCTCTACTAAAAATACAAAAATTAGCCGGGTTTGGTGGTGCACGCCTGTAATCCCAGCTACTCAGGAGGCTGAGGTAGGAGAATCACCTGAACCCAGGAGGCGGAGGTTGCAGTGAGCTGAGATTGTGCCATTGCACTCCAGCCTGGGCAACAAGAGCGAAACTCGGTCTTGGAAAACAAACAAAAAAACCTGACAAAATCTCAAAGATAATTATAACCCTTAGGGGTCCCAGATTTCTCTTCCTCAGGAAATGGCAAGGGGGTGCGAGAGAGGGGCCGCCCGCTTTGGCTAGCTTAGTTTCCTTTCCACAACCCTTTCCGGAGAAACCCTACATGCCACCATTTTTTGGTCCTTGGCCTGGAAATTTCCCTATCTGCACCCCCTGCCCTGTAGCTTAGGCTATTCAGCAGAGATCTGCAGGCTCCAGCAGGCGTCGGACTTACAGAGGCAAATGTGACCATGTAAATTCCCAGGCCCACCCGTGGCAGAGAGCCTCTGATTCAGCAGGCCTCCTTTGAGGCTGGGGATTTTAAACCCGCGTCCCGTGATTGGGATGGGGATTGAGGGCTATATTCCGCACCTGGCCACCAGAGGGCGCAGCGGGCTGGGTTCAGCGGTCCCCCTTTGAGATCTTGTGTCTCAAGACAGGTTGCTGTCATCAAGGATTTGCTGGTTAGACAACAGGCAAGGGGTGAGCTGGGTCCTCTTGGGCAGGAGCCTAGTAGGAAGACCGACAACAGGAAAGAGGCTCACATCTGATACTGGGCACATGGCTGGGCCTTGGTCCTCGTGCTCCTGGACTTCAGAGCTCAGAGGGGCCAGGGCCTGGCCTAGCCTGGAATCTGGATGGACCTCTTCTGCCTTGGGGCGCGCCATTTACCCAATCCTGAGCTCAGAGAGCGTCTGTCGTTCTGGTGGGAAAACCGAGACCCAGACATTAACAAGGGCTCAGTGGCAACCGCTCTGCCTCCCAGCCCAGGGCTCTGTCTTGCCGGGGCTGGGGCACAGGGTGGACCCCAGGAAGTTCTGCTATGAGTCAGCTTCGAGTGCTCAGGGGACGGGACAGAGGCTGCTGGCCGGGGAAGGATGCCGGCCGGCGGTACCTACTTCCGCAGCAGTGGGTATCCCTGCCTCGTGATTCAGCTTCCCTCTGAGGGTCCCCAGGGGGCGCCGCCCTGGACTGGGAGGCTGGGGAGGATGCTGGGGCTACGGAGGGGCGATGGAGGTGCTTTAAGGGACCCTGTAATCCAGCTCTGCTGGATGCTGAGGTCCCACGAGATAATTGTGGCCAGAGATCAGGTGGGCGTAAGACTGGTCCTAGGATGGGGCTGTGGGCCCCTCCTCACTACCCTGCTTCTTGAAGATAGCCTGGGCGGCTGTGCGGGACACCCCAGTGTCTCCAGCAATGCGCGTTCATCTACATGGGGGGGCTCGCCTTGGCGCTGGGTGGGGAGAGACCTGGTCCCCCCGGCGGCGAAGAGAGGCTGACCACGCCAGCTCGGGGGGGCTCTACTGGGCAGATGCGCAGGCCCCGGGTGGAGGAGGGCTGATGGGGGAAATGCCCGGCCGATGGGGGAGGGGCCGTGAGCGGGAGGCGTTGGGGCGGGGCGAGACCTCCCTCCTGGGCCCGGGGGCGGGGCCTGGCCTGGGGCGGGGCCTGGCGGGGGTGCTCAGCCCAATTTTCCGTGTAGGGAGAGGGCGGCGGCGGTGCAGGGAGAGGCGGAGGCGGAGCCAAGAGCGCACCGCCGCGCCCGCAGTGCCGGGCCTGAGCTGGAGCCGGGCGTGAGTCGCAGCAGGAGCCGCAGCCGGAGTCACAGCCGCAGCCAGAGCCTCAGCCAGAGCCACAGCCAAAGCCTCAGAGAGCAGGAGTTGGAGCGCAGGCCCTGCTGGAACCGCGCCTAGCTCGCCGCCAGGCACCGGCCGGAGCACGGGCCGTGGTGTCAGCTCACTGCCCAGGCGCTGTGGGAGGCAGCGAACCCGCGACCCCCCGGGCCGGGCACCACCAGGCGCGGAGCCCGGATCGCCCCCCTGCCAGGCCTGGTCACGGCCAGAGCACGCAGGAGTTCCCAGGGTCTGGATCTGCGCGCACCCTAATGACCTGGGGACTGAAGAGAAAAAAGGAACGAGGATTTCATCTAAAAGCATAACGTGGATACTAGGCGAGGAGGAGAGTGGAGACCACCTGGCACGGGGCAGAGGTGCCTGGAGCCCACGCTTGAGCATCGGAGACCCTGGCATCCTAGCAGCCGCGACCTTGGCTCTGCACTGTCTGAGCTGGAAACACAGCTTAGCTTCTAGACATCGCTGGCACAGGCCTGGCACAAGTAAGCAGTGTTCTCACCTGTCTGAAACGGGACACGGGGTCGGAGGAACCAGGATCTAGCCTGGCCCCAAGCGGAACTCTCTGGTGGCTCAGAGGTCGTCACTGGGGAGCCCGCCTCCTGCCCTAGCCTCACTGGTGCGGATGTGCCGCTGCCCGCCGGAGCACCATGATGGCAGGATGACCTCAGCCGAAGTAGCAGCAGCAGCTGGTGGTGCTCAGGCGGCTGGGCCCCCCGAGTGGCCCCCTGGCAGCCCTCAGGCCCTCCGGCAGCCTGGCCGGGCCCGGGTGGCCATGGCAGCACTGGTGTGGCTGCTGGCGGGAGCCAGCATGTCAAGCCTCAACAAGTGGATCTTCACAGTGCACGGCTTTGGGCGGCCCCTGCTGCTGTCGGCCCTGCACATGCTGGTGGCAGCCCTGGCATGCCACCGGGGGGCACGGCGCCCCATGCCAGGCGGCACTCGCTGCCGAGTCCTACTGCTCAGTCTCACCTTTGGCACTTCTATGGCCTGCGGCAACGTGGGCCTAAGGGCTGTACCCCTGGACCTAGCACAACTGGTCACTACCACCACACCTCTGTTCACCCTGGCCCTGTCGGCACTGCTACTGGGCCGCCGCCACCACCCGCTTCAGTTGGCCGCCATGGGCCCGCTCTGCCTGGGGGCCGCTTGCAGCCTGGCTGGAGAGTTCCGGACACCCCCCACCGGCTGTGGCTTCCTGCTCGCAGCCACCTGCCTCCGCGGACTCAAGTCGGTTCAGCAAAGTAAGTGCCTGGGTGGCCAACTGAGAAGGTGGGGGTCCGGGTGGGTGCATGGCCTGGATGGCCCTGTGAGGGGTATGGCTGTTGTCCCATTTTACAAATGAGGAAACTGAGGTTCATGGCTGTGGAGGAAGCAGAACTGAGGCTCAGAGAGGGCCCACAGTTCAGTGAGTTCCAGGCCCCAAACTCAGGCTCTGGAGGCCCAACTCGTGTTTATTTGTTTATTTACTTATTTAGACAGGGTCTGGCTCTGTCGCCCAGGCTGGAGTGGTGAGATCTCAGCTCACTACAGCCTCCGCATCCTGGGTTCAAGCGATTCTTCTGCCTCAGCCTCCCAAGTTAGTGGGACTACAGGTGCGCACCACCACGCTAAGCTAATTTTTGTATTTTTAGTAGAGACGGCATTTTACCATGTTGGCCAGGCTGGTCTTGAACTCCTGACCTCCCAAGGTGCTAGGATTTCAAGCATGAGCCACCCCACCTGGCCAGCTAATTTTTTTTTTTTTTTTGGTATAGATACAGGGTCTTGCTATGTTGCCCAGGTGGGTCTTGAACTCCTGGCCTCAGCGATCTTCCCACCTCAGCTTCCTGAAGTTCTGGAATTACAAACCAGTATTTAGTGATAGCCAGTGATCTATTCCTTGACTAGCCATTTATCTCACTGTATTGTTCCCATCTGATAGATGAAGAGGCTTGCGCTGGGCCCTGTAGCCAGTGAGCAGCAGAGGCAAGATCTAAACCCAGATAGTCGGACTCCATGCTTCCAAGAGATGTGGCCTAAGGCTTTGGACACAGGAAAGCCAGAAAGCATGGGCCAGGGAGAGAAAAGGAGGGTAAAGCCTTGAGCAGGGATTTGGAAGGTCAGGGGTCAGGCCTAAGTCTGGGGACGGCTGATGTTTACTGGGAGCTACAGTGTGACAGGCTTGGTGCTGAGTGTTGACCTTGAGTTGTCATGGCAACCACCAACTTTATCCCCATTTTACAGATGATGGGACTAAGACCCAGAGAAGTTCACGATTTGACAGGCCAGGCACGGTGTCTCATGCCTGTAATCCCAGCACTTTGGGAGGCTGAGGCGGGAGGACTCTTGAGGCCAGGAGTTCAAGACCACCGTGGCAAACATGGTGAAACCTGTATCTATTAAAAATACAAAAACTGGGGCCGGGCACGGTGCCTCATGCCTGTAATTCCAGCACTTTGGGAGGCTGAGGCGGATGGATCACGAGGTCAAGAGTTCAAGAACAGACTAACCAAGATGGTGAAACCCCATCTCTACTAAAAATACAAAAAAATTAACCGGGCACCATGGCAGGTGTCTGTAATCCCAGCTACTCAGGAGTCTGAGGCAGGAGAATAGCTTGAACCCGGGCGGCAGAGGTTGCAGTGAGCCGAGATCGCCCCACTGTACTCCAGCCTAGGCGACAGAGTGAGACTCCATCTCAAAAAAAAAAAAATTGGGCCCGGCGCGGTAGCTCACAGCTGTAATCCCAGCACTTTGGGAGGCCAAGGCAGGTGGATCACCTGAGGTCAGGAGTTCAAGACCAGCCTGGCCAACATGGGGAAACTCTGTCTCTACTGAAAATACAGAAATTAGCTGAGCGTGATGGTGGGCGCCTGTAATCCCAGCTACTCAGGAGGCTGAGGTGAGAGAATCGCTTGAACCCGGGAGGCAGAGGTTGCAGTGAGCTGAGATCGCGCTATTGCACTCCAGCCTGGGTAACAAGAGCGAAACTCTGTCTCAAAAAAAAAAAAAAAAAATTAGCCAGGCCTGGTGGCATGCACCTGTAATCCCAGCTACTGGGGAGGCTGAGGCATAAGAATTGCTTGAACCCGGGAGAGGGAGGTTGCAGTGAGCTGAGATCACACCACTGCACTCCAGCCTGGGCGACAGAATGAGACTCTGTCTCAAAAAAAAGAAAGAAGTTTGGCCCAGCACGGTGGCTCACACCTGTAATCCCAGCACTTTGGGAGGCTGAGTTGTATTGGGGGAAATTCAGCCAAATATCGGGCAAAATTCACCCCCGATATTTCACGTAGATTCTTTTCTATATTACCTAAGTGTCAGCCGGTCTGAGAAATAAAGGGACAGAGTACAAAGGAGAGAAATTTTAAAGCTGGGTGTCCAGGGGAGACATCACATGTCGGCAGATTCCGTGATGCCCCCTGAGCCATAAAACCAGCAAGTTTTGATTAGTGATTTTCAAAAGGGGAGGGAGTGTACGAATAGGGTGTGGGTCACAGAGGTCACGTGCTTCACAAGGTAATAGAATATCACAAGGCAAATGGAGGCAGGGCCAGATCACAGGACCACAGGACCGGGGCGAAATTAAAATTGCTAATGAAGTTTCGGGCATGCATTGTCATTGATAACATCTTATCAAGAGACAGGGTTTGAGAGCAGACAACCGGTCTGACCAAAATTTATTAGGTGGGAATTTACTCGTCCTAATAAGCCTGGGAGCGCTACGGAAGACTGGGGCTTATTTCATCCCTACAGCTTTGACCATAAAAGATGGCCGCCCCCCCGAAGCGGCCATTTTAGAGGCCTACCCTCAGGGACGCATTCTCTTTCTCAGGGATGTACCTTGCTGAGAAAAAGAATTCAGCGATATTTCTCCCATTTGCTTTTGAAAGAAGAGAAATATGGCTCTGTTCCGCCCGGCTCACCAGCGGTCAGAGTTTAAGGTTATCTCTCTTGTTCCCTGAACATTGCTGTTATCCTGTTCTTTTTTCAAGGTGTCCAGATTTCATATTGTTCAAACACACATGCTCTACAATTTGTGCAGTTAATGCAATCATCACAGGGTCCTGAGGCGACATACAGCCTCCTCAGTTTACGAAGATGATGGGATTAAGAGATTAAAGTAAAGACAGGCAGAGGAAATCACAAGGGTATTGATTGGGGAAGTAATAAGTGTCCATGAAATCTTCATAATTTACATTCAGAGATTGCAGTAAAGACAGGCGTAAGAAATTATAAAAGTATTAATTTGGGGAACTAATAAATGTCGACGAAATCTTCACAATCCATGTTCTTCTGCCATGGCTTCAGCCAGTCCCTCCGTTTAGGGTCCCTGACTTCCCGAAACAGAGGTGGGAGGATCACGAGGTCAGGAGATCAAGACCATCCTGGCCAACGTGGTGAAACCTTGTCTACTAAAAATACAAAAATTAGCTGGGCGTGGTGGCGCGTGCCTGTAATCTCCCCTACTCGGGAAGCTGAGGCAGGAGAATCACTTGAACCCAGGAGGCAGAGGTTGCAGTGAGCCAAGATCACGCCACTGCACTCCAGCCTAGGGACAGAGCTAGACTCCATCTCAAAAAGAAAAAGAACAAAGAAAGAAAGAAGTTCATGATTTGCCCAGAGGTCACAGGGTCCCTAATGACGTGAAGCATGGTCTATGTGACTCCAGATGCTGGCTCTGATGAAAGAGGGCAGCAGGGCTCTGGGCAGTTTAGGGCCGAGGCTCCAGGCCCAGACCCACTAGATCATTCTGCCTGAGGGCGAAGGCTGGCTTCCTGCCTTTCCTACTGAGGGGCATCTGAGTCACAGCCTCTACCCTCTCTCTGCCTCAACCCAAGGAGACATAGGGGAGGCCAGGGTGCCCACTCAGGGTGGGGAGGCCTGGGTTCCAGCCATACCTTTGCTCATATTTGCTGGGCAACCTTGGGCATATCAGGATTTTATCTGGGCCTCAGTTTCCTCATCTCAGTGGAGGAGAGTTGGAGCTGATGGAGTCCAAGGGGCCTCTTGCTCTCCCTTCGCCCTGAGATCCTGTGACCCAGGCCTGGGAAAAGGAAGTGGGCACACCAAGAGTGCTGGGCTGGGATTGATGACAGCCCATAGCCAGGGAAGATTGAAGTCAGAGTTCAGCCCTGCCCTGGCATATTCAGAGCTGGGACACAGAGGCCCTGTCTCTATCCTCCCTGGCCCCAAGGGCAGGGCCAAAACCCAGTTCTATTTTTTGCCCTCAGGTTACATGAGAGCTAGAGGCTGAGCACAGGCATGAGCTCTGGGTGTGAGTCTGCACTGGGAAACCTGACCTGTGGGCACCCCTGTGTAGGCCACAGGGCTGTGAAGGTCCTAACCTCAAGGCCCATGCTGCCCCTGCTGAGAAACAGTCAGTGCTTCTCACACTGGGACCCAGGCAGCCCCAGCCTGCAGGAGGGGCAATGGCCGGCCAGGCCTCAGGCACTTGGGCATGGAGTGGCATGTGCCTGGCATCGGGCTGCATCTTGACTCCTGCCAGCTCCCTCCTTCCCTCCATCCCCAGTCTTAACTCCTGACCCCTGGGGAGGTTGAGTCCTTGCTCTGGGCTCCTGTGGCACCCTCTGCTCCCCTATCGTGGTTCCAAATGCCATGGTATGATCACCACCTGGTTACCTGTCTGCTGCCTGCCAGACAGATTTGGGGCAACTCTGTGTTCCTGGAACCTAGCCCCAGGGCCTGACAGAGGGTACATACTTTGTAAATTATAATTTTTAAATTTTATTTTATTTATTTATTTTTTTTTGAGACAATCTCTCTGCTGGAATGCAGCAGTGCAATCTTGGCTCATTGCAACCTCTGTCTCCTAGGTTCGAGCAATTCTTGTGCCTCAGCCTCCTGAGTAGCTGGGACTATAGGCTCACGCCACCGTCCTGGCTAATTTTTATTTTTATTTTTATTTTTATTTTTTTTTGTAGAAACAGGGGCTCACTATGTTGCCCAGGCTGGTCTCGAACCCCTGGCCTCAAGTGATCTTCCCTCCGGGCCTCCCAAAGTGCTGGAATTACAGGTGTGAGCCAACATGCCAATAGGTTTATTGATGGCTCTGACAGGCGAGCCAATCTCATAGACTGGTTGGGCTGCCTGGTTCAGGAGGGAGTTTGGGGGCTAGAGGCCCCACTAACAGAGATGGGAGCCCTGCAGAGACGGGGAGGAACAGACTTGAGCCAGGGCCTGAGATAGGTTTTTTTTGCTTGTTTGTTTGTTTGTTTATGAGAAGGTCTTGCTCTGTCATCCAGGCTGGAGTGCAGTGGCTCACCGTAGCCTTAATTTCCCAGGCTCGGGCAATCCTCCCACCTCAGCCTCCCCAGTAGCTAGGACTATAGGCGCACCTCCATGCCCAGCTAACTTTTGTATTTTTTGTAGACATGGGGTTTCATCATGTTGCCCAGGCTGGTCTCCAATTCCTAGACTCAAGTGATTTACCCACCTCGGCCTAAAGTGCTGGGATTATGGGCATGAGCCACCACACCCGGCCTGAGTTAGGTTTTGAACAAAAGGAGGTTTCTACTGCAAGAGGCGCCAGGAGAGGCACCAGGGCCAGATTCAGACTCAAGTGTACGTGGCTGATGCCAGCTTCATTCCTGAGAGCAGAGTTTGTGGGAGCAGAGGGCAAGTATCCAGAAAGAAGGCTGGGCACGGTGGCTCACGCCTGTAATCCCAGCACTTTGGGAAGCCAAGGCAGGCAGATCACTTGAGGTCAGGAGTTCCAGACCAGCCTGGCCAGCATGGTGAATCCCCGTCTCTACTAAAAATACAAAAAAATTAGCTGGGCATGCTGGTGCATGCCTGTAATCCCAGCTACTCGGGAGGCTGAGGTAGGAGAATCTCTTGAACCGGGGAGGCGGAGGTTGCAGTGAGCCGAGATATCACACCATTGCACCCTAGCCTGGGCGACAGAGTAAGACTCCATCTCAAAAAAAAAAAAGGGCCGGGTGCGGTGGCTCACACCGATAATCCCAGCACTTTGGGAGGCCAAGGCGGGCGGATCACGAGTTCAGGAGATCGAGACCATCCTGGCTAACATGGTGAAACCCCGTCTCTACTAAAAAATACAACAAATTAGCCGGGCGTGGTGGCAGGCACCTGTAGTCCCAGCTACTTGGGAGGCTGAGGCAGGAGAATGGCGTGAACCCGGGAGGCGGAGCTTGCAGTGAGCCCAGATAGCGCTACTGCACTCCAGCCTGGGCGACAGAGCGAGACTCCGTCTCAAAAAAAAAAAAAAAAAAAAAGTATCCAGAAAGAGGAGAGCCCAGGCAGCTGTTGGCAGGGCCAGCGACTTCTCTCCTTCCTGGGCCAGTTGTAGGCCCAGGGGGCCTGCACAAGGAAAGGGGTTATGCCATCCTCCTACCCACAGAAAGGGTGGGAAGTGGGGTGCCAGCCTGCTGAGCTTGCTCTCAGCTGGACACCCTCTGCATCACAGAGCAGGCGGACTCAACCCCTCTGAGCTCTCAGGCTGATGGGGGAGATGCACTCAGATATAGAGATCACGATGGCAAAAAAGAAGTTCTAGAGTCAAAGTGGTCACAGGTGTTGGGGAGCGGTTGCTTCTTCCTGGGGAGCGCTGAGAAGGCTATCTAGGAGAAGAGACATGCAATGATGATGACAATAATGTAACCATGAGAGCAAACATTTGTTGGGGCCTCTCTAGGTGCCCACACCATGCCCAGCTCTTCATACTGAAGGAGGAGGAAAGGGTGATCTGGGAATGGGAAACAGGCCGTGCCAGGGCACCGGGTGTCAGCCAGCAGGAGCAGGGTGTGGGGATCATGCCAGCTGCCGGGGTGAGCCGGCATCAAGGGCATCACACAGGGCATCAGGCCCTGTGTTCAGCACCTCACATGTGAAGGGGCTGTTGCTACCCGAGCCACAGGACTCACAAGGAGACTGAGGCGTGGAGAGAGGGAGACAGTATCACACAGCCCGTGAAAGAGCAAAAGGGACAAGCCAATAGCAAGCAGACAGGGTTTAGAGAAGGGTCAGCTGTTGTCTGCATGTGGCAGAAACTTGGGCATGTTCCAATAGAAGGAGAGGTGGCAATGAGGCAGGACAAACAGGCTGACATTTTGGGGTCCCCAGGTAGAAGCCAGTCGCCGCCTCTGACAGCGAATCGCTGCCCTTTCCCTGGGCTGCAGGGAGGGGAGGTGGAGGATTGGGTGGGATGTACAATGGGTGTGAGGAGATGGGTGGGAAGGTTAGGACCTTCCTGCCTGGCTGCCTTGCAGAGGGTGAAATTTACCAAAGGTGAAGTTCACCTGAAAACCCAACCGCCTTCTTGTGATGGGACCTTTAACGTGCAAGCCACAGGTAGCTCATAACAGTGTTAACTTTCGAGCCTGCGAGCAGGAGGCATTCCGATTATCTGTTCATTTCTAGAAACGCTTGAGCCAGAGGGACTGTTTGTTGCCTAGAGAACAAAGCTAAAACATCAGAATGAAATTGAGAGAGAAATAAAATTTCCTATTCTAAGCATAGCCTATGAGTAAGCATCTCTGTGGTTTTTTGGAAAGTGTGTGTCAGAAAATGCATAGAGGCTCACAGAGGCCTGGGAGGGGACCTGTGTCGACTACTCATCTCTCTCCACTAACTTGGCGAAGGCCCCATGCCATCATTGCCCTCATGCAAATAATGTTATTTCAGCCAGGCGCAATGGCTCACACCTGTAATCCCAGCACTTTGGGAGGCCAAAGTAAGCAGATTGCTTGAGTCTAGGAGTTTGAGACCAGCCTGGGTGAACCAGATGACGAAACCCCATCTCTACAAAAAATACAAAAATTTTCAGGGGTGATAGTGCATGCCTGTAGCCCCAGCTACTTGGGAGGCTGAGAAGGGAGGATCGCTTGAGCTCGGAAGACAGAGGTTACAGTAAGCTGACATCGTACCACTACACTCCAGCCTGGATAACAGAACCAGACCCTGTCTCAAATAATAATAATAATGTCATTTCACCTGGGCACCCCTTTGTGAACTGGCTGGTGGTGGCATGTGTACACGCAGGTACACACAGATACACAGTCACACATAGGCAAAGCAGCAAGATCCCCTCTTCCCTTGCAAAGTGAAAAGGTTTCCTCTTAGTCCTGGATTCGTCTTGACAAGCCACAGTATTAGCAGGAAAAAAAAGATGCTGATTATCAGTTATAAACAGTGAGTGAGAGCCAAGATCCCACAATGACCTTTTGTTCCCTTGTCACTCCAGTGGTCATAAGTGAATGAGGCAATGAATGGGTCACACTTTTGACCGAATTTATTATTTTCTTTTATAAATTCTTTTTTAATGCAAAGGCCCCCATGTAGCTAGTAAGTGGCAGAGCTGGGACCCTCTGCTGGCCTGTCCTTTCATGGTGGCTGGAACTGCAGTGTGGGAGTAATTAAGGGCTGCGGCGGGAAAGGTGGTTGGGGCCACTTGATGCAGAGTCTTCGAAGCTGGGTGAAGAACCTTGGGCTGGATGCACTGGCTCACGCCTGTAATCCCAGCACTTTGGGAGGCCGAGGTGGGAGGATCACCTGAGGTCAGGAGTTCGAGACCAGCCTGGCCAACATGGTGAAACCCCGTCTCTACTAAAAATACAAAAATTAGCCAGTTGTGCTGGTGCATGCCTGTGATCCCAGCTACTTGGGAGACTGAGGCAGGAGAATCACTTGAACCTGGGAGGCAGAAGTTGCAGCAAGCCGAGATCATTCCACTGCACTCCAGCCTGGGCAACAGAGCAAGACTCTGTCTCCAAAACGAAAAAGAAAAAAAAAAGAACCTAGGACCTTCAGGGCCAGGGCAGCCCCTGAAGATTTATTTTTATTTTTTAGAGACAGGGTCTTGCTCTGGTCATTGAGGTGGAGTGCAGTAGCATCATCATAGCTCACTGTAGTCTTCCTCTGGGCTCAAGTGATCCTCCTGCCTCAGCCTCTCAAAGTGCTGGGATTACAGGCATAAGCCACCGCACCTGACCGATTTTTTGTTTTTTTTTTTAAGACAGGGTCTCGCTGTGTTGCCTAGGCTGGAGTGCAGTGGTGCAATCTTGACTCGCTGCAACCTCCACCTCCTGAGCTCAAGATCCTCCTGCCTCAGGCTCCTGAGTAGCTGGGACTACAGGCACGTGCCACCACTCCCAGCTAATATTTGTATTGTGTAGAGACAGGGTTTTATCACATTGCCCAGGCAGGTCTCAAACTCCTGGGCTCAAGCGATCCACCCTCCCAAAGTGCTGGGATTACAGGCATGAGCCACCACACCCAGCCTTTGTAATGTTTTTTGAGCCACTTAGTCTTCATGCTTATTGATCATTTAGATATCCCAAGCAGATCATTGTTTCAGCTCCTGGGAGGCAATTTGAAGTGGCTGATAACAGACTTATTTATTTTAGTTTAGTTTTTTATATTTACTGAGCATTTCCCATTTAAGGGCTTTATGTATGCCGTCTTTTAAAATGTTTACAACAACCCATGATTAGGTTTTATTACCCAACTCTCCGGGTGAGGAAACTCAGGCTTACAGAGGTCAAGTGCCTCTCATGAGCCCAGGTCACAGCTACTCAGGGGTGGGCACAGGTCACAAACCCAGGTGGTCTGACTCCAACTGTTGACTGTCATGTTTCAGATGAGCCACCATCCCTGCCCGAGGGGCCCGGGTAGGCTTCTTGGAGGATGGGCCATAGGGGTCATACTGGGGTGGCTGGAGGGGTTGTGTCCTTCTGGGTGCTCATGGCAGTTGTCCTGTTGCAGGTGCCCTGCTGCAGGAGGAGAGGCTGGACGCGGTGACCCTGCTCTATGCCACCTCGCTGCCCAGCTTCTGCCTGCTGGCGGGTGCAGCCCTGGTGCTGGAGGCTGGCGTCGCCCCACCGCCCACTGCTGGTGACTCTCGCCTCTGGGCCTGCATCCTGCTCAGCTGCCTCCTGTCGGTTCTCTATAACCTGGCCAGCTTCTCCCTGCTGGCCCTCACCTCTGCCCTCACCGTCCACGTCCTGGGCAACCTCACCGTGGTGGGCAACCTCGTCCTGTCCCGGCTGTTGTTTGGCAGCCGCCTCAGTGCCCTCAGCTACGTGGGCATCACACTGACTCTTTCAGGAATGTTCCTTTACCACAACTGCGAGTTCGTGGCCTCCTGGGCTGCCCGTCGGGGGCTGTGGCGGAGGGACCAGCCCAGCAAGGGTCTTTGAGACCTGGGGGATCTCAGGAGCCACCTGGGATGGCCCTGGCCTGAATCCAGCCTCTGCCGTGGCCATAGAAGGAATGGAGAACAGGGCTGGGCATGGTGGCTCACGCCTATAATCCCAGCACTTCCAGAGTCCAAGGTGGGTGGATCACCTGAGGCCAGGAGTTCGAGACCAGCCTGGCTAACATGGCAAAACCTCATCTCTACTAAAAATAGAAAAATTAGCTGGGCATGGTGGCACATGACTATAGTCCCAGCTACATGGGAGGCTGAGGTGGGAGGATCACTTGAGCCCTGGAGATCGAGGCTGCAATGAGCCAAGATCGCATGCTACTGCACTCCAGCCTGGGAGACGGAGCGAGACCCTGTCTCAAAAAAAAAAAAAAAAAAATGGAGAACTGGCAGTGACCTCTACTGGGGCCCATGGTAGGGAGGGGAGCCTTCTGGAAGGGCTGCCTTGGAGATTGGAATGGGGACTCCCAGGGAGACCTGCCTTCCATCCCTGCCACAGACTCTGCTCACCACTGGATGGTGGGTCCAAGCCTGGCACAGTCCCTGTGCTTGTCAGAGTCATTATTATGATTAATATCAATTACGATGCCAAAAATTGCTAGGCAAACTTTGAAGACCTCAACTTGTTACGATGATGATGATGATGATTCTTGGCGGTTACACAATCCTTCCTCCTGGCGGGGAGGCAGCTAGGAGGCCCAGCACGGGGGCTTCTATGCTGCTGGGCTCCCCTAGGGAGTTGGGGTAGTCTATGCCAACTCCAGGCAGCTGCTGTGGCCTCACCCCTGGGCCCCCCAGTTTTTGGTCATCCATCCTCAAATACACTATTTTTGCTTGTATGCCTGTGTCATTTGTTGGGGGTACAGAGGGGATATAGGGAGAGTTGTAGGCTTCCCACACAGAAACTAGGACATCCTCCCTTACCCTGTTCATTGCAGTCTGTCTGGCCCCCCACCCCGAGCCCAGTGCCATTCCCTCAAATCCCTCCACTGGCCGGGCCACCATTGCCCATCTTCCGGACAGTGGCAGTGGCCTCCCCCTTGCTCTGCCTGGCCCCTCTACTCCATCTTACACACAGACCCCTTCACCCAGAGGGATCTCACTAAAACATGCACATTCTGATGTTCCTCACTGCTCTTGGGACAAAGTCAGAATTTCCTACCCCAGACCCCAACTCCCTTAGGACCTGGCACCTGCAGCCTCACCCAGCTCGTCTCCCTTCCCCTGGGCTCTGCCTTCCAGCCTCACCGACTTCTTTCAGTTCCCCGTGATACCAGGCCTGCTCACTGAAACCTTTGTACGTGCTGTTCCCTCTGTCCAGTCGCCGCTTCCTACAACAACCTCCTCCCTTCCCACAGCTTAAACCCCTGCCTGGAGGAGAAAACCCAAACATGCAACTCTTTTTAAAAAGAGAAATCCAGGCCGGGCGCGGTGGCTCACACCTGTAATCCCAGTACTTTGTGAGGCCAAGGCGGGCGGATCACCTGATGTCAGGGGTTCGAGACCAGCCTGGCCAACATGCTGAAACCCCGTCTCTACTAAAAATACAAAAAAATTAGCTGGGCCTGCTGGCGTGCACCTGAGGCAGGAGAATCGCTGGAACCCAGGAGGCAGAGGTTGCAGTGAGCCGAGATTGTGCCACTGCACTCCAGCTTGGCCAACAAGACCGAAACTCCGTCTCAAAAAAGAAAAGAAAGATCCAATCGCTTGAGGCCAGGAGTTGGAGGCTGCAGTGCACTATGATTATGCCACTGCACTCCAGCCTGGGTGACAGAGCAAGACCCTATCTCTTTGGGAAAAAAAAGGGCTGATGAGGGTCTTGACAAGGGACTGTGCTCAGGAGGCTTGCAAGGGTGTAGGGGAGCAGGGCTCCCATGTAGGGAACCTAAGACAGGAGTCCCAACCCCCAGAGCTCCCTGACTCGCCAGCCAGCATCAGCTTTGTTATTTACCTCTGAGCCTTTCCTTGGCGCTTGTAACACTTAACTCTCCCCACCCAGCTACCGCTCCTGGAGACCACCTGTTAAAGATGATAAGGACCCAGGTTGGAGTGAGAACACCTGGAACCTAATCCTGCTCTGCCCACCTGACTGGGAGCCTCCCCTCCCTAGGCCTCAGCTTCCAGATCTGCAAAATGGAACTGATGATCCCTATGGACAGGGTTCGAATGAGGAGCACTGGGCAGGGCCAGGAGTGAGGAAGGAGGTAATGGCACCAACTGGCTCTGCTTTTATCTTGGGGTATTCACCCAACCTTTCTGGAAACCATCTGCAAAATGTCTCACATTTGTGTGAGGACCAGGAGCTAGACCAGGCTGGGGCTGTGGTCTAAGGAGACTGAGATTCAGGGAGGAATCATTCAGATTCAGTAACCAGAATTCGTAAGAGACCACAGTGCCAGCCAGTGCTAGGCAGGGCTGAGTAAAGGGCCAGCCCACGGCGGGGTGGGAGTGGGTAGGGAAGGCCTAGGAGGACCGGTATGGGGTTTCCTGGCCCCAGCCTCCGCCCAGGCTGCCTTACAGAAGGGGAAGTCGGCCTGGGCTGAGTCACCTGTCACCCGCCCTCTCTATGACTCAGAGATGCCGCTGGCCCAGCCCAGTCCCTGAGCAGCTTGGGTACCTCTGGCCTCCACTCTCAGGCTTTGCCAGGCAGGATGGAGGGATGGATGGCTGTGGTCAAATCCTCCTCGGTGACTCAGGACCCTTTCCCATCCAATGGGCCCCCACTGCCATAGCAGGGACCTCCCTGTAACACCCTCATTTCTAGGCCTTGTGGGATACTTGGCTAATGAGTGAGCCTCACATCAGATTAAAGCCTGCCCCTGGTGGTTGTGGGGACAGGTAATTGGGGTTGTGTGTGACCTGGGAGCTGGTTTGTCACCAGATTCAGGACCATTAGACATTGAGGTGATTCCCCCAAGGCCACGGCCAAAGCCATCCCTATCACCCCTCCCAGCAGTGGGCACAGAGAGTGCTGGATTGGGAGTCAAAAAGCCTGGGTTTGGCAGGATGTGGTGGCTCACGCCTGTAATCCCAGTACTTTGGGAGGCCAAGGGGGGCGGATCACCTGAAGTCAGGAGTTCAAGACCAGCCTGGCCAGCATGGTGAAACCCCATCTCTACTAAAAATACAGAAATTAGCTGGGCATGGTGGCAGGCGCCTGTAATCCCAGCTACTTGGGAGGCTGAGGCAGGAGAATCGCTTGAACCTGGGAGGCGGAGGTTGCAGTGAGCCGAGATCGTGCCATTGCACTCTAGCCTGGGGGACAAGAGCAAGACATCGTCTCAAAAAAAAAAAAAAAAAATTAGACGGACATGGTGATGGGGACCTGTAATCCCAGCTACTCGGAAGGCTGAGGCAGGAGAATCGCTTGAGCCCAGGAGGCAGAGGTTGCTGTGAGCCAATATTACACCACTGCACTCCAGCTGTGTGACAGAATGAGACTCCATCTCAAAAAATAAATAAAAATAAAAAAGAACAGGGGCTCTGGAGTTAGACTTGTGCTTGAATCCTGGCTTTGGTACATCTGAGCTGTGTGAACTTGCACAAGGTCCTCCCCACCTGTGCCTCTGTGCATTGAGTGGGGGCAGCAGTGGAACCTAATCCCCCACCAGCTTCTGGAGCTGTAATGGACAAAGGCCTAGGAAGGCCTTAGTCTTATCACAGATGCTTCCACTTCCTCCTCAAGGCTTCTCTTGTTATCTGCCCCACCCCTCCTCAGCCTGCCAGAGCACATTGAGAGTCCCCCAGGCATGCTCCCGCCCGAGCATAGCAGCGTGGATGCCAAGCCTCCAGCCCCCTTGTCCTGCTTTGGAGGAAGCCTGGGAAGCTGGGTCTGTGCTGGGCATCCTGCCATTGTGGACTTCGAAACAAAGACCTGTCTCAGGCCCAGCTGCCTGGTGCCCCTTCTACCTTCCCCTGGTGGCCCTTGGATTGGCATTCCAGGATCATGAGTCCTTGTTTGTCCTCGCCCCCTGGAAGGAGTAGCTCCTTCATGCTACTCTGCCCTCAAATTAGCTGAGGGATGTCAAATCCTCCACCACTGCTCTAAATAACTTCCTGGAAGTAGCACAAAATACTTAACTGAGGGCCACGAGAGGTTGTGAGCCATGATCTTTTATTTCTTTTCTTTTTTTGAGACAGAGTTTCGCTTTGTTGCCCAGGCTAGAATGCAGTGGTGCAATCTTGGCTCACTGCAACCTCTGCCTCCCGGGTTCAAGTGATTCTTGTGCCTCAGCCTCCTGAGTAGCTGGGATTACAGGCATATGCCACCACACCTGGCTAATTTTTGTGTGCATATATATATATATAGAGAGAGAGAGAGAGAGTGTGTGTGTGTGTGTGTGTGTGTGTGTGTGTGTGTGTGTGTGTGTAGAGATGGGGTTTCACCATGTTGCCCAGGCTGGTCTTGAACTCCTGACCTCAAGAAATCTGCCCGCCTTGGCCTCCCAAAGTGCTGGGATTACAGGCGTGAGCCACTGCGCTTGTTCAAAATAAACATTTCTTGATAAGCAGACCTTCAATTTAGTCTGGACCCTATGTAGAGAAAAAATTGGAGGGGCTTGAGACACGAGGCAGGAAGACTAGGGAAGACTTGTTGTTGTGGTCTAGGTAACTCCATGACAGTGGGGACAGTGCTGGGGCAGAGTGGGTATCAGTTGTATTGATTTAGAATAACACTTTATCTCAAAACCTTATGGCTTAGAGTAACAAACACGTAGTATCTCACAGTTTCAGTGGATCAGGAATTCGGGATTGGCTTAGTGGGTTGGTTCTGGTTGAGTTTCTCATGAAGTTGTAGTCAAGATGTGGGTCTGAGCTTCAGTCATCTGAAAGTTTGGCTGGGGCTGGAGGATTTGTGGCCCCCCAGTGGGTTCACTTTGCCCACTGCCTAGACAAAGCCGATTTATCAAGACAGGGGAACTGCAATAGAGAAAGAGTAATTCACACAGAGCCTGCTGTGCAGGAGACCAGAGTTTTACTATTACTGAAATCAGTCTCCCCGACCATTCAGGGAGCAGAGTTTTTAAGGACAACTTGGTGGGTTGGGGGAAGCCAGTGAGACAGGAGTGCTGATTGGTCAGGGATGAAATCACAGGATGTTGAAGCTGTCTTCTAGTGCCCAGTCAGTTCCTGGGTGGGGGCCACAAGATCAGACGAGCCAGTTTATCGATCTGGGTAGTGCCAGCTGATCCATCAAGGGCAGGGTCTGCAAAATATTGCAAGCACTGATCTTAGGAGCAGTTTAGGGAAGGTCAGAATCTTGCAGCCTCCAGCTGCATGACTCCTAAACCATAATTTCCAATCTTGTGGCTAATGTTAGTTTTATATAGGCAATCTAGTCCCTAGGCAAGAAAGAGGTCTGCTTTGGGAAAGGGCCGTTATCATCTTCATTTTAATCTATAAACTATAAACTAAGTTTCTCCAAATGTTAGTTCAGCCTATGCCCAGGAATGAACAAAGACAACTTGGAGATTAGAAGCAAGATGGAGTCAATTAAGTTAGATCTCTTTCACTGTATCAGTCAGAATTTTGCAAAGGCAGCTCCAGATTTACGTTCAAAATGGGGCATTCACGTGGCTGTTGGCAGGAGGCCTCAGTTCCTTGCCATGTGGGCTTCTCCATAGGGCCCCTTGAGTGTCCTCAACACATAGTAGTTGGTGTCCACCAGAGTGAGTGATTCAAGAGAGCAAGAAACCACAAAGTCCTTTTAAATCTAACCTCAAAGTCTGTCATTTCTCCAGTATCTTATTGGTTAGAAGTCTATTTAGTGTGAGCCCTTCCCACATTGACTACACAAAGGCAGGATTACCAGGAAGATGGGATTACTGAGGACATCTCTGAGGCTAGCTACCATATCAGTGAATATCTATTGAATGAGTGATTGAGGACTTAAGGACATAGCCTGGAGCCCTATGAGGAATTAGCCTGGGAGCATTCTGTTCTGGGTGGGGTCTTGTCAGCCACACCTCTGCATCCTCCCTAACCGAGTATTGCACAGTCCTGGCCCACAGCATGCACTTAGTAAATGTTTGCTCAGTGAGGGCTGGTGGCTGCCTTCTGTGCTCTCCGCCACTGGCAGGACAAGGCCTGGGCTCCCTGGCCTGGTATTTGAAGCCGTGGATGTTCTCATGTTTCCAAGCCTACCCTGAACCCTTCGGCTATTGGGGGCCACCCTGTTCTCTATGCCTGCTGAAGTTTTTCAGTATCTAGGTCTCCTGCTGCCCTATTCCGACTGCCACAACCCTCATGTGCCCCCTTCCTCCTTCTCTTTTTTTTTTTTAAACAGAGCCTGTCGCCCAGGCTGGAGTGCAGTGGTGCGATCTCCGCTCACTGCAACCTCCGCCTCCTGGGTTCAAGTGATTCTCCTGCCTCAGCCTCCTGAGTAGGTGGAACTACAGGCGCACAACACCATGCCCGGCTAATTTTTTTGTATTTTAGTAGAGACTGGGTTTCACCATGTTGACCAGGCTGGTCTCGAACTCCTGACCTCAAGTGACCCACCCACCCTGGCCTCCCAAAGTGCTTGGGATACAGCCCTGAGCCACCATGCCTGGCCGCCTCCCTTCTCTAAGCACTGCCAGCATCCCAGCTGCACCTGCTGCCTAGGCTGGGAATTTCTGTTTGTATGTTTAGACTCTCTTTGGAGGAGAACCCTTGCTACGCTGGAGCCCAAAATCAATCAAGCCAAAGCAGAGTTCCCTGTTTTTATTTATTTACATATTTATTGAGGAGTAAACAGTCTTTATTGGGCTCAGAGCAGAAGTCCATGGGTCTTGAGGACATCCGAGTATTTGTCAGTTTCCTTCTCCACGTTCTTTTCGGCCTGTTTCTGTAGCCTCATTAGCTGTTTTTTTTTGGGGGTGGGGGGATGGAGTCACGCTCTGTCGCCCAGGCTGGGGTGCAGTGGCGCGATCTCCGCTCACTGCAAGCTCCGCCCCACGGGTTCACACCATTCTCCTGCCTCACCCTCCCAAGTAGCTGGGACTACGGGTGCCTGCCACCACGCCCGGCTATTTTTATTTTTTATTTTTTTAGTAGAGACGGGGTTTCACCATGTTAGCCAGGATGGTCTTGATCTCCTGACCTCGTGATCCGCCCGCCTCCGCCTCCCAAAGTGCTGGGATTACAGTCCGGCCATCCCATGAGCTGTTTCTTATTCGGGTAGTAGATCTTGGCCTTCTCCTCCCTCTTCTCCTCCAGGGTGGCTGTCACTGTCTGGTACTTCCAGCCAACTTTGAGCCAGGTGCCCCAGGTAGGCAAACTTTCTTGTAGGCTTCAGACACACGACCTGGAGGGCAGCAGGAACCACCAGCCGCTTTTTCGTCATAGGGCGGTGGGATGCCGTTAAACACCTTGAGGCGGTCGCGGGCAGCCTGGCCTCCTTGGTCTCCTGAGGCAGCATGCCTGGGGGTCCGCCAGAAGATGCGGCTGGGGACCTGGAAGTGGTGGGGGCCCAGAAGTGGTAGGTGCCTCGGGAAGGGTTGCTGTTCATCCGCTTGTGGAGGAAGGCCAGGTACTTCAACTTCTTTCTGTAGACATTGCCATAAATACTGATGCCCCCGCAGTGTACGACCACCACCTTCCGGCCTGCTTAGCCACCATGGCCCTCAGGAAGCCCAGGAGATAGCTTCGACCATTGAGCACCAGGACCTGCCCCTCCGCCATCTTCGGCAGCCGCCTGGGAAAGGAGTTCCCTATTTTTAGATGAAACAGGGAAGGGCATGGGGCCCCCTCACCCCTGAGGTACCTCTGCCAGATTTCCCTGGAACCCTGTTTGAAAACCACAGATCTAGTTCAATCCTTGTTGTCCATATGAGGAAACTGAAGCCCAAAGAATAGAAAGAACCAAGACGACCTTGTGCAGAGGAAGCAGTAGGATTAGGACTTCACCCTCCTAATTCCTGGGGTTCTGCTATTCTCTGCTCCCTACTCTGCTATGAAGAACAGAGCCACGGTGTGAAGTTACCAGGGCTGTGCAGGGTCTGGCCCAGGGTTGTAGGGACAGTTTGCCACAAGAAGCCAGCAGCCAGGTATGGTGGCTCACACCTGTAATCCTAGCACTTTGGGAGGCTGAAGAAGGTGGATGGCTTGAGCCCAGGAGTTCCAGACCCATCTGGACAACATAGCAAAACCCTGTCTCTACGGAAAAAAAAAAAAAAAAAAATAGCCAAGTATGGTGGCACACGCCTGTAGTCCCAGCTACTTGGGAGGCTGAGGTGGGAGGCTGCAGTGGGCTGTGATTACACCACTGCACTCCACTCTGGGTAACAGAGTGAGATCCTATCTGAAAAAAAAAAAAAAAAAAAAAGAAAGAAAAGAAAAAGAAAAAAAGAAGCCACTAGCCTGGCATTGCCCAGCTCAGTCAACAAAATATCTTTTTTTTTTTCTTCCAGGAAAAGTAATTACAAATATTTTGCCAAGGGCACATCTAGCATGTCTCTCAGAAATGGGCCTGCCTTAGTATCTCTTCCATACCCAGGAAATAGCTAGAAGGAGCCTGAAGGAAATCTGGTTTCAGCATAAACATGATGATGAATTTCAGTGTCACAGTTGGGAGCCCATAGTCAATTCTGCTTTCTGTAAATAGAGGTCTGTGGGGTGCCTTCTTATGCACGGATGGCATTGTGATTCCCATTTAACAGAGTAAGCAAAATTTCAGAAAAATTCCAGGGTCTGCCTGAAGACAAAGCCAAGAGGTGGAAGAGTCAGGATGAGAATCCACAGCTCTCAACATTCCTCCCAAGCTCTTTCTTAGGTGATATTGGGCCGCGATCCAGAGGTGGAAAGTAATGGATTCTTAGGACTTTTTTTTTCTTATTTTCATTCATTTATTGAGGCACCACTGCACTGCATCCTGGGCAAAAGGGTCTCACTCTGTTGCCGAGGATGCAGTGGAGTGGTGCCATCATAGTTGACTGCAGCCTCAACCTCCTTGGGCTCAAGCGATCCTCCCACCTCAGTCTCCCAAGTAGCTGGGACTACAGGTGTGCACCACCATGCTGGGCTTTTTTAAAAAACTTTTTGTAGAGAAGGAGTCTCACTATGTTGCCCAGGCTGACTGCAAATTCGCAGGCTCAAGTGATCCTCTTGCCTCAGCCACCCGAAGGGCTGGGGTTACAGGCATGAGCCACTGCACTTGGCCTCTAAGGGCATTTGGATTTAACATCCCAGGATAGGAAAGCAGGGCTATGTGCTTCAAGGTCAAGAGCTACCTGCCCCTGGGATTTGTAATTAGATCACCATCTCGACAGAGGTCATTCCGAGAAATCCTCAGGGCCAACAGCATGTCCCTGTTTATCTGACAGGGCATTATAAACTTCACAGAAACTTCTCAAACCAAATTTAATTGACTTTGGAAAGAAAGTGATTCCTCACTTTTTGAAGTGAGAAAGTTAAAGCTTCATGTAATCAAACAGGGCTAGAATCCTTGTTCTAAGCCAGGCTGTTAGGCTATGGGACCATTTTTTTCTCCCCTACTATAGGACTGCATTCAAACCCTAACATGACCTTCTTCCGAGGTTGTCTGAGTAAAAGGCTGCTCTACTCTCAGTCCAAAAGAACAGCGCGAACTGTTTGGGGAAAGGATGTGAACCCTCTCAAAAGCCCTCAACCTTAACCTCTCCCACTTAGGATATGAACTCCTGGTCTCATCATGTCCAATTCTGAATACTTAAAAAGAGAGTTAAAAAGGAGGAATGGCTTGGCCCAGTGGCTCATGCCTGTAATCGCAGCACTTTCGGAGGCTGAGGAGGAAGGATCACTTGAGCCCAGGAGTTCGAGACCAGCCTGGTCAACATAGTGAAACCCCATCTCTATTTTGTATAAAAATATAAAGTAATTAAAATTTAAAAAAGGAGGAATGAAAATTATGTTTACTCAACTATGAAAAAAATGCTCAGGAGGAAGGAACTAGATCACAAAACTAAGATGTTGACTTGGTTACAAGGATGGGGATATTGTGGCTGGACCATATTTGTTTTCCTTTTTCTACGAATGAGCATGTAAGATAAATTTCTGGGCTGGGTGCAGTGGCTCACACCTGTAATCCCAGCACTTTGGGAGGCCGAGGCAGGTGGATCACCTGAGGTCAGGAGTTTGAGACCAGCCTGGCCAACACGGTGAAACCCTGTCTCTACTAAAAAAAAAAAAAAAAAAAAAATGGCCAGGCGTGGGGGCGGGCACCTGCAATCCCAGCTACTTGGGAGGCTGAGGCAGGAGAATTGCTTGAACCCGGGAGGCGGAGGTTGCAGTGAGCCGAGATCACGGCATTGCACTTTAGCCTGGGTGACACAGCAAGACTCTGTCTCAAAAAAAAAAAATTCTGGCCGGGTGTAGTGGGTCGCACCTATAATCCCAGCACTTTGGGAAGCCAAGACAGGTAGATCACTTGAGCCCAGGAATTTGAGACCAGCCTGGGCAACATGGTGAGACTCTGTCTCTAAAAAAATTTTTTAAAGATTTAAAAAATAGGCCAGGCACGGTGGCTTATGCCTGTAATCCCAGTACTTTGGGAGGCCAAGGCAGGCAGATCACGAGGTCAGGAGATCGAGACCATCCTGGCTAACACAGTGAAACCCCGTCTCTACTAAAAGTACAAAAAATCAGCCGGGTGTGGTGGCGGACACCTGTAGTCCCAGCTACTCGGGAGGCTGAGGCAGGAGAATGGCGTGAACCCAGGAGGCGGAGCTTGCAGTGAGCCAAGATCGCACCACTGCACTCCAGCCTGGGCAACAGTGCAAGACTCCGTCTCAAAAATAATAATAATAATAATAATAATGATTAGCTGGGTATGGTGTTGAGTACCTCTAAGTTCCAGTTACTCATGAGGCTAAGGTAAGAGGATCATTGGAGGCTGGGAGTTTGAGGCTGCAGTGGGTGGTGATCACACCACAGTATCTAGCCTGGGCAACAGAATGAGACCATCTCAAAATAAAAATTTTTTTTTAGTGAAAAAAAACTAAATCTCTCAGGGTTCCATTTCTAAGTAAGATAGAGTAAGCATAGTCTGTCTCTCCCACTGGCTGCAACTAAAAGCCCTGGAAATAATGCATCTGAGGACTCTGAAAAAGAAATATTAACAAGGCTGGGTGCGGTTGCTCATGCCTGTAATCTCAGAACTTTGGGAGGCTGAGGCAGGAGGATCACTTGAGGCCAGGAGTTTGAGACCAGCCTGGGCAACACAATGAGACTCTGTCTCTAGAAAAAAATTTTTTTTTTTTTTTTTTGGGTAGCAGCAGTCACAGTGGTGGCCAGAAAAGCACCTAAAACTCTGACAAAGCAGAATCCTTTCATCTGTCCAAAGCATCTGCAATCTGAAAGGTAGAAGAGGGGAATCTCCATTGCCTTTTTTCTCTCTTCATCCTGTCACCTGGCCCAAGAGTACACCCGCCATGGAGGGTACGTAACAGAGCAGGGAGACTCAAGGTCCCAATTTCTAGCTAAAGGGCCAGGAAAATGAGGGGTCTTGAAAGCTGGAGAATGTGGACAGGAGAGAGCTTGTGAAATAGATCCCATAAAGTTGCACATGAATTTGTAGGCTCACATGCATGGATCTGACCCTAAGTAGTATTCCAGTGAATGAGAACTGAACTATTATTAGGCAGAACACCCAGGTTTCAGACTGGTCACTGGGTGGCATAAGCTTAGGACTGTTCTGATTTACATGGCAAAGGCTTTGAAACTGAACTTGATCGGCCGGGCGCGGTAGCTCATGCCTGTAATCCCAGCACTTCGGGAGGCCGAGGCGGGTGGATCACGAGGTCAGGAGATGGAGACCATCCTGGCTAACACAGTGAAACCCCGTCTCTACTAAAAATACAAAAAATTAGCCAGGCGTGGTGGTGGGTGCCTGTAGTCCCAGCTATTCGGGAGGCTGAGGCAGGAGAATGGCGTGAACCTGGGAGGCGGAGCTTGCAGTGAGCTGGATTGCACCATTGCACTCCAGCCTGGGCGACACAGCGAGACTCCATCTCAAAAAAAAAAAAAAAGAAAAGAAAAAAAAGAAACTGAACTGATATTGGAACTACAATAGCCCACAGGAGACAGATGAGAATCGAACCGAAGAGGGTCAACTGCCTCCTAAAACAAAAACCTGACATTTTCCGTGGGATTTAAACAAGACCTATTCAAAACGCCTGGGATACAATCAAAATTACACACAAAGAACAAGGAAAGTCTGGACCCTGAGATGACCCAGATGTTGGAATTATCAGAAAAAGACTTTTTTTTCTCTCTTTTTTTTTGAGATGGAGTTTCACTCTTGTTGCCCAGGCTCGAGTTCAATAGCATGATCTCGGCTCACTGCAACCTCTGCCTCCTGGGTTCAAGCGATTCTTCCGCCTCAGCCTCCCAGGTAGCTGTGATTACAGGCACCCGCCACCACATCCAGCTAATTTTTTGTATTTTTAGAGACAGGGTTTCAACATGTTGGCCAGGCTGATCTTGAACTCCTGACCTCAGGTGATCCACCAGCCTCAGCCTCCCAAAGTGCAGGGATTACAGGCTAAATAAGAATTTTAGAACTAAGAAAATACAAGAATCAAGATTTGGAAATGATGTTTCTGACCTATTCCCTGGAAAATGTGAATGTTACTTTATATGACAAAGGAGACTGCAGATGTAACTTATGCAGATGTAACTGATTTTATTTTTATGTTAGTGGGCTCATTCTAATCACGTGAGTCTTTTAAAGCAGAGTGATTCTCTCTGGCTGGACTTAGATGTAACAGAAGGAAAAGTTAGAAGTATTTAAAGTGTGAGAAGAATTCAACCTATTTCTGGAGGGGGACACATAGAAAGCACCAGAATGTGGGCAGCTTCTACGGAGAAAAGGCCAGCCCCCAGCTGACAGCTAAGAAAACAGGGTCCTCTACCCTGCAACTGCAATGCACTAAATTCAGCCAAGAACCCAAATGAATGTGGAAGCAGATTCTTCCTCAGAGCCTCCAGGGAAAAACACATTTGGTTTTGGCCTTATGAAACGTGATTTTGACCTTGTGAGACTCTAAGCAGAGGACCTAGTCAAGTCCAATCAAGCTTCTGACCTATAGAAATTGTGAGAAAATATATGGATGTTGTTTTAAGCCACTAAGTTTGTGGTAATTTGTTACAGCACCAAGAATAAACTAATACATTATCCAAAATGAGCAGCAGAGAGAAAAAAAAAATTTTTTTTTTTGAAACACAGTCTCACTTTGTCACTCAGGCTGGAGTGCAGTGGCACGATCTTGGCTCACTGCAGCCTTGACCTCCTGGGCTCAAGTGATCTCTCACTTCAGCCCCAACAAATAGCTGGGACTACAGGTGCATGCCCCCACACCCACCTAGAGAAAATTTTTAAAAAACTGAATAGTCTCAGGAATTCACGGACAATGTCAAAAGGTCTAATGTTCATGTTATCAATGACACAAGTACAGGACAGTATGGTACAGAAAACAATATTTGAAGAAATCATAGCTGAGAACTTCTAGATTTTTGAAACACGAAATCAAGTGGCTCTGTGACCTCTGATAAGGATAACCGAGAGAAATCCATGTCCATATACATCATAATCAAACTGATGAGAACCAAAGACAAGGAGAAAATCTTAAAAAGCAGCTGGGGAAAAATAAAGCATTACCTGTTGGGAAACAATAGTTAGAATGCCTCTGGATTTTCTGAGAAAAAACTATGGGGGCCAGAAGGCATAGAACAATTTTTTTTTTTTTTTTTTTTTTTTTGAGATGGAGTCTTGCTCTGTCGCCCAGGCTGGAGTGCAATGTTGTGATCTTGGCTTACTGCAACCTCTGCCTCCCGGGTTCAAGTAATTCTCCTGTTTCAGCCTCTAATCTCAGTAGCTGGGATTACAGGCACTTGCCACCATGCCCTGCTTTTGTATTTTTAGCAGAGACGAGGCTTTTGCCATGTTGGCCAGGCTGGTCTCGAACACTTGACCTCAAGTGATCTGGCCACCTCGGCCTCCCAAATTGCTGGGATTACAGGTATGAGCTGCCACACCCGGCCTCAATTGCATTTCTATATAATAATAATGAGCAATTGGAAAAAAAATTTACAATAGCCCCCCCAAGTGAAATATAGTTTGAGACCCATTCATGGATCTCAAATCCAAAAATCTGAAATGCTCAAAATCTAAAACTTTTTGAGAGCTGAAATGACTATCAAAGGAAATACTCATTTAAGCATTTTGGATTTTGGAGTTGGCATGCTCAACTAATATTTGCTTCAGGTAAAGCAAATATTAACCTGAAAATAATCCAAAATATTTCTGGTCCCAGGCATTTCTTTTTTTCCTTTCTTTTCCTTTTTTTTTTTTTTTTTTTTGAGATGGAGTCTCACTCTTGTTGCCCAGGCTGGAGTGCAATGGTACAATCTCGGCTCACTGCAACCTCCGCCTCCTGGGTTCAAGCGATTCCAATCAAGCAATGGTGCAATCTCGGCTCACTGCAACCTCCGCCTCCTGGGTTCAAGCGATTCTCCTGCCTCAGCCTCCCAGCCTCCCAGCCTGGGATTACAGGCGCCCAGCTATAAAAGAAAAAGCACTTGGCTTCCACTGGAATCTGGAGCCACAGTTCGGTGTCAAACAGAGCAGCTGTGCTTTTGTTTCAAATGCTGTTTGCTGAAAACCTCTGGATCAGAAGAGCTGGTCTTGAGCCAGGTCCTTGGCACCAAGGGGATGTGAACAATCCTGAATTCCAGGGCCTACTGATGGAGTCCACTCGTTAGTCCCTTTGACACTGCCCCCTTATGGATCCCAGTAGTCAGCCGGGGTGCAGGTTTTCATAGTGATTCTAAACAAGGCTGCAATCACTGTTTAGAAGTGATTGGGGGAAGCTGGAATTGTGCTCCTTGTTTCAGGACCCCTAGATTGCACCCAGATTAAACAAGACGGAAGCTCTCAAAAGGCTCTAAGTCTAGGCCTCCTCCGAGGTAGGGTCTGAAAGGACTTAAACCATTTTTTTTTTTTTTTTTACACACAGGGTAACTTTTTGGAAGAGTACTTTGTAACAATGAAGGGCTGTGCACAGAAAGGAGAAATGCCATTATGAGGATGTGTGTGCCAACCTGGGACCAGAAGGGTGAAAGAGTCTATCATTCATGATGAGAGCTGCCATTTGAGCTAAGCACACACCATGTGCCAGGCACTATGCCAAGAAATTGTTGAATCTTCAGAATAACTCTGTGAGAAAAGGGCTGTCATTAGACAGATGAGGACACTGATGCTCCCAGGGGTCCAGGTCACATGAAGAGGAGGTGACAGGGCTGGGCCTTGGTCCGAAGCTCCAGCCTTCCAAGCCAAGGCCTGTGAGAGGAACCCCTGAGGCCTGATGTCAGGCTTGTTTTTCTCATGTGCCCTGGAGAAGGGGACCAACACCATCTTTTGTCAAAGTTTGGTGAGGGATGGCCAAGAGCTCTTTGAAACTTTGCCATGTACAATAGCACTCACAATTTTTTAAAAATTTTTTATATAGTGGTATCGGGGTACAGTGGCTCACCAACACTTTGGGAGGCTGAGGTGTGAGGATTGCTTGAGGCCAGGAGTTTGAGACCAGTCTGGGTGACATAGTAAAACCTCATCTCTATAAAAAAAGAAAAAAAAAGATGCGGGCATGGTGGCACACATCTGTAGTCCCAGCCACTCAGGAGGCTAAGGTAAGAGGATCACCTGAGCCTGAAAGGTTGTGGCTACAGTGAACCATGATCACACTACTGCACTCTGGCATGGGTGACAGAGCAGGACGGTCTCAAAAAAAGACAAAAAAAAATTTACACAGTGGAATGCTTTAAAAACTACCTTATGCAAAAGTACAATCTAGAAAACCAGAACTGGGCCACTTGTAGTGAAGGTGGAAGCAGAGGTGGCCTGGGACCACCCCCAGGATTCCTGGAGCACTGCCTGAAGGCCATTTATCTAGTAGACTGGCACTCACTGTGAGAAGCACAAGAGGTACCATGATGCTTAAGGCTCTGGCTCTGGGTGTGAAAGAACGAGGTGGAATTGTAGCAGATTCAATCGGTTTTGGGGAGGGCTGCAGGATTCCAGGCCTGCCATGTGCAATGGGTGCTGGCCTTTCTTTTAGGCACCATCTGCCTCAACCTATCCCCTGGCCAGCAGAGGCCTGTCACTCACAGGGCAGAAAATTTATCTTCACCATCTCACAATTAGTGAGTTTAATCTTAAAAAAAAATGGATTATAAAGTTAAAAGCTACAGCAACTCTTTTTTCTTGTGCTCATAAAAGGCATCATCATTTTTGTTTAATCATTTTTTCTGTATCAACAAAAGTAGAATGTTCAAGTTTGGATCTTGGTGTAGGATCAACAATAGATCTGTACCTCTGACTCCAATGCAGGGGCTGGTGGGATGGCTCACAGTGGAATCATCAAACGGACTTCCTTCTCATAGATGTCAGGGATCATTCCCATTGGAGAACTGACCATGTGCACAGTGTTCTTGCCAAACAACTGAAACTCATAGTGGATGAGCTGCTCCCAAAAGCCGCTATTGGGTCGGATGATGGGCCGGCATGACTTGGTCCATGTGTGGGCATCCAGCAGGGACATGGCGTGGTACTTCATGAGGTAGGCGAGGCACAGGGCAGCTGAGCGGCTCACACCAGCAGCGCAGTGCAGCAAAGTACGGCCCTGCTTCATCTCCACGCTGTGGATATGGTCAGCAATAGGGTCAAAGAAGTCACAGAGACGTGAGTCAGGGGCGTCAGCCACAGGTACCTGCAGGTACTGGATATCCTCATACAAGGTGTTCACTACCTCCACTGAGACATTGATGACCATGGTGATCTGGTTGCTAGACAGCATGAGCTTGTTGTTGGCGGCCACACCATTGCTGATATACAGGCTTTTGGTTATCTGTGAGAGGCCGCTGACTGAGGGCTGCCGGAACTGAACTGGGAAGGCACACGAGGGTGCTGTCATCAAGGCGGTGGGTCAGCAGTCAGCAGTCAGCGAAGCATGAAGGCTGCGTCTTTCTGCTAGGCTGTGTCCATGGAAAACTGCAGAGAGGGAGAGGATGTTTAGAGGGCAGGTGCCCAGAGGGCCAACTCTAGGGGATCCCTGGGAAATGGATGGATAGGCCTATAGCATTCCCCAAGGCAGTCCTCTGACCATCACAGCAGAATTACCCAGCAAACTCATTTAAAGTACAGATACCCAGGTCCCTCTCCAAACCCACAGAGTCAGACTCTCGGGGTGAAGAGCATGAATCTGCATTTTCAGCATGCTTCTCAGGTGGTCTAATGTGCACTGCCCTATAGGACAAAGGGCAAGTCCCCAAGTCTGGCACTTGAGGCCTCCCTTGAGGGGCCCCACAGCTCTAGTTGGGCAGATGACTTGTGTCCCTCGGCCTGTGCCTTGGCCTGATTCTCCATTTAAGCTCACAGAGCCCTTTTCTTGCTCCTCTTCCAAATTCTCTCCTTCCTTCCAGCCCTTCAGAGTGGTAACCACTTGTACAGTCTTCCTCGTCAGTCTTCTGACTTTATGCCCAAATCATAAGGCCCTGAGCCAGTGGCATGGAACCAGAGCCCACTGTGCTGGCAGTCACTGAGGAGGTTGGTATAAGAGTAGGGAGGGTTCCCACTTTCCCCCTCTAAGAACCATCTCTTTAAAGAGATAGGATATGCCCATGCGAAGCTGATGTCAAATACAAAGTCCTAAATTGTTAGACATGCTCCCGTACCTTGCCTCTGAAGAGGGCCTGGGAAAGGGAGTGGCTGAAAGCTTCCTGGAAGCCAGCATGATGGGCACCACAGCAACCCCAGGGGCAAGCACAGAGACAGCAGGGCCTTAGGAAGACCTGCCACACCTGCATCATGCTGCCTGCAGCAGAGCTGTGAAACGCACCCCAGGGAAGGGCAGACCCCCTGCCTTCACCCGCTCGATAGGTTCAGTCGCCGCTAAGTAATTGGCGTAGGGGTTCAGCCGCAAATCTGCTTCCTGTGCCGCTGACCGTGCAGTCCTTAGTGCTCCTCAGGTGCGGCCCGGGTGCCCAGAGCATTCGTTAGACTCTCGGACCTTCACTTTCTCAGTCTTAAACAAAGCTGCAAAACCCAGGACATCTTTATATGTCCCACTGAAATAGGGGTATTTGGATTTAGATCACACCTTTCAAGGCCAAGTGGCAGTCTTCACCAGGCACGAGAAATGAGGAGCCAAAGTTTTGTTTCCCTGCTTAATATATATTTCAGTGGGGCTGTGAGGATAAGATGGAGCCACTTAGTTTGGCTGTCAAGGCCATTTGTGACCTGGCTCCTGCCTGTCTCTCCAGCCTCTTATTAGGCTTCCCCATGCTCTGAAGGGCCTCAGGTGAACTGAGCCACTTACAGTTCCTTAGGGACAGCCTGTCCTCTCCAGCCAGTGGCCTTTGCCCCTGCTGATCTCTCAGTCTCTTTCCTTATGAACCCATCAGATCCTGATCTGTTCCATTCAGCAGAGGACTGCAGAAGTCTGAGGAGCCTTAAGATATCAACTCAAAGGTAACTGTTTTAAGGGAAATCTCCTTAGATCACACCCCTCCCTCACCTTTGACCAACTCTGCTCCAGGCTTTCTTAGCCCTATGTTCTCTCCTTCCTAACACTTATTGAAGATGTGGTTTTGCTCCGATCTGATTATTTGATTAATGTCTGTCTCCCCAAGAGACTGTGAGCCCTTCAGAGATATGACGGTGTCTGTCTTCACTCCCACTCTATCACCAACTAGTGCCAAGCGCTGTGTCCCAACAAGTAGGTGCTTGATAAATATTTGTTGAATGAAGAAATGACTCCCAACAGCTAAGACTCTGCCTTCTGAGAGGTTTTCTGGAAAGAATGAGTTCTCTGGCCGTGTGTCTCTAGAATTCCAGGGAGGGTCTGGGTGGGGATGGGGGTGGGTCTGAGGCTACCAAAGAGAAAGACCAAAGGTTGTATAGGCAAATCCTACCTGCCAATGCCCCAGACTCAAATGCATCAGGCTCATCCCCGGAAGGACAGAGAGGGCTGGCTTGTTACAGAGGTGATATGAAGGGCAAAGAAAAAGCCTCCTGAACCCAGATGGAAGTCTAAATGCTAAGGAATGTTCTGGATCCTCATCATCAGAAAATCCAGAGAGAAGTGAACTGATGTCCCCCCAAACCAGTGCCCAGTGGGTAACGGGAATAGAGGAATGTGCTGTTCATTATAGCCACTAAAAGTCTGCAGAAGTGACAATGCTCTTGCGGGTGAGGGTAGTGATGGGAGGAGTCATTTTCATGCTAGTTAAGAAATATCTATCAGGGCTGGGCACGGTGGCTTAAGCCTATAATCCCAGAACTTTGGAAGGCCGAGGCGGGCAGATCACCTGAGGTCAGGAGTTCAAGACCAGCCTGACCAACATGGTGAAACCCCCGTCTCTACTAAAAATACAAAAATTAGCCAGGCGTGGTGGCATGGGCCTGTAGTCCCAGCCACTCAGGAGGCTGAGACGGGAGAATTGCTTGAACCCGGGAGGCGGAGGTTGCAGTGAGCCAAGATCGCGCCACTGCACTCCAGCCTGGGCGACAGTGTGAGACTCCATCTCAAAAAAAAAAAAAAAAGAAATCTCTATCAGGCCCTATATTAGGTGTTGGAGATACTGAAATGTACAAGACAGGCATGGCCCCTTTTCTCAGGGAGCTCAAAGACTAGTGGGAGAAACAGACAGTAAACAGGCAATTACAGGCAGACAGAGCTTGAAAATAGGATAACAGTACCTACCTTAAAAGGATGTTTGTGAAATTAAAAGAGATAATCCACGTAAAGAGTTTTCTCAGGGCTTGGCATAGAGTAAGCCCTCTCAAAATAACTTATTTTTTCTTGCTTCTGATAGGGAAGTTAAAATGCAGGGCTCTGTGAAGGGGAAGTGTAAACAAGATTTCTTCCAGGTCGGAGCCTAGGGAGTCACAAAGGACCGCCTGAAGAAATCACAAGAGATCTAAAGAACGTTTAGCTTGAGGGAGAGGGAGGAGGAGAAAAAAACAGCAACTCGGTAGCAGTTCAGTTCACCACTTTACAGCCTATGAAGTCTTTGGCTTCCCTCATCTGGTTCGATCTTCAAAGCAACCTAATCAGACCGGCGTCTAGAGTTAATATTTCCATTTTACAAAAGAGGAAAGTGAGACACAGCGCGGAAAAGGACTTGTTCAGAACGAGTCATAAAGCAAGGAAGCCGATCTTTATGGTCCATTATGTGTGGGAAAAAAGAACAAACACCGCGGGGCGTTCGTGAAATACTAAGTTATAAACGTGGAACAAAGTCCAAGAGTTAACGAGAGCGAAGCACCACTTCTAGGGGTGGGCCAAGTAGGTTTCCTCGGGGAGCTGGCATTGGAATAGGCTTCTTCGCCTGCTTGGTGTCAAGACCCCCAAGGTCTTACCTGTCTCCCTCAGGCGGGTGGGCGGGTTCGTTCAGGAAGTAGCCGCTTCGGGAAGCCTTAGGCAAGGTTCTTCGGGAGAGAGACCAGTCATGATCCCGCAGCCTCAATCGCCGCTGGCCTAACGCTTTGGTTTCCACAGCAATGGGCTCGTCGCAGAAAGGAATAGCCTGTGCCGGGTCTTCAGAGAAATCCTGGCCTCGGCTCCATGCCCCTGAGCAGCCCCACCCTGGCTCAACCGGTTACCCGCCCTGCCGGCAAGCCGGGGTCACTGCAGTCCCCGTGGCGAAGCAGGGTCAGCTCAGCTCACCGCACCCCACTCCATCCAGCCCTGCCCATCTCTACGGCAACGGGCCGGGTCGACCAGGGCTGCAGCCCAGAGACAATCTCACCGCTTCCGTAGCCCCCCCCGGGCTCTGTGCGCATGTGTGACACTCCCTCCCCGGCCCCGCCCCCGTATGCGTCTCCCAGGCAACGCGCCGCGCGGGGCTCCAGGTTCCGCCCAGGGACTAACTCCAGGTCTGCGCGCGTCCAACGCGCATGGCCCGCAACCGTTCTCCGCGCGTCCAACGACCATGGCTTCCAACCGGCCTCCGTGCGCTCAACGACCATGGCTGCCAACCGGCCTCCAGTTTCCAACTGTTTCTCGAACAGGGAAGCCGCCATGACACAACTGACTACGCCCTCGTTCACAGGGGACCCGAGATCCTCCACGATTTACGGGACCGGCGCCACCTCGGGCTCGAACCACCCTCTCTATAGGGCCGCCGCTAAGTAATCGGCGTAGGGGTTCAGCCGCACAGCTCCTTCCCGCGCCGCGGACCGCGCAGTCGTTGGTGCTCTTCAGGTGCGGCCTGGGTGCCCAGAGCCTTCGTTAGACTCTCGGACCCGCAAGGGAGCCCGAACTCTTTCAGACTCGCTCTCCCTCAGCCAGACCTCGGCCCTTTTTCACACCCCAGGGGAGTCTGGATTTCTCATAGTCGTGGGCACCAGCCCCTTCCCAGTAGCTGTTGGGACTCCCTGAAGCCGGAACTCCCTCGCCTGGACTCCCGGGAGAACCTGGAATCCCCGTCTCCAGTCCACGTTTTCTCAGAATCGGTCCTAGCCCTTCAGTCTCCCAGGCATGACATCGTGTGGTCCCAGCGCCCTAGGTGGTGAGCTCTGACTCTCCTTAGAGCCTGGCGAGGCCGAGGTCCTCCCCAGCTCGAACCCATCCCACACTCCCCTTCTCAGCCTCTGTGTTCCCCAGTGGTCCTGGAAAAGCCCCCAGTTCCCTCTGCCTGGCCCCAATCCTCACAAACCCAATTACCCACGCTCCTTTCCATTCCATAACCCCCATCACTGCATCCTCCAGGCTCCCATCCATGGAGGACTTGAGGTGGAAAGCAATTTGGTTCAAAATGACCATTATTTATTACTTGAAAGGGAATATTTCCAGTTGTTGCCAGCCTCCTCCCCTTCTAGTATTGGTAAATTTTTTGCACCACTAAGTGGGTGAAGAGTTTTATGTGTCTTTAAATGTTTTAAGGATTTTTTTAAAAAAACAAAAAACTCTCAGGATTTGGGGGACTTTTGTGTTTGAGCATCTTGATCTCTAAACCAGCTTTTTCCATCACCTCATACCTAGGCTATGCATAGAGGTCAGAAAAATGTAAATGAGAGATTGAGAAGTTGGATTTTCATACTAGTTTGTAAATATAAAAATATTCACAACACTCCAGTTCCAAATAGGCTGAAAATGCATTAGAAAAACTAGTCCTTCAATATTTTTTATCCTTCTACAGTTGTCTTTTTTGACCTAGTTATAAAAGTAGTGTACACTTATAGAAAAATGAGGACAGGCATGGTGGCTCACGCCTGTATTCCCACCACTTCACTTTGAAAGGCTGAGGCAGTTGGATCACCTGAGCTCAGGAGTTCGAGACCAGCCTGGGCAACAGGGCGAAACCCCATCTCTACCAAAAATACAAAAAATTAGCCGGGCTTGGTGGCTCACCTGTGGTCCCAGTTACTCAGGAGGCTGAGGTGGGAGGATCGCTTGAGCCTGGGATGTGGAGGTTGCAGTGAGGTGAGATTGTGCCACTACTCTCCAAACTGGGCGACAGAGTGAGACCCTGTCTCAAAGAAATAAAAAGAAGACAAGACAGGCCAGCAGCATAAGTGGCTAGGGACAATCACTGTTAACATTTTGGTGTATTTTGATCAGAATCCATTCACATATATATATATGTTATAACATGCTTATGCTTAAAAAAGGATACATCACAAAAGTTCACTTTTTAGTAATCTGCTTTTTTCTCACATCTGATATACCACCCGTCTGTTTCATACACAATTACATGTATTTTATTTTATGACATACCAAAATTTATTCAATTGCTTCCATATTGTACATTTTGTTTCTGCATTTTAGAAAGAAAATATGAACAATTTTTTTTTTTTGAGACAGAGTCTAGCTCTGTCGCTTAGGTTGGAGTGCAATGGCACAGTCTTGGCTCACTGCAACCTCTGCCTCCTGGGTTCCAGTGATTCTCCTGCCTTAGCCTCCTGATTAGCTGGGATTACAGGCGCTCACCACTACACCTGGCTAATTTTTGTATTTTTAGTAGAGATGGGGTTTCACCATGTTGGCCAGGCTGGTCTCAAACTCCTGACCTCAAGTGGTCTGCCCACCTTGGCCTCCCAAAGTGCTGGGATTATAGGCCTCAGCCACTGTGCCTGATCCTGAAGAATTATTTTTAAATGGGCAAAACCATTTAAAGGTATTTATTTCTAAGACTACTTCATGGTGTAACCAAATTATCAAAAAGTGAAAACACAGTGCCTAGAAGTATATCCACTCTTCACCATTTCCTCATTTTGACCAGATTGTTACATTTTCACCTGGAGTACCTGGTTCCATTCTACCCCACCCCACCCCATCTTTCACCTCTCACCTTTCAGAGTCTCCTAAAACCCCTGTCCACCCCACACCTCCCTCACTTTTCTAAATTTTCCCCAAACCTTCTTATGGAATTCCCCTATTAACCAGCCTAACATCTGTCCAAACTCTTCATTTTATTTCTCCCTGCTTTGATCTATACTCCCCCAAGCCCCCGCCTCCCAGATCCCCTTTAGGCACAGGGTCTAGAGCAAGTGCCTCCCAAGCTAAACACCTCTCAAATTCATCCTTCGAACCCTACTCTACAACTTTTACTCCTCCCCTCTAAGACCCCTCTCTCCCATTTCCTTAAGAAAGATCCTTAAGAAGGATAATCAAGATGACTGCTTTTGGCTGGGTGGGCATGGTGGCTCTCACACATGTAATCCCACCACTTTGGGAGGCCAAGGCAGGCATATCTCTTGAGGTCAGGAGTTCAAGACTAGCCTGGCCAACATGGTGAAACCCCGTCTCTACTAAAAATACAAAAATTAGCCAGGTGTGGTGGCGCACGCCTGTAATCCTAGCTACTTGGGAGGCTGAGGCAGGAGAATCGCTTGAACCCGGGAGGTGGAGGTTGCAGTGAGCCGAGATTGTGCCACTGCATTCCAGCCTGGGAGACAGAATGAAACTCCATCTCAAAAAAAACAAAAGACTGCTTTGGAAGATGGTTCTGAGTTCCTGATAACCCTTGTGGACTGCACTGGGCACTTTTACAAACACAGAATTGCTTTTCTTCTGGGTGTCCATGAAACACCCCTTTAGCATATCTTTCCACAAGAAGACACTGGTTACTCCCTTGCTTCTCTGAAAATTGTGACAGAGCTGCACTTGTCCTAAGATACCTGGGGAAGCCTCAGCCACTCCCCCAGGACCCTGTCAAATCTGCTCTGGCCCTGGCCTCAGCCATCTGTAACCTGTAACCTGTAACCTGTATCACCTTTCCCTCCCTGCTCCAGCTTAATGATTCCAGTGAAGCAGCAGTGAAAAATGTTTTACTCATATAAAAAGAGCAGTTTATCTTGGGTGGTTTTTCATGACAAGCTCATAGCACAACGACTCCATGAGGTGGAGGTAAAGTAGCCACAAGCTTTTGCATTAGAGGGTGTTAGTGGCTTGACCCATGTTCATTTCATTCTCTCTATATTCTGGGGTATCATAGAGGTGATAGGAAGTCCCCAAGGTGCTCCAAGGCACGCCCCATTTTACAGAGGAGGCAATTGACACTCGGGGTTACTGACTTGCCCAAGGTGTCACACCTGTTCCTAGGCTAAGGAAGCTAGAAAGACTCCATGTCTCTTGGTTTTTTTTTTTTTTTTTTTTTCCTGAAAGCACATTATCTCTCTAGGGAACCCATGGATGGATTCTTATTTTCTCCCATACAAAGTCTTGGGTTCTAGGCTGGGTGCGGTGGCTCATGCCTGTAATCCCAGCACTTTGGGAGGCAGGACAGTCACTTGAGGTCAGGAGTTCGAGATCAGCGTAGCCAACGTGGCGAAGCCCCGTCTCCACTAAAAATGCAAAACTGATCTGGGTGTGGTGGCGGGTGCCTGTAATACCAGCTACATGAGAGGTTGAGACATGAGCATTGCTTGATCCGGGTGGTGGAGGTTGCAGTGAGCTGTGATTATACTCCAGCCTGGGCAAAAGAGCAAGACTTCGTCTCAAAAAAAAAAACAAAACAAGCAAAAATAAATAAAACCCCCAAAAAACTAAGGTCTTGGGTCCTAGAGTTTGAATCAGCGTTAACACCATCTTGTCAGTTACTTCCTTCGGGGATTATCCCCATTTTCCAGATGAGAACTTAGGCTCTTCTCCCACTTTTTGCTTATGGACAGGTAAGAGTTTGACTCAGGCTTATTGAAAAGCCTGAGTGCTGTCACCCTACTGTTCCATAGACCCTGATTGATGAACTCATTAAACCTGTCCTTAGGGCCTGCTTGGGACAGCTACTGTGTTGGGTGCTAAGAAGAGACAAATGAAAAAGATGGACACCAACAACATACTCATTTTTTCAAACAGAGCAGGAAGCCCAGGGTTGAGCTGCTGCCCCTTCTTGACTCTGTTGACTTCTCTCCATGTTCCAGGGTCAAATCTGGATGGGCCCACAGGAATCTAACATCGAAAACAGTTGGAGATCCTTAAGAGATGGTGCCAGATCCTCTTGAAGATCACAAAAACCAAAAGAAGAGCAGAGACCTGGGCATTTCTGCCTCTGCTAAACTTCCAGTGGTGTGATGTAGTGGAACTAGATGGGCAGGCCAGCTTTGTGTGACCTTGGGTGAATCACACTTCCTCCAGACTGTGCTTTCTCATTTGTAAAAATAGGATCTATTAAGATCCTCTCAGTGGCAGATAATATAAACTGAACTTGAACTAGTTCAAGCAAAATAGAGAAGTTGGGTTTACATAATCAAGGACGGACAGGGCACAGTCGCCAGTGTTTTAGGGGAGAGAAGCCAGGGGCTATACTGCCACCAGGTATGTCTTCCATTCTCTCTTCATTGTCTTTATATTGTATCTCATCTCGTCCCGTGCCGTCCCGTCTCGTCTGTTTGAGACACGGTCTCACTCTGTTGCCCAGGCTGGAGGCCAGTAGCATGAGGCTCACTATAGCTTCAACCTCCTGGGTTCAAGCAATCCTCCCACCTCAGCCTCCCAGGTAGCTGGGATTACAGGCATGTGCCACCATGCCCGGCTAATTTTTTGAATTTTTAGTAGAGATGAGCTTTCACCATATTGCCCAGGCTGGTCTCAAACTCCTGGGCTCAAGTGATCTGCCCTCCTCTGCTTCCCAAAGTGCTGGGATTACAGGCATATGCCACCGTGCCCAGCCCTTTGTGGCTTTCTGAACACCGGTATCATTATCAGGCTGGCTGAACCTGGGGAGCAGAGTCACAGGAAACCCTGGCCTGTAGACCACAAGGAGTACTTCCACTGCTGCTCCAGTTAGACAAATCCTGAAGAAGGACTCCAGTTGGCCCCAGTTGGTTCGTGGGCCCATCCCTGTTTTAATCACTGTGGCCAGGTGGTGTGGGGTGTTCTGAGTGGCCCATGATAGGTTGGGGGCCAACTCGGTGGGGAATGTTGTACACCTT
The DNA here is from genome assembly GCF_028885655.2 of Pongo abelii. NCBI lineage: Eukaryota > Metazoa > Chordata > Mammalia > Primates > Hominidae > Pongo > Pongo abelii. The sequence continues at coordinate 37,116,079 of NC_085929.1, forward strand.
AGGTGGGGCAAGGAACTGTGAACTACTCAACTGGAAGCTCCTGAGTTGGCTTTATGTATACCTGAGGGCTGTGCCAGCTTTCAGCTGTCCAGAAGCTTCATTTTACTTTATTTTTATTTTTATTTTTTTATTTTTTTTTGAGACAAAGTCTCCCTGTCACCCGGGTTGGAGTGCAGCGGTGCGATCTCAACTCACTGCAGCCTCCACCTCCTGGGTTCAAGTGATTCTCCTGCCTCAGCCTCCCGAGTAGCTGGGACTACAGGCGTGCACTACCACGCCTGGCTAATTTTTGTATTTTTAGTAGAGGCGGTGTTTCACCATGTTGGCCAGGCTGGTCTCAAACTCCTGACCTCAAGTGATCTGCCCTCCTTGGCCTCCCAAAGTGTTGAGATTACGAGTGTGAGCCACTGCGCTGGGCCTTGGAGTTACCTAGCTTAATGCCCACTTTTTACAAATAAATAGGCTCCCTGTGAGTCAAAGTATTTATGGAATGAATATAGTGTTGAGAGAGCTTTAGAGAAGAGCAATAAGGAGATCAGCCACTAGTGAAGATCAGGCCACCTGATAAAAACTTTATGACAGACCAGCTCAGAAAGCTGGGGTGCCAGAGATGGGAATCCATGAACATCTGCCAGTACTTGGATAACCTTTGAGTGTACCAGGAATAGTTGAAACTCCAGTCTCCCAAGAAAGACCAGCCACTCTAGTACTGGCAAAGGGATCTGCCCCAGGGCCACGATGACACTAGTGTGACCAGAGGAGAACTAGAAAATAGCCAGCCTACATGACTGTAAAACAATAGACGGAGACCAGCAGACAGCGGGGCATAACAAGTCCTCAGCAATCCTCATATTCCTTCCCCATGCGTCCCCTCTGTTCTGGTGAAAGGAGGTCCTGATAGTTCCATGGATGCTCACCTCAAAAAGGCAGGATCAAGCTAGCTTCCATGGTTAAGGTGAAGATTGACCTCTCGGTGCCCACTTGTCTGAGGTGACATGCCAGGTGAGGTGTGCTGGGACAGTGGTACCTTAGATGGGAAGGCCTCAGTAATGCTAGTGCCAGTGGTAAGGAGGTGTAGGGGAGGCATCAGAAGGACCTGGTTTAGGTGCTGTATCTACCACCAGTCAGCCGTGTGGCCTTGTCACCTCCTTGAGCCTCTGTTTCCTTATCTGAAAGAATGCCACAGTAGTAAGGGAACCTACCTCCAAGGTCTGGCATGAGGAGATAAAGTGCTCAGCCTAGGGCTCATCATTTCCAGTGACTGTCATCATGCTGGCTCCAGTGGCCTTCTAGTGGTCCCCACTCCCTGTTCTGCCTGCTGTCCAGACTACATCCTGATAGTCCCCACATTGTACCTTTATTTGTGAAGACTGTTCATCCGGAATGCCTCTTTAGCTCACTCTTCATCCTTCAACATTTGTCTCAATGCCATTTCCTACACAGCATTTTCTTTTTTTGTTCTTTGGTTTTTTTTGAGACAGAGTCTCACTCTCTCCCAGGCTGGAGTGCAGTGGTGCAGTCTTGGTTCACTGTAACCTCCACCTCCTAAGTTCAAGTGATTCTCCTGACTCAGCCTCCTTAGTAGCTGGGATTACAGGCATGTGCCACCACACCCGGCTAATTTTTATATTTTTAATAGAGACAGGATTTTACCATGTTGGCAAGGCTGGTCTCGAACACCTGACCTCAAGTGATCCACCTGTCTGGGCCTCCCAAAGTGATGGGAATACAGGCGTGAGCCACCACACCCGGCCTGCTACACAGCATTTTCTGACCTCCTCCTGTCTCCTGTCCACCTCTGCCCATAACCCACCTAAGTCATATGGGAACGTTTCCTCTCCCCTCTGAACTTGGATTACTTGTGGTTTCATTCTGCCTTGCAGAGTAGCTGTTTGAGCATCTATCCTGGCTCCTGATTAGATTGTACATTCTTTTGTTGGGGTGATCAGACCCAACACCAGGTCCCGGGGGCGACAAAGTCTGGCGGAGTCAAAGGAATGAGAAAAAAGTTTGAAAGAGAAAGTGGGACCAGGGGGTCATGGCGAGTGTGGAGGCTGCGAAGGCGCCGAGCTCCGGGAGCTCCCGCTATTTATTGGCGCTCAAACAAACAGGTGGTGAGGATGTGGGGGTTGAAACAGTGTATCAAGTGAATGAGAAACATATGGCTGCTTGAGATAATAGGAGTGCTAGAAGCAAAGGGCCGGCAAGTCTAGCAGACATGCAAGTCCTGCCTCACCTGCTCTCCCAACACTCAGTGTTTTTTCCAACATGCCTCCCCCTTCTCTTTTATGTAAAAACCGCCACAACTATCATTACTAGCATAAGGTGACCTCTTTTTAAAATTGATTGAGCAAGGCAATTGCAGGCTGTGTAGCGCTTAATTGCCGGTTGGTGATCCAGCTTCGTTTTTCTTAGCCCTTATTCAAAATGGAGTCGCTCTGGTTTGAATGCTTCCTACGTATCTCCCCTTTCCCTTTTACAAGAGGACCCTTAATCCTAGGGGTTGCAGAAGGATGAAGGTCCGTCTTCTGTAACTTCTTCATGCTGAATAGGGGCAATGATACTCCTGCCTACCTATTAGGGTCTCTTGTATTCAGGGTAGAGAGGATTTCACTCAGAAAGCATTGGTCCATTAAGCATCCACAGGTAAAACCTTGGCGCTCTAGCAGTTTCTCAGCATGGTTCTTACTGGGGGAACCCGGTCCATGGTTGTACACATCTTGAGGGCACCTACACGGTTTGTTCATCTCCTGCAAAAACACAAGCATACCCTCACCCCCATGTTAGTAAATCTACTGAAACAGAAGCAAAAACTTTTGTGGCTGTAGCCTCGAGGCATGCCATTGCTGAAGCATTTGTAACTCAGCTTCTGCCTCTTTGGTTAATTATCACGGGGTGAAACTTACCATAGATAAGGAGAAGCAGGCGCCTTATAACAGAGGGCACAGACGAAGCAAATCCAGATTTAAAAGCAATCCTTAAACCTTCAATTTGCGCTGTACAGGTGGGTCCACTAGATGCTGTGGTTCATGATCTTCAGATGTTTGGTGGGCACCCACACAGGCACTGATTGTCACCTGGAGAGACACAAGCAAATTCTCTTCCCCATAAAATTCTTTCCTTTTTCCCAGCTCTTTGTACGTGCATCCCTCCACCACATATCTTGTCCAACCTTTTTATTTTCCTTTTGTCTTGTCAGGTGTTGTTCAGCTGCAGTCATAGGTTGAATCACAGCAATAACAGCCCTTAGATCTGTTAACATTCTCCATTTCCCTGATTTTTTCTTAATGACAAATACAGGCTAATTCCAAGGGGAGAAAGTAGGCTCTATATGTCCCTTTTGCAATTGTTCCTGCACCAGTTCTTTTAAAGCATCCAGTTTTTCGTGTTTCAGCAGCCATTGCTCCACCCAAACCAGTTTGGCCATTAGCCAAACAAGAGGAGTGGGAGCTGGAGGCTCAACAATGGCTGCTCCTAGAAATGACACCCCAATCCAGTCTGATCTGTTTGCCTTTTTAATTCTAAAGGTTCTGATTGGCCATTTTTATGTTTTCCTAGTCCTTTTCCTGGGCGATATCCCATATTTCTCATCATTTGTCTACTATTATTACTATATTGATCCATAGGAATAGCTATTTCAGCATCCCATTTTTGCAATAAGTCTCTACCCCATAAATTGACAGGAATAGGTATAAATGATAGGCTGAAATATCCCTTTCTGAACATCTGGCCCTTGACATGGTAAAATCAAAGAACTTTGAAAAACTTCTGAGGCAGCTCCTACTCCAACAATACCAATGGATGCCTTTTGCTTAGGCCAGTGCCGGGGCCATTGATTTATAACAATAATAGAGACATCAGCTCCAGTTATCTACTAGTCCTTCAAAATCTTTTCCCTGAATAGTTACTGTGCAAATAGGTCTTTTGTCAGACACTTGATTAACCCAATACACAGACTTTCCTGCTGGATTAGTATTACCAAAGCCTCCTGTTCTTTTCACTGTACTCTTCCTAGTTTTATGTAAGGTAACAGCAACAATTGAGCAATCATTTTTCCTGGGGAGGCAGACCACGGAGTCGAGGAACTAATAACTAATTGAATTTCTCCAGTATAATCAGAGTCGATTATTCCCATACGTACAGTAACACCTTTTAAATTCAGACTAGACCTTCCAAATAATAGACCGACTGTTCCTGAGGGTAAGGGTCCCCTAACTCCCGTGGGGACCTTTGGTGGCTCCCTAGGAAGTAAGGAGATGGGAATTGTGCAGTAGACATCTACGGCAGTACTGCCTGCTGAGGCGGGGGACAACTGTTGTATGTTTGTAAGGGTACTGGCTGTGCCAGGTATGCCTTGGTTTGTTGAGGGGCTCGAGGCGGGCCCCTCTTCCCGTTTCCCGAAAGAGGTTGTCCATCTTTGCTAAATTTATAATGACACTGACTTTCCCAGTGAGTGCCTTTCTTACAGCGGGGACATACACCAGGACTTTTCTGTTGATTATGGTAGTTTTTGCCTTTTGATTTCCTTTTCTACATTCCTTTCTTGTGTGTCCAAATTGCCCACAATTAAAGCAAGAGCCTGAAAAACGGGGCATATTCTTTCCTACTCTTAAACCAGCCATAGTCTGATCTAAAAGACTAGCCTTATGTAAGTTACCTCCAATGCCATCGCAAGCCTTAATATATTCAGCTAAATAAGCCTTCCCTTTCAGGGGTCTAATAGCAGTTTGACACTATGCATTAGCATTATCATATGTACGAAGCTGTGTTAGAACATCCTGTGCTGTTTTATCAGTTATGGCTTTATACACAGCCTCTTGGAGCCAAGCAATAATATCAATATATGGTTCTTTGGGTCCTTGCCAGACAGAACTGAAAGAGGGATATTTTTCCCTTGTAACATTTATCCTTTCCCATGCCTGTAAGCACACAAAGTGCAGCTGAACAATGGCAACATCCTCCATTACTGCTTGATTTTCTAATCGACTCTACTTAGGGCCAACTCCCATTAACTGTTCAAAGGAAGCAGGCACAGGTGGCTGCACTTGTGTTTTCCCTTGCCTGAGTTTGAGCTTCATCAGTCCACCAAGTTTTAAACTGTAAATACTGAGACGGAGTGAGAACAGTTTTTGTCAAAGTATCCCAATCATATGGTATTAATTTATTATCAGAGCCATATTTTTAAATAAAGTTTGCACAAAAGGAGAGTTCGGTCCGTATTGACTAATGGCTTGCTTAAATTCCTTTAGTAACTTAAAAGGAAAAGTGGCCCAATTAGCTATATTAGCCCTGCCTCCCTACTGGATTATAGTAACGGGAAATTGCCATCCTTCAAGGTCTCCCTCAGCTCTAGCTTTTTGAATAGAATTTTGTATAGCACCACCAATTGCTCCAGGTTTTAATGTTGCAACTACAGGAGCAGTAAGTTTTTCAGCTAATTTATTTTCTTGCCAATTAAAGGGAGACAGAGGAGGTGGCCATTCACTTAATTCAGCAGGTGGAGCCGACAGGCTAGTAAAACGTTTTTCAGTTTTCCTTTCTTTCCTTTAATTTCCTCCGGTAGCTGTTCCTCACACTCAGAATCTGAAGTTAGTTTTTTACACTCATCCTCCTCTTCTTCATCTGAATCTGCCTCATGATCTGTTTGAAATGGCTCAAGAGCTGCCTTTATTGGCACCCACATTGACCAAACAGAAACTAGAATTTCTGCTCCCTCTTTATACGCCTTCTTAAAGTCTCTCCAAATTCTCTCCCATTCATTCAACTCCATAGTCCCTTGTTCAGGAAACCATGGGCAAAACTGCTTTACTGTACTGAAGAGTGATAACAAATTGTGAGTACTAACTTTCACGCCCCCCTCTTTGTAATAAATGCCTTAAGAAATCTAAATAAGCAGAATGTCTGCTTTCACTTTGTCCCATTGTCACCCTGGTTCTTCCCAGCGCTCAGCTTTCCCACTGAGCTTCTTTTAGACGTTTTTGGGTGTCCTTTGACAATGTGTCCTCCACTTTCACACGCTCTAGTGTTCCTTCACTGGGGTCTTTGTCGCCCCCACGTTGGGCAGCCAGGAATGTTGGGGTGATCAGACCCAACACCAGGTTGTGGGGACGACGAAGTCCAGCAGAGTCAAAGGAATGAGAAAGTTTGAGAGAGAAAGTGGGACCAGGGGGGTCATCTCGAGTGTGGATGCTGCGAAGGCCCCGGAGCTCTGGAAGCCCACGCTATTTATTGATGCTCAAAGAAACAGTTGGTTGAGGACGTGGGGGTTGAAAGGAAACAGTGTATCAAGTGAATGAGAAACATATGGCTGCTTGAGATAATGGGAGTGCTAGAAGCAAGGAGCCAGCAAGTCTAGCAGACATGCAAGCCCTGCCTCAGCTTCTCTCCCAACACTCAGCTTTTCTCCCAACACTGTTTGAAGGCAAGGACCAAGGATCCTCCAAGATTCAGTTCAGGCCTCTTTTCTTCTTTGATGCCGACAGCTGGCCCCAGTAGAAAAGGCCATTCTTTCCTGTGCTGCTGAGTCCCCACACCCCTGTCTCCACACAGAGTGCTTAGTGCACAACATCATTTGTTTGCACACTGTCGCTCCAATCAGGTTGTAAATGTCTTTTTTTTTTTTTTTTTTGACCGAGTCTTGCTCTGTCGCCAGGCTGGAGTGCAGTGGTGCTCACTGCAACCTCCACCTCCCAGGTTCAAGCGATTCTCTTGCCTCAGCCTCCCGAACAGCTGGGACTACAGACACGTGCCACCACACCCAGTTAATTTTTGTATTTTTAGTAGAGACAGGGTTTCACTATATTGGCCAGGATGGTCTCAATCTCTTGACCTCGTGATCTGCCCACCTTGGCCTCCCAAACTGCTGGGATTACAGGTGTGAGCCACCGCACCCAGCCGAGATGAGGTTTTATTATGTTGGCCAGGCTGGTCTTGAACTCCTGACCTCAGGTGCTCCGCCCACCTTGGCCTCTTGAAGTGCTGGGATTACAGGCGTGAGCCGCTGTGCCACCTGGTCTGGTTATAAATGTCTTTATGGCAGCAATGCTGACTTACTCATCCCTGCAATCACAATGCCTAGTAAATGGGGTAGTCACTCAGTGTTTTTTTTTTTTTCCTTTTTGAGACAGGAGTCTTGCTCTGTTGCCCGGGCTGGAGTGCGGTGGTGCGATCTCAGCTCACTGCAACCCCTGCCTCCCGGGTTCAAATGATTTTCATGCCTCAGCTTCCTGAGTAGCTAGGATTACAGGCATGCACCACCACACCTCACTAATTTTTATATTTTTAGTAGAGATGGGGTTTCGCCACGTTGGCCAGACTGGTCTCAAATTCCTGACCTCAGATGATCCTCCCACCTTGATGTCCGGAACTGCTGGGATTACAGGCGTGAGCCACCGTGCCTGGCCAGCAAAGTCATTTAATTCCTGCGGACCCCTAGCAGGAACAAGAAACAGGAACACTTTCCAGCCCAGCCCTTTGTTAAATTAGGAAGTGTTACTCTGGCTATTAGAATTCTGGGCCTGGTCCAGCAGCTGACTTTGAAAGTTTGCAGGCCTATGAGGGACAGAGCCAGGGGCAGGCCTTGGACTGGGACCTCCTGTCTCCCCCAGTAATGTCTCTCTGGGCTTCAGCTCTCCCACTTGCTCTTCAGGGACAGTGGGGCTGGTGGGTGGTTTCTGCACTTCCTTCCATTTCTCAGATCCTGAGATGTGGCAACAGAGCTTTGCACACACAATGCTTCACAAACATCTGCTGAGTGGAAAGGAACAAATCCTGCTCTGAGCAAAGCCAGAAAATCCAGGCTTATCAAAAATGATCACTCAGGGAGAGTTTTACTTAACTAATGTGTTTATCACTTTACAAAGTGACTCCCAGTGGTATTCCTTATCCAGTCTGCTCATCCAGCAGCATTTTCAAAGCTTCTGCCCCAAGCCATTGTCATTCAAATGCACCTCCCCACTGAGTCAGGTTGGGTCTCCCAGCTAATGGAAGTTCCCCTGTACAGGAGCTTGGCCAGGCACAGTGTTTCATGCCAGTAATTCCAGCACTTTGGGAGGTCCAGGCGGGAGGGTTACTTGAGGCCAGTAGTTTGGGACTAGCCTGGGCAACATAGCGAGACCTTGTCTCTACAAAAAATAAAATGAAAAATCAGCCTGATGTGGTGGCGTGTGCCTTTACTCCCTGCTACTTGGGAAGCTGAGGTGGGAGGATCACTTGAGCCCAGGAGGTCAAGGCTGCAGTGAGCCAAGATTGAACCACTGCACTTCAACCTGGTGAGAGCAAAACCCTATCTCAAAATAAAATAAAATAAATCTCCCTATGGTTAAAAAACACTCATCTTCCACTTTATCCAGTATGTGTTTATTTATTAATAGCTCCTCATATGTACCAGGCACTCTTGTAGGTGCTAGAAATCATCAGCGAACAAAACTGACTCAAATCCTTTGCTTCCATGGAGCTTGTATTTGAATAGTCTCGGGGGTGGTGGAGTAGGAAGAAAAGCAATCAGGTGAAACCGCTGGCTGCTGGAGTCTGATGCCTCTGGCTGAATGCAGGATGCCTCCTTTGGGCTTTATGGGGAGAACCCGGTTTACACAGTCTTTTCTCTGTGCAATCCTTTGGCCTCTGGAAATGCTGTCCACAGGACTGGAAGGCCATGTGTGTCCCTCCCTGCTGCAGTGAGGCTTCTTTTATCTGATGTGCATGGCCTCTGAAGTCAGATGGCTCTATTTGGAATCTCAGCTCTGCCTTGCACAAGAAAGTCATTTTGCCCCTCGGAGCTTCACCTTCCTCATCTGGAAACTGGGAATAATTGTAGTACCTACTTCATAGGCTTGCTCTGAGAACCCAGTGAGCTTGACAAGAACCTAGCCCAAGGCCTGGCGTCTCACGGGTGAATGGGAAGGGGGTTGTGTTGGCAACTGTCATTGTGCTGTACTTGGAGTTGACACATACAATTCAAGAGGCAGCCTGGTGCTGGGGAGTGGGCCTTGGAATAATAATCTAGAGGTGGGAGTTCGGCTTCTATGACTCCTCAGTTTGCTCTGAGACCCTGGGTAACATACATCCCCCACCTTTTTTTTTTTAGATGAAGTTTCACTCTTGTTGCCCAGGCTGGAGTGCAATGGCACGATCTTGGCTTACTGCAACCTCCCACTTCCAGGTTCAAGCGATTCTCCTGCCTCAGCCTCCTGGGTAGCTGGGATTACAGGCACCCACCACCACACCTGGCTAATTTTTTTTTTTTTTTTTGTATTTTTAGTAGAGATGGGGTTTCACCATGTTGGCAGGCTGGTCTTGAACTCCTGACCTCAGGTGATCCACCTGCCTCGGCCTCCCAAAGTGCTGGGATTATAGGTATGAGCCACCGCACTTGGCCCTTAAATGCCTTTTCTGAGGATTGGTGATCTGCTCTCTTCCCTCATATTCAGTTAATCCCTTAGGAGAAAGAAATTGGGTTGAGACAGATCCATATCCTCCAGGGGGCCTTGGAGCACCCCAAGCCAGCATGTGCCTGTTGGGAACCTGGTCGGGAGCAATGGTTGGTCACTGGGGCTCCAACCAAGCCCTCCCCAGGTACTTCTCGGGGGCTGAGTGCACTTGCTCCACAAGAATGAAATGGTCACCAGGAAGAATTGTTCCTTAGCTTTGTCATATTAGAGGGCTGGGAGGGCCTGATCCCCTGGAACCTGCCTTTCCTACCTGATTTCCCATACTTCTTCCCATGAGCCAAATCCCATGATTTCTCTCATTTCTCCAAACAGGCCCCTTGATTTTCCACCTTGGAACTAACTTTCTTCCTCCCTTCCTCCCTTCCTTCCTTTCTTGCTTTTGTTCTTCCTTTCTTCCATTCTTTCTTCTCTCCTTCCTTTAACCCCATCCCTCCCTCATCCCCTCCAATCCCCTCCCCTTCCTTCCATCACCCAGGCCAGAGTACACGGGCGTGATCATAGCTTACCACAGTCTGGAACTCCTGGCCTCAAGTGACCCTCCCACCTCAGCTTCCCAAGTAGCTAGGACTATGGGTATATGCCACAAAGCCCCACTAATTTTTTTACTTCTTGTAGAGACGGGGGGTCTCGTTGTGTTGCCCAGGCTGGTCTTGAGCTCCTGGCCTCAAGCAATCCTCTTGCCTGGGCCTCCCAAAATGCTGGGAGTACAGATGTGTGCCACTATGCCCGGCCCACCTCAGAACTTTTGATTCTACTGTTCACCCTGCAAGGAATATAGACTTACCCTCATTTCTACCTGAGGAAGGTCAGCTCAGACTCTTCGGGGCCTGCCCTGACATGAGCTCTGCCTTCCTAGACTAGACTCTGCCTGTCTCCCATCAGACAGGGAGCTTCCACCAGGCAGGGGCTGGACACGTTAGGAAAAGAGAGGCTTGGGTGGATAACCTTTTCTTTGTAAAAATTGCATTATGCGGAACCAACCATAATCTCTGGAGCTCTCAGGTAATTTCTATGGCAGTCCCCCTGATTCCACATTGCTTTGGAGATTCTGTATACTTCACTAAGGAATCACTGACTCCTCTGAAAGGTTTTCACATAAAACCTGTCACTATCACTCTAAGCAGAGGTCACTAATTACTAGTCCTCCTGGGGCCAATAGTGGGGCGTTGATTCGATCAAACACTATGCTTCTCATAGTGATGAATTTAAGTACTTTGGATGTGGTATACAAGCTGCAGTTAGCTGAAGATCCCACCACTGCCATCTTCCTAAATCCAAGTGCATTTAATCTCCCTGGTCCCTGAAGGCATGTGAGTTTGTGATTACTCCAAAGTGTTAGAACAGGGTCAGATGTGGTGGCTCACGCCTATAATAGTGCTGGCTCGGCCAGCACTTTGAGAGGCCGAGGCGGGCGGATCACGAGGTCAGGAGATCGAGACCATCCTGGCTAACGCGGTGAAACCCCATCTCTACTAAAAATACAAAAAATTAGCCAGGTGTAGTGGCACGTAACTGTAGTCCCAGCTACTCAGGAGGCTGAGGCAGGAGAATCTCTTGAACCTGGGAGGCGGAGGTTGCAGTGAGCCTAGATCATGCCACTGCACTCCAGCCTGGGTGACAGAGTGAGACTTCGTCTTAAATAAATAAACAAATAAATAAATAAAGTTAAATTAGGCTGGGTGTGGTGGCTCATGCCTGTAATCCTAGCACTTTTGGAGGCCGAGGCAGGCAGATCACGAAGTCAAGAGATCAAGACCATCCTGGCCAACATGGTGAAACCCCGTCTCTACTAAAAATACAAAAAAATTAGCTGGGTATGGTGGCGGGCGCCTGTAGTCCCAGCTACTGGGGAGGCTGAGGCAGGAGGATTGCCTGAACCTGGCAGGCGGAGGTTGCAGTGAGCTGAGATCATGCCACTGCACTCCAGCCTGGTGACAGAGCAAGACTCCGTCTCAAAAAGAAAAAAAAAAAAAAAATTAAAGGATTTTTTCCAGCCTATAGCCAGAAAGTGGCAGACCTGGGATTTGAAACTTCCAGACTTGTGCCTTTAGCTGCATGCTGCCCTCACTCCCACTTAGGGCCAGTTCTGAAGCAGGGTATGGTTCAAGCCACTCCAGACCTTTCCTGAATAAAATGAGACACACACCAGCATCTAGTTTTGTATCTGCGGCCACAAGCTCATAAGAGAACCTGTCTGGATTTTGGAATGAAGACCAGATGGCAGCTGGGAGACCTGGGTTTTTATCCAGTCAGTGATGTGACCTCGGACTCTGGCAGAGGGGGACGGTGATATTTGCCATCTCACAAGGCTAACCTCAGGTGGAAGTGATGGCTTGTGAGCAGTTCTGCAAAACAAGGATGACCAGCTACTCCAGAGCCTTCCAGCCCAAGGGGACTTTGCTCCTTGCCATCTTTTAGCTTTTCCTTCTCCTGAGCCTCTCAGGGACAGTCTGGCAGGGTTTGTTTTGGGTGGGCAGGCACCTTGGGGTTGGAAGCTCAGGTCTATATTCTTTTACTGCACAGGCAAGCAGGTTTTTGGACTAGAGAACCTTCTGTTTGAATATTGGCTCCCCATTTGCGCTCACGCGCGTGTGTGTGTCTGTGTGTGTCTGGGCAGGCCTCTTTAGCTTTGTGAGCCTTGATTTCTTCTTGCATAAACATGGGGGTTATGAAACCAATCTTACGGGGTTGTTTTAAGTGTGGGAAGTGATGTATACAAAAGGCCTAACATTTGTAAAACAGAAGCATTTTATAGTAATTTTCTTTTCTTCTATTCTTTTTTCTTTTCTTTTTTTTGAGATGGAGTTTCGCTCTTGTTGCCCAGGCTGGAATGCAGTGGCACGATCTTGGCTCACTGCAACCTCCACCTCCTGGGTTCAAGTGATTCTCCTGCCTCAGCCTCCCGAGTAGCTGGGATTACAGGCGTGTGCCACCACGCTTGGCTAATTTTTGTATTTTTAGTGGAGACAAGGTTTTGCTATGTTGACCAGGCTGGTCTCGAACTCCTGACCTCAGGTGATCCACCTGCCTCGGCCTCCCAAAGTGCTGGGATTACAGGCGTAAGCCACCGTGCCCAGCAGTATTTTTTTAATGGTTTGTTTGAATCAGGATTAAAATAAAGTTCACACACACTGTATCTGGTTGATATGTCTTTTTAAACTTTATAACATTTTCCAATTCACCTCCTATTCCTAGGCCATGCATTTATTGAATAAAACTTGTCATTAGGATGTAGATTTTTCTGTTTTTGGATTTGACTGTCTGACTCCTTGGGCCATTTAGCATGTTCCTCTGTCTCCTGCATTTTACAAGTACTGTTCAAACTAAAAACTAAACAGGTTTAGTTTTTTTGAATGGAGGGAGGTGGTATAAAAATAATCATAGGTGGTGCTGTTTTTCCTATGTGGTCACATGGGGAGGCACATAATATCCTGTTGCACTTTTTGTGATGCTAAGATCAACAGGTAGAATCAGCTGATGTCAGCCTGATCCTTTAAGACGTTCCCCATCAACCCCATCACTTAGTAACTATTGGTGATTATTTGATCCCTTACAGTATTTCATTAGGAGTTGGCAAATATCATTTTTTTCTAATTCTATAATTCCTTCTGCATTTATTATTTTTATTATTATTTTTTTGAGACAGGGCCTTGATCTGTCACCCAGGCTGGAGTGCAATGGCATGATCTTGGCTCACTGCAACCTCTACCTTCCAGGCTCATGTGATCCTTCCACTTCAGCCTCCTGAGTAGCTGGGACTACAGGCACATAGCACCATGCCCAGTTAATTTTTGTATTTTTTGTAGAGACGGGGTTTCACTATGTTGTTCAGGCTGGTCTCAAAACTCCTGGACTCAAGCAATTCACCTGCCTTGGCCTCCCAAAGTGGCGGGATTACAGGTATGAGCCACTGCGCTCGGCCTCCTTCTGCATTTATTCGCTAATTATTCATTTATTTTTTCCTTCATAGAGATGGGTTGTCAGTATGTTGCCCAGGCTGGTTTCAAACTCCTGGGCCCAAGGGATCCAGCTGCCTTGGCCTCCCAGTGTTGAGATTACAGGCGTGAGCCACTGCACCTGGTCTAGCTAATTCTTCTATACACATTTTTCCTTCATGAACTTTGTTACTATGAGATAGTTTGTACAACAAGGATAGGATACAGACTTAATTATTTCCCTTTATCAATTTTCACAATAATGAATTGGTACTGTGGTAACCTCCACATAGGACCAATAAGGTGGGTTTTTGTTTTAGTGGGTTTTTGTGTGTGTGTGTAACTTTAGGAACTTATGCATTTAATTTATGGATTTTTATATAGTTGATGTTTCAGCCCATTGCAATCATTATTCTTTTTTGCTCATATTCTTCCACCTCTGGCCACTGCGAGCCCCTTTAAGTTGGCCCCTGAGTGCTTTTGACACAACAGTGGTCTTGAATAGCCTCTTCACTTTCTGGCATGACAAAATGTCCAGGCAGGCTCATCTTGCATATTTCCTGCCCCAGACTTGTAGTTGGTAAAAAATCTCCTTTGGGCCGGGTGCAGTGGCTCAAGCCTATAATCCTAGCACTTTAGGAGGTCGAGGCAGGCAGATTACCTGAGGTCAGGAGTTCAAGACCAGCCTGGCCAACATGGTGAAACCCCGTCTCTACTAAAAATACAAAAAATTAGCCAGGTGCAGTGGCGCGTGCCTGTAATCCCAGCTACTCGGGAGGCTGAGGCAGGATAACTGCTTGAACCTGTGAGGCAGAGGTTGCAGTGAGCCGAGATCATGCCACTGCACTCCAGTCTGGGCGACACAGCAAATAAATAAATAAATAAATATATATATAAATTTAAAAAATCTCCTTTGTCCCCAGGAATCCTTCTTTCTGTAGGCTAAAGAGCATTCCTCACAGTGTGGTGTCCACCCAGCTCTGTTCCATCTCCTGTCTTACTCTTCCAGATATGATGAGCTATTTATTACTTCCCAGACAAGCTGTTCTTTCCCAACATAGGACTTAGAGTATGCTGGTTCCTTCACCTTGAATGCCCTTTCACTCCTTATCCCTTGGACTCAGTGCAAACGTTGTCCCTTCTGTGACTCCTTCTTCACTCACTCTGGCAGAACTAATGAAGATGGCAGGCCCTGTCATCTTTGAGAGCTTGGCCATTTATTGCAGCAGTCAAAACATATCCTTAAGTACTTGTTTACTAGACAGCTTCCTTCCTTAAGGGTTGCAAATGCATCTGATGCATACATAGCAGGCACTGAGCTTTGCCCATTGTGGTTATTTCCCAAGCTTGTCAACCTTGATCTCATCTCCTTCTGCTCTGGCCTCTGTTTAGTTCATTTCACCAAATATTTCTCAGAGAACCCTCTAGTAAATGACTAGAGAATATTTACTAAGCATTTACTATGTCAAATATGGTTTACATACATTATTTCATTACAACCTGAGAGGTAGTTGTATTATCCTCATTTTACAGATGAGCAAGCGGAGGCTCAGTGGGGTCACTGAAGGACCCACAGCAAGGGAGTGGCCGAACTGGGATTTCTTTAGTGGGTCTGACTCCCAAAACCCTAGATGTTCCCTCCACAACACTGTCCATCAAAATGTGCTCCATGATTCACCCACATGCAAAACCTCTGGGAAATCATTAAAATGCATGTTCCCAGCCAGGCGTGGTCCCTCATGCCTGTAATCCTAATACTTTGGGAGGCCGAGGCGGGTGGATCACCTGAGGTCAGGAGTTCGAGACCAGCCTGGCCAACATGGTGAAACCCCGTTTCTACTAAAAATACAAAAATTATCTGGGCCTGGTGGCGCATGCCTGTAATCCCAGCTGCTCGGGAGGCTGAGGCACAAGAATCGCTTGAACCCAGGAGGCAGAGGTTGCAGTGAGCCGAGATTGCGCCGCTGCATGCCAGCCTGGGCAACAGAGCAAGACTCCATCTCAAAGTAAATGAATAAATAATGAAATGCATGTTCCTGGCTGGACGAGGTGGCTCATGCCTGTAATCCCAACACCTTGGGAGGCCAAGACGGGAGGATTCCCTGAGCCAGGATTTCAAGACCAGTCTGGGCAACATAGGCTCCATTTCTACAAAAAAAATTTTTTTAATTAGCTGGGTGTGGTGGCACATGCCTGTAGTCCCATCTAGTCTGGAGGCCGAGGTGGGAGGACCACTTGACTCCTGAAGGTCAAGGCTGCAGTGAGCCATGATTGCATCACTGCACTCCAAACTAGGTGACAGAGTAAGACAGTCTCAAGAAAAGGAAAAGAAAAAAAAAAGCATGTTCCTGGATTCCACCTCTGACTTACTGGGGATGGAAAAGTGAATTTCTTTTTCTTTTTTTTTTTTTTTAACTAAGACGGAGTCTCGCACTGTCGCCGGGCTGGAGTGCAATGTTGCGATCTCGGCTCACTGCAACCTCTGTCTCCCAGGTTCAAGCACTTCTCCTGCCTCAGCCTCCCGAGTAGCTGGGATTACAGGCACACACCACCACACCCGGCTAATTTTTTAATTTTTAGTAGACAGGGTTTCATTATGTTGGCCAGACTGGTCTCCTGACCTCGTGATCTGCCCGCCTCGGCCTCCCAAGGTGCTGGGATTACAGGCATGAGCCACCGTGCCCAGCTCTGGAAAAGTGAGTTTCTAATAAACCTCCCTGGAATGATTTTAACAATTATTATCATTAATTTGAATCAGTGAAACATACACACAGTGAAACATACACAGTAAAACATACAAAAGGTTCAAAGTGTGAGTGAAAAGCAAGCATTCCACCTCATTTCCCAGTTGTCCAGTTCTGTCCCCCACTGCACCCCAGAGGCAATCACTTTTCCTTGGGGTGACTCACCACGCTGAAGTTTGAGGGTCACCGTCATACATATGGGATAGACCAAGATGGGGGGCTCTCTGCACTCCAGAGCTCACAGCAAAATTGCAGGTAAGACCACCATTCAAAGACAAGTGCCTGAGGAAGGGGTCTCAAAGTCACCAGCAAAGATGCCAGGGGCTCCTGTTCAGTGCATGTCTGCACCTCCTATTTCTAGGACCTTCCAATCTGCTTCCTTCTGGGGACTACTTCATGTAGGAGGCAGTCCCTACACAGGTTATCTTGTCACAAGCAAAGAACAGGAATGGATAGGTGGGTAAGGGGAGAGTAAGACGTGATGATGAACTAAGGGGAGCCTGCAGAGAGGTCTAAGCTTGAAAGGTCTGGACAGAAACCCAATATTCAGTCTTTCCATTTGTATTTCTGATTATTTGTAGTAACCATCAACTTTCGTCATTTGGAAAGATTCTTAAGAAAAAAAAATCACTGATGGCTGGGCACAGTGACTCACGCCTGTAATCCTAGCACTTTGGGAGGCCGAGGCGGGAGGATCACCTGAGGCCAGGAGTTCAAGATCAGCCTGACCAACATGGTGAAACCCCGTTTCTACTAAAAATACAAAATTTAGCCGGGCATGGTGCGGGCCGTGGAATCCCAGCTACTAGGGAGGCCGAGGGAGGAGAATCGCTTGAACCTGGGAAGCGGAGGCTGCAGTGAACCAAGATCACGCCACTACATTCCAGCCTGGGCTACCCAGTGAGACTCGGTCTCAAGAAGAAGAAAAAAAAAAAAAAGCGGAAAAAAAAAATTCGCTTATGTTTTAACCATTCTGGGGTCACAGCCTCCTTTGGGAATCCCATGAAAACTATGGACCTACTCTGGAAAAATGCACAGACAGGTAAAACTCCACAACTACTGCGAAAGCCTCACAGACTGCCAGCCTACCCAGGGATCCCAGGAGGTCCAAGTTAAGAACCCCACTTTGAGATGTTTCTTGCACTAAAACGCCTCGTTTACAAAAAGTCTTCCCATATTTGTTTAGAGAACCCGAACGATGTCGTCACTTGCAGCGAAGCGCCCTGGCATGAACCGTAGGCCAGCTGGCTCAGGAGGTGGAGGCGGTGGCGGCGACTTGGGGCCACTGCTTCTGGCGGCCGCAGGAGCGACCCACAGACAGGTAATGGCTGCCATGGGGGGCGGGGCGTCGTCTTTAGCCTTTAGCGCCCCGTGCTTCGTGCGCATTTCGTGGCCTCTGGGTGCCGTACCTGCTTCCCGCCCGGCTTTCCTGGGTGGCGGAGAGCGAACCCACCCCACCCTGGGTTGGGGGAGGGGGCGTCGGCGCAGGGTCCCGTGGGCAGAGCTGCGCTGGGAGCCGGCGGGCTCCGCATTCATCATTGTTCCTCCAGCGCCTGGCACGGGCTGGGCCGCAGCAGAGACCGTGGCCTGAAGCGCGCCATCCCCTCCGCGTTGCCCGCCCGCCCGCCGAGCTCTCCGCCCACAGGTGTTGCCAGGGCTCCTTCCACCGGCCGGACCGAGGGAGGACCCAGGGGCCAAACCTGGCCCGCGGCTGGCCGAGAGCACAACAGCCGGCGGGCGCTGGCGGGCGCGGGGCCCACGGGGCCGCGGAGGGACCCGCGCGCGCCCCCGCCTCGCGCCGCGCGCACGTGAGTGCGCCCCCGGCCCCGCCCCCGGCCTGCTCCCCGCCCCTACTGGCCGCTCGGCCGCGCGCGGGTCGGCAGGCTCTATGGGGAAAGCGGCCGCTCCGAGCCGAGGCGGCGGCTGTGGCGGCCGCTCCCGTGGGCTTTCGTCGCTCTTCACGGTTGTCCCCTGCCTGTCGTGCCACACGGCGGCGCCGGGCATGAGCGCTTCCACGTCCGGCTCCGGGCCGGAGCCCAAGCCCCAGCCCCAGCCCGTGCCCGAACCGGAGCGGGGACCGCTGTCAGAACAGGTGTCAGAGGCAGTTTCGGAGGCAGTGCCAAGATCGGAGCCTGTGTCCGAGACGACGTCTGAGCCGGAGCCAGGGGCTGGGCAGGCATCGGAACTGCTGCAGGGGTCGCGGCCGGGGTCAGAGTCAAGTTCAGGTGTAGGGGCTGGGCCCTTCGCTAAGGCCGCATCAGAGCCGCTCTCCCGGGCGGTGGGGAGCGCGCCCTTTCTCAGACCCGAGTCAGGATCGCTGCCAGCGTTAAAGCCCCTGCCTCTTCTGCGACCAGGACAGGCGAAGACTCCTCTTGGGGTTCCAATGTCGGGGACTGGCACGACCTCCAGTGCCCCACTGGCCTTACTGCCTCTGGACAGCTTCGAGGGCTGGCTTCTCAAGTGGACCAACTATCTGAAGGGCTACCAGCGCCGCTGGTTCGTGCTGGGCAATGGTTTGCTATCTTACTACAGGTATGGAAGCGCCAGGGTGGGACATGGGGGTTGGAGGGTGGTGATGCTGCAGGGATGGTGATGGAGGGCCTCCATGGTTGGGGGACACTGCCACTAGTCTAGAGATGTTTAGGGGCATGCATTCCAGCAAGCCAAGTCACACTTCTGGCCCGCCGCCAAGGGCTGGGGGCCCTGACCTCTGGCAAGGGTGAATGTGATCTGCGGACATGACCTCTGGCAAGCTTGGGTTTTTGGGCAAGTGGGGAGGTGGAGTAAGGGAGTGATCTGGGGCCTCAGTTCCCTTCTGCTTGGCAGTTGTGGGGCTTGGGGCAGCTAGCTAGAGTCAGCCCCTCAAAGTCCTTGCCCTTTCTGGTTTGGGAGCTAACATCGTTGTGTGTTTGGGATTGAGGGAGACAGTCACCTTGTTCAGTCCTTAGGACCCACACTCTTAGGAAGGGCTGCTTATTCTTCCCACCTGGGGCAGTTACTCCCACCTTTCCTGATGCCTCTGGTTGCCAGGCCTTGGGCTGGGCACCACAGACTCACAGATGTATTGGACACGGCTCCTGGCCTTCCGGAGTCCATCTTGGCATTTTGCAGAGAGCTAGGAAGTGTTTTGCTGCCCTCCTTTCTTATTCCAGACCCAGCACGGAATTCAAAATTGAAGTACAGTGGTGAGAGAGCTAACACTGTCTTCCCACTGAAACTGGTTGAAAGGAGGTTACTGAAGCCTCCCTTTGTTTTCTTACTGGCTCTTCCCTGGGTCTGCTTCCTGGGGATGGTTGGTTTAAGCCTTGAGAACTCAGATCAGTCTATGCCAGTCGTTCTCAAACCTGAGTGTGCATCAGCATTCCCTGAAGAGCTTGTTGGAACACAAACTGCTGGGCCTCCCCACTGAATTTCTGATACAGTGGGCCTAGGGGAAGGGCCTGAGATTCGGATTTTCTAATAACTTTACCGGTGTGGCTGGTGATGCTGGTCCAGGACCACACTCTGAGAAGCACTGTTTCATTGCTGCAC
Source organism: Pongo abelii (assembly GCF_028885655.2). Taxonomy (NCBI): domain Eukaryota; kingdom Metazoa; phylum Chordata; class Mammalia; order Primates; family Hominidae; genus Pongo; species Pongo abelii. The sequence continues at coordinate 37,135,738 of NC_085929.1, forward strand.
ACAAAAGGACCTTGACTTGCTGTTGTTGAAATTCAGGTCACTTCACTCACTTCATTCAGCCAACAGTATCCCTTCAAGTCACCCACTACAGGGTTTTGTTTTTTGTTGTTTTTGTTTTTGAGATGGAGTCTTGCTGTGTCGCTCAGGCTGGAGTGCAGTGGTGCAATCTTGGCTCACTGCACCTCCACCCCCCGGGTTCAAGCAATTCTTCTGCCTCAGCCTCCCGAGTAGTTGGGATTACAGGCGCCCGTCACCATGCCCAGCTAATTTTTTTTTTGTATTTTTAGTAGAGACGGGGTTTCACCATGTTGCCCAGGCTGGTTTCGGACTCCTGACCTCAGGTGATTCGCCTGCCTCGGCCTCCCAAAGTGTTAGGATTACAGGCATGAGCCACCGTGCCGGCCTGTCCTGTCTTACAAATGAGGAGTTCTGAGGTTTGATGGGGAGACACAGAGCCCATTATCCAAAGTCACTGGCCCAGTAGGTGGTAGAGAGGGATTCTGAACACCAACATCTGGACCTGTCCCAAATGTGTCCTTATACCCACTCACCTTTGAGTTCAGCATGTCTGTGTTACCTGTATTTACCAGGTACTACTAAACTGAAGAGTTAAAGGTAATGTTTATAAGTATAGTCTCCCACAGTGGCAGAAATGCCTGGTTTTAGTGGAAGTAAAACCTGATATCATGCTTTTGGGTTTTAATTGGAAGAGCAAAGATGTCCATCTTCTTTTTTTTATTTTTTGAGATGGAGTCTCACTCTGTCACCAGGCTGGAGGGCAGTGGTGCGATTTCGGTTAACTGCAACCTCCGCCTCCCAGGTTCAAGCAATTCTCCTGCCTCAGTCTCTCAAGTAGCTGGGATTACAGGTGTGCGCCACCACACACGGTTAATTTTTGTATTTTTAGTAGAGGCGGGGTTTCACCATGTTGGCCAGGATGGTCTTGATCTCTTGATCTCATGATCTGCCCGTCTCAGCCTCCCAAATCTTCTTTTCTTAAAATAAAATGTGTAGACGGTTGACATTTCAGAGTAATCTCAAATGTGCAGATTCTCTGGGTAACTAAGAAAAATTCTTACTGCTTGCTAATAATGTTGTGAAGATAAATGCTAGTTTTGTGTGGAGGAGGGAGTGAGAACAAGTTTCTTGTGTGTGTGCATGTACAGTCCAGCTCTGCAATTTCCTTTTCGGACTTTTCGAGATTCTAAGGTGGGTCAAATTGTTGCTGACCTCACCCGGGTATAATGAATGATTCCTGACATTTATACTATCCTGTTCCCTCATTGCATTCCATGCAAAGCTGGCCAGGAAAGGGGAACTGAGGCTGAATGAATGAACCTCAGTGGCCTCCCCCGAGGTGTCCAGCTTGCAGGCTGTGTGTCCAAATGCCACCAGAGATGAGTATATGTGCAGAAAAGGCCCATTTGAGGTGCAGCTGGAATTGCCACTTGAGATGTTTGACGCCGCTCTCCTGTCCCCACTTCTGATCTGAATCCCCCCTTCCAGAACAGGCCATCCTACCAGCTGGGATCAAGGCCTGAGCATCCTCCAGGTCTGTCACGTAACCCTGACAGCAGCAGGGTGGGTTTTCGGATGCGCCAAATGTGCCCAGTGCCGTGCATGTGTGTTATTTCCTCCAGCCCTCTCCAGACACCCAGCTCTCAGCAGTTGGCCAAATGGGTGTGGCTGGGGACAGAGGTGAGATTAGGTGCTTGTGAGTTGGAAATAGAGTGAAAGAATTTTTAAATTCATGATCTCTTTTTCTTGGGGGTTGGTAGAGTCAGGCTTACCTGCTTGGCAATGTGGCTGGCGAAGAAGGAATCAGGCCATTTCTCTTGCTGGCTTCCATTTTGGAAAGACCACTCTCAACTTTTTATTTTTAATTTTTTTTTTTTTTTTGAGACAGAGTCTCGCTCTTTTGCCAGGCTGGAGTGCAGTGGCGTGATCTCAGCTCACTGCAATCTCCGCCTCCCAGGTTCAAGCGATTCCCTTGCCTCAGCCTCCCGAGTAGCTGAGACTATAGGCGCACAGCACCACGCCTGGCTAATTTTTTGTATTTTTAGTAGAGACGGGGTTTCACCATATTGGCCAGGATGGTCTCAAACTCCTGACTTTGTGATCTGCCCACCTTGGCCTCCCAAAGTGCTGGGATTACAGGCGTGAGCCACCGCACCTGGCCAACTTTTTAATTTTTAACTAAGTGAAGCCTGGTGTTTGGAGAAAATGTGGGCGTCTATTTCTTGTGCCCCCTGCCATCCCATCCCACTTTCTGGCCTCCCCTCCTCCAGGATAGCAGCCACCATTCCTAATCCTGGTCGCCATCCACTTTTCTTCCCATTTTATTTAATTTTATCTCATCTAGGTGTAATTTTTAAGAGCCCATATTTTTTATTGCAGTTTTTTTTTTTTTTTTTTTTGAGACAGAGTCTTCTTCTGTGCCACTGCTGGAGCGCAGTGACACGATCTTGGCTTACTACACCCTCCCACTCCCAGGTTCCAGCGATTCTCATGCCTCAGCCTCCTGAGTAGCTGGGATCACAAGCGTGTGCTACCGTGCCCAGCTAATTTTTTGTGTGTTTTTAGTAGACACAAGGTTTCGTTATGTTGGCCAGGCTGGTCTCAAACTCCTAGCCTCAAGTGATCCACCCCCCTCAGCCTCCCAAACTGCTGAGATTACAGGCATGAGCCACTGCGCCTGGCTATGCAGTCATCTTTAACCTTATTTCAAAAAGGGTTTCTAATATATAGAGTATGTTATTTTTACAGGACTTGTTTTGACTATTGTATAAAGTCCAGGGTGCAAATGTAGCACCTTTTACTTATGCATTTTCCTAATGATGGATCACTACAAACATTCTTGTATGTGTGCAGGAATTTCTCTTGGGTATAATTTCTGGGTTGTAGAGAATTGTGAATGTTCATCTTACGTAATGCCAAACTGTTTCCCAAAGCAGTTGCACAAATTTATATTCCCACCGGTCATGAAAAAGAGATTCTGTGGATCCTTATCCTTTGCAACACTTGGTATTGTCAGTGTTGATTTTGCTAATCGAATGGGAACTGTGATCGCTCATTGTAGTCCTGACCTGCATTTCAATTTCCATTATTTTTACCTTAATAGCAAAAGAGTGGGGGTTTGGATTAAAATTTCTCCTTTCAATGTGACTTCCTCAGGTAATTCTGCCCTGGATTTTGCTCGAGAAACTCATTTGATTGCTTAAGTATATTCTAAGGAAGAAAGCACATTTTACCAATAGTTGGGCTTAATAACATTCATATTATTAAGAATTTTTAAAAATGCTCTTTATAAATATTATCACATGTAAAAAGTATTTCTATGAGATATGGATAATTGTTGGCAGATTTTCACTTCTTTCTGACAATGTGCTTGGAATATAAATAAGACAGAAGACAAGATTCTTTTTTTTTTTTTTTTTTTTTTTGAGATGGAGTCTCGTTCTGTCGCCCAGGCTAGAGTGCAGTGGCGCGATCTCGGCTCACTGTGACCTCTGCCTCCCAGGTTCAAGCAATTCTCCTGCCACAGCCTCCCGAGTAGCTGGGATTACAGAGGCATGCCACCACACCCAGCTAATTTTTTTTGTATTTTTAGTAGAGACGGGGTTTCACCATGTCGGCCAGGCTGATCTCAAACTCCTGACCTCGTGATCCGCTTGCCTCGGCCTCCCAAAGTGCTGGAATAACAGGCTTGAGCCACCGAGCCCGGCCTAGAAGACAAGATTCTTATTCCATTACTTGGCATTCTTAATTATATGTTTATTTGCATACTAACAAGGAGAATATAGGAATATGGTTTTTTGTTCAATGTTGGCTTTTTTTTTTAATTGCAGGAAGTTCCCTTTGAAAAAATTTATCCCTAGTTCTTATCTCACAGGGAACACGTGATTCCATAAAATTAGAGAATAATTCCTAAATGATACAGAATTTTCAAAGGTATTGTCATCAGCAAGTTTTTATGGAGAAAGTGTTCCAAACACAAGTTTTATTTACATTAATGACAACATTTATTAGGTTAGGCAAACTTCTGTTTTGTTGTATACCAGTTGTCTGCTTGGTGACATTATAAATGACATTTATTTCTCAGGAAATGATTTCAAACAGAAGCATTTTAAATAATTTATTTATTGTTCATACTGATCTATGCTTAGTAATGGCTAAGCCAGTTAGCAAGGAGTGCCTCCCAGAAATTAGCCTGGGTCTATAAGATAGATAGCTGCAGTCAAGTGAAAACAAATTTTGAAAGTCCTTGGCTGGGCACAGTGGCTCATGCCTGTAATCCCAGAACTTTGGGAGGCCGAGGTGGGCGGATCACCTGAGGTCAGGAGTTCGAGACCAGCTTGACTAACATGGTGAAACCCACCCCGTCTTTACTATATACCAAAAAAAAAAAAAAAAAAATTAGCTAGGCGTGGTGACGCATGCCTATAATCCCAGCTAGTCGGGAGGCCGAGGCAGGAGAATTGCTTGAACCTGGGAGGCAGAGGTTGCAGTGAGCCAAGATTGTGCTATTGCACTCCAGCCTGGGCAACAAGAGTGCAACTAAGTCTCAAAAGAAAAAAAAAAGTCCTTTGGCTGAGGAAGACCACTGAACACTTGGTGAGCTGCACCCATTTTGGGTCAGTGGCCAGGTAACAGAAGATGGCACACCAAGACATTGTTGCCTCTGGGATAGATTGTGTACTCACCCTTCCCATGAACTCAGTTCTCAAAAGCCAACTGCTGTGAAAATTGGGCACCGAGAAATATTGTACTGTTTTCAATGTCAATTTCTTTTTTCTTTTTTTCTTTTTTTTTTTTTTTTTTTGAGACAGAGTCTCGCTCTGTATCCCAGGCCGGAGTGCAGTGGCATGATCTTGACTCACTGCAAGCTCCGCCTCCTGGGTTCACGCCATTCTCCTGCCTCACCCTCCCAAGTAGCTGGGACTACAGGCACCTGCCACCACACCCGGCTTATTTTTTGTATTTTTAGTAGAGACGGGGTTTCACCATGTTAGCCAGGATGGTCTCGCTCTCCTGACCTTGTGATCTGCCTGCCTCGGCCTCCCAAAGTGCTGGGATTACAGGCGTGAGCCACCACGCCCGGCCTTCAATGTCAATTTCGATAATACTCAAAGGCTGGAGATGGAAAAGTCCATCCAGTTGCAAAGTGTCCCTGAAAACATGAAGTTGAGGGTGCAAGTGTGCAGGATTAGTCCTCACATAATGGGCTGGATACCCCAGAAGGTAGCTTTATTGGATTCAGCTTTAATTTGAAATTATTATTCATTGTTACATACTCTGAGACTGTTAGGAGGCCGAAAAGAAATGCACAGGTTGATCATATGTAAGCATTTGAAGTATATTTTCTTAGCATTTAGCACAGAGTTGTTGCAAAGAGGTGACAAATGGACTATCAGCATATTTTGGAGGAGCACAGTGCACACCAACATTCTTAGCAAGTTCTAGTGACATGAATTGTCATTTTCCCCACCAAACCTGCCTCCCCCTCCTAACTCTCCTCTTTCTATGAATAGCTGAATACCTCTGAGTCATACTTGCTGCCTCTTCCCTCCCTCTACCCTCCCTCATCCCACATTAGATGAAATTTCCAAGTCCTGCCTGTCTATCTCCTCTAGCTCCTCCTCTCCATCCCAGCTGCCGCATCATGGTTCAGGTCTGCCTTCTGCTTACCTGGTGTCCCAGCTTCTGTCCTGGACAGTGCATCCCTGCTGTGGTGCTAGTGTCCCACCTCCATGACCCTGGGCTTGTCTCACCTTCTCTAGGATTCTCTTTCAATAGTACCTTCTCTGCTGGGCGTGGTGGCTCACGCCTGTAATCCCAGCAGTTTGGCAGGCTGAGGCAGGTGGGTCACCTGAGGTCAGGAGTTTGAGACCAGCCTGACCAACATGGCGAAATCCTGTCTGTACTAAAAATACAAAAATTAGCTGGGCATGGTGGTGGGTGCCTGTAACCCCAGCTACTCAGGAGGCTGAGGCATGACAATCACTTGAACCTGGGAGGTAGAGGTTGCAGTGAGCCAAGATCATGCCACTGCAATCCAGCCTGGGTGACAGAGTGAGACTCCGTCTCAAAAAAAAAAAAAATAAAAATAAACAAAACAAAACAAAACAGTACCTTCTCCTGTGTAAGCAGATCCCTGTATTGAATATCTCCTGTTTGAAATACCTAGAGTAGCCCTGTACTGATCCAAAGAACCAGGTCTTCCTCCTTTGGGAATTTACAGGGTATGTCTGAGCTTCTCTGCAGATAACTTTGTGTCAAGGGGACACCATGGCCAAGTTTGGCATCTTCTTTATATTCCACATAGAGCCTGGAGTAGTACTTGCCACTGATACATCTCAGTAGCTTGGTTAGTCTGTTAATGGATGAGTGAGTAAATGAGTTAGAGTTGCCTGTGAGTTTTATGGGATTTCAGAAAGCCAAGTATGTTCATGTCAAACTTGAATTTTTCTTAATTTGTCTTCCATTTCAAAAACTTGTTTGCTGCAATAAGTTAACTGGGGAGATAAATTGGAGATTGTAGGCTTAAGCCAGGAGTGCAAGAAAAGCAACAGTGGGAATGTGGATATAATGTGTTTCTAGGTTTGAATGCGTTGCAATAGGCTACTCAGTGAACCAATATCTTATTTTTTTTTTAATTTTTTTAGATGGAGTCTCGCTGTATTGCCCAGGCTGAAGTGCAGTGGCACAATCTTGGCTCACTGCAACTTCTGCCTCCTGGGTTCAAGCGATTCTCCTGCCTCAGCCTCTGGGGTAGCTGGGATTACAGGTGTGTATCACCACACCCAGCTAATTTTTGTGTTTTTAGTAGACATGGGGTTTCACCATGTTGGCCAAGCCGGTCTCAACCTCTTGAGCTCAAGTGATCCACCCGCCTCAGCCTCCCAAAGTGTTGGGATTACAGGCGTGAGCCACCACGCCCGGACTTTTAGCTTTTTTTTTTTTTTTTGACTGAATCTCACTCTGTTGCCCAGGCTGGAATGCAGTGGCACGATCCTGGCTCACCGCAACCTCTGCCTCCTGGGTTCAAGCAATTCTCCTGTCTTAGTCTCCCAAGTAGCTGGGATTACAGTCACCTGCCACCATGGTCTGCTAATTTTTGTATTTTTAGTAGAGACGGAGTTTCACCATGTTGGCCAGGCTGGTCTCAAATTCCTGACTTCAAGTGATCTGCCCGCCTCAGCCTCCCAAAGTGCTGGGATTACAGGTTTGAGCCATCGTGCCTGGCCTGGCCTTATAGCTTCTAAAACTAGTTTTCTGTGCATCTGATGGTTTGCCTTGCACTGTTGGAAGCCAGCTGTTGATCAAAGAAGGGGCCTCTACCCTAAAATGTTAGATCCAACTGGATAATACAACCTTTTGTCTGTGGGGTATTCTGCAAGTGTCAGAGTGATTTCCAGTTTATGCTTTCAGTGCAGGAGTGCTGATGTTGCCATCCTGTTACATGGGGAAAAAACTGGAAGCACATGAACAGCACCAGGATTCAATCACAGTCTTCTGACTCAGCCCACGCAAAGGTGTCCACCCACCTCACACTGGGGAGACTCTTCTCTGGGGTCCTGGGTCGGAGGTCTCCAAGAGTAACCCCAGGCTCAATGACCCACTAGGAGGACTCACAGGACTCAGCATATGTTAATGGCAAAAACTGTGATTACCTTTGTACCAACCTGATAGTTGTACCCACAGCTATGCTTTATTACAATGAAAGGATGCAAAGAAAGCACAATGGCAAAGAAACAGAGTGAAGTCTGGGGAAAACCAGCTGCAAGCTTCCAAGGGTCCTCTCCCAGTGGAGTCACACAAGACTCGCTTAATCCCTCCACCACTGAGTTGTGACAACGCACGGGAAATGCTGCCAACCAGGGAAGCTCCTTAGAGACTCAGAGCCCAGGGTTTTTACTGGGAGTTCGTCATGTGGGCATCTTCTGTTTGGCACATACCCAAATTCCAGATTCCCAGAAGGAAAGCAGATTTTTTTTTTTTTTTGGAGACAGAGTCTTGCTGTGTCGCCCAGGCTAGAGTGAAGTGGTGCAGTCTCAACTCACTGCAACCTCTGCCTCCTGGGTTCAAGAGATTTTTGGCCAATTTTTGTATTTTTAATAGAGATGGGGTTTCACCATGTTGGCCAGGCTGGTGTCGAACTCCTGACCTCAGGTGATCTCGGCCTCCCAAAGTGCTGGTATTACAGGTGTGAGCTGGAAAGCAGATATTTGCCATAAATCACATCGTTTGTACAAACAGTATAGGTACAGTGAGCCACCCTTATCAGTTAGGGAATGGTAGGAAACCTCCCCAAATTCAAGCTCCCAGACACCAGCCAAAGGCCCCTTGGAAGCAGGCCTGTCAAAGAACGGGCAGTCTCAGGCCTGCTATATGAACTCTTTTCTGCACAAGCGTGAACTCCTTCCTCCTTGCAGACATCAGTGACGTCAGTCAGAGTAAGGGCTGGTTCAAGGAGAGTGAGTGCCCATACTTGGCTTTGAGTGATGGAGTGGCCTCTTGTCTCTGATCAGAGAAAGCCACATGCCAGTATTGCAGGGTGTCAGACACATAGCATGTCTGCTGCTCTGTGTACTGAGTGCCTGCTCTGTGGCTCTCCTGGCCCTGTGATTGGCGCTTGATTGCGTCACAGACACTTGTCTGATCTAGACCTTGTGCAAGGTCATCTGGCGGCTTGGTTTTTGCAAGTGACTGGGGTACACTTGCCACATGGACCCCTTCCTCCCCACTATTTTTGTTGCTGTTGTTGTTGAGATGGAGTTTTGCTCTTGTTGCCCAGGTTGGAGTACAGTGGCGCGATCTCAGCTCACCGCAACCTCTGTCTCCCGGGTTTAAGCAATTCTCCTGCCTTAGCCTCTCGAGTAGCTGGGATTACAGGCATGCACCACCATGCCCTGCTAATTTTGTATTTTTAGTAGAGTCAGGGTTTCTCCATGTTGGTTAGGCTGGTCTCGAACTCCCGACTTCACATGATCCACTTACCTTGGCCTCCCAGAGTGCTGGGATTACAGGGGTGAGCTACCATGTCTGGCCTCTCCAGTATTTTTGTGCCTTTGGTGGAGTGTCTGCTGTGAGTTCTTCAGCTGCTGCTACTGAACCTTCTACTTTTCTCAGGGAGAGTCTGTTAATCCAAGATTGGGGACTGACAAGAAGTCTGAAACGTTTGTGACAGTGAGCCTACACTAGTTTTGGTCATATTGTTTATTGATCTCCTGCAGTGACCACAATGTGCAAGGCAGTGTGAGTGACAGACCCACATACCACTGTCACACAACTGGAGTGGAGGAGGGGGAGGGAAGTGTGCACACACCCTGGTCATTCAGTAAGAGGCCAACAGGTTCAGGCAAAGTGCTTTGTGGGAGCCCCTGGATATTCGAACATGTGGCTTTCACTTCCCCTGTAGTCTTTTGGGATAAAGCTGGCAAACTATGTCAGTAAAGAAAGACAGGTCTATGAAAAGGCTGTGAGGTTCCCTAGAACAATATCAATATATGCTTATCCCAAGGGGAAAGAGAGGGGAAATGGGCCTATTCCCTGGATGACTGCTGGATGCTGACACGTGGAGAGAGGAGATGGTAAGAAACACCTCTGAACAAAATTGAAATTGGCAGCTTGGTGTGTGGTGAATCACACAGCAGGTGTCACCACACGGAGATGTGGCTTTAAGAGGCCCCTTTCATAATCATACACACGGAGCAAACTGTCAATAAGTTTTGGGGTCATGCTGGGTGCTGTACACTTTTTTTCTTTTATGTGTGATGCTTTGCCACGTTGCCTTACTTTTATTTTTTAAAAGTACTTGGAGTTCTGATTGCTTAGTGATGCTTCATTCCATTTGGCATCTTGTCACACGCGCAGCCACAGCTCTACATTTAATACCGATTTAACAATCTTGACTCACACCATTTGATCTGCATTGCTGGGCCATTGCCTGAAACCAAGAGGAGGGCAGATGGCATGGCTGAGCTTGCATAGGAAACTGCCAGATTGCATTGTCCTTTGAAGCAGCAGGAGGTGCCGCCTTCCTAATACAGTGTGTGGTTTCCCTGGGCTCACCAGATGAAGCCCTGACCCTGGGCGTGATAGTCACTGTCCTTCACAGCCAGGTCCTGCCTGTCTTTTCCCTATCACTCATCTTCTTCCAGCTTTGACCCTTCTTCTAACAAACTTGCCTTACTCCCCCTTTGCAAGCCACATGTGTTTCATTCCTCACTCCAGATCTTCCTGCCATCCCCTCAGCCAGAAGGACCCCTCCTCATTGCTGCTGAAATCCTAGCTGGGTAGGCTTAATCCCAGGGTCATCTCAGCATGGACCTATATGGATTTCCTGCAGTGATCTGGAGGAACTGTCCTTCCTTTGGATGCCTTTTTGTGTATTTCATTTGGCCATGCACCCCATCAGCTGGATATTCCTCCTTCTCTCTCAGTTAGATCAATACCTCCCTCCTCCCCACCGGAACATGGGGCCATGTCTTCTCAATGTAGTGTCCTCTAGAGTGCTGGGCCTAGGGTCTTATACTTGAAAGACTCTCAAATTTCAGTGAAGCTTTTTTTTTTTTAGACGGAGTCTAGCTTTGTCGCCAGTCTGGAGTGCAGTGGCGTGATCTCAGCTCACTGCAACCTCCGCCTCCCGTGTTCAAGCAATTCTTCTGCCTCAGCCTCCTGAGTAGGTGGGATTACAGGCTCGCGCTGCCACGCCCAGCTAATTTTTGTATTTTTAGTAGAGACGAGGTTTCACCATATTGGCCAGGATGGTCTTGATCTCCTGACCTCAAGTGATCCACCCACCTCGGCCTCCCAAAGTGCTAGGATTACAGGCATGAGCCACCACGCCCGGCCCTAAGTGAAGCATTTTTATAGAAAATGTACTTTTTTGGCCCAGTGCAGTGGCTCACACCTGTAATCCCAGCACTTTGGGAGGCTGAGGCGGGCAGATCATGAGGTCAGAAGATCGAGACCATCCTGGCTAACACGGTGAAACCCCGTCTCTACTAAAAATACACAAAAAAATTAGCCGGGCGCGGTGGTGGGCGCCTGTAGTCCCAGCTACTTGGGAGGCTGAGGCAGGGGAATGGTGTGAAACCGGGTGGCGGAGCTTGCAGTGAGTCAAGATCACGCCACTGCACTCCAGCCTGGGCAACAGAGCAAGACTCTGTCTCAAAAAAAAAAAAAAAAAAGAAAAGAAAATGTACTTTTTGTAATTTTGTGTTTTGTTCCTAGTATAAAGACCGAACATGCAACCTGAACCATTGCAGTAGCCCAGGGGGAGTCAATGAATTGCTAGGAGAACACAGTGACCACGAGGCTACACATGGCCCAGCTTCTTCAGCCCCTTTTCTTTTTTCTTTTTTTTTTTTTTGAGACAGAGTATCACTCTTGTTGCCCAGGCTGCAGTGCAGTGGTGCAGTCTTGGCTCACTGCAACCTCTACTTCCTGGGTTCAAGCGAGTCTCCTGCCTCACCCTCCCGAGTCGATGGGATTACGGGCACCTGCCACCATGCCCGGCTAATTTTTGCATTTTTAGTAGAGACAGGGTTGTGCCATGTTGGTCAGGCTGGTCTCGAACTCCTGACCTCAGGTGATCCACCCACCTCAGCCCCCCCAAAATGCTGGGATTACAGGTGAGAACCACCTCGCCTGGCTGTGCAGCCCCTTTTCTAAGGCTTACATGAGCTAAGAATATGTGAGGATATTGAGAGCTCATTGTATTAATGTGTATTTAAAATTATTTTGTTATGAAGAATTTTAAACATATATAAGAGTAGACAATAGCATAATGAAACCCTATGTACCCGTTACCTAGTTTCAACAATTATTAACTTCTAGGCCAATCTTGTTTCATCTCAGTCCCTCTCATATCATTTTAAAGTGAATTCTAAATATGATATTTTACCTGTGAATATTTCAGTATATATCTCTAAAGGATAAGGATTTTTTTTTTTTTTTTTTTTTTTTTTTTTTGAGACAGAGTCTCGCTCTGTCGCCCAGGCTGGAGTGCAATGGCATGATCTCGGCTCACTGTAACCTCAGCCTCCTGGGTTCAAGCTATTCTTCTGCCTCAGCCTCCTGAGTAGCTGGGATTACAGGCACCCGCCATCATGCCTGGCTAATTTTTTTATTTTTGTAGAGACGAGGTTTCACCATGTTGGCCAGGCTGGTCTGGAACTCCTGACCTCAGGTGATCCACCCGCCTCAGCCTCCCAAAGTGCTAGGATTAACAGGCATGAGCCACCGTGCCCGGCCAAGGATAAGGATTTTAAAAACATATCCACAGGCCAGGGGGGTTGGCTCATGCCTGTAATCCCAGCACTTTGGGAGGCCGAGGTGGGTGGATCACCTGAGGTCAGGAGTTTGAGACCAGCCTGACCAACATGGTGAAAACCTATCTCTACTAAATATAAAAAATCAGCCGGGTATGGTGGTGGATACCTGTAATACCAGCTATTTGGGAGGCTGAGGCAGGAGAATCACTTGAACCCAAGAGGTGGAGGTTGCAGTGAGCTAGGTTGCGCTGTTGCACTCTAGCCTGGACAACAAGAGCGAAAACTCCATCTCAAAAAAAAAATAAATAAAATAAATAAATAAAAACATATCCACAATACCACTATTACAACTAAAACAAATTAACAATAATTCCTTATCATCAGATATCCAATCAGTGTTCACAATTTCAGTGGTTTCAAATGTCATAAATGTTTTTTTTGGATACATTTGTTTGTATTGGGACTCAAGATCTACCCATAGAATTTCCCACAGTCTGGATTTTGCTGATGGCATTTTCTTGGTGTAGGTTAACATGTTCCTCTCTCCTCTGTAATGTCTTAGTTTGACAGATGGATCTAGAAAGTTGAATAGGTGGTGGTGTGTTCTTCCATCAGTAGTTGGTGGCTTCTCTTTTTTTGTGATGTTAGCAGCTAATGATGATCAGTGTTAGATTAGTCTAATTCTTTTTTGTTTGTTTGTTTTTTGTTTTTTTTGAGACAGAGTCTCACTCTGTCTCCAGGCTGGAGTGCAGTGGTGTAATTTCGGCTTACTGCAACCTCTGCCTCCCAGGTTCAACCAGTTCTCCTGCCTCAGCCTCCCGAAATGCTGGGATTACAGGCATGAGCCACCGTACCTGGCCAAATTAGTCTAATTCTTTAAAAAAAATTTTTTTTTTTTTTAAGACATGAGATCTTGCTGTGTCACCCAGGCTGGTCTGCGAACTCCTGGGCTCAAGTGATCCCATGCTTGGCTTCCCAAAGTGCTGGTATTACAGATGTAAGCCACCTCGCCCAGCCCAGATTAGTCTAATTCTATCACTTCATCCTCATTTATTGGCATGGATACTTTTTTTTTTTCTGAAATGGAGTCTTGCTTTGTCGCCCAGGCTGGAGTGCAGTGGCACAATCTCAGCATACTGTAATCTCTGCCTCCCAGGTTCAAGCAATTCTCCTGCTTCAGCCTCCCGAGTAGCTGGGATTATAGGCATGTACCACCATGCCTGGCTAATTTTTTTGGTATTTTTAGTAGAGTCAGGGTTTCACCATGTTGGCCAGGCCGGTCTTGAACTCCTGACCTCAGGTGATTCCCCCTCCTCAGCCTCCCAAAGTGCTGGGATTACAGGTGTGAGCCACCGTGCCCTGCCTCAGCAAGAATACTTCTACAAAGAGAAACTTCCCCTCATCTGCTACTCATTGGTCACTCAGAGGTGCAGTTCACACAGGAAGAGCAGAATCAGTGCTTGACTCTTTCCTGGTTTTTTTGTTTTGTTTTGTTTTCACAAATTTTCAAAATAATGAGTTGGTACTTCTCTTCTAGTGGTGGCCAATTAGTTGTGTTTTCTTAAGCATCATTACATTCTCATAGATATCAGCATGTTTGATGTGTTGCCCACTACTATCATTACCCTTAAAGATGCTCATGTTGTCCGGCCATGTCTTTAGTTAGTGGAAGTCTCTTCAAGTTCGCCCTAGAGTCCTTTGGAAGGACCCCTGATAGAATTAGGGTTTAATAGCTTCCTTGCTGTCTGGCTTGAAAACATGTTCCAGGCTCTTCTTGTACTTGTCTTTTTTTTTTTTTATATATGTATTTTTTGAGACAGGGTCTCACTCTGTCACCCAGGGTGCAGTACAGTGGTGCAATCTCAGCTCACTGTAACCTCCACCTCCCAGGTCCAAGCGATTATCCTGTCTCAGCCTCCCTAGTAGCCGGGATTACAGGCATGTGCCGCCACGCCAGGCTTATTTTTGTATTTTTAGTAGAGAAAGCGTTTCACCATGTTGGCCAGGCTGGTCTCAAACTCTTGACCTCAGGTGATGTGCCTGCCTCGGCCTCTCAAAGTGTTGGGATTACAGGCGCCTGCCACCACGCCCAGCTAATTTTTGTATTTTTAGTAGAGACGGGGTTTCACCTTGTTGGCCAGGCTGGTCTCAAACTCCTGACCTCAGGCTATCTGCCCGCCTCCCCAGAGTGCTGGGAATACAGGCGTAAGTCACCACGCCCAGGCTTGTACTTGTCTTGTCCCAGGCCTGGAGTCAGCCATTTCTCCAAGGAGCCACATTTCTTTTTGGTGGGAAATAGTGTTTGAAGATCATAGTCTTGATGCCATAAGGGGTCATTGTCACCCAGTTGACCATTGTTTCTAGGTCTTTTTAGTGTATAGAGCTAGGAAATATATATATATTTATGTATGTTTGTTTTATAAAAGCTAGGAAATATCTATATTTTGTTTTATACAGACCTAGAAAATATATATATTTATACAGTGTTTGATACTATATATATGTACATACATATATATATACAAATACATTTATATCCTAGCTCGGTATAAAACAAACATACAATATGTTTGTTCTCTTTAAAGATAGAATATATTATCAGTTCATACTGGTATTCTCAACACAAAATTAAGACCAGCCCGGGCTCAGTGGCTCAGGTCCGTAATCCCAGCACTTTGGTAGCCAAGGTGGGTGGATCCCTTGAGTCCAGGAGTTTGAGACCAGCCTGGGCAACATGGCAAAACCCCATGTATACAAAAAATACAAAAATTAGCCAGGCATGGTGGTGTGTGCCTGTGGTCCCAGCTACTCAGGAGGCTGAAGTGGGAGGGTCACTCGAGCCTGGGAGGCAGAAGTTGCAGTGAGCTAAGATCACATCACTGCACTCCAGCCTGGGTGATACAATGAGACCCTATCTCAAAAAAAAAAAAAAAAAAAAAAAATTAAGTCCACAGTGTTTTTGCTTAGGTAGAACTCATTTTCTCTATGTTTCATCTCCTTGCTGAAGCCCACCATGGTGTCTGCCTGGTCCCCTTTAGCTGGGGTGGGTTGGTAATCATCATCATCCCAGAGCCGGCTTGATGACATAGGTCTCTGGAGACCTATAGAAAGATCTTTGTCACTTTATTCAGCTAATGCTTAGACTCCAGGCTAGGTTTCATACATCTCTCCCAGAGGTGCTCATGTGACACGAAAGGTGCAGGCCAACACTGGTGTAATACACAGGATAATGCAAGTGACCCAAAGGGAGATCAATGGCAAGTGGGTCCATGCGGAAGCAACTCTTTGAGAAAGACAGAGCGTGTCAGACTGTTTCAGACCCTGTTCTCCAGATCTCCTTTACCATTGGTAATTTTTACCTCCAGCTTCCTCCTTACCCTCCTCCTCTTTCTTCTCCAAACCTTGGGACTTGACCTAACCCTCCCACCTCACCTTTTCCTCCCACCTGGCAGAATGACATCTTTGTTCCTGTAGAGCAGTACATCAGCTGTGAGAGGAGGAGCCCAGGAAATTCTTGTTGAACTGAAATGTGCTCAAGCCTTCCCACCTCCTTCATTTGCCCTGGGAGGAGAGTGCCAGATGTGCATTTGTTGGTTCTGGGTCCTTTGAAAGTATTAAGTAAGGATGTGGATGGCCATTTCCATGAGGTCAGGGCTCCCAGCTGCTATGGAACCTCAGAATCCTCTCTCATCCTTTTGCACATTGTATGAAATGAAAAGCAGGAAAACTGATCAGGAATAGAATATTGCAGGAAATAATCTTTTGTATGTGTATGGATCTACTTCATCACACTTCCAGTCTTCGTGACCTGGGAGGGAACTGGAGCATCCACGATCACCCTCATTTTACAGATGGGGAAAACAAGGCACAGAAAATGTAGTTGCTTTGTCTAAGGCCCAGCAACTTGCATCACTGTTCATCATTTCTGTCCATATACAGGTTGTATGTTGGGGTCATTATGGACATAACCTCAGCTCTTTATTCTTTTATTTATTTATCCAGCAATATATCTGTCTAGTGCCCTCTATGTGCCAGGCCTGCTTCTTGGGCTGCCAGTAAAGGAAGGAGCCCTGGTTTTTTGGTTTGTTTTTGTTTTGTTTTGTTTTGTTTTTTGAGATATAGTCTCACTCTGTCACCTAGGCTGGAGTGGTGCGGTGGCACCATCACGGCTCACTGCAGCCTCAATGTTCTGCACACAAGCAATCCTTCTCCACCTCAGCCTCCAGAGTAGCTGGGACTACAGGCGTTTATCACCACACTTGGCTAATTTTTTTTTTTTTTTGAGGCAGAGTCTCACTCTGTCGCCCAGGCTGGAGTGCAGTGGCGCGATCTCGGCTCACTGCAAGCTCCGCCTCCTGGGTTCACGCCATTCTCCTGCCTCAGCCTCCCTAGTAGCTGGGACTACAGGCACTCGCCACCATGCCTGGCTAATTTTTTCTATTTTTTTAGTAGAGACAGGGTTTCACCGTGTTAGCCAGGATGGTCTTGATCTCCTGACCTCGTGATCTTCTCACCTCGGCCTCCCAAAGTGCTGGGATTACAGGCGTGAGCCACTGTGCCCAGCCTATTTTATTTTATTTTTATGATTTTTTTCTTTTCTTGCTAACATGGGTTGGGAACCAATGAAGTATTTTATTTTATTTTTAAAATGTTATTTATTTATTTATTTATTTATTTATTTAGACAGGGTCTTGCTCTGTTACCCAGGCTGGAGTGCAGTGGCATGATCACAGCTCATTGCAGCCTCAACCTCCCAGGCTCAAGTGATCCTCCCACCTCAGCCTCCCAAATAGGTGGTACTACAGATGCACACCACTATGCTTGGCTAAGTTTTAAACAATTTTTTTAGATACAGGGTCTTGCTATGTTGCCCAGGCTGGTCTCTAACTCCTGGGCTCAAGTGATCCTCCCATCTTGGCCTCCCAAAATACTGAGATTACAGATTTGAGCTGTTACACTCAACCTAAAGATGTTTTCATTGACACATCATAATTATATGTATTTTTGGGGTACAGGGTGATATTTTGGCTCCTGTACAATGTGTAATGATCAAATCAAAGTAATTAGCGTATCCATCACCTCAAACATTTATCATTTCTTTGTGTTGGGAACATCCAAAATCCTGTCTTCTGTTTATTTGAAAATATACAATACATTATTATTAACTGTAGTCACCCTACAGTGCTGTAGAACACTAGAACTTATTCTTCCTATCTAGCTGTAATTCTGTATCGATTAACCAACCTCTCCTTCTCCCCTACTTCCCTCTATCCTTCCCAGCCTCTAATAACTACTATTCTACTCTCTACTTTTATGAGATTGACTTTTTCAGCCTCCACATGTGAGTGAGAACATGCAGTATTTATCTTTCGTGCTTGGCTTGTTTTACTTAACATAATGTTCTCTGGGCTCATGCATGTTGTGCACATACAAGATTTCATTCTTTTTTAATGGCTGAATAGTAGTCCATTGTGTATATATATCACATTTTCTTTATCCATTCATCTGTTGGACACTTAGGCAGATTCCATATCTTGGCTATTGTGAATAGTTCTACAATAAATATGGAAGTGCAGATATCTCTTCAACACACTGATTTTTTTCTTGTAATTTTTTTTATCGTAGTAAAAAACACATAACGTAAAATTTACTATCTTAACTATTTTTAAGTGTACAGTTCAGTAGCATTGTGTATTTCACGTTGTTGTGAAACACATCTCCAAAACGTTTTCATCCTGCAAATATGAAACTCTATGTTCATTGGACAACTTCTCCCCTTTTCCCCTTTCCCTACCCCTGGTCACCACCATTCTACTTTCTATTTCTTTTTATTTGAGACGGAGTTTCACTCTTGTTGCCCAGGCTGGAGTGCAATGGTGTGATCTTGGCTTACTGCAACCTCCACCTCCCGGGTTCAAGTGATTCTCCTGTCTCAGCCTCCCGAGTAGCTGGGACTATAGGCACCTGTCACCATGCCCGGCTAATTTTTGTATTTTAGTAGAGATGGGGTTTCACCACGTTGGCCAGGCTGGCCTTGAACTGCTGACCTCAGGTGATCTGCCCGCTTCGGTCTCCCAAAGTGCTTGGATTACAGGCATGAGCCACTGCGCCCGGCCCACCATTCTACTTTCTGTTTCTATGAACTTGACTGCTTTCGATACCTCATAAAATGGAATCATACAGTATTTGTCTTTTCGTGACTGGCTTAGTTCACTTTGCATAATGTCCTCAAGGTTCATATGAGTCATAGCATGTCAGAATTTCCTTCCTTTTTAAGGCTGAATAATACTCCATTTTGTGTATAGACCATATTTTGCTTATTCATTTATTATTAAAAGTCAATGGAGATTTCAGTTGCTTCCTCTTCTTGGCTATTGGGAATAGTGCTGCTGTGAACGTGGATGTGCAAATGTCTCGAGACCCTGCTTTCAATTCTTTTGGTTCTGTTTTTTTTTTTTTTCTTTAATTTTTGAGATGGAGTCTCGCTCTGTCGCCCAGGCTGGAGTGCAGTGGCACAGTCTCAGCTCACTGCACCCTCTGCCTCCTGGGTTCAAGCAATTCTCTTGCCTCAGCCTCCTGAGTAGCTGGAACTACAGGCATGTTCTACCACTCCCGCCTAATTTTTGTATTTTTAGTAGAGATGGGGTTTCACCATGTTGGCCAGGCTGGCCTTGAATTCTTGACCTCAAGTGATCCACTCACTTTGGCCTCCCAAAGTGCTGGGATTACAGGCATGAGCCACCATGCCCAGCCTTCTGTTGTTTCTTTTGGATATATACGCAAAAGTGGGATTGCTGTATCATATGGTAGTTCTATTTTTAATTTTTTTAGGAATCTCCATACTGTTTTCCGTAGTGATTATACCATTTTACATTCCCACTGAAAATGTTTCTTTTTTTAAAAATTTTATTTTGTAGAGATGGAATCTCGCTATGTTACCCACGTTAGCCTGGAACTCCTGGGCTCAAGGAATCCTCTCTCCTCATCCTCCCAAAGTGCTGAGATTACAGGCATGAGCTACTGTGCTTGGCCCAACAATGTTTCTTAAAGGTTCCAGTTTCTCTACGTCCTTGCCAATGATTTATTTTCTGTTTTTGTTTTGTTTTTGTCTTTGGTTTTGATAGTAGCCATCCTAATGGATGTGAGATGATATCTATTGTGGTTTTGATTTGCATTTCTGTGATGGTAAGTGATGTTGAGCATCTCTCTCTCTCTTTTTTTTTCTTTTTTTTGGCCGGGGAGGAGGGGACAGAGTCTTGCTTCATTGTCCAGGCTGGAGTATAGTGGCATGATCATGGCTCACTGCAGCCCCAACCTCTGGGGCTCAAGTGATCCTCCCACCTCAACCTCCTGAGTAGCTGGGAGTACAGGTGTGCACAACACCACACATGGCTAATTTTTAGATTTTTTTTTTTTTTTTTTTTGAGACGGAGTTTTGCTCTTGTTGCCCAGGCTGGAGTGCAATGGCGCCATCTCGGCTCACTGCAACCTCCACCTCCCGGGTTCAAGTGATTCTCCTGCTTCAGCCTCCCAGGTAGCTGTGATTGATTACAGGTGCCCGCCACCACGTCCAGTTAATTTTTTGTATTTTTAGTAGACTCTGGGTTTCAAAATGTTGGCCAGGCTGGTCTCGAACTCCTGACCACATGTGACCTGCCAGCCTCGGCCTCCCAAAGTGCTGGGATTACAAGCATGAGCCACCACACCCAGCCTTTCTTTCTTTCTTTTTTTTTTTAACACAGGATCTTGCAGTGTTATCCAAGCTGGTCTCGAATTCCTGGGCTCAAGTGATCCTCCCACTTTGGCCTCCCAAAGTATCCCACCTCAGCCTCCCAAAGTATCGAGATTACAGGCCTGTGCCACCATGCCCAACCACGAGCATCTTTTCTTTCTTTCTTTTTTTTTTGAGACAGAATCTCGCTCTTCTCACCCAGGCTGGAGTGCAATGGCATGGTCTCGGCTCACTGCAACCTCCCCCTCCTGGGTTCAAGTGATTCACCTGCCTCAGCCTCCTGAGTAGCTGTGATTACAGGTGCCTGCCACCACACCCAGCTAATTTTTGTACTTTTAGTAGAGATGGGTTTTTGCCATGTTGGCCAGGCTGGTCTTGAACTCCTGACCTCAGGTGATCTGCCTGCTTCGGCCTCCCAAAGTGCTGGAACTACAGGCATAAGCCACCACACCCGGCTGAGCATCTTTTCATATGCTTGTTGATCGTTTGTATAACATCTTTAGAGAAATGTCTGTTCAAATCCTTTTTTTGTTTGTTTGTTTTTTTGTTTTGTTTTGTTTTTTGTTTTTTTTGAGACAGAGTCTCACATGGTTGCCTGGGCTGGAGTACAATGGTGCAATCTCGGCTCACTGCAACCTCCGCCTCCCAGGTTCAAGTGATTCTCCTGCCTCAGCCTTCTGAGTAGCTGGGATTACAGGTGCCCACCACCACGCCTGGCTAATTTTTTGTATTTTTGTAGAGATGGGATTTCACCATGTTGACCAGGCTGGTCTCGAACTCCTGACCTCAAGTGATCTGCCCGCCTCAGCCTCCCAAAATGCTGGGATTACAGGTGTGAGCCACCGTGCCTGGCCCCTTTGCTCATTTTTTAATCATTTATTTGATTTTTGTTGTTGAGTTGTAGAAGTTCTTCTTACATTCTGGACATTAACCCACTGTCAGATATATGATTAGCAAATATTTTATCCTATTCCATAAGTTTCCTTTTTACTTTGTTGATTGTGTCCTTCAAGGAACATAAGTTGTGTCCTTCGATGTAGTCCCATTTGTCTATTTTTGCTTTTGTTGCCTATGCTTCTGGTGTCATATCCAAGAAATCATTGCCAAATCCAATGTCATGAAACTTTATGCCTATGGTTTTTTCTAGGAGTTGTACAGATGTTACATTTAGGCATTTAAATCTATTTTGTTTTAATTTTACTGTTTGTGTGTGTGTGTGTGTGTGTGTGTGTGTGTGTGTGTAGAGACAGGGTCTCGCTATGTTGCTCAGGCTGATCTTGAACTCCTGGCCTCAAGTGATTCTCCTACCTCAGCCTCCCAAGTAGCTGGGATTACAGGCAAGAGCCACTGCACCTTGCTGGGTCTTTAATCCATTTTGAGTTAATTTTTGCATATGGTGTGAGATAAGGGTCTAACTTCATTCTTTTGCACAAGGACATCCAGTTTTTTCAACATCATTTGTTGAAGAGACTGTCCTTTCCCCCATTGAGTCGTCTAGGCATCCTTGTCAAAGATCATTTGACGCAGGGGAAAAATCAAGGCCTTTTGAAAAATGCCTACACTAAGGGGAAATGACACATGTTTTACTGTCCAGCCTGCAGCTGTGCCATCCAGGACCAGATGGGAAGTTACATCCAGGAAGGTGGACCTCCAAGGTCCCTTCTCACATCTCTAGGCTCTGCTCACTAGCTATACAGCCCTGTACTTACAAAAGAATTATTGCCATAGCCTGTAAGAAGGTAGATGGAAGTCAAAAGCAGATCCTTAGGTTGCTGACAAAGATTGCTGGTTGAGACTCATATTTTGACACTTGGAGTCTCCTTATTCATCTTCTGTTCATCTCAAATATGTGCCAACATGACTCCCCCTCAGGACTGGCCTCATCTCTGCCTCTCCAGCATCATCATCTCCTGCTGATCCCTTGCTCTACTGTGACACCTCAGTGACAATGGGCTCTGTGTGCATTCTGACAGGCGAGGGTGGGCGGGAGTTAGAATCGAGTCCTCAGCTCACCTGTGCTCCTGGATCAATCAACTTCAAAACACATTGCCCAGCGGTGATTTAAACTCAGAGGTTAAAGCAGCAGTGGTTTACTCTTGCTTGAGGGTCCGCAGATGACCAGGGCAGGTCTCCTTCAGGCAGTGGCACTTGGGAGTAAGCTAGGAGGTGTGTCTTCCTGTTGTGATGGCAGAAGTACAGGAGGGTAAGCGGGGGTCACAGCATCCCAGCTTGAGCCTGCACACCCTCACTCCATTCCACATTCCATTGGCTGAATCAAGGCATGTGGCCCTGTCCAATATCAGTAGGGTGGGAAGATATCCATTCCCCATTTTAGAGGATCCTGCAAAGTCCAGTGGCAAAAGTTGTGGACTTAAAATTGTAGCTCAGGGATGGCAAAAAGAATCAGGAGAAATGCTTCAGTCTGTCACAGCCTCTAACCTCCCTTCTAACGATCACACCCTGTAGCTTCTTTATCTATAGAATAAGAGGACTGGGCTAGGTGATGTCTGGGGTTCTTTCTAGCCTTACCTTTCTGAAAATTTGATGGGAAACCATCTGGAAGGAGGAGGAGGAGAGATGAGATATCTAAGATGACCTGTATGCTTGGCACTGGGCTTGACACATCAAAGGACTCGGGAAATGTCTGTTGACTTAATGGCTTGGAGATCTGAGTCCGGGAGGCCAGGAATCTGGTGACTGACCTGGTAGGGAAAGAATGGGGGATGCTTTAGCTGGGCCTCAGGTGTTCACTGGCCTTCCTGCCCCTCGGGCCACAGGCCCTGGGCACTGCTGTTGGAGTTGCAACTTTACAACTTCGGAGTTGCAGTGACAGCATCCGGGTGCTTGTCTCCCTTTTTTTTTTTTCTCCTGCCATTACTAACAGATTTGTTGCAGAAATGGCCTGGGCCCTTGCTCCTGAGCCCTGGGGCAGCATGGGAACAGGGCTGATGGTGTGTTCTGGTTCTCAGACTTGGGAACCTTGCGGGCAGACTGAGTGGGGACATTTTGCTGAGTTGTTCATGCACTGTGACAAGAAAGGCACCTTCTTTGAATTTTTTATTTTTAGAAAATAAAATTATTTTGCTAGATACAGGCATGGAAGCAATTTTCTTCTTTTGAATCCTGCAGTTCTCCTAAGTTTGAATTTATTTTATCTTTCAGCTTACTAAGACTTTGCCTTCTAGAGATTGGATTAGAGTGTTCTTAACCTTGAGCTGATTCCCGTTGTGCCTTCTCTCCAGCCTGTACTTACCTGAGTGCCTCGCAGTCCTCTTAACCTTATCCCTGGCTTCAGGCTGCTGCCCTCCTCACTCACCTTCTCTTTCAGCCTTAGTTTGTGCTCAGTGGCAGTATGTCATTATGTGTGAATGTGCAGCTGTGTGGCAGGACCAGTAGCTCATGTTTTGTCTGTTCCCTCCCAGAAGTCCCAGCCCACAATAAATCAGTGTTCAGTAACTGATAGCCAGCCACACACTGCATAGATGTGCCATGAATGGGAAGCTGATTAGATTTTCCAGGTCCCTGGAAAAGTTGCATGGTGTGGTGGCAGAATAATCTCTAGGTAGGAAAGGAACTTAAAAGTCACCAAGGCCAGGCACAGTGGCTCACACCTGTAATCCCAGCACTTTGGGAGGCCGAGGTGAGTGGATCACTTGAGGCCAGGAGTTTGAGACCAGCCTGGCCAACATGGCAAAATCCCATCTCTACCAAAAATACAAAATAAGCCGGGTGTGGTGGCGCACCCCTGTAATCCCAGCTACTTGGAAGGCTGAGGCATGAGAATTGCTTGAATCAAGGGGGCAGAGGTTGCAGTGAGCTGAGATGGCACCACTGCACTCTATCCTGGGCAACAAAGTGAGACTCTGTCTCAAAAAAAAAAAAAAAAAGTCACTGAGCCAGAGCCAGGATAGCTTGAGGCCACGAGTTCAAGACCAGCCTGGACAACATAGACCCCATCTCTCAAAAACAAACAAACAACAACAACAACAAAAAGTGCCGTCAAGCCAACCATCTCTCTGTTCATTGACTTCTTCCCATAGCATCCCAATCCCCTTATCACCTCTCAGGTAACAGAGAGCAAACCTCTAAGACAAGCTGATTGTTCCTTAAACAACTCTGAATGTTAGAAAATCCTTCTTCTGTTGAGCTGAGATAGGTTTCCCAGCAACCTCTGTCCTCATTGGGATATTTCTCTGTCCCACACAGCTGGGGTTATCCCTTCCACATGGATGTACTTTTCATCTTCAGAGAGGCTGTCTCAGTGTTCTTGTGTATTATGTGTTGCCACATAACAAATCACCTTGAAATTTAGCACTGTAAGACAACAATAAGCATTATCTCATTGTTTCCATGGATCATGAATTCACCCATGGATGACTAATTGGGGTGATCCTGAGTGGACTCAGGATCTGTCATGAGGGCTGCAGTCATTTGAAGGCTTGATTGGCTGGAGACACCACTTCCAATGTGGCTCACTCACACGCCTGGCAAAATGGTGCAGGCAATTGGCAGGAGGCCTCAGTTCCTCACCCTGTGGATTTCTCCAAAGGGCCGCTCGAGCGTCCTCACAACATGACAGCTGGCTTTTCTAAGGGAGAGTGAGCCAAGACAGAGTTAGGCAGGAACCCCAGTGTGCCTACCCTGAAATCCACACTCAATATCCTCTTAGTTACACAGGTGATCCCTGGTCAGTGTGGGAGGAAAACACCACATGTCCATGACTTTCGCTTTCCTTATCTGTCAACAGCCCTGCTTGGCTATTTGAAACAAAAAGGGAAGAAGTACTTGGCAAACTGTTTCATAAGTGTAAGGGATATTTTTTAATATAAGGGTTTTGCTAGTAATGAATGCTTAACTAATGAGACCCTCCTGTTTAACTCCCATATTCCTGTTTAACAGGAAGGCAGGACTGGATTTGCCAGAGGATGAGGAAGACATAGTTGAGGCCTCCTTGGGGAGCAGCCAGGTTGTGGAACCTTGTCGTGGGAGACCCTTCTCTGCTGATGGAGTCCTTCCCTTGCTCAGTCCAAATGGTGGATGGGAGGCCCAGCACGGTGGCTCATGCCTGTAATCCCAACACTGTGGGAGGCCGAGGCAGGCAGATCACTTGAGGTCGGGAGTTCGAGACTAGCCTAGTCAACATGGTGAAACCCTGTCTCTACTAAAAATACAAAAAAATTAGCCAGGCATGGTGGCGGGTGCCTGTAATCCCAGCTACTTGGGAGGCTGAGGCAGGAGAATTGCTTGAACCTAGGAGGAAGAGGTTGCAGTGAGCTGAGATGCACCACTGCACTCCAGCCTGGGTGAGAGAGGGAGACTCCATCTAAAAAAAACCCAAAAAACCAAAAACCAAAAAACAAACAAAAAAAACCCAAAAGACAGATGGTGCATGAGAGAAAGAAGGTCACATGTCATTGGTTGCTGGGTGCTATGGGGGCCCGGAAGACTAGCTGCCCCATGGAGGCCAGGATCTCATCTGTCTCATTCACCACTCTGAACCCAGTGCCTGGCCTGTGGCAAGCCCTCAGTGAATGCCGTGCTGACTGAATGAAGGACGAGTGTGCGGAGCAGGGGTGAAGGTGGTCTCCCACGCAGACTCTGTTAGGGGAGTCTGCAACTGCCTATGGTGTGGGGTCTTTGGTTCTGCAGGCTGCTGTTGTGTTTCGACAGGAGTTTACCTGCCATTCCTGCTTCAAGTGAAGCTTGATGGGAGTTGCTTTTACATAAGACCATTTCATCTATTGTTCATGTCCGTGTCTATAATACTGGAGGCCATGAAGGGAAGAAGCGAAATTCCTGAATAAATTGTATGTCTCACCATCAGATCTGTAAACTCATATTGTAATCTGAACATTTAAATTTATAATTGGCCTTGGTGTGTTAAATTTGGAGTTAAATGTTTCCTTAATTATCTCAAATTCATGGCATTTCAATCTTTCACTTGGCTTAGCAACTGGTTTTCTTTTTTAGAAACTTTGCTTAGTGTAGTATTTTGGTAGGTTTTTGTGCTGCGGGACTTTTAAGATTGTAAAAGGAAGAATCTGGGTTGCAGGAATATCCTATAGATTGTGGCTGCAGCTACCGAGATTGTGCGATGATTTAAAAAACAAATCTGCTCAAGTATCCTGAATTCTGTGAAGGAGAATCTGGATGTATAGGCCCACAGCTATGCTTGAAATAGATCCAGCCCTGTGCCCTAGAGACCCTGCCAGCTCCCAACTTCTTGCCTTGAGACACTTAGTGTGCAGCCTCATTCCTCTGCCTGGCTCCCTGGGACTCAAGAGGTCCCCTTTGTCACCAAAGTCATTCAGTGCTGCTGTTTGTCATGGCTATACACAGGGAAGATTTAAACAATACTTACAGATTTTATTTTTTATTTTGGAAATTTTCAAAATATACAAAAATGGAGATGTTTGGTGTGATGAAATCCTTGTCCCCATCACCCAGTGTCAACAAGTCTCACCTTAGGGTCCATCTAGGGTCCACACTCAATCAAATCCCACACATCCTTAACTTTCATTTATAAATATTTTAGTACAGTGTGTATCTCTTTAGAGTTTTTTTAAGGTAATCAAAATAGTACCAACATGCCTAAAAATTTAACAATAATTACTTAATATTATCAAATATCTAGTCAATACTCAAATTTCCCCACTGATTTATAATTTTGTTTATAGTTTCTAGAAGTCAAAATCCTGATCTTTCTTTCTTTCTTTTCTCTTTTTTCTTTCTTTCTCCCTTTCTCTTTCTCCTTCCTTCTCTCTCTTTCTTTTCTCTTTTTTCTTTCTTTCTCTTTCTCCTTCCTTCTCTCTCTTTCTTTTTCTTTCTTTCTTTCTCTCTGTCTTTTTTTTTTTTGACAGAGTCTCACTCTGTCACCCAGGCTGGAGTGCAGTGGCGTCATCACAGTTCACTGCAGCTTTTACCTCCTGAGCTCGAGTGATCCTCCCACCTAGCCCTCCAAAGAGCTGGGACTACAGGCGTGTGCCACCACATCAGGATAATTCTTTTTGAATTTTAGTAAAGACAGGATCTCACTATATTGCCTAGCTTAGTCTTGAACTCCTGGGCTCAAGTGATCCGCCCGCCTCGACCTTCCAAAGTGTTGCTGGGATTACAGGCATGAGCCACCACACCTGCCTCAAATAACTTTCATACACTACAATTGGTTGATATTTCTTCTTATATATATATATATATATATATATATATATATATATATGTTTATTTATTTTTTGCTGGAGTGCAGTGGCGCAATCTCAACTCACTGCAACCTCTGTCTCCTGGGTTCAAGCGATTCTTCTGCCTCAGCCTCCTGAGTAGCTGGGACTACAGGCGCGAACCACAAAGCCCAGCTAATTTTTGTATTTTTAGTAGAGACAGGGTTTCACCATATTGGTCAGGCTGGTCTTGAACTCCTGACTTCATGATCCACATGCCTCAGCCTCCCAAATTGCTGGGATTACAGGCGTGAGCCACCACACCCAGCCTTATTTATTTATGTATTTATTTTATTTATTTTTCCTGAGACAGAGTCTTGCTCTGTTGCCCAGGCTGGAGTGCAGTGGCATGATCTTGGCTCACTGCAACCTCTGCCTCCCAGGTTCAAGCGATTCTCCTGCCTCAGCCTCCAAAGTAGCTGGGATTACTGGCGTGCGCCACCACGCCCAGCTAATTTTTGTATTTTTAGTAGAGATGGGGTTTCACCATGTTGGCCAGGCTGGTCTCGAACTCCTGACCTTAAGTGATCCACCTGCCTTAGCCTCCCAAAGTGCTGGGATTACAGGCATGAGCCACCGCACCCGGCCAGATTTTTATTTAAAAAAACTTTACCTATTTAGAGCAGTTTTAGGTTCACAACAGAATTGAGCAGAAGGTACAGGATTTCCCATCTACTCTCTCCCAACACAGGCGTATCGTCCCCCATTACCAACATCCCCATCAGAGTGGTCTATTTGTTGCAGTGGATGAACCCACATCGTTATTACCCACAGTGCATGCTTTACATTAGGGTTCACTCTTGGTGTGGTACCTTCTATGGACTTGGACAAATGCCTAATGGCATGTATCCACCATTACAGTATCATACAGAGTATTTTCACTGCCCTAAAAATCAGTCTGTGCTCTGCCTATTCATCACTCCCCATCCCCTAACCCCAAGCAACCACTGATCTTTTTACTGTCTGCATTAGTTTTGCCTTTTCCAGAAAGTCAGGTAGTTGGAATCACACAGTATGTACAGTATGTAGCCTTTTTGGATTGGCTTTTTTCCCTTAGTAATATGCATTTAAGTTTCCACCATGTCTGGTTTTTGTTTGTTTGTTTTGAGACGGAGCCTTGCTCTGTCGCTCAGGCTGGAGTGCAGTGGCGTGATCTCATCTCACTGCAACCTCCATCTCCCAGGCTCAATTGAGTCTCCTGCCTCAGCCTCCTGGGTAGCTGGGATTACAGGTGCGTGCCACCACACTTGGCTAGTTTATTTTGTATTTTTAGTAGAGACGGGGTTTCACCGTGTTGACCAGGCTGGTCTCCAACTCCTGACCTTAGGTGATCCGCCCGCCTTGGCCTCCCAAAGTGCTGGGATTATAGGCGTGAGCCACCATGCCCAGCTTCCACCATGTCTTTTCATGGTTTGTTAGCTCATTTCTTTTTAGCACTGAATAATATTTCATTGTCTAGATGGACTATAGTTTGTTCACTCACTGAAGGACATTTTGGTTGCATGCATATTTTGGCAGTTATGAATAAAGCTGCTATAAACACCCATTTGCAGGGTTTTGTGTGGACCTAACACATCTTGCTATGAGCGGGGCAGGGACGAGACAGTCCAGGTCCGTGTCTCATGGAACTTTTGCTTTAGCTTGTGAGCTGTGCATGACAGACAATGACAAAGTAAACCAAAATATTATTTCTGGACAGATACCCCAGTGTGCTCCATGGAAAGAGCCCTGTGCTGGTGGCAAAGAAACCAAATTATAAGCCGGGCGCAGTGGCTCACACCTGTAATCCCAGCACTTTGGGAGGCCGAGGCGGGTGGATCACAAGGTCAGGAGATCAAGACCATCCTGGCTAACATGGTGAAACCCCCTCTCTACTAAAAATACAAAAAAAATTATCCGGGCATGGTGGCAGGCGCCTGTAGTCCCAGCTACTTGGGTGGCTGAGGCAGGAGAATGGCGTGAACCCAGGAGGGGGATCTTGCAGTGAGCTGAGATCGTGCCACTGCACTGCAGCCTGGGTGACAGAGCAAGACTCTGTCTCAAAAAAAAAAAAAAAAAAAAAAAAAGAAACCAACTTATAGGCCGGGTGCAGTGGCTCAGGCCTGTAATCCCAGCACTTTGGGCGGCCAAGGCAGGCAGATCTCTTGAGGCCAGGAGTTCAACACCAGCCTGGCCAACATGGTGAAACCCTGTCTCTACTAAAAATATAAAAATTAGCCAGGCATGGTGGCATGCACCTGTAATCCCAGCTACTACTCGGGAGGCTGAAGCATGAGAATCACTTGGACCCGGGAGGCAGAGGTTGTAGTGAGTCAAGATCACACCACTGCAGTTCAGCCTGGGAGACAGAGTGAGACTCTTCAGCCTCCTCCACCAAAAAAAAAAAAAAAAAAAAAAAAAAATACACACACACAAAAAACAAATTATAGTTCTGCCTTTGGTATTCACCAGTTCTACGGACCAGGGCAAGTGATTTGTCCTTTCCTGATCTCCTCCCCTTTCCTAGCTGTGAAATGGGGCTAATTCCCTCCAACAAGTACCTGACATATGGAATATACTTGATCAATATTTGCTAAATGAATCAATGTCTGCTTTTCTAATTTATGGCTCTTGTGAGGGTCAAAAGAGTCTTTTTTTTTTTTTTTTTTTTTTTTTTTTTCTGAGACAAAATCTCACTCTGTCACCCAGGCTGAGTGCAGTGGTGCAATTTTAGCTCACTGCAACCTCTGCCTCCCAGGTTCAAATGATTCTCATGCCTCAGCCTCCCAAGTAGCTGGGATTACAGGTGTGCACCACCATGCCTGGCTGATTTTTGTATTTTTAGTAGAGATGGGGTTTTGCCATGTTGCCTAGGCTGATCTCAAACTCCTGGCCTCAAGTGATCCGCCCACCTCAGCCTCTCAAAGTGCTGGGATTACAGGCATGAGCCCCCCGGCCAAAACCGTCATGTTCGCGATAGGCTCCCATAGAAGGTGAAGTGCTACATAGATGAAAGTTGTATTGATAGGAATGTTGTGCTTCATAAATTACTCTCATCCTATGTTTGTGTAAAAATGTAGAGATGTCATTTACAATAGCAAAACTTGGAACCAACCCAAATGCCCATCAATGATAGACTGGATAAAGAAAATGTGGCACATATACACCATGGAATACTATGCAGCCATAGAAAAGAATGAGTTCATGTCCTTTGCAGGGACCTGGATGAAGCTGGAAGCCATCATTCTCAGCATTCTAACACAGGGACAGAAAACTAAACATCACATATTCTCACTCATAAGTGGGAGTTGAACAGTGAGAACACATGGACACGGGGAGGGGAACATCACACACTGGGGTCTGTCAGAGGGTGGGGGCAAGGGGAGGGAGAGCATTAGGACAAATACCTAATGCATGTGGGGCTTGAGACCTAGATGACAGGTTGATAGGTGCAGCAGACCACCATGGCACATGTATACCTGTGTAACAAACCTGCACGTTCCACACATGTATCCCAGAACTTAAAGTAAAATAATAAATAATAAATAAATAAATGTAGTGATGTGACGTTCAGTGATGCGAGAATGGCTTCCAGGCCTCCTTTTTAATTGTTATTTTTAAAATTACATTAGAAGTGTCCTTGTAGTAGCATTTATTTAACATTTCTCGAGGGAAACTTTAAATTGCAAAGAATCAGGCCAGTAGGAAAATGAAACAATGTCAGGTCTCAGAGTGACAGCCTCATCTCCGAAAGTGAGCACTGCATAAGTAGAGGCTTCTGTTTGATGGGCAGCGGCTGACATTTGTGATGTTGAGCATTGTCTGAGTGGCACCGTCTGACTAACTTTAATGGCTTTTGAGAGTATAAGTGAACCTGGGCGACAAAAGTCCATGCAGCCCAATTGGTAAGACATGGAAGGTGCTGGGAGTAGGTAGGTGGGCCTGGCTCTGGTGGCTCAGTGTCCTGTGGGGCCCCAGCCTATGCATGTGGAACGGGGAGGTAACATCCCTGCTTTTCCATCACATCTTAAATGGCTGTCCATGTGAGACATTGCTAAGGTAAGTCCTCAGGATGTGGTAGTTAGGATGTACAAGCTGAGCTTCCTTCCTTCCACCTACCCAGGAGGCTCCTAAGAGTTTCCCCTTGACCTGAGAGGTAGAAGAACTGAAAACAGCTTTTCCTCCTGTCTGTGTCTCTTAAACACTGCCCTTCCTGCCCTCTGACATGCCTTCTGTGGCCAGTGTCCAAGTACACCAGCAGGTTTTTAGTCAAAAACCACAGAAAACCAAACCTGGATATTTTAAGCAAAAAAGCTCATATATATGCAGAAGGGATCTTGGGTAGCTCACAGAATCTCTGGAAAGACAGGAAAATATAGCTCTCAGAGAAGAGGTGAGAACAAGGGAGGCTGGACAGCGAGCTCTGTGGACAAAGTCATGCCACAGAACCACCCCAGAGAGGACACTGATACCTGGGCACTGCATGTTGATGCCACCTGGGCACTGCTGCCTCTGCTGCCCCTAAGAACCAGTCATTGTTGCTGCTATCATTGCCAGGAAATAATTCTCATTCCTGTTTTTTTAAAAATAAATTTTAACCGAAGTTTAATATGTGTAGAGAAAAGTAGACAAATAAGTGTATAGCTCAGTGAATGTTCATAAAATGAACACCCTGAATAACCACTACCCCGATGAAGAAATAAAGGATGACCACCCTGGGTCGGGCGCAGTGGCTCATGGCTCACACCTGTAATCCCAGCACTTTGGGAGGCCGAGGCGGATGGATCACAAGGTCAAGAGATCAAGACCATCCTGGCCAACATGGTGAAACCCTGTCTCTACTAAAAATACAAAAATTAGCTGGGTGTGGTGGCGTGTGCCTGTAGTCCCAGCTACTCGGGAGGCTGAAGCAGGAGAATCACTTGAACCCAGGAGACGAGGTTGCCATGAGCCGAGATCACGCCACTGTACTTCAGCCTGGTGACAGAGAGAGACTCTGTCTCAAAGAAAAAAAAAAGGTCCAGGCACGGTGGCTCATGCCTGTAATCCCAGCACTTTGAGAGGCTGAGGCGGGTGGATCACGAGGTCAGGAGATAGAGACCGTCCTGGCTAACACAGTGAAACCCCATCTCTACTAAAAATACAAAAAAATTAGCCACATGTGGTGGCGGGTGCCTGTGGTCCCAGCTACTCGGGAGGCTGAGGCAGGAGAATGGTGTGAACCCAGGAGGCGGAGCTTGCAGTGAGCCAAGATTGTGCCACTGCACTCCAGCCTGGGCAACAGAGCAAGACTCCGTCTCAAAAAAAAAAAAATACAAAAATTAGCTGGGCGCAGTAGTGCACAGATGTTTTTGCTCAACATTATATTTGTGAGATTTTTCCAGGTTTTTTTGTTTGTTCGTTTTTTGTTTTTGTAGAGACAGGGTCTAGCTGTGTCACCTAGGCTAGAGTACAGTGGTACCATCATAGCTCACTGTAGCCTCAAACTCCTGGGCTCAAAAGATCCTTCTGCCTTAGACTCCCAAGTAGCTGGGTCTACAGGCACATGTCAACATGCCTGGCTAACTTTTTCTTATTTTTATAGAGACAGGTTTTGCTTTGTTACCCAGGCTGGTCTCGAACATCTAGCTTCAAGCAATCCTCCTGCCATGGTCTCCCAAAGTGTTGGGATTATAGGTGTGAGCCACTGCCTCTTCCAGGTTCTTATATGTAACTAACTCATTTGTTTTAATTGCTGTATTATATTCCACCATTTGGAAGAACCACAAAATGGATAAACCACCATTTGTCGTATGGACCTGCAAGTTGTTTTCAGATTTTGGCTTTTAGGAATAATGTTGTGAACATTTTGGCACCTGCCTTCTGGTAAGCATATGTACACATTTCTAATGCCGAAATCCACAGGAGTAAAATTGCTTAATCATGAGACACATATACATTCACTGATAACTGATGAGGTTGAGTGCTTTTTCATATGTTTATCAGCCATTTGGGTATCTTCCTTTGTGAAGTGCCTACTCAAGTTTTTTACCCATTTTAAATTGGTTCATTTCCTAGTATAAAGGTTCCCCAAAAAATTAAAAATAGAACTACCGTATGATCTAGGAATCCTACTTTTGGAAATTTATCCAAAAGAACCGAAATTAGGATCTCAAAGATACTAGCACTGCCATGTTCATTGCAGCGTTATTCACAGTACCCACCTAAATGTCCATCGTTGGATGGATGGATCTAAAATTATTGGCCAGGCACAGTGGCTCACGCCTGTAAACCCAGCACTTTGGGAGGCCAAGGTGGGAGGATCACCTGGGGTCAGGAATTTCAGACCAGCCTGGCCATCATAATGAAACCCCGTCTCTACTAAAAATACAAACATTAGCTGGGCATATTGGTGGGTACCTGTAATCCCAGCTACTCGGGAGGCTGAGGCAGGAGAATCATTTGAACCCAGGAGGCAGAGATTGCTGTGAGCCAAGATTGTGCCATTGCACTCCAGCCTGGGTGACAGAGAGAGACTCCATCTCAAAAAAAAAAAAAAAAAAATATATATATATATATATATATGTGTGTGTGTGTATATATGTATACACAACGGGGAGATAGCCTTAAAAAGGTAGGAAATCGGCTGGTCATGGTGGCTAATGCCTGTAATCCCAGTACTTTGAGAGGCCGAGGCAGGCAGATCACAAGGTCAGGAGTTTGAGACCAGCCTGGCAAACATAGTGAAACCCTGTCTCTACTAAAAATACAAAAATTAGCCAGGCTCTTGTGGACTTCAGCTCTTGTGGACCTCAACACCTTGATTATGGGCTTCTAGCCTCCAGAAGTGTGAGATAATAAATTTCTGGGTTTTTTTGTTTTTTGGGTTTTTTTTTTTTTGAGATGGAGTCTCCCTCTGTCACCCAGGCTGGAGTAAAGTGGCACAATCTCGCTCGGCTCACTGCAACCTCTGCCTCCCAGGTTCAAGCGATTCTCATGTCTCAGCCTTCCAAGTAGCTGGGACTACAGGCGTGTGCCACCATGCCCGACTAATTTTTGTATTTTTAGTAGAGACGGAATTTCACCATGTTTCCCAGGCTAGTCTCAAACTCCTGACTTCAAGTGATTTGACCATCTCGGCCCCCCAAAGTCCTGGGATTACAGGCGCGAGCCACCACACCCAGCCTGGAGTTTGCTTTTAAAGCCACTTTTTATAAAGTATAAAAGTATAACATACATGCAGAAAAACTGGTCGATTACGAGGATGTAGCTAGTGAATTTTCATGGAGTGAGCACCTCCCTTATTTTGAATTTATTTCCCTCCACTTATTGTTAACAAACAGTGGCTTGTCATTTACAGGCGTGTGTCCTTCCCAAGCTAGACCACTGAGGCCAGAAAGATATGTCTTATTTATTTTTGTATCTACTCCCTCCCCAGTTTCTAGCACAGTTCCTTTATATAGTAGCCCACAGGAAGTGCTTGCTGAATTAGAATGCAGAAGGTTGGATGGGAATTTCACAGTGAATCAGGGTCACCTTGAGCTTGCGTTGAATGGAAGTTCCATATAAGGCTAAGTACTTTGCTCCAGAGTGGTAGCTTTTGGTCTTTCTGTGCGTCTGGATTCAGATTCGCTGCCCTGTCAAAATATATATATATATATATTTTTTTTTTAATGGACATTTTTGGGGAAGGGCTTCTGGAAAACATAGCCCAAGGCAGGGATTAAAGAGCTAATGCTGGCCGGGCGCGGTGCCTCACGCCTATAATCCCAGCACTTTGGGTGGCCGAGGTGGGCGGATCACGAGGTCAGGAGATCGAGACCATCCTGACTAACACTGTGAAACCCTGTCTCGACTAAAGATACAAAAAATTAGCCGGGCATGGTGGCGGGCGCCTATAGTCCCAACTACTCGGGAGGCTGAGGCAGGAGAATTGCTTGAACCTGGGAGGTGGAGGTTGCAGTGAGCCGAGATCATGCCATTGCACTCCAACCTGGGCGACAGAGTGAGACTCAGTCTCAAATAAATACATAAATAAATGAAAAGTAAAGAGCTGACACTTTGGGAGGTGCAATCCCAGGGCAGTGAAGGAGCAATGGCAAGTGGCAGAGGAGAGATCAAAGTGACCACCCAGTTCGTTCTCTTGCTGGATGAGACTTCACAGCGAGCTACAGAGACACGGTGGGTCGCTCAGCAAGCATGCTTGCCTGGCACATGGACTTTTCCAGAACATACGCAAGAAGAAAATACACCTCAGAGCCATCTGTGGAGGGAAGAGTGGAGGGAGATTGATCTGACCTGTTCTTTTCGTATCCTATTTTCCACTGTGGCATTTCATGCAAGCCCAGAAGTGGAGGGACAGCATGACCTGGATGAGGCATCATCGAGAGAGACAAAGAAGGAGGTGGTCGAGGGAATCTGAGAAGGCGCACAAGGTTTGTGTCCAATACAGTCCACACCTTGCGCTACTCAGGTCTGCTCGTGCCCTCCCATGATATCAGCTCTCCTACTTCAATGTGGGAATCTCCGTTTTCCTTGGAGAACAAAAACATCCTCATCCCTTCCCTGAGCAGGAAGGTACAAGTCCCATCAGTGACAGAAGCCATTTCCTGGTGCTGGCGCACTGGGGTTACCAGGAAGAATAAAGCAAGAAGGTTGTGAAACAAGGTCATCTGCTGCTGCCGTGGCCGGTCCTGATGTGCTCATTGTTACTCATCATTTCCCTCCTGTACTACCCACCCTAGACCCTCTCCACTCTCTGCCAGCACTCTGGCTGGTCTGTGATGTTTGTGCTGAGGGGTCTGCATGTGTTGTTGGCCTTGCTCATCATCAGCCATTACCAATCATGGAAGTGTTAAGAGATACCGGGGCTAGGCACAGTGGCTCATGCCTGTAATCCCAGCACTTTGGGAGGCCAAGGTGGGCGGATCACCTGAGGTCAGGGGTTCAAGACCAGCCTCACTAACATGGTGAAACCCCATCTCTACTAAAAATAAAAAAATTAGCCAGGCGTGGTGACGGGCGCCTATAGTCCCAGCTACTCAGGAGGCTGAGACAGGAGAATCACTTGAACCTGGGAGGTGGAGGTTGCAGGAAGCTGAGATAGCACCATTGCACTCCAGCCTGGGCGACAAGAGTGAAACTCCGTCTCAAAAAAAAAAAAATAAATAAATAAATAAATATGAGAGCTATCCCAAGGAGTCCTCTGGGTTTTATTCCAGACGTTCTCTTCCCATTTCCAAATGGGCCACTCACCTAATTTCATGGCAATTAGGATCAGTGACCCCTGGCAGTAGAGTCACTCCCCTCTTTGTTGGTCACTGGCATGAGGAGCCATAGGTGGCCAAGTGGTTGTGGCAGTGTCCAGATCAGTGGAATCCTTGTTTCACATTCCTCCCTTACCCCAGGACTAGATCCTCTAACCCAGCTGATCCCAAGTGTGTGAGGATGGGAAGCACACACCTTGCAAAGGGCAACCATGCGTGATGGTGAGCAGGGCCACTTCTGGACCTGTCTGCTGTAGCTGTGGGGGACATGGCACCAGATATCAGTTGTCAGCTCAAGGCATCCTGGAGGACAGAGGCTCAAACCTGAGGGGCATTTCTCCCTCGGTGTCCCCGCTAAGCCAGTAGGCCATTCCATTGTTTTGTCAGGCTCGCTGCCCCCTAGTGCAGCTGGGTTCCTGTGATTCCAGTGAATTTATGGCCAGGAGTCATTGGCACAGCTGCTAGGCTGAAATGGGCCACTTTGTATAAGGCTGTGTTGAATGGAAGTCCAGGCCAGCACACGAGGCATTCAGTAACTTTGGACCATGGTGCTACTGGAGGCACTGCAGGCAGGGAAGGCAACCTCATTACCAAAAAGCGCTTCCTTTTCCTGAAGGATAAATTGTGTATCCCTCCAAGGTGGAAGGGGTCTGATATAGTTAGTGGCTGTCTGGCTCTTCCCAAGGATGGGCCATATCAAGGAGGGTTCCGTGTTGGTCTCTACTGCTGGTAGATCGGACGCTCAGTGGAGCCACGAGATGAGCCTTGGTGCTGGGGAGGCAAAAGAGAAAGGAAAGCAAGGGGAGGATGCAAAGTAACATGAGGCTTCAAGGCCTGGCCACCGCTTTGCAGCAAACTGTAAGGCTCACAGAGTCCACTCATGTTCTCTGGGCTCATGGACTTCTCTGGAAGGTTTGCAAAGATACCTTGGAGAGATCTGCAGGGGGGATAAATGAAGAGCATTTCCTGGCCTGGTTCCCATCCACTTCCCATTTCCCACTGCTCATTGTTTAACCTGTGAGTCACTAACCCTTCCATACTGTGGGTTGCAAAAATCCAGCTTCTTGGTGACCACTCAGGAAGCTAGACTGCATACTCTCAGATGCAGTACTACTCCCAAGCCCAAAAATGCAGGGGCGACTTGGCTTAAATGGAGGAGAGAGACAGGGGACGGAGGAGGTGCACCATTCTGAGTTGGTATACAAGGTTTGGGTCCAATACAACTATGTTAGTCACTAACCATAGATGGTCTC
This sequence comes from Pongo abelii, assembly GCF_028885655.2. Taxonomy (NCBI): domain Eukaryota; kingdom Metazoa; phylum Chordata; class Mammalia; order Primates; family Hominidae; genus Pongo; species Pongo abelii. Next base: position 37,173,445 of record NC_085929.1, read on the forward strand.
CATGGCCTAAAAAGCAATGCATTAACTATTACAGGCTCCCAAGTTCTGATTGCTGGAATCCTTGACACAGGTGAGAGTGTGACTGGGGTCATTGCGAGTATTATTTTGTTGAGAATCGGTGTAGTTAACTTAGTGGGATGTTGGTTGTGGCGAATTCTCTTGCAGTTAAATCGTACTGCAGAGGTTTAGTATTTTGTTTGTATTTGTTCTAAATATATCAGATATCCAAGTAATGCCTCAAAAGATGTCTCCTTAAAAATGGCAGAAGATACATTATCATTTTTTTTTTTTTTTTGAGACAGAGTCTAGCTCTGTCACCCTGGCTAGAGTGCAGTGGCACGATCTCTGCTCACTGCAACCATCACCTCTTAGGTTCAAATGATTCTCCTCCCTCAGCCTCCTGAGTAGCTGGGATTACAGACGTGCACCACCATGCCTGTTTAATTTTTGTATTTTTAGTAGAGACGGGGTTTCACCATGTTGGCCAGGCTGGTCTCAAACTCCTGGCCTCAAGTGATCTGCCCACCTCAGTGCTGGGATTATAGGCGTGAGCCATCATGCCCGGCCACATTATCATGTATTTTGGATATGAGCCCTGATAAAATTGGGAGGCCTTAGGACATGGCTGGTAGTGAGGCCACTGAAGCTGCTTAGGGCTCAGTGAGACTAGATGGTTCTGGAATATTGCACACCTCCATAGCCTCTTGGGGCAGAGGAGTTACCACTGCAGCTTGCAGGGCCCAGGTCCATAGTGTACTGTGGGCAGGGCTTTAACTTTGCCACCGTCTGGACTATTGGACTTCTCTGGAAGGTTAACCTTCATAGAGAGGGTTACCTCAGCCAGGACTCACAATGGGAGAAACAAAATCATTTATTTACAACATGAGCAGGTGCACTACTCCCAAACAACAATCTGAATTTTAGGATATGTCCCTAAATTTTAGACCCTTTCAGGACTGAGTTTGAAGCCATTGAAAAATTTTTAAAACTGAATAAAAAGGATAAAAATAATACCTTGGCTACAGGTTAAAAATGGATTGAACATAAAGTATCTAAATGAAAGAGAAGAGCAGAGCTAAATTCTAAGACTAGCAAATGTATCAGATCTTGATAATTTTAAAGGTTGTTAGCCCCCACATTTATATATTTCACTATGTAATTCCTTCCAAATAATATAGAAAGATAAAACCGAAAAGTTAAAGTAAGAGGCTGGGTGTGGTTGGTGGCTCACGCCTGTAATCCTAGCACTTTGGAAGGCCAAGGTGGGAGTATAACTTGAGCTCAGGAGTTCGAAACCAGCCTAGGCAACATAGTGAGACCTTGTCTCTACCAAAACCAAAAAAAATTAGCTGGCATGGTGGCACATGCCTATGGTCCCAGTTACTTGGGAGGCTGAGACAGGAGGATTGTTTGAGCGCAGGAGTTCAAAGCTGCAGAGAGCTATGATTGCACCATTGCACTCCAGCCTGGGCAACAGAGTGAGACTCTATTTCAAAAATAAAATAAAATAAAATAAAGTAAAATAAAATAAAATAAAACCCTTAATAAAAAGTAACACTAACTAGAATGAGTAAAGGATCAATTTAGATTTGGATGCTGGGTGACTAGAAAAACTAATCTGCTATATTTTCATTTTCTGAAGTGCTTATGTTACTTATTCATATCTACCTGCTCTTGTTTCATTTTTATCGACTTCTATTTCGTTAAATTGTTTCTTCTTTTTTTTTTCTTCTCTTTTCTCTCTTTTTTTTTTTTTTTTTTTTCTTTTTGAGTCAGGGTCTTAACTCTGTCACCCAGGCTGGAATGCCTGGCTAATTTTTGTGGTTTCTGTAAAAGACAGGGTTTCACCATGTTGCCGAGACTGGTCTTGAGCTCTTGGCCTCAAGTGATCTCCCACTTCAGCCTCCCAAAGTGCTGGAATTACAGGCGTGAGCCACTGCTCCCCAGCCTGTCTCTCCTTTTACTGATGTTATTCCTTTATCTTTGAGAATCCTAAACCTGTTTACATTAAATACTTTTCACATTGTTATGGCTGAAGCGATTCTTCTTCTTCTTTTTTTTTTTTTCTTTTAGAGACAGAGTCTCATCTCGCTCTGTTGACCAGGCTGGAGTGCAGTGGCACGATCTCGGCTCACTGCAACCTCCGTCTCCCAAGTTCAAGCAATTCTTGTGCTTCAGCCTCCCGAGTAGCAGGACTACAGGTGTGCACCACCATGCCCAGCTAATTTTTGGTATTTTTAAAAATTAATTATTTATTTATTTATTTTAAGTCAGAGTCTCGCTCTGTTGCCCAGACTGGAGTGTGGTGGCATGATCTCCGCTCACTGCAACCTCTGCCTCCCAGTTTCAAGTGATTTTCATGCCTCAGCCTCCCGAGTAGCTGGAATTACAGCTACATACCACCATGCCCAGCTAATTTTTGTATTTTTAGTGGAGATGGGGTTTCACCATGTTGTTCAGGCTGGTCTGAACTCCTGACCTCAAGAGATCCGCCCACCTCGGCCTCCCAAAGTGCTGGAATTACAGGTGTGAGCCACCATCCCTGGCCTGAAGTGATTCATCTTCTAAGCATTGACTTCATTGGCTTCTTTATTAGCATTGATTTTCTTCACAGGTTTTGAATTTTGGTTTTTAGGCTCATCTCGACTGGGAGGTCTTCCCTCCCTCCCTCAGCCTCACCCACTCTTCTTTGTCTAGTGATTTTTAAAATGCCTTTACTTAGTCCCCTGGAGAGTCCCGTCTAGAACCAGATCCTATGATGGGGGCTTGGGACTTCTGCCCTTGAGTGACATTGGGAATATCTCCGATCTAATCTCTGACCCTAGAGGCAGATGAGTTCAGGTTCTGGCTACAAGACTTTGCTATCAGCTGTGACCCTGGGAAGGTGATAGCAGCATTAAATTGTTAAAATTTTGAAATAACTTAGATTTACAGAAAAGTTAGAAAAATAGTGCAGGCAGTTCCTATATACTCTTCGCTTAGCTCCCCTTAGTGTTAACATCTTACCTCACCAAAGTACAATTCTCAAAACTAGAAAAGTAACGTCATTATAATACTATTAACTAAACTCCAAACATTATTCAAATTCCATTAGTCTTTTTTTTTCTATTTTATAATTCAGTCCAAGATTCTGTATTGCATTTAGTGATTTTTCTGTGTCCATAATTTCATCTACTTTTATTAAGGAATATCTGTCCTCTCTCCCCCATTTATTTAGTTAATGGGTTATAATCTGGTATGATCACTGCTGGGTAACTTCTAGTCCAGCCCTGATTTCATGCAGTGGCCTGGCTGCCATCTCCCACCCTGCGCAAGTCACTTTGATTCTCCATCTTTCCACAGGAACTTCTGGAACTCTTTTTATTTTTGAGACAGAGTCTTGGTCTATTGCCCAGGCTGGAGTGCAATGGTGCAATCTCGGCTCACTGCACCCTCCACCTCCTGGATTCAAGTGATTCTCCTGCCTCAGCCTCCTGAGTGGCTGGGATTACAGGCATGCATCATCACACCCGGCTAATTTTTCTATTATTAGTAGAGATGGGATTTCACAATGTTGGCCAGGCTTGTCTCGAACTCCTGACTTCAGGTGATCCTGCGGCCTCGGCCTCCCAAAGTGCTGGGATTACAGGCATGAGCCACTGCATCTGGCCTTTTTTTTTTTTTTTTAAAGATAGAGTCTTACTCTGTCACCCAGGTTGGAATGCAGTGGCATGATTACGGCTCACTGCAACCTCTACTTCCTGGGCCTAAGCAATCCTCTCACCTCAGCTCCTGAGTAGCTGGGACTACAGGCGCACACCACCTCACCTGACTAATTTAAAAAAAATTTTTTTTATAGAAATGGGGGTCTTCCTATGTTGCCCAGGCTGGTCTTGAACTCCTGGCCTTAAGTGATCCTCCCACCTTGGCCTCCTAAATTGCTGAGATTACAGGTGTGAGCCACCACACTCAGCCTAACTTTAAGAACTCTTGACCATCTCTGTTTCTTTCCTGATTTTAGGCCCACAATGTTCACTGTCTTAGTTTTAGGATGAGACTCTAAATCTTTTTTTTTTTTTTTTTTTTTTGAGATGGAGTCTCGCTCTGTTGCCCAGGCTGGAGTGCCATGGCACGATCTCGGTTCACCACAACCTCCGCCTCCAGGATTCAAGCGATTCTCCTGCCTCAGCCTCCTGAGTAGCTGGGACTACAGGCATGCAACCACCATGTCCGGCTAATTTTTGTATTTTTAGTAGAGACGGGGTTTCACTATGTTGGCCAGGCTGGTCTCAAACTCCTGACCTCGTGATCCACCCGCCTCGGCCTCCCAAAGTGCTGGGATTACAGGCGTGAGCCACCATGCACGACTGAGACTCTAAATCCTTAATGTAGCCTACAAGGTACTGAATTTAGTCCCTGCCTGATTTTCTTTTCCTTTTTTTTCTTTTTTTCAACTCCAGAAATATGCTTACCCACCTGCCTGATTTTTTTGCCTCATTTTTCTCTCATTTGCTCTCTTGTTGTCGGCACTCTGGCCAAAGGACCTTTCTTTCTATTCCTTGGAAGCTGAGAACTGCTCCTCACCTGGTGGTCTTTGCCCCTGCTGCTCTCTCTGTCCAGAACACTGCCCAGCCCCCTCTTATTTCTGAGCTAAGCCATAATGTCATTTTTGATGAGTCACTACACTTACACCTGAACAATTTCTAGCCTAAAATGTCCTTAAATCTAAAAGTGTCAGGCTTCCAACAGGCATGCCCAGCTTCGCCAGTTTTCTAAATTAGAGTGACTGTCCTTCGAACAAAAGGTACCAGCAGCTAAGAGTTGGGCTTTCCTTCAGCTACACGTCATCTTCTCTAAGGAATGTGCCCAAAGCACAAGGGAATTGGAAAAGACAATCGCTGTTCAAAAAAAGACAAATGTCTTCTTTTTTTTTCTTTGAGACGGAGTTTCGCTCTTGTTGCCCAGGCTGGAGTGCAATGGCGCGATCTTGGCTCATTGCAACCTCCGCCTCCCGGGTTCAAGTGATTCTCCTGCCTCAGCCTTCCGAGTAGCTGGGACTACAGGCACCCGCCACCACACCCGGCTAATTTTTGTATTTTTCAGTAGAGACGGCGTTTCACCATGTTAGCCAGGCTGGTCACAATCTCCTGACCTCAAGTGATCCACCGGCCTCCTCCTCCCAAAGTGCTGGGATTACAGGCTTGAGCCACCGCGCCCAGCTGACAAATGTCTGATTGAGTGTCGAGTCGTTTGACTTTAGAACTGATAGAAGAATAAAAAAAATGACAGATGATGAACAGCCAGGGAAAATAAATGAGCATTAAAAGGTAGCAGAAAATTACGAAATGAGCTCCTACCACTGGCAGTATTAAATGCTGGCCAATCACTCTTCCTTTTCTAATGCCTTTCATGGGAAAAGATTTATTATGTCGCAGGGATTCTGAATTTCCTTCAAGTGTCTAAGGAGTGAGTTAGATCAAGTCATGATAGTTGGATCTCCGTTTTCCGACATTGATTGTAATTGGAAATGGCATACACTTTAGTCACCTACCCTCCCCTTATTTTGATACCATTAGCTCCATCATCTTATAAGCCCCTTGTCATGAGGTTGCACTGTGTTTGCCCAGCCAATGCCTTCAACTAATCCATGTAGAGCCAGAGAATGGGGCATCCTTGCTCTGTAGATCTCATGATAGAACGAAAGGACAGCATCGGGGAGACACTGGCCGCAGGTGCCTCCCAGCAGGAGATGCCTCTACGTCTGCCCTCTCAGGCTCTGGGCCTCCAATTTCAGTTTTAGTGGCAGGATCCCAACCTGCTCCAACTTGGTAGTTCTTTTGTTTGTTTGTTTTGAGACGGAGTCTCGCTCTGTCACCCAGGTTGGAGTGCAGTGGCACCATTTTGGCTCATTGCAACCTCCGCCTCCTGGGTTCAAGTGATTCTCCTGCCCCAGCCTCCCAAGTAGCTGGGACTACAGGTGCACGCTACCATGCCCAGCTAATTTTTGTATTTTTGTAAACGCCCAAGGGATTCACCTTGCCCGCTGCCTAGACAGAGCCGATTCATCAAGACAGGGGAATTGCAATAGAGAAAGAGTAATTCACACAGAGTCTGCTGTGCGGGAGATGGGAGTTTTATTATTATTCAAATCAGTCTCCCTGAGCATTCGGGGAGCAGAGTTTTTGTTTTGTTTTGTTTTGTTTGTTTGTGTTTGAGACAGAGTCTCACTCTGTAGCCCAGGCTGGAGTGCAGTGGTGCGATCTTGGCTCACTGCAACCTCTGCCTCCCTGGTCCTGGTTTAAGCGATTCTCCTGCCTCAGCCTCCCGAGTAGCTGGGATTACAGGCAAGAGCCACCATGCCCAGCTAATTTTTGTATTTTTAGTAGAGACGGGATTTCACCATGTTGGCCAGCTGGTCTTGAACTCCTGACCTCGGGTGATCTGCCCATCTCGGCCTCCCAAAGTGCTGGGATTAAAGATGTGAGCCACTGTGCCTGGCCAAGGGGAGCAGAGTTTTTAAGGATAACTTGGTGGGTGGTGGGGGAACCAGTAAGCCAGGAGTGCTAATTGGTCAGGGATGAAATTATAGGGAATTGAAGCTGTCTTCTTGTACTGAGTCAGTTCCTAGGTGGGGGCCACAAGATCAGATGAGCCAGTTTATCGATGTGGGTGGTGCCAGCTGATCCATCAAGTGCAGGGTTTGCAAAATATCTCAAGCACTGCTCTTAGGAGCAGTTTAGGGAGGGTCAGAATCTTATAGCCTGCAAATGCATGACTCCTAAACCATAATTTCTAATCCTGTGGCTAATATTACTCTAGTCCCCAGGCAAGAAGGAGGTCTGCTTCAGGAAAGGGCTGTTCCCATCTTTGTTTAAACTATAAACTACAAATTAAGTTTCTTTCAAAGTTAATTCAGCCTATGCCCAGGAATGAACAAAGACAGCTTGGAGGTTAGAAGCAAGATAGAGTCAGTTAAGTTAGATCTCTTTCACTCTCAGTCATAATTTTGCAAAGGCAGTTTCATTTTTAGTAGAGACAGGGTTTCACCATGTTAGCTCATGACCTCAAGTGATCCACCCTCCTCTGTCTCCCAAAGTGCTGGGATTGCAGGTGTGAGCCACCGCGCATGGCCCCAACTCCGTGGTTCTAAGACTTAAAGGAAAGAGTTTAGCATAGAGTCCGAAGGCTGATCTGTCTTGAGAGACCCTGGGCAGTCATTCTGCTATTTCCTGGTGTCTGCAAGGCTTTAGACCACACCAGACACTCCTTGCACACGTGGCACCAATGCAGGCTCCTGTCCCTCTGCCATTCCCCACAGAGAGCAGTCGTGGCCTTAGAGTCCCCCTCAACCAAGCCACGACCCAGCAGTTCCAATAGGCATCATCTCGCAACTTTGACTCCAGGGCCTCTCCCAGCTCTGAGGGTCTGAGATTCCGAGGATTTGCCTGGAGGGTTTCTTTAGTCTGGAGCCATTGAGACTAGGAGCCTCACCCCATTCCTTCTCTTACATCCTACAGAAATCAGGGTGAAATGGCCCACACGTGCCGTGGAACCATCAACCTGTCCACCGCGCACATTGACACGGAGGACTCTTGTGGTATCTTGCTGACCAGTGGGGCCAGGAGCTACCACCTCAAGGCCAGCTCAGAGGTGGACCGGCAGCAGTGGATCACCGCCCTGGAGCTGGCCAAGGCCAAGGCTGTCCGCGTGATGAACACTCATTCAGGTAGTGAGCACTTGGGACAGCGGGTGTGTATATGGTGGTGTCATGAGTCTGGAGGAAGTGGGAATTGCAAGCGGCTGGTGGGCAGTGGTGGTCAGGAGACCCAGGCCAGCCTGGATCAATCTGGAAGGTCAAGGTGCGTGCATGTTCTGTGCATCGTCAGCAGTGAGAGGCTCAGCCATTCTGTCTGGCGAGCAGTTCTTGGCATGGAAATGTTTTTGGTGGGCAAGAGCTGTGTGTGCCTTTCTTTGGGCTAGTCAGGACTTCAGCAGACCCTTCAGATGCTGCAGTGGGTCAGGTCCAGAAGCAGCAGTCAGTCTGTGCCTCAAGCCAGCCTTTTCCCCAGGTTCCCCCATTGTGGAGAGTGAAACAATTTAGCCAGAGCTACTGTCTTTGCCTATTAGGGAGGCCAGCTCAGATGTCCTGAGCAAGACATTTTGTTTCTTACTTTAATAAATTTATTTTATTTTTTGAGACAGAGTCTCACTGTGTCGCCCAGGCTGGAGTACAGTGGCATGATCTCGGCTCACTGCAACCTCTGCTTTCCGTGTTCAAGCAATTATCCTGCCTTAACCTCCCAAGTAGCTGGGATTATAGGCACACACCACCATGCCCAGCTAATTTTTGTATTTTTAATACAGACAGGGTTTCATCATGTTGGCCAGGCTGGTCTCAAACTCCTGACCTCAGGTGATATGCCCGCTTCGGCCTCCCAAAGTGCTGGGATTACAGGCGTGAGCCACCACGCCCGGCCAATAAATTTATTTTTTAAATATGTAATGTTCGGCCGGGCGTGGTGGCACATGCCTGTAATCCCAGCACTTTGGGAGGCTGCGACAGGTGGATCACGAGGTCAGGAGTTTGAGACCAGCCTAGCCAACATGGTGAAACCCTGTCTCTACTAAAGATACAAAAAATTAGCTGGGCGTGGTGGTGCGTGCCTGTAATCTCAGCTACTCAGGAGGCTGGGGCAGGAGAATCACTTGAACCCAGGAGGCGGAGGTTGCAGTGAGCCAAGATTGCACCAGGGCGAGACTCTATCTCAAAACAAAAGTAATATTTTAACATGACTCATAAACCAGCAGCTTCTAAAGCCTACACAGTGAGGTCTTGTCTTTGACTCCTGGTTCCCAGTCACCCACCCCATTCTCCTACCCAGAGGCAACCAGAGATACTTGTATCTTTACATGTATATTCAAATAGGTACTTATTTCAAAATAACTGCATTCACCGCCTTCTTTATTTTCCATTTAGCAATATGTCTTGGAAATTTTCCCTGTCAATATGTAAAAAGCCTCCTCCTTGTTCTTACGACAATGTAGTATTTCATTGTATGAGTGGACCATAGTTTATTTAACCTATAGCTTGTTGATGAGCATTTGGATTGTTTTCCTGATTTTGTTGTGACGTACTGTGCTGCCATGAGTAACCTTGCAAGTACTTCATTTCATGCACATGTGAATATAAATGAAATTTATGTTCCAGGAAGCCGGCTTGCTGGGTCAATGGGCGCGTACATTTGTAATTCTTCACTGTATTGTCAAACTGCCTTCCACAGGGGTTGTGCCATGGAATGTTAACAGGAGTGTGTGAGGACACACACCTCCCGCAGCCCTGCCTGCCCAGAGCTACAGTAAATGTTTCTGATGGTTGAAAACTGTGTCTACACATGCAACTGTGATCCTTCTGAAGTCATTAGCGGAATGGTGTATTCCACAGACCTATGTGTTTTTCTGGGGAAGCAGGGCTCCAGGTGAGAAGGGGGCACAGCCCCTGCTCTCCCGGACTATCTTGGAGACTGGGTGGGGAGACGGTGAGTCCTGTGGAAGGAGTTCCGGCATTCAGCAGGATGGGAGCTAGTGATGTTGGTCCTTATGCTCCATCCCTGTCTCCCATGTTGGGTTCTGTCTCCCAGCTCTAGGGTCTTGGTGAGTATTAAAGGGCACTGAAACCAGTCTGGCTTTCTCTTTTGTCTACTCATTTGGAGCATGGCTCACCTGCTTGGTGACTGTTCTCCCTGAGGTCAGCACTCATGTAGCTCTCGTGTGTCAGCAATGATGCTGAGCTTGACGGGGGTCCCCTGGGTACCACTCCATCACCCAGTGAAGGAGGCAGGTGGGACCATCTCAGACATGGGCTGTGTTGGGACCCCCAGAAGGACCCGTGGTCTCCGTTTGTATGCCTGTGGGAAGCCACTGTGGCAACATCTGTGGCTGGTGGCACAGCTGGGCTCAGGTCACTGACACTGGCCAAGTGAGGATGCTAACTAGAGATCTAGCTTCCTCTCCCTGGTTTTGCTTTTCTAAGTATAAATAAGTAAATAAATGATAAATTGCTTTATTTTTTCGGAACTTCTTGAAAATAATGCAGCAGGTGGCAGTCATGGGATTAGTCATCCGGGAGCAGTTTTCCTATGACAGCCAGTGCGAGGGGTTTCTTTTGCAGTTGGCGGGGTGGGGGCGGTGAGGGCGGGGAGCAGGGAAGTGCTTGTTAACTCAGCTGGGCAGTGCTAGAGACTGCTAGCCCAGACTTCATCTAGGGGAGAAGGGGACCCCTGAGGGAGTAACCTTAGGCTCAGCTTCCTTCACTGTATGAGATGCAGCACAAGTGCCCAGAGGGCAGCCTTCTGGGCAAGGGCACAGGACAGAGACAAATGTCCAGGTATCACTCAAGGTAGGATTCTTCTCCTGTTGGCTTTTTGAAGCATGAATGAACCATGTATGTGAAGGAAAAGCCTTCAGACGGCTACTCTGTGTTTATGGAAAGATTGGAACCACCTGATTGTGTCTTGGAAAATAGCCCTTTTGATGGCCTTCTGTTAAAGGCAAGGTCCTCATCTCTGAGCTCTCAGGCTGATGTCAGAGAGTTGTGGTTTGTAACTTTTTGCCTATCTTGGAGTCAGCTTGGGGCAGCCTTGAATGAGAGAAGATGGCCTAATGTCACTCTCCTTGGGCCTGGCTGATGGTGGCCAGCTGGGTCAAGGACACAGATAGCACTTGAGGCAGGCCACTGTGGGTTATCCCGGGGCCTGTTTTCTTCTCCTGAACTGAGAACCCTGTCTCATCCTGCTGGAAGCCTACTTCCTACTTCTACTTATCTCTTGAAATCACCTGCTACTCCCCAGCTCTTTTGCCATGCCCTAATCCAAGTAAAATCCCCTCCTACCTGGATGTCTATCAGGAGTTCGAGACCACCCTGGCCAACATGGTGAAACCCCATCTCTGCTAAAAATACAAAAATTAGCCGGGTGTGGTGGTGCATGCCTGTAGTCCCAGCTACTCGGGAGGCTGAGGCAGGAGAATCGCTTGAACCCGGGAGGCAGAGGTTGCCGTGAGCCGAGATCACGCCACTGCACTCCAGCCTGGGCAACAGAGTGAGACTCTGTCTCAAAACAAACAAACAAACAAAAAAATAAACTCTTAGGTGGTATAAACCAACTAGACTCAGCAGACATATACAAAACACTCCACTCAACAACAGCAGATTATAATTTCTTTTCAAGTACACATGGAACATTTTTCAAGATAGACCATACGTTAGGCCACAAAACAAGTCTCAATAAATTTAAAAAAGATTGAGATTATATGAAGTATCTTTTCTGACCACAGTGGAATGAAGGTAGGAATCAATAACAGAGGTAACACTAGAAAATGCAGAAATACACGGAAGTTAAACAACATACTCTTAAACGAGTGGATCAAAGATGAAATCACAAGGGAAATTCGAAAATACTTTGAGATAAATGAAAACAAGAACACAATATACCAAAATTTTGGAATGCGCAAAAGCAGTGCTCAGAGAGAAATGTATAGCTCTATCTATTCCTCATTTATGTGCCAGAAAAAATACAAAAAAAAAATTATAGCTCTAAAAGTATATGTTAAAAAAGAAGGAAAATGAATCTCAAATGAAAAACCAAACTTTATACCCAAAGGAAGTAGGTAAATAACAAACTAAACTCAAAGCTAGCAGAGGGAAGGAAACAATAAAGATTAAAGTTGGGCTGGGCGTGGTGGCTCACGCCTGTAATCCCAGCACTTTGGGAGGCCAAGGTGGGTGGATCACCTGAGGTCAGGAGTTTGAGACCAGCCTGGCCAACATGCTTAAACCCCATTTCTACTAAAAAAATTTAAAAATTAAATTAGCCAGACGTGGTAGCAGGCGCCTGTAATCCCAGCTACTCGGGAGGCTGAGGCAGGAGAATCACTTGAACTGGGGAGGCAGAGGTTGCAGCGAGCTGAGATCATGCCACTGTGCTCCAGCCTGGGCAACAGAAGGAGACTCTGTCTCAAAAAACAAAACAAAACAAAACAAAATTAGAGTTAGAGTAAATGAAATAGAGAATAGAAAAACCAATAGAGAGAATGAATGAAAGCAAAAGTTAGTTCTTTGAAAAGACTGACGTAATTGGTAAGCCTTTAGCTAGACTAAGAAAAAAAGAGAAGACTCGAATTACTGAAATGAGAAATGAAAGTGGGAACATTACTAATGACCTTACAGAAATGAAAAGGGTTATAAGAACAGGATGAAAAGGGTTATAATGAACAGTTTATGCCAACAAATTAGATGACCTGGATGCAAATGGACAAACTCTTAGAAACACTCAAATTACAAAAACTGAGTAAAGAAGAAATAAAATATCTTAACAGACCTACAATGAAGAGGTCTTTGAATCTGTATTCAGAGATCTTGAAACTAAGGAAAGTCCAAGACCAGATGGCTTAATTGGGTGAATTCTACCAAACATTTAAAGAACTTGCAAGGCTGGGCCTGATGGGTCACGTCTGTAATTCCAGCACTTTGGGAGGCCTAGGAGGGAGGATCAACTGAGCCCAGGAGTTTAACACTAACCTGGGCAACATAGTGAGACCCTTTCTTTACAAAAATTTGAAAAATGAAAACTAGCCAGGCATGATAGCACATGCCTGTAGTCCCAGATACTTGGGAGCCTGAGGTGGGAGGATTGCTTGACCCCCAGAGGTTGAGGCTGCAGTGAGCCATGATTTCACCACCGTACTTCAGCCTGAGCAGTGGAGTGAGACCCTGTCTCAAAAAAAAAAAAAAAATTATACCAATTCTTCTTAAATTTTTTCCAAAAAATTGAAGAGGATGAAACACTTTTTTTTTTTTTTGAGATGGAGTTTCGCTCTTGTTACCTAAACTGGAGTGCAGTGGTACAATCTCGGCTTATTGCAACCTTCGTCTCCCAGGTTCAAGTGATTCTCCTGTCTCAGCCTCCTGAGTAGCTGGGATTACAGGCAACTACCACCACACCCGGCTAATTTTTTGTATTTTTAGTAGAAACGGAGTTTCACCATGTTAGCCAGGCTGGTCTTGAACTCCTGACCTCAGATGATCCGCCCGCCTTGGCCTCCCAAAGTGCTGGGATTACAGGCACGAGCCACCGCGCCCGGCTTGAGGATGAAACACTTAATAACTTATTTTATGAGGCCAGCCCTGATACCTAAGCCACACAAAGACATCACAAGAAAAGAAAAGTATAAACCATTATCCTTTATGAATATAGCTGCAAAATCCCTCAACAAAATACTGGCAAACAAAATCCATTAGCATATTTAAAGGATTATACACCATGACCAAGTGGTACTTACCCCAGGAGTGGAAGGGTAGTTCAACAACAACCAAAAAACCATCAATGTAGTACACCAATTTGATTGAAGGTGAAAAAAGCCACATGTAGCCCTCTCAACTGTTACAGAAAAAAGATCTGACAAATATTCAACACGCTTTCATGATGAACACACTCAGCAAGCTAGGAATAGAAGGCAACTTCAGCAACACGATAAAGGGCATTTATGAAAAACCCACAGCTAACATCATATTGATGACAAAAGAATGAAAATTTCCTCCCTAAGATCAGGAACAAGTCAAGGATGCCCAGTTCCCCAAAGCTATTTAACATTGTACTGGAAGTTGTAGACAGAACAATTAGACAAGAAAAATAAACAAAAGGGAAATTTGGAATGGAAAAAGTAAAACTTTCTCTATTGGCACACATATGATCCTATGTACAGAAAAACTCAAAGAACCTACAAAAAAACTATTAGAGTTAATTAATGAATTCAGCAAAGGTGCAGGGTTTTCTATATACTTGTATTCTACATAGTTGTAAATAATAACCCAAAAAGGAAATGAAGAAAACAGTTTCATTTAAATAGCATCAAGGGTCGGGTGCAGTGGTCATGCCTGTAATCCTAGCACTTTGGGAGGCTGAGGTGGGCAGATTGCCTGAGCTCAGGAGTTCTAGGCCTGCCTGGGCAACACAGTGAAACCCCCTCTCTACTAAAATACAAAAAATTAGCCAGGCATGGCAGCATGCGCCTGTAATTCCAGCTACTCTAGAGGCTGAGGCAGGAGAATTGCTTGAACCTGGGAGGCAGAGGTTGCAGTGAGCTGAGATCACACCACTGCACTCCAGCCTGGGTGACAGAGCAAGACTCTGTCTCCAAAAATAAAAAAATAATTAAAAAAAAATAAATAAATAAATAGCATCAAAATTTAAAATACCTAGGAATCAATTTAACTAAGGAAGTGAAAAGGAAACTGAAACTAAAACATATTGGTGAAAAAAAAAAAAAGAAGAGCTTTATAAATGGAAAGACATTCCATGTTCATGGATTGAAAGACATAATATTATTAACATGGTGAACTGCCCAGGCAATCTGTAGAATCAATGTGATCCCTATCAAAATCCAATGACCCTTTTTGCAGAGATGGAAACGTTTATTCTAAAATTCATATGGAATTAATTTCAGAGAACTCCCAAATTGTCAAAGCAGTCTTGAAAAAGAACAGAGTTGGAAGACTCTTTCCACTTTTGAAACTTGCTAAGAGCTATAGTAGTCAAGACAGTGTGGTACTTGCATAAGGACAGACGTACAGATCAATGGAATAGAATTGAGAGTCCAGAAATAAACCCATACATCTCTAACCAATGGATTTTCAGCAAGAGTACCAAGATCATTTAATAGGGAAAGGATAGTCTCTTCAGCAAATGGTACAGAAATGATTGGATATCCACATACAAAATAATGAGGTTGGACCCCCCAACGCCCACCACCATATACAAAAATTAACTCAAAATCTGTTAGGCATGGTGGCTCACACCTGAAATCCCAGCACTTTGGAAGGCTAAGGCAGGTGGATAACCTGAGGTCAGAAGTTTGAGACCAGCCTGGCCTACATGGTGAAACCCCATCTCTACTAAATACACAAAAATTAGTCGGGCGTGGTGGTGCACACCTATAGTCCCAGCTACTCAGGAGGCAGAGGCAGGAGAATTGCTTGAACCTGGGAGGCGGAGGTTGCAGTGAGCCAAGATTATGCCACTGCACTCCAGCCTGGATGACAGAGCGAGACACCATCTAAAAAAATAAAAATAAAAATAAATAAAAAAAAAGAACTCAAAATGAATCAAGGACCTAAATATAAGAGTTAAACCAACAAAACTCTTAGGAAGAGAAAACAGGAGTAAATTTTCAAGACCTTGGATTTGACAATAAGTTTTTATTTTTATTTATTTGTTTATTTATTTAAGACAGGGTCTCACTCTGTCAACCAGGCTGGAGTGCAGTGGTGAGATATCAGCTCTCTGCAACCTTCACCTCTCAGGCTCAAGTGATTCTCCTGCCTCAGCCTCCCGAGTGTCTGGGACCACAGGAACGAGCCACCAGGCCAGCTAATTTTTGTATTTTTAATAGAGACAGGGTTTTGCCACATTGGCCAGGCTGGTCTCAAATTCCTGAGCTCAAGTGATCCGCCCGCCTCGACCTCCCAAAGTGCTGGGACTACAGACGTGCGCCACCGCACTCGGCCAGCAATAAGTTTTTAGATATGACACTAAAAGCAAAAGCAACTAAGAAAAAAGATAGATAAATTGGACTTCATCAAAATTTAAAAATTTTGTGCATCAAAGGACATTATCAAGAAAAGGAAAATATAGCTCACAGAATGGGAGAAAGTATCTGCAAATCATATATTTGATAAAGATTTAGCATCCAGAATATATAAAGAACTCTTACAACTCAACAACTAAAAGAAAAATTACCTATTTAAAAAAATGAGCAGGCTAGGCGCGGTGGCTCACACCTGTAATCCCAGCACTTTGGGAGGATGAGGTGGGTGGATCACTTGAAGTCAGGAGTTCAAGACCAGCCTGACCAACATGGTGAAACCCCGTCTCTACCAAAAATGCAAAAATTAGCTGGGTGTGGTGGTAGGTGCCTGTAATCCCAGCTACTTGGAAGGCTGAGGCAGGAGAATCGCTTGAACCTGGGAGGCAGAGGTTGCAGTGAGCCAAAATCACACCACTGCACTCCAGCCTAGGCAACAGAGCAAGACTCGGTCTCAAAATAACAATAAAATAAAATAGTGGACAAATGGCTGGGTGTGGTGGCTCATGCCTATAATCCTAGCACTTTGGGAGGCTGAACTCAGCGGATCACTTGAGCTCAGGAGTTTGAGACCAGCCTGGGCAACATGGCAAAACCTCATCTCTACATAAAAACCAACCAACCAAACAACAACCAAAAAATAGCCAGTATGGTAGCACACACCTGTAGTCCCAGCTACTCAGGAAGCTGAGGTGGGAGGATGGCTTGAGCCCAGGAGGCAGAGGTTGCACCCAGAGGCTGAGATTGTGCCACTGCACTCCAGCCTGGGTGACAGAGCTAGACCCTGTCTCCTAAAAAAAAAAAAAAAAAAAAGGCAAAGTACTTGAATAGACATGTCTCCAAAGAAGCTAACAAATCCATGAAAAGAGAATCAACATTATTAGTCATTGAGGAAATGCAAATCCAGAACAACACTTCACACCCATTAGGATGGCAAATAACAACATCAAAAAAGAAAAATCACAAATGTTGGCAAGAAAGTGGAGATATTGGAACCCATATACATTGCTGGTGGAAATGTAAAATGATGCAGCCACTATGGAAAATAGTTTGGCATTTTCTCAATAAGTTAAATAGAATTGCCCCTGTGGCCCAGCAATTCCGCTTCTGGGTCTATACCCAAAATAATTGAAATCAGGTGCTCAAACAAGAACTTATACATGAACAATCATAGCAGCACTATTCACAATAGCCAAAAGGTGCAAAGAACCCACATGTCCATTAATGGGTGAATGCATAAAGAAAATGTGGTATATCCATACAATAGAGTGTTATTCAGTCATGAAAAGGAATGAAGCACTGACACATGCTACAACATGGATGAACCTTGACAACATTATGGTAAGTGAAAAAAGCCAGACACAGAACACCACATATTGTGTGATTCCATTTATACAAAATATCCAGAACAGGTAAATCCATAGTGATAGAAAGCAGACTAGTGGTTTGTAGGAACTAGGGGGAGATGGGAAGTGACAGCTAAATGGGTACGGGGTTTCTTTTTTGGGGTGATGAAAATATTATGTAACTAGACAGAGGTGGTGGTTGCACATTATGAATGTACTAAATATCACTTTAAAATGGGCCAGACATGGTGGCACACGCCTGTAATTCCAACACTTTGGGAGGCTGAGGCAAGAGGATTGCTTGAGCCCAGAAGTTTGAGGTAGCACTGAACCGCATTCGTGCCACTGTACTCCAGCCTGGGTAACAGAGCGATGCCTTGTCCCCAAAAATAATAATAATAAAAATAAAATGATTCAAATGGTAAACGTTATGTATGTCTACATCCACACACACATATAAAATTATCTTAAGTGGCTTGCTAGTGGTCGTTGGGTAAAATCCAAGCTCTTCCTCACATTGGCGGTGCGGTAAGGCCCCGTGTGATCAGGCCCCTGCTGGCAGCCTCCTTTCCTCCTCTTCCCTCCCCCACCCACTGGGCTCAGCTCTGCTTCAGGGCCTTTGTACTTCCTGGTCTCTCTGCCTAGAACACATCTGACTGGTGTCCCATCTTCGGAGCTCAGCCTAATGTCACCTCGAAGTACTTTAAGCTGTTCCTCTCTCTTGAGACATCTCCATTATAGCACCCTGGATATTTTCTTCACTGCCATCTGCAGTTATTTTTATTTTTATTTATTTATATTTTGAGATGGAGTCTTGCTCTGTCACCCAGGCTGGAGTGCAGTGGTATGATCTTGGCTCACTGCAACCTCCATCTCCTGGGTTCAAGTGATTCTCCTGCCTCAGTCTGTAGCTGGGATTACAGGCACCCGCCACCAGGCCCAGCTAATTTTTGTATTTTTAGTAGAAGCAGGGTTTTACCATGTTGGCCAGGCTGGTCTCAAACTCCTGACCTCAAATGATCCACTCACCCCTGCCTCCCAAAGTTCTGGGATTATAGCCATGAGCCACCACACCCAGCCTATTTTTATTTATTTATTTATTTTAAGATGGAGTCCACTCTGTCACCCAGGCTGGAGTGCAGTGGCGCGATCTTGGCTCACTGCATGCAGCCTCCGCCTCCTGAGGCTGGTCTTGAACTCCTGACCTCAGGTGATCTGCCCGCCTCAGCCTCCCAAAGTGCTGGGATTACAGGTGTGAGCCACTGCGCCCAGCCTAAACTAAAAAACTTCTAAGACCCCCGAACCATTTAAATTGTTTATTGTTCATCCCCTCAATAGAACCTAAGTTCCTTGAGGGCAGAGAGAGCCTGTATGTCTTGTTTTCATGGTGACCTCAGGGCCAGACACTAAGTTTGTTACTGGGATTGGTGCCCAGCAAGGATCTGTTGTGGGGCCAGTGTGCCGCGACACCCTTGGCAGCACCAGCAGTGTCCTTGCAGAAGACTGTGGTGTTGCAGTTCCTTTCTACCTGTTGTCACCAGAAAAGGCGTCTGGTCCCAGATCCCAAGAGAGGGTTCTTGAATCTGTCGCAGGAAAGAAATCAAGGCGAGTCACAGAGTGCAGTTAAGATCACTTATTAGAGACTACTCAATTACAGAGTAGGGCATCCTCAGAAAGCAAAAGGAGCAATGCGCTACCAGGTTGTTAAGAATTGTGTATTTAGGCCAGACATGGTGGCTCATGCCTGTAATCCCAGCACTTTGGGAGGCCAAGGCAGGTGGATCACCTTAGGTCAGGAGTTCGAGATCAGCCTGGCCAACACGGTGAAACCCCATCTGTAATAAAAATACAAAAATTAGCTGGGCATAGTGGTGTGCGCCTGTAATCCCAGCTAGTTGGGAGGCTGAGGCAGGAGAATCGCTTGAACCCGGGAGGCAGAAGTTGCAGTGAGCCGAGATTGTGCCACTGCACTCCACCCTGGGTTAGACAGAGCGAGACTCTGTCTACAAACAAACAAACAAACAAACAAAAAAGAATCGTGTATTTATTACAAAGGCTGGTGATTAGTGGCAGGCTATTAGTATTGTTACTTTCCTATTGTTGCTAATTCTTGATTTTAGCAAGAATTTATGAGTGTACTATTATTTTTAAATCAAAACCTATTCTTAAACTAAGAATGCTTTTGTGTTCTTAAAGTACTGGGACATTTCCGTAAGTTCTGAGTCTTTAGTTGGTTAATATCATTAGCTCATTCTCTTAACATAAACATGTGACCAGGAGTGCCCAACCTCCTGGGAATGTAACCCAGCAGGTTTGGCTTTATCTTGGCTTTATTCAAGATGGAGTCACTCTGGTTAGGATGCCTCTGACACTGTCACCACTGGAACAAATGAACTTGTGACATTTGGCCGGAGAAAGGAAGACCAGGCAGAACCTGCTTGAATTGAAAGTTTGAAGAGTCAGGGTGTGCAAATGAAGCCACAGACTCGTTTCTAATTTTGTTTGTTTTTTATTTTTGAGATGGAGTCTTGCCCTGTCACCCAGACTGGAGTGCAGTGGCGCAATCTTGGCTTACTGCAACCTCTGCCTCCCGGGTTCAAGCAATTCTCCTGCCTCAGCCCTCCAAGTATCTGAGATTACAGGCATGCGCTACAATGCCTGGCTGATTTTTTTATTTTTAGTAGAGACGAGGTTTTGCCATGTTGGCCAGGCTGGTCTTGAACTCCTGGCCTCAAGTGATCTGCCCACCTCAGCCTCCCAAAGTGGGAGGAGTATAGACGTGAGCCACCGCGCCTGGCCACAGACTCGTTTCTAGTGGAACAAGCAGAACCAGGAGTGGAAGTAGTGAGACTGATTTCTGCTTGGTCAAGAACAGAGCACACTAGGAGAGGGAGGGAGAGGTGAGGAACATAGTGAAAGGCCAGAGCCAGAGGGCTGGGCCTGAGGCAGGGCCTCAGGGTCCTCCCAGTGTTTGAGTGCTGTCATTCTGGGCTAAGTTTGCATTTCTTTAACTGTTCCCTTTCCAAATTTGGTAGAATATTCTGTGGCAGTGTGGACAGAACAGTGGGCCCAGGGGCAGATCTGACACTGGATAAGTCGCTGTGTCTCATGGTGCCTCAGCCTCCTCGTCTATGGAATGAACAGTTGACCAAACTTCTCCCTAAGCCCAGCTCTGGGGCCTTGGTCAAATCAGTGAATGTTTCTGAGCTCCAGTTCCCTGTCTTTGGCATTCCTGCTTAGTTGCTGGGAGGATTACACGATGGTAAATGCGAAGTGTGTTGCACTGTGGATGCAACCAATTCCATTCATACTGGCATTGCTGGTGGGTCATGTGCCCCATGTAAAGAAAAAATTAAAATTCGAAGGCCCCCCAACCATCCAACTGGGACTTCCTCCTAGGCCAGGGCACTCTAAAATTTAACCTGAAAGACTGGTTCAGGCAATGATGGGAAGTGGGAGTTGGACATGCCTGGTAATACCTCTCTGATGTTAACGTCAACACAGACCTTAAGTCTGATAAGAAACATTGGCAATCTATTCTCTCCAGCCTGCTACCTGGAGGCTTCATCTGCGTGATAAAACTTTGGTCTCCACAACCTCTTATCCCAACCCAGGTATTCGTTTCTAGTGATAACTCTTTGTTTTTTGTTTTTGTTTTTGTTTTCATTTTTGAGATGGAGTCTCTATCTCTTGCCCAGGCTAGAGTGCAATGGCACGATCTCAGCTTACTGCAACCTCTGCCTCCCAGGTTCAAGCAATTCTCCTGCCTCAGCTTTCTGAGTAGCTATTATAGGCATGTGCCACCATGCCTGGCTAATTTTTGTATTTTTAGTAGAGTCAGGTTTCACTATCTTGACCAGGCTGTTCTCGAACTCCTGACCTCAGGTGATCCACTCGTCTCAGTCTCCCAAAGTGCTGGGATTACAGGCATGAGCCACTGCACCCGGCCTCTATTGATAACTCTTAAAATCAATTGCCAATTAGAAAAAATTTAAATCTACCTGTAACCTGGAAACCTTACCCCCTTCAAGTTGTCCCACCTTTCTGGACCAAACCAATGTGTTTCTTAAATGTATTTGATTGAAGTTTCATGTCTCCCTAAAATGTATAAAATCAAGCTGCACCCCAACCACCTTAGCACATGTTCTCAGGATCCCCTGAGGGCTGTGCCAGGGGCCATGGTCACTCATATTTGGCTCAGAATAAATCTCTTCAAATATGTATGTGTTGTGTGTGTGTGTATATATATATATTTTTTTTTTCTTTTTTTTTTGAGATGGAGTCTCACTCTGTCATCCAGGCTGGAGTGCAGTGGCGCGATCTCAGCTCACTGCAACCCCCATCTCCCAAGTTCAAGCAATTCTCCTGCCTTAGCCTCCCAAGTAGCTGGGATTATAGGTGCCCGCCACCACGCCTGGCTAGTTTTTGTATTTTTAGTAGACACGGGGTTTTGCCATGTTTCCCAGGCTGGTCCCCAACTCCTGACCTGAGGTGATCCTCCTGCCTCGGCCTCCCAAAGTACTGGGATCACAGGCGTGAGCCACCGCGCCCAGCCCTCTTCAAATATTTTACAGAGTTTGACTTTTTTCGTTGACACCCAGCACTCATAAATCATCCGCCCACAGCCGGTGGCAGGAGATGGGTCAGAATCACCCACAGGAGATTAGGCGCCCAGGGCATTTGAGAGGTGAAAGGAAAAAACTGCTTTTACTGTCTCCAAACAACTTATGTCCAACAACATGTGTTTCGCCAAAATGAGGTGCAGCAGCCCCCGAGGGATTCACCTCTGGAAAGACATTCACCTTCTGCTCGGGGCAAAGACATGCTGCTTGTAGCTGCAGGAGGGAAAGCCATGGTCATCCTGGGGGAGGTGTGCTCACACTTCCCAAAAGAGTACCTGCCTCAGTCACAGAGGAGTCTGCAAGCTGGGACGGTAGCCCTTCCCTGCCAGCCATTCCCCAGCTGTGGGCCTTCCCTGGGGCCCAGGACCAGGTGTTGGAGCGGAGTGCTGTTCAGCGGCATCCAGCCACCTCTGCTCACTGCAGTGGTGATTCTCTGCCTGTGCACCTAAAATTTGACCTTTTGGGGTTTTCCAGTTTTGTATTTGTGGCTCGAACTTGCCAGTTGCCTAAAATGAGCTGAAGGAAGGAATACTTATTTCCAGGCCACATATTTTTTCTTTTCTCTTCTTTTTTTTTTGAGACAGAGTCTCACTCTGTCATCTAGGCTGGAGTACACTGGCATGATCTTGGCTCACTGCAACTTCCGCCTCCTGGGTTCAAGCGATTCTCCTGCCTCAGCCTCCTGAGTAGCCTCCGAGTAGTACAGGCACTGCCACCACACCTGGCAAATTTTTGTAATTTTAGTAGAGATAGGGTTTCCCTATGTTTGCCAGGCTGGTCTCGAGCTCCTAACCTCAAGTGATCCACCCACTTTGGCTTCCCAGAGTGCTGGGATTATGGGTGTGAGCCACTGCCTCCGACCTAGGCCACAATGTAATTTTTATAATATAAAAATAATCCCTGGCCAGGTGAGGTGCCTCATGCCTGTAATCCCAGCACTCTGGGAGGCCAAGGTGGGTGGATCACTTGAGGTCAGGAGTTTGAGACTAGCCTGGCAAACATGGGGAAACCCTATCTCTACTAAAAATACAAAAATTAGCTGGAGGCTGGGCACAGTGGCTCACGCCTGTAATCCCAACACTTTGGGAGGCTGAGGTGGGTGGATCACTTGAGGTCAGGAGTTCAAGACCAGCCTGGGCAACATGGTGAAACCCTGTCTCTACAAAAATAAAAAAAAATTAGCTGGTCATGGTAGCACACACCTGTAATCCCAGCTACTCAGGAGGCTGAAGCAGGAGAATCACTTGAACCCGGAGGCAGAGATTACAGTGAGCCGAGATTGCACCACTGCACTCCAGCCTGGGCAACAGAGCGAGACTCCATCTCAAAAAAAAAAAAAAATTAGCTTGGCATGGTGGTGCACAGCTGTAATCCCAGCTACTTGGGAGGCTGAGGCAAGGAGAATCACTTGAAACAGGAAGGTGGAGGTTGCAGTGAGCGGAGATTGTGCCACTGCACTGTAGCCTGGGTGACAGAGTGAGACTCCATCTCAAAAAATAAAAATAAAAATCCCTGGTAGACTTCTGCACCTTATATGCTCTTGTACATTAACCTTTCAGAGGGAATGAATGCCATTTAAATGGCATAGTCCTATAAACCAAAAAATATCTGAGATAATTTCAATCAATTTAGAAGTTTATTTTGCCAAAATTAAGGACTTACCCATGACACCGTCTCAGGAGGTCCTGACGACATGTACCCAAGCAGGCTACAGCTTGTTTTTATACATTTTAGGCAGACATAAGACATCAATCAATGCAAGATGTACATTCGTTCAGTCCAGAAAGGCGGGACAGGGGTGCAGAGGGGTGGGTGAGGTTTCCAGGTCATAGGTGGATTCAAAGATTTTCCAAATGGCAGTTGGTTTAAAGAGCGTATCTAAAGACCTGGAATCCATACAAGGGAGCGTCTGGGT
This sequence comes from Pongo abelii, assembly GCF_028885655.2. NCBI lineage: Eukaryota > Metazoa > Chordata > Mammalia > Primates > Hominidae > Pongo > Pongo abelii. Next base: position 37,196,943 of record NC_085929.1, read on the forward strand.
TAAGATAAGGGGTCCTGGAGACCAGGGTTCTTTTTTTTTTTTTTCTTTTGAGACAGAGTCTCCCTCTGTCGCCCAGGCTGGAGTCCAGTGGCACCATCTCGGCTCACTGCAAGCTCTGCCTCCTGGGTTCACGCCATTCTCCTGCCTCAGCCTCCCGAGTAGCTGGGACTACAGGCGCCCACCACCACAGCCAGCTAATTTTTTGTATTTTTAGTAGAGACGAGGTGTTAGCCAGGATGGTCTCGATCTCCTGACCTTGTGATCCGCCTGCCTCGGCCTCCCAAAGTGCTGGGATTACAGGCGTGAGCCACCGTGCCGGGCCCAGGGTTCTTATTATGCAGATGAAGCCTCCAAGTAGCAGGCTTCAGAGAGAATAGATTGTAAATGATTCTCACCAGACTTAAAAAGGTGGCACACTCTTAGTTCTCTCCTGGATCAAGGAAATGACCTGGAAAAGGAAAGAGATTCTCTAGAGAACATAGACTTTCCCAAGAGACAGATTTGCAGGGCCATTTCAAAATATGTCAAAGAAATGTATTTTCAGGTAAAATACTTTGATCTCTTTTAAGGCCTGCTGTTTGTCATGTGATACTATACTAGAGTCAGGCTGGAACTTGGTGTCATTACTACAAAAAGTCTTAAGATCTCTGCTTTAATGTTAATGCTAGGCAGCTGTGCCTGAATTCCAAAGGGAGGAGGGTACAGAGGCACGTCCAACCCCCACTTCCCATCATGACCCCAGCTACTTTTTTTAGGTTAACTTTGGAATGCCCTTGGCTGAAAGGAGGAGCCCATTTACGTGGTTGCAGGGCTTCAAATTTTTTTTCAGTTTACAGCCCTATATGAACTCAAACTTCAGGAGCAAGGTGTGGCAGCTCCCACATAGGTGAGAACCAAGACCCTCTGTGTTTGGAAGGGAGACTTGCATATGGATTAGCACAGTGTAAGGTAGGAGGCCCTCAGTGTCTTGGGGTGGCTGGAGGTGGGGTGTGGGGGTGAGATGTTACTGGTGGGAGGTAAGACCTGAGAAGCTTTGGAATATGGAGATGGAGGTGAGGAGGGCAGGGAAGAAGACTCCAGGTGGTGGGAATGGTTGGAGCAAAAGGGTAGATGTGTTCAGGGACCATGGGTGTCCTCTGTGGCCTGAGCATCATAGTCAGACTGCAGCATCCCTCAGCCTGGGAGTCACCAGGGGAGGTTCAAGATAACTTGGTGGAGACAGCTCCGTGCTCCTTCCCTTGAAGCTGAGGGTATTGGCCTGGGCAAGATCTGGGACTAGGACCTCCATCTGGCCAGGAAGGTGGTGGATGGGGGGGCTGGACAGGCTCAGTGGCCAGAGTGTAGAAGTCACCTGTCCACCCCAGGAGGCCAAACCGTCTTTGGTCAGCAGCCACCACAGAGCGGGATGATGTGCTTTCCCAAGGATTTTGCATGTGATGGTTTGAACATGGGTTATTTGGCTCCCTCTGAAAAGAGTTACTATTGGACTTATCCCCAGGAGAAGGGCATATTTGCCTGCAACCCTTCAGGGGGAAACAAACTTTTTCCACATATTTGAAGTTAAGAGAGGGATTTGAAAGCAGTGAAGTAAGCATGTCCTGTAGAATGCCCTGGAATTCAGTGGCCTTTTCTCCAGCCAGTTTGGTATTCCTTCCGTTTTGCCTGGTGGCTTGCCTGGTGGCAGCTCTCACATTCCACTTGTGTATTTGGGGCTGGATGACACATTGTTCCCTGTGTGGAATTTATTTGTTCTTAATTGTTATGCCCAAATATTGTGTCACATTGATCAAACTCCAAGAAATCAGAGGCACACAGCACTTGCGAGAATTACTCTGAGTCTTTCTGCTGCTTGGGGAAAAAATAGATTTTCCTTTGAATCTTTTGGCTGGACTTCAGCCAAAAATTGGGCAGACTTTTCCAAGTGCGTGAGAAGATGCCGAAACTCCCTAGATGTGTTTTCCCTGCACACTCCCTCTGTTTATAGTTCCTGTTTATTGTTGACATTGGAAGGCTCCTGTTCTGTGAAAGAAAGCAATGCAATCCTGCAAGGTCACTGAAAGGCAAAATGTTTCTTATGCAGTAAAGTGCATGCATATGTCCCTCAGCAGACTTTGAATGGTGTCCTTGTGTGTCCTGGGGGCTGAGCCAGATGCAGGGAACTCAGAGATGAACAGGCACAGGCTTGGACCTGGCCTTTGAGGAGCTCACTGTTTGGGGCTGAGGAGAGACTCATGTGGGCAGCACAGGTACGCTGGCCCATGCAGAGGAGAGAAGAGCTGTACCTGGGGTGCAGTAGGCACCTCCTCACCTTCTCCCTGTGCCTCTTGGCTTACACCCCACCCTGCTCTGTAGCAAGCTGCCTTACCTTCCCCATGTCCTTTGTGTCACCCCCGAGGGCTCTCCCTTGGCCTCAGGGAAGCCTGTGTGCTGTGCTGTCCTGCCCCACCGGCCTCATGTTGGGGTCTCCATGTGTGTCTGACTTCTCCACCTGGAGCTCCTCTGCATGGACCTCCTGCTGCTGTGCTGAGGCAGGGGGTGACCTGTCAAGCCCCCTGGCTTCTGGATGATCTTTGGTCATTGCCTCTTGGGGCTGCCCTTACTCCACCTCAAAGCCTCCCGTTGCCATATAGCTTTCTGCTGACTACATTTTCCTGTCCCCATCCTGATCTTCCCCACAGCTGTCTTCAAGCTCATAAAAACTCCCCGTCCTTGACCCCTCTGCTTTCTTCCTGTATAGACCCCCTTTTCTTTCTTCTTTCTGCTGGGCAGCCTCTCCTCTTTCTTGCTAGGACCCTATCTTCCTGACCTCGTTCTTCCTGATGCTTTCAGCCCATGCATCTCCAACACCCTAGCCAGGATCAGCTCACTTGTGTCCTCCTGTGGGCACTTCTCAGTTGCTGACGGATAACATCTACAGCTGTGTAGGCCGTGGCCACTAAACAGTCATGCTTTACACCCACTGGGCATGCCATACCCACAGGGGCGCTTAGAGCAGAGTGGGTGCAGAGTTCTGGGCAGCTGATGGCTGGGACCTCAGATGATGTCCTGGGCTAGAGATCAGGAGACTTCCCTTCTGGGCTGGAGATGGACAGGGCCCCATATTGCCAGAGAGACCAGAGCTCACCACAGGACCAAGCAGCCTTTCAAGAGAGTCCTTATTATCAGATTCTCAATTCCTTTCTTATACTTTATTAGAAAAATTCATATGAGGAAGGGCATGGAGTTTTCTTCTGTTCTGATGAGGAATCAGGCAACCCCAGGACTGTGTGATTGGTTGTTTAAGCAGCTTCTGAAGTGTAGGCCTCCTTTGACTTCGGGAAGCTTTGTCTTGTTCCCAGCTGCCATCTGGTGGCTGGATTGAGGCCCTTCTGAGGGCATGTTGAGTGAGCCAGGGCTGGCTTGCTCACCTGTCTTTATAAGGTCCCCGTGGGGTCATCAGAATGTGGGACCTCTGGGGAGAAGAGTCCAACCAGGAGAAGGAACTTTCACCTACGCAGCCCCCACCCTCCAAGAGGGGCAAACCTGGCATAGAGACTGGTCGATTATGCCCCTCTTCAGTGTTCCCCTCCCCATGCCACTCATTCTTCCAAATCCTGGTGTCTTGGTGTCTGCTAAGATTGCACCCCACCCATCTCAGCCCTCAGGTCCACCAGGGCCCTTGGCCATGGAGCTTGTCCTCAACCCCTGAGCCTCGTTCCCTGGTCGGCATGCCGTCGCGTCTTCAGCCGTGCCTTAACGTGGTGCACCAGTCCCCACGCAGCCTGACCTCACTAGGCCCTGTCCACCTCTGCCCCACATGGCCACCTCCATTCCCTGCGGGCTCTGGCTCAGTAATCTTAAAGTCAGAAGCCCTTTTCTGGCCACCACAGCAGTTACCCTTCCGGTGCCCTTCCAGATCTGACTCCTCCAGGTGGCAGTTGCATTTTTGTTTTCGTTTCTCGCTTGGCCTCGCCCTGTGGTTCACCCCTGCTGGGGTGAGTTCTTCCTCTCTCTCCTGGTTGTCTGGCTTCCTTCACACCTGTCTGTCCTCTATCTAACCATGCGGCAGCCCAGGCACTAGACAGGTTGGGCCCGAATCCAGACACTTATAAGCTAGGTCCCTCTGCCTCTGTCTCTTCACCCACAAAGTAAATGTAATGATAAAGACCTTTTAGGGGCCAGGCACGGTGGCTCACGCCTGTAACCCCAGCACTTTGACTTTGGGAGACTGAGGTGGGTGGATCACGAGGTCAGGAGTTCGAGACCAGCCTGACCAATATGGTGAAACCCCGTCTCTAGTAAAAATACAAAAATTAGCTGGGCATGGTGGCGCATGCCTGTAGTCACAGCTACCTGAGAGGCTGAGGCAGAAGAATCGTTTGAACTCGGGAGGTGGAGGTTGCGGTAAGCTGAGATCATGCCACTGCACTCCAGCTTGGACGACAGAGCGAGACTCCATAAAACAAACAAACAAACAAACAAACAAAAACCTCTTAGAGTTGTCAAGAGGGATAAATCAAATTATGCTACAAACTGCCCAGCAGTCACTGGAGTGTGGTGGCCACTCAGCTGACAGAAATGACATTGCTGGTCTTTGGGTGATGACCTGTCAGTTCTGCACCTTCTACCTTCAGGCAGGGGTGATAGGGCCCTTTGCTGAGCACACATACACATGCTATGCAGCCACGTTCTGCAGTGACCCTCCCAGCCATGCAGACCACACTCCTCAAACCCAGAATATCTGCTGGCCTTGATCAGTACCTGTCCCCTTTGTGTGAGTCCCCCACCACCTTTCTCTTCCATCTCCCATTGGCTCTAGACGTCTTTGCTACTCTGTGTATTTTCACTGCTGCCTCCTGCCACAGTGCAAAAGATCTTGCTTCCTCATGCATAGAACAAAACCAGATCCACAGTTGAGCCCCTCAGCTCTCTGCCATTACACGCTCCCTGCATCCGCCCTGCCATGTGAATCCCAAATGATTCCAATGGAGACATTTCTCCCCTTTGAAGCAGTGCCAGCTTCAAAGGGTGATTTTCTCCCTCTTGCTGGGGGACTTGGTTTTATCACTGTTTTCTTTTTCTTTTTCTTTTCTTTTTTTTTTTTTTTGAGACAGAGTCTTTCTCTGTCACCCAAGCTGGAGTACAATGGCATGATCTTGGCTCACTGCAACCTCCGCCTCCCGGGTTCAAGTGATTCTCCTGTCTCAGTCTCCCAAGTGGCTGGGTATACAGGTGGGCACCACCATGCCTGGCTAATTTTTGTATTTTTAGTAGAGACAGGGTTCCACCATGTTGGCCAGGCTGGTCTCAAACTCCTGACCTCAAGTGGTCTGCCCGCCTCAGCCTCCCAAAGTGCTGGGATTACAGGCGTGAGCCACTGCACCCAGCCTTATTGCTGTTTTCTCACTCCTGTAGCCTCAACCTCTCTCCTGGCCTCTTCCCACTGCATATGACCCACCACTCGCTACTTTGAAACTGTCCTAGCCAAGGTCTCAGGTCACTTTCCAGACCTGGCAGATAACTAAGAAGTGAACCTGGGTGTCACCTTGAGTCCTGCCCTCCCTGATCCCTCACGTGCAGCTTGTCAGCAGAGCCTGTCAGTGCCAGACCTGAGCACTTTCACATCTGCCCACTGCCCTCCATCTGCCTAGCCTCCAACCCAGCTTCACTACCTCACCTCCCAGAGTCTGGACAGCACGAGTGAGTCTTTTAAAATTCAATTCCGCTCGGTTGCAGTTCCAGGTAGGATTAAGTGAGAAGATTTCACTCTGCAGCTATGAAACGTGGACAGGGCCAGACACAGTGGCTCATGCCTCTAATCCCTGCACTTTGGAAGCCTGAGGCAGGCCGATCACTTGAGGCCAGGAATTTGAGACCGGCCTGGCCAACATGGTGAAAGCCCGTCTCTACTAAAAATACAAAAATTAGCCGGGTGTAGTGGTGCACGCTTGTAGTTCCAGCTACTGGGGAGTCTGAGGTATGATAATCATTTGATCCTGGGAGGAAGAGGTTGCAATGAGCCGAGATGGCACCACTGCATTCCAGCCTGGGTGACAGAGCGAGACTCTGTCTCAAAAATAAAATAAAATAAAATGTGGACACAATGCACAGAGCAGCTATTTGAGCACCCTGAAAATTAAGTAGCCACAAGCAGACTGGAGAAGACCAGAATCTGAGGTAACACCGAACAGGTGGTGAGGTTACAATTTTTTCCCTCCAGTATCTTCTAGAGTGGACTCAGGAGAGACCCAGAAGTGAGCAGACAGAGAAAACTCCTGGAGAAGCCCTCTAGTTCAGGCTCAAGGAGGAAAGGTTCCCCTGTCAGTGATAGCAGTGGCGATGAGAGGCCTGCAGGTACCAAAAACTCAGAGGAATCCATCCACACCAGTAGGAAGAGCTCTGGTCCCAAGAAGTGAGGGAACCCCTGTTGCATTTTTCTCTCACTCTTCCTACCACTTAACCCCCGATATAGGTGCGGTGGTGGGAAGTGGGCAGCCAGAGGACTGAAACAGAGCCCAAGAGAACCAGAAAAAAACAGCAGATCACAGAGAGAGAACACCTTGGGAGTGTGACCCAATAACGTTGTTTTCATGAACTCCTGGCTTCACGTCCAAGCCACACATGGATGGATCTGATCCTAAACAGCATACTAAAGATTTTGAGAACTGAACTTAAAGCTACATAAATACCCACGTCCCTGTGGCCACTGGCTGGCACACACGTGGAACAGATCCAACTAGTACTGCAAAGGGCCGGGCGCGGTGTAACCTGGCACTTTGGGAGGCCGAGGCAGGTGGATCACTTGAAGCCAGGAGTTCGAGACCAGCCTGGCCAACACGGTGAAACCCCGTCTCTACTAAAAATACAAAAATTAGCCAGGCATGGTAGTGCACACCTGTAATCCCAGCTACTCGAGAGGCTGAGACAGGAGAATCGCTTGAGCCTGGGAGGCACAGCTTGCAGTGAGCTGAGATTGCACTACTGCACTCCAGAGCAAGACTCTGTCTCAAAAACAAAAACAAATAGTACTGCAAAGGCTTTGAAAATGGAACAAACAGTGAAACCACCACCCAGAGAAGGCTGGTCACTATGTGTGGCCTTAACCCAACTTATTTGATAGACTGCTAAAATGAAAATATCAAATTACCAACATCAGGAATGAAATAAACAATTAATAGCACAAACAAACATAAAAGGACAATACTACAAAAACATAAAATAGATAAATAATACATAAAAGGAATGCTACAGACAACTCTGCTGACAAATTTGACAACTTGGATGAAATGAACCAATCTTCAAAAATCAAATTCTAACACTTGCCCAAGATCAAATCCATAAACTGAATAATCCTATAACTATTAAAGAAGTTGCATTTATAGTTTAAAACACTTCAAAAAAGAAGTCTTCAGGCCTACATGATTTCACAGGTAAATTTTATCAAATATTTGAAAAAAGAATAACACTATTTCCACACAATCTCTTCCAGAAAACAGAAGAGGAGTGAGTAATTTCTTTTCTTTTTTAATTTTTCTTTTCTTTTTTTTTTTTTTGAGACAGAATCTCGCTCTGTTGCCCAGGCTGGAGTGTGCAGTGGTGCAGTCTTGGCTCACTGCAACCTCTGCCTCCCGGGTTCAAGCAGTTCTCCTCCCTCAGCCTCCTTAGTAGCTGGGATTACAGGCATGTGCCACCATGCCCAGCTAATTTTTTTTGTATTTTTAGTAGAGACAGGGTTTCACCATGTTGGCCAGGGTCATCTTGAACTACCGACCTCAGGTGATCCGCCCGCCTCGGCCTCCCAAAGTGCTGGGATTACAGGCATAAGCCACTGCACCCAGACTTTTTTCTTTTTTTCTTTTTTTTGAGACAGAGTCTTGAGCTGTTGCCCAGGCTGGTCTCGAACTTCTGACCTCAAGTGATCTGCTCGCCTCAGCCTCCCAAAGTGCTAGGATTACAGGAGTGAGCCATTGTGCCTGGCCAGGAGTGAGTAATTTCTAACTCATTTATAAGGACAGCATACCCTGATACCAAACTGAACAAAGATAGTGTAAGAAAATAAAACTTCAGAGCAATATTTCTCATGAGCATAGATGAAAACATCTTCAACAAAATATTAACAATTTGAAACCAGCAATACAATAGAATATTACACCATGATCAAGTGGATTTCATGCCAGGAGTGCAAGATAGGTGCAAGATAGGTTCCATATTTGAAAATCAATAAATGGGGCTGGGGGCAGTGGCTCACACCTGTAATCCCAGCATTTTGGAAGGCAAACGCAGGCAGATCACTTGAAGTCAGGAGTCCAAGAGCAGCTTGGCCAACATGGTGAAACCCTGTCTCTACTGAAAATACAAAAATTAGCCAGGCATGGTGGTGCACACCTGTAGTCTCAGCTACTTAGAAGGCTGAGTCAGGAGAATCACTTGAACCCTGGCAGGGCGGAGGTTGCAGTGAGTGGAGATCACACCACTGTACCCCAGCCTGGGCAACAGAGCAAGACTCTGTCTCAAAAAAAGAAAAGAAAAAAGAAAATCAATATAAATGGAATCACAATATTAACAATCTAAGAAAAACTACATTATAATATCAATTGATACAGAAAAAGGCATTTGACAAAATTTAACATCATTCATGGTAAAAACTCTCAGCAAACTAGGAAATTCCTCCACCTGATTAAGGGCATCTTCAAGAAACTGACATCATATGTAGTGACAGAAGACTGAACGCTTTACTTTCCGCCTAGGATCAGTAAAGTCAAGGATGTCCATGCTCACTGCTCATATTCATCCTAATACTAGCCAGTATTATAATGCAAGAAAAAAGAAGTCAAAGGCACTCAGATTGGGAAGAAAGAAACAGAGCTATCCCTATTTGCAAGCAACATGATGGCTGTGTAGAAAAATCCTAGGAAATCTACAAAAATATTTTTAGAGTAAGTGAGTTTAACAAGGTCACAGGATACAAGGTCAGTACATAAAGGCCAGTCATATTTCTGTGTATTAGCAATGAACAATTGGTAACAAAAAATTTTAAAAAATCACTTACAATGACCCCATGAAATACTTAGATATAATTATAACAAAACTAATATAGTATCTATATGTAAATAGTGTTAAATACTGATGAAATAGAAGACAAAAATAAATGGAGAGATATACAATGCTCATGGATCAGAAGAGCCAAGAGAGTAAAGACGTGAGTTTTCCCTTGACTGATCAGTAGCTTGAATGCAATTCCAATAAAAATCCTAGCAGGACATTTTCTCAGCATAGACAAACTTATACATTTATATGAAAAGATAAAGAAATTAGAATAGCTAAAGCAACTTTGAAAAATAAGAATAAAGGTGGAGTAATTACTCAATTTTAAGACTTAACACAAAGAAACAAGACAGTGTGATGTTGGCAAACACTATATAGATTAATGAGATAGACATATACATTAATGGAACAGAATAGAGAGTCCAGAAATGGGCCCACACAAATATGGTCAGATGGCTTTTGACAGAGGTGCAGAAACAATTTAATTGAGAAAAGATAGTCTTTTCAACAAGTAGTATTGGAACAATTGAACATCCATATGCAATAAAATGAATCTTGATTTATACTTCTTATTTATACAAAATTTAACTCAAAATGCAAACCATACAAGTATAATACTTTTACTTGTAATCCCAGCAGTTTGGGAGGCCGAGGCGGGTGGGTCACTTGAGCCCAGGGGTTCGAGACCAGCTTGGGCGATATGGCGAAACTCCATCTCTACCCAAAATAGAAATATTAGCAGGCATAGTGGTGTGCAACTGTAGTCTCAGCTATTTGGAGGCTGAGTCAGGAGGGAATCATTTGAACCTGGGAAGCAGAGGTTGCGGTGAACCGAGATTACACTACTGCACTCCAGCCTGAGTGACAGAGTGAGACTCCATCTCAAAAAATAAAAAATAAAATAAAAATAAAATGCAATTTTGGGCCGGGTGCGTTGGCTCACACCTGTAATCCCAGCACTTTGGGAGGCCGAGGCGGGTAGACCACGAGGTCAGGAGATCGAGACATCCTGGCTAACACGGTGAAACCCCGTTTCCACTGAAAATACAAAAAATTAGCTGGGCGTGGTGGCGGGCGCCTGTAGTCCCAGCTACTCAGGAGGCTGAGGCAGGAGAATGGTGTGAACCCAGGAGGCAGAGCTTGCGGTGAGCCGAGATCGCACCACTGCACTCCAGCCTGGGCAACAGAGCAAGACTCCATCTCCAAAAAAAAAAAAGCAATTTTGATTTATGTCTCTTCTCTGGCTCCTCTTGTGCTCTAGACCCATCCAGCTTCTGCTGTCTTCACTGGCACACTATCTTGCTGCCAGCCAGCATGAATGCTATACCTCTTGTTGGCAAGGTCTGTTCCCTAGTATCCAGCCCCTTCCCACACCCTATTTTCCTCAAGTCTGTTTACCCTCCAGGGAGAGGCCATTCAGGAAAGCCTTCCCTGAGCCAGCCTCCTGCCTGGGCCAGATGTTTGCTCCCAGGTGTTTGCTCCTTGGCTTGGCCCCTCAAGCATGGTAGCGTAGCAGTTAGTCTGAGCATGGGCTTCCTAGAGCCTCAGAGTCTCCGCTTGTCAGTCCCCTAGAAGCTTCAATTCTGTGCTTCCCAGGGTCCCTTCAATCAAAGATTTCTAAGTCAGTGGAAGCAGAGATGCTGGAGCCAGCCTGCCTGGGTTCAAATCGTGGCTCCCACACTTACCCACTGTGTGACCTTGGACAAGTTGCTTGCTGTCTTTTGCATCATTTCTCTCCTTTGTAAAATGGGTTTCATGATAGAACCAACTCTTACAGGTGCTGTGAGGATTAGCTTAGATAATGTGTGAAGAGATCTTGGCACACGGCTTGGCAAACACTCGACTAAAGTAAACTGCAGTTCTTGATAGTCACTTTCGCAGCTTTAAAATAATACAGGTTCCCAAGAAGTCCCCTGCCCTGCTAAAATAGAATGAGAATGACTTTTGGGTGCGGAGGGTATTTGTATTTTTTTTCAAAAGCTCCTTGAGTGGGATTGGCAGATTCAAAATATACAAACACAGGTTGGCCGGGTGCAGTGTTTTCTGCCTGTAATCCCAACACTTTGGGAGGCTGGAGTGGACAGATCACTTGAGGTCAGAAGTTCAAGACCAGCCTGGCCAACGTGGTGAAACTTGTTTCTACTAAAAATACAAAAATTATCCAGGCATGGTGGTGCATGCCTCTAATCCCAGCTACTTGGGAAGCTGAGGCAGGAGAATCGCTTGAACCCAGGAGGTGGAGGTTGCAGTGAGCCGAGATTGAGCCACTGCTCTCCAGCCTGGGCAACAGAGTGACAGAAAAAAAAAAAACAAAAACCCACAGGTCACCCAGTTTAATTTGAGCTTCAAATACAAAATGAATAATATTTTAGTATAAGAATGTCATGCAATATTTGGGCAGTCTTTATACTAAAATTTATTTATTGTGTGTCTGAAATTCAAATGTAACTGGGCATCCTGCATTTTATCTACGAGCATTTAACCCTATCCTGGGGGACCTTGACACCCAGCCCACTTGGGGTCTCTGCACCCAACTCCCTGGTCCAAAGGCAAACCTCCAAGTCAGAAAAGAGATCGTATCCTTTTACTTGACACAGGGGGGCGCTAGAAGATGGCTTGTTCGCTTTCTTTTCTGTAACTTAATGTCTAGGGAAGCACCAGCAGGTTGGCTGGCTTGCAACAAATCTCTCAGTACCTGTGAGTCATTTTCTGATGTTCAGGTTTGTAAGAAGCCAATACAGAGCTGGCCACCTCCCTCTTGGGCCTTCACTTCTGGGGGCCTAGCCTAGCGCCTCAGGGGCTCCCCTCTTCTCGCCTCCCCTCTGCTCGCCTGCCCTCCATTGATGTCATAACTCTATTCTGATATCACAGCCCAGCGCTTGGAATTATCCCAGGCAGCCCGGGCTCTGCCCTTAGAGCAACTAGAGCAGGCAGTTGAGTGGGCGGGCGGGGATGAGGAGGGGGTTGGGTGGCTGGTGGCCCTAGAGGCTGGCCCTAAAGAATACCTGGACAGCCTGCCATCCTATTGCTCCAAAATGAAAATCCTCTAAAAGGTAGGACTTGGAAGAATTTCCTCCTGTTCCTGTTGGCCATGATCCCACTGAGGTGGAAATAAATTCCCAGGGAGTGTGGTGTTGTTCTGGCTCTGTAAACAGCTCTCGGGAACCCTGCTGCCTGTGTGCCTGGGGATGCAAGTGGGCTTGGTGCACTTAACAGTCCTCTCTTCCCGTTTGAAGGAATGACTTCACAAAGCACAGTGTTTCTTACTTGTTGGGGGAGACGTTCCTTAGGGCTTGGAGAATGCCTGCAAATACTGATCCAGGTTCTTCAGTGGCCACTGCCTCTGCCCTCACTCCCTAAGAAGATGGATGGGAACAGGGTTATGCTCTCCTTAGGACAAAGGGAAAATATAGGTGCATTCAAGCTATTGACCCTCAGACCCCTCAGTCCCAAGGAGGAGAGAAGCCCCATCCTCCCAGCTGGCCAGACAATATAAAGAGCTCTCTTATGAACTCACTGAGTGAAAATTTGACTGGTATGGATTGAACAACACAATAAAAGAAAACTCTGAATAACTTCTCTCTTACTTTGAGGGACATGAAGTCTTCCTGGGGGAGCGTGTTAAAACTGCAAATTCCTAGGGCAGGACCACTGAGATTCAGATCCGATGGTCATATGGCACCCAGGAACCCCCATTTTATTTGTTTTAATTTAATTTAATTTTTTTTATAGAGACAGGGCCTCACCATGTTGCCCATGCTGGTCTCAAACTGCTGGGCTCAGGCAATTTTCCTGCCTCGGCCTCCCAAAGTGCTGGATTACAGGTGTGAGACACCTGGCCCTCCCCCATTTTTATTTTTTATTTTTATTTATTTATTTTTGAAATGGAGTCTTGCGCTGTTGCCCAGGCTGGAGTGCAGTGGTACGATCTCACCTCACTGCAACCTCCACCTCCCGGGTTCAGATGATTCTCCTGCTTCAGCCTCTTGAGTAGCTGGGATTACAGGCATGTGCCACCATGCCTGGCTAATTTTTGTATTTTTAGTAGAGATGGGGTTTCACCATGTTGTCCAGGCTGGTCTTGAACTCCTGACCTCAAGTGATCTGCCCACCTCCGCTTCCCAAACTGCTGGAATTACAGGCGTGAGCAACCACTCCCTACCTTCCCCCATTTTTATAATAAACATTCTACACAGGGCTCCTGCCAGCCCTCCAAGCTTCTCACTTTGAGAAGCACAGTCTGCTCTGTCAGACTCCCTGGATTGCTTATTGCTGCTAGCTCTCTTTCCCCATCTCCAAATTCCATGTTTTTCTGGGAGGGGGGTTTAATTCAGCTTTACTCCACATATTTATTTAATGTGCTGGATCCAGGAAGACAAAAGTGATGGTGTAGGGTCTTATTGTTCATCAAGTGCATTGTATCTGAGTTTTTGGCTCCTGCCTTCCAGGCCTAGGTGCAGCCCCTCTCTCTACCTAAGAAAACCACTTGTGTCTATATCAGGAGTGCTGTACCCTTTCTTCATCAGAGACTTTCTCTTCATGGTTCTCACCCGAACTGAGAAAATGGAATATGAGCGTGAATTATTGGTCATTAAAACTGATAGTGGAGCCAGGCATGGCTGTTCATGCCTGTAATCCCAGCATTTTGGGAGGCTGTAGTGGGAGGATCGCTTGAGGCCAGGAGTGGAGAGCAGCCTGGGCAACATATCAAGACCCCATCTTTCAAAAAAATAATAATAATAGCTGGGTGTGGTAGCATACACCTATAGTCCTATGTACTCGAGAGACTGAGGTGGGGGAATCACTTGAGCCCAGGAGGTCAAGGCTTCAGTGAGCTATGATCATGCCTGGGTGACAGAGCAAGACCCTTTCTCTAAAAACAAAAACAAAAAACTGGTAGTGGTGAAGGGTATGGCTCATGGAAGGGACTGGTTTCTGCTTCTCTGGTGGCCTTGGAATGAACATTGAATGGTACCTGGCAGGGCAGCCATGGCTCCTTGATCGCTCAGCAGCTCAAGGTGCAAATTCCTTCCTCACTGGCTATGAATTTAGGCTTTCCCAATAATACCACACAGCTTTTTGAACAAATAAACATATCTAGGCTAGTTCATGGGGTTTTTAGTTGCCGTCTTACCTGTGTGCTCTTGAAGTTTTGAGCCCTTTGCATTTGGCACTGTCCAGGCATTCAGGCCTGGAGCCTGTGTAGTGCCAGTGCCTCCCTCCACGCTCTTGGTCCGGTGGAAAGCAGGACGTGTCCTGGCCCTTGGGTCTTGGTCTTCGGGTTGCAGAATGGAGGGAGTGGCCTCACCTAAACCCTCCAAAAAGTAGATGGTCAGACTCTCTTCCCTTCAAACTCTTCTCTGCCCTGACTCACACCTGAGCCATTTCATCCAGTGAGACTGAGGGAGGAGCGAGGGAGTCCATGTTTCCCCTCCATGACGCCGGGACAGGAAGCTGGACTCAGTCTCTTCCACATGGCCAGGAAGGGGAGTACCTGACTGCCCATCTTGGTTTTGGGAGAGAGAAAAACCAGTGCTCAGTCTGGGAAATGAGGGTTTGGGGGATTGTGATAAAATAGAGGACAGGACTCTGCAGGTCAAGGACAGAGGTGCATCCCAAGGGCTCTCTGCAGGCAGGGCCAAGTGGCTCACTCTTTGCAGCTTTAGCAGCACCTTGGATATAGTTGCTGCTCTGTAAACGTGTTGATTGACAGAGGTGCAGGTAAAAACCTCAGAACAGTTGGGCTTAAGGATGCTACAAGAAAACTCTGGGATGGGATTTAATTTTTTTTTTTAAACTGTTGTTATCAGCCTGGCCAACACGGTGAAACCCCGTCTCTACTAAAAATACAAAAAAAAAAAAAAAAAAAAAATTAGCTGGGCGTTGTGGCACGCACCTGAAATCCCAGGCACTCTGGAGGCTGAGCCAGGAGAATTGCTTGAACCTGGGAGGCAAAGGTTTCAGTGAGCTAAGGTCACGCCACTGCACTCCAGCCTGGGCAACAGAGCGAGACTTTCTCTCTCTTTAAAAAAAAAAAAAATGTTGTTATACAAAATAAACAGAAGTGAACAGAAGACTCTCAGGAATCGTCACATACCTGTCACCCAGATGCCACAGTTACCAGCTACCAGCTCATGGCCAGTCTTGTCTCTATGCCTCCATCCTCTTCCTCTATCTCTATCATTTTGAAGCCCATTGCAGAGGTCATAGCATCCCATTTGTTAACATGTCTGGATGTATCTTTAAAAAATCAGAATTCCTTTTTTTTTTTTTAACATAACCAAAGTGCTATGATCATATCTAACAAATTAACAGTGGGTTGGAATGACGTTTATTTTGGAGCCAGTCCTCTCCCTGTCTTAGAGAGTTTGCAGGAAGTAGAAAAGGGAATGCAGAGGGCTGAGAAAGGGGCCGCACATGTGCTTCCAGCAGCCAAGCTGGGCTCTGTTCAGCTCAGAGAAACCAAAGAGAGGTTAACAGCTCTCAGTTGGGAGAGGATCTGGGCCCTTCTCAAGGAAGGAGGGCTGGGCGTTGGCAAGATGTGTCTTCTGACCCTTGGCCTCATCAGGGGCCGTGCAGGGTAAAGGGTGAGAGGCGTGGGTTGGGGAGTTGCTAGTGAGAGCACAGTCAGTTCCCAGGTATCCACATTAGGAAAAGGAAGAGCCACCAGAAAGCAGCATAGGAAAATGATGGTCTTATTCTTTAGGAGGTGTGAACAATTTGGTTTTAGATGTGACCCTATGACCCATACAGATGGCTGCGGCTTACCCCGAGAGACCTGTATAAATCAGTGCTAACTGAAAGAGGCCCAGGGTAAATGGGTCACTCCTGAGTTTCAATGCATGTGCAGAGCTCAAAGGAGATTGATGTTCAGTTCTCAGAGAAACTGAGTTGGGTTTTCACCCTGGGGGTGACAGCGTTTGTCCTGAGCCCCTCCTCATGAGACTTTAGCCTGCCACCCAAGCCCAGGAGCCAGCCCAGAAGTGGCCACCTTATTTCAGTAGAAAAGTAGGCGTTATGGAATATGCCTCTGGGGGTGGGGGTTCTTATGAAGAGGTCAGAGCATAACAAAAGTGGTTGTCTGTAGTTTAAAACATTCTTGTGGCTGGGCATGGTGGCTCATACCTATAATCCTAGCACTTTGGGAGGCCAAGGCGGGCAGATCACTTGAGGTCAGGAGTTTGATACCAGCCTGATCAACATGGCGAAACCCTGTCTCTACTAAAAATATAAAAGTTAGCTGGGCATGGTGGCATATGCCTGTAGTCCCAGCTACTCGGGAGGCTGAGGCAGGAGAATTGCTTGAACCCGGGAGGCCGAGGTTGCAGTGAGCCAAGATCGCACCATTGCACTGCAGCCTGGGGGACAAGAGTGAGAAACTCCATCTCAAAAAAACAAACAAACAACAACAACAACAAAAAAACCAAGAGCATTGTTGCCATTAAGGTAGTTTAAGCATCATTTTCCTGCCAGGGCAATTATCTTGATTGCTAATTGTTTCCTTTGTAACTAGAGGGCATAATAGCACTTTCCTTTGTAATTATCAGATTGGAGTTTATTCTTTGTTGCCGTTTAGGTGTTAACCTTCACGTGGATCTGTAGGCATGAGCACCGGACTCTGATGCAGGCAAGGCTGTCAACTCAGGATGTCACTAATTCCAGAGGTGGAGGGCCCCAGGGTCCAGACCGGATGCCTGACCTAAGCCTGAGGCTGGCAGGACTGTGACATTTCCCTGGGGTACCCCCTGCATTTCACTTTGCCAGTTTGAGCTTTGACTGGAGATGGTCATGGAAAGGTTGAGGCTGAGTATTCTGGGCTACGGAACTAGAAGGCTGGGCTCTGAGGGAGCTCCTCGGTCAGTTTGCTGAATCACAGTACCATGCCTGGTGGTATGAACAAGTATGGCTTAATAAAAGGGACACAAAATTTGGGATCCTGATGTTGCTCTTGAGTCGCTGTGTGAACTTTGGACAAGGCCGTCTCCCTCTCTAAGCTCCAATTTCTTTGCCCATCACAGGGACAAATAATGTCTGCATAAAGAGATGGTTGTGAGGGTAAATAACAACAACAATAATATTTTTTAAATTAGGCTGGGCACAGTGGCTCACACCTGTATTCCCAGCACTTTCGGAGGCTAAGAAGAGCAGATCACCTGAGGTCAGGAGTTAGAGACCAGCCTAGCCAACATGGCAAAACCCGGTCTCTACTAAAAATATAAAAATTAGCTGGGTATGGTGGCACGCACCTGTAGTCCCAGCTACTCGGGAGGCTGAGGCAGGAGAATCACTTGAACCCGGGAGGCAGAGGTTGCAGTGAGCGGAGATTGCACCACTGCATTCCAGCCTGGGAAACAGAGAGAGACTCCATCTCAAAAACAAAAAGATGTTAAATTAAATTAAATAATACAAAACAAGTCTAGGTGAGAGGGAAGCACGTGGAACAGCTTCCAAATGCCAGTCGTCATCACTACCATTCCAGGCTCTTCAGCTCAGGTCCTTACTTGACAACAGATCTGTGTGTGATGGTCTCATGCATGTGGGATATCTTCTACCGACACTGGATACACCTCCATAGACAGTGATATGGTTTGGCTGTATCTCACCCAAATCTCACCTTGACTTGTAATAATTGCCATGTGTCAATGGTGGGGCCAGGTGGAGATAATTGAATCATGGGGTGGTTTCCCCCATACTGTTCTCATGGTAGTGAATAAGTCTCACAAGATCTGATGGTTTATGAAGGGGAGTTCCCCTGCACATGCTCTCTTGCCTGCTGCCATGTACGATGTGAATTTGTTCCTCATTCACTTTCTCCCATGATTTGTTTTTTTGAGATGGAGTCTCGCTCTGTCGCCCAGGCTGGAGTGCAGTGGTACAATCTCAGCTCACTGCAACCTCCGCCTCCCAGGTTCAAGCAATTCTCATGCCTCAGCCTCCCGAGTAGCTGGGATTACAGGTGTGTGCCACCATGCCTGGCTAATTTTTGTATTTTTAGTAGAGACGGGGTTCACCATGTTGGCCAGGCTGACGAACTCCTGACCTCAAGTGATCTGCCCATCTCGGCCTCCCAAAGTGCTGGGATTACTGGCATGAGACACCGGGCTGGCTGCCTTCCACCATGATTGTGAGGCCTCCCCAGCCATGTGGAACTGTGAGTCCATTAAACCTCTTGCCTTTATAAATTACCCAGTCTCAGGTGTCTCCTTATTAGCAAGATGAGAATAGACTAATACATACAAGGATCTGTTTTACTAATTAGTTTTTTAAAAATTATTTTTTCATGGTTTTCTATCCAGGGTCAACTGGTGGCAGGGAACAAAACCCCGCTGAGACTGGCTGAAACACAAGTGGGGCCTGTGCTCAGGGTGCAGGAAGTGGAGCATCCAAGGGGAGAGGTGTGTCCACAGCTGCTCTCTCTGACACCCCCATTTCTGGTTCTCTCCTGGTGTCCCCTCTGTGTCCTTTCCCTCTGTAGCCTGGTTTCTTTGTTCCTCCATAATTTCGTTCTGTAGGTGGGCCTGGCCTGCCCTGGCTCTTGCCTGGCTTTGTGGTGGCCATCTCTGCCTCCAGCTTCAAATTCTTAGGTAAGAGCCTCTGGCATAGCTCAGAGCAGGTTCCCTGCCCTGGCCCAATCCAGCATGGTCATTGCGGCTGCTTGAGTCATCTCGGCTCATTGCAACTTGCCACCTTCCAGGTTCAAGCGATTCTCCTGCCTCAGCCTCCCAAGTCAAAGCAGGGCAATATCATGCCTGAGGGGCCACCAAAGTGTATATAGCGAGGAAGCCTTATATCCTGTCCCCGTTGCTGGGTCTTCCTGAGACTTGGTCTCTTCCAAGAAGCCTTCCATTACCACCTCTAGTCCTCTCCCTGCCATCGGCAGGAGGGCAGGCAAAAGTCGTTTGGGCTCCGTGTCCACTGAGGCTGCCCCCTCACCTGTGTCTAGCCCAGGCCAAGGAACCATGGTGGGCTCAGACCCTCCTCTGGAGGGAAGGCCAGGCTGACAGGCAGGCATGACAACCATAGATTGTGGAAGAGAAACCTTGGAAGACAAGGCAAGTTGCTGAAGGCACAGGCAGGAATCCTAGAAGCTTCCAGAGGCTCCAGAGGGGCAACCTGGGGTGCTGGGGAGGGCCTGATGAGCACAGGAAGGGCTGAGTCCAGTGGAGGCTGGCTTTTGGCAGCACAGTGGTGGTCCCTGTCCATGTATGGCACACCTGAACACAGTGGCACCAGCAGCCCAAGGCTTCCATGTGGTTCCAGAGCCTTGGGCTGGTGTGAGCTACTGTACTTCTCTGTAGGGGCCACCTGCAAGTGGGGGTGCCAGTAGGTGGGCTCCAGGCTGGCTTCCTTTGTCAGCCTAGGTTGCTTGCCTTGTTCTGTGGCCAGTGGTCTTTGGTGAAGGATATCTGTTTGCAACATGAGATCCATCCACCGCAGATGATTTGAAAACCACTGGTCCAGAGCTTCCACCTGAATCGGGATTAGCTATAGAAACTGAGGCTGAGCTTGAAGGTGGGAAGGGCTCGGGCTTGGGCTCAGGCTGTGGCAAGAGGCAGGACCTGGCTGCTTCGTGATCTCCCCTGCTGTCCGCGGCTTGGAGCCAGCTCTCCTTCCATGGAAAGGACAGAGGCTGCGCTCGTCCACAGGCCTCAATGCCTAGACACAGAGGGAACATTCTGTCCAGCCCCCAGATGTTTGGTGTGCACAGTGCCACGCCAGTAGCCTGCCTTAGTCCAGGTGACAGCAGAGAAGGGTACAGGGGCCATCAGGCAGCTGCAAGCCAGAGAATCAGGCCAGAGACAAGCCCCTGGGGCAGGCTGTGCTCTGACCTTGCAGGCTGGAGTTGGCGATTCACTGTGGCCTCAGGCACTGCCCTTTGGAGAGCCTGGGATGGATCCTGCAAGTTGGGACTCCTGTGGGTGAGCTCTGGTTTCAGTGACTGAGTGGTGGGTTTCCCTTCCCCCACAGCAGCCACCTTACATTTTTCTTCAGAAGACGGTCAGAAACACTTGACTTCTCAGAAATGAGATAACCTCTCCTGAGGAACGAGGGTTTTCATTTTAATTAGGCCCTTGAGTCTTGGTACCTTGCCTGCCGTGGAAGACCTGCAGCCACAAATGAGCCCATCTTTCTTTGTCACTGTTAAGCACCAGAAGCGGGGAGGCCAGGCTGGCCCGTGGGATGTCTTGTCATGAATGAGGCAGCTCTGTGTCATAGAGAACTCCTGTGCAGAGATGTTTTGTGAGCTCAGCCAGAAGTGTCACCTTCAGAGCCTGGCCACAGAAGCCCTCAAGTCCTACCTGTCGTAGGAGCAGCCCTGCTGGCTCTGGGCGAGCCTGGGACTGGTTAGGCCTGGCTTTGAGGCCACTCTGAGGTCTGGGTTTCCCTCTCCTCAGCTGAGTGATGTCCTCTGTGGCCTCTGCCTCTCTTGGCCTCAGCGCCTCAGCTGTTAGCTGGCCTGAGCCCCATGCACTGTGAGGTGTCACATACCACACGGGGAATGGCTGCTCTTGTTAACTGCATTTTTTTTTTTGAGATGGAGTCTCACTCTGTTGCCCAGACTGGAGTGCAGTGGTGTGGTCTTGGCTCACTGCAACCTCTGTCTCCTGGGTTCAAGCAATTCTCCTGTCTCAGCCTTCCGAGTAGCTGGGATTACAGGCCGCCTGCCACCATGACCGGCTAATTTTTGTATTTTTATTAGAGACGGGGTTTCACCATGTTGGCCAGGCTGATATCAAAATCCTGACCTTGTGATCCACCTGCCTCGGCCTCCCAAAGTGCTGGGATTACAGGCGTGAGCCACCGAGCCCAGCCTGTTAAACACATTTTTTTTGTTTGTTTGTTTTGAGATGGAGTTTCACTCTTGTTGCCCAAGCTGGAGTGCAATGGCACGATCTTGGCTCACTGCAACCTCCACCTCCTGGGTTCAAGCAATTCTCCTGCCTCAGCCTCCTGAGTAGCTGGGCTTACAGGTGTGCGCCTAGTCCCGAACTCCTGACCTCAGGTGATCCGCCTGCCTAGGCCTCCCAAAGTGCTGGGATTACAGGCATGAGCTACTGCGCCTGGCCTCTTAAACGCCTTTTTATCCAGGACACCCTCCTGACTCCCCAGCCCAGGTCGGCTTCCCACGTAGTGGAAAGAGTGCTATACGACTCCTTCATAGCACCCACCCCAGTTGCACTGATTATTCACCTGTACGGTTATTTAGTGTTTGACTTCCCTGATAATCCATAGCAACAGGAGGGTGAGGATTGTGACAACTGGCTTGCCACTGAATGCCCAGTGCCTACCACCCTGCTTGTCTCAGAATAGACTGCTCGAATTATTTGTTGGAGGAATGGGGGAGGGAAGGAGGGAGAGAGAGACTGCATGAATGAATGAGTGTGAGAAGTGAGCACTGGTGCTCTGGCCAGACACGGTGGTCACTTTGGTCCACAGGCTCTGGGTGTAGAGCCTCTGGGTCACTTGGATAAGCAGTCTCGGGGTCCTCACAGAGCCAGCTTGGAAGAGCAAGTCCTTCCAAAGGATATCGCTGAGTGTGGGAGGCCATGAGGGACTTCAAGGTGACTCCAGAGAGCTAAGCTGGAGAGGCACTCCAGCAGGGGCAGTGGAGTCCTTAGCAAGGGGCAGTCCAGTGGCAGTCACCATATTAGCCCTCCAGCTGCTGCCATTTGTGTGAAGCGCAGTGGTGGCCAGGGATGCTTGGCTGTCGTAATAACACAGGTGTCTGAGTTTGTACCTATGCAAGATCAATGCTTAATGGTCTTCCTCTGAGGACCTGTGTCATAGGTGGTCAGGACAGTCCTGACCACCAATGAGAGGTGGCTCATAAGAGAGAGAAGGCAAGGCTTGGACTCCCCAGGGGGGCTGGGCCCTTCCTTGGCTATGTAGCTGTGGTGCCTGGGCAAGCCCACCAACTCCTCCAAGCTCTAGCTGCCTTGTCTCTAAAATAAGGATAGTTCCAGCCCTAGCCTACCTGACATCCACTGCGGGGACAAATGAGTGTGTGCTGGCGAAAGGGTTGCCTAGGATCACCATTGGAGTTGTTGTCATTTATAGGGGTAGCCAACAATAAAGTTGGGCCCTTCTCAACTCCTCTGTGAGGTGATGCTCATTGTGGAGGGCATTGTCATTGGAGTAAGTGCCCAGGCCTCAAGCTAGCCAGTGGTTTGTGTTATGAATGCGCCACCACCTGGGGCCCTTCAGTCAGAATGCTAGGAGCAAAAGGTGTGTCCCTAAACATTTCTGCCTTTTAAGAAAACGCTTCAAGTTTTGTAAAAATATTTGATGGAAAAAGAAAAGCACAGACCGTGCAAATCTCCTCAAATCTACTCACCCAGCAGTAATGACAGTTAAATCTTTACTGCAAGTATTCCAGACAATCTAGATATAGAATTTTATATCAGTGGGAGAATCCCAATATTTGGTTTTATAACTGACTCATTAAACTTGACAGTATGTTGTGGCTATTCCATGTCAATGAGTATACATCTGTGGCACCACTTTTTCTAAAAAGATAGATTTTATTGTGTATACTTAGGGCATTCAATAGATAATAAAATGGTTACCAAACAATGAGTAACTATGTGAGATGATAGCATCACTTTTTATAGTATTTTATTATGGAAAAGATCTAACATTTCTATGCATGTAGATATACACGTATATGGTCCCCATTCTCATCACTTAGCTTTCAATAATGTTCAATTATGGTCAATCTTATTTCATCTCAGCCCTTCCTATTTCCCCCGTTATTACTATTTTAATATTGTGATAAATACATACGACATTGAATTTACCATTAAAGGCATTTAGTACATTCACAGCGTTACATGGCCATCACCTCTGCCTAGCTCCAGAACATTTTCATCACTCCAAAGGAAACCCTGCACCCACTAAGCAGTGACTCCCCATTTCCTCTCTCTCAGCCCATGGCAACCACTAATCTACTTTCACCGCTATTATTTTACAGCAAACCCCATCTGTGCACATTTCACCGTGTATCTCTAAAAAACAAGGAGTCTTATAAAAACATAAATTCGACCAGGCGCAGTGGCTCATGCCTGCAGTCCCAGCACTTTGGAAGGCTGAGGCAGGCGGATCACTTGAGGTAAGGAGTTCGAGACCAGCCTGGCCAACATGGTGATACCCCTTCTCTACTAAAAATACAAAAAAAAAAAAAATTAGCTGGGCGTGGTGGTGGGTGTCTGTAATCCCAGCTACTTGGGAGGCTGAGGCAAGAGAATCGCTTGAACCTGGGAGGCAGAGGTTGCAGTGAGCTGAGATCGTACCACTTCACTCCAGCTTGGGTGAAAGAGTGAGACTCTGTCTCAAAAAACAAACAAACAAAATAACTCATAAACTCAAGACCACGATCCTACCTGAAATCACAATTCTTTAATATCATTGTTCAAATACCTAATTATAAATATCATTGTTTTCAATTTTTAATTTTTGTGGGCACATATAGGTGTGTATATTTATGGGGTACATAAGATGTTTTTTGTGGGGAGGTTGGTTTTTTTTCTGAGACAGTGTCTTGCTCTGTTGCTCAGGCTGGAGTGCAGTGGCGCCATCTCTGCTCATTGCAACTTGCTGCCTCCCAGGTTCAAGTGATTCTCCTGACTCAGCCTCCCGAGTAGTGGGACTACAGGCAGGCACCACCACAGCTGGCTAATTTTTGTATTTTTAATAGAGATGGGGTTTTGCCATGTTGTCCAGGCTGGTCTTGAACTCCTGGCCTCTAGTGATCTTCCCACTTCAGCCTCCCAAAGTGTTAGGATTACAGGGGTGAGCCACTGTGCCCAGCCTCATTTTTCTTTTTCTTTTCTTTTCTTTGTTTTTCTTCTTTTCTTGAGACAGGGTCTCACTCTGTCACCCAGACTGGAGTGCGGTGATGTGTTCTCAGCTCACTGCAACCTCCACCTTCTGGGCTCAAGCAATCCTCCCACCTCAGCCTCCAAAGTAGCTGGGACCACAGGTGCATGCCACCATGCCTGGCTAATTTTTGTATTTTTAGTAGAGATGGGATTTCACCATGTTGCCCAGGCTGGTCTCCAACTCCTGAGGTCAATCGATCTGCCCGCCCCTGCCTCCCAACATGCTGGGATTATAGGCGTGAGTACTGCACCTGGCCTAATAAATATCACTGTTAATGGTGCATGATATTTCATTAAATAGATATAGCATACTTCACTGAAACATTTTTGAAAATGTTTGCCAGTTCATTCAGTTGCATTCTGGTTGTTGGCAATATTTCTCTATTATCAACAGAAGGCACTGGAACAAGCATTTCTGTGCTCACTTTTTTTTTTCCTTTTCTTTTTTTGGAACTGGTGTGGTTATTTCCTAAGGGTAAATTCTTAGAAAAGGGATGGCTGGGTCAAGTGCATGCTTCACATTTTGATACTGCTGCTGAGTTATCTTCCATCAATGTTGTTCCAGTTTACACTCCCCTTGGCAGAAAATGCATGGCTTAGTTAAGGGAAGATACTTCCTGGAAATATTCACATTAATCCTTTCCCATAGCTCAAGTAAAGGTACCACTACTGCCTAAGACCATGGGAATGCACCTCTTGCATCAGCATGACCTGGATGTGAGACCTGGAGTCAAAGGAGATCATTTTGGAGCTTTAAGATCTGACTGCCCCACTGGATTTCAGGCATGCCTAGGGCCTGTGGCCTCTTTGTTTTGGCCAATTTCTCCCATTTGGAATGGCTGTATTTACCCAATGCCTGCACTCCCATTGTATCTAGGAAGTAACTAACTTGCTTTGGATTTTACAGGCTCATAAGCAGAAGGGACTTGCCTTGTCTCAGATGAGACTTTGGACTGTGGACTTTTGAGTTAATGCTGAAATGAATTAAGACTTTGGGGGAGTGTTGGGAAGGGATGATTGGTTTTAAAATTTGAGGACATGAGATTTGGGAGGGGCCAGGGATTGGATGATATGGTTTGGCTGTGTCCCCACTCAAATCTCATCTTGAATTCCCACGTGTTGTGGGAGGGACCCGGTGGGAGGTGGTTGAATCATGGGGACGGGTCTTTCCTGTTCTGTTCTCGTGATAGTGAATAAGTCTTACAAGATCCAATGGTTTTTAAAAAGGGGTGTTTCCCTGCACAAGTTATCTTCTCTTATCTGCTGCCATGTGAGATGTGCCTTTTACCTTCCACCATGATTGTGAGATCTCCTCAGCCATGTGGGGCAGTAAGTCTATTGAACCTCTTTCTTTTGTAAGTCTCCCAGTCTTGGATATGTCTTTATCAGCAGTGTGAAAACGGACTAATACAACTACTCTTCCATCTGTAAAGAAATGCCGGGTTACACTGGGCTGAGGGTCTCCCAGATGCAATAGCAGCTCAAGGCCATTGCTTGATAACCAGATGCTGGAGAAAAATGCCATAGTGCCCACAGTGACAGCCCATGCAGCCCTTCTGCTAAGGGAGGGCCGGGAGCAGTCAGAGAGAGTGATGGCAGCAGCTGGGGAGAGCAGGCAGACAGAAAGCCCTATTAGTGAAGCTGGGCTGGTTCACACACGTGCTCATCAGTCTGGAAGCCCAGGAAGCCGGTGGGAGGAAATCGATGCTCTGTCTTTTGGAGGAGAGGGAGGAAGAAGGAATTGGTGAAGAAAATGATCCTCCACTATTCACTTCAACTTGATTTTCTATGCTATTAAAAATGTTATAGTGACATTAAAGGAGTTTATTTATTTGTTTGTTTATTTATTTATTTATTTATTTGAGACAGAGTTTCACTCTGTCACCCAGACTGGAGTGCGGTGGTGCAATCTCGGTTCACTTCAACTCCGCCTCCCGGGTTCAAGAGATTCTTGTGCCTCAACCTCTCAAGTAGCTGGGACTATAGGCATGCACCAGCACGCCCGGCTAATTTTTGCTTTTTTTTTTTTTTTTTTTTTTTAGTAGAGATGGGGTTTCACCATGTTGGCCAGGCCATGGTGAAATAAAAACAATGCCATGATCCTAGCCATTGCTGTTTCTTCGGGACCTGCTCATACTGCCTGTGTGCATGTGCACACACACACACACGCGCGCACACACACACACACACGTACACACGCACACGCACACACATGCACACACGCACGCGCGCACACACACACACGCACCCCACTGACAGCGCTGCGACCACCACTGTGTTCTCCTTTCCCTGGGCATTCCAGCATCAGCATGCTGGCTGCTCTTCAGTTTTTGTTGTCACTTTCTGCTTTTGCTTCTGCTCTGTGGAGAGCCTGGCCCCAGTTTTCTTATCCTGCTGTCCAGTGGTTGGACACTTGGGCAGCCTGCGGTTACGGCCTGTTATAACACCCACTGCCATGTCCATGCTTGGAGCTCCCTTTCATTGTTAACACTTCCCTAGGGAAAATTCTATTGGGTAGTGGATGTCAATGGTATTGTGGCTCTTGATTTCCCCTGTCCTCTAGCCCAGTTGTTTTAAAAAACAGAAGTGAGTGCCTCCCCAGGAAGGCACAAGATATCCACTACAGTACGAGACGAAAACATTAGAAGTTCTATTCAAACTGATTTATGGCCGGGCACAGTGGCTCACCCCTGTAATCCCAGCACTTTGGGAGGCTGAGGTGGGTGGGTCACTTGAGGTCAGGAGTTCAAGAGCAGCCTGATCAACAAGGTAAAACCCCATCTCTACTAAAAATACAAAAATTAGCCAGACATGTTGGCAGGCACCTGTAATCCCAGCTACTTGGGAGGCTGAGGCAAGAGAATCGCTTGAACCTGGGAGGCAGAGGTTGCAGTGAGCCGAGATTGCCCCACTGCACTCCAGCCTTGGCAACAGAATGAGACTCCGTCTCAAAAAAAAAAAAAAAGTACTGATTTAATTTTATCTTCTAAAGTTTTTTGGTATATACATATAGATAGATAGATAGATAGATAGATAGATAGATAGATAGATACAGAATTTCGCTTTTTTGCCCAGGCTGGAGTGAAGTGGCCTGATCTCGGCTCCCTGCAACCTCTGCCCGCTGGGTTCAAGTGATTCTCCTGCCTCAGCCTCCCGAGTAGCTGGGATTACGGGCACCCACAACCACACCCGGCTAATTTTTTAAAAATTTTTTTATTTTTATTTTTTTTTATTTTTAGTAGAGACAGGGTTTTGCCATGTTGGCCAGGCTGGTCTTGCACTCCTGACCTCAGGTGATCTGCCTGCCTTGGCCTCCCAAAGTGCTGGGATTACAGGCGTCAGCCACCATGCCTGGCCTTAAAATTTTAGTTTTTGTATATGTTGTATAATATACATAAAGTGTAAGTCAAGTAGTACAACATATGTATAATCTATAAACCATTATTCATATACTGAGGGTTCATGTTTTTTGGATGGGGACATTTGCAAATGCCTCCAGAAGGTGGTCCTGAGCGGTATGGTCACCTAGCACATTCCTGCCTCAGCCACTTGGCCTCCCTTCCCTTCCTGGGTACAGTTGCAGCTGCAGGAGCTGGACAAAGTAACCCCAAGTGACAAGAACCCACATCTTGTCCTTCACTGAGAAAGCGCCAGAGAAAAAAGTACCTTTTTTTGAAAGTATCCTCAGTTCCTTTCCAGAATGAAGAAGAAATAGAGCTGAGGGGACAAAGGAGGGGTCCAGCCTCATGCTCGAGGTCTGGGGACCCAGAGAACCCTCGGCCCCTTTGGTGGCTGGGTGGTCTTCCCCGCGGTGAAGGCTGGTCCTTGCTGCCCACCCTGGCCCACCTGGGTAGCCCCTGCCCTCTGCGCCTCTCTCCCCACAGCTTGTCTTCCCTCCTCAGGCTCTCTCTTGCCCTTTGGTGTTCCTTTCCTCATTGTTTTTCCTTTTAGATGTGCATTTCATGTGTGCCAGACAGATTCTCATTCTGTATGAAGCAAAAACCTTTCATCTATTTGTAGTCAATTCAAAGCCAAATCAAGATGCCAGAACTGAAGGATCATTCAGGCTGAGTGTTCAGTCCTTGAGGGGCCCACAGCCCTGGGCGAGCAGAAAGGCACTGTTATTCAGCATTATTTGAAAACCACAAGTTGCCTGGTACCATTTCTTGCACCCCAGTGCTAATGCTTCTGTTGCAAATATGCCACAGTGATCCATTTCCTCTCAGAATGTGGCACAGTGAAGATCCAGTAGCATGTCCTGTGAAAAATTTCATCCAGCAGTGCCACAGCTGCTGAGGAGTCAACCTCATCTGTGAGTTTTCCTCAGCCCCTGCTATGTATAAAGAACCCGACACGCATGACACGGAGTAAATGTCACAGCTCTGTGACTCTGGCATTTTCCACATTGTTGTAATGCACCCAGGCTACTAAGACTTCACTGAACTGTTTTTTGTTTGTTTGTTTTTTGTTTTTCTTGAGATGGAGTCTCACTCTGTTGCTGAGGCTGGAGTACAGTGGAGCGATCTCAGCCCACTGCAACCTCCGCCTCCCAGGTTCAAGCAATTCTTATGCCACAGCCTCCCGAGTAGCTGGGATTACGGGCGCCCGCCACCACACCCGGCTAATTTTTGTATTTTTAGTAGAGACAGTGTTTTGCCATGCTGGCCAGGCTGGTCTCGAACTCCTGACCTCAGGTGATCTGCCCATCTTGGCCTCCCAAAGTGTTGGGATTACAGGAGTGAGCCACCCCGCCTGGCCTACAACTAAACTGTTTAAATTGAACTCCTTTGGCATTTGTGGATCTAAGGTCTGGTGTTTCAAACAACTCAAAAGTAAAAACCTCCAGTGGGCTGACCAGGGAGCTGGGCTTTCGCAGGAGGTGGGAGGCCTGACCACAGAAGGTTCTGTGCCTCATGTACAATTTTTGTTTTAATATTTTAAATGTTTTTTTTTTTTTTTCTTGAGATGGAGTTTCGCTCTTGTCACTCAGGCTGGAGTGCAGTGGCGTGATCTCGGCTCACTGCAACCTCCACCTCCCGAGTTCAAGCAATTCTCCTGTCTCAGCCTCCCAAGTAGCTGGGATTACAGGCACCCGCCACCATGCCTGGCTAATTTTTTTTTTTTTTTTTTTTTTTTTAAGTAGCGATGGGGTTATACCATATTGCCCAGGCTGGTCCTGAACTCCTGACCTCAGGTGATCCACCCACCTCGGCCTCCCAAAGTGCTGGGATTACAGGCATGAGCCACCACACCTGGCCAATGTTTTTGTTTTTTACATCCACCCATACACATAAGAAGGGAGTATGGAAGTCATGCTTCTCTCAAAAAGCAGCAGCCCTGCTCCCCCCGCCTTCCTCTCTTTCCATCCTGCTCCCCAGGGCAGCCATTCCTGACTTTAGTTAATGCCCTGGTTCATGCCACACACTGAGTCATTTGTCCTGTGGCTCAGGCCCCAGCCTGAGGTGTGTGTGTTTGTGGAGAGACACAGGAACACCAGCTTGAGAGGGTGATGTGTGATCACAAATGGAATCCTATCTGATATACCTCTGCCTCCTGCAAAGATCCAGGGGATGTGAATGGTGGCCCTGAGTGGACTCAAGTGGGCTGACTAGGGAGCCGCGTCTGTCCAGTAGGGGAAGGTGGGGACTGGTGGCAGAGTGAGCCAAGAGAACACTGGGTTTCTAGCAGGAGACAGGAGGTCTGACCACAGGAAGGTTCTGGGCCTCCAGTCTCAACAGGCTTGCAGTGATTGTCCCAGCTGGAGGATGTGGGAAATGTAGAGTTTCCTGATGGACAACCACTCTTTTTGTTTTCAATCCATGTCTTAAAAACCAAAATTAGAGACTTGGCGCAGTGGCTCATGCCCGTAACCCCAGCACTTTGGGAGGCCGAGGTGGATGGATCACATGAGGCCATGAGTTCGAGACCAGCCTGGCCAACATGGTGAAACCCCATCTCTATAAAAATACAACAATTAACCAGGCGTGGTGGTGGGCACCTGTATTCCCAGCTATTCAAGAAGCTGAGGCAGGAGAATCTCTTGAACCCAGGAGGTGGAGGTTGCAGTGAGCTGAGATCACACCACTGCACTCCAGCCAGGGCGACAGAGTGAGACTCTGTCTCAAAACCAAAAAATCATAACTGGCAAGCAGTAAACTGCCTATAGTGTACAGTCAGATAAGTTTTGACGTTTATGCACCCATGAAACCATCACGACAATCAAGATAATGTACACATTCATCACTCCAGATTCTCTTCATGCCCTTTTGTATTCCTCCTCAGCCCCTTCCACCTCCTGCAGACAACCACTAATCTACTTTCTGGTGTGATCGTTTGCATTTTCTAGGATTTCTTTTTTTTTAATTCACCATGTTGGCCAGGCTGGTCTCGAATTCCTGACCTCAGGTGATCTGCCTCGGCCTTCTAAAGTGCCAGGATTACAGGCGTGAGCCACTGTGCCCAGCTGCATTTTCTAGGATTTCATACAAATGGGATTGTACTGCAAGTAGTCTAGTTGGCTTTTGTCACCCAGTGTAACTGTTTTGAAATCAGTCTGTGTTGTTACCCGCGTCACTAGTGTGTTGCTTTTTATTGCTGAGTAGTGTTCCATTGTGTGGACGCACCACAGTGTGTTTATCTGTTGCCTGTGGATGGACATTTGAGGTGTTTCCAGGTTCAGCCATAACAGAGCTGCTGTGAACATTTGCATACAAGTCTTTCTGTGGACATACATGTTTTTTTATCTTGGGTAAATATTTAGGAATAGAATGGCTGACTCATAGGGTACATATATGTTTAACTTTTTAGGAAATTGCCACATCGTCTTGGAAAGGGATTACACCATTTTACATTCCCATAAACGGTGTGACAGTGTCCCAGGCTGGGGGACAGAATCAGCCGTCCCAGGACAACCCGAGGAAATGTCAAACACAGGTTCTCCTGATGAGCAATACTTATTTTGCCTTTTCAAAAATGATTGTATGTTTTCTCAGGCATGACAGTGTCTGATACGTCCTTTCTGCTTCAAAGAGTAGGGAACCTGTGGCTTTTTTTTTTTTCTGGAGAAAAGGCAAATTATTGTGTATACAGGGAGAATCACAGGGCAATTGCCCAGGAACCCGTGTGCATATGGTCCTATTCATTGGTATCTGGGGGAATTTAGTGAAGGCAGCTCACTGCAGACACAGGATCTTGCCTCTCAAGGTTCTGCCTGTTTTCATTCCCTGAAGACATAAAATACCACATCTCAGAGGCAGGGAGTCTTATTCAGAGAGCTTTTTTTAATTTTTTTTTTATTTTTTGAGACGGAGTCTTGCTCTTTTGCCCAGGCTGGAGTGCAGTAGTGCGATTGCAGCTCACTGCAACCTCCAAACCTTCACCTCCTGGGTTCAAGCTATTCTCCTGCCTCAGTCCCAAGTAGCTGGGACTACAGGTGTGTGCCACCATGGCCGGCTAATTTTTGTATTTTTAGTAGAGACAGGGTTTCACCATGTTGACCACGCTGGTCTCGAACTCCTGATCTCAAGTGATCCACCCACCTTGGCCTCCCAAAGTGCTGGTATTACTGACGTGAGCCACTACGCCAGGCCAGAGAGCATATTTTGTCTAAACGTAAATTAATAACTGCAATACCGATAATACTATTGCTTCCCAAATCTGCCTGGTCATGTAAAAGCTTTGCTGTTGGGAATGCTTGCATAACAATGCAACTTATGGCAATTTCTTAGAAATAGAAAAACCGTGACACCTCAATGCAAATGTGCCTTTTCTCAACCTGGTGCTCTTGCTCGCAACATTGCCCCTTGACCCTAGAAGCTTCCTAGGGCAATGCCTAGTTAGGTAAACCAGCTGGTGCTGAAGAGGAGAGCTTGGGTCTGGGAAATGCCCATTGTAATCACTTGGGACCGTGTTACTTGAAAGTGGCCTTCAGCGTGTATCTGCAGAATGATTGTTTCCTTCCAGGAAGAGGCTTCAGAAGCAGGGATGGCATCTTTAGGACTGACATAGGTTTCTACGGTCATGTCCTGAGTAGGTAGTTTCATAGAGCCCTCTGTTTTTTAAAATACTGCAGATACAAATCCTAGATTTTCATTCTTAGCACTAGAATGGCATCTCCAGAAACAGATTTATGTATTTGTAGGAATTCACTTAGTGATAAAAGTACCATTCAAATCACTTGGAAAATAAGGAACCGTTCAACAAGTGTGATTTATTTATTTATTTATTTATTTATTTTATTTATTTATTATTTTGAGACAGGGTCTCTCTCTGTCACCCAAGTTGGAGTGCAGTGGCATGATCACAGCTCACTGTAGCCTTGACCTCCTAGGCCCAAGTGATCCTCTCACCCCAACCTCCTGAGTAGCTGGGACTACAGGCACATGCCACCATGCCTGGCTAATTAAAAAAAAAAATTTCTTTTTAAGACGAGGTCACACTGTGTTGCCCAGGCTGGTCTCAAAGTCCTGGGCTCAAGTGATCCCACTACCTTGGCCTCCCAAAGTCCTGAGATTACAGGCGTGAGCCACCGTGCCCAGCTGACAAGTATGCTTTTAATTGCATCCTTCTGGAATTTGTTTTTCTGCAAGTTGTGAGAAAGGCATCTAATTTTTATGTTTTCCAAAAGTGTATCTGATTTTCTCAATAGCATTTACTCTGATTTGGAATACTCGTCTTCATTGATATTTTATCGATTCCTGTGCCTGTTTAATTACTATAGCTTTATAATATAATTTGACAGCTGGTAGAATAAATCCTCCTCATTTTTTTTTTGAGATGTGTCTTGCTCTGTCGCCCAGGCTGGAGTGCAGTGGTGCGATCTCAGCTTACTGCAACCTCCACCTCCCAGGTTCAAGCAATTCTCCTGCCTCAGCCTCCTGAGCAGCTGGGATTACAGGCGTGCACCACCAACGCCTGGCTAATTTTTTTTATTTTTAGTAGAAATGAGGTTTCACCATGTAGGCCAGGCTGGTCTTGAACTCCTGACCTCAGGTTATCCGCCCACCTTGGCCTCCCAAAGTGCTGGGATTACAGGTGTGAGCTACCGCACCCAGCCTCCTTTATTGTTCTTTAATTTTTAAAATGTACTGGAGTTTTCTCTTCCATGTAAATGTTAGAATCAGCTTAAGCTGTATTAAAAATACCTCACTGGGATTTTGTTTGGCATTACATTTTAATTGTAGATTTAAATTTTCCTCTGTAACCAATGTAATGTGTGGGCCCTGTTTTGGAGCACAGAGTACCTCGCACACATTAATGCTTAATCTTTCTGGCCGGGCACAGTGGCTTATGCCTGTAATCCCAGCACTTTGGGAGGCCAAGGCAGGTGGATCACCGGAGGTTGGGAGTTTGAGACCAGCCTGGCCAACATGGTGAAACTCCATCTCTACTAAAAAAAAAAAAAAAAAAAAAAATTAGCTGGACATGGTGGCTGGTGCTTGTAATCCCAGCTACTCAGGAAGCTGAGGAAAGAGAATCACTTGAATCCAGGAGGTGGAGGTTGCAGTGAGCCAAGATCGCGCCATTGCACTCCAGTGTGGGTGACAGAATGAGACTTTGTCTCAAAAAAAAAAAAAAAAAAAAAAGCTTAATCTTTCTGATTTAGAAAATTTGCTTTCTTGCTGAATTTTATAGAGGTTAGTGATATGATTTCGCTCTGTATCCCCACCAAATCTCATCTCAAATTGTAATCCCCACATATCGAGGGAGGGACCTAGTTGGAGGTGACTGGATCATGGGGGCAGATTTCCCCCCTGCTGTTCCAGTGATAGTGAATGAGTCCTCATGAGATCTGGTTGTTTGATAAGTGTCTGGCACTTCCCCATGCTCCTGCTCTCTCTCTCCTGCTGCCTTGTGAAGAAGGTGCTTCTTTCTCCTTTGCATTCCACCATGATTGTAAGTTTCCTGAGGCCTCCTCAGCCATGCAGAACTGTGAGTCAATTAAACCTCTTTTCTTTATAAATTACCCAGTCTCAGGTAGTATCTTTATAGCAATATGAGAATGGACTAATACAGTTTGTGTGTGTGTGTGTGTGTGTGTGTGTGTGTGTACAGAAGTTTTGCTCTGTTACCCAGGCTGGAGTGCAATGGCACAATCTCGGCTCACTGCAACCTCCACCTTCCAGGTTCAAGCAATTCTCCTGTCTCAACCTCAAGTAGCTGGGATTACAGGCGTGTGCCACCACGCCCAGCTAATTTTTTGTATTTTCAGTAGAGATGGAGTTTCACTATGTTGGCCAGGCTGGTCTCGAACCCCTGACCTCAAGTGATCCACCCGCCTCAGCCTCCCAAAGTGCTGGGATTTCAGGTGTGAACCATTGCACCTGGCCTCAGTTAGTATATTTTAAGTAAGTTAATATTTACAATAAATATTGACTGTACATCTCTCTGTGCCAGACAGCACTAGGAGGTGAGGAGTCATGGAAAACAAAAATCAATGACACCTGCGAGAGACCCCACTGCCTGCTGCGGGGAGACAGACAAACCAATACAAAATCATGATGCAATGGCCCAATGCTTCACCATGGTGAAAGGCACACAAGGAGAGGCACCTAGCCCAGTTTCGAGGGTCGGGGAAGGCTGCCTAGAGGAGGTGATATGTAAGCTGAGATCTAAAGGGTGAGGAGGAATCCACTTGTTGAAGATAGGAGGAGTACAATTTGAAAATGAGGCCCAGAGGTTGGGGAGATCCTGGCTGTTCAGAGAGCTAAAGACACCTCATTGGTGGCAGGAGCAGAGGGCGGGGATGGGGTGGGGTGGGGATGCCTCAAGATGAGGCTGGAGAGACTAGCATCAGGAAAGTTGTTTTGTTTTGTTTTGTTTTGTTTTGTTTTGTTTTGTACAGTCTTGCTCTGTTGCCCAGGCTGGAGTGCAATGGTGCAATCTCGGCTCACTGCAACCTCTGCCTCCCAGATTCAAGCGATTCTCCTGCCTCAGCCTCCCGAGTATGTGAGACTACAGGCACGTGCCACCACACCTGGCTAATTTTTTGTATTTTTAGTAGAGGCAGGGTTTCACTGTGTTAGCCAGGATGGTCTCGATCTCCTGACCTCGTGATCCGCATGTCTCGGCCTCCCAAAGTGCCGGGATTACAGGCGTGAGCGATCGTGCCCGGTCAGGAAAGGTCTTACCATTCAGATTCTACACCTGTGTTAGTCCGTTCTCACGCTGCTAATAAAGACATACCCAAGACTAAGTAATTTATAAAGGAAAGGGGTTTAATAGACTCACACTTCAGTATGGCTGGGGAGGCCACCGGAAACTTACAGTCATGGCGGAAGGGGAAGGAAACATGTTCTTCTTAACATGGCAGCAGGAAGGAGACGAATGAAAGCTAAGAGATGGGAGAAGCCCATTATAAAACCGTCAGATCTCGTGATAACTTACTATCATGAGAATAGAATGGGTGGGGGCCGGATGCGGTGGCTCACGACTATAATCTCAGCACTTTGGGAGGCCGAGGCGGGTGGATCATTTGGGGTCAGGAATTCGAGACCAGCATGGCCAACATGGTGAAACCCCATCTCAACTAAAAATACAAAAATTAGGCGGGCATGGTGGTGCATGCCTGTAATCCCAGCGAATCGGGAGGCTGAGGCATGAGAATCACTTGAACCCGGGAGGTGGAGGTTTCGGTGAGCTGAGATCGTGCCACTGCACTCCAGCCTGGGTAACAGAAGGAGACTCTGTCTAAAAAGAAAAAAGAAAAAAAAGAATAGCATGGGGGAACTGCCCCCATGATTCAATTATCTTCCACAGGGTCCCTCCCACCATGGGGATTATGGGATTACAATTGAAGATGAGATTTGGGTGGGGACAGAAAGCCAAACCATATCACCACTGGCTCTCGAGTATCAAAAGAACCTTGGAAGGGTGTTAGCTGGAGCATGGTACCCTTGGAGCAAGGCAGGACAGTGGCCAAGGGGCCTGTGGGTCTTAGTGACAGATGGTAGTGTCAGAGGGTCTTGACAGTGGGAAAGGACAGAAGCATGGAGATTGAGAGCGCTTCAGTAGGCAGAGCCAAGCTCCATGTGTGGGCCTAACTGAACAGGACTGGGGTCTCAATCATGTCATTTACCAGCCATGTAACCTGGAACAAATAACCTCCCCCATCTTCAGTTCCTTCATTTGAAAACTAGGGCTGTTGTGAGGGTGTGTGAAGTGTCAGCACCATACCTGGCCCATATGGGCTCAGTACAAGTGACAGTGATGGTGATGGTGGCGACAGTTTGATCAGCTGCAAAGTGTCTTCTCCTGCTGAGTAGGAAGAGGAAGAGGACGGGAGTGCTACCATCTCCTTTTATATACAGTTTCCCCAGTGCCATGTTAATCATTCTGCAGTTGCTGCCAAAGCACTGGACACAGAATCCTACCCAGTTCCCATGGAAGATTTTCCTCCAAGGAGAATCCAGCAGTAGAGAGAGGCCAGCCGTTTGCAACATGGGGAGCTTTCACTCAGAGCCCTCAGTCAAACAGCCAGAATGAGCTCTGGGGCAGCTGACAGGCCAGCCAAGGCCTCTCATATGATTTAATCTGACAGATACAAAAAGGAG
Organism: Pongo abelii; assembly: GCF_028885655.2. Classification (NCBI taxonomy): domain Eukaryota; kingdom Metazoa; phylum Chordata; class Mammalia; order Primates; family Hominidae; genus Pongo; species Pongo abelii. Next base: position 37,233,397 of record NC_085929.1, read on the forward strand.
TATAAAATGATTTTGCTGTGGCCCAGACATGCAGAGCTCCCACAATTACATGTGTCCTTTCATGAAAAATTAGATTATCACTGTAGCTCCAGCATAATGAGTCTCTAATGCCAAGAACTGTGTTAATTAATAAGTTGTACATGTTGACTTTTAAGTCAGGGCATTTTGGAGGGTGAACAATTTTATTTATTTATTTGTTTGTTTGTTTATTTTTGAGATGGAGTCTTGCTCTGTCACCCAGGCTGGAGTGCAGTGGCGCCATCTCAGCTCACTGCAACCTCTGCCTCCTAGGTTCAAGCGATTCTCCTGCCTCAGCCTCCCGAGTAGCTAGGATTACAGGCACCCCCCACCACACCTGGCTAATTTTTGTGTTTTTAGTAGAGTTGAGGTTTCGCCATGTTGGCCAGACTAGTCTCGAACTCCTGACCTCAGGTGATCCGCCCATCTCAGCCTCCCAAAGTGCTGGGATTACAGGCATGAGCCACCACACCTGGCCGAACAATTTGTTTTTAATAGCTTTGGACAAATCTACATGTGATGATATGAAAGGGCAAAAAAATTACTTGGCATTAGCCCATTTGTAGTATGCCTGGAGAGTTGGTTGGCCATCTGGGAGACCATGTCTCTGCAGGAACAGAAGAATAGGAAATGCTTGCTCCTGGTGCTGAGTGGTGGAAGTTTTGTTGCACCCTCTTAGAAGAACTTCACTGCTCAATGGCTCTCGGAGGCTTCACTGTTATCTCTGAGATGCAGCCTAGAGGTTGTAGGAGAGAGGATCTGGGAAGAAGTCCAACCTTGACAAAAGAGAGGGGGCCTGAATCTGGCAAGCAAGTGGGGGCCACATTCTCTGGGCATTCAGAAGCCAGGATTTCATGGGCCATGAAATCTGCTGTCTTTTAGAAGTGGGCTCCAGTCTGCTTTCTCTCCACAAGTTCAAATTTTCCACCATTTCCAGGAGCCTGCAGCTAACACAAGTGAATGAGTGGTGTCCTCGGCATTGACCCCATCAACTCAGATACTTGTAAAAGAGAAGTTAACTTACAGAGCATATAAAAATCAGAAAAAGACAGAAAGAGCCTGTGGACAGCCCAGTACAGCTGTGTATGGATCACCCATTGGAACAAGCATTTGTTTAGGCTTCCAAGGCTGTTGGAGGACCTTACGAGGGAAGAAAATGGTTTAGCTGGAGATGGTTTGGGTGCAGACTTTCCAGAAGGCAGCACCAGTGACCAGAAGGTGGACAGACTTCAGTTCCAGCCCCAAGAGCACAGGCAGGGAGAGATGCTCTCTAAGAGGGTCTGCCCTTGAGATTGTTTCTCTGTAACAGCTTTGCGTCTTCCACCAGTAAAAACTTTTTTCCCATTTTAGATCAAAGTTTAATTTTATTTTGTGCCATGCTCTTTGAGGGTAAGAGGAATGTGAATCTCAGTGAAAACGTGTTGTTTCTTGTGTACCCCTCTATACATGTGACAATGGCTATCATCTGAAAGAAGCGATGTGCAAGGGGAGAGGGTGACCCCATCTCTATGCTACAAGGTGACTGGGCTGCAGAAGGAGGACGCAGCCCCTTGGGTCAGCAGATGGGTTTTGTTGGAGTGGCCCGTTGGGTGTGGGTCCCTTGGGCTGGAGGTGATGTGGATGACACACAGGGCTTATTCTTTGTGCCCTCTCAAGCTTCACCCTTGGCCCTGGCCTGCAGGGATTCCCGGGTTCAGGAAAGACTTTGAATCTGCAGCCACATGAAAATACATGGCACTGCTGTCGACCCACTTTTTAGGGAGAGAGAGAGAGAGAGGGGAAAGCATAGAAAAGATTTGACAGCTTGAAACTACATCAGCCAATTTGTAGAGGTTTTGGCCACTCTTCTAGTTTCCATACACATGATCCGTGATGGATTTGGAGGGGCACGGGAAAGAGGACAAAGCCAGAGGCTCCTCATTAGTCTTGGGAATTCAAGGAGACTTCAGTTTGGTAGCTGCATTTGGAGAGATTGTGTGTGTGCGCACACACATGTGGTTGCTCCAAGGCAGTTTCTACTGCTGCTTGCTCATGTGTCTATAGCTTCCAGGCAGTTTTTCAGCAAGACTGTAAGCCAGATGCAAAAGCAAACCTGAAGAGATATGTCAAACTGCATTAAAAAAGAAAAGAGGGAGCATACTTTATAGGTTAAAGGAAATTTTTTTGAGACGTGGTAATTTACTGAGAATTCACTGACAAATGTGGTTAAGGGTCATTTCAGGACCAATAAGCTTTTGGATGAACAATTTAAAAATCTGTTAAGGGATATTTCTTCCCTTATCTCTATGTTTGCTTCATCGAATCACGTGGTTGCCCTGAAGGAGAAATAGGATTCATTTGTTGGTTTTTAAATTCCACTGCTTGGAAGGACTTGGACAGTCAAGGCCAATGTGATCCCTGTTTCAAACTTCTCTTTTTCTTTTTCTTTTCTTTTTTTTTTTCTGAGACAGAGTTTCTCTCTTGTTTTGTCACCCAGGCTGGAGTGCAGTGGTGCGATCTCGGCTCACTGCAACTTCCGCCTCCCGGGTTCAAGTGATTCTCCTGCCTCAGTCTCCCAAGTAGCTGAGTGCCCGCCACCGTGCCCGGCTAATTTTGTATTTTTAGTAGAGACGGGGTTTCACCATGTTGGCCATGGTCTTGAACTCCTGACCTCATGTGATCCACCCGCTTAGGCCTCCCACAGTGTTGGGATTACAGGCATGAGCCACCATGCCCAGCCAACACTTCTCTTTTTCAAGCCGCAGGAGCTTATATATTGGGGGATTCTTCTTCTTTTTTTTTTTTTTTTTTGACAGAGTCTGGCTCTGTCATCCAGGCTGGAGTGCAGTGGTGTGATCTTGGCTCACTGCAACCTCCACCTCCCAGGTTCAAGCGATTCTTGTGCCTCAGCTTCCCGAGTAGCTGGGATTACAGGCATGTGCCACCAAACCTGGCTAATTTTTGTATTTTTAATAGAGACATGGTTTCACCATGTTGGCCAGGCTGGTCTCAAACTCCTGACCTGAAGTGATCCACCCGCCTCGGCCCCCCAAAGTGCTGGGATTACAGGCGAGAGCTACCATGCCTGGCTTATATTGGGGAATTCTAAATAAAATCAGTCCTGTCTCTTTAATGTATCCATGCCACAGTTTTGTGAAATACATTGTCAATCTTAATTCTGCTTTGCAGATAGAGAAAAATGAATTGTTGAATGGAAGAGTGTCGTAGCTAGGAAGAGCTGCAAGACAGGAAGGTCATCATCATCTCTCAGGGCTAGACCCAGGCCAGTGGGGATTTCAGGAGCCTTTATAATAGATGGTTTGATTAAGAACCCTCTTATTCTGCCCCCACATCAGTGGGTATACAGATTAGTATCACTCAATGGGTATATAGATAAGTATTACCAAATATATAGAGTCAGAGAAATTATGATAAAATATCATAATCAAAACAGGAAAAAACAAAGTATTTAGGAACCGCATACAGAAGTTTCAATCAGGCCAGGTGCAGTGGCTCATGCCTGTAATCCCAGCACTTTGGGAGGCTGAGATGGGTGGATCACTGGAGGTCAGTAGTTCAAGACCAGCCTAGCCAACATGGTGAAACCCCGTCTCTACTAAAAATACGAAACATTAGCCAGGTGTAGTGGCACATGCCTGTAATCCGACCTACTCAGGAGGCTAAGGCAGGAGAATTGCTTGAACTAGGGAGGTGGAGCTTGCAGTGAATTGAGATCGCACCACTGCACTCCAGCCTGGGCGACAGTGCGAGACTCTACTCTGTCTCAAAAAAAAAAAAAAAAAAAAAAAAAGGAGAAGTTTCAGTCACTATGGTTTGCATGATAAGAAATAGTTTATGAATACAAGTATTTTTTTCATCCACCATCTGCAGTATTGTTTACAGAAGAAACTGAGGTTATAAACCTTCCTGTAAATGCTTCCTGCAGACATCTACTTACAGGCCCACGGGTAAAAAGTTTGCATTTATACTTTTTAATGAATAGTCTCTTTAGGGTTTAATTAGTCATTGTGTCTATGCATGAATCATTCATAATCTGGTCTTGCCACCAGCATATGGCAATTAAAGTCAGATGAATAGAAGTAATATTCTCAAGCAAAATGAACTGTACTCTTCGGCCAATTATCATTGGTTGGCAACATGTTTTATAGAGATAAAAGTTGATTGGCAGCTGTTACAAGTTTTGGTTTGTCTTGTCTCTTGGGGAGAAAGTGAACCCTATGAAAAGCACAAGCCTCCGGTCTTCCACACCAGCACTGTGAGGGCCACAGTCTCTAATATTCCCCAGCCAACCTAACACTGGGGAGGTGGTCTGAGCTCATGTGAGTAATGTTAACAGTCACCACCATGTGCGCCTACTGTGTGCCTGGCATGTTTACATGCATTATGGGTCATCTTCCAAGTGACTTGTCCACAATCACTGAGTTAGTAAATGGCAGAACCTGGATTTTAATCCAACACTATCTGATTCCAGGTTTTCTGCTTCATCCTGTCCACCACATTGTCTCAAGACTGAAGATAAGAGTAAATTAGGTTGTAGTTCAGCTAAAAGGTTGACTTGAAAAAGGATTTAGGAGCCGGGTGCGGTGGCTCACGCCTGTAATCCCAACACTTTGGGAGGCTGAGGCGGGCGGATCACTTGAGGTCAGGAGTTCAAGATCAGCCTGGCCAACATGGCGAAACCCCATCTCTACTAAAAATATAAAAATTAGCCAGGTGTGGTGGCAGGTGCCTGTAATCCCAGCTACTCAGGAGGCTGAGGCAGGAGAATCGCTTGAACCCAGGAGGTGGAGGTTGCAGTGAGCTGAGATCACATCACTATACTCCAGCCTGGGAAAAAAGAGGATTTAGGGCTGGGTACACTGGTTCACACCAGTAATCCCAGCACTTTGGGAGGCTGAGGCTGGACGATTGCTTGAGGACAGGAGTTCAAGACCAACCTGGGCAACAAACAGCTCTACAAAAAAAGTAGGCTGTGCACGGTGACTCATGCCTGTAATCCCAACACTTTGAGAGGCCAAGGTGGGAGGATCACTTGAGCTTATGAGTTCGAGACCAGCCTGGGCAATGTGGCAAAACCCCATCTCTGCAAAAAAATACAAAAATTAACCAGGCATGGTGGTATGCTCCTATAGTCCCAGAGCCAGACCTTGTCTCAAAAAAAAAAAAAAAATTAAAAAATTAGACCCACGTGGTGGTGCACACCTATAGTCCTAGTCATTTGGGAGGCTGAGCCCAGGAGTTTGAGGCTGCAGTGAGCTATGGTTGCACCACTGCACTCCAGTCTGGATGACAGAGTGAGACCCTATCTCTAAGAAAAAGTGGTTTAAGTTGTACACCTGTGTTCATACAGCATTATTCACAGTAGCCCAAAGGTGGATGCAACCCAAGTGTTCATTTATGATGAATGGATAAACAAAATGTGGTATATCCATACACTGGAATATTATTCAGCTTTTAGAGGGAAGGAAATTCTGACACATGCCATAACATGGACATCCCTTCTATCTCATTTTTAAAATTATTAAGCAAGCACTTAAAAATTACTTCAGGCCAAGCATGGTGGCTCACGCCTATAATCCCAGCACTTTGGGAGGCCAAGGCAGGAAGATCACTTGAGCCCAGGAGTTCAAGACCAGCCTGGGCAACATAGTGAGACCTGGTCTCTAAAAAAAATGTTTTTTAATAATTTAAAAAGTAAATAAAATTATCTTATTCTCTCCTCCTCTATTCAATTTTTTTTTTTTTTTTTGAGACGGATTCTCACTCTGTCGCCTAGGCTGGAGTGCAGTGGCATGATCTCGACTCATTGCAACCTTCGCCTCCCAGTGGGTTCAAGTGATTCTCCTGCCTCAGCCTCCCGAGTAACTGAGATTACAGGTGCCTGACATCATGTCTGGCTAATTTTTGTATTTTTAGTAGAGACAGGGTTTCACCATGTTGGTCAGGCTGGTCTTGAACTCCTGACCTCGAGTGATCCACCCACCTCAGCCTCCCAAAGTGCTGGGATTACAGGTGTGAGCCACCACGCCCACCCTGTACCTTCTTAATGAAGGAGATTATAATATGAATATTTGATATATTATAATCTACTTTAAGTTATTAATTTGCTACTTCCCAAACAATTTAAGAAGCTAACAACAGTTAAATATCTTCCAGGAGGCTGAGGTGGAAGGATCACCTAAGCCTGGGAGGTGGAAGTTGCAGTGAGCCGAGATTGCATCACTGCACTCCAGCCTGGGCAACACAGTGAGACCATCTCAAAAAAAAAAAAAAAAATTCCCCTTACTTTTTGTAATTTTATATTTTACTCATACGTGTATACATTCCACAAAGCATTATAATTGTTATTGATTTAAGCAATCAATATTTATATAATTACTTTTTTTTCTTTTGTATATATAACTACTTTTTTTTTTTTTTTTTTTGAGACAGAGTCTCGCTCTGTCACCCAGGCTGGAGTGCAGTGGCACAATCTCCACTCACTGCAACCTCCACCTCCCAGTTCAAGTGATTCCCCTGCCTCAGCCTCCCAAGTAGCTGGGACTACAGGTACACACCACTGCACCCAGGTGATGTTTTAAATTTTTTTGTAGAGATGGGATCTCATCGTCTTCCCAGGCTGGTCTTGAGCTCCTGAGCTCAAGTGATCCTCCTGCCTCAGCCTCCTAAAGTGCTGGGGTTACAGGTGTAAGCCACTGGGCCTGACCCAAGATTTTCTATCTTTGGTCTTCAGGGCTTTGACTATGATGTGTGTAGGTAAGATTTTGTTTTGTTTCTCCTTCTTGGGGCTCATTGAGCTTCTTGAATCTGTGGGTTAATGTCTTTCACCATATTTGGGAAAATTCATCACCGTTATTTCGTCCACAACTGCTTCTGAACCTGTTCTCTCTTCTCTCTTCTTCTTATGGGACACAAATTACATGTATATTAGACTTTTTGAACCACATGTCTTTATGCACTCTCCTATCTTTTCCATTCTTTTTATCCATTCTGCTGTTAAACCTATCCAATGCATTTTTTTTTTTTTTTTGAGACGGAGTTTCACTCTTGTTGCCCAGGCTGGAGTGCAATGGTATGATCTTGGCTCACCACAACCTCCGCCTCCCAGGTTCAAGCAATTCTCCTGCCTCAGCCTCCCAAGTAGCTGGGATTACAGGCATGCACCACCATGCCCGGCTAGTTTTGTATTTTTAGTAGAGATGGGGTTTCTCCATATTGGTCAGGCTGGTCTCAAACTCCCAACCTCAGGTGATCCGCCTGCCTTGGCCTCCCAAAGTGCTGGGATTACAGGCATGAGCCACCCCGCCCAGCCTCCAGTGCATTCTTAACTTCAGATATGTTTTTAAATCTTGGAATGTCTATTTGATTATTTGTATAGATTTCCAATTCTGTTGAAATGCTCCAAATGTTCATCCATTTTGTCCTTTATCTTTCCTTTTTTAAAAACTTATTAACCATAATTATTTTCAAGTTGGCTCCTTGCCAATCAAGCTGCTTTGAACACCTTAGATATGCCAAGTGGTTTTTCTCACTGGTTCTTGACATTTCAGCCATCTGTATTTTTGAAAGTTTACATTTCTCTTCTATAGCATTTTCTCTGATTGCCCTAACTGCCATGGGCTTCATGCAGGGAGGGCATTGAGTCTTTGCGAACTTCCTAGGATCTAGGAGGACAGTCACACAAGGCCCTGGCTTTATGTGGATATAGCTGCTTGGTGACTGCTGAGGGAAATGCTGATCTCCTGGGCTGGATCCACCTCACTGAGGGCCCCTTGGTTAACCAAGGACACAAGGATGATGATCAGGGTTGAATTTGTTTTTCTTGTTTTTACTGCTTATGAATCCCAAGTTTTAGAACATTGTAAACGTAAATATATTTACAAGGGAAATAACTTCGATATTAAACTCTACTACCCTATGTTATTTTAAATTATCTTCTATTCTTTGTTAATATATGTGATTTAGATAAGAACCATTGGGTTTAATTTTTTTAAATTATTTATTTATTTATTTATATTTTTGAAACAGAGTCTTACTCTGTCGCCCAGGCTGGAGTGTAGTGATGCGATCTCAGCTTACTGCAACCTCCACCTCCCAGGTTCAAGTGATTCTCATGTCTCAGCCTCCTGAGTAGCTGGGATTACAGATGCATGCCACCAAGCCCAGCTAATTTTTATATTTTTAGTAGAGACAGGGGGTTTCACCATGTTGACCAGGCTGGTCTCGAACTCCTGACCTCAAGTGATCCACCTACCTCAGCCTCCCAAAGTGCTGGGATTACAGGCGTGAGCCACGGCACCCAGCCAAAATTTGTTTTTATTGTAGCAAAATACACATATCATAACGTTTACCATATTAACCACTTTTAAGTGTAATGTTCAGTGGCATTAAATATATTAGTGTTGTTATGCATCCGTGACCACCAATCCACCTATCCATCTCCCGAACTCCTTTCATTTTCCAAAACTCTTGACCCATGAAACAGTAACTCCCCATTCCTCACTCCCTTTAGCCCCTGGCTCCCATCATTCTACTTTCTGTCTGTTTGGATTTGACTATTCTAGGTACCTCATATAAGTGGAATCATATGGTATTTGTCTTTTTGTGACTGATCTATTTCCCTTAGCATAATGTCTTCCAGGGTTTTCCATGCTGTAGCATGTGATAGAATTTCCTTCCTTTTTAAGGCTAACCAATATTCCATTGTATGGATAGACCACATTTTGTGTCTTCCATGTTTTAGCTATTGTGAACAATGCTGCTATGTTTATTTATTTATTTATTATTTTATTTTTTTTGAGACAGAGTCTCCGCCCTGTCGCCCAGGCTGGAGTGCAGTGGCGCAATCTTGGTTCACTGCAAACTTCGCCTCCTAGGTTCAAGTGATTCTCCTGCCTCAGCCTCTCGAGTAGCTGGGATTACAGGCATATGCCACCACACCCAGTTAATTTTTTGTATCTTTAGTAGAGACGGGGTTCCACCATGTTGGCCAGGCTGGTCTCAAACTCCTGACCTCACGATCGGCCCACCTCGACCTCCCAAAGTGCTGGGAGCCACCACGCCTGGCCCTATTTATTTATTTTTATTTAATTAAATTTTTTTTTGAGACAGGATCTCACCGAGGCTGGAGTGCAGTGGCACAATCAAGGCTCACTGCAGCCTCAACCTCCCAGGTTCAGGTGATCCTTCCACCTCAGCCTCCTGAGTAACTAGGACTACAGGCGCCAGCCACCATGCCTGGCTAATTTTTGTATTTTTTGTAGAGAGATGGGGTTTTGCCATGTTGCCAAGGCTGGTCTCGAACTCCTGAGCTCAAGCAATCTACCCACCTTGGTCTCCCAAAGTGCTAGGATTACAGGTGTGAGCCACCACAGCCAGCCAATGCTGCTATGGATATTGGTGTACACATATCTCTTTGAGACCCTAGTATATGCCCAGAGGAATTGCTGGGTCATAATAATAATTCTATTTTTAATATTTTGAGGAACCTGCACACTATTTTCCACAGCAGCTGCTGCACTATTTTATATTCCCACCAGCGCTGAGTTTTAAATTCTCCACATCCTTGCCAACACTTGTTATTTTCAGTTTTTTAGATGGTAGCCATCCTAGTGGGTGTAAGGTGGTATCTCATTGTGCTTTTGATTTGCATTTTCCTAATGATTAATGAAGCCAAGCGTCTTTTCATGTACATATTGGCCATTTGTGTATCTTCTTTGGATAAATGTCTACTCAAGTCCTTTGCCCATTTTTTAATCGGATTGGGTTTTTTGTTGTTGAGTTTTAGGAGTTCTGTATTCTGAATATTAATCCCTTATCATATATATGATTTGCAAATATTTTCTCATATTCTGTGGATTTTTTTTTACTCTGTTGATAGTGTCCCTGGAGGCATAAATTTTCTAATTTTCACAAAGTCCATTTTGTCTATTTTTGTTGTTGTCTGTACCTTTGGTGTCATACCCAAGAAATGTTTGCCAATTTTGATGTTGTGAAGCTTTTGCACTAAGGTTTTGCTTATAACTGTTTTATAGTTTCAGCTCTTACATTTCGGTCTTTGATTGATTTGAGTTAATTTCTGTATATGGTGTTAGGTAAAGGTTTGATTTCATTCTTCAGTATGTGGATACACACTTTTCACAGCACCATTTGTTGAAAAGACTATTTTCTCCCTACTGAATGGTCTTGGCACACTTGTCAGAAGTCATTTGATCAGCTGGGCATGGTGGCTCACACCTGTAATCCCAGCACTTTGGGAGGCCAAGGCAGGCAGATCACCTGAGGTCAGCAGTTCAAGACCAGCCTGGCCAACATGGTGAAACCTTGTCTGTACTAAAAAATACAAACTTTAGCTGGGCATGGTGGCACACATCTGTAGTCCCAGCTACTCGAGAGGCTGAGGTGGGACAATCACTTGAACCCGGGAGGCAGAGGTTGCAATGAGTCGAGATTGTGCCATTGCACTCCAGCCTGGGTGACAGAGTGAGACTGTCTCAAAAAAAAAAAATTATTTGACTGTATATGCAAAGCTCTCCCTCCCTCCCTCACTCCCTCCCTCTCTCTCTCTCTCTCTCTCTTTCTTTCTCTTTTGAGACAAGGTCTCACTGTGTCGCCCAGGCTGGAGTGCAGTGGCACAATCTCAGCTCACTGCAGCCTCTGCCTCCCAGGTTCAGGCCATCCTCCTGCCTCAGCCTCCCAAGTAGCTGGGACTACAGGTGCCCACCACCACACCCAGCTAATTTTTGTATTTTTAGTAGAGATGGGGTCTCACCATGTCTTGGTCTTCGAGACTAAGCTGGTCTCGAAGAACCCCTGGCCTCAAGTGATCTGCCTGGCTTGGCCTCCCAAAGTGCTGGGATTACAGGCGTGAGCCGCTGCGCCCAGCCTGCAAGGGTTTGTTTCTGAAGAGCCATTGGAGTTTTAGGGCTGAAAGATACTGCAGGCAGTAGTTAATTCAATGCCTTCTTATTACAGATGAGGAAACTGAGGCCCAAAGACAAAGGGCAACTTGCCCTGGGTTTCATAGTGACAGAGCTGAAAGTACATCCTAGGCCTGACTCCACATCTGATGCTTTTAAAAGCTAGTTGTTAGTTTGCTTTGCTCTTAGAAGAGTGTTGTGTCAGTTACTATTTTGATAGAAGTGGCAAATGCCTTTTTCACTCTGCAGAAAATGTATGTGGCTTACCCATCCTCTTCACCACTCCTGTGGAGCAGTCCGTCACTGGCAGCTCCTGTATTTTGAAGCATTACTGTGGCGAGAATAGGCCACCAGTTTTGTGGGTTCCTATTTGCCCTGATATTTAGTTTGCAGAGTTTGAAAGGGTCCTGAATATAGCTATGTAATAACCTACTACAGAATGCCTTCCCAGTGCACATTTGTCTTTATTGCCTACAGGAAGGAACTTGATCTTTGAATTTTTTAGCAACCTAGAGCCTCTTTCCGTCATGCCTACCAGTAAGACAGACCTGGGCTAGGCTGCCGTCCCAAGGGTTGTCTTGGCAGAGGCTAGGTTGGGGGTGAGAATAGGGGCAACGGGGAATATGAATTAGACAAAATTCCAAAGCAGATTTAAAATTATGCCATTCTTGATGTTTCCTGGCTGGGTTTGCTCATTCAAGAGCTATTAAGCCCCTCTTAGTGGTATTGTGGACACTTTGCTGGGAGCTGACAGGCCCCTCACAAAACCAGAAGGCAAGAACTCATAGATTTTCTGGAGGAGCTTAAGAGAGGAGGCAGGGACCCAGGGAAGAGGCTGCCATGTGGGACCAAGGAGAGAGGAGGAGGGCTGGGTCCAGGCCTCCCGAAGTGTCAGAAGGAAATGGTGAGCTAAGGAAGCAAACAGGTGGAACCTGCGGCAGGCTGGTTGTGAGGGAGGAGGAAGGGATGAGCCATGGACATGCTTCTGTCTTCAGAGAACACCTGAGAGAGCAAAGCACAGCTGGGCTGGGAGGGCAGATGGGGGATTTGCTTTAGATTTGACAGCAACATTGGTGATACAGGTAGCATTCCAGGCAGGTTGGCGGTGGTTTACTCGTTGTCCGCAGCAATGGAAGTCACAGTCCGCCTGCCAGAATGAGCATATGTAGTGGCAAGGTCAAAGAGCAGGGCCGGAGCCATGGGGCAGAAGGTAGAAGACAACCTGGGGCAGTAGTGTCTTCGGCCTTTGTGTGTGAGAATCAGTGGTATGTGATCCAGTTCTTTGGCTTTTCCGGAACCCAGAAAAGAATGGAGTAACTGAACTGTGATTTAAAATCTTGCTGTGTGGCTTGGGTTGTTTGTGTTGGTTCAAAACTCTGAATCTTTTGGGGTCTTCAATTTGTGGGCATGTCAGTGGAAATTCTAAGCTTTGTTTTAATGGTGTGTGTGTGTCTGTCTGTCTCTGTGTGAGTGTGTTTAGAAATTGGCTTCTCTGGGTTCCTCGCTGGTCTTCTGAAAGGTGGGGTTATAGACATGCTGGTGAATTCTGAATGTTTTATAAATTAGACTATTAACGGAGTTAAATTGAAGAAACCTTCTGTCATAAGACCTTCCAGGAATTCCATTCCAAATGAGGAAATGCATAAAGACTTGTCCACTTGGCAAACATTGGGTGTTTGGGAGGTGATTGTGTACCCTGTCCCCACATTTAATACCTGCAGCCATTGCAACAGGAAGCCCATGTAACCTGGTGCTCATGAGTACTGATTTGTTTCTTGACATTGAGTTTTGACAGTATGTTACTTAAAAAGAGAAGAAAGAAAAATAAGCTCTTGGAAGTAATTTTCAAGTAGAGGTAGTGGTTTTTTGTTTATTTTTTTAAGGTACCATATGTGGCATGTGCTTCCTTTCTTTGATGTGAAATCTGAAGGAGCCCTTGCCTCCTGCCTAGCACATTTCCTAAATGATAAATGCCCACTCCTGTTCCACCTATGCCCTTCATGAATGTTTTGGCTCCACGATCTTTTTGTAGCAGCCGTGGTCAGTGAATGTTTGAGCAGAGTCCTCTATGCCTGCTTGGACAGCAATTATTAACCTCCACTTGAATGCATTCTATTCGATCTTTCTCCTTCAAAGTGGGAGCTCACCAAATGGTAAAAATCAAGGTGTCTTTGGATTTGAATTAATGTGGCATTAAAAAGTTGTGGTTGCTTTAAAAAGAATTAGGCAGGGCTAGGGGTGGTGACTTACACCTGTAATCTAGTGCTCTGGGGAGGCTGAGACAGCAGAGTCACTTGAGGCCAGGAGTTTGAGAACAGCTTGGACAACACAGCAAGACCCCATTTCAACAACAACAACAACAACAACAAAATCCTAGCTAGATATGGTGGTGCACACCTGTGGACCTAGCTATTTAGGAGGCAGAGGTAGGAGGATCGCCTGAGCCCAGGAGTTCAAGGCTGCAGTGAGCTATGATCATGTCACTGAACTCCAGCCTGGGCGATAGAGCAAGACCCTGTCTCTACATAAATAGAATGAGTCAATAAATAAATGACAGGCGTTTCCTATTTAGTTCCGTGAAGGTAGGGTATCCTCATCTTGGACTCCAGAAAGGCCTGAGGGAGGCCATGAAGTAGGCAGAGCCTGGAACCAGAAGGAGCCCCACCCCACCCTCATGTTTCAGAGGAGAAACTGAGGCTCAGGTGGCCTGGGTCATGTTGCTGGTCTGTGGCAGAAGCCAAGTCAGAATCAATGACCCCCCAGGGACTTTCCTGGCTGGGTAGGAGGAGGCGTGGGAGGGATTTGAACAGAATGTGGAAGCGGTTCTGCGAGATGTCATCAGACTCTAGCAGTCCCGTCTGTTGGTTGGTGCTGGGAGAGGGAATTGGATTCCAAGTGGGGATGGGACCGCATCTCCCCTAGTTCCCGAGATAGACTCGCCTGTAACTGGATCACTCCTTGCAACCTCAGGTAGCGTGTGACTGGAGAAATGAGGGCTGAAGCCATGGACCATCCAAGGGCCCCTCCCCTGATGGGTCCAGGCAAAGGGCCGGCCCTCTCCAGCCTCGATTGGGGCGCGATAGCGCCCTTAGTGTCGTGTCTGGTTCCAGGCCACGCTCGGGCATTTTAAGAGGCTGAGGTGCGCCTTCCGCTGCCCGCCTGCGTCCCGCCACGGAGAGCTCGCCTTTATCTAGCCCTCTGGGCGAGAGAAGAAGGCTAATCCCAGCTTGGGACAGGGCTGGCTGAGGCGCGCCGTATCCTCCGGGGACCGATCGGTGGCCTCGCGCGGCTCTCATCGCTCTCAGAGCAGCGCTCCAGGGGGCGGAGGGAGCCTCCTCGGGCGGTGGGGAGGAGGCTGGAGGAATGAGGACGCAGCGCGGCGCGCCCTTGCAGCGCTCAGGCTGACGGGCGGGCGGGCGGAGCGGGCGCACGGCTCCTCTCGGTCAGGCTGCTCTCTGAGCTCGCGGGCTGGACGCTGTCCGCGGTGCTGAAGCGGCGCCCGCGGCAGGGAGGCGGACCCGGAGCCGCCGGGCAGCACACACCCAATCCCGGGACCGCCCTCCTCCCAGGCTCGGAGAGGCGGTGGCAGCCGGCACTGCACCCAGATGGACTGAGAGCGCGGCGGCGGGAAGGCGGCGGCGGCGGCGGCCGCAGCAGCAGCTGCAAGAGCCCTCGCAGCCTCGGGGCAGGACCCACGTCCACACCCGAGAGCCCCTCCCTGAGGTGAGTCAGGGCGGGCGGAACAGGGATGGGGTGGACGGGTCCTGGGGTGTGGGATCTCTTGGGCTTTAAAATTTCCCTTCCCCGTTGTAAATTTCTTCCAGCCCAGATCTTGAGCAGTTTTCAGGGCTGAGGGCTCAGAGCTATGCCTCCGCACTTTCCCAGTCCTGGGATAGAGGGCAGGCCCCTCTGCCCTCACAAGCCAGGGGACAAAGGATTTAGCCAGAAGCCAGACAGTCACAAGGCATGTCCTCCTCTCCACCTTGGGTGCAGCCCACAACAAGGTACCAGGAAAACCTGTTTGCCCAGGCTGGTGCCACAGTGGGGACAGCTTCCCGTCTCTGGTCTCTGTTCAGACGCCTGGCCCCGAGCAACCTAGCCACTGGAATTCAGCCCAGACAGATGCCAGCCATCTTTTAGCAGGGGAAAGCAAGCTTCAGCCTTCACTGGGGCTACAAGCGAGAAGTAGAGCCCTTTCCCTGCCTCCTTCCAGTCTCCATAGGCACCTGAGCTGCCATGATCAGGGCTTCAGGGTGAGGGTCACTTCAGTGCACCTGGCTGTTATAAGTGAGCTGGACTCAGGCAGAGGAGCTCTGGAGTGGATACTGGGCAGGCACTGCCTGCCAGTGGGGTGTGTGTGTGTGTGTGTGTGTGTGTGTGTGTGTGTGTGTGTGTGTGTGTGTGTGGTGTTCCCAGCAAGCAAAAGGGATTTTAAACTCCAGTGGTGCCTGTCACAGGAAAAGCCCTTCTCCAGCCAGCCTGTGCCTGTGAGTAAGCAGTTCAGGGTCACGCTGGGCAACTACCCAGCCAGAGGAGCTTTGGGCTTCCTCAGCCCCTACAGCTGCCCCCCTTCTGCCTTGAGCCATCTACTGAAGGGGGAGATGTGTTTAAACTTGATGGGTCACCTCTGCCTTCGATCCTACCAGCATTCGGTTCCCATCTCCATCACCTGGCAAGGTCAGACAGATAGATGTCTTAACTTCTAGAACTGGATGGGTGGGCTTCTGGGGGGCTTTACTGCCTAGGCAAAGGGCATTTGGTGTGTTGGGGAGGAGAGGGAGTGGAGAGGGGAGGTGGAATTAGTGGGACCATCCTCCAGGGCCCTGGAGATGTCTAGTTGTGCTAGATTCCAAGCCATGTGAGATGCCTGTTCTAACCCAATGGATGTAAATGAAGCCTCTGAATCTCGACAGGTTCATTGCTGGAAGACTGAGGTCTGTGTTTTGTTCCGTCTGTCTAGCTTAAGCTGTGCGCATCAGAAATGACTCTGGTGGGCAGCTTCCTTGGATCATTGGATGCCTGACGGTGCCGATGAAATGAAAGAGGAGGGGGGAAGATGTGTGAGATGATGTGCTGGTTTTAGGGTCAGTGTGAGCTGCAGTGGTGCTGCAGTGCTGAAGGAAATGCATGCCAAGAATGTGTTAGCATTACTTGCATAAAGCAGACCCCTTGGTACCCAGGTACCATTTGTTTCTCACCAATGTTCTGTAGAGAGGGAAGATGATAAGGGAAAAGTATAATAACTGCACATCTGACATATACTTGATTTACATTATTCTTGACCACTTTTTTCCACCCAAAAGTATTTTTTAACTACCATATAAACACTTTATATTTTGGCCAGATGAATGAACCTCTTTAGAGAATGGTTGTCTGGAAGGATGGCTGACTCATGACTGTACTTTGACATTCTTGCTGACTTGTTTCATAAAAATATGAAGTCCAGAAGCATAATGGCAGGGCAACTAAGCAGTAGGACATCGTTTTTATTTTGGGAAAATTGTGTATTTGAGCCTTGCATGTTATTTGTTTTGAAAATTACATTTATAGCCAAAAAAAGTTTTCCACTGATTGAGATTGATCTATCTATCTATATATTTTAACCCATAGTCTGAGCAACTTAAAACGTCCTCAATAATTAAAGTAGGATCAAGTTCTCTTCTGTAACTGAGGAAGATACTATTTGAGGGTTGACCCTGGGTAATTGATACACAGTCCTAGATCCAGCTCACAGTCTCTGTTCAGAAGTCCTGACTGGCTTGTATCACATGCAAGCCTGCATTTATGCACAGTTATAAAACGTGCATGAAAAATATGAACACTATTTCTGTCTGGATTTCTCAAGGCAGCAAACAAAGATGTAGTGATGACTATTTGTCAATAGAACGCGTTTCATTTTGGTGAAAGCAATTGATCTTGTGTTCCTGGTAGAATAGTTAAATGTTAGGGATGGTGGCAATAGCTGTGTGATGTTAATGAGTGAAAAGAGATCCAGCTTTGCAGATTGAGAGGCCTGAGTTTGAATCCTGATTTTAACCTATTATTAATTGTATGCCATGATTTAACCTCTATAAGCCTCTGTTTTATCATCTGTAAAACGGAGAAAATAATACCTGGCTGGTTTGCACAGGATTGGCATGTGGGTGCTCAGTGTTATTCTAAATATTTCTTACTATTGTCTACCTCCACTGGTTATTAAAGGCACATGAGTGTGTTTAGCTAAAATTACCTCAAATTTGTGTTTATGTTCAAACTGTGAAGGCCATGAAAGGACTCAATAGCTTGGGGTGGCCTAGGCCTGCTGGAGGTGGTGTTTCCAAGGTAGGGACTTTTCTTGGGTCTGTTGTCATCCAGGAACATTGGCTGGTCAACCCTGGAGCTTGGGTAAAAGGACAAAGGAACTGTTCCCTCCGGGAGAATGGAGCCTGGATGCCAAAGGCCATGAGGAGTCTGTTCAGAGAAACCCCTTCCAAGAAAGGCTTTGTGGCAAGGGTGGTTTTGTTACATGGAGAGGCTTCTCTGTCCTGAAATGCTATCTTTCTGATACTGGGTTTCCTCCAACGATATGTGTCTCTTCCTTCTTCTGTCCTGTGTGCCCTATGGTAATAGCAGCTAAAATGGGAAGGTGCTTGTTTCAGGCCAGGCTTTCCTGCAGTAACTCAGTCATCATCATGACCCTGTGAGAGGAGAACCATTGCCATCCTTATTATACAAATGAAGAGACTGAGGCTCAGACAGGTCGCAGTGCCCAAGGTCTGACTCTGGCCCTGCCTCTACAGCATGAGGAGAGGACCTCACAGATGAGCTGATGACAGAGAAAGGAGGGGCAGCAGAGCCGGAGTCACCCCAATCTCCAGGCTCACAATCCAGTGCTCTCTCCTCCCATTGGGGTGAGAGCGCCCCATTGCTTGGTGGCAAGAGGAGGAAGAATAAGCAGGGGTTAGGGCCAGCCAGGCAGAATCGCAATGGGGAGGAGGTGGTGTCAGGTACCTTCCCTTCCTGGCCTGCCACATCATCCTGTCTCCAGGGTGGGGCTTGTGATCTCAGCAGCTGGGGCAGCAGCCGCAGCAGTAAACAGAGCTAGAAGGTGGAGCAGAGCCCTTGCAAATCAACTAGGCCAACCTCTCATGATATGAATGAAGAGCTTGAGGCCCAGAGAGGAAATGATTCATCCATGGAGGTGCTGGGGGGAGGAGAGAGATCTTTATTCCACTGCCCTGGACAGGAACCCGTCCTAATGGACTGCTCCTCAGTGCCTCTGCGGGAAGCCTGGGTGTTGCTGGTGGCTCTGTTCGAAAGGGCTGCCCAAGTCCAGGGACCTCCATAGACCTCTGAGCTGGACAGCTCCTTTTTCTCCCTCCCCACCTGGCAGCTCCATCTGGCCCCTGCTGGCACAGGATTGCCGTTCGCAGACTGCATTGATTTCCATTTCCCGGGTGATGAGATAATTTAAAGGTTATCCAGTTGAGTTTTTGCTTCCCTTGACTTGAGTCCTTTCTCCAAGAGCACCTGCTGCCAACAGCCTGAGTTCCAGGCATTGAAATAAAAAGATGCAATTGTTGCCCATAAACTTGAATTGTTTACGAGCCATGTGTGAACTTTTATAGCTGTTTTGCACACATACCCTGCCTCGAGGGTTACTTAATGAGCATACCTGTGAGGTTGCTTTTTCCACTGAATGGCATATCATGATGCTGAACCTTGCGCCATTCCTGCAGGTGGGCTCCTTTTCCTAGGTTGCCATTTTCAGTTACTGGCCCCATCTCTCCTACCTTGAACTCCAGCCCCTGCCCCTGCGAGACTCAACTCCTTCCTCTTCTTGCTGCCTGAGGCCATGCCCTGTTCATTTTCTACCACATTTTCTCTGAAATCTGTCGCTTCCCTCAAGCCATGCTGCCACTGCCCTGATTGGGCTCCTCATTACTGACTCTTTGCAAATGCCCTTCAGCCGGGGTGCCTCCCTGCATAGGGTCCCTTGTAGACTTGCCCCTATATGCACAAGCAGATAAATGTTTCAGGAACACAGATTCTGCTCTCGGCACTGCTTTCCTGCTGACCCTTCCCTGGCCAAATCCCACCTCCAGGATGAAGGCAGATACCACAGCCTGGCCTGGAAGGGCTTTCTGCAGACTGGCCCAGCTCCCTGCCTCTCACACAGCAGCTGGGCCTGCTCTTCTCTCCCACATGGTATTCTTTCTCCCTGGACATGTCCCTTCCCTTTCCCACCTCCAGCTCTAGAGCTGCCTCCTCCAAGCCACCTTCCTTCCTCCCCTGAGCTTCCTGAGTTTTCTTTTCCTGCCTAAATCCAGAGCACGCTTGCTCAGTAAGCTATTCAAGGGACCGGTTGGGTCTTTTTTTGTGGTGGTCTTTCTCTGTTGCCCAGGCTGGTGTGCAGTGATGCAGTCACAGTTTTACACTTCATTGTAACCTCAACGTCCCAGGCTCAAGTGATCCTCCTGTCTTAGCCTCCTGAGTACTGGGACTACAGGCACAGGCCACCATGCCAAGCTAATTTATTTTTATGTTTTTTGTTGAGACAAGGTCTTGCTGTGTTGCCTAGGC
This sequence comes from Pongo abelii, assembly GCF_028885655.2. Classification (NCBI taxonomy): domain Eukaryota; kingdom Metazoa; phylum Chordata; class Mammalia; order Primates; family Hominidae; genus Pongo; species Pongo abelii. The sequence continues at coordinate 37,252,896 of NC_085929.1, forward strand.
TGGTCTGGAACTCCTGGGCTCAAGCAATCCTCCTTCCTCTTCCTCCCAAAGTGCTGGGATTACAGGTATGAGCCACTATGCCCAGCCAGCCGAATTTTACTGCAGGCCAGGTACGGTGTGGGGCAGCAGTAATGCTAAAGCCAGTGTTGTGGGTTGAATTGTCATAAGCAAGGTATACACAGAAGACACAGGGAAGTCCCCCCAAAAGATATGTTAGACCTGGCATGGCGGCTCACACCTATATTCCCAGCACTTTGGGAGGCCAAGGTGGGAGAATGACTTGAGCCCAGGAGTGCAAGGCCAGCCCGGGCAACATAGCAAGATCCTGTCTCTACAAAAAATGAAAATAAAAAAATTAGCTGGATATAGTGGGGTGCCCCTGTAGTCCCAGCTACTCAGGATGATGAGGTGGGAGGAACACTTGAGCTCAGGAGGTGAAGGCTGTAGTAAGCCATGATCACCCCACTACACTCTGGCCTGGGTGATAGAGTGAGACCCCGTCTCAAAAGAAAAACAAAAGATATGTTGAAATCCTAAACCTCTGTACCTGTGAACATGACTTTGTTTGGAAATAGGGACTTTGCAGATGGAATCAAGTCAAGATGGGGTCTTTTGGGTGATTCCTAATCTAATATGTCTGATGTCCTTATGAGAAGAGAGAAGTGTGGACTTATGCCGGGCGCAGTGGCTCACGCCTGTAACCCCAGCACTTTGGGAGGCTGAGGCGGGCCGATCACGAGGTCAGGAGATCGAGACCATCCTGGCTAACATGGTGAGACCCCGTCTCTACTAAAAATACAAAAAATTAGCCAGGCGTGGTGGCGGGTGCCTGTGGTCCCAGCTATTTGGGAGGCTGAAGCAGGAGAATCGCTTGAACCAGGAAGGTGGAGGTTGCAGTGAGCTGAGATTATGCCACTGCACTCCAGCCTGGGTGACAGAGCAAGACTCCATCTCAAAAAAAAAAAAATGTGGACTTAGACACACACACAGAGGAGACCACCAGGTGAAGACACAGACAGAGAGGGGAAGGTCGTGTGAAGTCAGAGGCAGAGATTGGAATTTTGCTGCCACGGCCAAGGAACACCTGAGGCTGCCAGGAGCTGGAAGAGGCAAGGAAGGATTCTCCCCTAGAGCCTTCACAGAGAATGTGGCCCTGCTGACACCTTGATTTTAGACATCCGGCCTCCAGAACGGCAAGCAGATGAATTTCTGTTGTTTTAGGCCAGGAAATTTTTGGCAGCCCTAGGGAAACTAACACAGTGAGTAAGACTCCTTCCCAGCCCAGGTGCTGGATATTTTTCGGGGAGACATACTCTCCAATGGAGCCTTATGAGTCAGTGTAGTGAGTACGGCGAGAAATCTAGAAGTGTGTGATGAAGACTCTGAGAAGGGCCCTCCACCAAGCAGCCTTCCAGCCCCTCGCTGGGGTGGCAACTGTCAAGGAAGGCTCCTTGGGGGAGGGAAGGCTCATACCCCATGTTCAGAGATGAGCAGAAGTCCACCAGGGAGCAAAAGCCAGGCTATCTCAGGCCCCGTGAGTGAAGGCACGACAGCGGGAAGCAGCCGGTGGAGCCAAGGCCTGGGACTGGGGAGTGCTGAGCCCCACAAGGCTTAGCTCCTAGTAGGCTGTGGTTTGCAAAGGGCTTCGAACTTGAACTTGCCTCTGTTCATATCAGGGAGCCATGGAAGAGAAGTGACAGGGAGGAGATGGTAATTTCAGTAAATTGTCCCCATAATGTCATGGAAGATGGATCTGAAGGGGTACACATGGAAGCTGAGACCTCAGAAGTGAGCTAGAGGTGTGGCTGGTCGAGGTGGAGAAGACGATATGGATTTGCAAATGATTTGGTAAGGACTTGGGGATTCATTGCATATAGGGACACAAGGAGAAGGAAAAACTGCAGGAGCTGACCCCCCGGTCTCTGGCTGGTGCCTAGGGAAAGAAAGAATGGTCTGGAGAGGGAAAAGTTATGATGAGGGAGCAGAGGAGAGATGTTGGGCTCAGCTGGGGACAGGTGGAATGTGGGAGACATCCAAGAGACAGTGGAGTTCTATAGCTTGGAGGGGCAAGACTGTGCTGGTGCTACAGATGGGGAAATGTGAATGGGGGATGGGATATGGAGCTATGGACATGGACACCATCGCTTGGGCCCATCATGGAGTGAGAAGATGATGGGAGAGAGGACTGACTCATGTCCTCAAGTGAGGACAGAGGAGGTTAGAAGACAGTGGATGTGTGGCAAGAGGATCAGGGGGTTTCAAAGAGGGGTGGTTGATGTGACTCAGGCCTTCCACAGGAAGTGGTCTATGGAGGGCATCAGACAGGGCCACTGGATTCAGGGATGACTTGTCGTTTCTTGCCTTTCCTTGTGTCCTCTGTGTACACTTGCTTATGACACCCTCTATCCATTTCTGGCACCTCTCCTGACACCTCTCTGGGCCATGCTGTCCAGAGCGGACCTGAAGAGGTGAATGCAGATGCATGTCTGGACACCCGCACAGGTAGCCTCTCCTGGGCAGCTGCAGCCATTAATCTCAAGGTCACTGGTCTTCTGCCAGATCTTCTGCCAGAAGCCTGGCCGCAGAGGGTGAGGTGAGGCCTGCAGCCTGGCCAGAAGACAGGTACTATACCTGAACCCCCGCCCCCACACCTGGTTGCAGCTGTGTCCATTCTTTGCAGGGCCCCTCACCATGGGCGGCTCTGCTCCTCCGCCTCATAGGAATTGTGCCACGGGTGCGCCAAATGATCCAGCCCCTCTCTGATTGCTGCCTGCCAGGTTGGTCTGTGTGCACTGATGCGGTGGCTTCTCTGATGTGATCTCTGGGCCCTCCTGCCCGAAAACTCACCCAAGGAGTATCCTTCTATATGCCTGACCTTCCACCATTAGGGAGTCACTCGTAGGGCATCACAGGTTTCAGCGTGAGCCGGAGTTGATCCTGGCACACTCTCTCCAATTGTAATTTGTTGAGACATTAATTTTAGTTAGGAAACACAAGATTGTGAAATATTTCAAGATTCTAAAATTTATAACATAAAATTTAGTCATCTTTCACAACCCCTCCCCATCTCACTTATCTCCCTGGAGATATACGCACCGATTTGTCAGTAGTGGTATTTTCCAGATCTTTTCCTATGCATTTACAAAGCCATATAAGTATACACAACACCCCACACACATACATATATAAAAATGAGATTGTACTGTACATACTGATTAGGAGCTTGCTTTTTCCCTTATCAATGTATTTTAGAGGTCTTTACATATTGATACAAATATACCTCTTTTATTTCTTTTTAGTTTCTGATTTTATATTTTTTAATTTTTATTTATTTTTTTATTTTATTTATTTTTGAGACAGGGTCTTGCTCTGTCACCCAGACTGGAGTGCAGTGGTGCAATCTCAGCTCACCACAACCTTTGCCTCCCAGGTTCAAAAGATTCTCATTCCTCAGCTTCCCAAGTAGCTAGGATTACAGGCATGCACCACCATGCATGGCTATATTTTTTAAATTTATTTTTAATTTATATTTATGTATTTGTTTGTTTATTTATTTATTTTTGAGATGGAGTCTTGCTCTGTTGCCCATGCTGGAGTGCAATGGCGCAATCTCAGCTCACTGTAACCTCTGCCTCCCAGGTTCAAGCGATTCTCCTGCCTCAGCCTCCCAAGTAGCTGGGATTACAGGCGCCCACCACCACACCTGGCTAATTTTTGTGTTTTTAGTAGAAACGGGGTTTCACCATGTTGGCCAGGCTGGTCTCAAACTCCTGACCTCAGGTGATCTGCCCACCTTGGCCTCCCAAAGTGCTGGGATTACAGGCATGAGCCACCGCGCCTGGCCTATATTTTTTTATTTTTAAAGACAGGGTCTTGCTTTGTCACCAATGTTGGAGTGCAGTGGTGTAAGCATAGCTCACTGCAGTCTCGACCTCCTGGCTCAAGGCATCCTCCTGCCTCAGTCTACGAAGTACCTAGAACTACAGGCACACGCAACCACACCTGGCTAATTTTTTATTTTTTGTAGAGAGAGGGTCTTGCTATGTTGCCCAGGCTGGTCTTGAACTGCTGCCTCAAGCAGTCTTCCCACTTTGGCCTCCCAAAGTGCTGGGATTACAGGCATGAGCCACCACACCCAGCTTTCTCATTTTTATTTTTTATTTTTTTATTTTTGAGACAGCCTTGCTCTGTCACCCAGGCTGGAGTGTAGTAGCGCAATCTCAGTTCACTGCAACCTCCTCCTTCCAGGTTCAAGTGATTCTCCTGCCTCAGCCTCCTGAGCAGCTGGGACTACAGGCACGCACCACCATGCCTGGCTAATTTTTGTATTTTTGGTAGAGACAGGGTTTCATCATGTTGGCCAGGCTAGTCTCAAGCTCCTGACCTCAAGTGATCTGCCTGCATTTGCCTCTCAAAGTGCTAGGATTACAGGCTTGAGCCATCACACCTGGCCTCATTTTTTAAAGAACAGCATAGAATTCCACAGTGTATTATAATGTATTTAATCATTTTCCTCTTGATGAACAATAGATTCTTCACGTTATTACTATTCCAGAAAGTGCTGTGCAAATCTTCCTCTACATGCATCTTTTACATATGTGTGAGTTTTTCCATTGCATGGATTTCTAGAAGTGGAATTGCTATGTTACAAGGAGATGCACCTGATAAGTATCAACAGCTGCTATAAAATTGTCAGCCAAAAAGAATGCATAAATTGATATGATCCAACAGTGTGTATCATCCACAGAGGCGACCCCATCATTCTTTTTACTCCTTGTTACTCTGATGGGTGAATGAAAAGGCATTTCCTTGCTCTATTTTGCATTTCCCTCATTCTCACTGAGACTGTGTCTACTCTTATCTGTTTATTTACCCATCGTGTGTATTTTGTGACTTGTATGTTTATATTTGTTGCCATTGTTACTTTGGATATTTGTGGATTTATTTGTTGATTTGTAGAAGTTTATTCTAGCTATGGTTATTTCTCCTTTGTTGGTTATATATTTTGCGAGCATTTTTTCTTTGTTGCTTTTCTTTTCACTGTTTTTGTGGTGCTGTGGAATTTCTAAATGTTTATGTTGTCAGGTCTATCCATCAGAGGCTTGTTTTTTAGTAGTTGGGGGAAAATGGAGCTTGGAGGCTTACGATGTTGCATCCTTTTTTTTTTTTTTTTTTTTGAGACGGAGTCTTGCTCTGCCGCCCAGGCTGGAGTCCAGTGGCGCAATCTCAGCTCACTGCAACCTCTGCCTCTCGGATTCAAGCGATTCTCCTGCCTCAGTCTCCTGAGAGCTGGAATTACAGTTGCACACCACCATGCCTGACTAATTTTTGTATTTTTAGTGGAGATGAGCTTTCACCATGTTGGCCAGGCTGGTCTCGATCTCCTGGCCTCAAGTGATCCACCTGCCTCTGCCTCCCAAAGTGCTGGGATTATAGGCATGAGCCACCGCGCCCGGCCGCAATGTTGCATTCTTGACCCTTCTCTAGTCTCTGCTTGCTATTTGACTTTGAACAAAACTCAACTTCACTAAACTTTAATTTTGCAAGCTATATAGCCATGCTGTCTGTCCTGCCCATCCTCACCCAGCTGCTGCAGGGATCACAGTGATTACAGGAATCACAGGAGAAGCTGTCTTTGATGGGGCTTCACAGTCATTCACATCTTCACAGTTAAACTAATTCCTTGATGGACATTGAGATTGACTCTTCTAGCACCAGCCTTGTGTAGGGCAGTGGTGTGGGGACGCCTGGTGCTGGGACCCTTATGTAACTTTTCCCAGATTACTTTTTTTTTTTTTTTTGAGATGGAGTTTTGCTCTGTCATCCAGGCTAGAGTGCAATGGCGTGATCCCAGCTCACCACAACCTCCGCCTCCTGGGTTCAAGCGATTCTCCTGCCTCAGCCTCCCTATTAGTTGGGATTACAGGTGCATGCCACCACGTCCAGCAAATTTTTTATTTTTAGTAGAGACGGGGTTTCACTGTGTTGACCAGGCTGGTCTCAAACTCCTGACCTCAAGTGATCCACTCGCCTCAGCTTTGGTATTACAGGCATGAACCACCACGCCCGGCCCCAGATGATGTTTGAGTGCCCGCCTGTGCTGGAGATACTATCCTCACAGCTCTGCATAAGGAAGTATATGAGTCAGCCTGGGCTGTCATCGCAAAATGCCACAGCCTCAGTGGCTTAAACAACAGAAGTTGATTCTGTCACAGTTCTGGAAGCTAGAAGTCCAAGTTCCAGGTGTCGGGAGGTTTGGTTTCTTCTAAGGCCTCCTCTGCTTGTGGATGGCTGCTTTCTTGCTATGTCCTCACATGGTCCTTCCTCTGTGTATATGTTTCTGTCCTCATTTCTTCCTCTTCTTATGAAGACACCAGTCATATGGATTAGGGTCCGTTCATATGATCTCGTTGGGTATTTTTTTTTTTTTTTTTTTGAGATGGAGTCTCACTCTGTCACCCAAGCTGGAGGGCAGTGGCTCAATTTCAGCTCATGCAACCTCCGCCTCCCGGGTTCAAGTGATTCTGGTGCCTCAGTCTCTTGAGTAGTTGGGAACTACAGGCACATGCCACCATGCCCAGCTATTTTTGTATTTTAGTAGAGATGGGGTTCCACCATGTTGGCCAGGCTGGTCTCAAACTCCTGACCTCAGGTGATCTGCCCTCCTTGGCCTCCCAAAGTGCTGGGCCATATGATCTTGTTTTATCTTAATTACCTCTTTAAATGGCCTATCTCCACAGAGAGTCACATTCTGAGATCCTGGGGGTTTGGACTTCAACATATGGATTTTGGGGGGACACATTTCAACCCATTACAGGGAGATAGCACCATGTCTGGATGAGAATCTGGGAAGTGAAGCTCAGAGAGGCTCCTGTACTTGCTTTCAGTCACAATAAGCAGCTTGTAGATCTGAGCTCAGACTCCTGTGTTTGACTCCAAAGCCCAGGGCTCTGGGTGACCTGACTGGTGTTAAAAGTCTCTGGGCTGGGCCGGGCGTGGTGGCTCACACCTGTAATCCCAGCACTTTGGGAGGCCAAGGCGGGAGGATGGCGTGAGCCAAGGAGTTCGAGACCAGCCTGGGCAACATGGTGAAACCCCATCTCTACAAAAAATGCTAAACTTAGCCAGGCATGGTGGCACGTACCTATAGTCCCAGCTACTGGGGAGGCTGAGGTGGGAGGATGGCTTGAGCACGGGAGGCAGATGTTGCAGTGAGCTGTGATCATGCCGCTGCACTCCAGCCTGGGTAACAGAGTGAGACCTTGTCTTTTTTAACAAAACAAAACAAAAAACCTCTTTGGGCTCCATTACCCTGACTTCCTGCTCACTAGTCACCCATCTGTGTCCCCACCCCGTGGCCTCATAACTCTCACTCCCTGGGCAGGACACCTACTCCTTCAGTATCTTCTGTACTTCGTCTGTCCTCTTGGGAAAGGGTTTCACATAATAATTCAATTAATTGAATGTATTATAGCTTGTTACATTTTTACTGTTGCAGCAGGAAAGACTGCATGGTATGATAGAGCATTTGCAATGCAGGAAATTCCCCAGTAATCTCACTCCCTCACAAACCTGCTCTTGATGTTTGCATGTTACCTTCCCATCTCCCCTCAGGACATACACTTGTATTTCCCGTGTTTGGCATCATATTAAACATGGCCCTTCATGCACTTCCCTTTTCACCCCACATTATAGCTAACAGTTTCTTTCTGTTTTTTTCTTTTTTTAAAATTTCTTAGCCCAAAAGGCCATCCCCTATCTTTTCATGCTCATTTTAATGGCTGTGTAATATTCCACTGAGTTGCCATACTCTAATATTCTGAATCATTACAGCTGTCGAGCATTCGAGTTTCCCATTTGTGCTATTACAGATAATGATGCAGTAAATATCTTTGTACAGAAAGCTTTTTGCTTGTCTCGAATTATTTCCTGAGGGAAAATTCCCAGGAGTCAGATTACTGAGTTAAGGGCTGCAGCAGCATCACAGAGCCTTGATGAACTGAAACATCATGTTATGGAACAAGCATACCAATGTCCCATGTCAACAAGTGAACATGTCAGCTGCACTGTAATCTCACCGGCATTTGCAGTAAATAATTAAATACACTTTTGACATCTTTTATATAAGGATACGCCAAGGCTGCTTTAACTGGTGTTGCTTTAATAACCAACAAAGGAGGAACATTCTACAATAGATTCAATAGATTTGTATTTTCAATTCCTTTTGTTGTCACTTTTATTTTTAAAAAAGAATCATTGAAGACGAAACAAAATGGGCAGTCATCCCTTGGGAATTCCAGCGCTGTTATTATCTTGAGGAATCTGTCGGTGAAAGTAGTATTTAGACTTCAACAAGCAAAAGGCCTCTTGGTTAATAACTGGCATAGCAATAGAACGGGCCTGAGAAGAAGCTGATCTCCTCAGAGCCATGTGGCGGGACTGATCCCAACTCTCCATCCAGGTCCTCCAAGTAGCCTGGCCCACCGGCAGGCGGCCCTTTCCAAATGCGTGTGCAGGGATGCCAGTGCAACCCCGTGCTGGCTCCAGGGCAAAACCTTCCAGGCTCAGCTCCCAGAGAGGCGGCCTCTGTCTCTTCTGTTGCCCCTACCAGCAGAGGGCACGTGTGGACAGTCAGGCCTAGGCACCACCCCTAGCTTTTCCCTTTTTTCAAACTGAATGGTGCCCTCGGTGCCCTCTCCCTCATTCTTTTCCTTTTTTTTTTTGAGACAGTCTTACTCTGTTGCCGTGGCTGGAGTGCAGTGGTGTGATCTCGGCTCACTGCAACCTCTGCCTCCCGGTTCAAGCAACTCTCCTGCCTCTGCCTCCCAAGTACCTGGGATTACAGGTGTACGCACCACACCTGGCTAATTTTTGTATTTTTAGCAGAGATGGGGTTTTACCATGTTGGTCAGGTTGATTTTGAACTCCTGACCTCAAGTGGTCCGGCCGCCTCAGCCTCCCAAAGTGCTGAGATTACAGGCATGAGCCACCGCACCCAGCCCCCATTTCATTTTTCTGATCTAAAATAATCAATGATAAATGGAAAGTTTTTTCCCCTGGAAGTTTTTTAATTGCCTAGCAACACATTATCACAAATTGCTCTCAAATTAATTCTTTGGCTTCAGTGCAGAATCATTTATTAATGAGGATGGCAGGCAGCATCTAAGAATGGCTATTCTTAGAACACTGCTGCTTTAAAGGGCTTCATTCTTAAGATATCCCCACAAGGACCATGTATGCCTCACAAACCCTTGGAGAACCTGATTCTCCAGGCAAACACAGAGAAGGTCACTGCTTCTCCCCTGTGGGCCCCAGCCCCTCGTTAGTGATGAGCCCAAGGCCAGGAGGGGGAAGCCAAAGATCCCCAAGTCCCACAGCGGTTGAGGGCTGTGGCCAACTTGGGTCAGGAGGCCACCATTGGATCTTGCTCCCGTGGGACTCCCAAGCTGGTGCTGGCATCTGTGTGGTATCATCAAGGGAGAGGCAGGGGGGCAAAGGGGAAAGGGGGTTGTGAGGAGGAATGCACCAGAAATGCAGACAGGAGGGAACAATGATGGAAGGCTTGGGAAGACAGGGAGGTGATGTGGTTTGATAGGCTGGGGTGAAAAGGGCTCTTGTTGAGTGATTATGTTGCTTTCATGAAGCAATTCGATTGATTTATTCATTCCCATGCACCTACCATGTACTAGACCACATTGGAGGCTGAGAATAGTGAGAAAAGGCCTCCGACTCTGCCCTGAAGGAGTTCACAGTCTGTTGTGGGAGATAGACAAATAAATAGGAATCTACAGTGGGTGTGCTAGGCTCTGGGAAAAAGAGCTCAGGGCACTCAGGAAGCTCAGACTTGAGGAAATTCACCTGTGATCCTACTGGGTTTTTTGTTTGTTTTGAGACAGGGTCACCCAGGCTTGAGTGCAGTGATTTGATCTTAGCTCACCGCAGCCTCGACCTCCCCAGGATCAAGCAATCCTCCCACCTCAGCCTCCCAAGTAGCTGGGACTACAGGCATGCACCACTATGCCCAGCTAATTTTTAAAATATTTTTACAGAGATGGAGTTTCGCCACGTTGCCCAAGCTGGTCTCAAACTCCTAGGCTCAAGCAATCTGCTCATCTCAGCCTCCCAAAGTGGTGGGATTACAGACATGAGCTACCGTGCCTAGCCAATCCTACTGTTTTAACATGTCAGTATATGCATACTTTTCATAGAATTACAAATATGTTGTGTGATTTGCTCTTTTCCTTTTAGCGTTTTTTTAGCATGGTTTCTTATTTTCCTGACATTATCGCTTATATAAATCTAAACAGCTCCCTGATATTCCATGAAGTTGATGAAATAGAGTTGATGAAATTCACCTGCTGTTAGAGTTAGGTTGCTTCGTTTTTGCAACAGATGGCATTGGGTGCAGAACTTTTTGCACTTGTGATGAATCCAGTTCATCTTACTGGGCTGTAGGGTGTGGATGTGCTTGCGATTCTTAATGTACTACTATGTTGTCCCCAAGGCCTTGCAGTAGTTTCTGGGGCTGCCATGAGTGCCTGAGGGACATATCTCTCTGTTGCCTCCGTCCAGCACTGGGATGAATAACAGATACACACACCCACATCAATATGAATATTATTTGTTGAGTGTGTGTGTGTGCCACATTATTGAGCAAAGGAAGGAACATAGAGGAAACTGAGTCTGATTAGTAGTGTTCTGGTAGCAAGTGGAAGTGGGAGGCCAGCTTCTAGGGAGGCTGTTGCAGGAGCAGCAGCCCAGGTGGGGCGTGACAAGGAAAGTGGTAACCATACACATGGGAGGAAAGCAAAGAGTTCAAAGTGAACAGAGCAACCAGTTTGATGTGGGGTCAGATAGGAGTTTGGAGGGTTGCAGCTGCCCCCACGATTGCCAGCACAGGATATTTGGGGTAAGTGAACCTCAGGAAGGTTTCAGAGTTGCTGCGCTTGGTTTTAGGAGGTCACAAAGAGGAGGGCTGGAGGCCCAAACCTAGACCTGTTCAAAAGACACCCATGGGCCGGGTGCTGTGGCTCACGCCTGTAATCCCAGCACTTTGGGAGGCCAAGGTGGGTGGATCACCTGAGGTCAGGAGTTCGAGACCAGCCTGGTCAACATGGTGAAACTCCGTTTCTACTAAAACTACGAAAATTAGCTGGGCGTGGTGGTGCATGCCTATAATCTCAGCTACTCAGGAGACTGAGGCCAGAGAATGGCTTGAACCCGGGAGGCAGAGGTTACAGTGAGCAGAGATCATGCCACTGGACTCCAGCCTGGGTGACAGAGGGAGACTCTGAAAGACACCCATGATGCATGAGTATAGATGGCTCACAGGAGTGGGGCTGGGGTTCAGCCTCACGCGTATGGTTATATGAGGGAAACTTTGTGACAGGACTCAGGGCAGCCAGTGGAGCTGTTAGAAGAACCCATCAGTCATCTTAGGCTCAGTCTCTTCGGCTTCCTTGACAAACTAATTCAACTAAGACTTTGCAGCTAATATATTTTCTTTAAGGACGAGTTGGCACCCTTCTGGCTGCCTGTTCAGCTAGGTTGTAGATTTTTAAGTATTTCACATGAGCAGAATCTGATAGTTTTTTTATTGTGACTTATAGTGTAAAATGATTACCTAGAAAAGAGAAATAGTGTGTGTGTTTGCTTTAGTGGGACCACATGATTTTTTAAAAATATTTTTTCTGTACCATTTTCCTTTTGTTCCGGGGTATGTTTTGTTCCCTTTCTTCTCAATTACCCAGCTGTAAGCCAGGCATGGCTCTGGATGAGAGTGAATAGACAGTGGGGCTAAGAAAGAAGTTCAGTGACACCAGGGTTCACTAGCAGTGAGGGTGGCATGTGGCACTCAGCTCCTCTGCCCTCCTCTTCTTCAGCCTTTAGGACAGAGGGCACAGTTCTGCATTAGTGAATCCTCCAGATTTCAGATTCCACGATACTCATAATGCCTGGTTAAATACCTTGGGTTGGATTTATTCTTGCACATGCAAATCCTTAAAAACAAATTGCCTGTATATTTCTGAACGTTTCCCGAAAACATTCAAAACACTGCTCTGACCGAACACAGTGGCTCACACCCATAATCCCAGCATTTTGGGAGGCCGAGGTAGGAGGACTGCTTGAAGCCAGAAGTTCCAGCCCAGCCTAGGCAACAAAGCAAGAACTTTGTCTCTACAAAAAATAAAAATAAATAAAAATTAGCTGGACATGGTGGTGTGCCCCAGTAGTCCCAGCCACTCAGGAGGCTGAGGCAGGAGGATTGTTTGAGCCTAGGCATTTGAGTCTGCAGTGAGCTATGATCATGTCACTGTACTTGAGCCTGGGTGACAGAGTAAGACCCTATCTCTAAAAAAAAATAAAAATTTAAAAATAAAATTAAAAACAAACCAAAACACTATTCCAGACTCCTCCCATTTTTTCTCATGAGGCCTCTGGGCGCCCAGGGCGCAGTAATCTCTTTGAGGGACCCTGCAGAGCATGGTTCTCTGAGTGTGGCCTCCGAGGTCAGCCAGACCAGGCCAGTTCCAAGCCTGGTGACCCTGGGCAAGTCACTTGACCTCAGAGCCTTAGTCTCCTCATCTGTAAGAGAGGGTGTTGGTGAAATTTACCAAACAAGCGTTTTCTGTGAGAACGAAATGAGGAAACGCAGGTCAAGCATGCAGCCTGGTGTTCTCAACACTCCATCACTAGGACCATTTCCATCACTGTGGTGCTCTTCATTTTGCAGCCAGAAAACCAAGGCCCAGAATGGCTAAATGCTTTCTATCCTCCCGCCCGGCCAGTGAATCTAACTCAATTGTTAAGGATTAATTCTCTAGGTGAAAGAAGTACTCAGTTGCTTCAAAGGCCTGAAAGGGAATTACTGACCCAGCACCACCTTCCCTGAGTCTATTAGATGTTAAAACAGGAGCTTTGATGTGTATTTGAAAAAGCTTTAAATTGGTGAAAATGGATTCCGTTTCAATAAATTACATTTGATCAATTCCTTTGCTTCAGCTCCTGCAAGGTGGCACAGTTAGGTAGGGCTCTGTTGGAGATGAAGCAGTGGCTAAAACTCAGTCCCAGGGCCCAGAGTCTGTAGTCCAGTGGGAAAGATGAGACATACATAGGGCAGAGCGAAGTGGGAGCCTCAGCAGAGGAGTGGGGCAGGCCCAGATGTGGAGTTGAAGACCTCTGAGCGGGAGAGTGTCAGCGTCTGACATACAGTGAACAGGATCTGTCAGCTGTTATATTGTGCAGAGACTGCGGGGACCAGAGTGGGAGCAGAGAGACTTGCAGGGAGATTGTGTAAGAGTCCACAGGCAAGATGAGGGCATAGTAGGCCCCAGAAACAGCATGCAGGTGGTGAGAGTCAAGGGATCCTGGCTGTATTCTACGGGTACAGCCATCATGATGTCCTGATCAACTGGATGTGGATCTAAGAGACAGAGAAGTCACAGACAACTCCAGGGTTTCTGACCTGAACGATGTCACTAGCTGAGGTGGGGAGGGTTGAGGAAGGGTGTGGTACAAATGGCGGTGGATGGGGGATGGGGGTGCGGGGATAGGGAAGCTCAGATTTGGACAGTTGGGTTTCTGACACCCACCACACATCCCATGGAGATTTCGGTGGGCTGCCCGGCGGAGGCGGTGGGCGCTTCTTTACTGGAAATTTTTGTGAGTGAAACTTGCTGTATTTACCTTGTTGAGTGTTTCTGTTAACATCTGAAACTCTGAAGAAAATTAGGATTCTTTAACCTTGTAGACCTAAAAGACACAGAGGCAGTTAATTTCACTTAACACGAATTTATTAGAAACAGCTCCTTTAGAAATCAGCGTTCTCTGATCTGTAATAAACCTTGTAATTAACTTTGCCTGCTTACTGGTTATGCCTGTGGGCAGCTGGACAGGGGAGTTGTGTTCAAAGGCCTGGGCAAATACGTTGTGACCAGATGCCTGCAGGCCTGTGGCAGCAGAGCTAAGGGAGCCCAGCTCCCCGGGGCCCTGCCTGTTGCCTTCTTCCCGCATGGTGGCCAGGAGTCTGCAGGTGGCCAGATACAGGTGCACCAGCCACCGCAGCGGGGTCAGAAGATGAGAAGGTCTCAGAGGTGACCCCGATTTCCTGGAATCACCGTCAGGCCCCTGGCCATCCCCATTTCCCACGTGCGCCTTAGCTCTCAAGGGCATTTTTGCCCTTTGAGATAAAGCAACGCCGAGCTTGTTGCTGCAGGGGACAGCACTTTCGCTCGGATTTTCGCATTAAAATGTGACATTGAAGTGGGGAGCCTGCACGGGCGTCCGCGGAGTCGCACGGACCAGCAGGCGACGCGCGGGACAAGGCCGCACTCCTTGGGCCGGAGGAAGTGGTAGGCAGCACCGCCGCTCAGGCTGGGCTCGGCTCCCGCGGCGCGGACGGGGTTAACGCGCTCATGCATCGGGTGGCGGGCGGCAGTGGTGCATTGTGGTAACGCGGCGCCGGGACCCACGAGTGTCCGCCGCCTCCGCCGGGCGGCCCACCGAGCTGTGCACGCGTCGGTGCAAGCCCCCGGGACCCGGCGCCATGTAGCGCCCCGCCGATCGGAGGCTGCCCCGCCGCGGGAATGAAGGGACGCGGCTGCTGGGACACGGCCTCCGTGCGCTCCTTCTGCAGCTCCGGCTGCCTGAATAAATTTAAGAAGGGTTAGTGCTTGCCGGGCTTCCAACCCGGAGGGAGGCCAGGCTCCCGGCGCATGCACGCCCGGTGCCGGGCTTTGCTGCGTGATCGATCCACGCGAGCCTCTGATGTCACTCCCTCGCGGCGTGGGGAGCGCGGGGAGCCTCGGGGAACCCCTGTCCCCGCATCCCGCCGGCGTGCGCTCCCGGCTTGCTTCACGCGCGGGGCAATTTGGAGAGGGGGCTGCAGCTAGAGACCTGTCCGTCTAATTAACATATGCAAAAAGAAAATGAAATATAATCTATATCTTTATGAAAAGAAGGGGGAAGCGGTGGTCGGTGTTTTATCCACCCATCTACCTCTTCTTCCCCAGAATCGGCCTGGAGTCCGCATGCCCCTGGAGCCCCTGTAGAGTCGCTGATTTGCCCACAAGGGCCTAGTCCTGGGGCTACCAGTGGTGTCGGCTTTGCTCAGTGCATGATTCTCCGAGTGGCCGCCTGGGTTTGAGCAACCCTCCCTCCCCCTGCCGTGGTGATCCTGAATGACCGCCCTGGCTGTGCAGGCTCACAAGCCCAAGGGCCCTTCCTAGCATGGGGGAAAACCTTAGCTGTCTTAAATGGAAGACTTGCAAACTCTGTAAGCTCTTGCCTGCAATTCCTGATGCTTGAAACCTTTACTGGAAATTTTGCGTGAGTGAAACTTGCTGTATTTACCTTGATGAGTGTTTCTGTTAACATCTGAAACTCTGGGGAAAATTAGGTTTCTTTAACCTTGTGGACTTAAAAGACACAGAGGCGGTTAATTTCACCTAACACGAATTTATTAGAAACAGCTCCTTTAGAAATCAGCACTCTCTGATCTGTAATAAACCTTGTAATTAACTTTGCCTGCTTACTGGTTATGCTAATGGCTTCATAAGACCTTGGTCCATTCCAGAGGGCTTCGAAGTTGCAGGCTGCAAGCCTCAGCCCAGGAATCCCATCCCACCACGTGAGTTCTCTGGAAACACCATATGAGGTCTTAGGGTGTGTGCAGTTGTAAACATTTGAAATGTATTTCATTAGGAGTTGATACTACACCTCCATCTTAAGAGTCCTTTAAGGAAACTTGCAAGTAAATTTCATCCAAAGTGTGTGTTCTGGTTTTAGAGGATTGGTCTTAGTTTCCAGTTTTTATTTTGGATATAGCGTCACTTCTAAAGCAGTTATGTTCTTTACGCGAAGTTTAAATGATGTTTCTGATATCGGTTTGGATGGATTTATTCCGAGGGAGAATTTTGGAGTTAGTTTTTAAAAGAAAAGACTGTTTTTCTTCTCTTGGCTCATCTAATGATTTTCTTGGTTGCCCTTGTCTGGAAGTGTTAACAAGGAGCATTGGACGTGATGTCTGCTAGCACTTGGCTTGGTTGTGGAGGAATGTCACCTTTGTAGGGAACCTCAGGTGTGACCAGAGCAGCTGTATCTTGAGAGCAGTGACAGGGTGACCTTTTTGATGGCCAGACCCCTCCAGGCCAGCCTTCCATCTTATCCTCCTGTTGGTGTCCTGCCCTGCACAGCAAGCCTGGGGAGGAAGCTGCTCAGGAAGTTGTGTGTTGGTGGGCACTGTGCTTAGAACAGGGCCTGGAGCAGAGCTTGCTGCACCAGAGGGAGGAAGCCTAGTGGCTAGTGCAGCAGTAAAGAGCAGCCAGAACTCAGCTACCATGTCGGAGACCCTAGGGGCGAACATGGGAGTTTGTCCCTCAGGTGCTCTGTGTGAAAGGGGACCTGGGAAGGCCAGAAGCGTGTTTTCAAGAGAAGCTGGAAATCTCAGTTTTTATGAGATTTCCACATACAAACACATACATAGCTGGGGGTTGCGGGAGGCCTAGTTAGGGATCAGCTTTGGGAGGTGGGAGCTGCCTAGCCCCTGACATCGTTATGGGAATTGATTGGGTCCTCGTCCCCAGCATGCAAACAGGGCGAGAATGGCCTACTGTTTTAGACATGTCGAAGGGTATTCTGGTGAGATGTCACCGCACCCAAGTTTCCCCTTAGGAAAGGGTTTCGGTGAAATTGCATCATGCACCTAAGCCCATCTTTGTGCAAGTTGAAGAGGGAGCTGGGCTTGCTGCCTGCTCCGGGATGCCAAGGGATGAAGTCCAGGTGGTGCCCATTTCAGCAGCAGGACAAGGTCTGGGCTTATGGAGGTGCATCACATGGGCCTCTATTCTGGAGGTCCCGTGGTATAGCTGGGCTGTCAGGAGCCCTGGCTTTTTGTCCTGACTCTGCTGCTCGGCTGTGTGTCTGTGCCCATCTGTGATTCTCCGTTGCCCCCGCCCTTGTAAACAAGGGGAAGCGTGGATTGAAAGAGGTTCCAGAAGAACAGATCCCCACCCTGCTCCCAGACCTAAGCATATGAGGAGCCCTGGGCAATGGCATGTGCAAAGCATAGCCCCACTGCTTGCCTGGCCTTCAGCCAACTTCTTACCTTTTTGATCCTCAGTTTCCCCATCTAAAAGATAGCATTAAACCTACTTACCTTGGCTGGGCACGGTGGTTCATGCCTGTAATCCCAGTATTTTGGGAAGCCGAGGTGGGCAGATCACCTGAGGTCAGGAGTTCGAGACCAGCCTGGCCAACATGGTGAAACCCCATCTCTACTAAAAATACAAAAATTAGCCCAGCATGGTGGCATATGTCTGTAATCCCAGCTACTCAGGAGGCAAAAACAAACAGACAAAAAACCCTACTTACCTGGCAAGGTTGCTGGGAGGTTGAAATGAGATACTATGCATCTGTACCTACCAGTCTGTCAATCACCTATGTATCTGTGTCTCTGTGTGCTTCAAACAGAGCCTGGTGGGCCACAGTGGGGGAAGCACCGACTTGGGGTCTCTTGTAAGTGCTGACTTCAGCCCTTGGCCATTCTCCCCTTTGCCTTTGTGTGTGTGCACTTATGTATATATGCACATGTGCAGATCTGTGTTGCACTCATGGATCTTTTCTGGTTGGAACGTAAGTCACGAGAGCAGAACATATGAACCCCACGCCCTGGCATGGTGGGCTCACCAGAGGTCAGAGTCTGGTGGCCTTGGGCAGGCCCTGACCATAGTACTGCCAAGGTCATCACTTTCTCGTCTGGGGCCTCAAAGCACCGCTGCTTGCCCACAAGCCAGCCTTCATACTGAGCCCAGCTCTGATTTGCCCAGTGGAGAGAACTGAGCTGAACTTGCAGCTGACTGGGTGATATGTCACAGAAACAGGAGGGGATCAGGGTGATGGCAGCCAACACGGGCCATCAGGGGCAGGCATACCAGGTCAGGCGGTTAGGTTCTTTGCACAGACCCCCAGAAAACTTGGTGGCAAGGGTGCGCTGGCCTCTGTGAGTGGCTGTGATGTGAGCACCAGGTCCTGGAATGTTCTGAGGGGTTATTGTTTTTGATGACGTGTTTGCATCTTTAAAGGCCAGGACAGAGAAGGAACCTCACGGAACTTCAGCTGGGAATTGATGGAGGACACAGGGTCCTTCAAAAATTCACAAATGGGGACTTTTAGGGTACAGCTTGCCAAAGTGCACTGTCTATATTTGGCATCTGCTGAGGTTCCTGGGAGGAAGGACTAAGGCCTGAAGCAAGGGACTGGCTCTGTGCTCTAATCTCCTTCCCTGCACCTGCAGAATGGCCTCCTGGTTCCCAGGGATTCACATTTGTCACTCCTCAGGCCTGGTCTCATAGCATGCCCAGTCCAGCCTCCCTCTGCCTACTTGGCCCAATCTCCCTGCTCCTCCCTCATAATAAATTCATCCTTGCAGGCTCAATGCCCATTCTAGTTCCTCCTGAAGTTTCCCCCGACCTCCCAAGGCTGGAGGTGCCCCCTCCTTTGGACCTCTCCTGGGCCCCTTCTGTAGTAGGACTGGGTTGTTTGATGCAAGTCTTACCCTCCTAGATGCTGTAAGCTACCAGAGATGGAGGCTGGGTTTTACCTGTGTCTTAATGCCACCCTCTCCTCTCCAGCACTCAGCACTTTTGTCTAACTGGTGTTTGGAACCAGCCCACCACCTGGAAGTGAACGAAGGGAAGGGCCATCTGAGGCTGAGGGGCAAGGAGCATCCTTGGGCGGTGTTTTCTCTCTGGTTGGGTGCCTCAGCTTCCTGTTCTTCCTCTGGGGCGTTCCCCTGGTGCACTGGGACTCCCCTGACTCATGCTGGAGTCTTTCCTGCCCCCACCCTTTCCATTCTGGTCCCACTGTGGATCTCTGGAACAACCAGGGAAGCTCCAGCAGGACAGTGGGGCTCTTAGGTGAACCTGGAGTGGGGGGATCCTGGAGAGCTTCCTGGAGGAGGTGACACCCAGCTGTGTATTGGAGGATGAGTAAGTGGAAGGCAGGTGAGGATGGGGATGCTCAGTTAGGTTTCAGCGAGGTGTCAGGACCTCATGATGGGTGAGATATAGGCAGGGGCCCTGCCAGTGGGTTGCATCAGAAAGGACAGATGGGCAAGAAAGGATGTGAAGTGGGGAGTGGTAAGGGCACAGCTCTGCTGGCTCTGGAGGTGGTGTGTGGATTGTGGAAAGGAGGCCTCATGGTAGTGCTGACCCCATTTATGTCTTCCCACACCGAGTTGTCACTGTTACTTGGTGTGACTCACTGTGAAGCGGTACCTTCTGTCATGGAGACCTAACATGACAGAGCCTCTGGCCACTTGCTTTTGGCCTAAGGTGGTGAGAATTCTACTTGGTGTCTTAAACTGATGGCAGTAATACATATGGAAGCCCCTGCCCATCCTGGCACGTGGTAGCTGCTCATTATTAGTAGTATCTTTTCGATCTCCTCCAGTATAAGTCTGGCTCCTTGTAGGAATGCACATTATTTTACAAACAGACCTGTTGGGGAAGTGATGTTTTACTGCCATCATTTGCACAGAGGCCAAGAAGAACGGTTTCAAGGAGTCAACCTGTCAAGGCAACCATGGGCCCGTGGGCATGGGACAAGTCCAGTCCTTGGAGCCAAATGAGACCTAGGGGAGACATGGAAGAAGTCACCTCAGCTCCCTCATCGGAGGAGTGACGCTCCTCTGCAGCTTGAAATAAGGGGAAAGTAGGAAGCCCGTGGCCCACGGAAGGGTGCTTAATCTATGGTAGCAAGGAAGATAATCATTGGCCATATCATTGTACAGATGGGGAAACTGAGGCTCAAGGAAGAGAGATGACTTTTTCAAGATCACACAGGCAGGAGTGGGGCCAGAGCCTGCACCCCCAGCATTTAACCACGTGTTGGTTGAATGGACGGTCAAGGGGAAGGCTATGGCCTGGGGACCCGCTGAACTCTTGAGGGGCCTGGCCTGAGTGAAGGCCACAGTGGGTGGGGCTGGGGACTCACTTTCTGGGGCAGAACCTCAGAGCCTGGGGAATACAGAGAGGTGATCTGGGGGGATTCCTTGTCATTAGAAAGAGGCTAAATGCCAGAGGGAGGTCTCAAATGTTTCAGTGCTTTTGAAGCAGAGTGAAGAACAGTAAACGGTAAGACAGAATTTGTCTTTTCTGTTAGGCAGAAAATCTGGCCAACAGTGTCTGTCAGTCACTCACTCTGTCCCAGCAGCTGCATAGGGCACATAGTGTCCACAGCCAGGTGACAGGCACCCAGCCCAGAGGGGCTGGGAGTAGCAGAGCCCAGCTCGCCTCATCCCCAGGCCAGCATCCCTCTGACCCTGCACGCTGATCCCTTCCCATGAAGGAGGAGAGGACTGGCATGGCCCTGGCTGGCCACACTCAAGAGTCCAGGAGGCGCTGGCCATGCCAAGTAGAGAAGATTTGAGAATATGCGCAGAGCTTGAGGCATGCAGGAGTCCATCAGCTCTGAGGAAAGGCACTGCGAGTGGGCAGGGATCCCAGCAGAGGACCCGACGTGGGCAGGCAGCTAAGGGGTGGATTGGGGGCACTGTATGTAAGGGTGTCCCAGGTAGGGGGAGCAGCATGTTGGAGGTGCCAGGAGGGCAGCACACCTGTGTGCATGTGAGTGTCACTGTGTGAAGGGCAGGCCTACAGGTAGAGAGGGTGAGAGCTGAAGGAAGGAGGGGAGGAGACGGGGGAGAGGTGGGCAGAGCAGACTTCCCCCAGTGCTTTTACAGGCTATGCAGAAGTCCCCCTCAGCAAACAGGCTTCATGCCAACCCTGAGCCCCTGGGTAGTGAGGGAGCAGTTGTGCTGGACTGGAAGGGCCTGGAGGGGAAAGACGGTCATGATGGGGCGGTGCAGTAGAGAAGAGGAGACCCCTGTGGGCCAAGCACCAGCCCTGTGCGCTTGTGGCTGTTCGCTGTGCCACAACATGCCCAGTGACAGTGAGGAAGGTATTGACAGTGTGGAGGCGATGGGGCTGGGACAGGCCCAGGCTCCCCCAGCCAGGCAGTCAAGGTTCTTTGCCACTGGTAGCCCCAAGTATCCTGGAGAACATAGCGTGCTGTCCAGGGAGCTGGTTCATTTGGCGTTCACAGCAGGGCTGCTGTGGGCTCACTTGGCACCTCGCGTGGATTAGAAAAGGATGCCTCTTCCTCAAGACCCTTTACCCCTACTTATTTTTTTTTTTATTTATTTTTTTTGAGACGGAGTCTTGCTCTGGAGTCTCCCAGGCTGCGGTGCCGTGGTGCAATCTCGGCTCACTGCAACCTCTGCCTCCCGGGTTCAAGCTGTTCTCCTGCATCAGCCTCCCGAGTAGCTGCGATTACAGATGGCTGCCACCACGCCTGGCTAATTTTTGTATTTTTAGTAGAGATGGGGTTTCCCCATGTTGGCCAGACTGGTCTTGAACTCCTGACCTCAAATGATCCACCTGCCAAAGTGCTGGGATTACGGGTGTGAACCAAATCCTGCCAAAGTGCTGGGATTGCAGGCATGAGCCACCACGCCGGGCCCTTACCTCTACTTATTTTTAAACTGTTGTAATAGTTTAAAATTGTTCTGATTTGTCAAAACAAGACTCTTCCATTTGCTGGATTTGCATTGTAATAAAAATAAATCTATAGTGTCTGTTGTGAATGGCACTTCCTAGGGCTGTGCAGTGTACAACCTGCTCAACCATATGCAACAGCCCTGTTAATAAAAACATTTATTAGGAATAATATTTGACTGGTCCTGAAGGTAGCACAATGACCTCTGTTGCCTCTGGGCAAAGAGAGGGCTGCTTAGGTGCCAGGCTAAGACAGGTGACCCGACAGGGGCCAAAGTGGGAGCAGGGCTTAGGAAACTTAAGTGAAAAGGTCTCAAGGTGGCTATTGAAATGGGGGAGGGGCCTGAGTTTGGATGCATGGGGTTGAGCTGGAGCTGGGACTGA
Source organism: Pongo abelii (assembly GCF_028885655.2). Taxonomy (NCBI): domain Eukaryota; kingdom Metazoa; phylum Chordata; class Mammalia; order Primates; family Hominidae; genus Pongo; species Pongo abelii. The sequence goes on from NC_085929.1 coordinate 37,274,834, forward strand.
GGGGTTTGCTGGATGTACATCTTCTTCTGACCTCATCAGGGAGTGTTCTGTAGGGCACAGCCCTGCCCACTGCAGATTCATTCTCCTGGCATCTGGTTTTCCTATAAAGTGCCAGTCAGCTCAAACCAGCAGCAGCATCTGATCAAATAGATGAGCAATATGAATAAAGATGAAGTTATGGGCTTTGGGCTGCCAAAGATAAATTTCCTTTTATGTCCTGTTTCCCTGTGACGTGTGTGTTGAGTGATGATTCCTGACGCACATCTTCAGAAATAGTAGCTGCTCACACTGGGTGGTGTTTCAAGGCGGAAGGAGGCCACAGACTTGGGGAATGGAACCCCACATGGACAGCGCCTTGGGGCTGCCTGCCGCATCCTGACCTGGCATGGCCGTCAGCCTTTCAGCCATAGGTGGGGCTGGTTAGAAGACAAGTGTCTTTCCTGGTCAGGCCCACTGGGTGCATCCCTCCACCGGGGATATTTTTACATTAGAAGCAGCATAGTTTGTATGGGACAGGATCCCTGGAATGTGACTCTTAGTTCATTAGCCATTTGGTAACTGCTCATCTGCCTGGCAAAATCCCTTCCCCAATCCCACTCCTCACCTGTTCCCCAGCACACATGCTTTGTTTTTGGCCCGACTTTCTGAGATTCAGCAGGACCAATCTTCTGTGCCCTGGGCATTCATTATTTTTAAGGGTTATTTACTGTTTAGACAACAATTCCAGATGTTCAAGAGCATGGCGTTTCCATAGCGCCATTATCCTTTTGCCACTGTTTTTAGGTCTCTATTTTTGGTCAATGTTTTTCCTTTATACAAACATCCTTTTAATATCATTGAGATCCCAAAAAAAATGCCATTTTCACATGGCTGTACATCATAAGCACTTTCCCACGTTATTGCAGGCTTTGTGTTTATTTGTTGGAAGGCTGCGGAATGCCTTTTCCTTCTGTTAGACATTTAGGTTCTTCCCAGATCACTGTAGCCAACTGCTGCCTGAGCATCTTTGGCATGTAAAGTTTTTCCTTTGTGTTTTTTCCGGGACACATTCCCAAGAATGCAATCGCTGAGTCAAAGGGTGTGAATGCTTCTGTCTGGCAGCCCTATCACCCTTGGCAAGAACGTTCTGGTTTCATGATGCTTGGGGCGGGTGTGGACAACACCTTGCTGTAAGCTTCCCTACATGAGACTTCCATCATTCTGAGAGATTATTCTTTGGCCAGTATAATGTGCCTTGTTTTCACTTGCAGTTGACTAACCAAAAAGCATGAAGCGTCCTTACTAGTTCAGTTATTATTTGTTGTTGCTCTTTGACGGCTTGTCAGCTGCACTGTCTCCTGCCATTGTGTGGAAAACCAAAGGAAAGCATTCTAAACGAAGTTGGTTTATGTTGTGCGTGGCTGGAACCCAAGCCAGACAGGACTTCTTGGGACCCTGGCACCGATCCACTGTCCTTGGTGGTTGGGGTTCAGAGAAGTGGTCCCTGGAACTGTCATCCCCTAGCAAAACCTGCTTCTTGACTTGTGGGGCCAAATGAAAATACAAGGCCCCTTGCAAAAATTATTAAGAATTTCAAGACAGCTGAGAATTAAACCAAGGGTGGGGCCCTTCTGAATTGGGGGTGATGCTGGCACTGCCCCTCTTCTCTGGAGTTATCTAGTGGGAAGTGGCTCACTTGACTATACTGAATCCACTCTTTAGCTTTCCCAAGGGACACTCCAGATGCAGAGGTCCCAATCCAAGCATGGGTGAGAGTCTGATGGGAGGCCACTTATGGCCACCAACAGCCCCCATCCTGCTGCTGTGATCAGCACTCAAAGTCAGCACCACAGGAGAACCTGTTAACCACCTTCTCTGATCTCCTCAGCCCAAAGTTAATTGCCTTCTCCTATGGCCATTTCTGTGCCTGCTTTGACCTCTCACCCTGACCCCGGTAGTTCTTTCTGGGGATGATCTGACCTTTCTCCTGCTCTTCTGCCTGCTTTGGCCAAGCAGAACAAGTGACCAGGAAGCTCTCACTGCCCTGGGATATACTGAGCACTTTTTCCAGTATGAGCGTTCATCTTTGTTGTGCCCAGTTCACTCCCACCGTCCCCCTCTGCCCTTCTGCCCTTGCCCCCTTCTTCCCAGCTCAGTTTTCAAGATTCACACTGAAGTCCTTAATGTATCCAGAATTGATTTCTGTATATATACGTAAATGATATGAACTATGTAGTTAATTTTTTTTTCTTTTTTTTTTTTTTTTTTTTTTTTTTTAAGATACAAAGTCTTATTTTGTTGCCTGGAGTGCAGTGGCATGATCATGGCTCACTGCAGCCTCGACCTCCCCATCTCAAGCGATCCTTCCACCTAAGCCTCCCAAGTAGCTGGGACTACAGGCCTGTGCCACCACACCTGGCTAATTTTTTTTTTTTTTTTTCCTGTAAAGATGGGGTTTTGCTATGTTGCCCAGGCTGGTTTTGAACTCTTGGCCTCAGGTGCTCCTCCTGCCTTGGCCTTCCAAGTGCTGGCAGGAGCTGCTGCTTGTATTGTGCAAAGCAGGTAATTCAAGTGGCTGCAGATAGCTGCTCGCAGTTGGAATCATTGTTTGGACTCGCTCTTAATTGGAAATGCCAGGCTCTTTCTGTGATCACGGTCACGACCTCCTTGAAGACAGCAGAGTTTCCTTGCGGGGTATTAACTTCTCAGGAGCCTCTGAAACATGCTGGCATTCTCAATGGACTAGATGGATTTCCACAGAAGGAAGGGGAGGTGACCCCGGTCTCAGGGCTGGGCAGTGGCGCACCGCAGGGGAGCTGGGGTGGAGTGCTCAGCTAGCTGCAGCAGCAGGAGCTGCATTCCAGGAGTGTCTCCCTGTGAATTGCATAGAGTTTAGAGTTTTTAAAATGGCCCTTGGTTTGATTTAGCTTTTACTCTTGTGGGAAATGTGGCCATATATACTCATGTTCTTTTTCCACATTTTTCAAAGTTTGAATCAAAAAGGTGTCAGTGTGTGAGTTCTCACATTGAGTTGAGAAGGATTCAGTCACCTGTATGAAAGAAAATGTTATAGCCATAGAATCCTAGACTGTCACTGTCAGATGGGGTCTTAGAGATGATTTACCAAATCCCTATGGTACAGACAAGGAAACTGAGGCCTAGAAACACACAACTGTACAGCTAGGAAGGCATGGAGCCAGCCGTCAGCTGTTAGAGATTAGAGGACATAATCCCAAATCATCACCATTTGGCTGTTAAAATAATTCATGACTTTTTTTTTCCTGGTTACCAAGATAGTTCATGCTCATTGTAGAAAATCCAATAGGAAAAAAAAGCATCTAAAAGAAATTTAAAAATAAGTGTAATTCTGTTGCAGAGATAACCACAAATAATACTAGCTACTTACTGTGCGTGGAGCTCCTGGGCCATACACCTACATGTGTAATTGAGCTCTGCTTGTCCCTTGACCGTCACCCTGAACCTCAGCTGGTTTGAGGCCCCTCCCTTGATTTCGTAGGTGTGGCAGCTGAGACACGGACACAGAATTTGCCTTGTCACGCGGCCATAATAAATGGACTCAAAGCTAGCCCCTAGTCTCACCATATATCAGAACCAGGATTTAATAGCATTTTAAATTGTGTTGAGAATTGAAAACAGTATCTCATTATTGAATGAGTGTATCTTTGTTAGAATTTCTATTGGGTTTGAATTTTTTTCTTCTAGTGTATTAGCCTCTTGCAGGTCTGGGACTTCTTCGTCATACGCTAGTTTTGTCTAGTGTTGCACCTAAACCGTGGTGATATGATTATTGTAGTTGGAAAGTCTGTTTTCTATAGTAGGGCAGATCTTCTCTTATCAGTGTTTTTTTTTTTTTACCAACACTTTGTTTTGCAAAATTTCAAACAGAAAAGTTGCAAGAGCTGTATAATCAACACTTGTATACCCACCACATAGATTCTACCAATAACATTTTACTATATTTACTTGATCACCATTTATCCTTCCATACATCTCTCTCTTTAACCATCAGTCCTTTTTTTTTTTTTTTTTTTTTTTTTGAGATAGGGTCTTGCTCTGTCGCCCATGCTGGGGTGCAGTGGTGTGATCATAGCTCACTGCAGCCTCAAACTTCTAGGCTCAGGTGATCCTCCCGCTTCAGCCTCCCAACTTGATTCATTTTCATTGCCATATAATATTCCAGGGTAGGAATATAGAACATCCACTCATCAGTTGATGGACATTTGGGTTATTTCTACCTTGGGGCTGTTATAAATCTTCTATGAACACTTGTGCATAAACTTTTGTGTGGATGTATGTTTTCTTCACTCTCGGTTATATACCAAGGAGTTGGATTGCTGGGTAATACAGTTTAACTTTTGAGAAACTGCTCAACTGTTTTTCATAGAGGCTGCACCATTTTACATTATCACAAGGAATGTATTAGGGTTCCAGTTCTCTAAATCCTTGCTCTAACACATGCTACTTTCTGGGTTTTGTTTGTTTTTTAATCATTATCATCCTTTGGAAGTGAAGTATTTTATGGTGGTTTTGTTTTTCATTTCTCTAATAACTAATAATGTTGAACATTTTTTCATGTGCTTACTGGCCATTTGTATATTTTCTTTGAAGAAATGCCTATTTAAATCCTTTGCCTATTATCTATTTGGGTTGTCTTTTTATTCTTGTATGAGTTATTTATATATTCTGGATACAAGTCCTTTATCAGATACGTGATTCAGAAATATTTTCTCCTATTCTATGGATTGTCTTTTTTTTTTTTTTTGAGATGGAGTCTCGCTTGGTCGCCCAGGCTGGAGTGCAGTGGTGCAATCTTGGCTCACTGCAACCTCCGCCTCCTGAGTTCAAGTGATTCTCATGCCTCAGTCTCCTGCACAGCTGAGAATGCAGGCATGTGCCACCACACCTGGCTAATTTTTTGTATTTTTAGTAGAAACAGGGTTTCACCATGTTGGTCAGGCTGGTCTCGAACTCCTGACCTCAGGTGATCTGCCCGCCTCGGCCTCCCAAAGTGCTGGGATTACACCGTGCCTGGCCTGTCTTTCATTCTTGATAATATCATTTGCAGCACAAAATTTTTAATTTTGATGTCTAATTTTTTTTTTTGTTTTGTCATCTGTGCTTTTGTAATATCTAAAACCATTATCTAATCAAAATTCAAGAAGATTTACTTCTGTGTTTTCTTCTAGGGATTTTATAGTTTTAGTTCTTGCATTTAGATCTATGATTCATTTTAATTTTTTTCTATAGGGTAAGGTTGGGATCCAACTTCATTCTTTTGCATGCTATCCCAGCACCATTTGTTGAGAATATTTTTGTCTCCCCATTTAATTATCTTAGCACCCTTGTTGAAAATCAGTCAACCATAAACGTAAGCGTTAATTTCTGGATTTCTAGTTCTATTCCAGTGATCTATATGTCTATCCTTATGCCAACACCACACTTTCAATAGACACTCTTAATTTGAATGTTGTTGAATTTATCAGTTTTTATAGCTAGGACCTTTTCTATTTCTGCCTGGAGACCATAATGGTGTTTTCTAAAAATTTTCTCCTGAAAAGTTTTCAAGATTCACACTGAAGTCCTTAATGTATCCAGAATTGATTTCTGTATACATATGTAAAGATATGAAATATGTAGTTGCTTTTTTTTTTTTTTTTTTTTTTTTTAAAGATACAAAGTCTCATTTTGTTGCCTGGAGTGCAGTGGCATGATCATGGCTCACTGCAGCCTCGACCTCCCCATCTCAAGCGATCCTCCCACCTCAGCCTCCTAAGTAGCTGGGACTACAGGCATGTGCCACCACACCTGGCTAAATTTTTTTTTTTCCTGTAAAGATGGGGTTTCGCTATGTTGCCCAGGCTGGTTTTGAACTCTTGGCCTCAAGTGCTTCTCCTGCCTTGGCCTTCCAAATGCTGGGATTATGGGTGTGAGCTACCATGCCCAGCCATTGATTTTATTTTTCTGATGTGGTCAACCAAGTAGCTCAGTGCTATTTATTGAGCAGTTTCTCTTTTCCCCTCTGACGGCTGTCAGAGTTCTACATATGCTTGGGTCTGTTTGGGGCACTCTCTCTCATTTCACAGAACAATTTTTTCCCCTGCTCTAGTACCACAGTACCTTAAGTACTTTATAATATAGTTTGATATCTTGTAGTTCAAGTCCCCCTGCTTGCTTATCAGGGTGTTGTTATTCCTGTTTTAGAAATAGGAAGACAGGCTAGAGAGGTTATGTCCCAGGCCATAATGCTAATGACTGGCAGAGCCAGGCTTGTTTGAACTTGGGCAGGCCGACTTGCAGGCTATACCCTTAGCCTCTGAATTCTGTTGCCCTTAATGGCAAGCACATACAAAGCTATTTGTTGTTGGTTCACATTTGCTCCACTGGCCAACAGTTGAAGACCTTTCCTCCTTCCTTTTCTTTGCCTGGCAAAAGGAAGACACATTTTCATTGTAACCCCCTGAATATAATGCTTAACCTGCTGCTGCTGCCAAACCGGAGATATTTCAGGGAAGGTAATTCAAAGGTATTTACCACTAAGTTTATGTCTTTGGGCACCCTTTCAGGCAAAGGTGCTGATGCAGGTGTGGTTCAGTGAAGAGCTGGTGGAGCAAGTGGGATGCAGCAGGGCAGGTAGCCCCAGGGTCAGCAGACACAGCAGGCAGTTGGGACAGGAGAGACTCCAGAAGCCCCAAGAGGTGATAATCACTGGGGTTCTGGTTGATATTGGCCAGAAAGAAGGAGGCTTAGGGACTTAGTGGCTTTTAGGGACTGCTGCCTGTGTCCCCAGTGCCTTATGTAGTAGCTGGCACACGACAGGTTCTCCGTCAACTCTTGTTAAGTGGGTGAATGTGATTAAAGAACCAATTTAACAGATCAAAGATGATAAATTGGGCCAGGCACAGTGGCTCACTCCTATAATCCCAGCACTTTGGGAGGCCAAGGCAGGCACATCACTTGAGCCCAGGAGTTCAATACTAGCCTGGCCAACATGGCGAAACCCCATCTCTACAACAACAACAACGACTAAAATACAAAAATTAGCCAGGTGTAGTGGCATCTACCTGTAATCCCAGCTACTAGGGAGGCTGAGGCAGGAGAATCACTTGAAACTGAGAGGCAGAGGTTGCAGTGAGCCAAGATCATGCCACTGCACTCCAGCCTGGGCAACAGAGTGACACTCTGTCTCAAAAAAAAAAAAAAGTTTGCCCTTAACCCTAATGGACCTTGGCTTCCTTATCTGTTCCACTGGGGGTAGAGAAGTGGTTATTTGTGCCCAGGCAGTGATGCAGAAGCATGGAAAAGCACTGAGACCCCTTTTGCTGGGGTCCCGCTCGTCCCTATGAGAAGGAGGTGGGCCGTTCTACCCAGCAGTGCTGTGCGCTGGTTTATAGGTAGCTTGTGGCTTCCAAGACTCTGCACTGTGTGAAGAGGAAACTATGGCAAAAGAAAAATGCCTCTACTTTTCTCTTGGTGCCTAGCTCAGAAGGAATGGAGTCCATTGTCATTCCAAATGGCATTTCCTAGAATCTGGGTCACCCTGCAACTCCCTGAGCATGTGTGGCTCTGAGCCCTGCCCTCGTTTACCAGCTGCTGAGGCTGCGATTGTGATGTGGTTCTAGGCAGGTTAGGGGTGAGCAAAGCCCAGGGTGTGACAGGGTGATGCAAGCCACAGGAGGAGTCAGGACCTAAGGCCGGGCTAAATCTCGATGCCAGCATTGTCTTGGTTGCTTCCTTTGCAGCCCCGAAGTCTCTGCTTCTTACACATTGGTTGGGCATGTGAACCTTCTTTAGAATAATGTAGGTCTTCATTTTTCCAAGCTCACATGTGCTTTTTGTGAAAGAGCATCATCGTTATTTTTAGTGAATGCTTTGTATGTGCCAAAAACTATGCTGTGCTTTTTATGTACATTGTCAAATTTAATTTCTTTTCAGCCCCTGAGGTACATATTTTTTCTATTCTGATTTTAGAGAGGAAGAAACTAGACACAGTGAGATTAAGTCATTTGGTAAAGATAGCAGAACTGTGAGGTTCAGCAAGCCAGAGCCCATCCTCTTAGGATCTAGAGACCTTGTCAGGATCCCTCGTGTGGCAGCAAGCTGTCCAATTTAGAGGGTCCCAGCAGCAGCCTCATGCAGATCCCGAGCATGCAGCTGTGGCATGAAGGGGACTGGAAGGTTAAATGTGCTTCTCTTCCAACTTGTGTTCCAGTGTTTGGAGTCCCTGGGGATGTGATTGCATAATAATGTTAATTCCCTGAGGATAAGAACCAGGTCTGATTCGTATCTATGAAATAATTGGAAAAATATAGGAAAATATGAGAAAATAAAAGTATATAAACCCACAAAACAAATGCTTTAATGTACTTTTGTGTATTTCTTTTTCTTACATTATTCCATTGGCTGGAACCTCCAGTACAATGTTAAATAGAAGTGATGACAGCAGAAATCCTTCCCATGGTCCTAGTCCTGGGGGAGAACATTCAGTCTTTCACCATTAACTACGATGTGCACTGTATGTTTTTTACAGTTCCCTTATCAAGTTGAGGAAGTTCCCTTTTATTCCTAGTTTTCTAGAGATTTTTTGATGAAGAGATGTTTAATTTTGCCCAGTGCTTTTTTTCTGTGCCTATTAAAATTATTATCACTTGGATTTTTTTCTTTAGTCTGTTAATATAGTGAATTATTTTTATTTTTATATTTTGGTCCCACCCTCAAAGTTTTTTCTTGTTCGCTAGCTCTAGAATAGAGCTGGAAGATTGGCATTTCTAACAAGATCCCAGATGATGCTGGTCCAGTGATTACAATTTGAGAACTACTTCATTAAAGAGATGGGAGGGAGATGGGGTGAGGAGTGGTAAAAGCTGAGTTAGCAGCTTGAGTTCAGACTTACCTCTGCCCCTTAACAGATGTGTACATGTAACATAGCTTTTCCAAACCTATGTCTTATCTGTAAGATGGGATTGATAATAAGGCAAGAAGTGAAAGAGTTGATATGGGGAAATAACTCAGAATAGTATCTGGCACAAAGTAAATGCTTAATAAATCTTACCTATTTGTTCCTTTCTGTATGGTGGGTGGGAGGACTTAATGAGATAATTAATGTAAAGCCCTGGCACATACAAAGTGCTGCATACATGCTAGTTTTAGTTTTTTTTTTTTAACAGCTTTCTTGAGATATAATTCACACACCACATAATCCATTTAAAGTGTACAACGTGGGCTAGGCGAGGTGACTCATGTCTGTAATCTCAGGACTTTGGGAGGCCCAGGCAGGTGGATCACTTGAGGTCAGGAGTTTAAGACCAGTGTGGCCAACATGGTGAAACCCCATCTCTACTAAAAATACAAAAATTAGCCAGGTGTGATGGCGGGCACCTGTAACCCCAGCTACTTGGGGGTCTGAGGAATGAGAATCACTTGAACCCGGGAGGTGGAGGCTGCAGTGAGCTGAGATTGCGTCACAGTACTCCAGCCTGGGTGACAGAGTGAGACTCTCTCAAAAAAACAAAAAAACAAAAATAAAAAATAAAGTGAACAATGTCTTTTACTATATTTACAAGGCTAGGCAAACCATCGTTACACTCAATTTTAGAACATTTTTATCCCTCCTGAAATAAATCTTATACCTGTTAGCAGTCAATCCCCATTTCTCCTGACCCCTCAACCCTAAGCAACTGCTGTCTACTTTCTGTCTCTATAGGTTTGCCTACTTTGGACATGTTATACAAATGAAACCACATAATATACAACCTTTGTGACTGGCTTCTTTCAATTAGCATAATGTTTTCAGAGCTTATGCGTGTTGCTACATGTATCAGTACTTCTCTCCTTTGTACTGTTGAGTAAGATTCCGTTACATTACGTAGATACAGGCATACCTCGGAGATATTGCAGATCCAGTTCCAGATAAAGCAATAAGTGCGTCACATGAATTTTTTGGTTTCCTGATGCATATTAAAGTTATGTTTATATTGTAGTCTAGTAAGTTAGCAATAGCATTATGTCTAAAAAACAATGTATATATCTTCATTTAAAAATACTTTATTGTAGACCTGGCACGGTGGCTCACACCTCTCATTGCAGTGGTTTGGCAGGCTGAGGCAGAAGGATCAGGGGCCAAGAGTTTGAGACTAGTCCAGGCAACATAGTGAGACCTTGTCTGTATCGAAAAAAAAAAAAGAATGCTGAGAGTTGTGGCATGTACCTGTAATCCTGACTACTTGGGATCGAGCCCCTGCATTCTAGCCTGGGTAATAGGGTGAGACCCTGTCTCAAACAATTTTTTTTTTTTTGAGACAGGATCTTACTCTGTCACCCAGGCTGGAACGCAGTGGAGAGATCACAGCTCACTGGAGCCTTCACCTCCCTGGGCTCAGGTGATCTTCCTACCTCAACCTCCCAAGTAGCTGGGACCACAGGGGTACACCAACATGCCCAGCTTACTTTTGTATTTTTTTGTAGAAACAGAGTTTTACCGTGTCACCCAGGCTGGTCTCAAACTCCTGAAGTGGGAGTATCCCTTTGAGCTCAGGAGTTTGAGGCTGCAATGAACTATGAATGCAGCCAACTATGAACAATGCAATGAACCATCGCACTTCAGTCTGGGCGACAGAGCAAGACCCTGTCTCAAAAACAAAACAAAATAAACCCTTTATTACTAACAACTTAACAATCATCTGAGCCTTCAGCCAGTTTTTTTTCTTGGTGGAGGGCCTTGCCTTGATGTTGATGGCTGGTGACTGATCAGCGTGGTGATTGCTGAAGGTTGGGGTTGTTGCAGCAATTTCTGAAAATAAGACAACACTGAAGTTTGCCATATCAGTCAACTCTCCCTTTCACAAATGATTTCTCTGTGCCATGTTTGATAGCATTTTATCCTCAGTAGAACTTCTTTCAAAATTGGAATCAATCCTCTCAAACCCTGCCACTGCTTTTTCAACTAAGTTGATGTAATATTCTGAGTGCTTTGTTATCATTTCAACAGTGTTCACAGCATCTTCACCAGGATTAGATTCCATCTCAAGAAACCACTTTACTCTTCCGTAAGAAGCAACTCCTTATTCGTTCAAGTTTTGTCATGAGATTTCAGCAATTCAGTTATTTCTTTCTTTCTTTCTTTCTTTCTTTTTGAAGGAGTCTGGCTCTGTCATCCAGCCAGGCTGGAGTGCAGTGGCACAATCTCAGCTCACTGCAACCTCCATCTCCTGGGTTCAAGCGATTCTCCTGCCTCAGCCTCCTGAGCAGCTGGGATTACAGGAGTGTGCCATCACACCTGGCTAATTTTTATTTTATTTTTTTAGTAGAGACGAGGTTTCACCATGTTGGCCAGGCTGGTCTCAAACTCCTTACCTCAAGTGATCCACCCGCCTCAGCCTCCCAAAGTGCTGAGATTACAGGTGTGAGCCACCGCGCCCGGCCTGCAATTCAGTTACATCTTGAGGCTCCACTTCTAATTCTTATTCTCTTGCTATTTCCACTACCTTTGCAGTTACTTCCTCCACTGAAGTCTTGAACCCCTCAAAATCATCCTGGAGGGTTGGAATCAACTTCTTCCAAACTTCTGTTAATGTTGATATTTTGACCTCCTCCCATGAATCACCAATGTTCTTAATGGCATCTAGGAGGGCAAATCATTTCCAGAGACCCCATTGGTGGCAAATTTGTAGATGCCCTGAAGCCAGGCTCCCACATTGTCCAGTATTTTGCAAGCTTCATTTGCCAAGCTGGCAGTGCTCCCAGGGACCCTGCTGGAAGCCACAGTACCTTTTCAGGAATCTTTTTTTTCCCCCCTTGAGCAATGGGTCCTGACAGTGGGCTTAAAATATTCCATAAGCCACACTATATAAACAGATGTGCTGTCATTCAGGCTTTATTGTTCCATTTATAGAGCATAGACAGAATAAATTTAGAATAATTCAGCCAGGCACTGTAGCTCATGCCTGTAATCCCAGCACTGTGGGAGGCCAAGGAGGGCAGATCACTTGAGCTCAGGAGTTCAAGACCAGCTTGGGCAACATAGTGAAACCCTATCTCTACCAAAATAAAAAATAAAAATTAGCCCAGCATGGTGATGCGTGCCTGTATTCCCAGCTACTTGGATTGCCGAGGTGGGAGGATCAATTGAGCCCAGGAGGTGGAGGTTGCAGTGAGCCAGGATCGCACCACTGCATTCCAGCCTGAGTAACAGAGTGAGACCCTGTCTCAAACAATTTTTTTTTTTTTTTTTTTTTTTTTTGAGACAGGGTCTTACTCTGTCACCCAGGCTGGAGTGCAGTGGAGGGATCACAGCTCACTGGAGCCTTCACCTCCCTGGGCTCAGGTGATCTTCCTACCTCAACCTCCCGAGTAGCTGGGACCACAGGTGTGCACCAACATGCCCAGCTTACTTTTGTATTTTTTGTAGGAACAGAGTTTTACCGTGTCACCCAGGCTGGTCTCGAACTCCTGTGCTCAAGTGATCTGCTGGCTTTGGCCTTCCAAACTGCTAAGATTACAAGCATGAGCCACCGCGCCTGGCCAAATTTAGCATAATTCTTAAGGGCCCTAGGGTCTTCGGAATGGTAAATGAATATTAGCTTCAACTTAAAGTCACCAGCCGCATTGTCCCCTAAGAAGAGTCAACCTGTCCTTTGACGTCAGGCGTTGACTTCTCTTCTGTAGCTATGAAAGCCCTAGATGACATCTTCTTCCAACAGAAGACTGTTTCATCTACATTGAAACCCTGTTGTGTAATGTAGCCACCTTCATCTATTATCTTAGCTAGATCTTTTGGATAACTTGCTGCAGTTTCTACATCAGCACTTACTGCTTCACCTTGCCCTTTTATGTCATGGAGATGGCTTATTTCCTTAAACCTCATGAACCAACCTCTACTAGCTTCAGACTTTTCTTCTGCAGTTTCCTCACCTCTGTCAGCCTCCATACAATCGAAGAATTAAGGGCTTGCTCTGGATTAGGTATTGGCTTAAGGGAATGTCGTGGCTAGTTTGATCCTCTATCCAGACCACTAAAACTTTCTATCAGCAATAAGACTGTTTCCCTTATCATTTATGTGTTAACTGGAGTTTTAATTTCCTTCAAGAACATGTCATTTGCATTCATAACTTGGCTAATTAGTGCAAGAGGCCTAGCTTTGGGCCTATCTTGGCTTTCAACATGGGTTCCTCCCTAAACTTACTGATTTTTAGCTTTTGATTTAAAGTGAGAGCCATGCAACTCTTTCTTTCACCTGAACACTTCGAGGCCTTTGTATGGTTATTAATTGGCCTAATTTCAATAATGTTGTGTCTCAGGAAATAGGGAGGCTCAAGGAGAAGGAGAGAGATGGGGGAATGGCTGGTCAGTGGAACAGTCAGAACACATACAACATTTATTGATTAAGTCTGCCATCTTATATGGATGTGGTTTGTTGCACTCCAGCAACTACAACTGTAACATCAAAGATCTCTGATAACAGATCATCATAACAGATATAATAATGTAAAAGTTTAGCCAGGTGCAGTGACTCACACCTGCAATCCCAGTACTCTGGGAGGCCAAGGCGGGCGGATCACCTGAGGTCAGGAGTTTGCATCCAGTATGGCCAACATGGTGAAACCCGTCTCTACTAAAAATATAAAAACTTAGCCAGGTGTGGTGGTAGGTGCCTGTAATCCCAGGAGGCTGAGGCAGGAGAATTGCTTGATCCTGGGAGGCGGAGGTTGCAGTGAGCTGGGATTGTGCCATTGCACTCCAGCCTGGGCTACAAGAGTGAAACTGCATCTCAAAAATAAATAAATAAATAAATAAATTAATTAATTGATATATTGTAAGAATTACCAAAATGTGACACAGAGACATGAAGTGAGCACATGATGTTGAAGAAATGGCACCAATAGACCTGCTCAATGCAGGGTTGCTACTGACCTTCAATTTGTTTAAAAAAAAAAGTGGGGGTGGGGAGCAGCCAGGCACAGTGGCTCACACCTGTAATCCCAGCACTTTGGGAGGCCGAGGTGGGCAGATCATGAGGTCAGGAGTTCGAGACCAGCCTGGTCAACATGGTGAAATCCCATCTCTACCAAAAATACAAAAATTAGCCAGGTGTGGTGGCACGTGCCTGTAATCCCAGCTACTTGGGAGGCTGAGGCAGAAGAACTGCTTGACCCAGGAGGTGGAGGTTGCAGTGAGCTGAGATCGTGCCATTGCACTCCAGCCTGGGTGACAGAGTGAGACTGTCTTCAAAAAAAAAAAAAAAAAAAAAAAAAAAAAAGCAGTATTTGCAAAGCACAATAAAAGAGGTATGCCTGTATACTGCCTTTATCCATTCATCAGTTGATGGACATTAACTTTGGGCCCATAATGAACAATGCTGCTATGAACATTCATGTGTGAGTTTTTGTGTGGATATATATGTTTTCATTTTTCTTGGGTGTATACCTAGGAGTGGGATTGCTGTGTTATATAATGACTGCCCAGCTGTTTTCTAAAGTGATTGTATCATTTTATTTTTATTTTATTTTATTTTATTTTATCTTACTTTATTTTTTTGAGACAGGGTCTCAACTCTGTCACCCAGCTGGAGTGCAGTGGTGTGATCTCGGCTTACTGCAACCTCTGCCTCCCAGGTTCAAGCAATTCTCCTGCCTCAGCCTTTCATGTAGCTGAAATTACAGGCATGCACCACCATGCCTGGCCAATTTTTGTATTTTTAGTAGAGACGGGGTCTCACCATATTGGCCAGGCAGGCTGGTCTTGAACTCCTGACCTCAAGTGATCCACCCGCCTTGGCCTCCCAAAGTGCTGGGATTACAGGCATGAGCCACCACACCCAGCCTGATTGTACCATTTTACGTTCCCACAGTATGAGAGTTCCAATTTTCCCACATCCTTACCAATATTTGTTATTTTCTGCTCTTTTGATAATAGCCATCCTAGTTAAGGTGGGAAATGCTAGTATCTCACTGTGGGTTTTTTTTTTTTAATCCCCTTCCCTCCCTCTTATTCTGGTTTTGATTAACATTTCCCTAATAACTAATGATGCTGAGCATTTTTTTCGTGTGTTTATTGACCAAAGAAGATATCTATGTATCTACTTTGGAGAAATGTCTATTCAAATACCACTTTTAAGTTTGGTTATCTTTTATTGATATTTCTTCATTGTACCAACATTCATTTCTGGAAGAAACCTCACTTAATATGTGTTATACTTTTTATGTATTGCTGGATTCAATTTGCTAGTACTTTTCTGAGTATTTGTGTGTCTTTGTTCATGCGGTATATTGGTCTGTTGTTTTCTTTTTTTGTGATCTTGTCTGGTTTTGGTCCTTGGTCTGTATAGAATTGTTATTTCACTCTTAAATTTTATTTTATTTTATTTTATTTTGTTTTGAGATGGAGTCTTTCTCTATCACCCTGGCTGGAGTACGGTAGCACAATCTTGGCTCACTCCCGGGTTCAAATGATCCTCCTACCTCAGCCTCCTAAGTAGCTGAGATTACAGGCACCTGCCACTACACCCAGATAATTTTTGTATTTTTAGTAGAGATGAGGTTTCCACTTTGTTGGCCAGGCTGGTCTCAAACTCCTGACCTCAGGTGATCTGCTCACCTCAGCCTCCCAAAGTGCTGGAATTACAGGCCTGAGGCACCTGCACCCAGCTTCATTCTTTTTTCTTTTTCCCTGAGGTGGAGTCTTGCTCTTCGCCCAGGCTGGAGTGCAGTGGCATGACCTCGGCTCACTGGAACATCCACCTCCCAGGTTCAAGCAATTCTCTTGACTCAGCCTCCCAAGCAGCTGGGACTACAGGTGTCGACCACCACGCCTGGCTAATTTTTGTATTTTTTGTAGAGATGGGATTTCACCATGTTGGCCAGGCTGGTCTTGAACTCCTGACCTCGTGATCTGCCTGCCTCGGCTTCCCAAAGTGCTGAGATTACAGGTGTGAGCCACCGTGCCCAGCCTAGTTCTTAAATATTTGGTAGACTTCTTCACCAAAGCCTTCTGAGCCCTG
The DNA here is from genome assembly GCF_028885655.2 of Pongo abelii. Taxonomy (NCBI): domain Eukaryota; kingdom Metazoa; phylum Chordata; class Mammalia; order Primates; family Hominidae; genus Pongo; species Pongo abelii. The sequence goes on from NC_085929.1 coordinate 37,290,825, forward strand.
AGTTTTCTTTGTTGTAAGATTTTAAACTATAGAATCAATTTCATTAATAGACTCCTCAGGTTTTTTTATGAGTGAATTTTGGTATGTTTGTATTTCAAGGATTTGTTTATTTCGTCTAAGTTGTCAAGTTTGTGAGCAAAAAGTTGTTTATGATATTTCCTTGCTCTTTGTCTGTGAGATCTGTAGTGATTTCCCCTCTTTCATTGCTGATATTAGTCGTTTGTGTCATTCTTTTTTCTTCCTCAATCTGGCTAGAGGTTTATAGATTTTATTGATATTTTCAAAGAATTGGATTTTTGTTTTATTATTTTTATCTACTGTTTTCCTTATATATTCTTTTAAAACATATATACTATAGATACCCTATGAAAAGTAAATAGAATTATAGTATACATACTGTTTTGCTCCTTGATCTTTTTCACTGACTATGTCTTAAAGGTTTTTTTCATATTAGTACACAGAGGTCTATTAGATTCCCTGACAGCTACATAATATTCTGTTATATTCATGTTTCATAGTTTAAATAACCAATCTCTTTTTGAAGGGCATTTAGGACGTTTCCAGATATTTTGCTATTGCAAATAGTGCTTTTAGGATGTTTCATTCTAAAAAGTATCCTAAAAGCTATTGCAAACAGTGCTGAATGTTTCCATCCCAAAAACTATCCTAAAAGCTATTGCAAACAGTGCTGGAATGTACATTTATAGATATCAATATTTGGTCATATGTATATCTGCATGTCTGTAGGATAAATGACTAGAACTGGATCAGCAAATGGTTGTACTATTTTTTTAAAAAAATCAACCTTATTATTATTGAATTTAAATACAACAAAATGAACTGATGTTAACTGTTCTTTGAGTTTTGACATGTATACACCTGTGTAGCCACCATCCTAAAAAAGATATAGAACATTTTAATCATCCCCAAAAGTTTCCTCATACCTCTTTGCAGTTAATATCCCCCAACATCTTGCTTTAGATAGCAACTGATCCTTGTGCACTATAGTTTTACTTGTTCTAGAATTCCATTGTATGAAATCAAACAATAGGACGTGTGCCCTCTTTCATTCAGTATCATGCTTTTGAAGTTCATCCATGTTATGTGAATATGTAATTTGTTCGTTTTTATTGCTAACTCATTTTCCATAGTGTGAATATACCACAATTTTTCATCTGTTAATGGATGTTTGAGTTGTTTCAGTTTGGGGCTTCTATGAGCCATAAAACTGCTGTTAACATTTAAAATGCATGTATTTTCATGAACATATGTTTTTATTTCTCTTAGGTATATCTAGAAGTGGAATTATGGGTCATATTGTAAGTGTATATTTATCCTTATAAGAAATTGCCAGCTGGGTACAGTGGCTCATGCCTGTAATCCTAGCACTTAGGGAGGCCAAGGCAGGGGGATCACCTGAGGCCAAAACTTTGAGACCAGCCTGGCCAACATAACAATACCCCATCTCTACAGAAAAATTTAAAAATTAGCCAGGCATGATGGTGCACGCCTGTAGTCCTAGCTACTCAGGAGGCTGAGGTGGGAGGATTGCTTGAGCCCAAGGAGATTAAGACTATAGTGAGCTATGATCATGCCACTGCACTTCAGCCTGGGCAACAGAGTGAGACCCTATCTCAAAAAAAGAAAAGAAAAGAAACAATTTAAAGAAAAGAAAAAATAAACTGCTACACTTTGTTTTCCAAAGTGATTATACCATTTTACATCCCCACCAGCAAGGTATGAGAATTCAGTTGTCCCACATCCTGCCAACCTGGAATTGTTAGTCTTTTTAAGTTCACATCTTCCTGTAGGCATGTAATGGTATCTCATTATGGTTTTAATTTATATTTCTCTAGTTACTAATGATATTGAGTATCTTTTCATGTTCTTATTAGCCATTTGTATGTCTTCTTTTATAAAACACCTTTTCAAATCTTTTGCTTATGGGAGGGTGATCTTTGCCTTATTATGCATTTGTAGAGTTCTTTACATACTATGAATACAAGTTGTCAGGAACATATATTGGGAAAAACTCCTGTGGTTTACCTTTTCATTTTTTTAATGGTATCTTTCTGAGATCATATGATTTTAATTTTGATGAAATCTACTTCTCAGATGTTTCTATTATGATTAGTCTTTTTTGTGTTCTAAGAAATTTTTGCCTACCTAAAGATAGTGCTATGTTTTCTTCTAGATGTTTTATAGTTTTAACCTTTACATCTAGGTTTATGTTCCATTTTGAATTAGTTTTTGTGTATGGGGTGACATAGTTGTCAAGGTTACTTTTTACCATATGTATATTTAGTTGTTCAAGTACTATTTTTTTTAAATGAAGCTTCTCCTTCATTGACTTACCTTGACAGCTTTATTGAAATTCAGTTGATCAGGCTGGGCATAGTGGCTCACACCTGTAATCCCAGCACTTTAGGAGGCCGAGGCAGGTGGATCATTTGAGTTCAGGAGTTCAAGTCAAGCCTGGCCAACATGGTGAAACCCTGTTCTCTACTAAAAATACAAAAAAAATTAGCCGGGCATGGTGCTATGTGCCTGTAGTCCCAGCTACTTGGGAGGCTGAGGCAGGAGAATCGCTTGAAACCCAGGAGGTGGAGGTTGCAGTGAGCTGAGATTGTACCACTGCACTCCAGCCTGGGTAACAGAGCTAGACTCTGTCTCAAAAAAAAAAAAAAATTCAGCTGATCACATATGTGCAGGTTTATTTCTGAACTCTGCTGTGTTCCATTATAAGTCCATACTTACGCCAATACTACATTGCCTTGATTATTTTAGTTGTATAGTAAATTATGTTAGTAGGTAATTTAAGTCCTCCAGCTTTGTTCTTGTTTTCCAAAAGTGTTTTGGCTATTCTTCATCCTTTGATTTTTGAGACAGCATCTCACTCTGTCACCCAGGCTGGAGTGCAGTGTGGTGTGATCTCGGCTCACTGCAACCTCTGCCCCCTGGGTTCAAGCGATACTCCTGCCTTAGCCTCCCAAGTAACTAGGATTACAGGCATGCGCCATCATGCCTGGCTAATTTTATATTTTTAATAGAGTCAGGGTTTCACCATGTTGGCCATGCTGGTCTTGATCTCCTGACCTCAAGTGATCCACCCGCCTGGGCCTCCCAAAGTGCTGGGATTACAGGCGTGAGGCACTGCACCCGGCCTGATTTTCTAAATAAATTTAAGAATTGGCTTGTCAATTTCAACAAAAAGTCTCCTGGATTACTGAATGGGATTATATTGAATCTATACATTAATTTGTGGAAAATTGATATTTTAATAATATTTAAGTTTCCAATCCATGAACTTGGTATATCTTTCCATTTATTTAGGTCTTTAATTTATCTTAGCCGTGTGTTGTCTTTCACATATTTTGTTAAACTTATTTGTATTTACTGTTTTTGATGTCATTTTAAATGGTATTATTTTTATGTTATTGTTTTTTTGAGACAGAGTCTTACTCTGTTGGCCAGGCTGGAGTGCAGTGGCGTGATCTTGGCTCACTGCAACTTCCTTCTCCCAGGTTCCTATAATTCTCTTGCTTCAGCCTCCTGAGTAGCTGGAATTACAGGCATGCGCCACCCATACATGGCTAATTTTTGTATTTTTTTTTTTTTAGTAGAGATAGGGTTTCACCATGTTGGCCAGGCTTGTCTCAAGCTCCTGACCTCAGATAATCCACTCAAAGTGCTGGGATTACAGGCATAAGCCACCGTGCCTGGCCTAAATGGTATTATTTTTAAATGTCATTTTCTAGTTGTTCATTGCTAGTATTTTAGAAAAATGATTGTTATATATTGACCTTTTATTCCATAGTCTGTCTAAATTCACATTTTAGTTCCAGTGGCTTTTCTTTAGATTCTTTAGGGCTTTCTAACACACTGTGATCATGTTATCTGTAAGTAAAACCTTTTTCATTTCTTCCTTTCTAACCCATATGTTTTTGGTTTCTTTTTCTTGCCTTATTGCAGTGACTGGAACTTCTAGTGTAATGTTGAGTAGAAGTAGTAACAGCAGACATGACTTATTATTGGTTTTAGGAATAAGGAAAAATTATTTTAGAGAAAAGAGTTCAACTTTTCATCATTAAGTATGATGATAACTGTGAGATTTTTATAGACGCCTTTTATAATGGTGAGGAACTTCCTCCTCCTTCCTAGTTTTCTGTTTTTATCCTGAATGGTTATTGAATTTTCTTAAATGCTTTCTTAGTATTTCTGTTTCTTAAATAATTCTACAGCCAGAAACTTTTTCAGTATTTACTGAATTTACATTTTTCTTGATACCGTTAATATGAGTTGTATTTCAAATCTTAAACCTTGCACATCTGAGATAAACCCCACTTGTTCATAATGTGTTAGCCTTTTTTGCTGAATTCTGTTTGCTAATATTTTGTCAAGGAAATTTGCATCCATAGTCATAAGGGTTTAGAGGCTTGTAGTTTTCTTGTGATGTCTTTCTGCTTTTGCTTTCAGTGTGATATTGGCCTCATAAGATGATTGTGAATTGTTTCTACCCCCTATTTTCTGAAAAACTTTGGGTAAGAAGTGTATTATTTCTTCCTTAAACATTTGGTAGAATTTGCCAGGGCCACCATTTGGACCTGAGTTTTCTCTGAGGAAAAGATTTTTAAATTGAGTTTCTTTATAAAGGGCTTATCTGATTTTTATTTCTTGTGTCATTTTTGGTAATTTGTTCTTTCAAGGAAGTTTGCTTTTAGTCAAAGGTGTTGAATTTATTGGTGTAACTTTTTTTGTAATATCCTTATAATATCCTTTAATGTCAGCAGGATCAATAATAATGTTCCTTCTTTCATTTCTATCATTGATAATTTGTATTTTATTTCTTGACTGCCCTAGCTAGAGGTTTATCAATTTTATTGATCTTTTCAAAGAAAAGCTTCTCAAAGCATTTAGTTTAACTTTTTAAATTCTGTTTTTATTTTGTTTATTTCTGCTTTTATCTCTATTTTATTCTACTCACTTTGAATATAATTTGCTCCTCCTTTTCTAGATTCTTAATGTAGAGGCTTGGATTATTAATTTTAAGTCTTTCTTCTTTTCCAAAAATAAATATATAAAGCTATGAATTTTCCTCCAAGCACTACCTTAGCTTCATTCCACACATTTTGATATGTTGTATTTTTTTTATCTTTCATTTCAGAATGTTTTCTAATTTCCAGTTATTCAACCCATTGGCTATTGAAAAGTGTCTGGCTTAATTTCCATATATTTGGGTTTTTTTTTCCAGATATATTTTTGTTATTGTTGTCTAATGTACTTCTTTCATATCCAGAGGAGATACTCTTTATCGTTTAAAATTTAAGAGTTGGTTTATGGCCCAGCATACATTCTGTCTTGGTGAATGTTTCATATATTGTGGAAAAGAATGTGTATTCTGCCATCGTAGGATGTAGAGTTCTGTAAATGTCAATTAGGTCAATTCAGTTGATAAAGGAGACTTGAAGATAGATGTGTTCTAAGTCCATACTAGTTTTGTCTACTTCTATCAGCTATATTGTATTATAGTATTGAAACCGCTAACTATGTTAGATTTGTCTTTCTCCTTTTGTTTTTGCTTCATGTACCTTTAAGCTCTGTCACGAGGCACGTGCACATCCAGGAGTTTGCGTCATCTTGATGAGCTGACTCTTTTATCATAATGAAATTTCCATCTTTATCTCTGTCCAAAAGTTTGCTTTCTAAAGTGAATAAGGCCACTCCAGCTCTCTTGTGATTGCTGTTTGCATGGTGTTTCTTTTCCCAATCTTTTATCCCATTTGTATCATTATATTGAAAGTGTATTTCTTACAGAAAACATATGATTGGTTATTTTATCTATTTTTTAATATTTAAAGGAGTTTTATTCTTGTTAACATATAATGAATCTTGCTTTTTTTATCCAGGCTGATAAAGTCTCTGACTTTTAATTGAAGTGCTAGGATGATTTTAATTTAATGTAATTATTAAATCTATTTTGCTGTTTTTTCTCATCTACTTTTCATTTTTTTCCTCCATTCCTGTTGTTTTTACTGTTAAATTTTCTTTCTTCTATTAGCTCATAAGCTATTCACCTCTTTTTTTTTTTTTTTTTTTTTTGAGACAGAGTCTCGCTCTGTCCCCCAGGCTGTAGTGTAATGGTGTGATCTCAGCTCCGCCTCCTGGGGGTTCAAGCCATTCTCCTGCCTCAGCCTCCTGAGTAGCTGGGATTACAGGCACATGCCACCATGCCCGGCTAATTTTTTGTATCTTTAGTAGAGACGGGGTTTCACCGTGTTAGCCAGGATGGTCTCAATCTCCTGACCTCATCATCTGCCCGCCTCGGCCTTCCAAAGTGCAGGGATTACAGGTGTGAGCCACTGCGCCAGGCCTCACCTCTCTTTTCTTAGTGGTTGTTCTAGGGTTTACAGTTCTAGGGTTTACGCATTTTTAACTTACGGCAGTCTCCTTCCAAATAATTCACCACTTCAGCTGAAACCTAAGAAACTTACAACAGTGTACTTCTGTTGTTTGTGCTGTGTCCTGTTTTGCTGTGTCATTGTGTGTGCTGTGTCCTGTTTTACACGTGATGGATGTAACCCTACAATACACTTTGTTTTCTTGCTTTATACGTTATCTTTTTTTTTTTTTTTTTTTTTTGAGACAGGGTCTCACTCTGTTGCCCAGGCTGGAGTGCAGTGGCATGATCTTGGCTCACTGCAACCTCCGCCTCCCGGGTTCAAGTGATTCTCCTGCCTCAGCCTCCCAAGTAGCTGGAATTACAGGCACGCACCACCATGCCCGGCTAATTTTTGAATTTTTAGTAGAGATGGGACTTCACCATGTTGGCCAGGGTGGCCTCAAACTCCTGACCTCAAGTAATCCACCCGCCTCAGCCTCCCAAAGTGCTGGGATTACAGGTGTGAGCCAACACACCCGCCCTATATGGTTATCTTTAAGTAACATTTAAAGTGAAAAAAAAAAAAACACCTTTTATATTTACTCACGTATTTATGTTTCTTCTTGCCTTTGTCTGGATTTGAGCTTTTATATGGTATCCTTTTCTTTCAGCTTGAAGAATTTCCTTTAACATCTCTTATGGAGTAAGTGTACTAGTCTGTTCTCACGCTGCTAATAAAGACATACCCAAGACTGGATAATTTATAAAGGAAAGAGGTTTAGTTGACTCACAGTTCAGCATGGCTGGGGAGGCCTCAGGAAACTTACAATCATGGTGGAAGGGGAAGCAAACATGTCCTTCTTCACATGGCAGCAGCAAGGAGAACAGAGCGAAGTTGGGTGAAAGCCCATTATAAAACCATCAGATCGCGTGGGAACTATCACAAGAACAGTATGGGGGAAACTGCTTGCATGATTCAATTATCTGCACCTGGTCCCTCCCACAACATGTGGGGATTATGGGAACTACAATTCAGAATGAGATTTGGGTGGGGACACAGCCAAACCATATCAGTAGGTCAGGTGACAACAAATTCTCACATGTTTTACTTGTCTGAAAATGTCTTTTTCCCCTTCATTTTGGAAGGGGCTTCTAACAGGCTATATAGTTCTAGGCTTTTTTCTTTCAGCAGAGTGAAGATGCTGTTCCTTTGTCTTTTGGCTTACACGCCCTACTGCCCTGGCCCATTCCTTCTCAGAATCCCAGAGCCAAAGCTGCCCACCAGATGACCGTGGGCCGGCACCTTTGCCTCACAGAAACTCAGCACCCTTGATGTTAAAGGGGGCCAGAAGGAGAGCCCACAGCACAGGCATGTGGATACCCCAGGGGGACTGTCTTGCTGAATGCTTAATAAACGGTAAAGTAATTCTGTGCTATCAGCAAGAACGGTAGCTGTTGCTGGTGCTGCACAGGTCTCTGTCTTCAAGACCTGCTCTAAGAAAAGGGGCCTTTTATTCCAAGGCCCCAAGGCCCTCTGGTCCTAAGCAGCCTTTGATATTCCTCAGCACAGCCCTTCAAAGCCTCATGGCCCCCACTACATGCTAATCAGAGCCTGTCTCTTCTAGCGCTAGTAGGCCTGGGGCAAGGACACCAGAAAGTTCGCAGCCACAGGGTGACCTATTTAAGAGGAGCCCCATCCAGGCCATTATCGAGTTAATCTGAAATAGGTCTTAGGTGGAAACTTGGCCCAAAGTTGTTGGACCTCAGCAGACTGGTTGTAACTCAAGCCTGCCTGACTGGGAGAGTTCAGATTTTGCCAGATCGTGTTTAGCCATCATCAAAGACTGCGTGGCATGTGCATTGTTGGGTATGTCCAGGTTTCTTCTTCATCCCTGCAGGCTATGTGAGGGGCCCCTGGGGAGTTGAGAGGAAGGTCCCAGCCAGGCTCTGGGGACCTGGCATTGGTTGGGCTTTGAGGAGCCTCCTGTGGGCTCAAGGATCAGCTGTTGAGTAGTGGGGTCCTGAGAACTGGGATAGAGAACCTGCTGGCATGGCCCGAGGTGGGCAGGTGGCCCCCACTCTAGCCCTGCTCTGAGATAAGGATCTTCTTTTCCTTCTTTGCCTCCTACCCCTACACCCCTTCACCCCTCCATCTCTTCATTTCTGCCCCTTGGCTTCACTGTGGTCTTTACCTCTACCGTGCCTCCACACCAGAAGGTTCCTGAGTCAGACAGAATGTTCTGCCCAAGCGCCAGCTCTTAGTCACTGAGACTTGGCAGTTGAAAACAGAGCCCTTATTTTTTTTTTTTTTTTTTTTGGAGACAGGGTCTTGCTCTGTAGCCCAGGTTGGAGTGCAGTGGCGTGATGTCAGCTCACTGAAACCTCTACCTCCCAGATTCAAGCAATTCTCCTGCCTCAGCCTCCCGAGTAGCTGGGACTACAGGCATGCGCCACCATGCCTGACTAATTTTTGTATTTTTAGTAGAGATGGGATTTTGCCACGTTGGTCAGGCTGGTCTCGAACTCCTGACCTCAAGTGATCCGCCTGCCATGGCCTCCCAAAGTGCTGGGATTACAGGCATGAGCCACCGTGCCCAGCCAAGAGCCCTTCATTTTTGAGGAACAATTATTCACCTTTAGGTTTTTGAAAAATACCATCACATCTTGGAATTTCTCATTTTCATTTCTTTTAGAAAATAAAAAAAAAATTATGAATTTATAGTAAGACATGTAACTGCCAAGAACCCAGAGAATGAAACCTACTGGCCCCTTAGGAAGCAGCTGTCCTCCCCAGGTGGCTGAGCGGAGGTGGCCCGAGCAAGGGGCTGTCAGGCTGGGGGTGACATTCTGTATTTTCTCCCTCTCGAGGAAAGGGACTGGCTTAAGTCCCACCTCATTTGTCTTTGGCCAAGCTCCTCTTAAGCAACTTCCTTCCTGAATGTGGACTTTTCTGGAGCCTCATTATTTTGAGATTGATTATTCTCCTTTGCAAAAACTGCTTGGATAGCTTTTCACCAAGCCATGCCTTGGAAGCTACCAGCCCACAGTAGTGACTGCAGCAGCCCTCCTGGCAGGGACCCTCTAAGTGATGGGGGTGACCGCCCCCACTCAGTCCAGCAGGCATGTGGGTGCAGGAGGTGGGATGAGGGAGGCAATGGTGGGCCTGGAGGGCTAGTGCTTGTGTTAGCAGCTGGGGCCTTGTTTACAGAGAAATGTGGGCTTGTTCCCTGGGAGCTCCTCCTTTTACAGCAGCAAACACCGAGGCCCAGGGGAGGGCACCTGTGTGAAGTTACACAGCCGACTGGTGGACAGATGGATGCTTTAAGCTGAGAACCCCATTCTCTGCAGCGCATTTGGGCGGGCAGGAAATATTCGCGACCGATATGGGACAGGTTGGCCGAGGTTATCTTGGGGAGAATCACTGGAGATTGTTTCTTTGCTACTTTGTGCTTTGCTTTTCTCTACAGAGCATTTTTATTTTTCTACCTCGAACATGAGTCCATTTTATAGCCAAGTAATAATGGCCAATGCTTGTAGTCTCCTCATTGCGGACCGGCCACTGTGTTAGGCACTTTACAGGCATTAACCCATTTTATACGTGAAGACTGAAGGTTAAGATGTTAAGTAATGACTGTGCAGGGTCACGGGGTGGGAAATAAGGTGGGACTCCCAGGTCTGCTTGAGTCATCAAAGGGAAAGGCATCTCTTAGGAGTAAACTAAGGAGGCCCCCTCATCCCCTATTCATTTAAGACACATGAATCTGCCTGTGTGGAGTAAGAGGTTTCCCCTCAGCAGGCACTGTGGGTCTCTTCCGTGCTCTCCGCAGAACTCAGCCAACCCAGCCTGTCAATAAATGTTGCTGAAGGGCCTCCTGGAGCACCTGCCCCCTACACTGCAGACAGAAGAGGCGGGAGGGTGCCTGGAGAAAGTATTCCGGGGGAAAGAGAGGATCTTTGCAGGCACTGCGCAGCTAGGCCTGGCCAAGGGGAACCAATCATGGGGAGAATCACAAGATAATCAGGTTGTGATTCACTTTGTTTTTTATTCCTTTATTAGCTCAAGAGGCAGGGGCAGCAGAAAGAAAAACTCAAAACCTGGACTCTTCCTAACCCCACAGCACCCTAATCCTCTTCACGGCAAATACCTGCACACTACCTTACAGTTTACAAAACCCTTTCCTGGCCAGGGACGGTGGCTCACACCTGTAATCCCAGTACTTTGGGAGGCTGAGGTGGGCGGATCACCTGAGGTCAGGAGTTCAAGACCAGCCTGGCCAACATGGTAAAACCCCATCTCTACTAGAAGTATAAAAATTAGCCAGGTGTGGTGGTGGGTGCTTGTAATCCCAGCTACTCAGGAGGCTGAGGCAGGAGAATTGCTTGAACCGGGGAGATGGAGGTTGCAGTGAGCCAAGATAACGCCACTGCACTCCAGCCTGGGCGACAAGAGTGAGACTCTGTCTCAATAATAATAATAAAAAAAAAGCTTTCCCATTCTGATATTTCTTATGCCATCCATTCATTCAATAGGTTCTATTTAGCACCTCCCACGCACCCAACTCCAGGCTGTGAGCGTCAACCAGGCAGATGCAGCCCCTACCCCTTCAGGGCCCCATGGCTCCTAGTGGCAGAACCCTTTCCCCACCAGGGCCCTCTGTCTCAGCTTGCGCTCCAACATTGATACCTAGAGGCAGCCGCGTGTGGAAAATGGTTTAGTATGATTACAGGGGCATCAGATGATTTCCAAGGAGAAGCCGCAGTGGCTGTCTCCAGGCCAGGAAAGTGTCATCCCATCCCAGTAGTTTCCAGTGACCTGCTCAACAGTCCTGGCACCGTCCGAGATCAGTGGCTTCTCCAGTGTGGGTCACCAGATACTCACTTTAGAACAAAGTCCCTCTTGCTCTGGCCTCGAAACAGGTGTTTGCATTGTGTCAAAGGAAATGCTCACATAGGTGGGTCTCTTCCTTGTCCACTAAAGGATCCCCCTCACTAGTCAGGGATTGCTGACCCCACAACCATCAGCAGAGTGACCAGGTCTGCTGGTGCCTGGTGACTGGCTGGGAGAAGCTAGGCACCAGGCCTTGTGGTGAGCCCGTTGGTAAGGCCAGTGGTTTCAGAGGAGCTGTGCTAGGAGTTGGGCCAAGGGCAGCACCCTTCCACATGCCAACGAGGGCTGAAAAAAGGGCCTTCCTCCACAGCCCGAAGAGCTGGTGCCATGGGAGGACATGGCCTATAACCAGATGGAATATGGGGCAGCCGCTAACAAGGAACCAAATCGTAGAGACTGGGCAAAGCATGATGGGCCAGATGAAAAAGCAAAACACCAAACTGAATTTGTGTTATGTGGACAAAGGCTAGACTTCAATGTGGAACAAAGGAAAGTTTAATTTCCTGAGATGTCAGGATCCTGGGAGAGCTTTTTTCCTCTCCTTTGGTTACCCAGGAGGCAGCACAGAGCACTGAAGTGGGGTCCCTGGAGCCAGGATGCCTGGCCGCTGCCCCCGGCCCCCTCTCTGCAGAGCTGGGAGGCAGCACCCGGGCCATGAGGGACAAATGTGGAGCAAGGGATGGAGCTGGAACTTGCTATTATGGGATGTTAAAGCTGGCAGGACCTGAGGTAGCATCTAACCCAGTGGTTCTTACCTTGGCTATAGCACTAAAGTCTCCTAGAGAATCTGTTTTACGATATTGATGCCTGAATCTTAAATTCAGCTGATTAGATAAAAAAATTAAAAAAAAATACCGATATCCTTCCTACCCCCAAGTTACCAGTCAGTCCCATCGCCCAGGATGCTTGAGCCTGCAGGCAGGAGTTTCTGGTTGTATCTTGGAGCAGGCGGTGGGCAGGCAGATGGGTGGGTTGGGGTTTAGAGCAAGCCCTAGACAAGAGGAGGCTCTTGTCTAGAAACCAGCCAACTTGGGAGGCTAGGGCCTTGGTGAGAAGCAGGCGGGTCCCTCATCTTAACTGCAGGGAATCAGAGGAGGAAGAGGGAGCCTGAGTGCTTCAGCTCTGAGCACCTTCCATGCTGTCAAACAGGGCTCAGGGGAGAAGCTGAGCATCTCGCCAGGCTTGCTTCATGCCGGAGGAGGGGGCTGCAGCCCCATGGGCAGCTTCCTGGGCCCAGCTGGCATGGGGTCTGTCCTTCATGCATCTGCCAGGCTGGGCTCGAGAACAGCCCTGTGGAAGTCCTGGCCTGGGCAGCCACCCCTCTACCTTGGGGTGAAACTCAAACCTACACAGGGTGGGTGAGTGAGCCCAGCACAGAGCTGGATCTAGGGCAGGCACCCTCATTCCTTCGAGACGACCTTGTGGGAACCCTGGTAGGGTGGAGGCTGTGGGTGGGCTGGGTGCTCTGCCGGCTGGAGGAAGCTGTGGGCAGCAGGCCATCTTTAGCATCACGGCGGTTGCCAGAATTGGAGCAGGCACCGCTATTTTGTGCTCCATTTCTGCGCCTATGTGACTTTCCTGGAGTGGGCCTGGCTGCCCGGCGCTGTCCATCATCCCCAGGACAGCTGAGCGAAGTATGCGGCTCTAGGTCACAGCCCTCTTCTGAGTGAGGAGGCGCCCTAGCTTGTCTCATGTGCCTCTGTTGTTCATCCCTCCTTTTGGTTCATGACTTTGACCATGTGCCCTTGTTCCCCCAGTGAAAAGGGAAGGAGGGGAGTTTCTTTGTCCTCTGGGATTTGTGCTTGTCGATCTCTCTAGCTGGCCCGGGGGTATTGGGAAGTGATTTCCCCTGAGAAGTCATAAGACTCAGCCCCACAGAGACCAGCCTACAGATTCATGTTTATTGATGGGGTTTCTGCCGCGGCAGCTCCAGTGGAATGGAAGCAAAGCCTGATACTTATATGGCAGGCCTGGGTGCCCCATCCCACAGGCCCCACCCTGGCCTTGGTAATAGGTGTCCCTGGTATGGCGGAAGCCCTGCACCCCTCTCCTGGAGAAGTTGTCAGAAAGCCCAGATGTGGTCTCAGCTTCCTGCAATGCCCCAGGCACACCGCACTCGCTGCAGTGGGAGACGAGGGGAGAGGGGCCTACGGAGAGGCCCTGAGAACTGAGATGACAGTGGCGCTCTGGCTTGGGTTTTCCATCTGCCTGCCAGAGTTTCGTGATTTATTATTTATTATTATCTGATTTTCCATCAGATTAGATCCTGACGTGCCTTCCAGCGTCCTCAGGTTGAACGTCTCGGAGTCTTCAGCCGCCTGCCTCCTGTAGAGGAGCAGCGTCACTTGTCCGGTTACCCAGGGGTCTTTATATTTAATGAGTGATCCCTTTTGTGGCAGAACCCCCACAGGGCCCACTTTGGGTAAGGCAGATCTGTTATCCTTCTGGGTTCCCCAATCAGGAAGGACTGGCGGTGCCTCAGGGGCGCTGCTCCTGCTCCCAGGGGCCCTCGCCGCTTCTATCTCCCACTTGCAGCTTCAAGGGGGCTCAGGCTCCGAGCGCTGGCCCATTCCACCTCTGTCCTGGGGCTCCTGCCCCTTCCTCTCCCTGGAGCGGCATCCTCCTCCCGTGCTACCTGCCACTAAGTCACCATCCTGCACCAGCTGTAAAGCTGCCACCTCCTCTCAAAAGTCTTCTCAGAGCCCTACCCACAGCCTGAAGTCATCTGTTAAATCAAAGTCACCAAAGCTGCTGTAACTGAATGTTGGAGGCGCCAACCACACGGGCTGGGAATGGCTGTTTTCTGGCGAGGGTGCAGTTTTCTGGCGAGGGTGCAGCGCCCCCGCAGCCCTCACTGGAAACCAATGACACCACTGCACTGTTTCTCCTCAGAGCCCCCACGCGGGGGTGGAGTGTCTCTTTGCATAGCCAGACTGTGACAAAATAGGATGCATGCCCTGCTTAAAGTCAGTAGTGCTCAGGATGCAATGAACGCCCTGCTCTGGGGGTCTGGAGCCTTGCGATGGGAGTCCCAGACAGCACTGACCGCTCGAGGATAAGGTCATGGGCTGGAAAGTTGCCAGGGCTCGGGGACTAGGCCTTGCCCATTTCCAGTCCTGCATACTTGAACTTCGCTCTGCAGAGAGGGGAGGGACAGCAGTGCCTGTCTCCATTAATCACACTGTGGGCCCGAGGGAGGTCCACTGGTCAGAGCGAATCCTGCTGGTGACTGACAGCTGGATATCAGCCCCCAGCACAGCAGCCCCTACACTGCACTGATGCAGGCGTGCCTGCTGTGGGGAATGGGGAGGAGGGCAAGGCTTCTCTTTCTTTGCTCCGCCCAGGGCCCTGCCTGGTCTGTGGACATGCAGGAAATAAGTTCTGAGCTATGTCCTCAAAGAAGCCACCACTTTTTTTTTCTTTTTTTTTTTTTTTTTTGAAACAGAGTCTGACTGTCACCCAGGCTGGAGTGCAGTGGCACAATCTCGGCTTGCTACAACCTCCGCCTCCCAGGTTCAAGCGATTCTCCTGCCTCAGCCTCTTGAGTAGCTGGGATTACAGGTGCCCACCACCACGCCCGGCTAATTTTTTGTATTTTCAGTAGAGACGGGGTTTCACCATGTTGGCCAGGCTGGTCTCAAAGTCCTGACCTCAGGTGATCCGCCCACCGCAGCCTCCCAAAGTGCTGGGATTACATCACATTCTTTTAAATATTTGGATACCTCAAATGTGACTCCAGTTAGCCAGAGGCTGGTGAAGGGGCCCAGTGCTGGGGAGCCCAAAGGAGGGAGCCTGAGGGCCCCAGGCACTGTACCGTTGAAGTGACCCACACTGGGGCTCTGGCAGAGGAGGAAAGAAAGAAATCCTGCAATGCGTGTGTGCGGCGCAGCTCAGGAGTGGGAAAGTACCCAAGTCAGCATGAACGGTGCAGGGTCTCTGCATGCGGCACTGCGATGGGCTGAAGAACCAAGAAGGAGAAAGGATAACGGGGCATTGGTGGGTGCTGCTCCAGCCTTGCTGGGTATGGGCTGTCTTAATGTCCTTCCACACCCAGGACCCCATGAGTACTCCCAGCATCCTCCTCCAGGCCCCTGCTCTTGACACTCCCCACCCCCAGGCCCCACCGGCCTGTCCCCTGCCAGGCCCATCTTAGCAGCACGTCCCCCAAAACTCATCCAGCCCAGCACTGGGTGTGGGTGCAGTGAGCGGGGTGAGTACCATCCTTCCACCCTGCTTCAGGGCTGCTCTCCTCTCCAGTGACACATGTGAGGGGACGGGTCTCTGCTGGACATCTATGCCTTAACCCTGGAGGAGCTCATGGGCAGTGAGGGCAAAGTTAGTTTCCCCGAAACAAGCAAGCAGTACACAGTGGGGTTGGCCGCAGGGCCTCTGCCCCCTGAGCACCACCGGGTCACCTTCCCCTAGTCCATAACCAGCCTATGCAGCCTTTCAGTTTCTTGGTTTCAAAAAGCTGCCCCCAACAAGGCTTCCCCAATGAGAAACTTGATCTGTTTTCCTCCAAAGATGAGAAAAAAGCTCCACTTCTAAAAATAGCCCACCTGGCTCCCCTGTGCTAGATGTTTCCATGGCAATCCACTCCTTCCTAGGAGCCTCCCGATGATAGAGGGGTCCCAGCGCTGAGGGGGTGCCCTGTGGCCGCCTCAGCCAGAGCCACCTATTACAGGGGTCAAGGAGATCCCTGAGTGCGGAACGGGGTGTGGGGGCACAGTAAACAAACAGGGCCCCCCCTGGTTCCGAGCCTCTATGATTTGAAGTAAACTCAAGACAGTTATGGCCGGGAATGGTGGCTCAAGCCTGTAATCCCAGCACTTTGGGAGGCCAAGGTGGGTGGATCACTTGAGTCAGGAGTTTGAGACCAGCCTGGCCAACATTGTGAAACCCCATCTCTACTCTGAAGATACAAAAATTAGCCAGGTGTTGTGACGCATGCCTGTAATCCCAGCTACTTGGGAGGCTGAGGCAGGAGAATTGCATGAACCCAGGAGGTGGAGGTTGCAGTGAGCTGAGATCATGCCACTGCACTCCAGCCTGGGTGACAAAGCAAGACTTCATCTCAAAAAAAAAAAAAAGACAGTTACGGGCAAAAGTGAGTTGTGTCAGTGGAAGGTGACAGGGCCAGGGGCCTAGGGCCCTGGTGCATGTTAAGTCCCAGCTCTGCACTGGCCACACGCGGGGTGGTTACCATCCTTCCCAGAGCAGCCACTAATATCCCCGGTGTAAGGACCAGCACACTTACCCAAGGCCATGTGGAGTCAGAAGCAGGACTGCCTGGCCCAGAACCGCCACCTCCCCACCCCAGGCTGCCACCTCCATGCAGACAGCCTGGTCAGGAAGGCAAATGTGCCAGTCTTTGCAGGAAGGACAGAGGGACTTGTGAGGTCTCTGTGCCTCAGGAGTCTCAGTGACCCACTCGAAAGCATCCAGGGACGACTCCCCGGCAGTAAATCAGACCGTAATGATCAGTGTGAGTGAGAATGTGGCACGGTGTGCAGCCCAGCCACAGCGACTCAGTGTGACAGACAAGCAATGGCTCCCAAAGATGTCCATGTCCTAATCCCCAGAGCCTTAGATGCCTTGTCTTAGATGGCGAAAGGGATGTTGCAGATACAATGAAGAATTTTGAGATGAGGATTCTCCTGGATTACCCAGGTGGGCCCAGCACAATCACTAGATCAGAGAGAGAAGATGCTGCTTTGCTAGCTTTGAAGATGGAGGAAGGGGCTATGAGTGAAGGAGTGAGGGCGGCCTGCAGAAGCTAGAAAAGGCAAAGCAACGCCTTCTCCCCTGGAGCCTCCGGAGTGAACGCAGCCCTGCCAACACCTGGATTTCAGGACTCCTGACTTCCAGAGCTGTAAGATAATAAATGTGTGTTCTGGGCCAGGCGCGGTGGCTCAGGCCTGTAATCCCAGCACTTTGGGAGGCCGAGGCAGGCGGATCACAGGTCGGGAGTTCAAGACCAGCCTGGCCAACATAGTGAAAACCCCTCTCTACTAAAAATACAAAAATTAGCCAGGCGTGGTGGTGCACACCTGTAATGCCAGCTATTCAGGAGGCTGAAGTGGGAGAATCGCATGAACCTGGGAGGTGGAGGTTGCAGTGAACCGAGATCGCACCACTGCACTCCAGCCTGGGCGACAGCACAAGACTCTGTCTCAAAAAACAGGAAAAGAAAATGTGTTGTTTCAAGCCATTGTCTTAATTTCCTGGGGCTGCCATAATAAATTACCACAAACAAGTGGCTTAAAATGACAGGAAATCATTCTCTCTCGGTTCTGAACTGAGACTTCTGGACTCAGTGTGGCCAGAGTTTACTCATGTGGAGGCCAAGCCCCCTTCATTGTTCAGCTGTGCCTCTGCCTGGGCTTGGGGTGAGGCCCACGCCCCTGTGCTCAGTGTGTGTCACAGCATCGTTGTCTTGCTGTGAGAACATGGGAGGTGGGTGATGCCACCTTCCCTTGAGGGGTGGTGCGTGTGTGGGTACGCATGGGAGCCTGCCTATGACGGGTAGTTCACGGCCTTGGAGCTGGGTGGGAGCCACCATCAGTGCGCCTGGGCTGGGTGCAGGGGTCCTTCCTGCCCAAGCCCACCCCTCCTGGCCTCTCTGTCCCTCTATCCGCCTGTGATTCCACCTGCCACCAGTCTTGTCTTTCCCATGGACTGCTGTGAACTGCCACATGCTCCCTTTTGCCAGAGGACAAAGAGCCAGTCTCCTTGGTCTGTGCCAGAGGCCCCTTACCTTCTCCCCTTTTCAACCTACTCCTCTGTGTCTCACCCCTACCTACCCCCCACTTTCTTCAAATCCTGCCTTCCCATGTGTGACTCGCCAACCCCAGGAGGAACCCATGGGTCTAGGTGGACCCCGAAGCATTCATTCATTCACTCACTCACTCATTCCCTGTCTCTCGTCCTACCCTCCCTCATTCTCCTGGTCTCCCTGTCCCTTTGAGGGGACCTCTCCCTGCCTGTCTCTGCAGAACAGACTGTGCTCATGGGTAATCGTTGGCCTAAGTGCCTTCTCATCCTTCCCCAACAACACGGCCAGTGACTTGAGGCCAGAACAAGCGTATCCCTGTGTCCCTGGGGACTTGAATTTGGACCTTAAGGGCTGCTTACTAAGGTATACTCTTGAATAACAAGTTATACAGAAATGTGGCTACCGGCTTCCACCTGCCACACGGAAGGATGCTAACATGCTTACAGTTAGACTCACTGTGCCTCTCACCAGCTCTTGCTTACAAAGCAGGGGTCACATTTGGGCTGACCCGCATCTGCATTGGGCATGCCCCCTCGAGGCCCTCCCCGTGTTGAGCCGGGGGCCATTCTGATGGATAGGGCGCTGGCCGTTCTGGTTATTAGATGTACTGAACCTGGGAAGATGACATGTGCCTCAGGGACAGGTGGTAAGAGCACAGGCTCTAAAGCCAGAGACCTGGCTGCTCAGGAATCTCCTCACCTCATGGCCCTGGGCAATTTCAATGCACCTTTCTGTTCCCAGATCTACCTCACGGGGTCTTCGCAGGCATTAACTGAGGCAGCGCCTCACCCACAGCCTGGCACCTGGAAAGGTGTGGTACACATCAGCCGTTAGAGCCTTTCTAAGGCCGATCCAGAGACAGGGAGGCTTGTGAGCAGACAGAGCTGGACTCAGATCCCAACCCTGCCCCTCAATAGCTGGGCACTAAGCTGGTGGCTTGGCCTCTCGGAACCTGCATGTTCTTGCCTGCCGGGAGGGAAGAATAGCCACTGTCTACTGACCTCCACCATGAGGCCCAGAGCAACAGCTGACAGAGCCAGTGGCCCAGACCCTGGCCCAGCCCGTGTGGCCTCCAGACGTCTGGGGGCCGCAGTTGGGCTTCTGAGTGCAGGCACGCTGTGGCCTCTCAATGGCCTTGCCAGGGTAGGGACTGTCCCATCCCCAGGTGATAGATGAGGAAATCAAGGCTCTTAGAGGTGAAGCCATGCTCAGGCCGCCTGGCTGGCCACTCTCTTCCTTCTGGGCTGCTGGGGCCTCCATGAGAGGGGCAGGCGGTCATTTGAATAACAAGTTATTGTCATTTGGAGGCTGCAGTTGTGATGGGAGGCTCCCTGCCTCCTGGCTGGATGCTGACCCAAGGCCCCTGTTGCCAGAGGGGGACAGGGTATGCCGTGGGCACCCTCCTCAGCTCCCCTCGGCTCGGGCCCCATGCAGCTGGCTGGCCTGACCCTGCCGTGGACACCACATGCACTCGGAACAGTGACTCAGCCATGTCCACCCCCGTGTACCTTGCCTGCTGTGGGAAGAAACGTTCTCTCACAATATGCATCATTTTTCAAAAAAATCTTATATCTTGGGTTACAGATTTTCTTCATCTAAAAAAAGTTTTTAGCTGATTATTTCTAAACAAGGCATTTCAGAAACCCCTTGGCAGTTACAGGCTCTGGGACTCACGGGGTGGTGTCAGCCTCTTGGTGCCCTGTGCCCAGTGTTAAACAGCAGCCTGGCCCTAGGTCAGCTGCCTCCTGCCCCACCTGCTGTGGTGCGCCACCCCCCAGAGACGCCCACAGCCCCATGCCCCCGGGTGCAGGCTGGGCTGGCAGGAAAGGGGCCCTGGGCAGCTGCGTGAGAGAGAGGTAAGAGGAGGCGTGGGAGCCGCAGAGGGCACAGCCTACCCCTCTCGTGGAGGCCCCAGCAGCCAGAAAGGAAGAGGGTGGCCAGCCAGGCAGCGTGGGCATGACTTCACCTCTCAGAGCCTCCATTTCCTCATCTGTCGCCCGGGGATGGTCCAGTCCCTACCCTGCAAGGCCATTGAGGGGCCACAGCGTGTCTGCACACAGAAGGCATTCCATCAGTGAGAATGGCTGTGTTCCTGCAGGGAGATCGGTGAAGGCAGGGACAGGGGAGCCTCAACTGTGACATCAGGTCTTTTGGCAGACTTTGTTTTTGTTTGTTTGTTGTTGTGTTTTGGGTGTTTTTGTTTTGTTTTGTTTTTTGAAACAAGGTCTCATTCTGTTACACAGGCTGGAGTGCAATGGCACGATCACGGCTCACTGCAGCCTTCACCTCCCTGGGCTCAGGTGATCCTCCCACCTCAGCCTCCTGGGTAGCTGGGACCACCAGCATATGCCACTATGCCCGGCTAATTTTTCTATTTTTTGTAGAAGATAGACTTTTGTCATGTTGCCCAGGCTCTTTTGGCAGAGTTTGGACAGAAGGTGGCATTGGGCTGGCCCTCAAAGGGGTGGGTGGGGCGGGACCTCTGGTGGGGGCAGGTATGAGAAGGTTCCATGCAGTGGGGACATGGCGGGAAAGGCCCCAAACAGGAGCGCTCAGGCCTTTGCAGGGAACAGGGGACAGATTGGTGTGGCTGGGGGATGGGCATGAGCAGAGAGCAAAGTGAGGTTGACTGGACGGCGGTGACTGGCTTGGGGTAGCCCTGCGACGCTGAGAAAGGAGCCCGGGCTCCATTCTGGGGGCTTCTGTGCCCACAGAGCAGTCTCCACCTCTCCACCCAGCATAGCCCATCCTTCCCTGCACACCACAACGTAGGGAGCTGGTGCCCTGCACGCAGGTGGGTGCCCGCAGGCCTGCCGCCTCCGAAGCCCAGTCCCGGCCCTGCCATTCAAGCTAGGCTCTCTTTACAGTCCTTCCCACTGACTCAGGTGGGCTCTTGCCCACCCCACCCTGGGAAGGCTAGGCCAGGATGGGGCAGGCACCTCACCCTGGCCAGGAACAGGAACGGGCACTATCTCGGGGACTGATGTTTTCTGAATGGCGCTATCCACCCTGCCCTGCTCGGCCTGGCTGTGCAGGCCTCTTGGTACCATGTCTGTTCGTAATGACCATAACAACTCTATTTTCTTCCACAGATGACTCTGGGGACGACGACGAGGCTACCACCCCAGCCAACAAGAGCGAGCTGCACCACACCCTAAAGAATCTTTCCTTGAAGTTAGATGACCTCAGCACATGCAATGACCTCATCGCCAAGCATGGCGCCGCACTCCAGCGCTCCCTGACAGAGCTGGACGGCCTCAAGATCCCATCCGAGAGTGGGGAGAAGCTGAAGGTGGTGAACGAGCGGGCCACCCTCTTCCGCATCACATCCAATGCTATGATCAACGTGAGTACCCGCCCCCACCACCGCCCTGGCACGGGGCTCCCTGGCTCCGGCCCCGGGGTCCCTGAGTGGGTGACCAGGGGTGCTTGAAGGGTCAGCATTCCATTTCCTGCAGTTCCACAGTGTTTCCCAAAGCCAGCGCCCCCCAGCTAGCTTCCGAGTTCTCAGATCATCTCCTTCATTCGGCCGTCATTGGGCAAGGACATTCTTCTTAATTGTCTGGAAGAAACTGGAGTTGGGTGTGGACTCTGGTGCAGTCTGCAGTTACTTCATGCCTCGATAAGGAAGGTCAGGGCCCCAAGTTAAGTAGCTAGCCCAGCGGGTCAGTTCTGCCCACACAGTAGGGACACAGCTGCCACACTGGCCCTCAGTGGCTGCTACTGTGTCTCCCTGGGTTCACTCCCCACATGCAGTGGGAGCAGACGCTGTGCACAACAAGGGGAGGGTGTGGTAGGGGGCTGCAGTCGAGGGCTCCCTGAGCTGGAAGAGCCTCAGAGCTGAACCTGCCGAGGTCGTGCCAACATGATGGTAGACAGAGCGGGTAACTGCAGTTGTAAACTAAGCAGCCCCGCTGCAGGAGTCAGCCGCTCACCCCGGCTCTGGAAGCCACACGGCTATGACTGGGGGCCAGGAGGGTGTCTCGATGGTGGCAGGAGGACAGTGCTTGGCCCTGCTTCCCTCTTTCTGTCTGGGGAGTGTTCCCCAGAAGTATGCGTGCTCCTCCAGGCCTCCACCCTCCAGACACAGGTCTGACTGCAACAGCCTCCTCCCAGCACAATCCCACAGGGCGGCACATCTAGGCCAGGGGTGCAGTTGTAGGAGCTTGGGGTGGCCTGCTGGGAGTAAGGAGACCAGAGCAGAGGAGCTGTTTAGAAATGGAGGCTGCTACAGAGGAAGTAGTGAGGTCCAGAGAAGGGGGTTCAGGAGAGCCATCGTGCTGGCTGGGGACAGTGGGCAGTGCTGGTGCCCGGTTGACTTCCAGCTGGGGGACCCAGCCCCCAAACTAGGAGGTTAGACCAGGGCCGGACTGGGAGCTGGGACCAAGCTCCAGGCCCCACAAGAAATGCAAGGACAGGGTGGGAAGATAGAGGCTGGAGCTCACTGCAGGCCAAGAGCCCGGGCTAAAACCTGGGCATCCAAGACCTGCCCCAAGCCCGCTTCACTGGCCTGTTGGCAGCATGATTGTGGGGCAGGAGAGCCACCCCACCACCCACACCTGCCCAGATATGCTCAAGCTCAGGCCTGGCGTGCCCAAATGCAGCCTTGGGAATCCCACCCTGGGACCTGAGGCTGGGCGAGGTGTGCCCCCCTTCCCGACTGCTGGGAAACTCAGCCTGCAGGTGCCCACCTGCCTCAGCTCAGCAGGTGCCCACCTGCCTCAGCTCAGCAGGTGCCCACCTGCCTCAGCTCAGCAGGTGTGTGCGCCTTGTCCGTCCCAGATCCCACAGTGCTGGGGGTGGGGGGCGGTTGGCCCCATGTGCCAAGGATGCTGAGAGGCTGCTGGGCCACCCTGCATGTTGGCCCCATTGTCACCTGCACTGTTTTCCTACATCCACCCTCTCAGGCCCACTGTCCTCCTTACAGCCCACAGACGAGATTGCTGTACTTCTACCAGGAACACACACAAATATGAAGCACTGAATGACATAATAATGCATTTGTATTTCCCTGTCCCTCCCAGAAGCCACTGCCGGAGGCTTCCCAGGCACTGCCTCCCTACCCGAGACCAAAACTGCTTTGTCTTGAATAAGCAGTTTTGGCTTTTCCGAGATAATGAGCGTCTCAGCTGGCTGCCGTCTTGCACAGTCTTTTATCAGCCATCAGAGGCTCATCTGTGTTTACGAAGCCATCAGAACAGCTCCAAGTTTAAGTGCCTAATGAATTGTTTTATGAGAAGCACAACCCCCTGGGGTTGGTCACGATTCCTTTCTGCAGCTCCAGCATCCAGGGAACATGGTGGCAGAGTCAGCCCTGAGTGACAGGAGCTGTGCCCTGGGCTGGGTTCTGCCAAACCTGCTGGTGTTAGCCTGCCATGAGGGCCCCTCCCCAAGTTCCTGCTGTTAAATCAGGGGCAGGGAGGGCAGGAGTGCGGTGCTGCCCCGACAGACTGTGCTTGTAGCCTCCCAGGCTAGCCCGGAGGCTCATGTTTCCCCTGGGGACCCTGCCTGACAGCCACTCCTCGCCTGGCAGGAACTGGGGCAGTTCTGGAAAGGCTATTTGCATGGCTCTCAGACACCAAGGGTTCAGCCCCCACTGTGTGCAGAGGAGCCATGTAGGCAAAGCCGGCCACTTGCCTGAAGGTCATGGGACACATGCGTTCCTACCCTTGGCCAGGCCTTGGCTTCGGTACCTGTTAGGAGAAGGTGTTGGACCAGGGCTCTGTAACTAGGACATCCATGCTGCTCCCACCTCCAAACCTCCAGGGAGCCTATTCAGGCACCAGACCACTTACCTCTTCCAATAGCCTGGTTAGCACCTTGAGGGATTGTTAGTGTCAACGTGGAAAGTGAGGCTCAGGGAAGTCACCTGAACTGCTCAGCATAACCCAACTGGTAGGTGGCCACGCCAAGATGCATGCAAACCCAGGTCTGTGTGGCCTGCAAGAGAAGTGATGGCCCTCATCCTCTCATTACCTCAGGGAGGTAAGGGTGACCTCCTTGGAGGGTTGCAGAGGCCCCCTCCTGCTGTGGCTACACGCCAAGGCCAGGACACGGGGAAGCCTCACCCGCACCCTGGGCAGGATCCCAACCTCAAAGATCTCTGTGAGTCCCTGGAGTGTCTTACCTTTCAGCTTCAAGGTATCCTCTGGTCACCATGGCTGCAGCCCCACCAGGGCCCCTCCTGGGAAGCCAGGGACTTGGATATGGAAGCCACGCACTGCAGTCCCCAGAAGGTAGAAATCATCACCCCAAATCTCTCCCGATCTCACAGTGAGAGGGAGCTGCTTCTCCCACTATGGGGGCCCCACTGCAACTCCATCTGCTCCCCAGCCCTGCCTTGACTGTGATGTGTGTGGGGATGCTCCCAGCAGCGCCCATGCCTGCATTAGGGAAATCTCTACTGCCACTGGTTCCTTGAACAGGGCAGACCCTCCTCCTGGTGAAATGCTGTGTGTTTTCCACCTTGTGGGCTCTGATTGAGCCAGATCATAGAAGTGGAGCCTAAAATGAGGGACGGCTGGCCAGACAAAGCCCACATGGAGGGTGTCCTTCACAGCGCGCTGGGGCAGGCAGCTCTCTTCCTTCAGGGACAGGCTGGCTGCTCCATCTTCACTTTTCCCCAAAACCACAAAGAATCTGGGGTTGTTCCGGCTTCAGGAGAAAAGTCAGGGTGGTTGGGTGTGGTGGCTCACACCTGTAATCCCAACACTTTGGGAGGCTAAGGTGGGTGGATCACTTGAGGCCAGGAGTTCAAGACCAGCATGGCCAACATGGTGAAACCCCGTCTCTACTAAAAATACAAAAATTAGCTGGGCGTGGTGGCACGTACCTGTAATCCCAGCTACTTAGGAGGCTAAGACAGGAAAACCACTTGAACCCAGGAGGCAGACGTTGCAGTGAGCCAAGATCGCACCACTGCATTCCAACCTGAACGACAGAGTGAGACTCTGTCTCAAAAAAACAAAACAAACAAACAAAAATTAGCCAGACATGGTGGTGCATGCTTGTAGTCCCAGCTACTCAGGAGGCTGAGGCAGGAGAATCGTTAGAACCCAGGAGATGGAGGTTGCAGTGAGCCAAGATCATGCCACTGCACTCCAGCCTGGCGACAGAGTGAGACTGTCTCAGAAAAAAAAAAGAGAGGAAAAAAAAGAAAAGTCAGATGATTTCTAAATTTCTTTCAAGTTTGGGAAAGGACATTGATATAAGCCTTTAGGTCCTCAGCTCCTAGAAGGGCAGGGAGGGGGAGCCTCTGGATGATTCCCGAGAGCCTAGGACCCACGGCTAGTGGTACAGGCCCATTCCACGCACTGTCTGATCCTCGCAGGGCGCTGCAGCCATCCTCACCTCACATCAGGTGTGGCTTCGGCCCCAGGTGTTTGAGGGAACAAGGTGCTCAGAGGTGGTTTCTGGATTGGGAATCTGGAACAGCAACACTGTGTTTCAACCCCCCACGCTTTTGCCAGTGCTGTACCTTCTAGAACACCCCTTCCTCACCCTTCAGGTACTGGCAGCTCCCTTGTCATCCTTCAGAACCCCACAGGGACATCACCATGGCTTTCCAAGGCCTCTCTTGGGTAGCCATCCTCCTGGCTGGGACCCCAGCTCTCAGGCACACCACCACGTGGCACTTAATCCACTGTTTCAACCACTCCCCACTGGGCTTTGTGCTCCCTGAGGTCAGGCTGAGTGTCTTACTCACAGGTGTCCCCAACAGTAGCCCCGTGGGAGTGCCAGCGAGTGATGTTTCATAGCGGGTCTTGTGTCTCTAGATAAAGCACTCCAAGTGGCCCACAGCTCACATTTACCTGTGATGTTACCTTTTACAAAGCTCTTCTAGTCCCATTTTCTCAACTGAACAAGGTCAGTGAGAAAGTGGAGGCCCAGCCCCGAGGCCTCAGCCTGCCGAGGTCACCCCTGCACCCCACACCCCCCTGCACTCCCCTTCCAGAGGGATCACCTGGCCTGGAACAGCATTTCGTGGCATTAAATCCTATGGGTAACCACACTTTCCATGTGCACGCCACACGGGGCTCCACCCTCCCTCTGCCTTGTGGCATTTTGATTGGCAGGGTTCTTTCTTTTTTTTTTTTTTTTCTTTGAGACAGAGTTTTGCTCTTGTTTCCCAGGCTGGAGTGCAATGGCATGATCTTGGCTCACTGCAACCTCGGCCTCCCAGGTTTAAGCTATTCTCTTGCCTCAGACTCCTGAGTAGCTGGGATTATAGGTATGCACCACCACGCCTGGCTAATTTTGTATTTTCAGTAGAGACGGGGTTTCTCCATGTTGGTCAGGCTGGTCTCGAACTCCCGACTGCAGGTTAATCCGCCTGCCTTGGCCTCCCAAAATGCTGAGATTACAGGAGTGAGCCACCGCGCCTGGCCCTGGCAGGGTTCTTTCTAGCCGGACTCGGAGGGTGTACTTTGTGGGCCTTGGAAGGACCCTCTGGGGTCAGCATCTGAGTAAGTCAGCAGCCCCGTCGTGAACTCAGGGCAACTCCTCTCTCATCACACAGATAGGAAAGCCCTGCCTGATGGGCATTTGACATCAGACCTTAGCAGCTGCCTCCTGATCCCTGCCCAGGCCTGTGCCAGGCAGGGACTCGCAGGGAACAGGCAGTCCAGCAAACTATTGAAGTGACAGGCTGCCAAGCATGTGCTCATTAGTGTGACCTGTTCTAAGATGACCCAGGGCCGCCAGCTCACATGCCCACTTTTCAAGGCCAAGTTTAGGGAGAGCCCGGGAAGGTTCCCAGTTGGCGGAGAGGCAGATTCCTGTCCAGCTGACCACAGCCCAGCGGGAAAGCCAGGGCAAGCCTTGGCTGGGCCTACAGAGGGCCGAGGCAGCAGACACAGAATGGGAAGTAGGCTTTCTCCCAGGCAGAGAAGGAAAATATTACTATTTTCCCTTCTGGGCTGTCATCGTGCGCAGGTCTTTCTGCTCTGGCCGGGATGGGGACCTGCACCAGTTTGGCTCTGAAGCCCCTCTGTTATTCCCACCTTTCCACCCAGTTACCCTTCCTGGGCCTCTGGACAGTTCTCCAGTCATGGTGGGCCCATGGGCAGGACTTGGTCATTGGGTGAGGCTTGTCAACTGTGTGGGTGGTGGCCTCACCGCCCCACTGCCCTGGAAAGGAGAGCAGACTCCTTGCCGTCCCCCTCAGGGAACCTGGAGAGATCAGCTTGGCTCTTGGTTTTCAGCCATGAGAGAGAAACAGGGTATGGGGTTCACACGATTCCTGAGCATCCCTGGTGGGCCCAGCAGCCTCTCCCGACCCGTTCCCCACAGGCCACCCGTCCCTGGTTGTGTCTTCCTGCCCTGGTGGCAGTTCCCCCGACACCCATGCCCCAGCTCCTAAGGACCGGGCTATGAGGGGCTGGGACAGGCCCTGCCAGTGGGGAGCCAGGATGGGAAAGGGGATGAGTGTTCCATGCGTTGCGTGGCATGCCAGACATTCTGCATGCACTTCCCCTGCCCCCACTCTGCAGGCTTATGCATGGGGAGACCAAGGCTGAGGGGCTCAGGATCCCAGCTGAAAGGGATACAAGCCCATGTCTTCCTGATTCCAGAGCCCACTACACTGCTGCATTATGGTAGAGAAATAAACCTGACCCTCCCCTTGATCGGGGGCAGGAGATCAGGAACACGTCCCCTGTCCACCCTCACCCTGCATCCCTGTCCTGGCACCACTGATCACCCACCTTCTGCAGGCCTGCAGAGTCTCACAGATCTTTCCACTGCAGCATCTTGACCCTGTCCTTCCTGCAAGGGCGGAACACAGTATCTCTCACAATCCCCGTAGCCCTGTAGCCTCTATGCCTGGCTCAGAGCCCAGCACATGGGAGCCTCGGCAAATGAGAGAGAGAGAGAGAGGAGGGGTGGGGAGAATATTGTGAAAAATCACAGGAGCAAATGAATGAGTCGCTTAGTGTCTGGCAAAATTCCCTAGTGGGTAATTTTTTTTGACTCTGATAAAAGCCAGCCTAGCAGATCCTTGCTTGAATTACTGTTTTGGGTAACTGAATTCTCCTGCCATTTAAGAGAAACCCCATAGGACTATTAAATGACTTTGGTTTTTAGAATGAGTCTTGAACCATAACATGCCTGCGCACAGGTGCTCGGCCAGGCATGGGGTGGGGACATTCTCCCTCACAGCAGCATCTTCCCTGAGCACCAGGGTGTACTTTGTACAGTGGCACTGCCTCTGTCACTTGGCTTAAGGTGGAGAATGATTGAGTTCGTACATATTACAAGCTCATGCTTGGAGTGTTAGTATCCATAAAGTGAAAAAGCTGCGGGAGCAGGTTCCGTCTGCAGGCCAGGGCAGCAGAGCGAGGCTGGGGCGTGCTTTCCCCTGCAGTCCTGACTCCCCTGGGTGGGCTGGCAGCTGGGCTCCATCCTGCTTCTTAGCAGCCTGTGGGCTTGTTCCTGCTGCTGTCCCTCCAGTCCCTGCAGGTGGGGCCCAGGCAAGACCGACTGCACCTGACTCGACCCCCATTCCTGAACTTGGAAGGCTCCTCATAGTTGGTCACTCATGCTGGGCCTAGGACATGGTCCTAATGACCACATGACCCCCTGTGGCACTTGGGAACCTTGAGCTGTGAGGGTGAACACAGCCCCAGCCTTGTGGGCCCCACACCCTCCTGTGGGAGCTGTAACCACATAGGTGATATGGGATGTCAGTGGCAAAAGGACCTTTAGAGGAAAGAGCCAGTGAGGTGGGATGGGGTGAGAGGCCACAGGTGCAGACAGGCTGGGGGCTGAGCAGGGGCACAGGTGCCAGGTGCCCTGGAGTGCGCACCGGGAGCCACAGGAGGGGAGGTTGGAGTGAAGAGGAGGCCAGTCACAAGGGACCTTGTGCTGACAGCATTCTGCTTCCACTTGAAATGAGACAAAGGACTCAATGCCAAGTGACTCAATGCCAATGTCAATGACTCAAGGCCAAATAAAATGATCCCACGTGCATTTTAGCAAGACCCCTCTGCTGTTTGGAGAATGCGCTATCCGCGAGGCAGGGGCAGGTGCTCAGAGACCCTTCAGGGGCCCCTCGGGCAGAGAGAGTAGAGCTGGCGCCCGTGAGAGTGGGCAGTGCTGCTCTGAGCTGAAGTCAGGGACAGCAGAGTTGCTGTGTGGTTGAGAAAAGAGGCCAAGGGGAAGGACCCCATGCTGGGGGCCTGGGCCGCTAGAGAATGGGGGCCTTGCTGTCTGACGCCCTGCTTGGCCCACACACAGTTCCGCAGGATGCAGGAGGGTCTTTCCCAGGAGTGGGTTTTGTGTAGCCAATGAGTGGGCAGAGCTAGCTTGCAGAGCTAGCTCGAGGTGCCCAGTGCAGGCAGAAAGCAGGGAGGGCAGGGCTGGCCAACAGAGGGTAGATGGTTACCAGGCCTGATGGGAGAGACGCCGCACTCTTGGTCCCTGGGTTTACCAAGGAAGGTAGCATCCCTCAGGAGACACACTTTGGTGCCTGCCGCAGGGCTGGCTGGGCAGTATGGGGTGCCTGCGACATCCTGATGGCAAGGACACGGAAAAACCTGGGGAGGAAGGGCACCCGGCACAGCCAGCACTCGATGGAGTGGGCTCGGGGGACACTCCACTTGGGGACACGCCAGCTGCAAGGGCAAAGTACGAGGGGGAAGTAGGAGACATTGGGGGCACCAGATAGCCAGAGTGGGCACTGGGGGTAGCCAGGGGCCGCTGGGAAGAGTGTCACAGGAACAGAGACAGCAACTTGGGGCCCTCAGACAGGGCTTCTGATGTGGGGCATCGTAGAAACAAAGACCCCCATCAGAAGGGGCCCCACTGCTGGACATGCTGAGGTTCTCTGAGGCCCCTCTTGGCTCACGGCCCAGGTTCCTTAGGCCAACCCAGGCAGGGGTGAGAGGCCCAGAGCTGCCCTCCCTTGTCCCTCTGGGGCCTGTGGGGCAGGTTTCTGCCCAGCTGACCACCGTCCTGCTCTGACAGCTTGCTCATCCAGGGCCTGGGCCTGGGGAGATGGGTAAAAATAGATTCCAGATTTGTCTAAAATCAGTTGGCAAACTGGAAGCCAGATGGTGTTGGTTCCTGTGTGCGAGTGGCAAACTATTTTGAATGTGGAGAGGCTATTTTAAAGTTTTAATTGGACTGGAAAGCTGCTTCACCAGTGCCAAGAGTGAGTCACGTCAAGGAAACATTCTGATCGACCCCCAGTGGGGACTGGGAAGGGCTGAAACACCTGTGTGCTACCAGCCTGTGCCAAGTGCGGCTGTGAGGAGCAGGCCCTGGGAGCTCAGCCTCGGGGGTCAGGCAGGTGATGGAGACACAGCATGACAGCTTGGCTGGGCCAAAGGGATCCCCGGGGGAGCCCAGCACTTCCCCTTGTGGCTCCATGGGTCCCCAGTCTGGGTCTTGGACACTTAAGACCAGAATCGCAGTGCAGCTCCTTCCTGCCTTTGTGAGGCACCTGCTGAGCTTGGGTTTCGTCTTGTGTAAAGTGAAGCCAAGCCAGGCATGGTGGCTCACGCCTGTAATCCCAGCACTTTGGGAGGCCGAGGCAGGCAGGTTACTTGAGGTCAGGAGTTTGAGACCAGCCTGGCCAACATAGTGAAACCCTGTCTCTACTAAAAATACAAAAATTAGCCAGGTGTGGTGGCAGGTTCCTGTAGTCCCAGCTACTCAGAAGGCTGAGGCACGAGAATCGCTTGAGCCTGGGAGGCAGAGGTTGCAGTGAGCTGAGATGGCACCACTGTCCTCCAGCCTGGGCAAGAGCAAGACTCTGTCTCAAAAAAAAAATAGGTGAGGCCAGCCTGCCACTCCTCAATGGCAGAGGAAGCAAGATCCTGTTACTCCAGTGAGTCCCCTGGCCATGCAGAGGGGTTCAGGGAGACCATGACTCTGTGATGTCACCACTCATCACCTTCAGAACCCCAGGCTGGTGAGAGGCAGGGTCTGTGGCAACAAGGGATGTGAGGATCAGCGTGGAGGGTGGGTAGCCTTGGCCCTAGAAACCCGGAGAGCAGAGGGTTCTCTGGCCACCCACCTGGGAGCCCAGAGCCAGAGGGCAGACACGTCAGATGCCTGGCAGGTCCTGGACCAGCCGCAGATAAGAACACGGCCCTTTCTCCCATTATCCCTGCACCAGGGGCGCTGGGACCTCCTCCGTGTGCTAATGGCTGGAGCCAATCGCCCAGCCTGGACCATCTGGGCATTTGGCCCATCTCCCACCTCCTCTGTGAGCCCAGTGGCTGCCCACGTCAATGCCCAGCAGGCCTCTGGTGCCTCCCTCACATCCCTGTCTAGGAGGGAAGTTTCCAGGCAGCCACTGAAGGCCAGACAGGGTCCTGGCTCTGCATGTTCCCGAGAGCTTGAGAGGCTGCCCTAGGTCACACACAGGGGACCCAGGCTAGCTGACCTCACACCTTGCTCTCCCGCCTGGCCCAGGGAGCAGTGAGATCGCTGTCAGGATTAGGATTAGGAACAGCAAAAGCGATTAGAGTTTGTCCTCCTCTTCCTGGGGTACATCTGGGCAAAGGTTTCCAGGTCAGAGACGCTCAATGTCTGTCCCATGGGGCACCGGTGACCACCAGCAACCCCCGCTCAGACCTCACATGGCATGGCCCCTGACTTGGTTTCCCCTGGGTGGGCAGCCCTTACAGCCTTCTTCCCCAGGCCAGACTTCTCAGTAGGGAGAGTCCCTGGTGGTCAGGCAGGGCCTGGACTCCCCAGGTGGGGTTGCCCCAGGGCGGAGACCCCCCCCTTGTCTGTCGAGCTTTGTGGTTCTCACTCTGCTTGGGGGCAACTCGACAGGCTCCCTGCCCTCCCCATGGAGACAGGACCACACTGCCCAGGGGCCCTGCACCCCAGGCCGGCCCCTCTGCATCTCAGAGCACCCACACCCCCAACACCCCTTTCACCAGAACCCTCTATGCAGCACTGGGGGTAGGCGGAAGGGACAGGGCTGGGAAACTTGAACTCTGTCCCCATGCTGAGGACAATCAACCTGACAGGTCACAGAATCAGGAACTCTGTAGGACCCCAGGAGGGCGCCAGGAGATTACAGGCCTGTCCCAGGGTGGGCAGTGGGGTAGCACCCATGTAGGGCCCAGGTACCACCTCCAGCTCCCACTAGGACCCCTCACTCTCTTCCCCTTAAACAATTCAGGACACAAATGTGTGGGTAGGGGGCTTCAGGTCAGCCCGTCTCTCCTCCTGCTCACAGCTGAGCATGAGTCTCCTGGCCCCAGGTAGAGTTGTCACACAGCCTCAGAGAAACGAGACCACGTTCAGGCCTGGGCTGGGTCAGCCAGGCCCTCCCTGGGCCCCCGGGAACCTCCCCCTGCCAGTCCCTCTGCCGGGCCCCAAGCCTAATCCAGCTTATCGAGCACACAGCACACAGCCCAGCTCAGCATTCTGAGAACAGCAGGGCCACGCCAGGCGCCTGCCTCTCCCCACAGCACAGCCAGGATGGGGCCTGGAGAAGGCCGGCAGCAGCAGAGGAGACCCTGGGAGTCAGGGATGGACACCAGGTGGGTGCATCCGGGCTGGGGGAGGTGGACGGGTTCTCTGCATCCATGGGGTGACCAGGCAGCTCATGTGCTGTGGTGGTAAAGGCCTTGGGTGCAGCCACATGAGGCTTTGATATTAAGGCACAGCAGCTTTCACCCTGCCCCGCTTTTAGGTGACTGTGACACTCTCCGACCTGCATGTGCCCAGCCTAGGCACATGTACCCAAATGAGGCCCGGCTGTCCCGGGGACTTCCTGTCTCCCTGCTGTATGATGCCAGCTGGCCCTTTGGTAGCCTTGAGGGGGACCGAGGTCACCCACGGCCAAGTTATCAGCCAGCAACCCTGGCTGTGTGGACAAAGTCCTCAGCTGGGGCTAAGGGTGCTGGGAGGCCACCCCTTCTCCCTGAGGCTAGGGTTGGGCTCTGTTGCTTGGACAGGGTTATTCCCAGGCAGCCTTGTTAGTGACTATCTCCCAGGAACCTAGCTCCACACCAGGAAGGCTCTGGGATCCCACAACATCCCTGCCCTCATGGGGCTCCCAGACAGCAATCAAGATTTAGCTTTACAAAGTAAACCCTAACAGCACTGGTTCCGTGCCCTGGGGGACATGCAGGTGAGATGCTCAGGGACTTGGATCCTGGCCCTACACACACCTCCTTGTGGCCTTGGGCGAGTCCCTCAGTCACCCTGAGCCTCCATTTCCTCCTTGGTCATGCACACTATATATAAAAAAAAAATCTACCTCAGTTCTTGTAAGAATGCCTGCAATGCCCTGCCCCACAGTGGGCCTGCGGTGTGAGGGAGGTGGGGCTGGCATCAGAATCAGCAGGAGGGTTTGAATTTGAGCCAGGGAAAGGCAAGAAGACATGATACCTGGTGGGCCACACTCAGGGCCCTGGGAAGGAATGGAGCCCCAGGAGATGAGGCTGGAGAGGATTGGACACCATTTTCTATGAGAGGCTGTCAGCTGCCCGGATCTGTGGAAAAAACAACAAATACTCCATTTTCCCTTGAAGGAGAAAATAGTCATTTCTAAAGTATTTGAGTCCCTGTGAACAGCAAAGGTAGGAGGTAGGAGGCCTAATTCATCTTTGTTCTCTGGTCATCTTTCCCTCTTTGCTTTTGCTGCTGGGAAGCCCAGGCACCCTCAGATGTGAGTTTGTGGGAATTCTTACCATGACCTTTGGCTACTATTTTAAACTGCTGTTGTATGGCTCTTTCATAAGTCTTGTTGTAAATGACATGAGGTATATGAAAACAAAGCACCCATCTATGTGAGAACTTGTGGACGGAGAGGATGATTCTGGGGGCTGTAGGAGATTAGCAGGAAGTGATGGTGCAGGGATGAGGGAGGGCGGGGCAGAGGCCTTGTGCACCCAGATAGGCAAGAACCCAGAAAACCATGAAGCACCCATTCACTCTCCCCAGGCACAGCCCAGCCCTGGCCTCTGCACCCCTGCTCACATCAGGCAGGCAAGGGGATCGTGCCTTGTGTGGAGGTGGCCCTGGGGCTAGACAGACCTGGGATCCCATCCTGTTCACCCTGTACTGACCCGATTAGCCCCTTCTCCCCGGCCTTCAGTCTCGGGATGCAGGGGACTTCCCTGAAGCGGCGCCCAGGGAGATGAGGTTGCCCTTCCTCACTTGCACTCTGCGCCTTGAGACCAACTCAGCAGAGCCTGGAGGCCTGCGTGGGCCAGGGTCAGCAGAGCAGCAGCGTCGGAGAGCCCATGAACAGGAGGCTGGAACCAAGACTAACTTGACTGAGCCCTGGGCCGAGCTTAGGGCAATGTGGGGAGGAGGGCCTTGTGGGAGCTGCAGCAGGTAGGAGTTAGAGCAAGCTCTCAGTTCAGGACCTGGGTTCTGGATCTGGCTCTGCCACCTCCTTGCTGGGTGCCCTCAGGGCTAGCTTTGCTGTCTTGGGATGGAGTGGGAGTCTCTCTCTACCCAACTCACAGGGCTTCTGTAAGGGTCTAGAACATTCCTGAGGCACCCAGAGGGATACCGTCTCCCCACCTCCGCCACCGCCCTTACACCCACTGGCACAAAACCAGCAAAGAGGTGCCATCTGGTCTGGCTGCTGGGGCATGCTGTCTCTGAGTCTGTTTTCAGGGTCCTCACTCTAAGGCCTATCGCAGTAAGAGAGGGACAGGGCTGAAGCAGGAAGGCCGCTGTAGGACTCCAGGTGGTGAAAGGCTAGGCTCCCAGTCACAAGCCAGGGAGCAGTGGAGTCAGGCCTGGAGCTGGGTCTCCCAGGACTCACCCAGGCCCACTATGGGGTCTGCAAATTGCATGATGGACAGTGACTGCAGCCCCACACCCAAGGGACAGCCTTATAAGACCCATAAACTCAAAATAGCCCAGACCTTCAACACCCTGGACTCAGTCTCACACATCATCAGGATGAGGCGCATGAGATAAGGAGGTTTCTTTCTTTCCTCGAGGAGGCCTTTCCCCCTGCCTCAACCTGCAGGGAGGAGACCTTCATCTGTCCAATGGGGGTGACTGCATTCCTCCCACCTGGAGAATTTTGCCGGGTGAGCAGAGACAGGGCAGCTTGTGGGCACAGCATCTGTCGGGCATCACTGTATGTCTCACAGAGAGGATGTGGGCTCAGAGGGGCCAAGGGGCTTCTGCTGGAACCCAGGTTTTCCAACTCCTGATAGTGCGCCCCTGGCCACCACACTCTGCTGGCTTCCTTGGGCAGGCCATGCCACATCTCCGGGATGAGGAGGCACACCTTGCCCTGCCCACCCTGCGTGGTGCTTGAGGGAGATGGGGGAGGGAAGGTGCCCAGAGGAGGCCTTGTTCAAGGAGTGGCGTCCCTGGGGTAGGCTGTGCAGCCAGCGCCCTGGAACAGGGGCAGCCTGGGGGCCCCTTTCCACCAAGCCAGGTTGGCCACCAGAGCTCGGGCTCTCCCTGTGGGGTGGGCGAGTCCCCAGGCAGGGTGCCCCAGTGCACAGCCTTGGGGAGCCTCCCACCCTTGGAGGTGCTCTCCTGAGGCCACCTCAGGACACCCCCATCTCGCTCCCACTGCTGTCAGTCCCATCCCCCTGGTAGGTGTCACTTGGCAGCAAATGTCTGGGAGCAGCTGCTGATTCAGGGGCATTCCTGGCACAGTCGCTGGAAAGACTGACCCAATGGGCAGGCATCTGAGTGGTTCTGACTGAGAGGGCAGGCCGTTTCCTGGGAGAGCGATGCTGCAGAGGTCTGAGGAGTGGTGGGAGTTAGCAGTCGTGGCCTGGGCACCAGGTGCCAGGGCAGATGCGGGAGGGGATCCATGAGGCACGTCTGTTGAGTGCTCCCTCGCCCTGCCTGCCACATCACCTCCTGATATTTCCTCAACAGCTGCCTTGTCACTGTGTCACAGGTGAGGACTGGTGTGCCCATCTTCCTCCTTTGGGGTGGGACAGCCTGTGATGTGCATGGAGCTCAGTGGGTGCTCCAGGTCAGCTGGGGCAATTGGGTGGGGAGGAAGTGCTGGGGAGTGGCAGCTGGGGCCATTGATGCAGATGTGGGCCAAGGAAACGTCCCTTCCTACTGGGTTCAAGAATGTGTCCAGAAAGGGCAAATCCAGAGGTTCCTAGATTTGATCTCACTGTCCTCCAGGGACAGCTGAAGCCTGAGCCATCCGCTCCACTGTAATGACAGGGCAGAATGACCAACCCCTGCTTCAAAACAGTGTGGTGGAACCACCTATGGACCTGGGAAGCTGAAAAGATTCTGGATGTCTTAGTAGGCCACAAGCTTGAAGGGAAAACCTTAAAAGCAGTTATGTGATTCAGACTCTGAGGTAGCTTGGTAGAAAGTGCCAGTCCCACTTCTGCCAGACAAGACCAATTACCTCTCTGAGCTGGGGAGGATAGCAGAACGTGGCTTTCCTTCCTTCTGTGCCACGGCCAGGGACTGGCCCAGGGTAGACAAGGGCCAGTGACAAACCTGAGGCCTAACACTGCAGGGAGGATGTGGCCGCAGAGAGCTCGGGCCCTACCATGATGAGCAACAGCAGCCACCTCAGCTCCAGGCTGAACCAAACCAGCTGCTGCTGGGGAGGCAGCCTGCAGACCCGTGGCACCCAGGTTTGCTGCTCCCCAACTGGCATCCTGACCGTGGGAGGCCAACCAGGGTGGGTGCTGGTTGCTGGGTGGGCTCTGAGAAGGCCAGGGTTCCCACATCCCCAAGGAGGCCAAAGGGGGCAGTAAGCATGTTTGTGACCATCCCAGCAGAAGGGGCAGCTAGATGGCCCCCAGGGCCTTCTTCACTGCAGGTGTCAACAAAAACAGACTCTGCAAAATATTTGAAGAGATTTATTCTGGGCCAAATATGAGTGACCACGGCCATGACATAGCTCTTGGGAGGTCCTGGGAACATGTGCCCAAAGTGGTCGGGGCGCAGCTTGGTTTTATATATTTTAGGGAGGCATGAGGCAGCAACTACATTTAAGAAATACATTGGTTTGGTTCAGAAAGGTGGGACAGCTCAAAAGCAAGGTGGGGAGGGGGCCTTCCAGGCTATAGGTAAATTTAAACATTTTCTGGTTGGCACTTGGTTGAGTTGTCTAAAGACCTGGGATCAACAGAAAGGAAATGTTCAGGTTAAGATAAAAGATTGTGAAGACCAAGGTTCTTTTTAAGTCTTATAGTGGCTCCCCTTGGAGACAATAGATGACAAATGTTTCCTAATCAGACCTTTAAAAAGGTGCTAAGACTCTTACTTAATCTCTTCAGGGTTTGGAGGGCCTGGAAGAAAACGATCTAGCTCTGTGAATAGAGATTCTTTACAGAGGCACGTTTTCTCCCACAAAGGACAGCTTTGCAGGGCCACTTCAAAATATGGCAAAGAAGCATGTTTTGGGATAAAATACTTTTTCTTCCTTGACTCGTAATGTTATGCCAGAGTCAGGTTGGAAAGTAAGTCACGATATATAAGGTTAAATAAAACCCATCTGATGAGAATGTATGGTTTTTAGGGCATGACTCCCCAGACGCCTTAGATAGGAATTTGGGCAAGGTGAAAAATATCAGAGCTTAGTCCTCACAGGGAATGGAGGTGGGGGAGCAGATGTGTTATAGGAAAGGGGTCCTGATCCAGACCCCACAAGAGGGTTCTTGGATCTCGTACAAGAAAGAATTCAAGGCGAGTCTGCAGTGCAAAGTGAGAGCAAGTTTATTAAGAAAGTAAAGGAATAAAAGAATGGCTACTCCATAGACAGAGCAGCCCCAGGGCTGCTTGTTGCCCATTTTTATGGTTATTTCTTGCTGATATGCTAAACAAGGGGTAGATTATTCATGCCTCCCCTTTTTAGACTATAGAGGGTAACTTCCTGATGTTGCCATGGCATCTGTAAACTGTCATGGCGCTGGTGGGAGTGTAGCAGTGAGGACGACCAGAGGTCACTCTCGTCGCCATTTTGGTTTTGATGGGTTTTGGCTGGCTCCTTTACTTCAACCTGTTTTATCAGCAAGGTCTTTATGACCTGTATTTTGTGCTGTATTTTGTATCTTATCCTGTGACTTAGAATGCCTTAGCTGTCTGGGAATGCAGCCCAGTAGGTTTCAGCCTCATCTTACCCAGCTCCTGTTTAAGATGGAGTTGCTCTGGTTCACATGCCTCTGACAGATGGGCCCCTGCCAGAGGCCAGGGTCTCATACCGCCACTCCTCCCTCCCCAGGCCTGCAGGGACTTCCTGGAACTAGCAGAGATACACAGTCGGAAATGGCAGCGGGCACTGCAGTATGAGCAGGAGCAGCGTGTGCACTTGGAGGAAACCATTGAGCAGCTGGCCAAGCAGCACAACAGCCTTGAGCGGGCCTTCCGCAGCGCCCCTGGCCGGCCGGCCAACCCCTCCAAGAGCTTCACTGAGGGTGAGTGGGCGGCCAGGACAGGGCTGTCCCATGACCTTCTGCCAGCTGGCTCTGCATACACAACTTCTGCTCCCCCACATGCATATCCCTGACTGTGCCCACATGTGAGCTGGGCTTGTCCAACTCTTGACTGCCTCTTCATGGTTTTGTATCTCCTGTGCCCATCACCCACTGGCAACAGTTTCTCTGCACCTAGGTTCACATTCTCAAGAGTTAAATTTAATGAGCCCAGCTGTCCCCTGTGTGACAGGGGTATCCTGGTGCCAGGTGGCCACCCACCTAGCCTTGGGTTGGGGGTCATGGGGACCCTGGACAGCGGTCCATCAGAAAGGGAAGCTGGGCCACAGAAAGACTGACCCACATGTTGAGAGATCGGGGAGGGGGCGCTTCCAGAAAGAGGCCCCTGTGCGGTGAATGCGTTGAAAGCACAAGATTCTAGCAGAGGGAGCAACAGTGGCCGCAGCCCAGGGAATCAGGGCTGCTCGGGTGACTGAAGCAGGAGGGGAGTGAGGCCAGATGGGGGCTGGAGGAGCCCTTGGCTCTGGACTTAGGGAGGTGAGATGAGCCTTTTGTGAGGTTACAAACTAAAGCTCTGCCTGTGTCTCTAGGAAGCTTCTTGACTCCCAAAGGAGAGGACAGTGAGGAAGATGAAGATACCGAGTACTTTGATGCCATGGAAGACTCCACATCCTTCATCACCGTGATCACCGAGGCCAAGGAAGACAGGTAAGGTGGCTGCAGCTGGGCAGAGCCTCCCCGACCCTGGTTTAAGGCTGCATCTGATCTTTTCACCAGCTATCTACTTGTCTACTTAGGGTTTTCTTTCCTTTAAATCTTGCTTTGGCCAGGCCCAGTGGCTCCCAGCACTTTGGGAGGCCAAGGGTAAGAGGATTGCTTGAATAGAAGAGTTCGAGACCAGCCTGGGCAACATGGCGAAACCCTGTCTCTACAAAAAAAAATACAAAAACTAGCCAGGCGTGGTGGTGCAGGCCTGTAGTCCCAGCTACTTGGGAGGCTGAGGTGGGAGGGTCGCTTGAGCCCAGGGAGGTGGCGGCTGCAGTGAGCCATGGTCATGCCACCGCACTCTAGCCTGGGCAACAGAGAGACTCTATCTCAAAAAATCAATAATCTATCTGTCTTGCTCCAGATGGGATTTCATTGTTGTGTGAGCCTCATAGAGTATACTTACACAAACCTAGCTGATAGAGCCTGCCCACACAGCTGGGCTATATGGCACAGCCTATAGCTCCTGGGCTACAAACCTGTACAACATGTGACTGTACTGAATATTGTAGGCAACTGTGACACAATAGTTAAGGATTTGTGTATCTAAACACAGAAAAGGTATATTAAAAATACGATATGATAGTCTTATGGGACCACTGTCATATACACTATCCGCCATTGAAATGTTGTTATGCGGTGCCTCTCTACACACAGAACACACAGCAGTGACCAGGACATCTACTAGCAATGAAAATGATGTTGTCTGGAGAGAGGATGGGCCAGGTCCCAAGGAGGCCTCGGGATTCATCAGTAACTTGCCTCCCGCTTTGTATTTCCTGCAGAAAAGCTGAAGGTAGCACCGGGACAAGTTCCGTGGACTGGAGCTCAGCAGACAATGTAAGTGAGGGGCAGCACTGTAAGGGCCGGAAGGCAGCTTCTGACCTAGGGGGTGGGAGGGACAGGCCAGCACCAAGAGCTGGGGGCCAGCAGGCAGGCACATGCCCCAGTCCAGGAGCGCCATCCTGGCCTTCCACCAGCAGTGTGCCAGTGGCCAGCTTGGTGCCAGTCCTCAGGGTGGAGGGCAGAGACCTGGAAGCCAAGGGGGCGCTCTGGCCTCCGCTGATGGTGGGGGGGTCCCCACTTATGTGGCAGGTACTAGATGGTGCCTCGCTCGTGCCCAAGGGTTCATCCAAAGTCAAGAGGCGAGTCCGCATTCCCAACAAGCCCAACTACAGCCTTAACCTCTGGAGCATCATGAAGAACTGCATCGGCCGGGAGCTCTCCAGGATCCCCATGCCGGTGGGTGGCTCGGGCAGGGCAGCCCCGGCAGGTCCTCTGGGGCTGCTTTCCTGTGCATAGATGAGCAGTAATGGCCTGTGTGAAGTACACACAGCCTTGGAGTGTCATTTTCTTAACAGCACCTGAGGAGCATGTAACTAATTATCTAATCGTGTACATAGGCATTGCCCGATCTTCCAAAGTACAGGGATCTTTGGGCTCTGACAGAAGGAGCCAGGGAGAAGCTCTGCATGGATCAGCAACCTGGGGAGCCCCAGAGCACCTCTGGATCTCACAGGACCTTACCATGTCCCAGCTGTCCCGATCTGTAGATGGGGAGTGGCAGGATGGGGCTGTGTGTGGAGGGGTGGGCCCTCCTTCAGCTGGCAGCCATCCCTGGTGCCATCCCCAGGAAATGCAGGCTCAGTGTGGTCACACAGTGAGCCGAGGGCAGAGCTTGGATCCTCGTGCCACCTTGCTACAGTGGCATCTCCACTAGGCCAGACGGTTCCACTGTGTGACCCAGAACAAGTTCCTTCACATCTCCAGCCTCTGTGTCCACATCTATAGAGTGGGGAGAAACACAGTGTCCTCTTTACAGTGTCTGGGAGGATGGAGCAAGATAACACGAGGAAGCTGAGACTCGTACCCGATGGCATCATGGTGGGGAGAGTGACCCTGCCCTATGTGACACCGAGATAGGGGCCCTGGGCCTAACCCATCCTGTGCCGGGCCCCATCACAGCTCGGAACATGGGGAAGACCCATTTCCTTCACCCACAGACTCATGTGCTCATTCACTCATTCACTCATTCACTCACTGCTTCCTAAGATTCTGCACTGAAGATACAGCAGTGGGCCAGGCAGAGCCCCTGGCCTTGGTGGGTGTCCATCCGAGCAGAGGAGAGCAACAGTGAACATGATAAAAGTGTGTAGGATGCAGCAGACCAGAAAGTGGGGAGGGCTGTGGAGAAAACAGACAGGAGGGGCCAGGGAGGTGACGGCTTAGGGGCCACACTTTGGACAGGGCCGTCTGAGGAGCCTCACTGTGAAGGTGCTGTCTGAGCAGGGATGTCCCTGAACATCCGAGAAAAGCAAGGGCACTATGCCAAGCCGGGGCTGGTGCCCAGCCTGACCGCCCACCTGTCCACCCACAGGTGAACTTCAACGAGCCTCTGTCCATGCTCCAGCGGCTGACGGAGGACCTGGAGTACCACCACCTGCTGGACAAGGCGGTGCACTGCACCAGCTCAGTGGAGCAGATGTGCCTGGTGGCCGCCTTCTCTGTGTCCTCCTACTCCACCACGGTGCACCGCATCGCCAAGCCCTTCAACCCCATGCTGGGGGAGACCTTCGAGCTGGACCGCCTCGACGACATGGGCCTGCGCTCCCTCTGTGAGCAGGTGAGCGGGCTAGGCTGGCACTGGGTGGCGCCCACCCACACTCTGGCCAAGCTGTTCCTGCCAGGCCCAAGGTGACAAATAGGATGCAGCCTCTGACCCTGACTGCCCATACCCAAGGGGCCATCAAGCTGAGGCCCAGCCGGGGAGCAGGGCCTCCCATGGCAGGGGTAGGCACAGGGCCTCCTGGAGATGGGAAGGGGCATGAGAACTCAGCCTGGTGAGGACAGGGTCAGGCCTGGTTGCAGGGAAGGGGAGGATAAGCTCCAGTCCAGGGTGTTGTGGAGCAGAGGTGGAGGGGCATCTGTGGGCACTGCTGGGGAGGAGCATGGGGTCACTACCGAGCTGAAGGCGGCTGGCAGGAGGAGCCTGGGTGTAGCGGGATGGACTCTGCCCCGGCCCGTGACAGCAGCCTGTCCCCAACACCCCTTCCCCACAGAGACACGCCAAGACCCAGGCCCAGGAGCCTCAGCAGTGGCAGCCCCATGCTGAACCTAGGCATCCTGGTTGGAAACGAGGTGATTCTGTTGGTGCTGGCGTTGCCCCTGGCTCCTGGCGTGAGCGTGGGATGCTGGCCATTCACAGATCCTGGTGCTAGTTGAGGAGGCTGCAGCTGCTGCAAGGCCCTGTTAGGAGGTGGCTGCAGTAACCCACGCAGGGGTGTGGTGGCCAGACCTGGGGGAAGGGGGAGGCCAGAACACAGGCAGCTTTTGAAGGATGAGACAGCTGGTTTGCCGACGCTTTGGATATGGGGTTAGGGGGCAGTCAGGGTGATCTCATGTCCTTGGCCTGAACCCTGGAGTGAATGTATTTCACTACTTAGCAGACATTAGGTGCCCTCGACATGCCAGGTGCTGCTCAGCCATGGAGGTTTCAGCTGGGAAGTGAACAGACACGGCTCTGGTTCTCATGGGGCTGGGAAAGCAAGGCGGATACTGTGGCTGCTT
The DNA here is from genome assembly GCF_028885655.2 of Pongo abelii. Classification (NCBI taxonomy): domain Eukaryota; kingdom Metazoa; phylum Chordata; class Mammalia; order Primates; family Hominidae; genus Pongo; species Pongo abelii. The sequence continues at coordinate 37,333,565 of NC_085929.1, forward strand.
CCAGCTCTTTTAGAAAGGGGGTGGTCAGGGAGCAGCTTTGCTGATGCAGAGAGTGAGGGGAGGAAAGGAAAGGAGGGTGAAAAAGCAGCAGCTGGAGGGTGGTGCACCTGGGGTGGGGCCTGCCTCCTGACCTGCCAGAGGAACCCTCTGCTGCGATGGAGGAAGTGGCCCACAGGGAGGCCTGGGGAGGTGGAGGTGGGAGCGGAGGGGGCAGATGCTGGATGTGATTTGAAGGGCAGGCAGGGTTTGCTCAGGGTTAGTGGAGGAGCATGAGGAGGGCCAGAGAGGCTGCAGAGCGTTTGGTGTGAGCAGCTGGAAGGGCAGGATGCTGAGGTGTAGGCGAGGAGGAGGCTGAGCTTCCCACGGGCTCCTTGGGGAGGGATCAGCTGAGTCTCAGGGCCAGCTAACTCATTTCCCGGGATGGTTCGCAGCTGGGCCTGCACTCCTGGGGCATAGAAAGCAAGTGGGCACCTCTTTCGGAGACAGGAAGTTAGGCGAGGCACACTGGGGGCAGCGGGAGCCCAGCTCTGCCCTGGTTGGGCTCTGCCTGTCTGAGGGGAGATGTCCAGGGGCAGCTGGAGGCCAGGGGCAGGGCCCGACTGCCCCTTGGCTAAAATCACTCTGCCTGTCTGGGCCCTCTTGGTATAACATGGCACAGCAGCTGCACCTGGCGTGTGGGGAGGATTAGATGAGAAGTGGACAGGGAAGCCTCGGCACAGTGTGACACCCTTTATCAGCCCTCAGTGCACCTGTCACAGGCATGTCTTTGAGGCATGAGGTCCGCCATCACCCCTATTTCACAGCCCAGGAGCCAGGTACTGAGAGGCTCAGGACAGTACCCGATGCTTTTCTGCTCAAGGCAGTGCCTTCCTGGGGGCCTGCCTTGGGTCCATGGCCACCTGAGGAACAGCCAGGACTGCTCCTATGGCCACAGAGCTGTGCCTGCTGAGACAGGGCAAGCTGTCCCTCCCTGGCTGGGGGAGGTGGAACCTGGGCTCATGTCTGGCAGATGCTCACATCCTATGGGTCTGGTCTCAGGTGAGCCACCACCCCCCCTCAGCTGCGCACTACGTGTTCTCCAAGCATGGCTGGAGCCTCTGGCAGGAGATCACCATCTCCAGCAAGTTCCGGGGAAAATACATCTCCATCATGCCGCTGGGTGAGCTGGGGCCCGGTGCCTTCCTGGGACAGAGAGACATTCTGCCTAAGAGGGAGGATTCTGGCGATGTAAAAGCCAGCTGGGGGCTTCAAGGGAGACCTCCCTGTAGGCCTGCCTCTCCAACCCCCCAGCCTGGTTCTCAAGACACCAGGCCTAAGGGCAGACTGGCCAGACCCCTGCATGGGGGGCATGACCTCTGACCTGTCCCCTGCCCCCAGGTGCCATCCACTTAGAATTCCAGGCCAGTGGGAATCACTACGTGTGGAGGAAGAGCACCTCAACTGTGCACAACATCATCGTGGGCAAGCTCTGGATCGACCAGGTCAGGGGCGCCCTTGGGGAGGAGGTGCATGGCCCGGGGGCTGGCCGCTGACCACTGCCCTCCTTTGCCAGTCAGGGGACATCGAGATTGTGAACCATAAGACCAATGACCGGTGCCAGCTGAAGTTCCTGCCCTACAGCTACTTCTCCAAAGAGGCAGCGCGGAAGGTAAGCAGGACCAGCCACCTCTAAGCACCCCAGGGGGCCCAGGGCAGAGGTGTGCACCTACGCTGGTCCTGCCAATGTCCACAGGTGACAGGAGTGGTGAGTGACAGCCAGGGCAAGGCCCATTACGTGCTCTCCGGCTCGTGGGATGAACAAATGGAGTGCTCCAAGGTCGTGCATAGCAGTCCCAGCAGCCCCAGCTCTGACGGGAAGCAGAAGACAGTGTACCAGACCCTGTCAGCCAAGCTGCTGTGGAAGAAGTACCCGCTGCCGTGAGTAGGGCTGGCAGGGGCCCCGCCACAGGCACAGGACAGAGGTCAAAGGAGAGGGAAGGAGGACAGTGGACAGAAAGCAACTGACAGGCACAGGAGGTCGGGAGGGTTCAGTCCACACATGGGCAGAGAACAGTATTATGCAGCCGACATCCCAGTGTGAAGGCAGACACCAAACAGTAAATAAATGTGAAACTATCAAACACTATGCACAGACTTTAAGCGAGGTGATAGGACAGAGCCCCTCCCTGTTCCTCCCTACAAGAAATAAAAAACATACTTGAAAATAACCACAGGAAATAGAAAACTATAAAATGTGGCATAGGAAAGTCCAAAGAGAACAAATAGAAATTCGACAAAGGAAAAAAAAAAATGACTGACATTGAGAACCCTATGGAATGGTTTAGTACCTAGAATCTATCACCTGAACGCAGGTCAGAAGAAGTGATACAACTTCATTTAAAGAGACAAAACCCAGAAAAGACAGGAAGCTACAGGGAGAAGACAGAGTGAAGTCCCTGGAGCAGGCTCCCTGGCCTCTCCTGGGAGCGAGTTTGAGTGCAGTCTCCCGTCACACCTCCTGCAATGGAATCTGCATTTCTGTAAGCTTGCTCAGCAAGATTGAGAGCAGGGTTTGGCCCACTTCTAGTGAGAGTCCCAAAAGGAAAGAGGGACTGTACCTGAAGAAAAAATAACGAAGAAATTCCTGCACCTAAATCTATGCAGTGAAACTAAATCAGAGAGAAACTATTAAGCAGCCAGATTTTAAAAAGACATCACTTTCCGAGGAGCTGTCCCCTTATCAACAGAAATGGGAGCTTGAAGACAGTCAAGTGATACCTTCCGTGAGCTGAAAGATGCACTGCCAGCCTAGAATTATACACCCAGGGAGACCATCTTTAAAGAATGAAGGTGAAATCAAGGCATTTTCAGGCAAACAAAAAGCTTAGTTTGTCACCAGCAGACCTGTACAAAAGGATATACCTCAGGCAGGAGGAAACTGACCCCAGAGGGAAGATCTGAGAATAACAGATACTGTGCACCTAAATTAAAGCTGAATAAACAAGAATAACGTGGGGTATAACATTTTAGAATGTGGCTGCACAGTAAGAAGAGGAATGAAGGGAGGGAAACTGCTCAAAGGCCCCCCTCCCCGCCGCCATGCTGCCCTGGAAGAGGATCAAGATGCACATTCGCTTCTGAGTGTATGAAGTATGTTTATTGCGAGTCCTAGGGTAACCGCTAAAATAATCCGTTTAGCTGGAATCCCAGAAGGAAAGAAGAAGAAAAAAAAAAAACCAAAGAGGGAGATATAATGAAGATAAATTTCCCAAAGTAAAAGCAAAGAGATGAAAGACCCTGTACTGAAAGGGCCTATAGCGTGCTAAAGACAAGAAATAAAGAAAAATGTTCATCTAGATCATGCTATAGTCAAAATGAAGACCGAAGAAAAAATTCTAATAGCTTCCAGGGAGGAGCAAAAGATTTTAGTCAAGAATAAAGAATTAGACATCAGATTTTTCAACAACCAACACTGGATTAATATTTTCTAAGTTACAAAATTAGAAAGTAGAATTTTCTATCTAGTCAAACTGTCATTCACATATGGGGCCATATCCTTAGGCATGCAGCCTCAGAAGTTTTGCCACACAAAAACCCACAATGAAAACAGTATTGGGCCAGGTGTGGTGGCTCACGCCTGTAATCCCAACACTTTGGGAGGCCAAGGCAAGCAGATCACTTGAGGTTAGGAGTTCAAGACTACCCTGGCCAACATGGTGAAACCCCATCTCTACAAAAAATACAAAAATTAGCCAGGCATGGTGGCACACGCCTGTAATCCCAGCTACTCGAGAGGCTGAGGCATGAGAATCACTTGAACCAGGGAGGCAGAAGTTGCAGTGAGCCGAAATTGTGCCACTGCAGTCTAGCCTGGGAGGAAAAAAAAAATGAAACAGTATTGGACACAGTACTTTAAAGGGGAGGATGGGGGGAGCAAGGATGTCACAACAGATGAATAAAGGGGTTTTGTTTGTTTTTTAGTTGTTGTTTGTTTTGAGATGGAGTCTCACTCTGTCACCCAGGCTAGAATGCAGTGGCATGATCTTGGCTCACTGCAACCTCTGCCTCCCAGGTTCAAGCGAGGTTCAAGCGATTCTCCTGCCTCAGTCTTCCGAGTAGCTGAGATTACAGGGGCATGCTACCACGCCCGCCTAATTTTTGTATTTTTAGTAAAGACAGGGATTCACCATGTTGGCCAAGCTGGTCTTGAACTCCCAACCTCAAGTGATCGGCACACCTAAGTCTCCCAAAGTGCTAGGATTACAGGTGTGAGCCACCACACCCAGCCTAAAAGTTATTTTTTAAAACAACTACTAGGATTAAAGAAAAAGAGAAATCATGCTCATAATAATGCAGATTTAAAAGTTTAGATAATCTTAGCATGATGGAATTTGAGGAGAAGGGGAAGGACCTGAGGGATGTGAAGAAATGCTAAGTTCTTATTGGAAGGAAGAAACATTTATAGGATTGTTAAAATAGTGAGAGAAAATTAAAAAGTAGCACAAACAAAAACTATAAATTAACATGATAGCAATAGGCCCAAGCATTATCAATGATTATAATAAATATAAATAGATGAAACTCACCAGTTAAAAAGCAAACTACTGACAAACTGGATTTTTTTTTTTAAGAGACAGAGTCTCGCTCTGTTACCCAGGCTGGTATCCAGCGGCACAATCAGAGCTCACTGCAGCCTCAAACACCCAGGTTCAAGTGATCCTCCAACCTCACACTCCTGAATAGCTAGGACTACAGGCATGCACCGCCATGCCTGGCTAATTTTTAAAATTTTTTTGTAGAGAGAGGGTGTCACTATGTTGCTGTCTGATCGCAAACTCCTGGCCTCAAGTGATCCTCCAGCCTCAGCCTCTCAAAGTGCTGGGATTACAGGCACAAGCCACCATCCCTGGCCTAATTGGATGTGTTAAAATCCAGATACCCGGACCTTCTAAGAGATTCCCAAAATATAAAGGTATATAAAAGTTGAAATTAAAAGACACATATCATGAAAATACTAACAAAAAGCTATAATAGCTACATTAATATCAGGTAAAATAGACTTTAGGAAAAAAGCATTATTAAGGAAGGGAAAGTTGCTATAATAATAAAAGGTTGAGTTAACCAAAAAGATATAATAGTTTCAAACATTATGCACATAATTCCTCAAAAATATACAAAGTACATATTGATACTTAAGGAAGAAATTGATAAATCCAGCACCACAGTAGGAAATTAGGAAGTTTCTGTACATCTCTTTCACTTGTTGATGGTCAAATGGAAACAATAAAAAAACAATCCAGCAAGTATATGGAGATCAAAACAATATATGCTATTACAGACTCCTGGATGCAACTCTGAGAACATATTTTTTCTCAAGTATACACGGAACGTATGCAAAAACTGATTGTGTACTAAACCCTAATGGAAGCCTCACAGATTTACCGAGTGTAGCATACAGACCACAATCTATAAGACAATTAAGATAGAAGTTACAAACAAAATGACCAAAAAATCCCAAATATTTGGGAAAAAAATTAAGTTGCTAAATAACTCATAGGCAAAATAAATTAGAATGAAAAAATGCAAAATATGTAGAACTGAATGATATAAAAGATATTTGGCCGGGCATGGTGACTCAACGCCTGTAATCCCTGCACTTCGGGAGCCCGAGGTGGGGGGGGATCACCTGAGGTCAGGAGTTCGAGACCAGCCTGGCCAACATGGTGAAACCCTGTTTCTACTAAAAATACAAAAATTAGCCAAGCGTGGTGGCACGTGTTTGTAATCCCAGCTACTTGGGAGGCTGAGGTAAGAGAATCGCTTGAACCTGGAAGGCAGAGGTGGCAGTGAGCTGAGATCGTGCCACTGTACTCTAGGCTGGGTGACAGAGTGAGACTCTGTCTCAGGAAAAAAAAAAAAAAAAAGATATTTAAACTGGCTGTATGCAACAAAAGCAATGCTTCAAAGGAAATATATTGCCTTAAATCATTTAATGTTGAGGCTTTCTCCTTTCTGAGTTTCAATTCTAATATTAGAGAAAGTTCAACATAGAAATCCAAAGAAAGAAGAAAATATACTTTAAAAATAAGAGCAAGAGCAAAAGCCTGTGCAACATAGTGAGACCTCATCTCTACCAAAAAAAAAATTTTTTTTCTTAATTAGCCAGGCATGATGGTACATGCCTGTAGTCCCAGATACTCAGGAGAACTGAGGTGGGAGGAGCACTTGAGCCCAGGAGGTCGAGGCTGCAGTGAGTTGTGAACACACCACTGCACTCCAGCCTGTGTGACAGAGCAAGACCCTGTCTCAAAAAATAATAATTTTGGCTAGACGTGGTGGTTCATGCCTATAATCTCCTGTATTATTCCATTTTCACACTGCTATAAAGATACCACCAGAGACTGGGTAATTTATAAAGGAGAAAAGGTTTAATTAACTCACAGTTCTGCCTGATTGCGGAAGCCTCAGGAAACTCAATCATGGCGTAAGGCGAAGGAGAAGCAAGTACCTTCTTCACAAGGCAGCAGGAAAAGAACAGAGAGTAGGGGAAACAGCCACTTACAAAACCATCAGATCTAGTGAGAACTCACTCACTATCACAAGAATAGCATGGGGGAAACCACCCCCATGGTCCAATCACCTCCCACCAGGTCCCTCCCCTGACATGTAGGGATTACCATTTGAGATGAGATTTGGGTAGGAACACAGCCAAACCCTATTATCCCAGCACTTTGGAAGGCTGAGGTGGGAGGATTGCTTGAGTTGAAGAATTTGAGACCAGCCTGGGCAATATGGCAAGATACCATCTTTATATTAATAATAATAATAATAATAAAAGCAGAAATCAATTAAAAAAACCAAGCCAAAAGTTGATTCTTTGAGGCACAAAAAAACTGTCAAAATAGAAAACTGACAAGACTGATCAAGATAGAAACAAATATTAATGAAAAAGGTTTAATGTGACATATAAAGTATAAAGACATAATTAAAACTTAGATTGGAGGGACAAATTCTTAGAAAAATATAACAAGAACTAACTCTAGCTGGGCACAGTGGCTCATGCCTAATGCCTATAATCTCAGCACTTTGGAAAGCCAAGGCAGTTGGATTGCTTAAGCCCATGAGTTCAAGACCAACCTGGGCAACAGCATGACCCTGTCTCTACAAAAAAAAAGTTTTTTTAATTAGCCATGTGTGGTGGTACACACCTGTAGTCCCAGCTACTCAGGAGGCTGAGGCAGGAGGGTTACTTGAGCCCAGGAAGTCGAGGCTGCAGTGAGCCATGACTACTATTGCATACCAGCCTGGGTGACAAAGCAGACCCTGTCTCAAAAAAAAAAAAAAAAAAAAGAAAAAGAAAAAGAACTGACTCTAGAAGAAATTGAAAACATGAATAGTCCTATAATAAATTAACTGAAGCAATAGTTTAAAAATTACCGTAAGGAAAACACAAGACCCAGATAATTTTACAGATGAATTCTCCCAATTTTTTCAGAAACATATTATTCCAATTTCATATAGTGTTCCAGATCATAGAAAAAGGAAATATTCACCTCTCCTATACTGTGAGGCCAGGATAACCCTCATACCAAATTAGGCTAAACTAGCAGAAGGAAAATAAAAGTTCTACCCTATTTCACTTATATTAATAAATATATAAGCAAAAATCCAAAACAAGATATCAGAAAATCCAATCCAACAGTGTATAAAAAAGATAGCATCCTATAATCAGGTTGAATTTATCCTGGGTATATAGAATGATTTTATATTAGAAAATCCATAGAGTAATCATATTAACAGATTTCAATAGATTCAGAGAAAGCATTTTAGGTGCCTAGATACAAGATTAATATACAAAAGCCAGTTGCATTTCAGCAAACAACTAGAAAAATGCAATTTAAGATAAGACACCAAGGCCGGGCGCAGTGGCTCATGCCTGTAATCCCAGCACTTTGGGAAGCCAAGGCAGGCAGATCACCTGAGGTCGGGAGTTTGAGACCAGCCTGACCAACATGGAGAAACCCCATCTCCACTAAAAATACAAAATTAGTCAGGCGTGGCAGTGCATGCCTGTAATCCCAGCTACTTCAGAGGCTGAGGCAGGAGAATCACTTGAACCCAGGAGGCAAAGGTTGTGGTGAGCCAAGATCACGCCATTGCACTCCAGCCTGGGCAACAAGAGTGAAACTCCATCTCAAAAAAAAAAAAAAAAAAAAAAACAATTAACGGCATATAACATCAAGGACCTTGTAATAAATCTTACAATCTAGACCTCTATAGAGAACATTATAAAGCTTTAATAAGAGATACCAAAGAAGAGCTAAATAAATGGAGAAAGATATAATGTTCATGGATAGAAAGTATTGTAAAGATATCATGATTTAAAAAATCAGTAAATCAAAACCCCAATAGGGACCTTCATGGAACTTGATATTAGAATTTTTTAATTTATATTGAGGAATAAAGGGCCAAGACATTTCTGAAGAAGACCAGAGAGGATTTACCCTACTAGATACCAGGATTTTTATTTTGAAACTCTAATGGAACAGAATAGTGAGCCCAGAAACAGACCCATGGATATATGTACCTCTGATATATGACAAAGGTGGCATATCAGATCTCGTGGGAAGATGGAATGGCTCACCAAATGAATCCCTAAGGAAAAAGATGCACTTAATCCCTCCCTCACATTATAAAGAAAATCAACTCCAAATAATGGCCTTACAATAATATTAAGTTTGACTTACTATAAACAATGACTTAATAAGTTGAAAAGGATAAATATCTCTTAGACCCTAAGGAAATATTAAGACACAAGCATTCATATATTTGACGATATTAAAATACTTTTGTTCATCGAGAACTTTTACTCACTAAAAGGCAATTTAAAGAAAGTGAAAAGACAATGCATAAACAAACTTGGAGAAGGTAATCATAATATCTACCTACACTTGACAGAGGATTATTATCAAGAATACAGAGTATTTTATCACAGTTAAAAATAAAAATTTTAAAAAGATCACATAAATAACTTTTTTTTTGAGATGGAGTCTCACTCTGTTGCCCAGCCTGGAGTGCAGTGGTGTGATCTCAACTCATTGCAACCTCCGCCTCCCAGGTTCAAGCGATTCTCCTGCCTCAGCCTCCTAAGGAGCTGGGATTACAGGTGTGCGCCACCACACCTGACTAATTTTTGTATTTTTAGTAGAGATGGGGTTTTGACATGTTGGCCAGGCTGGTCTCAAATTCCTGACCTCAGGTGATCTGCCTGCCTTTGCCTCCCAAAGTGCTGGGATTACAGGCAAGAGCCACCACGCCCAGCCCACATAAAGAACTTCTAATCAACAATTAATGTAAAAATAATGGGAAAATGTGCAAGAGTCATGAACAAGAATTTTGCAGAAAAAACATATATGGCCAGTCATCATATAAAAACCATGTATGTTGAAGAAGCTGTAGAGCTGCAATATCTCTGATACATTGCTGCTGGCAAAAGTTGTAAATTGATGCAACACTCGGAAAAACAGTTTGGCTTTCCACCAGGCGTGGTGGCTTACGCCTGTAATCCCAGCACTTTGGGAGGCCAAGGTGGGTGGAAAACCTGAGGTCAGGAGTTTGAGACCAGCCTGGCCAACCTGGTGAAACCCTGTCTCTACTAAAAATATAAAAATTAGCTAGGCGTGGTGGCACACACCTGTAATCCCAGCTACTCAGAAAGCTGAAGCAGGAAAATTGCTTGAACCTGGGAGGTGGAGGTTGCAGTGATCCGAGATGGTGCCACTGCACTCTGGCCTGGATGACAAGAGTGAAATTCCGTCCCCCCACAAAAAAAGATGAACAATCACATAGTCATAACCCAGTAATTCTACTTGTAAAAATATACTCAAGAGAAATTCTTGCAAATGTACAACAGGACTTATGCATGAGAGTATTCCAATAACAAAAACTTGGAAACAACACAAATTTATTGAATGAATAACTGTGGTACATTCGCATGAAGGAATATATACAGTAGCTAAAACTAAACCCCAGTAACATGAAGCAATATAGGTAAATCTTAGCATATAATAAGCAAAAAAAAAAAAAAAAAAAAGCAGAGGGTCCCACGGCAGTACTGGTGGCTATGGTTCCCGTAGCCAGAAGGGGTCGCTCAGAGAGCCCCCCACACAGCATACGTAGGAAATCAACCTTTTAATATGGTTCAGGGTGACATAGATGCTATCTTTAAGGATCTCAGCATAAAGAGTGTACGGGTAGTCAGAGACAAAGATACAGATAAATTTAAAGGATTCTGCTGTATACAATTCGATGAAGTGGATTCCCTTAAGGAAGCTTGACATACAATGGTGTACCGTTGGGCAATCAGTCACTTAATGTGGACATTGCAGAAGGCAGAAAACAAGATAAAGGTGGCTTTGGATTCAGAAAAGGTGTACCAGATGACGAGGCTTCAGGGATGACTTCTTAGGAGGCAGGAGAGGTAGTCACCCAGGTGACTGGCAAACAGGCCCCCCAGTGGGCAGCCACTTCAGAGATGGTCCTCCCCTCCACCAATACAACATGGATTTCAAAGAACCGAGAGAGGAGGGAAGAGCACAAAGACCATGACTCCAGCTTAAACCTCGAACGGTTGTGACGCCCCTCAATCAAGTAGCCAATCCCAACTCTGCTATCTTCAGGAGTGCCAGACCCAGAGTGGAATTCATTCACAAGGAGCAAGAATGAGCCTGTGGTTGGAAGGGAATGGGACATGGGGGGTTGGAGCAGGACCACAGCCTGGTGAGCCCCTGGGCCGTGTTCCTGCAGCTTCCATTCCCGCGCCTGCCACTGGCCTCCTCACAGTGGAAACACAGCTTGTTGAGTGCATGCCAGCTGTTAACAAGTGGTTTTTAGTACATTCTGGGCTTTGCTGTATCTATCTAGTGCCTGTTTGTGCGTTTTTTTCTTTCTACCACTGCTTCCCCATTTTTCTTCTGTCCTTTTCCGCCCAGCTCCTTGTTTTCCTAGCAGCACGTGGGGTTCTCGGGAGGATCAGAGGTGGCCATGTGGGGGAGTCGTTTGGGCTATGGTGCTGCATCATTTTTCTCCTTTGCTTTCTCTTTTTACTTTAGACATTGGCCTGACTCCAGGTGTTTCCTTTCACTTCCTCAGTGTTTCTCTTCTGACCTGCATGTTGAGTTCTGTATTGCGTTGGCTTCCAAGAAAAACCAGAAGTCACTGACAGACTGAACTGCACCTTGTTGGTATTCCACTGTGATGGACATAGAGAATTGGAGGCACATTGTTTTCACAACTAGGATAAAAATAGCTGTTGATCCTTGCAGGGTCCTTTCCATTCCTATTGAGAGGGAGCCCTGGCTCCACGACCCCCTCCCAAAGTGGACTGTCCAAAGGGATAGGCTCACACCAGAAACAACGAGAGCTGAAAGCGGAGACCGTGGAATAGCAGTAGGGAGTCCATGGAGAAGATACAGTGAATGTTCGTATGCGTTCACGTGTTTTTGTTACTGCTTTTTCGAGGCTGTGTCCCAACTAGTTCACTCCTTTCATCCCCCCTCTGGCCAGCTGCAGTGAATGGCCAGTGGGTTTCTTTTATCCTGGGCCAAGGCACTTTGAGGGTTGGGGGACAGTGCCGGCACTGCGCTTGGCTGACTGCAGCGCTGACACGGTGTTTCCCCAAATCCCTGTTGCCTGTGTGTTTGTGTTTATCTGTTCCTAGTATAGGCAACATAATGAGATACTGTGCTTCCCACCTCCCCTTCAATTCATAGCCAAAATGGGTCTAGAATCTGGCACTTTACTCATTTCACTTGATAAATGAAATTGTACTGTGCAGAGCTGTCAGGAACCTTCAGATGACTGTATAGGACTGCAGCTGTCTAGGTCTGAGGCTGCATCTTGGGGACACACTTGATTGTTCCCATGTGCAGGGTTCAGCACTTACCTGGGAGTGGTAGGGGTTAGGCTTTTGAGCTTGAACGCCCGCATGTGAACAGATGAAAAATCCTTCAGTACCCAAATCCCAGTCTTCCCTTTGGGAGCAGTTGGGGGGTGGCTGGTAGCAAGGGCCTAGGAAAGAGACCCTTGCCGGGTGATGGCAGGGTGGCCTGGGGCGCCCAGTGTAGTGTGCTTAGTAATTGGTCACCAGCTGTCATTCTTGGCTTCTCCTACTACTGTCTCTTTGTTACAAGCCCTCAGCAATCCACAGAACCCTCTCTCCTTCCTTCCACCTGTCAGCTTCTCTGCTTCTAAGAACCATTTCTGTAACACCAATACTTAAGAAAGACATGCATTATGTGGTGTAATCAAACCTGATGCTTTCAGATCATCTACTTACATCTTCAACATGGATAAGATAAAGAAACAAAACAAATGCATCTAAACTTCTGGGCAATCCAGTTGATTTTTAAATGTAAGAATGGAATTCCAAACACAACACATTCAGCTATATGACAGAAAGTAAATCTATGGATATGGTATTTTGTGAAGGATCTTTTCAACAAAAGAAACGCTTACATAATTAAAATATATATATATACATTAGGAAAGATGAACTAACTACAACCCAAGTAGAGAAAGTATGAACAAGGCCTGCTGGACAGTTATACAACCTTGCACTCAGCAACTGTTCTCTTCAATCACATGGAACGTGTGCAAAAACTGCCCATATACTGGGCCATAAAACAAATTTCAAAGGACTGAAATTATGCCAAGTATATTGTCTGACTCCAAGGCAATTATACTAGAAAAAAATGACTACAAAAATCCCCATAAGGGCTGGGCACGGTAGCTGATGCCTGTAATCCCAACACTCTGGGAGGCCAAGATAGGCAGACCAGTTGAGGTCAGGGGTTCAATACCAGCCTGGCCAACATGACAAAACCCCATCTCTACTAAAAATACAATAAAATTAGCTGGGTGTGGGGGCATGCCCTGAAATCCCAGCTACTCAGGAGGCTAAGGCGGGAGAGTTGCTTGAACCCAGGAGGCGGAGGTTGCAGTGAGCGGAGCATCAGGCCACTTCACTCCAGCCTGGGCCACAGAGCGAGACCCGTCTTTTTTTTTTTTTTTTTTTTTAGACGGAGCCTCGAACTGTCGCCCAGGCTGGAGTGCAATGGCGTGATCTCGGCTCACCGCAACCTCAGCCTCCCGGGGTTCAAGCAATTCTCCCGGCTCAGCCTCCTGAGTAGATTACCTGGGATTACAGGTGCCTGCCACCACGCCCAGCTAATTTTTAGTAGAAACGGGGTTTCACTATGTTGGCCAGGCTGGTCTCGAACTCCTGGCCTCGTGATCCACAGGCCTCAGCCTCCCAAAGCGCTGGGATTATAGGTGTGAGCCACCGTGCCCAGCAGAGACCCTGTCTTAAAAAAGCCAGGCACTCCAGCCTGGGCAACAAGAGTGAAACTGTCTCAAAAAAGAAAAAAAAACATAATAGAAAAAGAAGAAAAGCCGAGAACTACTAAGCTAGGCAATTCCCAGATAAGTCTAATAAGGCAAAACAGCGGCAGGTTGGCCATGTGAGCACGGGAGGTGTGGGGAGCAGAAGGCAGCTGTTTGCAGCCACTGGGTTCCGCCGGGTGGGCTCACTGGGGTGGGCCCAAGGCCAGAGGGAGTCCTGGACGCGGGGAGCTGGAGGGTGAGGCGACCCGGGAGGGGAGACATCGCCAGGCAGGGGAGGGCGGCCGGGTAGGTGTGGTCCGGCTCACACCGCAGCCACCGCCACCGCCACAGGGAGAACGCGGAGAACATGTACTACTTCTCAGAGCTGGCCCTGACCCTCAACGAGCACGAGGAGGGCGTAGCGCCCACCGACAGCCGCCTGCGGCCCGACCAGCGGCTGATGGAGAAGGGCCGTTGGGACGAGGCCAATACCGAGAAGCAGCGGCTGGAGGAGAAGCAGCGCCTGTCGCGGCGCCGGCGGCTGGAGGCCTGCGGGCCGGGCAGCAGCTGCAGCTCGGAGGAAGGTGAGGCCGGGCGGGAAGGGCGCCCCGGAGGGGAGGAAAGGGGTGCCCGGGTGGGGGTCCCGTGGGGACGGATTCCGGGGGAGCAGGCCACCAGCCCACCCACCAGCCCACTGTGCCTGCCCAGCAGAGAAGGAGGCGGATGCCTACACGCCACTGTGGTTTGAGAAGAGGCTGGACCCGCTGACCGGGGAGATGGCTTGTGTGTACAAGGGCGGCTACTGGGAGGCCAAGGAGAAGCAAGACTGGCACATGTGCCCCAACATCTTCTGAGCGCCACCCTTGCAGCAAATACAGGCGCCTGCACAGCCTGGCCCACCTGTTCATTAATGCACTCAATTTAGTACTGAATGGTCTTTCTCCTAGCCCATTCCCAGCCCTTCCTATTTCCTTTCCTATTTTTTTTTCTCCCCACACTTTCTTGGGACTCCCACCTTGGAAGGAGGAAGGGCTGACCTGGGTTCTCTCCAGCCCCCAGGTGCGCCGGGTCACCCGTGCCCCTTCATTATGGACCTGGGCCCTACTGGAACCCCTGCCCCAGTTACCACAACTCAGGCCGGCTGGCCCGGGCCATGGGCTGCGCAAATCACCAGCCCCCAACCCAGGGAGGAACTGGCCCCTCCTAGGGAGCCTCTTCGACTTTTTTAGAAAAATGATCTCCATTTCTTTCCAGCCATGATGTTTAGTAAATATTTTTAGTACCGCACTTAGCAGACAGCTTTCCAAGTGTGCTTTCTTGCCACAAAAGTGTCCTCGCAAGAGCCCCTTATTTTTAAGACATCAGGAAGCCAGACCCCTTTGAGTTGGGAGAATTTTGTAGCTCAACATATCAAGTCCTCGATGGTATCTGAGCTGCCCACATCCCCACCTGCCAGGGCCCCACAGAGCCCAAAACAGAAGGGGGCTGCCCCAGCCCAGCAGAGCACAGAGAGTTTCTGGAGCTCCCACCCATAGATGCGGGAGGGGGTACTGATGGCAACCCCCATGTGGATTTGAGGGCAGCAGTCCCTGGCCTCACCCTAGCCAGCCTGGGTGGCTCCCTAGCCCCAAGAGGCCAGGAAGGGCTGGAAGGCAGGGCCTGCAGGTGCTCCCTGCCCTGAGACCCAGGCCCCAAATCAGCAATAATGAACAAACCCTTGGCCCAGCCTGGGCTGGTGACCCGGGCACCAGAGACCTTGCATCCCTCCTCATCCTAGGAGGCCCCTAGGGGTGCCCCATCTCAGTGCCCCCGAACTCTTTATTTGCCTAATTTATATATATATATGATATATAAATATATATAAAATAGCTATTTTGCTTAAATTTCTACAGTATGTAAAAGTGAAAAAATGATGAAGACGGGCACACCTGTCTGAGTTTGGCCGTCATGTCAGCTGTGCCCTTCCCTCTCCTCATGCACCCTTCTAGCGGCTTCTGCCAACCATGGGGGGCTGGACCACCATGGCCACTGACCCAGCCCCTCAGAATCCCACACTCCAATCCTTTCCATTTCAGTTTAGTCCTAAAAGTTCATCACAGGGTTTTTCTTTCTACTCCAGGACTGGTTTTGTTTTTATATATATATATATAAAAAAAAAAAAGTGAAAACACCAATGTGTGAAATGCCTTATGATGCCCACTGGAGAGGCGGGGTGGGGTGGGGCAGGATGGCCCCACTGGGGCTCCCACAGAGCTGTGGAATGTACCTCTCCCCAACACTGTTTTGTTAGCAAGCACCTTTTGACCAGTAATAAAAAACCTTGGCTTTGGAGTTTTCCACTGCCCTGTACCTCAGTCTCTCTGTGTCTGGGTGGAGGGGACTAACGTAGAAGGACAGGTGACAGCCTACAGGGTGGCATGGGGGTAGAGCATGGGGTGAAACAGCAGGGGGGTCAGGGGAAGAGAGGAGGTAGGAGACCCAGGAAACTGCCCAAAGGGCTGGGGACAGGGTCGCAGCTCTGCCAAAGGCTGCCCTGATGCTGTGGCCACAGGGCTGGCCTGGACCTAGCTCTGCTCTCTGGAAGGGCAGTGCTTTAGCCAGGTGGAGACCACCAGCAGCCCCCTCCCGTGTTTCAGTTCCTGGAGCTGTCTAGTGGGAGGCCTCCAGGGGGAAGGCCGGCCCTGGTGAGTTCCATATCACTTGACAGCAGCAGCCTGGGCTGCACTTCCAGGTGAGGGATAGGTAGAGCAGGACACCCCAGGGGCATCAGGGCCAGCGCTCTCACCATCTGCCTCCACACCCCAGCCCTGTGGGATCTGGGGCTGGCCCTGCACAGCTCCTTCCCTGGCTAGGCTTCCCTATCTGTGGGGAGGTGGCCGCTGGCGGGGGGTCCCGGCTGAGGAGTCGGTGGGGCAGGTCTCACTGGAATAGAGGTGAGGTGGAACCTCAGGATGCACCTGACCCAGAGGGCAAGGGAGGGGACAAAGGCCAGTCTACTGAGGCAAAGAGAGGGCTCTGAAGAGCTTGAATAGGAAGTGACATCAGGGCAATGTTTGAGAAAGACCACTCTGACCAGCAGGACACAAGATCAACCTACACTCAGTGGTCTCACACCAGCCATCACTGAGTAGAAAATGTAATAGAAAAAAAGATCTACAACACAGGCCATCTGACAAAAAGACACAAAACCTGTAAAAGACCTTTATGGACATGACAGGACTTGAGTTAAGAGGAAAAATACATCTTCATAGCTAGGTTCACATTCAGTTATGTTAGTCCCAAACCTACAAATTCAACATGATCCCTATCAAAATCCTACCAATATGGTTCAAAAGCTTGACAAGTTGATTGTGACATTTATATGAGAGAATAATTAAAAAAAAAAAAAAAAGGGCCAGGTGCAGTGGCTCACGCCTGTAATCCCAGCACTTTAGGAGGTCAAGGCGGACAGATCACTTGAGGCCAGGAGTTCGAGACCAGCCTGGCCAACATGGCAAAACCCCGTCTCTACTAAAAATACAAAAATTAGCTGGGTGTGGTGGTGGCCCTGGGATTACACCTGTAATCCCAGCTAGTTGGGAGGCTGAGGCAGATAATCACTTGAACCCGGGAGGCGGAGGCTGCAGTGAGCGAAGATCGCGCCACTGCACTCCAGCAAGAACTCGGGGACGATGAGGGGACTATGTAGATTTGACCTGCAGATGCCCAAACAAGCTGGAAGCCTCCTGGGGACACACAGCTTCCTTTTTCTCCACTGCGCTCTGATCACCATCTGGCTGCCATGCAGTGTATTTGTTGATGGTCTGCCCTCCCTACCCTAATGGACTGAGCTTCATGAGACTGTGAGCTTCATGGTCTTATACGTTGTAGCATCCCACTGCCTGGCACATAGTGCTCAATGAATAGCTGTTGAAAGAATCAACACCAGGCCAGGAAGACCAGCTAAAGCAAATGCTCAGTGGGACAACACCTGAGCAGTGGGGGGGGCGTGACTGCAGTACCAAGTTGGGAAGAGACTCAGAAATGGAACTGGTAAAGAGCTGAGCCCAGGGACCCAGGAAACTGCTGCCTCCCCCAAACTCTAGAGTCCAAATTGCTGCTCCTGACAGACTGTGGGGTAGGAGTCAGATTCTGTAAGTGGGGAAGAGAAGGCCTGAGGTTCCCTCATCTCCAGGGACATGGCTCAGCAGGAAGGGAGTTGGGAGGAGAGGACAACGGAGAGACACATTTCAAAGTGGAACACAGAATAGGACCAGAGACAAACTCAATGCTATTTAACTTATTGTTTTTATGAAGCTAGCCAGCATGCATAACTTCAGCAACAAAGCCTGATAAAGACAGTGTGAAAATAAAGGGAATATATAGTTCGGTCTCATGGAAGAAAAGAATTTTCATAAATCCAAACAAGAGAACAGCAAATAGAATCTAGCCACATAGAAAAGACTGAACCCCAAGTTGGTAAGCCCATGCCAAAATTAGGTTTACTGCAGAAATGCAAGAATGGCTCAATGTTGTGAAGCTTTCCATGGTAAATCATTCATTACATCAGCCAGTCGAAGGATTTCTTCTTCTGGCAATATGGTAAACTAGGTTCCCAGAAAATACTCCTTTGTGGAAAACTAGACAGGTTGGATAAAATTTTTTAAATGTTAAATGCATCCATCAACTGGAAACAATATGACGAATACTCAAGCCAAAAACTAAGTGGGTATGAAAACCTGGAGAGGTAAGAAAAGGTCTGAAATATTTTATGTTGCAATTATTTACAAAGCCCAATGAGCTTAACTGTAAGTTTTCACTGCCTCAAAAGAGCCTCCAAAGGTAGGGCATATAATAGGAGATTTGGGGCCCCCAAGGGCTATACCTTCAATGTAATAGTGAATCCAAAATAAAATACAAGAAAAATCACTTGTCTTAAAGGTTGGTCCTGAGCAGAGAAAAACAAAATCCCCCTAAGAATTTGTAATCAGGAGTGGACCCTCAGTTAGTTTTGCAGCCCAAATACACACTACCTGAATGGCTCAATGAAACCTCTGACAGAGAAAGTAACATGGTCTCAAGTTGGCAATGTTCCCAGTCACCTGGGGGAAGCAAACAAGTCCTCTCTGGAAGATATCCCCTTCATTCTAGGCCTTAGAGAACCTCAGATATGAAACTGCAGGGAAAATGAGCAGCTCACAGTATAAAATCTCCAAACACACAAGGAAACAAGCACCCATGAGCAAGGGCAACCAGAAATAACAGATAGCAGAATCAGACAGAAAACTCTTCCACACAGTGAAATTATCAGATACAGAAGAGAAAATAAGCATGTTTAATATATTTCTAGAAATAGAAAGGCAGCTTGAAAATAAGTGAAGAGTAAATATTCAAACATACTAAACAAATTTCAAGAAAATGTTTTAAAATCACTAAAAATAATTCAGTGAATAGTTTTACAACAGATTACACAGCTGAAGAGAGTATTAGTGAAGCAGAAGTGAGATCTGAAGAAATCTGGAATACAACACAGAGACACAAAGAAGTGAAAAATATCAAAGGGAAGTTAAGACATGAAAGATGATCCCACATATGTCTGATCTATTTCAGAAGGAGAAAAGAATTTTTTATGGAACAGAAGCAATCTTGGAAGAGTTATGGCTAAAAGTTTTTCAAGAAATCATGGAAAACACCAATACACAAAGTTAAGCTCAACAAATCCTAATTATGGTAAATAAAAAGATATCCACAGCTAAATACAATATAGTAAAACTGCAAGATTACTAAGACAACAAAATCTTACAAGCAGATTTTTTTAAATTACCTTCAAAGAGCATAAATTAGGCTGGGTGCAGTGGCTCACACCTGTCTTACCAGCACTTTGGGAGGCTGAGGCAGAAGGATCGCTTGAGACCAGCAGCTGGAGGCCATCATGGGAAAACAGAAGACCCCATCTCTACAAAAAAATAAAAATAAAATTAGGCAAAGTGGTATGTGTCTGTAGTCCTAGCTTCCCAGGAGACTGAGGCTGGAGGATTGCTTGAGCCCAAGAATTTGAGGCTGCAGTGAGCTAGGATCACATCACTGCACTCCAGCCCAAACAAGAGAGTGAGATCCTGAAAATTCATCTCCAAAGGAAGGCCAATTAGACCGAGAACAGATTAGACTGAGAGCCTCCAAAGGAAGTCAGAAGACAATGAAGTATTACCTCCAAAATAGAGAAGAAAATGTTAGTATTCTCCTCAGTCAAAATATCTTTTCCACAGGTCACGTGTGGTGGTTTATGCCTATGATCCCAACACTTGGGGAGGCCAAGGTGGAACGATCACTTGAGGTCAGGAATTTGAGACCAGCCTGGGCAATATAGCAAGACTCCATCTCTACAAAAATAAAATAATTAACCAGGCATGGTGGCGTGTGCCTGTAGTCCCAGCTACTTGGGAGGCTGAGGAGGGAGGATAGATAACTTGAGCCTAGAAGTTCAAGACTGCAGTGAGCTACACAATCATCCTGTCTCTGACTGTCTCTGTCTCTGTCTCTGTCTGTCTCTCTCTCTCTATATATATATATGTGTGTGTGTGTGTGTGTGTGTGTGTGTGTGTGTATAACTAAATTTTATTTAGCATATTAAACAGTATATTAAAATTTTTAAAAATATATATATAGTGTCATGTGGAGTTAGACTATGATGAGTTAAGATTATGTAAAACTTATCAGGTAATCATTGAAGGAATAGCAATACTAAATTATTTCCAAAGCAGTAGAAGAAACACATTGAATGCAGGGGGGGAAAAGCTCAGTAAATCTAAAGAAGGCAAGAGAGGAGAGGAAAAAAGAATGTAGAATAAAAATCACAAATAAGAGAATACAAATACATCAGTAATACATCAGTAATTACATAAAATTTAAGTAATCTAAATGCTTCAAGGAAAAAAATATGGACTAAAAATAAAATCTAGCTATATGCTATTTACAAGAATACACCTAAAACATAAATATATAAACTAAACAGACTCTAGGGCAAAAAATATTACTAGATGTCAACTACTAGAATTTTTAAGGTTATTTTGTAGTGATAGAAGGTAAAACTCATAAATTTCTAAAACTCTTATGCACCTAATAACATCTCAAAATGTATAAAGTAAAATGGATAAAGAGAAGGATAAATCCACTATCATAATGGAAGATTGTAATGTATTTCTCCCAGTAATGACAGCTCAGACAACAAATTATGTTAATTACTATATAATTAACAAACTTGATGTCATGGACACATACAGGGAATTAAATGTGACTGCAGAATACATATTTTTGAAATGCACATGGAACTTTTATGAACATTAACCACATATTTAATCCAGTCATAAGGCCTCAGCAAATTTCAAAGGACCACATTCTCAGACTGCAATGAAGACAGTACAAAATCAATGACAAAAATAAAACTGGGAGAAAAAAACAGACTAGAACATTAAGAAATATATTTTGAAATAACTCATAGGTCAATGAAGAAAACAATAGAAATCAGAAAATACAGTTAAACAAAAAAACTATATATTAAAACATACAGAATACAGGTAAAGCAGTACCTTGAGGAAAATTTACAACATTTAAGGCTCATGTAAAAGACTAAAAAATTTTTAAACATCCAATTTGAGTAAGAAAATGAACATTAGAATAAAGTCAAGAAAAGGACAAGAATGGGCTGGGTGAGGTGGCTCACGCCTGTAATCCCAGCACTTTGGGAGGCCGAGGCGGGCGGATCACGAGGTCAGGAGATTGAGACCATCCTTGCAAACACGATGAAACCCTGTCTCTACTAAAAAATATACAAAAAATTAGCCGGGCGTGTTGGTGGGTGCCTGTAGTCCCAGCTACTCGGGAGGCTGAGGCAGGAGAATGGCGTGAACCCAGGAGGCGGAGCTTGCAGTGAGCCGAGATCGCGACTCTGCACTCCAGCCTGGGCGACAGAGCGAGACTCTGTCTCAAAAAAAAAAAAGAAAAAGAAAAAAGAAAGAAAAGGACAAGAATGAAAATAAAGATCAGGTATTCATTAAATAGGGAAATAATAAAAAGAACGAAGAAAGCTGAGGTTAGGCCGGGTGCAGTGGCTCATGCCTGTAATCCCAGCACTTTGGGAGGCCGAGGCGGGTGGATCATGAGGTCAGGAGATCGAGACCATCCTGGCTAACACGGTGAAACCCCTCTCTACTAAAAATACAAAAACAAAATTAGCCGGGTGTCGTGGAGGGCACCTGTAGTCCCAGCTACTCAGGAGGCTGAGGCGGGAGAATGGCATGCACCCAGGAGGCAGAGTTTAAAGTGAGCCGAGATTGCACCACTGCACTCCAGCCTGGGCAACAGAGCGAGACTCCGTCTCGAAAAAACAACAAAAAAAAGAAAATCGCTTGAACCTGGGAGGCAGAGGTTGCTGTGAACCAAGATTGTGCCACTGCACTCCAGCCTGGGCAACAAGAGTGAAACTCTACCTCAAAAAAAAAAAAAGAAAGGGGACATAAATACAGACACCAGAGACATTTTAAAGAAAGAATATATTATTAGAACTTGCCCTGTGGAGACACCTAAAAAATAAATTAGGAATATTATGAACAACTTGGACAATAAATATTATGAACAACTTGGACAATAAATTTGAAAACAGATAAAATGGATTAGTTCCTACAAAAATATAACTTGGACTCAGTGGCTCATGCCTGGGATCCCAACACTCTGGGAGGCCGAGTCGGGCTGATTGCTTTGAAGCCAGGTGTTTGAGACCAGGCCGGGCAACATGATAAAACCCCATCTCTACAAAAAATATGCACACACAAAAATTTAGCTAGGCATAGTGGTGCATGCCTGTAGTCCCAGCCACTCAGGAGGCTGAGGTGGGAGGATGGCTTGAGCTCAGGAGGTGGAGGTTGCAGTGAGCCTAGATGATGCCACTGTACTCCAGCCTGAGCAACAGAGTGAGACTGTCTCCAAAAAAAAAAAAAAAAGACTTATAACCATTTCTTTTTAAAAATCAGTTAAAAGTAGTCCTAACAGGCCGGGTGCAGTGGCTCATGCCTGTAATACCCCCACTTTGGGAGGCTGAGGCGGGCGGATCATGAGGTCAAGAGATCGAGACTATCCTCGCCAACATGGTGAAACCCCGCCTCTACTAAAAATGCAAAAATTAGCTGGGTGTGGTGTCGTGCGCCTGTAGTCTCAGCTACTCAGGAGGCTGAGGCAGGAGAATCACTTGAACCCGGGAGGTGGAGGGTGCAGTGAGCCGAGATCACTGCACTCCAGCCTAGTGACAGAGCGAGACTCCGTCTCAAAAACAGTCCTAATATATACACACAAAACTCTACACAAATGACCAAGGAATAATTCCAATCTTACAGAAACTTTCCAAGAGTAGAGGGAAAGAGAGAATACTCCCAAACTGATTTCTTCAAGCTAACATAACCTGCTCACAAAAACCTGACAAACAGTATGAGAATAGACAATTACAAACTAATGTCACTTGTAATGGTACAATTCAAAATAAAATATTAATAAATCTAACAATATAGAAAATCACTATTATTCCAAAAATGCAAGGTTAGTTTATGCTGAGAAAAACTAAACCATGTAATTCACCACATTAACAAATTAAAGGAGAATGCTACATAGTTATGCTAATATGAAGAAAACGCTTTAGATAAAATTCAGCATGCATCCATGATATTTAAAAGGAAAAAAAGACTGGGCACAGTGGCTCACACCTGTAATGCTAGCACTTTGGGAGGCCCAGGTGGGTGGATCACCTGAGGTCAGGAGTCAAGACCAGCCTGACCAACATGGTGAAACCCCATCTCTAGTAAAAACACAAAAATTAGCTGGGCATGGTAGTGGGCACCTGTAATCCCAGCTCCTCAAGAGGCTGCAGCAGGAGAATCACTTGAATCTGGGAGGTGGAGGCTGCAGTGAGCCAAGATGGCACCACTGCACTCCAGCCTGGGCAACAGAGCAAGACTCTGTCTCAAAAAATATATAAATAAATAAATAAAATAAAGAGTGTAGCAATAGGAATAGAAGAAAATTTCCATAATCTGATATCTACACACACACACGCACTTTTCTTGCGAGACAGGGCACAAAAAGAGATGCCCACTTTCCCCCTTTATATTCAACACTGTACTCAGAGCCAATGCAATAAGGCAAGAAAAATATTTATATAAAGTATGAGAACTGGTAAAATTATCACTGTTCACTGATGATATGACCTAAAAAATCCAAAAGAATTGTGTAGATAACAGTCAATTGATATATAAAAATCAATTACATTTTTATATACTAGCAACAAACTGTCAGAGAATGTAACTTAAAGTTGTCATTCATCTATAATAGCATTACAAATCATCAAGTTCCAAAGATATATCTAACAAAAGACATATGAGACCTCTAAAGGGAAAACTGTAATACTTTTTTTGAGAGACACTAAAGAAAGATCTAGATTGAGAATTATACCATATTCATGGTTGGGAAGACTTATAAAGGTATCAATTCTTCTCAGTTAAGGATGGATACCATCAATTCCAATGGAACCCCTACAGGTTTTCTCATGGAGCTTGATGATTCTAAAATGTGCACGAAAATGCTAACACCTAACAGTAGTCAAGACACTATTGAAGTAGAAATGTAGCTGGGCGCGGTGGCTCATGCCTGTAATTCCAGCACTTTGGGAGGCCAAGGCAGGTGGATAGCCTGAGGTCAGGAGTTCGAGACCAGTCTGGCCAACATGGTGAAACCCCATCTCTATTAAAAATACAAAAAAATTAGCCAGGTGTGGTGGTGCGCACCTGTAATCCCAGCTACTCAGGAGGCTGAGGCAGGGGAATCCCTTGAACCAGGGAAGTGGAGGTTGTAGTGAGCTGAGATCATGCCACTGCACTCCAGCCTGGGCGACAGAGTAAGACTCAGTCTCAAAAAAAAAAGAAAAGTAGGAGGACTGCCTCAACTAGATATCAAAATAATGTAAAACTATAAATAAATTAGTATTGGCATAGAGAAAGAGACAGTAGACAAATATAACTAAATTAAAAGTTCAGAAACAGATTAATACATAAATGAACATTTGATATATAACAGAGGTAGCACTGTAGGTCAATAGTGAAAGAAAAGACTACTCAATGAAGGGTGGTGAGGCAACCAGGTATATGTATGGAAAGAAGGAGAGAAGAAGAAGGGAGGGAATGAAGAAGGAAAAGAGGAGGGAAGGAGGAAAACTGGAGCTCTACCTCATACCATACACGAAAGTCAATTCCAGGCAAATTAAAGATCTAGGCCAAGCAAGGTGGCTCATACCTATAATCCCAGCACTTTGGGAGACTAAGATGGGCAGATCACTTTAGGCCAGGGGTTCGAGACCAGCCTGGCCAATATGGCAAAACCCTATCTCTATTAAAAATACAAAAAATTAGCTGGGTGTGGTGGCACATGCGTGTAATTCCAGCTACTCAGGAGGCTGAGGCAGGAGAATCACTTGAACTCAGGAGGCAGAGGTTGCAGTGAGCCAAGATCATGCCACTGTACTCCAGCCTGGGCAACAGAATGAGACTGTGTCTCAAAAAATAATAATAATAATAATAATAATAATTTTTTAAAAAAAATCTACATAGATGGTCCTCAACTTACAATAAGGTTATGTTCCAATAAACCCATCATAAGTCAAAAATATCATAAGTTAAAAATGCATTTAATACTCCTACAGGACATCATAGCTTAGCCTAGCCTACATTAAATGAGCTCAGAACACTTACCTTAGCCTACAGTTGAGCAAAATCATCTAACGCATAGCCTGTTTTTATAATAGTGTTGAATATCTCATGTCATTTATTGAACACTGTACACTACAGAGTATCAAACGTTTACCCTTGTGGCTGACAGCTGCAGCTCACTGCCACTGCCCGGCATCACAATATCTTACAGAATATTGCTAGCCTGGAGAAAGATGAAAATTCAAAATTCAAAGTGCAGATTCTACTGAATGGGTATTGCTTTCACAACATCATAAAGTCAAAACAATCCTTAGTCAAACCATCATTAAGGTAGGGACCATCTGTATATGAAAGACAAAACTATAAAGGCTTTAGAAGATAATACAAAATATCTCCATGACCTCAGGGTAGAGAAGTATTTCTTATTTTTGTTTTGTTTTTTTGAGATGGAGTTTCGCTCCTGTCTCCCAGGCTGGGGTGCAATGGTGCAATCTTGGCTCACTGCAACCTCTGCTTCCCGGGTTCAAGCAATTCTTCTGCCTCAACCTCCTGAGTAGCTGGATTACCGGCACCCACCATCACGCCCCAGCTAATTTTTGTATTTTTAGTAGGGATGGGGTTTCACTGTGTTGGCCAGGCTGGTCTCAAACTCCTGAACTCAGGTGATCCGCCCACCTCGGCCTCCCAAAGTGCTGGGATTACAGGCGTGAGCCATTGCGCCCAGCCAAGAAGTATTTCTTAAACAAGTTACAATAAAATTATAAATAAAGGACTGATAAATTATTATTCTACATTTTTAATTAAGGATTCCTAGTCCTCAAAAAGACTCTGTAAAAAGAGAATAAAAAAGAAGGCATACCAAAGAATAGGAGAAAAAAATCTGCAACACAGATAACTTATAAAGAACTTGTCTCCAGAATATACAAAATTCAAATAAGAAAAAGATAAAATAGAAAAATGCGCCCAAATCTTGAGCAAACACTTCATCACGGAAAGCTAAATGGTCAATAAGGCCAGGCACAATGGCTCACGCCTGTAATCCCAGCACTTTGGGAGGCTGAGGCGAGTGGATCGCTTGTGTCCAGGAATTCAAGACCAGCCAGGGTGACATAGCGAAACCCTGTCTCTACGAAAAATACAAAAATTAGCCAGGCATTGTGGCACATGCCTGTAGTCCTAACTACTTGGGAGGCTGAGGCAGGAGGACTCCTTGAGCCCAGGAGGTGGAGGTTGCAGCGTGCTGCGATTGTGCCACTGCACTCTAGCCTGGGCGACAGAGCAAGACCCTGTCTCAAAAATAAATAAAAATAAATAAAATAAATAAATGGTCAATAAACATAAGAAAAGGTGCTCAACCACATTTTGGAAATCAGAAAAACGTAAATTAAACCACACTGAGATACCACTATACCCTCATCAGACTGGCAAAACATTTCAAGTCTAGCAATATCAAGCACAAGCAACAAAGTAGAGAAACAAAGCACTTATCCAGTGCCAATGGGTGTGAAAATTAACACAACCGATTCTGGCATTACCTAGTAAAGTGGAAATGGGCATGAACTATGACTCTGCAATTCTACTCCAAGGATTATATCCTAGGGCAGGGGTCCCCAACCCTCAGGCCACAGACCAGTACCAGTCCATGGCCTGTTAGGAACCAGACCCACAGCAGGTGAGCTGCAGGCAAGCAGGCAAAGCTTCATCTATATTTACAGCCGCTACCCATTACCCATTACTGCCTGAGCTCTGCCTCCAGTCAGATCAGCGGCGGCATTAGATTCTCATAGGAGCAAGAACCCCATGTAAACTGCGCATGCGAGGGATCTAGGTTGCATGTTCCTGATGAGAATCGAATGCCTGATGATCTGTCACTGTCTCCCATCACCCACAGATGAGACCATCTAGCTCCAGGAAAACAAGCTCGGGCTCCCACTGATTCTACATTATGGTGAGTTGTATAATTATTTCATTATATATTACAATGTAATAATAACAGAAATAAAGTGCATAATAAATGTAATGTGTTTCAATCATCTCAAAAACTATCCCCCACCCCAGTCCATGGAGAAACTGTCTTCCATGAAACCAGTCCCTGGTACCAAAAATGTTGGGAACAGCTGTCCCAGGGAGAAAGTCCTGCACACATGCAACAGGAGACATAAACAATGCACAGTTGCCAGTCTCAGAGGAATGCATTTCAAATTGTATTATGTTCAACCGCGGGTGTAATTCATTCGTTTTCATTACTGTCTAGTATTCGGCAGTGATGTGGCAACCCAAATAACAAAGAGGCTCCCTAAAAGAAAAGACATATATGCATAAATTTGCAATGCTTTGTTCCTAAATAAGTATCTTTTCTTTTGAGAGCCTCTCTTTATTGTTATTTAGGTTAACATCCAGAATACTATACAGTAGTGAAAATGAATAAATTATAGTTACATCCAACAATATGGATGATTTTCTGGAACACAATGTTGAAAATAAAAAAAAGAAAACCACAAAACAATAAAACGTTATGTCCATCTAAGTTCAAAAACAAAGCAAAATAAAACACTTAGGGCAAAATAAAACACTTAGGGCAAAATAAAACAGGAATACACAGAGCTCATAAAAATATAATGAAGAGTAAAGAAACACAATTATAAAATGAAATACTAAGAGTAATAAACGCAATTCAGGATGATGGTGACCTCTGAGCAGAGAGACAAGGGGTCCAGGAAGGACACACAGGGATTTATAAAATAACAAGCCAGGTGATGGGTGTTTGATGTATATTTTTTCTGCTTTACAATTTTTTTTTTAAAGACAGTTTCTCACTCTGTCACCCAGGCTAGAGTACAGTGGCACGATCATAGCTCATTGCAGCCTCCACCTCCCGGGCTCAAGCGATTCTCCCACCTCAGCCTCAGCACAAACCCAGCTAATTTTTGTATTTAATGTGGAGATGGCGTCTTGCTATGTTGCCCAGGCTGGTCTCCAACTCCTGGGCTCAAGCAATCTGTCCACCTTGGCCTCCCAAAGTGCTGGAATTACAGGCGTGAGCCACCGCGCCAGGCCTCCTTTACAAATATTTTATACAGTATTCTTTCATAGCTACTCAATGTCTAATTGAAAATAAAAACAGCAGCATAAAGGAGAAAACTCTATATTTTTTTTATAGAAGGTGTAAAGGCATTTGACAAAATTCAGCCAGTTTCCAGGGGGCACAGCCCACATTTCATTCTGCGTGACTGCTGCCCCCTGGCGCCCAACTCAGGCAGGACTGGCAACTACCGGTGAGTCCCAGCAGCCGCAAGACAAACTAAAGGAAACCCCAACATTTTAAAAGCCACTTGCCAAAACTCTCACTGCTCAACTCTCACAAGCGGATTTCCACCCATATCAGAAACAAGCCCGGGATCATTATTCAACATTGTTTCAGAGGTTCTAACTAAAGAAAACTGACAAAATAAATTGGTATACTGGCAAATTTGTATCTATAAAAAACAGGCTTATTAAAACTACCAGAATTCCTAAGACAGAAAGTGAATTATATTAAATCATTAGCTTTTCTCCATATTAATAATCAGTGAGCAATACAGATGAAAAAAAGTATTCCATCACAATAGACAAAAACCATAAAACACTTAGGAATAATTTTAACCAGAAAGTTATAGAACCCGTATAAAGAATTTATAAAATCTTATTGGAGGACCTAAAAGAAGTCTTGAGTAAATGGAAAGCCATTTTTTATCCTCTGGGGGAAGATTAATATCACAAAAATGTCAATGCTCCCAAAACTTCCATTTAAATTTAATGCAATTATAATTTAAATCCCAATGGAACACTTTCTTTTAGGCAGGGATGGGAAAGAACTGGATAATGCGATTAAATATTTCATGTGAGAGAATACATTCTAAGACTGGAAAAGCATTTTTTAACAAGTGAGGGAGACTGATCTATTTAGATGCTGATGACGCCCAAAATTATAGTTTCAGCCAGAACCTCACCCCTCACATCAGACTCACTTGTGCAACTGACCACAGATGTCTCCACTGGCGTCTAAGCGGGATCTCAAACTCAACAGGTCCACACCTGTTGGCTCATTTAATAAGAGGCTTATTTAATAAGTGGGGCTGGAATAAGTTAATTTCCACCTGGGGGCGGGGGACGCTTGACTCTTGCCTTACAGCTGATACTAAATATATTCCATAAAGACTATAGGTTGTCTAGTAAAAAATAAATAAATAAAAAATAAACATTGCAACAAAATGTAAGAGAATAT
Organism: Pongo abelii; assembly: GCF_028885655.2. NCBI lineage: Eukaryota > Metazoa > Chordata > Mammalia > Primates > Hominidae > Pongo > Pongo abelii. The sequence continues at coordinate 37,362,914 of NC_085929.1, forward strand.
CGGGGGAAGGGGAGAAGAGAGAAGGGGATTGATTTCCCTAAGCATGATAGGAATCCCCAAAACTTTAAAACATTTACCTTCCAACAAACACCATAAACCAAGCCAAGGACAAACGCATAGAAAATGGACTAATGTTAATTTAAGTCCAAGAGGCTTCAGGCGCTCGGTCTCGGGTCAAAAGGCAGGCACACAGGCTGGCTTTTCCCGGCAAAAGGAAAAACACGCAGCTTCATTTCCAAGTGTTCTTCCTTTCAGAGATAAAAGCGCCGACCCTAAGGACATCTGTCCAACGAATGTTTTCCCTAATGACCCCCCAAACGTTGGAAAACAACCGGGGGGGAAAAGATTTCATCTGCACTTTGACTTGATTAATGCGCAGCAGCTTGCAGGAAAAAAAAAATCCTCGCTTCTCTGTTTCGGGTATGAGTGGGCCATTGCTCTCCCTGTAATTCCAGCTACTAGAGAGGCTGAGGCAGGAGAATCGCTTGAACCCTGGAGGCGGAGGTTGCAGTGAGGCGAGATGGCGCCAGTGCACTCCAGCCTGGGCGACAGAGCGAAACTGTCTCAAAAAAAAAAAAAAAAAAAAAGTAGGGGATTAGAGCTGGCCACGGCTTCCCCAGAAACCTGCAGTTACTGGAGTAGGAAGGGGCCTCGGAGAATCCCTGGAAGCATCTACCTAAAAGACGCGAGGAAACCCCCAAAGGCCACAGGCACCTGCACCAAATCCTGAGTGCCACAGCAAGCTCGCGAGGCTTCCAAAGCGCATGCGCAGGTCACGGTGCACGTGCGGAGCGCCAGCAAAACCGCGCAGGCGTCGTGTCGCTTCCGCCTCGAGCGTGTGGCGGGATTGGGGAAGCCCTCCACAGTTCATAACCGTTGGCTGGTTATGAACCGTTCATAACGGGCGTTAATAACCACGCCCTGTTAGACTGAGCATGGTCCACCCGCGAATCCTCTACAGAGATGGCTAAGCGCTGGGGTCCTGGCTGCGTCCTCTAGGCCAGGTGAGAATTTACAACCCACCCTCGACCACGTGTTGTGCTGTGGCCGCTGATAATTAAGCATGAGGAACTCAAAAACTCTGAACCTTTTGACAAACGGGTTCTCCCCTGCCCACCGTGGTGCTCCAAACCCAGCAGGACAGATTGGTTTACATGATGGGGCATTGGGGAGGACCCAGAGCTTTCAATAAGGGAAGAAATGATGTGGGGAGGGACAGTAAATCGAAGTAGGGGATTAGGCCGGGCGCTGTGGCTCATGTCTGTAATCCCAGCCCTTTGGGAGGCTGAGGCAGATGGATCTCTTGAGACTGGGAGTTCTAGACCAGCCTGGCCAACATGGCGAAACCCCGTCTCTACTAAAAATACGAAAATTAGCCGGGCGTGGTGGCGCGTGCCTGTAATTCCAGCTACTAGAGAGGCTGAGGCAGGAGAATCGCTTGAACCCTGGAGGCGGAGGTTGCAATGAGGCAAGATGGCGCCACTGCACTCCAGCCTGGGCTACAGAGCGAGACTGTCTCAAAAAAAAAAAAAAAAAAAAAAAAAGTAGGGGATTAGAGCTGGCCACAGCTTCCCTACTAACCTGCAGTTACTGGAGCAGGAAGGTGCCTCGGAGAATCTGGAAGCATCTCAACAGAATCCAGAGGGGACAAGAAAAAAGGAGGGATACATCTGTCGCATCTTTCCCTTCTCATTGATCCAAGTTTGCCCTAGTGGTGTGAGCCCCCCTTATCTTCCAGGCCTTGGTGGGCAGCTGCTGACATGTCCAGAACCCTAGGAAGTGTTGAAGGCACCTGCGGTTCAGGCCCCATGGAAGCCCAGACCTCCTTCACCCTTTGGGTACACTGAAACTGGCCAAATGTTTAGGCCATGAGGATGGCTGCTGAGTAAGCCCATTACCCCCACATTGGACACAAGTAAGCAGGTGAAGGCCTACAGGTAGCAGGTAGGGGCCAGTGAATCCTGGAAGCAAAGATTTGGGGGTCAAGAACAGCAGGGAGCTCTGGGCCCCCATCCCAGCTTCAACCAGAGCAGCTCCAGGACTGCTGGCTTTCCACATGGGCTTCTAGATAAATTTTAGGTATTCCTGAGGCTGAATAAGCTGGAAAGCCTCTGCCATCACCCAACTCTGTTATTTTAGAGGAGGAACGGGAGCCAAAATGGGCAGTGACTTGTCTGAGGCCTTGTCAGCTTGAAGGAAATGTCTGCTGAACCCAACAGTGGCCCTGGTAAGGCCTGGTGCATTGCAAGTTACCGGATGAAAATGGTGACTGGCCAGGTGCAGTGGCTCATGCCTGTAATCCCAGCACCGGGAGGCCAAGGCGGGCGAATCACTTGAGATCAGGAGTTTGAGACTAGCCTGGCCAACATGGTGAAACCCTGTCTTTACCAGAAAATACAAAAATTAGCTGGGCATGGTGGCACGCACCTGTAGTTCCAGCTACTCGGGAGGCTGAGGGGGGAGAATCGCTTGAACCCAGGAGGTGAAGGTTGCAATGAGCCGAGATTGTGCCACTGCACTCCAGCCTGGGTGACAGAGCAAGAGTCCGTCACAAAACAAACAAACAAACACAAACAGAACAACCCCAAATGTCCATAAGTAGGAGACAATATATCCAACACATGAAATGCTCTGTGGTTCATGAGAATAAAGAAGACCCATATGGGTTATTCTGAAGCAGGTTCCACTACACTAAGCTACACTTAGTTTAACAGGCAGAAATGAAGAGAGTGGAAGTGTGTGCACTTAGGAGGGATACTCTCCAGGGAGCATTCAGGGATTGGGTGGGAGAAGGGAGCCTTGCTTTTCATAGTCCAGCCTTTTAGACGGTTTTAATGTTTACCATGTGCATATGTCACTTAAAAACCAAACACCCTAGGTGAAGCATGGTGGCTCACACTGTAATCCCAGCAGTTTGGGAGGCCGAGGCAGGTGGATCACTTGAGCTCAGGAGTTTGAGACCATCCTAAGCAACACGACGAAGCTCTACCAAAAATACAAAAAAAAATCGCGAGGTGTGATGGTGTGTGCCTGTGGTTCCAGCTACTTGGGAGGCTAAGGTGGGAGATCACTTGAGCCTGGAAGGCAGATGTTATCAGTGAGCCAAGATCGTGCCACTGCACTCCAGTCTAGGTGACCAGGGCAAGACCCCCATCTCAAACAAAACACCCTAGAGTCCCCACCCCTCTCGTTCTTTAAACACCAGCATTGCTGCCCTTCACTTTCTTGCAGCCTGTGCAAAGGACCTTCTCACCACAGATCAGTCAGACCATCTTCCTCCTTCCAAGTCATCAAAGAGTTCCAAGCTGGTCACCTGTCCCTTGATGTTCCCAGGAAACCAGGAAAGAGGACCCCTGCATTTTATCTTCCCATCCAGAGTGGCAGGATCTCTGCCTGGGAAACAGGCTGCATTCAGCACAGCTGTGGTAGCATTAACAAGGCAAAGTGGGCACATCTAGAAGTTGAAGCTAAAACATTCAAGAACTCCAGTCTGTTTCTGTGGATGTTAAGGGGGTGAAGATAAAACAATGGAGGTGATGAGGAGGAATAACGAAGACAGTTTAAAGCCACAGTGGTACAAAGAATGAGGAGAAGGAAGGTGCTGGATTTTACTAAGAAAACAGACTGAGTTCAGGAGTCTCACCAGTAGAAGTTTATAGTATTGCATTTCGATTACATGTGTGTGAATTTTAAAAATTGATTACCCTCCAGTAAAAATGTGGAACCAACTTGCATTTGGATTAAAACATTAGGTTTGGGGACAAAAGTGGACCCCATGCTGCCTGAGATGAAGAGAGAGAGCAGGATGGCAGAGGAATCACCAGCTCAAGAAACCCCAAGACTTGGACAGTCTTCCAGCAGAAGAGGCCAGGGTCTCTCAGTGTACTACTCCAAACAGACCTCTCCCAGAGATGTAGTCTGGGAAGGCCCAAAACCCACCAGACAGGCACATCCAGTGGGGAAAAGACTTCCCATTCCAGTGTGGCCTGCATCCCTCACCTCTGCTTCCCAGTCTTCTGCTGACCTCAGAGCAGCAGGGTGGCCATTGCTGATGTGGGTTAGGGAGATGCCAGAAACACACCCAGGTTTGAACCACAGGTTAGTGGTACAAAGTCACAGTCCTTGTGCCTTCAGAAAACCCAGAGGCCCCAAATACGAGTGGGAAGAGAGTTGGGAAAAACTGAACCAGATTCTTCCAATGGCCATTAAAGAGAAAATTCAGCAACGCTTGCCTTTGTCTTTGACCCTGAGAAGTTAAGGGACACAGATTGTGGCGCTGTGATGGAACATGGAGGGAAGGTATGGTGTGCTTCCTGCAGAGATGCCTCTGGAGTCCCTGTGGCCACGGAATCTCACTGGCCCCCTCCTCAGGCACCTTGATGGGGCTCAGTGGGGCCAGGCCGAAGGGTGGAAGTAGAAAAGCATCAACAGGCTGTCCAGATCAACTGGCACCATCCAAGGCCCTGCTGCACCCACACATGGAGGTCACCAGCTCAGCCCCAGGGGTTCTTTCACGCACAAGCTCCTTCCCTAAGGAGTCCTGTGGGGTTCCACACCCAGTGTGCTGCCCAAGTCAGAGATTCACCACAGATCTGTCTCCCCCTCAACCTGGACTCAAGTTACTGCGGTGAGAAACCTCACTGTCCATGGTTAACTGAAGAAATCCCTCCTTCAGAAAGAACTTGAGTAGTAGATGAGGTGGTTAGACAGGATCTTTTTCCCCCAGGCTGTTTGGACGCCACAGCCAGGACCAACTCTGACAGCTGCGAGAGAGCGAGCCCCTCCAATGTGGAACCTCCTATACAGCCCCCCTTTTGGGTCCCTGGATATGAGCCCCCAGCAGGACCACCACTCTGGGGGGAAGTCTCCCTCCCATCCCTCAGATCCCCACATTGTTCCTCCTCTAGGAGAAAAGTCAGCCCTGCCCCTGGAGCTTCTCCAAGATGGCACTGGACTCGCTGTTATCTTGAGGAGCCAGGAGCTGAAGTGGCTCCGGCTTAGCAACCCAGTGGGGCCAAAGTGGAAAGGTTCTCTGTCCTTTGCAGTCACCAAAAAAAAAAAAAAAAAAAAAAGTATGGTCTCACAGGCACAGCATCTTCTTTTAAAAAATAAATATTTATAAACTTAAGGAGGAAGATTCAAAGAATCAGGGTATCTTTCCCTCCAAAAACACAAATGTCCCATGTAAGTCAAACCAAGGTGCGACCACCAACCCATGAATGAAGCCCCCTCCCCCTGCAGCTACAGGGTTGAGGGGCAGGTGGGCAGGGGAGCTGCTCTCTCTCCCGCCTTCAGTCCCCCTTGGTGATGAGGTCCTCAATGTAGGCGTCCAGCTCATCATCTGTGTTGATGTCTATGTCCTGGAATAGAGCAGGGCAGGGGTCAACTGGGGGCCAGAAAGTGATTGGGGGGCTCACCTTTCCACCCTTCTCTCAGCTCCTGGGACAGAGCCCAGAGTCCTCTCCCTGACCTCCCACCCCGCCCTGGATGTCAGGCTTCTGTCCTGTCTTAATCACTCTCCCCTCCCTCATCTACTGTGCACAGATGATGCCCAGATTTCCTATGCCCACCCTGCCTCTACCCCATGTTCCCAATTGTCTTAGATGTATGTTTCCCTCAGATACTACAAATGTGCCCACTTCTCTCCCTTCTCTGTCACTGCCCAAGGTCCAGGCCACCACTGTCTCAGACAACTGTGGGAGCCTCCTCACAGGAGGCTCTGGTTCTAACTTTGACCCCTCCAGGCCTCCTCCAACCAAGCAGGTAAATGTCTGAGACTGAAAACTGCATCATGTCACACCCCTCCAGTGATCTCCACTGTTCTTGGGATGAAATCCCACAACTTTCAAGCCCTGCCTCTGCCCCTACTGCCCCCAAGTCCCTGCTCAGGCCTCAAGTCCTGCTCTTCTTCCTTCTGCCTGGAATGCTCGTGTCACACTCTTTGCATGACTGGCTTCCAGTGTCTCCAAATGCCTAAGCCCCTGAACACCCTAGTCAAGTGGCCTCCCCACACTGTACTGTATCTCCTTATGAACCATCATCAGTAATTCTCTCTCTTCCACCAGACTGGCAGGCTGTGAGAGCAGGAACCTTCTCTGGCTTGTCTTGTTCATTCTGTATCCACAGGACAGGCACAGAGCAGGCTCTCATGCTTATTGCCTGGATGAGGGGCCAACAGGCTAAGGGGCGCTCCCCACTTCTGGGCTACCCAATCCCATCTGGGCGTCATCTGGAAAAGAACTTCGATTTTATGGCTTGGAGGATTCTCAAACCAGGTTGTACGTCGGAATGTCTAAAGGGAAAAAGCCTGGTTCTATGGGTCTGGCTGGGCTGAGGCCCAGGCAGCCACACCATCTCAAGCCCTCCTGCCAGGGTGCTGTGCAGCCAGGGTGAGAACCATAGATTCCTGTGAGTGGATAGAGTCTTGTGAGAACAGGAACAGGGCCCAGGCCCCCCTCCCTGAGAGACCAGGTGGTCCAGCTGCAACAGGAAGGCTGCCGGGCTCACCTCCTGCACCTTTTGCAGGAGTGCCACGATGTTGGTCCTCAGCTTCTGCAGCTTCTCCTCCGTCTCGCGGAGCTTCCTCTCAGAGGTGCGCAGGCTTTCCTCGGAGGCCTTGGCCCGGGAGTCAGCACGGCTCTGGTAGGAATTGCACAGGTTTTGGAGCCCTACTTCATATTGCTTGAAGTACTCTTTCTGTTGGGAGCAGAGCAAGAGGGAGAGTGCGTAAGTTCACAGGGGTCCCCAGGGCCCTTTTAGGCTGACACAGGTGTCTCCAGCCCACTTTGCCCAAGGATGCTTGGTCTGAAGGAACATCTTACAGCCTCTTTACGTCCAGAGAAGAGAGACATCAATGCCTATCTTGTGGGGCTGCCACAAGGAAGAAGACAATTAGCACACAGGTGAAGCACTCAGCACAGTGCTCTGGCAGACAGCAGGCCGTGAGGACACGTGAGGGGTGACTCCTACCATTCCAAGTGACAAAAAAGGATGACAGAATCACTCTTCCATGTTCAATCATAACCTGTCTGACTTCAGTACAGCCCTTTCAGCCATCCACTTCCAAGACATACACAACAATGTCAGCACTCACGTCAGTTCTCTTTCCACCTACCAACTAATAGCAGATATCTCCAGATCTGTGGAGTAGTATATACTTCTACAGCATCAGAGCTTTTTACTATTTTCCCTGAGTACCTGAAGCCTCCAGGGGGTGAGGTAGGAAGGGAAACAAGCAGTTTTTCTAGTGGTTTTTCAGACTTGTAAAAGGGAGCAGAATACTCGTTTCAAATGAAATGTCACATGGAATCTCAGTGTGAAAAACAATGTAAGTAGTATCTCTTTAGGTTCAATTTATTTTCCAAGTTCAAATTTATAACATGACTTACTCGTAAATCACTGGGAATGATGAGGCCACTGTGATGAACACACACGCCACAACCAGCAGGTGCTAGCTGGCTGCTGCAGTCTTATCAACTCTGGTGTTTACTTCTGTAAAGATGCATGAGCTGCCTAGCCTGAAGAGGTTTCTAGATGCCATTTTTAAAAACTGTTACTGGCAAGTATTTAACTGTGTCATTCACCTTATCCTACTAAACCAAGATAGCAAGAGAAACTTCTAGCTCTACACAAAACAATAATTGCCTTGGCAGCACAAAATAAATGCTGGAGCTATCTCCAAAGTATTAAAATTCAGTATACAACATCTTCAAAGTGGACATGGTTTGTAATAATTTTTTCTTAATTATTTTGAGGTAACTGTAGATTCACATATAATTGTTACATTAGTTTTTTTGAAAAAATGATACTTTAATATTGCAGGGCTCCTGAGGCTCTATGGAACTCCTGATCCATATGCTATAAAGGACATAACTGACAAGGACATAATGAACAGTAGACTTTGTTTTATCCCTGATGCTAAAAAAATAGTTTGAGTGATGGCCAGGCGTGGTGGCTCACGCCTGTAATCCCAGCACTTTGGGAGGCCGAGGCAGGCGGATCACGAGGTCAGGAGATCGAGACCATCCTGGCTAACACGGTGAAACCCCGTCTCTACTAAAAATACAAAAAATTAGCCAGGCGTGGTGGCGGGTGCCTGTAGTCTCAGCTACTCAGGAGGCTGAGGCAGGAGAATGGCATGAACCCGGGAGGCAGAGCTGGCAGTGAGCCGAGATTTCGCCACTGCACTCTAGTCTGGGTGACAGAGCGAGACTCCGTCTCAAAAAAAAAAAAAAAAGTTTGAGTGGTTTTAGACATTACAATTAGCAGGACAAAGGTGATACACCGGTATTATACCTCCTTGTGCAAAAAGAAGCTAATATACTTTTTTTTTTGACACAGTCTCGCTCTGTCACCCAGGCTGGAGTCCAGTGGCACAATTTCGGCTTACTGCAACCTCTGCCTTTCCCCGGGTTCAAGCGATTTTCATGCCTCGGCCTCCCAAGTAGCTGGGATTACAAGCATGCATCACAACATCTGGCTAATATTTTTTGTACTTTATAGTAGAGATGGGGTTTCACCGTATTGGCCAGGCTAGTCTCAAACTCCTGGCCTCAAGTGATCCACCTTCCTCAGCCTCCCAAAGTGCTGGGATTACAGGCCTGAGCCTCCACACCCAGCCTAATATACTATTTTTAGACACTCATGCACTTTGTTTTGGGCCCAGGCATTCAAGCCCACTGCAGAGATCCTGCTGCACCCAGGCTCTACTCTGAGTTTGGCAATTACCTTAAGCCAAAATCAACAAATCTGACAAGAAGATGCCAGGCCAACCTAGCCACCCTATTAGCTGCTTGTTCCTCCTGGGATTTGCAGAGAGCACCTGCAGCCTAAACAAGGACAAAAGTTGAAGCGTGGATCTTTCTGTGAAGCAGCTGTGATTTCTGCACCTTCTAGCTCCCTCACCGAGCACCACCCCCTCATATCTTGCTGGGGAGAGCAAGGCAGCATCGTGAGCAGAGCAAGTCCTAAGAAGTACATGGGTTCAAATCTGGTCTCTGTCACTGACCAACAGACTCTTTACCTTTCTGAGCCTTAGTTTCCTTCAACTCCTGCTTCATTTCACATTTTAAAAAGTAGAATAAAGACAAACTCCATGTTTTTATCTCTGGCAAACTTTATCAAGCACACAACTGCCCCACGAGAACCCGACATCTTGAATATACTAATCCTGCAATTTCCATTCCCATTGTCTTTTCTCTAGAACCTCTTTCCTAGAAAACTTAGCTATTCCTATCATAGAAAAATCATCCCACTTCATGTGGACAATTCCCAGAGCCCCATCTCCAGCCCTGGCCTCCCCCTCCCTCCAAGTACCAGTCCTTGATCTCCACCTGCACAATGCACATCACCAGAACGTGGCACTTCTGGTGCCACACAAACCTCCACTCGTCACCTTCGTTGCACTCACCCATTTTTCTCTCCTAGTTAATAGCTTTGTCATCAACCTCCAATTCCCACAGGCCTGAGTCACTTGCCTACAATCCATCATCAGTCTCCTGATGACCTCTGACACAGCCCTTTCACCCCCAAGCCCACTGCCACCACGCTGGCTCCTGTTCCCATTCCCTCACCTCTGACCTTTTACATAGGACCTGCCTCCTCACCCCTGCATCTCCCATCCACCCATTCCACCCAAACACGCTGCTACTCAAATCACCCTCTTAGGGGCAGGGGCAGCAGATTACAGCCCCTGGGCCAAATCAGCCTGCCAGCTGTTTTTGTAAATAAAGCTTTGTGGGAACACAGCACATCCATTCCTTTACATACTGTCTGTGGTTGCTTTCATGCTATAATGGCAGAGTTGCCACAGAGACTGTGTAGCCTGTGAACCTGAAATTACTTGCCAACTGGCCCTCTACAGAAAAAAAATGTGTGGACCTCTGCCCTAGACATAGTTTGGATGACAGTTCCTTCAGCTCAAAACTTTTGCAGGCTGTCCTCTTCATACAAAGTTTAAGCCAGTATGACTTACACTGGGGATTCAAGACACATCAGATCCTGACTTTCAGGCCCCTCGACCCTAAATGCTCACCACACAGCCTGCTGCCCGGACCCCACTCCCAGAGCCTGTGCTCACAGAAGCCCCCACCTCAAACACTCCTTTTCACTTACACAGGCAGGCACTTGGCAAAACGCACATTTTCTTCCAACTCAGTTGCTCTCTCTGCCCCCCAGGCCACCACAGCCCTCCATAGCCTTTCTATCCACTTTCTCAGCACTCACTGCTCCTGCCCTCATGTCCAGCTACCTGGTAACAACTCAGTCTCTACTGAATGTTGAGCCTCTTGAAGGCAAGACTCTCTTTTGCTGCTCACTATGAGGTCCAGCAGACACCTGCTTGGGCAAGGCACCCCTTCAGCATTTGCTGGGTTAAGTAAGATCCAATGCTATGTCCACACATCACAAGCTTCTCTATACCTCCTTCTGAGAGTCAAGTTCTATGCACTTTGAGCCTCAGCTCTTCACTGTTGCCTGGGACAGGTTTACTCCCTCTGCTGGGGCAGAAGAAAGGGGGTATGCTTGTCATAAAATGTCAAACTATACCTGCTATCCCTAAGGGATGACTCAACTCCTAGCACCTGTGGTGGGAAGGGGTTGGCTTTCTGCACACCAGAGTCATATCCAGCTAAGCCAATTTTTTTCCCACATCATAAAGTCTCCTTTCAGCAGGAGAGAGGCTGGCTGAGATGGAGCACACAGCTGAGAGCTAGCAACTGCAACAAGCATAACAATCATAATCACAACAGTTACAACAAATGCAGGGGCAGGGGTGGGGGAATAAAGAGTGTGGAATCGAAGGTCAGGCCAGACTCACCAGAGGAAAAGATATTAGCTCATCTGAATTCATAGCACTCAGCTGCTTCTTGGAGATGGGGAAACTTGGAGGCAGGAAGTACCGTAAACAATTCCTAAAGAAGGCAGGGACAGTAATTCAGAATGGCATGGAGCAGGCAGAGAGCTGCTGCTGGCCCTGGGGTGGGAAGACAAAAGACATATGTACCGGAGGATCTGGACGAGCAGGTCGATGGTCTCGTGATTGGTGCTCAGGGCAGTGGTGTCAGGCTCAATGCGGAGGCATTCGGAAGTGGAGGGCTCTGTCACAGCTATGGCCTGCTGGGCCACAGGGCCCACCTCCTCCTCCCCGCCCTCCTGTTGCGTATCGAGGCTCTGATGTTCCGGAGAAGGGGGTTTCATCAGCCGCACATCCTCACTGCCTTTCTCCACCCTGTGGAAGACACACAGTTTATGTCATGTCTGACCCGGGCTCCCAGGATGGGCTGCTGGCAGGGAGGCCGGGGATACCTCCTTCGAGGAACCACTGCTCCTCCCTGATTGGGGCATTACCAGCGGTCTCTTGGTGTCGTGTCTGTGGGCACGTAGTCAAACTTCACCTTCCACCGCACCACATGCTTGCCCACCTCCACGGCTGTGACACGGCCCGTGTACCACTCCCTGTTCACACGCACCTCCACGTGCAGCCCTTTATCTGACAATGTAGACAGAGGTGCGAGTCAGAAAACTAGCCTAGAGTCCCTCACTTGGCCTGGGCCACATTGAGAAAAGCAGTCCCCAGGGTTTGGAGGACAGGAACACTTAGGTGCTTGCCCCCACTACACCAGGGACACGGAGACCAGGGACCAGCCACCATGGTCTCCTTCCCCATCTGTTATGAGGGTGCCAAAGAGCAGGAGAACAAGTGACCGCCAGGAGTGAACACCAAGGAATTAGTGTTAAAAATAACCACAAAGGGGTGATCCCTTCAGAATTCTGCTTGGGATTAGACTTGGATCCACTGCTGCACAAGAGCCCAGACCCAGGACAGATTCCATGAGCCTTTGGTAAACTGCTGCTGGTAAGGGGCTCCACTTCCACTCCCACTCCCACCCCCACCACAGGCTGCCAAGTCACTCCCCCAGCTCACCTTTCTGAGCTCTCTTGAGGTCAGCCGAGTCCTCTTCCCCAGCACTGTCTGAGAGCTGCGTGGAAAGCAGTCTATTAGAGGCATCCCCAGTGCCCCCCAAGAGCAGACTTGTGCCTTATTGGCCACCCGGGGTCATCAGCCATCATCTTCACGACTTCCTGTGCTACAGTTTAAATCACCAAGCCCCACTGAGAGCCACACTCCAAAATCACTGTCCAAGGTACCTACCCTTCTGCTACCTTTATGAACAAGACAGCAGGCAAGGGACATGTGTTTCAAGCCTCACTGATGTACGTCTGTGTGACTTCAGGCCTGTGGTTAAGCCAGAAGCCAGTCTCACTCAAGACCCTACCCGGCACCATGTTTAGTCACTTGTGTAACTGAGAGTCCTTGAGAGATCACTAGGCTTCTGGAAGGCTCATGACACGAATATAAACAGAGCTGGTGCAGACTGCTGGTGGGGGGTGCAGACTGCTGGTGGGGGATGCAGACTGCTGGTAGGTGGTGTAGACTGCTGATGGGGGGTGCAGACTGCTGGTGGGGGCTGCAGGCCCTAGAGAGGGAGGCTTTGAGAACCTCACCTCAACCACTCACCTCATTTGAGTCCTTCTTTTCCTCCTTCACAACAAATCTGCCCCGCTTGCACCTCTCCTTCCTCCTCTCAGCTTCCTCCTCAACTTCTTCCTCATCAGAAGCTATGACACTCCGCTTCCGACTAGGGGTAGCCTACAGCAAGAGGAGCGTGAGGATGTGAGGGGCCCTGTTCAGCCTCTAAGGAGCAGGAAGAGTTCATCTAGCCTAAAGGAGCCGTTCCAAGAGGAGCTGTACTCCCTGCAATCTCTGCCTGACATTACTTGGAATATACACAGGCAACCCATTGGCCCCTGCGCCATAAGGATCTTTGCTCAAAGCTGTCATAGGAGAAGCTTCTCAATTCCCTTCCCACCTTAAGTCTGCCTGGCCAGCTAGCTGTCATCGCCCCAAGAACCACCGACCACTGCCGCAGCCCACTCAGGCTACCTGTCACCAGATGACTGACCTAAGCCCACACTTCGAGAGCCAGTGGAGGTGACTCAAGTTTGTGGCAGACCAAAACTCGGAGGGAACAGTGAAGAGCTCGCTGTACAGGCAACCGATGTGCTGTCTGGCCCCGAACAAGTCCGTTTAGCTATCAAGGCTTCCCCTCCTCAGGGGCAGCAGCAAAGCTTTAGATTCAGTATCTTCCCAAGGCTCCCCCAGTACAGCTGTGACACTGCACAATTCCATTCCTACACTACTGACACTGGGCTGGGGGATTAAGGAGGACAAGCATCTCACCGGGGAGAGTTTGATGGGTAGCTCTGTCTTCTTCACCACTGGAGTCTTGATGACTTTGGGAGAAGGAACCTCCCGAGGGCTCTTGGAGTTGGGCAGTAAAGATGGTGACAGTTGCTGCACCAGAGGGGCAGGTCGGGATGCAGTCTTGACAAGAGTGTTGGCAGGCTTTCGGGGTGCCTCAGGTGGCTGGAGCAGCCTGGATGTGCTGGCCTCCTCCCGGGCTGCCAAAGCAGGGAGCTTTGGGGTACTGCTGATGACAGGAGCCTTTCGGGGCTGGCTGGCTGGTCTAGGAGTTGGCAAAGAAGGGGGTCTGCTGGGGGCATTCCTGATCACAGCAGGTAAAGGGGGCGACCGAGGACGCTGAGGTCTACGCACAGGTTCCTAAAAAAAGGCACACAGAGAGTGAGAACACTGATCCCTAGCATGAGACACCTGAGGAAAAGCCCTTCCCAGGCCCCTGGACTTCACCTCAGTGGAAGGTCTGGTGGTCACTTCCAAGGGCAATTTCTTCAGGTCTGCTTGGGAGCGGATGGGTGTGGTTTTCTGCAAGGCAAACATCATGATGAAGTTGTTTGCATATTTTAGTATACTTGAGCAAACTTTTTGGATAGTGTCTGGAACCAGGGACAAACAAAATAGAAAACCTGAGCCACAGTCCTACTCTTGCAAACCTCCCGTTCTCATTGGGGAGACACAAAATACATAAATACTCAACCATCAGCAAATTACAGGAAACTGTGATTAATCCAGCAACCGAGAGACTGGCAAAAAGTGTCAATAGACTAAATTCCTATAAAAGGAACCCAAAAAGGTAGAAAGGACCCGACGGATAGGGAAAACTTGGATGAAGCCAGAAAGGACAGGTGGGATTTAGCAGCTAGGGAGGCATGCATAAAACATCATGGGTTAGTGAGAGCACATCTGCACAGACACAGAAGCCAAAAAGGGAAGTGGTTGTGTACTAAATATGATAAACAGCTGATATCACAGACATATCTAGAAAAAAAATAGAAAAAATAAAAATGTAAGTGAATAAGCAATTTAAAAGGAATAAAAGTGGACACATGAAAAATTATGCAATCTTAGAAATATTAAGGAAATTAAATTATAAAACATGCATCTTTGCCTATGAAATTTGCAACGACATTTAAAAACAATGCTCTCATATACTGCTGGTAAATAATAGAAATTAACACATCTCTGGAGGGTACTTTAGAAATAATTGCAAAAAGCCATAGAATTTTACAATGGACCTTTTAAGTCCTTTAATTTCACTTCTAGAAGGTCATCAAAACAATTATGTGTATGTATTAATATAAAACATATATATGGCATTATCTCCCTATTTCTATTAAAAAATATATGTGTATTATGTGTAGGTATTCATGAGTTCATGACAAGTTGGAAGGATGTATGGTTAATGATGGTTACCTCTAAGGCAGAATTTTTATTTTCTGGAGTTTTATACATTCTAAATGAATTGGACCACTTTGAAGTATATAAGCATTTTTTCTTAAGAATAAGCAAGGTGTTATTCTTAAAATAACACTGTTGGCAAATAGTACACGTGGACCTGGAGGTTGGGGTTGGAAAGCTTTGGCAAACACATGCGGGTGAGTGGAGGGTAAAACTGAGCCTGAGGGAACAGGAAAGCTACTGAAGGTTCCTGTCCCAGGCAGAGCCCTGACACAGGCTGGCTTTGCCCACTGACCATGACCCACGTACCTGAAGGGCCTCCAGCTTCTCCTGCTGCTGGCGAATTTTCTCTGTCAGTTGTTTCTGCTTCTCTTCCTGCGTCTTCATGTCCTTTCTGAATGTTCCCAGGGGAACCTTCTGCTTTTGTTCAGAAGCCTCACACCTGTAGAGAGAAGGTACTACAGAGGTCGTGGCAAACAGAGCCCCAAGCTGGGCAAGGACCTTTCTCTTCAGCCAGTCTACACTGTCTGTCACAAGAGCAACCACCTCAGAGTTCCCAATGCACAGAATTAATCATATACACTGCAGGACATACATCTATTTTTATTTCTTGGGCAGTTATTAGGTGTGGCAAGACAGAGATGTAAGGTATGTGCACTGACCTCAAGAAACACAGTGAGTTATTTATCCCGACAGTAGAGAGAACAGTGAGGGGCAGGGGAGAAAAGTACCCGCAATCCCCTTGTTAGAGAATGTGCTCACCGGTCCTGTTCAGGATCAGGGTTCATGGAGCAAACCCAGGTGTCAGGGTAATCTTTTTCCACAGAACTCAGCTGGAAGGGGAGGGTTCTCCATTTCAGACACAAATCTGCAGAGAACAAAAAAACCCCACATATCAGCCACCCCCACCAACTCTATCTGTAATCCGGGCTCCTCACAGGCCCACCACAATGATGCCCCAGACTTTGTAGGCAAAGATCTTCACTTGGGCTCCAACTCTGCCTATCCTTAGAGAATACTAATTCTTCTCAGGGACACTGATTCCAGGAAGGGTGGAAACTTAATATGGTGGACTCTTAACACCCCCAGCCCCTCTCCCTTCTTTATCAAGATCCTGGCTCAGTCATCCACGCACACCAGAAACCATGTGGTACCAAACCAAGTGAGCCTGGCCTCGCTGCAGCTGGAGAAGCCTGGGAGGACAGATGACCTTCTTTCTCACTCAAGAGGGACAGGTGAAACTCAGCAAAGCCTCAAGACTGAGCTCACAGGGCCATCATCAAACAGACTTGGATCCCTAGGGGACTATAAGTCCATGAATGTCAGTCAAGTCAGGAGGCTGGCAGGAAGATAGAGAAAAGAGGCTTGTGGGCTGATGGAACTGAGTCGGGGGGGTCCAACCACCCAACTCACCACACTGGATGGTGGTGGGGATTTCCATAGCTCTCCGGCGTTTGTAACGCAGCTCACTGGATGGGGGCTGGTTCCAGTTGGCAGAGAGGTAGCCAAACTCATCCCAGAACTTGATGATTCCCCGCTGGGCTGGAAAGCAAACACCGATACATCATGTTAGGAGCCAGCCTCTCTCTCTCCCTACATTCAGGTGAAGAGAAAAGGCAGAGGCCCAGCAGCCCAGCCCCATTACCAATGGCAATGTCCTTCCAATACTGCGCCAGGTGCTCCCCCATTGCTCGGAGCAGGTGCCGGTACTCCTTGGCATCAGCAAAGTCCTGTTTGTTGTGTGTAGGCTCCAGGACTAGGTAGGGCACATCAACAACCCCAACAACCCCGCCACATGCCCTACAGGGAGAAAGAGAACAAGCTCTGTCACCCCACTGGCAACACCCTCCTGCCAACTATCCTGGGCTAGACAGCTCTCTGTGGGTAGTACTCACATGCCCCCTTCCAGCTGTGGGCCTACTTTCTCATACATTTTGATCAGCCGGCTACAGTTGTAGATGAACATGCCATCCAGATCCCGGTGTTCAATGTTGACCCCAAAAACAAAATTCAGTTCCTTAGGTTCTTTAAGTGCTCTAAGAAGACAAAAAAATTCAAGCAGATCTACAAATCGGCACACAAGCACCACAGTGTTTAAGATTTGTTAAGCTTAAGCTTAAACTTGAGACATGTTAAGCCAAAAGTTTTGTATCTCTATTTGATGTGTAACCTGTTAGACTTGATATGGACATGCACTGGGCACCAACTCGAAGCATCCCTAATTAGAAACATGAGTGTGGCTTTTTGGCAACAGGGATGGGTTTAAATATGAATGGTTTATTATGAAGCTGCTGCAAATCTGTGCAAAGACAATTATATGGTGGAATAAACACCAGGTTATCGTCATACCTTCCCTAAAATTCCACTAGTGTGATAGTAAATTATTATAATTTTTTCTTTTTTTGAGACATAGTCTCGCTCTGTCGCCCAAGCTGGAGTGCAGTGGTGCGATCTCCGCTCACTGCAATCTCCGCCCCCTGCATTCACACCATTCTCCTGCCTCAGCCTCCCGAGTAGCTGGGACTACAGGCGCCCGCCACCATGCCTAATTTTTTGTATTTTTAGTAGAGACAGGGTTTCACCGTGTTAGCCAGGATGGTCTCGATCTCCTGACCTCGTGATCCACCCACCTCAGCCTCCCAAAGTGCTGGGATTACAGGCGTGAGCCACCGTGCCCGGCCAATTATTATTATTTTAAAAGGCAAAAATTCACAAGAATAATAAGCATGTGCAAGAAGACACCATCATGTGATTACTATCAACAAAATCTTAGAGCTGAAAAGCAGATGGATGAGGAGTGGACTGACTTGGAGAGAAAAAACCTGAAACCCATGCCTGTGCCAAGGAGGCCAACAAGAGGCAAAACAGTAAATCAAGCCACAGAGTCCAAAGTGGATCCAGACATGGAGGTGGGACAAGCAGGTAACTTAATGATCCAGGACAAATGCTGGTTCTAAATGCAAAAGTATACAACACTCAATCTCCAGCATTATTCTACATACGTAACCACTGAGGAGAAAATGAATATGAAAAAATATATACGTAACATAAAAAATACGGTAGTATCACCAGGTGGTAGAAGTATAAGGGAGTTTAAAAATATTACTCCTTAAACATTTTATATTTTTCAAGTTTTATACAATGAGCATTTTATACATCCTTTAAATGAAAAGAAAGAAAAAGGGAAGAAAAGGTAAGACAGTGCCAAAGGATGGTTTTGGTGCTCAAGCTGAGGTTGTCAGCCCTGCCCTGTCTTTATGACTCAAAAAAGGGCTGAGAGCTCAGATTAAGACCTCCCTCCTGCAGGGGGCATTTGACAAGCATTTGGCATTAAAACAAAGCAGTCTTGGTGACAGAATAGCAACCTGTCAATAATCAGTACAAAAGCTACGTCAGTTTAAAAGATCCAAGGACAGGCCTGGCACTCACCGCTGCTTGGCCTCCTTGATCCTCTTCTTGACATCAGCTTCTCTGCGCAGAGTGATGGCTGTGTTCTGGACCTGTCGCAACATCACCTGCACACATTGACATCAGGTGAGGGGAGGAGGCACTCTAGGCCACAGCAGGGAATATTGAAACATTACATCTAAAACTTCTCAATTTATCTCAAAGATGTAAAACCACACCTGGAAATTGACTTCTTTCTACAGAAAACAGCCCTCACTGGGGACAAACTCAAAAGCTGTGTTTTACTTGACCAGGCTCATGGGACATGGGCTCCTAAGCCAGAAACGCTGGAGAACAGCCGCCTGGGCTGGGACCTTACCCTGGAGTCCCGCGTGAGGTCTCCACCTAGGCGTACTTCTAATGTCCGAGCTTTGCTCTCTGCCTCCCGCGCCTTCTCTTCAGCTGAAACCCAGAAGAGAACATGGTAAGGAATGCAAAGGTTCAAAACTCTTGGTCATCCCTCCTGGATCCACAGTACTGGACACGAAGTGTGTACACCACCAAGGAAAAGAAGAGTTGGGGGAGCTATGGCTGGTGAGCAATGTGAGGGCAGCCTCTGTGCCTGGACGGCAGTCAGTTGCAGAAGGAAAATCTGCCATTCAAACCTATCATGGAGGCCCCAAGGAAACTTTACAAATGAACCAGAACAGGTTCAAAAAAAAAAAAAAAAAAAAAACACCTAAGGCAACCAGTTAAACGCCCAGCTTGAGCTGGACGCTAAAGAAGTCTTCAGCCAATCACTCTCCAACAAGCAGCTGAGAAGCCCTGAACAGCGAGAGAGCCCTTGAGATGTCTGCCCTGAAGTCAGGAAAAGCAATTTCACAAGTATTTGCACCAGAGAACTGAGTGGGATTCTTCAGTTGAGATAAGCCAAAGAGTTGACACTTTTAGGCCCTATAAATGGCAGAAGAAGAGAAAGTGGAGTGTAGAAAGAAGAAATGCTGAGGGAGTTGGCATGTAGTGAAAGGGGCTGCAAAGGAATTGAACTATGCTTCAGGAGACCAGCCTTGTCCCTGAGTTGTGGATTCAGCCTTTTCCTGGAACCCCACTTTGCCCACAAGCAGCATACCCCAGATGCACACCCTCCCCCAACTCCTGCACCCAAAATGGCATTACCAATCCTTGCTACGTGCTCTGCTTTCTTCACCTCCTGCTCCGCACGGGTCTTGAAACGGCTTGACGTGTACTTGTACATCCTGATCAGTAGAAAAAGCAAGCTGATGGCCCACGCAGCAGTGGGGCAGGTGGCATACCCAAGCACAGGAAGCACCCTGCCTTCCTGCCTCCTCCCAAGCTGTGCTGTCCTGGCCCCTCGCGATGAGACAAATCCAAGCTCAATTCAGCAAAAAGATGCAATTCCTTATTCCACTTGCCCTTAGCCTCCTGCTGTCTTTGATAAGCAACCTCACCATTCACCAGGGGTGTCATTCATCCCACAGCAGAAACAAACCTCAGGAGTAAGCCAAGCCCACTGCTTTCCTATATAGCGTCTAAAGGCCCCTTGGCCCTAAAGCCAAGAGACTCAGACAGCTCACTGAGCCAGGCAGGGCACCCTCCCTGTCACAGAGGCGCACACACTCAATGAGCTTAACCAGCCACCTCCACAGCTGATCTGTCCCTCCCCTAGGACCCAGAACTGACCCTGTGACCAATCACAGGCAACTTAAAGCCCCAAACGTAGTCAGCACTGCCAGAGCCTCTTATACAGCATCCCTCTAACAATGCCCCAGAGAAACGCGGCCACATCCTCGACCCATGGGAGACAGCAGGCCAAGGTGCACTGGCCCGTACCTGGGCTTGTACAGGCAGCAGGAGAGCCTCTTGGTCTGCACCTTGTGCCCATGGAGGAAGATCCTCATCCGGGGATCAATATAGAGCACAGCGGCATAGGCACGGAACGAGCGCCGCTCTGGCTTCCTGGAGAAGGCAAAAACAGAGAAATGCTGTCACCTGCTCCACAACAGGCCTGACCAAGGGCACAACATCCTCTCTGCAGGCTCTCCACCTTTCCATGTTAGGTACTGACTTCTCCTGCTGCCCTGAACTGGTGCTCCCTTAGTGTGAGCACCACATCCCACCCCTCTCACGTCCTCAGCACAGGTACCCCACAGGCAACTGACCTGGCCCTACATACTACCCTACCACAGAACACTGGGCAATGAATGTGCTCTCCCCTCTTTCCCTGAAGCCACCTCCTGAGAGCACAAACGCCAGTTCCAGGGCCTCCCTCCCTTCCCAGCCACACTCACGTGCCCTCTGGGGTCGTCTCTGCCATCTGGATATCTCTTGGATTTGAGATTATGTCTAGTTCTGGCTCTCCATTATCCATGAGTTTGAGATTGAAGATGATCACCAATGTTCCTGAGAAACAGAAATCTTTTGTCCTGACAGATCCCCTGGCCCACCCCCACACTACTTGTGATTCTGGAGCTCCCAGATTCTAGGGCCTATAGGCTCAAAGCCTACCGCTGTCCCCAGGAATCTTCATAAATTGGGTCATCACTTCCTCCTCAGTGCGGAAGGGAGAGTACTTATAGATGAGTTCTGTCTCAATGGCAAATTTCTCTACATTGTCTGTGACAGGTTCCCGGGTCCGAGCATTCCAGGTGGGCAGTGGGACTATCACCTGTGGAGTAAACATGAGCAGGCACTTTAAGGGAAGCCCCAGAACAGCCTTCCTCCCAAATGTGCATCTCTCTTGTCCCTCCCCACAGTAGCTCCACACTGCCCTGTAGGTGAGGCCCAAGCTCCACAGCCTGGCACCAGAGCCTCTGTGAGCTTCAGGGCTTCTGCCTCTTCCGAAGACTCGGCCACACAAGACTACTTCCTTCAGGAGATGTTGGTTTATGTGCTTAGGGTCTCTGCATGAGAAGTTCCCTGCTTGGGACGTCCCTGGTCATTTTCCTAATTTGGTAAAAATTCTACTCTTACCACTAGGGAAAATATATTTGCAATTATCTAGTGAATCAGTAAATACACATAACATAACCTAAAACTCAGCAATTCCACTCCTAGGTACATACCCTAGGAGAAACTTTTGTACAGATGTACCAGTAAACATGTACAAAAATAACCCAGGCCTGGTGCAGTGGCTCATGCCTGTAATCCCAGCACTTTGGGAGGCCGAGGTGGATGGACTGCCTGAGCTCAGGAGTTCGAGACCAGTCTGGGCAACACGGTGAATCCCCGTCTCTACTAAAATACAAAAAATTAGCCGGGCGTGGCAGCATGCGCCTGTAGCCCCAGCTACTCGGGAGGCTGAGACAGGAGAATTGCTTGAACCTGGGAGGTGGAGGTTGCAGTGAGCTGAGATCGCGCCACTGCACTCCAGCCTGGGCAACAGAGCAAGACTCCATCTTAAAAATAAATAAATAAAAATTACGCAAATATCCATTCTAGAGTGGCCAAATTAAACTATACAATGGAATACTATGTAGTGATACAAATGAACTAACCGCTACTAGCATCAACATGGATGAACAACATAAACACAGTGTTATATGAAATAAGATACAAAAAATACCTATAGTAAGAGTCCATTTCTAAAAAATTCACAAATAGGCAAAACTAAACTATTATTTAAGAATGCATATAAGGGTGACAAACTATAGTGAAAAAGAAGGAAATCATTATCACAAAAGTTACCTGAAGGCAGTTCCTTCAGGGACACAACAAGAAATATGACTGATGAGGGCACACAGCACACTTCTAACATCAGTCTGTGATGGTGGCAATGCAGGTGTTGGCTTTAAAATTGTCCTCTGAACTGCACAAATATTTCAATACACTCTTCCATTTATGTGGAATTTAATTTAAATAATGTCTAAGTGATGTTTTAAAAAATCCTACTCTTTCTTCAAAAACCCAACCTCATATGCCACTTCCCCAGAGGCTCCTCCCTCCGTGGTTACGAGGCCGCAGCCCTTACAGAGCTCTGCAGATGGCTGCCTGAAGGATTTCCTCTGCAGGGCAGGCCAGACTAAGCACCTCAGGGCTTCAAACCCTTAGGAAAAAGGGACTCTGTAATCTTAACAAGTGCTGGGGTGATAAACTGTTAAGTGTTCTGAGACATTTTGCTGGGTTTTTTTTTTTTTTTTTTTTTTTTTTTTGAGACGGAGTCTTGCTCTTGTCGCCCAGGCTGGAGTGCAATGGCGTGATCTCAGCTCACTGCAACCTCCACCAATGGCACGATCTCAGCTCACTGCAACCTCCGCCTCCTGGGTTCAAGTGATTCTCCTGCCTCAGCCTCTCAAGTAGCTGGGACTAGGCGTACACTGCCATGCCCAGCTAATTTTTGTATTTTTAGTAGAGATGGAGTTTTGCCATATTGGTCAGGCTGGTCTAGACCACATGATCTGCCTGCCTCAGCCTCCCAAAGTGCTGGGATTACAGGCGTGAGCCACCGGGCCCAGCCCATTTTGCTGGTTTCGAAGCTTTGTGCTGCAAGTATTCAACCCAAGGGCTGGTCTGGACACATTCCTCCTCAGCTGAAAATGATCTTATTTTGAAATCTTGGCTGAGTTTGCACTAGAGTACAATCCAAAATAGCGACCTTCTAGCACCAAGTAAGGAAAAAATCTCAACCTAGCCTCTCCACCACGGGAACTGAGTTCCATTTGTGTTCTATAAACCTGTACCTCACTACGCCTCCCATTCTTCACAGCCGTCCCAGGTGACAATGGCATCACTTTAAACATTGGCGTTCACTCCCATGGGTACCCCATCCCTCCCCTCAGGAACACTTCTCCTTTAGTTTCAATGGTACACTTGCCCAGTTTTCTTCCTACCTTTCTGGCTACCCCTTTGTCCCTTTGGCCCCCTTCTCCTCTCCCCGACCTTTAGATATTGGCATGCTCTAGGTCCCAGATCCTCTTCTCACTCTATTCTCTCCATTAGGTGACCTTATTTGCTACCAAGAATCCTGAAGCCCCCAGACTTCCCCCAAACGCCAGACCCAGACTTCACTTTGCATGTCCAGAAGAAACTTACACTCTTCCCCTCCATACTTCCCCTCTTCATTCTTCCCAACTCCAGAGACCCCACTCCCCAACTGCCACAGCAGAACCTATGAGTCATCCATGACTCCCCTGCTTCGCTTTCGCTTTCTACTAATCAATCAATCACCAAATCTGTGGGTCCCACATCCTAAGGAGATGGAAACTCCATATATTTCTCTCACCTCCCTTGGGCGAGTACCGCCAAGCTACAGAGCCTGGGCCTCTCAACTGGAACACTCCAACACTCACCCTAACCTTTCCAACCCAATCACCACACAATCGCTACATGGACCTTCTTAAAAGAATCTGATACTGGCACATCCTTGCTTAATAAAGCCCCACACATTCATCAAGGCCCCGAGGTCAAGCCTAACCTGGCCCTCTCTGATCTCCAAAGGCCACCACCTTTCTCCAGGTGGCCCTGCAGCCAAGTTCCCTCCCACAGCCCTCAGGGCCTTAAGCAGACTGCTTCTACTGACTTCTATACCCTCCTGTCACCATCCTCAGTCCTGTATCAGGAAACATTCCTGAAAACCCCAACCCAGGCTATATTTTCCTATCCTACTTCTCCTAGAAGCCTGCTCTTTCCAGCTGCCACGCTTCTCTCACTCAAGTATGCAGAATGAACTCACATACCACACCAAAAAGGCAAACAAACCCACTGGCTTGCTATGTAATGATGGAAGGCCTACCACTTCCTACCTGAACAAGTTTGCTATGATTAAGGCTCAGATCTAAACAGAACCAGAACAAATTTAATCACAGCTTATCAACACAGATGAATTAAATTGTAAATCTGAATTCAATTACCTGCTTCTGTGGAAGACGTGGATTTCTTTCTACAGAACCTCTTAGCCCCCTTCTTTCAAGCCCTGGCCTCTATGTCTTACATAGGAAAGGAGATAAGAGTCCAGTCTGAGGCTGGGTAGTCCACAGAGCTGCCCTGATCCCCCACAATGAGGGGGCATAGACCTCACCAGAAACAGCTCTGCAGATATCTGAGCCACAAGGAGAATCGGCCAAATGTGTGTTTAGCTTACACAGTCAATTACTAAAATGATTTAAACTCAGAATATTCTGGATTCATTAGTCCTTCCTTCCAGCATAGCAATAATCACTGGGGCTGTGTAGCAGCCACTCCCAAGGTGAGACCCAGAGCATCAGCTCTCTTTTCCTGTTTTCCATACACTCACCTGCTTTACTACCTGCCCAGGCTCTCTGTAGGTATCTGAGTCATAGTTTCTGACATAGAGTTAACACATTTCCTCAAAAGGAAAATGAGCTCATAGCACATTTCACAAAATCACCACCAAATAGGAAAGACACCATGATCAGGGAAGCCCAAAATACTCCCCCTGATAAAACAATGCTCCATGGTAACACTCCTCCCCAGGATGGAATTCAAGTGGCAGATCTAGAGGAGCTGCAAATCCAACTCTTAATTCCTGCCACTTGACAGTCTCATTCTCGGAAACAGTTGTTCTTTGAAGTGCTCTGAGATTTTGCTTCCTCTCACATTAAAGTTATCTACCTTAACCCCCTCAACCAATTCATCCAGCCAGCTAACTGCGTAACAATTAGGGGGAATGTGTTCCAATCCTGCAACCCCAAAGAGTCTAGCATTGCAAACAACGTATGAAAACTGCCTGGGCAGACTCAGGAAATGGAGACTGGTGATTCAGACCACGAGAATGGGACCTACTTCATCAATGCCTTCTTCCTCATGAAAGGTGCGAGACAGGAAGAGGCAGGTCATAGTGTCTTCTTTCTTGGTGAAGAGTATAAAATCCTTCCCAATGCGCATTGAGCCCCTGAAAAGGAAACAGAAATATGTTATTCTCCCAGGGAGTCAAAAGCTCATCTGCAAAAGAAATCAATCCACTCTAGACATGATTGAAAGTGCTGTTGGAGGGCTCTCCTAAAGGCCTCCCCAGGTCCCAGGACTGTGTGCTGAGTTCCACAACCCTTGTTCCCTCTCCATCCCCCAACACTCCTTCCTCTGCTTTTCCACAGGCCTGTAACTCCTTAGTCTTTACTTACAACGTTCTCAACCACACCATACAGAGTTCTCTCACCACCCTTCTAGGGCGGGCTCATGGCAGACCACCAGCCCCAGGTTAGTCTCACTCCCCCCACAACGCTAAAGAGTAACCCTGCTGTCTTTGAGCTCTTGGTTCATCCCAGCCACATGACAGGTGCTGTGCCCTCTGACTGCACCACCATCAGACTTTAGTAGCTGGTACCCTCGACACGTCATCTTCCATGCTGACCACACCCAGTTCCCACCGTGTCCTTCCTCAGCTAACACAAACTCCCCTCCATTCACGAAACGGCAGCAGCACTGTCAAGTGAAAAGCCCAGTGCCTATACTCACAAGCCCGAAAAAACACCAGTATGAACCCAAGGCGCAGTAATACAGAGGGGCTAATAAAATATAATTCTTGACCACAGGATTCAAGGATGCCTGTAATTAGCTTATGTCCAATAACTGGAGCCATCTCCTGTCCCAGAAGTGTTTTGCCACCTCAAGCTCATTGTGACACAGGCAGCTCCCTGCTTTTGGAACTGTGCCTTGAGGCTGACTTCCAAAAGGCAAAAGTCTGAATGGATTCAACTGCTTCCTTCCTCTGTTTGGCCACGTTAAGCAGGCTAAGAAGCAGGCAGGGACAGGCCTTTCCAGGCAATGCAGAGCAGGGCAGAAGCATGAAGCACCAGCAGGGGGACTGCCCTCTGAACAATGGGGCTGTTCAGCTCCTTTCTTCCAGCAGCTTCTGGAGCTTTATGGCTATTATCTCATTAGTCTTTATAACACCCCAGGGAGATGATGGAGGTGGAAAGCCTCATTACTCTCTTCTGTGTACCAATACAAACCAGACTGGCATGCCAAGCACACAAATGAATGTCATGCCCCATTTCCCCAAACACTCAGGAAAACTCCCAGGACACTATTCAAAGATACCCTGGGGGCTGCCAAGTCCTTGTTTTCCTCCTCCAGTACGCAAAGTGCTGGCAATGCTCCTTGCCCTGACAATTTCACACACCACCACCTCCTCCTTCCCTAAAGCGTATGGGGAGCAAGTAAGGCACGTTATCTTGCCTTCTGTCAAAGCATGCCCTTGCCCTAATTTGGCAAAAACTCTCACTTTGTGCATCTTCCTTCTGTCTTTGATTCTGACTTTAGCCTCTGAATAGCAAAAGCCCCAAATATCACTTCCCTACTGGCTTCCTTGCTTCTCAGCCCTATTCTCCCCACAAATCACCTTCTCCTGAAACTTATTCAACTTCTGAATTGGTTTCAAGATGACGTTACTGTCTACTCTGAACACTAGATGGCTCCATCTCAATGGGACCTTCACAAAAGTCTTCCACTGAAATATGCTAATAATAACACTCTCAACTTCTATACGCTTTCCTTCCCAGTCTGCTAACCATTTTCAGAGTCACATTTCATTTGCTTCTGAACCTCACTCTGTAAAGAACAAAGTCAGAGATTAGAACCCC
The DNA here is from genome assembly GCF_028885655.2 of Pongo abelii. NCBI lineage: Eukaryota > Metazoa > Chordata > Mammalia > Primates > Hominidae > Pongo > Pongo abelii. Next base: position 37,389,515 of record NC_085929.1, read on the forward strand.
ATTTTCTAGAGTAAGAAACAGACATTCAGGGAGGTGAAATAGCTTGCCTGAGGCCATTAAGAAACAGACATTCAGAGAGTTGAAATGGCTTGCCTGAGGCCACAGAACTGACAAAACCAGGTAGGAGGAGGCTGATCTACAATCTAGATGAAAAGTCAGGGCTTCCCCTGATTCCAGGAGACCTCAGTTTTGGGGGATTTAGATAACCTGCATCAGAATTATATGATTACAGGTGATTCATTTCATCTGTGAAAAACAGATTCCTAGCCCCTACCCAGATCCACTGAATCAGGCCAGCAATCTGCCATGGAAACATCAAAGGAGGAGAAATAAAGGCAGAAACCAGGCTCTCACAGCAATGATAGCATGTAATCCCTAACCTACTTGGTATGCATTATCATCTCAATTTACAAAGGAGGAAGCTAAGGCTTAAAGATGTAATAGCTGAAGTGAGATTTGAACCTTAGCTTGTCATTTAAGTGAAATGCACAGCAGCTCCATTTTGCAGTCAGAAAGACCTGGTTCCTACCCTAGCACTCTACACATAGGCATTTTTAATGCCTTTGGGAAAGTAACGTCACCCTTATAAACCTCAATTTCTTCATATAAAAATGAGAATAATAGTACCTACAACCTCACAGGGCTATCATGAGGATTAAATGAGATCATTCGTGTGACTGGCACATGGTAAGTGTCTGTTATTACCATTCGGTTCCTGCCCTGAAACACAAATCACAAAGTCCGGATACCAGGTCCTGATTTCTTCGGAAGTACTCTCTTTCTTCTCCATATACCCAAAGCACACTGCACACAAGGCCCAACTGATGCTGCTGACTGATCAAACCACCACCCTCCCTCAAACAAAACAACACGTTTCCACGACAAGACTGGAAACATGACTCACAATTCCATTTGCACAAACTCCAATTCCACTAAATCTTATTCCATCCAAAGGTATGTACAGCTGGAAGTGAGCATTTCAGAAATAGAAACCTTTCTCTTGGGGCTTCACTCAAAACCAGAACAACACATTCCAAACACTAACCAAGTGGGAACCAAGGCTAAGAAAAAGTCCCATGGGATTTGAAGACATTAGGTAGGTCCCTGCTATAAGGGCCTTGCAGTACATTCAGCATCCTCTGGGATGGAGGGCTCACATCTCTCTTCCTTACCCTGGATTCCCAGTGCCTGGCACAAAGCATGACATGCAGCAGGTGCTCAGGGAACACTGCTGCACAGTAAGGCGACCCCTTCATCATCTCAGATACATCCCAACACCACAGGAGAATCACTCACATCCTTGACTACAGGGTAAAAATAAGAATTTTCAACAGGAGAGGTGCAGTTCTAGAGCACTGTGCCAAGAGAAACGTACAGCCTCTCCTGCCCTGTTTTTGGATGTTCATACTTTTCAATCTGTGGAGTAAACTCAGCTGGGAACAGCTGGTAAGCTACTCCAAAAACCACCACTTTCTGATTTCTTCCAGTTCCAGAATTATAGTCAATAGAGGGACAAGGAGAAGGAAAATTTTCATCCAAGAGAAGCAGAACAGCATTACTGGATTTTGTTTGAGCCCTGTGACAAGCTTCTAATATACCTACGATTTTAACCCATTCCCGTACTGCCCAATCTGAGTAGACTCAGGTGTTCGCTTGGCCGACTTCCCAAACTGGATCACACTGGCAGCATCACCTGAAAGGGCAGACACAAGAGGAAGTGAAAAGTTTGCATTTCTTTCCTAGGGTCCTCAAAGTCAAAGGTCTGAGCCTTGTTAAATCCAAGCAGGGGTGTGTATCTGCTGAAAACCTCTCTCCAAGGAAATTCACCACCATGAAGCACATGGAGGCACAGCTCTGCCTGGCCTCTTGGTACCTCCATCACTGTGACCTATGTTCTATTCCCAGAATGTGGTAAGACAGCTAGCGGAGGCCTCTGTAGGTCCAGCTCGAGAATGTTGTGCAAGCTGATAAATACAACGCCAAGAGACAGGTAATCTGATTGACTTAAGACTGCCTTTCAGATCCTATCTCCCATGTTAGGACAAGACCTGGCAAATACATTAGTAGAATTAAGCCTGAGATGTTGCAAAAGACTTCTTACTCCCCAGGTGGATCTTCTAGACATAACATTGGAGGCAACAGAAAAACAAGTTCACACAATAAGTATTTTGTAAAAATGGTTACGTCGCACCCCCACACCCCCCACCCCACAAAACAATAATCTCATCACTTACTTGGATCCATTCCTGCTCCATCATCCAAAAAGCAAAGCATAAATCCTCCTCGAAGGTCCTCTCGTCTTTCTATAAAAGAAGCAGCTGCCATTACTAGGCCGTTACCCACCAGAGGGTAGCAACATGCCTATGATCAGAAGGCAGATCAATGTGAAGCTTGGTCCAAAAAGGTCAGGTCAAGCCTAAACTTTCTACGCTGGTGTGAATTAAACTTCAGGGTCCTTGAGGTTGCAAATTCCCATCCAAGGTTCTCCAATGTTTTCTAGATCATGACAAAGCTTAGGAGAACCTATGAAGGCAGGAATATCTGGTCCAGCATCTAATCATACCCACCACCACTGAATATGCACATACCTCACACATATCTCAATCATCCTATCCTTCTGCTCGCTCCACCTGGATTACTATCACTTCTGCCCTATGCCATAGACCCCAAGCACTAAAGTACTCCAACTACCACACACCGTACTTTATCAATACTGCTCAAACTCAACAGGATGCCTCCTTTGTGAATTAAGTCTGGGGTGGCCTTCAAAGTGATGAAACCAGACATGGTATGGGCACAGCAGTGGAAGCTGCTATCTAAAAGATGAAGTACTGTGTCTATACGTGACCATCCCCAGGCTGACTGGCATTCTGGGCTATCTGCATTTACTGTCATATCGCCTGCTAGCTATGGTCCTTGAAAGGGCTCCCCAACCCAATAGTGAGAAGGCACGTGGTACAATGTGGAGGTGCCTCATTCCTAGCTGGACCTGCCTGATGGGAAGAAGGAATGGTCCTTTGACAATAAGATGCACAGCAGCTGTGGTGGGGTTTCCTGGCCAACAGAAAAGGAACACAATAAACTATGGCTGCCATTCCAGTGAAAAGAACCTCTTCTCTCAGCAGTTGTCTTCTGCAGCAGCAAGTGGTTAACTGAAAGCGGTCTGGGTCCAAGCATGTCATGGTCAATGGAGAAGCGATTCCCGAATATGGAAACAGGCTATACTAGCTTCCAAGGTGCCTTTTGACCCAATGATGAGGACTAGGTGAGCAAAAGAGAAACCAGCCTTGGAATCAAGGAAGTTGGTAGACAGGAAGAAGAGAAGGATGTAAGGCAGAGGTATAGTGAGGAGACCCACACAAGTCAAGCAAGCCAACTTCCCATATAGATGCTATTCAGTCTACTGACTGGCACAGGGATAAAGGTAGCATTTCTAAGAGGAAAGAGGTCTGTGTAAGGTACTACAAGGGCAAGCCCAAGGCTGCTCTGGAGCCTGGTCCCTGATGATTTTTAAATCTCCCCCAAACTTCAGTTAACCAATTTTGTGCAACTATCTAAGCTGAGAAATCTGTTTTAAATGCTCTTTGTCCTTTCTTCGGGCTAAAAATTCAAGTGAGTGGGGATTGCCCTCTGTTAAATAGACTTATTAATATAAATTAAAATGCTATTTTTTTTTTTTAAGATGGAGTCTCACTCTGTTGCCCAGGCTGGAGTGCAACAGCGCGATCTCGGCTCACTGCAACCTCTGCCTCCCAGGTTCAAGCAATTCTGCTGCCTCAGCCTCCAGAGTAGCTTCAGTAAGGCTACAGACCACAGAGATTTTCAAGTACCACTCAGTGTTCAGGAAGCTGAACATTAATTACAAGTGCTTCTTGAAAGTACAAAGGTGAGGATCTTCCTGGAAGTACTATTGGTTAGATAAAATTTCTCCTGGTGGCAGTGCCTCTAATCAGAGTCTGGGGAATCCAAATGAGATGTGGCAATCAAGAATATGTACAATAAAAGTCCAAAAAGGCTTCAAAATTTCCATCTGGAGGAAGCCAGGTGTCATATGCAGACTCAAACTGGGTCAGGTACAGAGAATGGTAAAAGCAGCATTCTAAACTCAGCCAAGAGCCATTTGCTGTACACTACAGCCGCAAAGTGTGCATGAAGACTCTGCTTTGGGATCTAAAAATTGATTCAAGCCAAGCACCTCTGAAAAGTCCCCAAGGACTACTGGCATTCTTTGGACACTGCCTAAGAAGTTACTTTCTAGGCCCTTGTGTTAGGACAGAACTCTCAGGCTGCTTTAGCACACAATTATCACTTAACAGTGGGGCTGGTATCCTTTTCTGGCTCAAGGACTTCATTTCAAAGCTTTTTCTGTAGTTGAAAGGGTAAGAGATGACACTGGGGGGATCCTCCTGGCTACATAGTAACTGACAGCCTATAAATGGCTAGTAGTGTCTAGGTCCATGGTCACATGCAATACTGCCTCAGGGCCAAGAAAGACTAAGACAGCATTGACTTCTTCAACTTTGTAAACAGACAGTATAGTCTCTTCACCTTGTTCTAACGCTTAGGCCAATCACTTGTTTATTTAATGACTACTTAGTGATCAGCTCTTCTGTGCCTGGTTACGATGAGGACAAGAGCAGTGAACAGTACAGATGGGATCACTGTCTTCATGGAGCTTACATCTAATGGATTCTACTGCCTGCAGCAGATAAGCTAGGAAGTAAAGGACAGGAGGGTTTAAGCTGAAGGAAGCTTAGAAAAGTATTGGCTAGAGCAAAATGTAGTATGGGTAAGAATTATCCAAAGAGCTTGTGAAAATAGATTCTGGGCTCCCCCTGGATAGTCTGGGTAGGTCTGAGGTGGGGCATTCGCATTTCTAACAAGTTCCAAGATGATATTGACAACATCCGTGGGTGGACCACCTTTTGAGAAGCACTATACTAGAGCAAGCAAGAACTTGAAGAAGTCTTTGCTCAAAACTATCTCCTCATATATTCCACCATAGAGATAGATTCCTATCACCTGATATTTAATCAGTCAACTGAGTGATATCTGAAGCCTCCAAAGATAAAGGAGGGGGAATTCTGGATGAAGAAGAGTCTAAGCAGCTGGGGGTTGTATGTTCCCTGCCTCCCATCACACATCTTGAAAGTAAGACGGAGAAGGCAAATCCGAACTGCCTGCTTTGCAGCTGTGCTTCATATCCTGGGAACAGCTCTGTAAGACTGTCAGAGCCAATCTGAAAGTCCGCACATCTCCCAAAATGGCCAAGTCAGGCTTCTCCAAGCCAGACATTCCTCATCTAACTCCCACTGGGAAGAATAAAGAAAGAAAGCAGGAAAAGACAAGAGATGTCAAATGGAGCTATACATCCAAAAGTCAAAGGTGATAAAATAATGGTGTCCCTAGGAGAGGCTGCAATAAAATGACATCCAAGTTCTTCATCATACTCTGCAATCTGTTTGAGCAGTATTAATTGCAGTTTCATTTGCTCCAATTTCCATGTGTTAATCATTGCCCTGGCATCACAAAAAGGATCTTTCTTCCAAGGAGGTGGCACTACCTACCCCAGAAGGTCAAGAAAGTCAACAAAAACAATCTGCTTATGACAGGCATATTATGGTCTATAATAATAATCCAACTAATAATAATGTGCTTTCGGTAAATGAACACCTCTACACTTTGAGAGGCTGGCTCCTTTTTTGCCCTTTTTAGGTTTAAAAATGGTCTTTAAATGTGACTTTGTGGTGACTTCAAACTACATCTGATGTTTGGGAAGATTTCCAAGTCCAGTTATCAATCTAGTTTCAGAAGTGGAGATAAGAAAATACTTTCCCCCATGAACTAACAACAAGAACTTTACAGTATTAAGATTATTACTGGCCATGCTCATCGGCTCAGCCTGTAAGCCCAGCACTTTGAGGGGCCGAGGCAGTCGGATTACTTGAGCTCAGGAGTTTGAGACCAGCCTGGGCAACATGGTGAAAAAATATATATACAAAAATTAACTGGGCATGGTGGTGTGTGCCTGTAGTCCCAGCTGCTCGGGAGGCTGAGGTAGGAGGATCACTTGAGCCCGAGAGGTGGAGGTTCCAGTGAGCCTAGATAGCACACTGCATTCCAGCCTGAGTTAAAAAAAAAAAAAGATTCCACTGACTGATTTCTCCTGTTGAATGTGTTAATAAGGCCTTGTGGTAGAGAAGTGTAGGGTTAAAGATCTCTTAGCCAAGAATCCCAATCTCCTGGTACTTGAAGTAAATCAAGTCTTTTTCCAAAATGCTATGGTGCTTAGTGCTTCTATCACACCATTTAATCCTCAACTGTCTTGACTGTTCCCTCAAGATCTAGTTCCTGTTCTCTAATTATCTGTAGTGCACTAATTGTCTCTCCAATTAAAGACTAACTTCTTAAAGCAAAGACCCCCATCTCATCCTCTCTGGACATTTCCCAAAGCATAACAGGAGTTGTACTGAGCACAGAATAAAGACACACTGGGTCCTTTTTCATTTAAATTGAAATCCAACTTCATTCTGAGTGTCAGGAACTAAATTTCCTTGCTGAAATTTACCCACCAAATGTAGTAGGAGAGAGCAGAGATGATCTTTTTTAAAAAATGTCTTCCAAGTAGACTTGACCGTTACGATTTGTACCTTCAACATCACTTGGAGAAGAGGCCCATTCTCTGCTTTAGCATCTGTGCATTGATTAAATAAGCCCTATTTTTCCAGCGGTAGCAGTTACCACTCCTGAGAAAGCACACTCAGATTGTAAGATACATGCTTTGGCTTGGAAAGGCACCTCCATCTGGCCTGAGCATTTTTTTTTTTTTTTTGAGATGGAGCTTCGCTCTTGTTGCCCAGGCTGGAGCGCAATGGTGCGATCTTGGCTCATGGCAACTTCCACCTCCCGGGTTTAAGCGATTCTCCTGCCTCAGCCTCCCGAGTAGCTGGGATTATAGGCATGCACCACCACGCCGGGCTAATTTTGTATTTTTAGTAGAGATAGGGTTTCTCCATGTTGGTCAGGCTGGTCTCAAACTCCCGACCTCAGGTGGTCCGCCCGCCTCGGCTTCCCAAAGTGCTGGGATTACAGGCATGAGCCACCACGCCCAGCCCTGGCCTGAGCATTTAGTAATCATCTTCTAACATTCTTTTCCTGTGTGCCCCTATTTCCTGTTACTTTCTTCTAGAAAGAAAAGAAGCCTTATTTTTACCACTTTGGCAGAGCCTTTTGAACAAAAGGCTTTCAGAATTGAAGCAGTACAGCTGACTTTTAGCTGCTCTGAGGATTTTCTTTGCTCCAAAGTATAGCAGACATGAGAAATTCATCAAATCTGGGGCAGATTCTTCATAATTATACGACATTAGTGGTTCTGAGAATTACTACTTAGTTGTGTGCTTGTTCCCATTCATCAAAAGGGTCCATGAAGAGGGGTTATTTCATTCCCATATAAACATATAGACTTCTCAGAACCTAGTCCATGCTACTCAAAATATCACCTCACACATTTCAGAGGATTTCAGAAAAGTCTGTCAGAAAAAAACACATCACACTAGTCGAATTGTATTTAAAAGCTGTCTTCCGGCCAGGTGTGGTGGCTCACGCCTGTAATCCCAGCACTTTGGGAGGCCAAGGCAGGCAGATCACCTGAGGTCAGGAGTTTGAGACCAGCCTGGCCGACATGGTGAAACCCCATCACTACTAAAAATACAAAAAATTAGCCGGCCGTGGTGGTGGGCGCCTGTAATCCCAGCTACTTGGGAGTCTGAGGCAGAATTGCTTGAACCTGGGAGATGGAGGTTGGAGTGAGGCAAGATCGTGCCACTGCACTCCAGCCTGGGCGACAGGGTAAGACTCCGTCTCAAAAAAAAAAAAAGCTGTCTTCCTCCATTCTGCTTTCAAATTTTTAGTATTCAAATGACTAAAAAAGGTGCCAATACCAGGCAGAAAGCAAACTATTAAAATTAATTAGTTAATTAATTAAAAGGCCAATGACTGTTGCACTCACTCTAGGAAAAGGAGAAGATCTTACTACAAAACAGCAGAGCCAAATAAGCAAAATGAAATAGGATGTTGACAGGTGTAAATTCCAAGCCAAGCAGCCTTCCTTCCTGACACCTCTGAGAACAACTCAGCAAACCTCAGAGCCAATCCAGTTACTGCTATTTTCTGCAACTGATACCAGCAATTCTCCAAGTTGAGACTAGTGCTCACCAAGAGTTCAAAACAAAGTGGCCTCCAACAAGATCTCTCCTTGGCTGCAGGTACCACAAACCTCGTTCACCTATTAACTCCTACCAGTAAAATAACTTGGTCATTTCACTCTCTACTGTTCCACTCCATCACTTCCATAACTCTACTGGTAGCTATTTACATAGATTTGGATACCTTGTGTTAGTTTCTTGAAACCAATATTCTTGGTTTCTATGCCTGACCAGAGCTGACCATACCTGACTACGGCTGCCCCTTTTCTACCTATGACCTGGAATAATCATGCCATCTTCCCAGGCTCCCGAATCCAGTTATTTCCCACTCAATTCTTCTTAGGCGCAGTAATAAATGCATTAAGATGAACTAGACATTAGAAGGACTAAAGCCTGACTTACCTGCATAAATATCTATTCTGGTGGCATCAGCATCTCTGCAAAGTCAAAAGAAAAGAATCATGTGAATTAATATGAAATATCAACCATCAAAATGCATAGTGATTTGAGTAGAATGCAGAGTATTTTGAGTCTGTTTTCAGGAAGCCATACAGAAATTCTATAGACATTTAGAATTTTTTTTACTTTTATACTTGACAACACAATTTTCTTTATATGTCTGTAAAACATTTCTGAAGCCCCAAATTATTGAAGATAATCACATGACATGGGGCCTGGATATTTTTTTTTAATCCTGATTTTGTGGTAAAAACATCTATAGGGTAAGCAAGAATATTTCCCTTTATACCCTAAGAAATGATTCAAATATGTTTTTCTCACTCATTTGATTGCAATCATAAAAAGATGTTCCAATAACTTGTCCATTTTTTCTTCTCGTCAAGATTTTAAGAAAAAAGGAAAACAATAATCTCCTACAAAACCTGTGAAAAATCACTTCTCGTGGTATACACATTGCAGTCAGCAGACTGATTCCTGAGCCCATAATCTTAACCTCCCTAACCCTGAAAGGAAGTTGGGATACCCCTGCCCCATTAGACTCCAACTATTGGCTGAAATCATACAGATTCAGTTATCAATGAAGACTTCCATAAAGGCTCAGAAGTAATTTAGTCCAATTCTGCCAACTGCAGGCAAAGAAAATGAAACGGTTTCATTGGTTTTACATGCAAAAAATCCACACAGCTCTACATATACCTATTCTCAAATATCTAAAACATTTTCAAATATGAGAGATACTGGCAAAATGTATACACAAGTAGGAATACATACTCCTAAGAATCTCTATTTTACCATATGATACACAAAAAAGCAGCCTGCCACCGCACATCATGGTCTCACTAAATTAACAAGTGGCAAATTCAAACATAGTTCCATTAACCTACAACATTTTTTAATTGAATGGAAAAATGATGAGTCAACCAGGATTGAAACAAAACGGGAGTTTTCTGGTTAAACAACTAGCACACTTCCATTAGCAGTCCAGCTAATAACAATAACAAAAGTAACTAGAATAAGTTTATTGTATACACAGAGGTAAAGAGGAAATTATCAGCGAGCACATTAACTGGAGATCTGTTTGAAAGTACTTCCGCTGTCAATTTTCATCCTCTTCTTCCTTCATTAGTCATCAAAACCTAGTCAGTAAATGATGTGTCTGAATTTTATGTTTGCATTCAGGAATAAGACTGAGACAATATTTTCCTAATTATAAACAGAATCTTGATATGGACTTGGATTTATATCAGAACCCAAACTTCTATTCAGTCTTACACAGTAACATTTATATGTTTCTGTCACTAAGAACTCAGTATAACACCGTGCTGACCAATGATTCCTTCCAAGCACAGCTGCTAACAATGAAAGACACTGTGATCATTTAGTTATCTGACAAATATACAATTTGAGAAGACACAGAACTTTGGCATAGTTTTAAAGACATTAGATGGTGTACTATCCTGGTAGCACAAATTAAATCAGAGCCTGCCTGTCCCATTAATATGATTCCTAAGTGTCTATCTTAATTCTCTGCATTTTACTACAATTATCTTGCTCTAATACACAAGGGAAGTGGTTTTGGAGGTAATAATTCACTATTTTTAGGCTAGAACACAAAGAACGATTAGTGAATTTAGGTAAGAAAGTGGAAGTTATCAACTAATGTGCTATTAAAAATATTATTTTTAGTAAGAGTCTTCCTAGGAGTTACAGAATGTCTACATTCTACGGAAATGTCTTCCTCTCAAGTCTTCAGAGAGCAAAGGTCACAGCTACCTAAAGTGTTTCCACTTCAAGCACAGATTGTATGCCTGAAGACTACATACCTTGCATTATCAACCAGTTCAGCAAGAGCACCAAACAAGAATTCGTGAGTGGTTCTGAAATGATAAATACTAAAAGTCAGCAAAAGAATTATTGAAGTTATAATTCCTAATAAAAAGCCATGGTTATAAAATATTTAAGTTTTTTGAAAAAAATCTTAAAATCACCACTTGCATTGTTGACTTATACTACTCAAGGCTTTCCAGAGCTCCCCAATTCCCCTCAATTGTTAATCTTTAACAAGTCCTGCCATCTATTCAGAAATGATTATTCTTCCTATTTTGAGTTGGGAAACCCACCCTGAAGCATTGAAAGAGTCCTATGTGTAGTAACTGCTAAAAGTGTTTTTCACTATTCATATCCTGTCTAGAAAAATGCCTGTATATTTTTTCATTGCCTTAACCAGTGGTCAGTTTCTGAGTATCTCAGAGCAAGAATTTTAAAGATATATCTTATGCATAAATACTGAATTTTGTTTTTTGTTTTTTCTTTGAGACAGGTTCTCATTCTTGTCACTCAGACTGGAGTATAGTAAGTTTTGAATAACATGGTAACTGTGTATTTACTCAACCCAAACTTTAAGCAGCCTCCCAGAGGAGATGACCACTGGTTCCCCTCCTTGAAGGGGTTAATTTTAACAGGGGCCCTAGGCAACCACACCAAGCAAGCTCTTGTCATCCTAGAAGGAACTGTTGGAAAAGGTCTTGGATTACTTTCTTTAAAGGAGAGAAAGTTCTGGTTTTAGCCAAAGTCTGAGAAAGTCATAAAATGAGTTATTCTCTTTACCTTCTCTTTCAAATGGGATATTTTTGCTTATAAATTACACAAAAGCGTATGAGTTTCCTTTCTTCACTGGTAGATGACACACAAGTATTGGTAAAACAAAATGCTAACAAGTTATACATTGAGCATGTGCAATTTACACTGTTTAATTTGTGCTCTTTTCCACAATAGTCCTCATGAGATATCAAATTAGGATGTGTCCACATAGAACCACCTAAAAAAAAAAAAACTTGACTTTTGATTAAATACAAAATTAACCCACATAATACATGACCATCAATTTTTCAAAAATATCCATGTTACTCCAACTTTTTTGCATAGTTTCAGCCAAAGTAAAAAGTTTCAGCCAATTTTCAGTTAAAGTAAAAATTTTTAAATGAAATATATCAATATTAAATAACCAGCATCTAGGATCTCTGATTGCTTACCATATTGTAAACAAAATGTAGAACATTTATTAAATAAATATCCATAACTAAACTCTCCAGGAATATTGTTTTTTCTTCCTCAAGTAACTCCAAATTTTTACAAATGCAATTTTTTTGTTTTGTTTTGTTTTTGAGACAGAGTTTCACTCCTGTCGCCCAGGCTGGGGTGCGATGGCGTGATCTTGGCTCACTGCAACCTCCACCTCCCGGGTTCAAGTGATTCTCCTGCCTTGGCCTCCAGAATAGCTGGGATTACAGGCATGCGCCACCACACCTGGCTAATTTTGTATTTTTAGTAGAGAGGGGGTTTCACCATGTTGGGCCAGGCTGGTCTCAAACTCTCGACCTCAGGTGATCTGCCTGCCTTGGACTCCCAAAGTGCTGAGATTACAGGCCTGAGCCACCACACACGGCCTACAAATGCAAATTTTGAATTAAACTATCACTTCGTGGAATTATAGGAAGACCTTTCCCCCAACAAGATCAGTGAATATTTATGTTGCTAATCCAAAGGCAGCACGACAAATATGCTGTAACCAAAAGAAATTTTATCATCAATTTACCTAGGAAATAGAGTTCAAATTCTTCTGGATAAAACCTAATTAATTATACTACAGGGAAAAGACAGATTTATTTATTTATTTATTTTGAGACGGAGTTTTGCTCTTGTTGCCCAGGCTGGAGTGCAATGGCGCGATCTCTGCTCACTGCAACCTCCGCCTCCCGGGTTCAAGCGATTCTCCTGCCTCAACCTCCTGAGTAGCTGGTATTACAAGCATAGGCCACCATGCCCAGCTAATTTTTTTGTATTTTTAGTAGAGACGGGGTTTCTCCATGTTGGTCAGGCTGGTCTTGAACTCTCAACCTCAGGTGAACCGCCCGCCTCCCAAAAGTGCTGGGATTACAGCCGTGAGCCGCCACACCCGGCTGGAAAAGACAGATTTCTCAAAAAAAAAAAAAAAAAAAAAAAAAGTCCATAAAACAGCCATATGGTTTTTTTTGTTGTTTTGTTTTTTTGTTTTGAGACAGAGTCTCACTGTATCGCCCAGGCTGGAGTACAAGCGGCGCGATCTCTGCTCACTGCAACCTCTGCCTCCAGGGTTCAAGCGATTCTTCTGCCTCAGCCTCCCGAGTTGCTGGGATTACAGGCGCCTGCCACTATGCCCAGCTAATTTTTTTAAATATTTTTAGTAGAGACAGGGTTTCACCAAGTTGGTCAGACTGCTCTTGAACTCCTGACCTCAGGTGATCCAGCCGCCTCAGCCTCCCAAAGTGCTGGAATTACAGGCGTGAGCCACCATGCCCGGCCCATATGTTTAATTATTAAAAATATCTGTCTTGTGCCCCCTCGGTAAAAATTTAAAAAAAAAAAATTTAAAGAACAAAAAATATTTATGTCTCTAGAATTATCACTTTAAATTCTTCAAATTACCAACTGAATAAACAAAAAGTATTCTGTAAACTACCCCACTAAATAGGGAGAAATAAGCTTAAAATTAAGGTGACTTGCCAAAGGTAATGTTGGTTAAAAGTAAATCTAACACTTGTTCTCAAACTTTCAACCAGTCATTTTCCTATCAAACATGTAAGTGACTTAGAAACTTACAAAGTGAATTCATTTTATATATCCTAAATATTTTTAATTTTGAGGATTGTTATATAGAAATATAAAATGACCAATTTTATCCCAATACTTCTCATTTCAACATGAGTTTGTACTTTTAACGTAAATCAAGGAATCTCAAAAATACAGCTACCAGAAAAAAACAAGAGCACAACCATATTAAGTATGAGACCACATCTTGCATCAGAATGTACTAACTTCAGAATAAATAAGGAAGTTTCCAGTCTTTGGTAGTGAGAATGGTCAATCTGAATATTCTGGAAAACTAATTTTGACACCCTCTGCCATTAGGACAAGAAAACCAAAACAGAAATTGCAACTGCTTCTTAGCAATACATATTTTCTGATAGCATCCCACAAGAATGAGAAATTTAGAATGCAATAAGCAGATCTCAAAAGGGCAAGCACAAAGCACCTGCCACACAGTGCTTAGAAATGTGCCTTGTGTGGTGGCTCACGCCTATGATCCCAGCACTTTGGGAGGCCGAGGTGGGTGGATCGCTTGAGCTCAGGAGTTTGAGACCAGCCTGGCCAACATGTTGAAACCCTGTCTCTACTAAAAATACAAAAAAATTAGTCAGGCATGGTGGCAGATGCCTGTAATCCTAGCTACTTGGGAGGCTGAGGCAGGAGAATCACTTGAACCTGGGAGGCGGAAGTTGCATGCAGTGAGCCGACATTGTGAGATCGTGCCACTGTACTCCAGCCTGGACAAGAGCAAAACTCTGCCTCAAAAAAAAAAAAAAAAGAAAGAAAGAAAGACAGAAATGTGCCTTGCATATTTAGAACTTTCAAAAAATTCTAAATGGGCAGGGTGCAGTGACTCACACCTGTAATCCTGGCACTTTTGGAAGCCCAGGCCAGCAGATGCCCTGAGCCCATGAATTTGAAACCAGCCTGGGCAACACGGCAAAACGCCCATCTCTACAAAAAGTAGAGAAATAAAAATAAATTATTATTTATAATAAATAAATTAGCCAGGTGTGGTGGTGTACACCTGTAGTTCCAGCTACTTGAAAGGCTGAGGTGGGAGGATGGCCTGAGCCTAAGAAGCGAGGGTTGCAGTGAGCCAAGACTGCGCCACGGCACACCAACCTGGGTGAAAGAGCCAGATGTGTCTCAAAAAAAAAAAAATCTAAATGGTCTTTGTTGTTCCACACAGTCTCATTGCTGTTCCATGCATACATACATATTCCAGATAAGCTAACAGTAGCCTTTACAATGCAGCCAAAGGGTACTTTTGTGATGGCAGTACATATCATAAAAGAGGCCTTTTGTGACCACTGTTGGTAAAGTCAGAGATAATACTCAGAATCTCTTCCAGACCTCCAACTGATTAAACATAGATCTTCCAGATGCTAAAATCAAGAGTTCTAAATATTTCTTAAAATCATAAGAATCAAAATTATACCAACTGCACAAATTCTTTTTTCCCAAATAATATTCCAAGAGTACACTCATTGCTAGCTAGCATTTGGAATAGAATAAACATCAAAAGAAATTTTTTTTTTTTTGAGACAGAGTCTCGCTCTGTCACCCAGGCTGGAGTGCAGTGGCGTGATCGGCTCACTGAAAGCTCCGCCTCCCGGGTTCAGGCCATTCTCCTGTCTCAGCCTCTCGAGTAGCTGGGACTACAGGCGCCCGCCGCCACACCCAGCTAATTTTTTTGTATTTTTAGTAGAGACGGGGTTTCACCATGTTAGCCAGGATGGTCTCGATCTCCTGACCTCGTGATCCACCCGCCTCGGCCTCCCAAAGTGCTGGGATTATAAGTGTGAGCCACAGCACCCGGCCTAGAAATTCTTTTCTTCACAGACCTAAACATCCTTTGCGTGTGATCCAAGAAAGGTCAACTGGAAAAAGACAAAGATTTTTTGAAAATTCGTTCACTTTCAACTAATTATGGCTTTTTTTTTTTTTTTTTTTTTTTTTTGAGAGACGGAGTCTTGCTCTGTTGCCCTGGCTGGAGTGCAGCGGCATGATCTCAACTCATCACAACTTCTGCCTCCCAGTTCAAGCGATTCTCCTGCCTCAGACTCCCGAGTAGCTGGGATTACAGGCACAAGTTACCATGCCCAGCTAATTTTTTGTATTTTTAATAGCAATGGGGTTTCACCATGTTGGCCAGGCTGGTCTGGAACTCCTGGCCTCAAGTGATCCGCCCGCCTTGGCCTTCCAAAGCGCTGGGATTACAGGCATGAGCCAACCGCGCCTGGCTGATCACGGCTTTTATATCACTTGTGTCACAGTATAAATAGTTTGCAGCTTAGCATTTCCAGGGACAAACTCACGTATAAATTAGCTTGTTATGTAACGAAAATGGTCTCCCTATTTACATTCATCCTGAATGTAAACCAATAGATCATCCATAGGCCCATCACACAGTAATACCTTCTGCTGAGTTCCTAGACGTGCTGACAATAGATAATTGCCTTAATTGCTAGAAAATTAAGCTGAGAAATTCTAGAGCAACCATTTTACATTTAAACGGCTTTAATATATTTAAGATATAAGCCTACTCAACAGGCTTAAAGTAGTAAGTAATCTAAGTCTCTGAGTTGACAGGCTCCTCTACATTCACTTCACATACCCATAAAACTCAGAAATAAGGCTGGGTGCAGTGGCTCACATCTGTAATCCCAGCACTTTGGGAGGCCGAGGCAGGCGGATGATGAGGTCAAGAGATCGAGTCTATCCTGGCTAATACGGTGAAACCCCGTCTCTACTAAAAATACAAAAAATTAGCCAGGTGTGGTGGCACACGCCTGTAGTCAGTCCCAGCTACTTGGAAGGCTGAGGGAGGACAATCACTTGAACCTGGGAGGCGGAAGTTGCAGTGAGCCGAGATGGTGCCACTGCACTCCAGCCTGGGTGACAGAGCGACTCCACCCAAAAAAAAAAAAAAAAAAAACCAGAAATATATGCCCAAGATGTTAAGTGACTAAATGTGCCAACAAAAATAAATAGCAGACATCTTATATTTAAGCATCCTGCTCTATCAGACCACTTAGCAGTACTGCAAACAAAGTGACTTAATATACACATTTTATGCCAAAGGAACATCACTACCACCACTACATCTGAAGTAGCAGTCACAAAACCCACTACCAAAGAGAAGTAACAGCATAAAACTCCCTTTACTTAAAAACCCTAACATTTATCATCTCATACTAGCAACATCTGATGTTAAATTAGCTGAAGACTTTCAGGTTATCATGAGAATTTATTTCCCAGGCCTGCTGTAAGCCTTAAAAAGCTGATGTAACCAAGAGAATAACCATCAAGTTATCAAAGACCTGATACAAAAAGACAGATGTTCACTGTCTCCAACAGATGCTCCAGAATTTACTAAGAACTGATGTGCCTAATGACTAGCACCAAACAAGTTGCCACCACACTGACCAACTTCTGGTTTATATCAACTATTATAGAATAACACTCACCATTCACACAATGTTTACTGTGTATCACCGTATGAGCTAAGAACTTTATAAACATCATTTTACATAACCCTCATAAAAACTGTCAGATTAGCCCCATTTTATAGATGAAGAAACTGAGATTCAAGAAGTTGACCTGTCCAAGGACACAGCCAGGAAACACTCAAGCCCAGGTTTGGCTGGTTTGCAAGCACATGGTCTTTTCACTGCACCACACTGATTTCCACACTTCTCATCTGGTCACTGCTTCTAAGTCTACATTTAATGAGAAGTAAGCAAAGGACCATTTATTTCCTAATTCACAATACTGTAGATGTCAGACACCATGAAATGGTCTCGTGTTCCTAAGATTTTAACAGAACAAAGGAGAAGACAGAGACAAATCTTCCCTTCTCTGAAGATGACTTATTGAACCACTTTACACAGAGGTGGTTCATCTTCCATCTTTATGAGCTACAAGTAACATCATGTGAGAATTTTAAAATTTATTTTCTCTATAAATGAACTTCCAATCAGGTCACCACAATGCTTTAAAAATCTCCTGAAATTAGAAATAAAAAACTTATCTTGTTGGTTTAGGGTTTATACTTTCTTCTGGTAGGACTAATACATCAAAAAGTAGAACAACTTCTAAGGTCGAATTTGTGATCCAGGTAAGAAATTCCAGAGCTTCCAAAATGATACTCCAACCCTCAAATGTTCATGCAAGCAGGTGGTTCCAGTTCAACATGGGTAAGTCAAAGTCCCAGAAAATTCCCCAACAAATGACTTAACTGGTTTCTTTCCTTTCCTTGGCACTGCCAAATATCTATCAATAAGCTACAAAATAGCAAAGGGGGAAAAAGAAGGGAGAAATATCCCAGAGTCCTTAGAGATTCATTGAGATAAACTAAAATTGAAGACTTTTAAACTGTGAAGTAAACCCTTTGCTTTATAGACAAGAAAATAGGCTCTTGAAGGTAAAACTGACTACAGTAGGCACTGCCTAATGGTTAAAAGCACCAACTACTGTGGCCAGATAAATCCCACTTTCTTAAATCTTGGCACCGTTTAAGTCTGCCACTTGGCGGCTATATAGCCATTACCATGTAATTTAATCTCTTTGAACCTCAGTTTCCTCAAATGCAAAATAGGAATAATCCTTATCCCAAAGGCTTCCTGTAAAGATTGCTTTGGACAATGTTTAAAATAGTGACTGACATGAAGCAATTAACTGTTGTTACTATCATTATCCCATGAAGTCTTTGGTGAAGCTGGAACAAGAACTGAAATTCTGAAGTCCAGTTCATGGTCTTCCAAGATTATCACAAAATCTGTAATTCCAGACTTGCCATCATTCCAAAATTCAGAGCTGAGATAACCATTTATCAAACACAGTCATCCATGAAAATTTAAGTGGCCTTCAACTGCTTGTTCTTAATATGGCAGTTCAAATATTAAAAAGGACACTAAAGGTTTTCCCAAGGCTATGCTATCAACTAGCTGAATAACCACTAATCAGCAACCTCACCCAAGTGTGTTTCAGGGTCATCATACTTAAGTGTGAGAATTCAGCCTAGATGACTGCTACAGGCCTGCCATGATGGCTCACGCCTGTAATCCCAGCACTTTGGGAGGCCAAGGCGGGTGGATCACCTGAGGTCAGGAGTTCGGGACCAGCCTGGCCAACATATAGTGGAACCTCATCTCTCTAAAAAAATACAAAAATTAGCTGGGCGTGGTGGTGCATGCCTGTAGTCCCAGCTACTTGGGAAGCTGAGGCAGGAGAATCGTTTGAACCTGGGAGGTGAAGGTTGAGGTGAGCCAAGATTGCACCACTGCATTCTAGCCTGGGCAACAGAGCAGGACTCCGTCTCTCAAAAAAATAACAAATTTCCTAAACAAAATAAAACCAGGCTCTCACCATTTGACAATTTGCTTCACTACTTGGCAAAATTTTATTCCCTTTAAAGGAAAAATAGCAGAAATATTACAGACATTATGATATCACAAACATGTTGTCTTCTCCATAAAAAGCTAAAAAACCATTGTACTATTACTACATAATGGAAGTCTATACTCTCAACTCTGAAGTGAGTTCTTCAGAGACTGGACCATTCATGTAGCTGCTCATCTCCTCTCCAGGTACTAGAATGTTAGAACACTTACCTTCATCTCAAAAGTAACAGGTGAATGTATTAAAACACTAAAGTTTTGACTCTACTGGACAATCTCCAAGAGAGTGGGCATATGGATTAAACCTGAATCATTCCAGACCACGTTGGAGTGATGAGATTACTCCTTCATGAACTCAAGAACCATGAACACTGTATGTTTCTGTGGAAATTTTGGGGAAAGACTATCTAAATCGAGATATAAACAAGTTGCCGTTTCCTGCTTAGCATATACAAATAATATTGGGTGTAAGGAGCAATTTGCCAGGAAGATAAAGCCAACTTCTGAAAAAATAAAAATTTTCTTCTTGAAAGCTGTCATTTAAATGTCTTCTGTTTTCTTGTTAGAAAGTAAACACTTGTTATAAACCTAACTGTTTAGGACGTTGTCACTACAGAGGGGAAATGGTTGATACTAAAATAGTCCAACATTTGGCGATCCAATAGAGCAGTATTTGTTGGAGTCCTATAAACACTTGAATGAAACAACTCAACATATTGACTTCAAATAACTAAAGTTTGCATTTAGAAAATTTTGATCCAATAAACAAAAATCAGATTCTTCTGGATTAGCAACAAGTATTTCACTGATCTCAGTCCTTCAATACAGAGCTCAAGATATCCAGTGATACATTTCACTCCAGTGGGATAGATCTCAAAAAGTGAAAAAGCAAAACTTTCTGAGGAAACGATTTCCATATAATATCAAGGAATGAGTTACTGGTTACCTCAGTGGCACCTAGAAGATACTTACGAATTTGTGTGCAGATATTCAAAGGTTAGCTGAGCTCGATTCAGACTGCTGTAATTTGTGAAAGCCATGACTGCAATAAGGTCTCCAGCCCTTCACCCGCTAACTGGGAAATATAACCTTATAACGATATTGATTTCCCAGGATTCCGTCCAGTAATGCTTCAGTAAGTCTGTGCTCCTTAATGACAGTTAAAGTAACCTAGTAACTATCCAAAATATATGCAGAGATATTTAAAACTACAATTTCTTCAAGGTTTTTTTTAATCTTCTCAATGATTACAATGTAATATTTTGGAAGGAACTATGTCATAAATCTGTAGCTTTAAGGAGCTTTTAGCATAAAGTTGCGACAGCTCAATTCAGACAATCTGAGTCTCGTGTGGATGGTCCTGAAGGAGATGGTCCTTGGGTGGGGTGGTTTATGACTGCTCCATCTTCATGTTCTTCCAGCCTTTTTTGGTTCCCCGGAATTTCCTGTAGGGAAATTTACCAATCCGGAAATTTACCCACTTCTGTCAGAAAACTGATCAGCCATGTCTTCGCCACACGTGATGCCAGGATTCTTAAACAGGCCCAAGAACGGAGACCAAGATGTCGACGGAGTGTTATATGGCGCAAGTTGCAGCTTCACCACCTCCCAACTGAAAAAGCTTCTAGGCACTCACGATTTCTTTTTTCAAAGCCGGACCAAACCCAGTTCAGGGTGGTGGTCAGATTACCTCACACTTGGCCCACATAAACACCTCACAAATGACCCGCCCACAGCACCTCGGGCAGGCCGCGCCCCGCCCCCACGTCCCTCAGACAACAGCCTCAGCTCCTCAGGCCCTTCCCGGGCCTCGGTCCCGTGGCGGCCTCCTCACGAAAAGGAGCTACTCCCGGCTTTCAAGGACCGGATCGAGGGCAGTGGCGAGCGCACCACCTGACCCGGCACTACCCGGATCTCACAACTGCCTTTGTCCCTCCCCGCGCAATTGGAACCCAACAGCCGCAGCGCGCTCTTGGAACCATGTGCTGCTGCCGCCTCCGCCGCCGCCGCCGCTGCCTCCGCCGCCGCTCGCGCGCCGCGCTAGTTGAGATGGTGACAGGACTCAGCAACACGAAATTCGGCGTTTAGAGCTGCTCTGCCGCCGCCGTCACAGACACCACAGCCACCGCAGCCACAGCTTTGTCTCTGGTAGTGCACACAGCCCCGGCCACCTCGCACACTCCCCGACGCCCCAAGCCCCCGAGGCCTCCGCGGAGCATTCAGCCAATCACAAAGCTGCAGCTCCTCCCGCCCCCGCCCTGATGTACACCCTCCTGATTGGCGGGCTGCGTGTCCCCATGTGACCGGATCTTGGTTGGCCGGTCCCGCCCCTGTCACGTGACAGCGTGCGCCTCTCTTCCTGCTTTCCTGACCCTCTCCGCCATTTAAAGAAACAGTACCGGGGGCGGGCCGAGCGACGCAGCCGGGACGGTAGCTGCGGTGCGGACCGGAGGAGCCATCTTGTCTCGTCGCCGGGGAGTCAGGCCCCTAACTCGAAGAAGCCCTGGCGCGCCCTCCCCCCCTCCCGGGTCTGGTAGGGCGAAGGAACGGGCGTGCGGTCGATCGAGCGATCGGTTGGCGGCTCTTTCTCCTGCTCTGGCATCCAGCTCTTGGGGCGCAGGCCCGGCCGCCGCGGCGCGCGCCCGGTGGCCGTTGGCGCTCGCGCCGCGTCTTTCTTCTCGTACGCAGAACTCGGGCGGCGGCCTATGCGTTTGCGATTCGACGAGGAGTCGTCCGGGTGGTCGGCGGCGGCGGGCAGCTGCTCCGCCCCGCTCCGGGGGAGGCGGCGGCGGCAGCGGCCGCGGGATTTGGAGCGGCCGGGGAGGCGGGGGTGGCCGGGGCCGGCCTGGAGGCCTGGCGCCACCCTTCGGGGCCTGCAAGGACCCAGTTGGGGGGGCAGGAGGGGGCCGGAGGATGGTTGGTTGTGGGATTTCTACTTTGCCTTTTCCTCCTTATGCCGCCTTAGTGAGGGGCGGGAGCTCTGGCGGCAGCCCCGGGGTGGGGAGACGAGCTCCGGAGTCGGAAGAGCTGGGTTTGCTTCCGGGCCTAGCCACCAGCTGGCGGAGTGACCTTAGGCGAGTCACTCTGTAATTTGTCTGCGCCTCAGTTTCCTCCTCTGCCTATCAATGTGTGTGGGGTTGAAATTGCTTTGTAAACTGTAAAGCGTGGGTGTACGTAAAGGATGGTTATTGTTTGTAATTTTTTTTGAGTTGTAAGGAAACTTAGCAGTTCCCCAATCCTTGGGTTTTGAACCTGGGAACCTTGGATTGGAGTTGGGGATCCCCAGACTTCCTGAAATTGTGGGAATGTGCGGTTTGGGGGAATGATGGAAATTTGTGGGAATGTGCGTTTTAGGGGAATGATGATCCATCGCTAGCAAGTTTTCCAAGGGGGCTGTGACCCAGAAGAGTTAAGAATCACAATTTCTTCATGCTACAGAGAGGAAACTGAGGCCTAGATGTCATTTGGGACCCTTCACAACCAATTTGAAGCCCTGTTTGAGTCCCTGGGATATGTGAGCTGTTTCTATGCATAATGGATATTCGGGGTTAACAACGGTCCCCTGCTTGGCTTCTATTCTGAATCCTTTTCTTTCACCATGGGGTGCCTGAAGGGTGGCTGATGCATATGGTACAATGGCACCCAGTGTAAAGCAGCTACAATTAGGAGTGGATGTGTTCTGTAGCATCCTATTTAAATAAGCCTATTTTATCCTTTGGCCCGGCAACTCTGCTGCTTGTACCGGTGCCTGTACCTTTCTGACTCTCATTGACCATATTCCACGACCATGGTTGTCATGCATTACTTGATCCTACTTTACATGTCTAGTCTGTGTGGTTGGTGGTGAATAGGCTTCTTTTTACATGGTGCCGCCAAGCCCAGCTAATTAATGGTGCACGTGGACTTTTAGCAGGCGGGCTCCCTGGAAGAGACTGAACCTGGCATGGAATTCCTGAAGATGTTTGGGGTTTTTTTCTTTCTTAATCGAAAGTTAACATTGTCTGAAAAGTTTTGTTAGAACTACTGCGGAACCTCAAAATCAGTAGATTTGGAAGTGATTCAAAGCTTAACTTTTTCCTTGGCCCTCCTCGTGTTCTAATTGCTTGCAAGTGTAATACTAGGATGTCCAAGATGCCAGTTTTTGCTTCTTTGTTAGTTGTCAGCTGCTTTTATCAAATTTCAGGCCATTATCCAACAAACACTATAAAAATGTTTGAACAATTGGATTTCAAACATATTCGTTTTGTGGAGTGGTGCTCACCAAGTGGTACAGCCCTAAGCAAGTGAACACAAACACATTTAAGTGTATTTTGTCTGATTCGATGTTAGCCAGTTATGCTATTTCATTCAAATGTCTGAAAAAATCAATTGACTATTCCCTTTTCCTAAAGGGCAGAGACAGATAATCTCACTTCCAGAGAAATGACTGTTTTGGAGAAAAAAAGTGTTGGTCTTTTTGCTCTTTTGTAATTAAATCTGGATGTACCTCAAAAGACTCTTAAGACTGTGGTGATAAGATGCTTTCCTCAGCAGAAAGGAGGGAAAAAAAACAACTGGAACTCAAAGCTTGAAATTCTGTGGCAAAACATGAGATGTCCAGGATTGGAGGTTGAAAAGATTTCACTACAGTGTTCTGCAATAGTTGGAGCAGATAACTTTCAGTGTAGCCACAGCCATGGACTCCAGATTTCCAGATTTTCAAGAACTGGACCTGGAACCCGAAAGAGCTTGTCAGGATGCGGCAAGAACACTGGAGGTAGATTTTTTTTTTATTTTTGAATTTTGGGACTGTTGACCTTGCTGTGAGAAAAGAGACAACGACTGAGCAAGCACTACCACCAGCATTGTTACTGGGAATTAGAAGACCTGAGTTTCTGTCCAGACCCTCAGTGCAAACTGAGGACGCTCCATCCAAAGTGAATCATGGTACTTGCCATTTTCCAAAATGCGTTATTCTTTACCATCTCTGCACTTTTGTTCATACTCTTTTTCTACTTTGGAACTGCTCCTCTCTGGCTTTTCATTTGTCAAAACTGCCATTTTCTCAGTATCCAACTCGCCCTCTTTTCCATGAGTCTCCTAACTAGCCAGACTAGAGCTTTAAAGTTTTATGACATTTCGTTATGTATCCTCTATACAAAATCCTGTAAAATAGTTACTTGCCTGCATTTACTGTCTTTGCAGATAGCAGACTTCTTGAAAGCAGGGTCCTTGTTTAGTGCATCTTTGCCCACATAAACCACAACATGTCAAGATGCATTTATTAGGAAGGAGGAGTTTAGAGAGCAGGCTATCAGAATAACCACTCAGTAAGTGTTTTCTTAATTGCTATGTGATAACTAAAATTACTCTTAATGAGGAGAAAAGTCGCTAGATATGGGTCATGTTTCTTTATGTTTTAATGTATTTTAATTCTAAATTTTGATCTAGGGAGCCCTCAGACATAAGGAGAAACCAGTATGTTGAATGGGGTATTACATACAGAGGGACCAAGACCTTATTTGCTTCTACTTAAGATGGAATCTTGTTAAGATGAAAGGACAGCTTTTTAAAAGGAGAAGGTCATAAGACAATTTGAGGAAGGCATTGGAAGAGGAAGACGGGCAATGTCTCCTTTGTTTTATTGTTGGTATAGAAACTTAAAATCTCAGTTCTTTTTATGCCACTTGTGGAGCCACTTCCTCTCCCCACCAAAAAATGCCCAGTACCCTGAATCCGATCAAATTACTCTCCTAAAGTATAAGGCTTAGTTTCTGTTTGCTGCTTCGCTGAGACAGTTCCCACAAGTCGAGAGTGTTAATCAGACTTTTGTGTTTTCTTTTTTGGATTGCTGTTGTTTGTTTTCATTTATCATTTGTCTTTGCCTAAGCCAGGCTCATCAAGAATTAACAGCCATCAGGCTGCTGATGTGCTGACAGCAGACCCACTTAGAGTCCTGTGTTTGTAATTGCATGCATTTGTTATTTTACCTGTTTTGTCCCTGCCCCTTCTAGTCCTGTGCCTCCTGATTGCTGAGTGTTCACCTGGACCTTCTGACTACCTTCCCTGTGCTATTCCATCAGCCTACAGACCTGGTACCTGGATTTTTGCCCGAGATGATTCCTACCACCTTACTACTGAAGAAGACACCCATTCCAGTGGACCACTGTGACCCAGGAGGCATTCAGCCATCATGATGTGGCCTTTACCTCCACTCCTGTCCTGTTCTACCCAGATTCAGCACAGCCCTTTATAGTGAAGTCAGAGTCCTCAAGCCAAATAGCTAAAGCTGTTTTATCACAACAAAGGCCTAGTTTGTTCCATGAGTGTGCATTTCATTTCTTCAGTTAAAGCCTTCAGAGACACACAATAAATTTGGACCAGGGGATTTTTTAGTTATTAATGCTCTCTGAAGAAAGGCAACATCTTTTTGAGAGCAGCATTGGACCACACCCCACAATCTCAAATGGTTGAAATTCGTGAACATCTAGGATCCCGTGAAGGTCACTGGACCCTGTTTTTTCTACTTCAAATCCTGTAGTAGCCTACTGAATGAGAAAACATATTCTGACCCATTGGAATCAAATCAGAGGCACAGTGAACTCCTCATAGCATCTTCTTTGGAATTACTCAGGAACCAGAACTTTTTACACAAATGTAAGAAATTCTACCAAGGAGTCCCCTTACCTAACAGCATCTCACAAGGCTGCATCAGATTCCAGAAAAGGCTTCTCTTGATACATCAAGGTAGAACCTCTATGGTAAATCCCTCTGTTTATAATGCACTTTACAGTTTCAAAGCACTTGTACATACATTTATCTCAATTATCAAAATAACAGTGAATTATAATCCCTTTTTGGAAATGAGGGAATGTAAATTTTAAAAGTTAAGCAATTATCCAAGGTGACACAGCTGTGAAAGTGGTAGAGGCCAGGCTTTCTGACTCCCAGTCCAATACTCTCCTTGGAATTAGCCTCCATTTTACCCACAGTGTTAAAATGGCTGGGTATTGGGAACCTCAGGAAATTTTCCGGCTTCCTGATCTGTTGCCCCTAGTCACATAGGATGTCTTAAGTGTGATCATGTGATAGCTACATTTAATCCAGAATCCCATGGCAGTATCCCACGGTTTAAGGGCATAATATCTCCGTGGTGGTAGATTGTCAAGTCAAAAACGGGACATGTTGTAACAGCAAAGCTACCCAACATGAAACACAAAGCTACTTTTAGATTTTTTAAGACTTACTGATACTCCTGGGCCCTAAGAGTTTATCTATGGTCCTATCTTTACAAACTAGTATTTACACAAAATGAGCCACCTGGTTTTTTTTAAGGCAGTATTGTTTGTGTGTGTGTGTGTGTGTGTGTGTGTGTGTAAAAATATGACATGGAGAAAGCTGTTACCTAGTAAGATAGTAAAGTATATAAGACATGGCCCTTCCCCCAGTCTACATTGAGGTATAGTGTATTAAAGGATCTCAGGAGACTTGTAGCAAATTACTACTGCTTCTGTGCTTAAATTCAGAAGTCTAATTTAAAAAGAAAAAAAAGACTTGTAGCAAAGAGTTCCATTTTGCTGTTTAACCCATTGTGTCCTAAGTTTAATCAAACACAGAAGGATATTTTTTGCATCATTACATCTAATGGAATGCAGAAACTGCTTTAGAGCACTATAACCAGTGCTTCCTGATTGCCAACAGATTGCCCTGGACACCCCAGAATAAACAGCATCTTCAAAATCCCCCTTTCTCATACCTTCTTATTAATGGTTGAATTAGTATGTCTCTGTCATCTGAGAGTCTTGCATCTTGACCATTACCTTTATTTTCTGTCAAGGGAATCTCTAGAAGATGTATGGGGAGACATAGGAAAGGAATGGAAGAAAGTTAAATCACCCCAAATTGGATAAATTCCATGACATTTAGCAACTGTATCCCTAGAATTGTACCATAAGTTTAGTTCAAGGGCATTGCATCTCAGGTGGGTTAAGGAGGTTGGGAAGGGGAGAAAAGGGATGAGGAGATATTTTCTTGAGATTTATCTCCTTGAGATAATCTCCTTGAGATAATGCTTGAGAAGTCATCCAGCCATGGACTTCTTGGAGTGATACTTACAAAGAATTGGATGCATTTTGCAACCTTAGGCAAAAACCCCAGTGCTGTAGCAACTGAAAATCATTAGCCTTGTTCTCTGATAGACACTTACAAGCCCAACTGCAGGCAATCAAAATTTATAGCAGATGAGTTCTAACTCCATCAACCTGTATTATGGTCCATATTAGGGAAAGAATAGGAAAACACCTTGGTTTACCACAGGCTTTGCTTACAGTTTCTGCTTTCTGTGACCTATTTTTTGTATTTCAGCATTTTGTGACCGACTTATTCTTAGATCATTGGTTTTCCAAAGGCTTTGTGGCCATGAAGCCCTTTGAGTGAAAACTGCAGAAGCCCAGAGTAAAAGTGAAGCTGCTCTGGATGAAGTAGTGAAGCAAGAGTAGGGGCCTGAAGCCTGCTACGACTATCTTCCTTTACCACCGTGGTGACACCTAAGGGGACTTCCTTACAACACCTTGAACTCTTCCAAACACAGTTTGAAAACCACTGCCCCAGACAGCAATATGTTTGACCTGAATGGCATTCCAATCTTTTCTGTACCTCCACTCAGCACAGTTCGTGTTCAGTAGATGCTGAACATTCTTAGAAATACTGTGCGCGAACTTAGAAAAGTGCAAGAAGACAGGCATGTCTTTGACCCCAGGAATGATCATGGGCTGAAGATGGTGTCAAGTGAACCTAGATTAACAGCCCTCCACTCCAGATGGATATCCAGTGATTCCTAGAATGGGATATAGCCAGAGAACAATTCTGTGCACCCTACACTGACAGACTCCCTTAAGCAACACCAGATGCTCTACTGGTACTTGAAGTACATGACTTTGAAGTCTTGACCCTCCATGAATACCTGAATTACCAGCAAGTGGGTTTTGAAGCTGGTGCCTCATCAAGGCCATATTAGAGCAACTTGTACATTTGACCTCTTGTTATCAGCCATGGTACTCTACTTCGTAAGCAAGAGATAACTATGAAAGCCGAATTCAAATACTGGCAACATTTCCTAAAGGGGCTCAATATCTATCATTCATCTTCTTTTCCAAACTACACATCACTGTATGACTCAACCAGTAGCAGTTATATTGCCCCTTGGTTTTTATTCAGTTTAACTACTGTTTCCAGGGTAAATGAGCTAATAACCATTTTTTAAAAAAAGCTGAATTCTTTTTTCTTCATCACTGGCATATCTGCCTATTCTCCAGAATTATTATGACTATTCAGCTCACTTTAACAGTTGAACTTCAAGAGACAATCTTTGAACACCCCTTCTCATGTGATTTAAAATGAAACCATTTGGAAAAGTTTTTTCTAGCCAGTAATAGATTTTTTTTTTAATTGCTCTCCCTTGTGCCGAGAGATGTTCTTTTAAGATGAATCTTTTGAGGTCTGATACCACCAAATATAGGTGGTAGGGAGAGTTGGAGGCTGGCCCTTTGAGCAGGCCATTAGCTTACTTGCTGGGCATTTCCGATAGCTTATTGCCTACCTTTTTGCTGGAAACAGACGGATTTGAAAAACAAAATCTGTGAAGACTGCTGCTAAGGATTGTATCGGTAGACTTAAGAGCTTTTGTCCTTGTGGATATTTTAGTGGAACCACATCAGTCTCAATACTGTCATTTTACACTGACTCAGAGCAGCTGACTTCATTCCTTGCCATGATATATATTTAAGGGAGGCATTGTAACAGACATAAAGACAACTTATCTGTTTCAGCAGGAAGGATTCAGTTTATGAACTCTCAGACCAGATCATGTTGAACAAGGAGACTTTGATGTGTGTCATGAGAAAACTCATTCTTTACTTCCCAGTCAATTTAAAGGCCAGCTATCCTGAGCTACTCGAATGAATGCACTGGTTAAACATTGGAAATAGTTTGTTTATATCCTTGTTTCTCTCTAGGCCAATTGTGATTACATGACTCCACTCTACATCTCGTCAAACAAGGCCTAGGTCTGGTTGCTGTAGACTGCTCACCCTCAACAAATAAAAATAAAATCTGGATGACTAGCCTCCTTGTATATACAACTATTATTTGTTAAGAAGAAATTATCTCCAATTTTCTACGACCTTCAAATTGTCAGCTCTTTTCTTCGTCTCTGATTTTTCCTGTACTTTACAGAAAAAGACATTGGTCTATACTGCCATTCCCTGTAATCCTGCCATACTCAGTCAAAAGGAATGACTTAAGATGAAGATGATCATCTGCTCGAGTCTAAAATAAACATTGTATATAAGAATTGGTGATTTGAAAAGCAAAAAACCTAAAACTTAAACCTAGGAGTCTGTCTACTGTCTCCATGTCTCCATGCCTCAGATCTCATCTAAATCTTTGAACAGCACCATTCAACCAATCTGAGGCCTTGACTTGCTTGTAAGATGGTTCTCAGAGATCGGCTGAGTTAAAAAAGATGACGACTTGATTACCAAAGAAAGTAGGGCCAACTTTGACAAACCTGGCTCTGCTGACCCTGTCACTCCCAGATGTAGCATAGACTCCTAAACAGAACCTCAAGTCTGATTGAGGATAAGGCCTTCTCCTGAGCTGAAAGTTCTTTGGCAGATGAGCAAGAAACTGAAAGCTGATGTACCTGACTGGCTCTGTAAGATCAGAAAACTGTATCCAGAATAAGCCCTATGGATTAACCCCTGAGTACCCAGAGTAAAAACTAATTTACAGAGCTTCCTTATTGATCTGCCGGTTCTTCCAGATCATATTCTGGCTATTGGTATGGCTGGCCTTTCTGAAGGTACCCTGCTTGTCTATTTTCCTGACTCAGCTCTTGCCTGCCTTTTTCACATGTTGCTGCAATTAGACTCACCTTGAGAAGACTACAGCCAATTTCAGTCTATCTTGTGCCCAATACAACAAGGATTTTTAATAGAAACAACCCACACCTCACCCACTAGGACTCAATGTTCACAACAGGAAAGACCATTGCTGCATACTCCTTGACCAGCAACTTTTTTAAAGATATTTTTAAGTGCAGAGTAGGCCTCTATTCCTGTATGTAATTGTTCATTTTCAGCACCTGGAACCTCATCTATCAGGTCTGGAAGAAATACAGCAGACCGAAAGCTGCGTCCATTTCTCTCCTTCAGTAGTGCAGAAATGAGTCCAATTCACCAGTACACACAGAACTATACCAGTTCAACCTGGCAAAAGAAGAAAAGTTTCCACTGTACTTAAAATTTACAGCTGACTCAAATTGCCTCACAGAATTATTTGATGTAGAAGGCTAGTTGTCTTGCTTCAGATCAGCAGGACAGTTGGGCTCTCAGACTCATGACCACTGAGTTTGCTTGTATTGAAACTGTGGTTTCATCCAAATATGCTATTGGACATGATTATTATTCCATTCAAATGGATTACAGACCTCTTGAGGACAGGACAAACTTATCTCTCATGGTGTTTTTTTAGAATACTTTTATAACCAAGGAAGAAACAATGCCAGCTGTTACCATTCAACTTCTTAAGCAGAAATTAAGCTTTTTCATATCTGTTCTTATCCTGGACATCAGTAGTTTTTAATTGCCCAGCATCCATTCCATCTTGTTGTAACAACTCCCTGATGTTTCTTAAAACCACCTCTTACTATTTTCAGTCTGTGGTTTGGACAGTCTGTCCCAACCTTGAGCTTTGTGGGTGAACATGTAATTCAGACCTCATCAATCAGCAAATCCATCTGAACTGTGGAGGAGAAGCTCTCTTTACTGAGGTGCTTTAGCTTTGTAGGATGAAAACCTCAAACCAACAGGGCCTACCATGTAGAGAATGAAGCCAGTGCAGGGGAAAGCAGAGCCAAAATATGGAGAGACTTGAATCCTGATGACAGCGTTTGTGCCCCTGGATCCAACCGTGCCTGAAGCTAGAATATCCCCTGGACTTTTCAGTTATGTGAACCAATAAATACCCTTTTTTGCTTAAGTTACTTTGAGTTGGGTTTCTATTACTTGAAATTGAATCCAGACTAATATATCTACCAGCATTGAAACTTGACAGATCCAAGTATTTATTAAGCTAGAGGTCATGGTCACTGAAATTACTTTCCAGAGTGGAAGATAAAATGAAACAGGAACTGAGAGAATATTTAAGATCCCACAGAAGCATAAAAATGACATGGTAGAAAGTAATAGAAAACCTAAATGTCTGTCATTAAAGGATAGGTTAAGGTATGGTTCAGCCATATAGGAAAATCTTGTATCTATTAAAATGAATAAAGTACATTCATTGTGTATGGAAAAATGGCCATGATACATTAGGTGAAACAAGTTATTAATAGAAAAGTGTACAGTGTGAACTCATTTTAAAATGTGTGTGCTTATGTTTATAAATGCATAGAAAAGTCTATTCGCAGCTTTCTTTGAACAGTGTAGATCACATGAAACTTCCAACTTTATACATTTCTGTATTAATATTTTACACTACCCACATTACTTTTAAACTTTATTTTAAATAAAGAATTTTTTAAATTAAATTTAGTGCTTACTGTTTGACCTTGGCAAGTTATTCAACACTGAGCCTGTTTTATCAAATGATTTAAAATACCTACTTTTATGTTAGTAAATATTAAATATAAATCATTCATTACTCAAGCTGACAGATTGCTATACCATTGCTTGTTTGAGAAACTCAGAGCTTAGTAATTGTTCCTTAATTTTTTAAGCGTGTCTCCTTCAAGTGAGTTCATTTGGATTATCAAAATTTTACGGTTTTAAGGTTTATCAAAGATTATTCTAGTTCTTGACTGATGTTAATCTACTAAGACTATTGCAGTATCCACATTAGGCAGAAAGCAGGGGTAAAGTCACTTTTTAAAAAAAGTCCTTGAATTATTCTGATGTCACTGCAATTAAAGTCAATAGTGACCTTTTCGTTGCTAAATCCATTACACATGCATCTTATCTGAACTTTCAGCAGCACAGATAACTCCCACCAGCTTCTTGAAACACTCTTCCCTTAAGTGCTATAATACTTTTAATTTTCTTTTCAACTTGCTGACTACTCCTTTATTGTAGGTTCTTCTCCCCATCATGTAAATATAGGTATAGTGGACATCCATTGCTTTGGCTTGCCAAAAATCACTTCCCCTTTCCTTTAATGATAGATCCCCACTTATCCTTTAGAAAGCTGCTCCTTCCCATTCCGTGTGGTGTTCGTGGAAATATAGATGACAGTACTCTGGCCTCATGCCCCCTGGCTGAGGTTTGAGCAATGCAAGCTCGTTCTGTCCCACCAGGACTTTGATTCCTAAGAAAGGTGACCACAAAGTGATCAGAGTTGAGTCATTCTTATCGTAGTGTTCCAAAGAAACCATGTAAAAGTTTATGAAAGGAGATCTCCAAAGTATGCTGGCTCCTATTCTCCAAGCCTGGTTGTCCAAGTTTTCCTTTGATTGTGTAAACTATTGCATAGCCTCCTTAAAATAAGTTTCCTTTTTGTCAGCCAAAATGGGTTTCTATTGCTTGTGACCAAATGACTGACTAATTACAGAAATTGAGGCCAGATAGTTAAATGGTAGGCTTTTAACCCACAGGAACATATGGAGGATCTGGAACTGATTATTGTACTGAGACAGATAATGGCACCAGCTCTTGTTCTGTGTCCCTGGGAGGATAAATCTACGAGTTAAGGATGACAAAACAGAAATGATATCATTTCTTGTCATTTGGAATCATGCCTATTGAGAGTAGAATTTGGAGAGCCAGGTAATTGTTGACAATAGGGCAATTTAAAGTGGATAGACTGGGCACAGTGGCTCACACCTGTAATCCCAGCACTTTGGGAGACCAAGGTGGGCGGATCACCTTAGGTCAAGGAATTCAAGACCATCCTGGCCACATAGCTAAACCCCGTCTCTACAAAAATACAAAAATTAGCCAGGCATGATGGTTAATCATGTAATCCCAGCTACTTGGGAGGCTGAGGCCGGAGAATCACTTGAACCCAGGAGGCAGAGGTTGTGGTGAGCCAAGATTGCACCGTTGCACTCTAGCCTGGACAACAGAGCAAGACTCCATCTCAAAAAAAAAGAAAAAAAATTAGCTGGGCATGGTGTTGGGTGTCTGTAATCCCAGCTACTTGGGAGGCTGAGGCAGGAGAATCTCTTGAACCTGGGAAGCAGAGTTTGCAGTGAGCTGAGATTGTGCCACTGCGCTCCAGCCTAGGTGACAGAGTGAGATTCTGTCTCAAAAAAATAAAAATAAAGTGGAGAAAGCAGGCCAGGACCACTGAGTTAGAATGGTTACTTTGATTGCATTAGCTATTTTATTTTTTTTTAATTTTATTTATATATATACTTTCTGAGACGAGTCTCACTGCAGCACCATTGCTGGAGTGCAATGGTGCGATCTCAGCTCACTGCAACCTCTGCCTCCTGGGTTCAAGTGGTTCTCCTGCCTCAGCCTCCCAAGTAGCTGGGATTACAGGCACACGCAATCATGCTTGACTCATTTTTGTATTTTTAGTAGAGATGTTCGCCAGGCTGGTGTCGAACTCCAGGCTGGTGATCCGCCTGCCTCGGCCTCCCAAAGTGCTGGGATTACAGGCGTGAGCTACTGCGCCTGGCCCCGGTAGCTGTCTTAAAGTGAAGGGCATCAGCTCAAACCCAGAAACTGACCTGTGGGCATAGAATAAAATACAGGGCCTTTTTGTGGCCAGGATAAGTGAATCTCGGTGCTTAAATCCAAACTAGTACTTGGAGATTAATTATTCAAATTGCAAAATTACAATGCTGGTTGAATTTGTAGCATTACTAAGGTCTCTTTTGTGAGAGTTAAGGTATTAATCAGAAAAGAGACTATGTATAGAATGCTGATATCTGAGAAGATTTAGAGAATCCCAATCCTTGAAATATCTCAGGAATGAAGGTTTGGGTTACCCTATTAGTCAAAAATCCCTGACTGAATTAAACAAAAACGTATAGTCAAAGAGGAAGAGAGAAATAGCAGCTATAGCCCCATAACCTGTTGGAGAAGTAAGATCTGTAGCCTCTACCCCATATCTTTTAGTTTGCCTTATTTTATTTCCCCCCTCCTCTGTATTCATTACAGTAATCTGCCCTAACATTTCCTGGCTGAAGTTTGAGCATGATGCAAGTTAATCCAATCAGATTTCTCCTCCATTGGAGCTGAGCCATTCTAATGGCAGTGTCCCCTCACTGATGTGTATGAGTGTGTTGGTGATGGTTAAATATATCAAGAAATCTGTAAGTTGCAGATTATCAAGATGGGGTTAAGAACTAGAGAAGAATGAGCATCACCCGGAAATCTTAGGCTTATAACTAGAAATTATTTTAGGTTATCTCCCTCTAAGAGGGAGATCTCCCTTTAGCGGGGATTATGTTGAGTGAAGGTATTAAGATTGTTCATGTTGAAGAATGCATGTCCACATAGTGTACGTTTGCCTACCTGCTGTTATCTTTTTTCCCTCTGAGAATAGCACTTCACTTTTCCTTTGGGAAACTACCTGTTTCCCATGCCATGTGAGCCCAGAGGATAATGTGTAAGAAGTATATGAATTTCTGAGAGGAATATGAGAGGTCTTCACCTGCCCAGATTCCTGACTTAATCTTTAAGTCTTCTTGCCCTGTGGACTCTGAAAAATCTCATCCATTCCCATGGCCTTGGTTTCTAACTGTATATTGATAATGTCCAGATTCCTACCTTTGGCCTTGATATGTGTCTTGAGTGCCAGAGCTGAATGCCCACCTGTACCTGGATATCCACTGCTTGATTAACACAAAGATACTCTCACCCAACATAATAACATAATAAACGCTGACCTCTTCATTTTTTCCTTAAAATCTGCTCTTCCTCCAGTGTTCCCTTTGTTGGTAAATGGCACCACCCTCTACTCTGTTTCTCAAACCGGAACATGAGAGTTATTCTCGAAGCTTCCCTCTCTCCCAGAGTCCCTGTTAGTCATTAAATTATCTTGGTGTTAGCATGTAAATATATACCTTAAAACTATCTCCACTTCTATCACTTTGTCCAAGGGAACATATATCTGTTGCTGTGAGTATTATAATGCATTTCTAGTGGTCTCACTGCCTCTATTATTGCCCCACTACAGTCTTCTCTACAGAACAGCTATAGTAGCCCCCCAAGAGATAGGGTATCCCTGTTGCCCAGGCTGGAATGCAGTGTCAATCATAGTTCACTGCAGCCTCAAACTCCTGGCCTCAAGCGTCCCTCCTGCCTCAGCCTCACGAGTAGCTGGGACTGCAGGCACGTACCATCATGCCTGGCTGGCCATTTATTTATTTATTTATTTTGTAGATACACTATCTCGCTATGTTGCCCAGGCTGGTCTTGAACTCCTGGCTTCAAGCAATCCTCCACTTTGGCCTCCCAAAGCACTAGGATTACAGTGAGCCACTATGCCCAGCCTACTTAACCTTTTAATAGTTCCCCCATCATTTCAGAATAAAATCTAAACTCTCCTGGTTTACAAGGCTCTTCAGCTCTTCATTATCTTATTCCTCAAGCTTCATCTTTCACCACTTCAAACAGGAACAACTCAATTTTGTATATTGGAATTTCCTGTATTATTTCATTTGAAAAAAAGTTTCCACTTTTTTTTTTTTTTTGAACTGAAGTCTTGCTCTGTTGCCAGGCAGGAGTGCAGTGGCACTACCTCGGCTCACTGCAATCTCTGCCTCCCAGGTTCAAGCAATTCTCCTGCCTCAGCCTCCCGAGTAGCTGGGACTACAAGTGCGCACCACCACGCCCAGCTAATTTTTTGTATTTTAGTAGAGATGGGGTTTCACCATGTTGACCAGAATGGTCTCAATCTCCTGACCTCATGATCCATCCCCCTCGGCCTCCCAAAGTGCTGGGATTACAGGTGTGAGCCACCCTGTCTGGCTGGGTTCCACATTTTTTAAAGCAGGGGAGACACAAGGTTTCATTAAAGAAAAAATTGAAATGATTATTCAGAACAACCCAAAAGTCTATTGCTATGAATACTGTAATTTATTTTCTTCCATATTTCTTTCCATGAAATTTTTAAAAATCTAATATTTGTAACTGATATAGAGAGCTACAGTAAGGTGCCTAGAGAGCAACCAAATCCCTACCTCACAACATTTACAAAGATAAATACCAAAAGGACTACAGATTTAAATCTTAAAATGAAACACTAGAAGAATATTTAGGAGACTATTTTTGTGATCTTATGACATGGGAGATTTTCGTAAACAAAGCAGAAAACCTACAAGCCATAAAGGAAATTACAGACATATAAGACTACATGAAACAAATCTTGATTCTGTAAAAGATGTGATAGATTGGAGAGAGATTTCCAACATAAATGACAGATTCAGGACTAATGTTACTAGTACAGAGAGTTCTTACAAATTTATAACTAAAGTAATAATCGCTAGCCATTTATTTGGTGTTTGTTTCATACTAAGCATTGTTTCAGGCACTTTATAAGTGTTATTTAATCGTCACAGTTTATGAGACAGGCAATATTATCCCTGTTTTGCAGCTACGGAAACAGGCTCAGAAGGATAAAATAACTTGCCCATGTCACACAATAGGTGATAGAGCTATGACTCAAACACAGGTTGTCTGTTAGTCTGTACTTTGAACCATGATGCTCTTCCACATTTCCGTAAGCATATGAAAGATAATGAGGTCAGTGAGATGTGATGTACATCAAAGCAATGAAGTACCATTTGCCACCTATCAGATGGCAGAATTTAAAAGAGCAGTAACATACAGTGCTGGCAAGAATTAGGGTAACAAAACTTTTATACATTGTTGGTGGGCATGTAGATTGTTCCAATTTTTTTAGAAGATGATCTGGCAATATTGATGCAAATTTTTAAATATACACTTTTGGACCCAGCATTCCTACTTTAAAGACTCTCAAAGAACTAAAAGCACCAAGGTAAAAGGACATCAGTATGAGGAATTTACTGCAACGTAACCTGTGCTAGCAAAAAAATTTAAAAAGGTATCGATCAAAGTGGAGTGGTTGAATCAGTTATAGGACAGCTATACTGTGGAGTGTTATGCAACTGTTAGAAGACCTCTATTTCTTAGCCTGTGGCATGTCCATGATGCATTAAGCAAAACAAACAAAAATTACAGAGTAATGTATATCATAATAGCCCATTGTATGGAGTGCAGGGCTGGAAGCCCTACAAATGTATCTAAATGAACATGAAAGAAAAGTGGAAGGTTACACCAAATTGAGGGGTTTGGAGAAACTTGGTACTTTATACATACTGGCATTGTTTCACTGGTTGTGGGAGCACATCCTTTTTTTTTTTTTTTTTAAGAGACAGTTTATTTCTAAGGGAAATAATTAAATTTTTATTTATTTTTATTTTTATTTTTTTTGAGATGGAGTCTCACTCTGTCGTCCAGGCTGGAGTGCAGTGGTGCAATCTCGGCTCACTGCAACCTCCACCTCCCGAGTTCAAGCAATTCTCCTGCCTCAGTGTCCTAGGTAGCTGGGATTACAGGCACACGCCACCACGCCCAGCTAATTTTTTTTTTTTTTTTTTTTTTTTTTAGTAGAGACAGGATTTCACCATGTTGGCCAGGCTGGTTTCAAACTCCGTACTTCAAATGATCCACCCTCCTCGGCCTCCCAAAGTGCTGGGATTACGGGTGTGAGCCATAAATATAATTTTTAAAGCAATTAAATTGTACCTAGACTTTTTCAAGTTAGTATATGCTAAGGGATCAAAAAAGAGGGCAACAAAAAGTAACAGTTGGTTAACTCTTTTATATCCGGGGTTGCCTTTTGTAGATGCATGGATTCCAGGTGACTGGCCCACAGCCTTTGAATAGGCCACTCCCTACAACAGAGAAAGGGTTGTCCACTAGGGTGCCACTTCTAACAAAGATGTGTTGTCTCCTTGTATTTATTCTTCCGAGTAAACACATTTTTCAGTTTCCCTGGCAGGTATAACCCACTGACTAAATTTTAGCCAGTGGGACCTGAGTAACTTATAGGACTTACCCTTAAAAAGGAGTGAGCCCATCTCCTTCCTTCACCCTCCTGACTAAAATGTAGGCTTCACCTGCTGACTAGAATTCCATGACTGGAATTTGTCACTGTTGGACCATAAAGGAGAAGGCACTCTGTGCCAGTGACGATGGAGCGACAAGTTAGAGGGAGCCTAGATTCCTGATGAATGTGAAGCCACCTTACCAGGCCTGAACTGCTTATCTCTGGACCTCATTTACAAAACTAATTTCTGTCTTCTTGACATCATTAGTATATGAGGTTTTTCTCTGCCTCACAACTGAGCCTAGTCTGCCCATAAATATTTTGCTAGAAATATTTCTTAGGAACATCTGATTCCATCCGTTCTGATTTTATACTACTGAATCAACCTGCCCCTAGCTGAACTCACTAAGAGTAGATGACTGGTTGGGTCATGAACCAGCCACATATCTTTAATCATAAATTAATAGGGCCGCGCACGGTGGCTCACGCCTGTAATCCCAGCACTTTGGAAGGCCGAGGCGGGCAGATCACTTTAGGTCAGGAGATCTAGACCCGCCTGGCCAACATGGTAAAATCCATCTCTACTAAAAATACAAAAATTAAGCCAGGCGTGGTGGTGGGTGCCTGTAATCCCAGCCACTCGGGAGGCAGAGGTTGCAGTGAGCTGAGAGCTGAGAGCGCACCATTGCACTCCATCCTGGGGAATGAGAGTGACATCCGTCTCAAGAAAAAAATCATAAATTAATAAATTGATCTCTTTATTAGTTCAGTGGCCCTCCTTTATGCTCTCAGAGTCCCACTGTTATGGACATCCATTGCTTTTGTCTACTCAGTATCTATCTTCACTTCTTTTGATAAGAGAATATTAGTTGCCCTCTGAGTTTCCAACCCTCCTTCACTTTCTGTCTGTTCACTACCCCTGGCTCCAGGACTGAGCATGTAACTCAGACCGACCAGAGCACTGCAGCCCCTTGGTCAGGGTAGTTGGATATGGAGTGAGTTTATTATCTAAGCCAAGCCAGTTTTACACAAATAGAGCTAATGGAGGTGGGGGAATTTCCTTTTTAATCTGTTGAATTTAGAACTGTAAGGTTGCAAGGCTGGCATTATTGGCAGCCCTCTTGCCACCACAAGGAGATTGCTCATCTGAGAATGAGGCTGGTCTTGAACTCCTGACCTCAGGTGATTTGCCTGCCTCAGCTTCCCAAAGTGCCGGGATTACAGGAGTGAGCCACTGCATCTGGCCTGATTCTGCTGTTTCTGTTCCACTTCTGTTGACTCAGGAGAATGGCAAAGATGAGCCCAGGAGTCCTTAAGGTTCTCAGTGTTCCACTCTTGATATAATTGTTGATCTAGCTTCAGCCCATTTCCCTGACCTAATGACTGGGTCTTATTTCAGCTACTTTAAGACATGGAGACCTGCTGGTTTGGGATGGCAACCTGGGATAAAACTGTGAGGGCTTCTGGGATATTCTAATTGTTCGGAATTGCACCTAAGCAGAAAAATACCTTTATTATTGTTGGTGTAAAGGACCAGGACTCTGACTTAAACAAACCTATGGGTTTTTTTTAAATAACAAGTAGCAATTGAGGGTATGGGACTTTGATCTGATGCAGTCAGTGCAGTGGTAAGCCATTTATCCCTCTGGAGTGTGCCCAGGCTTCCAGGACTGTCCACCTACTCTGATAGAGATGAAAGAGGTCATGTTTCATTTTTTCTTTTTAAATTTTTTTGAGATGGAATCTCACTGAGTCATCCAGGCTGGAGTGTAGTGGTGCAATCTCAGCTCACTGCAACCTCTGTCCCCTGGGTTCAGGCAATTCTCCTACCTCAGCCTCCCGAGTAGCTAGGATTACAGGCGTGCACCACCACACCTGGCTAATTTTTGTATTTTTAGTGGAGACAGGATTTCACTATATTGGCCAGAATGGTCTCAAATTCATGGCCTTAAGTGATCTGCCCAAGAAAGGCCGTATTTCTATGAATGAGAATTGGACCTTCTTAATCCAGGCCTCCTACCACATTTGCTAACTGGCCAACTGGCATGAGTGGCATCCAAGGACCTCAGCCCATGAGAGAAAGGGAATGTGACATGTTTTTCTGTCAACAGCATTCCTGAGGGTGGTGGGGTAAATAAGAAATTGCTTTTCCTTATAAAACAAATTGAATGTGATAGCATGTGCATGTCATTGACACCAGCAGCTGTGGCTGTGGTTAAAAATGGCAAGGGAATGGCTGGCTGAGCTAAGTCTTCCAGGATATTGTTGCCTTAACAGCATTATTGCTAACAATTGCCATTTGCTGAGGCAACATGGTGAAACCCTATCTCTACAAAAATACAAAAATTAGCTGGGCATGTTGGCAGGTGCCTATAATCCCAACTACTCGGGAGGCTGAGGCAGGAGAATCACTTGAACCCGGGAGGTGGAGATTGTACTGAGCCAAGATTGCGCCATTGCACTCCAGCCTGGGTGATAGAGCGACACTCCATCTCAAAAAAAAGAGCAGAATCACATTTGCGTGATTCAACATTTGGCCTCTTTGGACAAGAGTCTGATTTCTCAAGTTCAGATGATGCCTGGAACTCTTTGGAGTTTGAGAGAAGATGGTTTGGCCAGAGAAGATCAGAGGCTGTTTTAGGTCTTCTAGGATTCAGGAGACGTACATAGAACATGGCTTCCATGGAGGTGGCAAGACAGGAGAACCAACGAACTCAGGCTCCAGTCATAAATATTTACTGGTATGCTCACAACACAACAATGACGGTCCTCAAAATGACATTCAACTTGCGTCCTATCCTAAGAACAAGCACCTGGAGTGCACTATGAACTAATGTTTTAAATCTCTGTTTGCCTTGTGACCAGCACAATTATACTGCAGTGTATTCTGTGTGTATTTTACAATATTCATTTTCCAATGTAATCATTTAAGTTATACCACAAATTTTGGAAGGTGTATGACAAATCAAGAATGAAATCAGAGTTCAGAGCAACATGTAAACATGCGCATGCACACGTGAGACAGCCCTGGAAACCAGCCCCAGAGACAGGACCTAGAAAAGGCCTTGATGAAAGGCAGCCTATAGTAGAATAGGCTTCGTTGCAGGTCCTACAGAAGAACGGGGTTGAGTTATGCAGCTTCTCCCATCCCTTTCTGGCCCAAAGCAAGCCCCACCCCCAACCACTTTGAGATGCTATGTTATGTTTAACTATGGGAAAACTCACAGTGATCAAAAATGAATGTGGAAAAGTTTCAAGAAACCTCAAGTTTATAATAGCAAGTATCCTTGGCTTTGGCCGAAAAGCAAATTGATACCAAGTTGTTCTTAGCACTTCGCCAAATGGATTGCTATTTCCTTGTGCCTGGAGCACCCAAAAAGGGAATGAGGGCTGAGGCTGCTGTGTTTATAGCTCTTTGCCAAGATACCTCTCCCAGTACCCTCTTTTAAGGCAAAGAACCCTGCTCCAATAGCATTGTGTCCTGACAGCCCTGTGGACCCCTTTGATGATAACCACATGCTTTTGCTTCACCTCTGTGCTTGCCCTTAGGACCTAACAGCGTAAGAAGGAGAGGCAGAACCTGCTTATTCCCTTCTTTCCTTGCCTCTCTCATTTCCTGGTCTTTCTTCCACTTGGAAAATTTGAGTCAGACTTCCATGTGTCTTTCACATAGGCCTTACAGGAAACCACTTCCTTTTATACATCTTTGGGTGCCCTATGTAGAGGGGATCCTCACACACTCTCCCTGGCTCTGACTCCTTCCCCTTCCCCTAAACCTATAGTGTCCATCTTCTACCCCTGCCTTGTGAAATTTCATAAGGAGGAAGGTTGCTCAACATCTATCAAGACTCATAGAAGATAAAGGGCTGTAAGAAATTTGGAAACTTCACATTCAGATTGCTGCTAAGAACTCAGATCAAGATGTGGTATACAGGACATATACATAAATTGTTGGGTTTAGTGCAAAATGAAAATGCAGGGTCCCTTGTTCAAAAATTATTAAGAATTTCAAGAAGGTGACAGTAGAGCACAAAACAAATGTGAGGCCCTTCTGGGAGCAGGGCCCTTTTAAGTATGGAAGCTTGTGTGACTTCACAGGTTGCATGCCCAGGAATCTAGTCCTGATGGTATATTTTGCTCAAATATCCTTTGGTTAAGCATCTAAAACACACCCATACCACCCCGTCTCCCAATTCTGGACAGCATTCCGTAACATTATTACAATACATGTTAATAACTGATTAGGGCTGGGAATAGAACTAAGATCTCTGCTTTTATCCACTGTATGAGGATCCCCTCCATATAAATGCTCTTCTACGCAGGCTTCTACCAAAACCTCATTGTCTGAGCAATATATCTTTTTCAACCTGGAAAACAATGGACCCATGATGGTGGATGAATAAGAATAGAGGCTTTTTAGCCACTCAACTAGGAGATGTTGATAACAGAATAGTAGCTTTCTTTTATCAAACCCTTAGCATGTGCCAGACACAACTCTGCAGTTTACACACGTCATCTCATTTGACATGTTTCAGGTATGAATTTTATTCCATAGCCCTAGCGCAAGAAGTTTCCCATACCTTTATAGATTATTTCATGCCGCCCTGAGTCTACTTGCTCAAACCGCCCTACCCCCAGCCATGACTCTGTGATGACAAAAAACTAAGGCACCTCCCATGGTGGTCACCATATGGAAAAAAAGCACCTCCTTCACCTGGTATTAGACATCATGCCCAGGACACTTCCTTCTGGTGTCCAGAGACACTGGCTCTTCCTTCAGTCCAGTCCCCCAACTGACTTCAGATATACACCTGGACACTCACCTTCTCCAGCTGTAAGGACAAGCAAGAATCAGGTCTCCTCCATGTTTTGAACATCCTCAAATCCTGTCCCCTTCTTATTTCAAACCTTTGCATGGACCTGAAACACCGAATACTAAGGACATCTCCAGATGGGGTAGGAGACAGCAATATCATCAGCCTCCTTTTGCTGGGGCTGGGCTGGAGATAAGAGCTGCTTACACCAGACAGTGTTTTATATTTTCCTTTAATAACTTGCCAGGCAACAT
This sequence comes from Pongo abelii, assembly GCF_028885655.2. Classification (NCBI taxonomy): domain Eukaryota; kingdom Metazoa; phylum Chordata; class Mammalia; order Primates; family Hominidae; genus Pongo; species Pongo abelii. The sequence continues at coordinate 37,432,339 of NC_085929.1, forward strand.
CAGATGAAGAAACTTTGGCTGAAAGAAGCCATTAATCTAAGGTTCTATAGCTGGGAAGTGGCAGGGCCAGGATTTGAAGGTGCCTTATCTATTCCCCAGATGTAGGCCACCTGCCACCGTCATTGAGATCACCTTCAGAGAGTTCATTCAGAACTTCGCAAGCCTCACACTGGCCTACAGAATGAAAACCTCTAAGGAGAACCTTAGCTTCTGGAATTTCTATCTGGAATTCCAGCCAACCTCACAATATTAAGTGGCAGACAGGCTTAAAGGTGTTCTTACCCCCACCCCTCTCCAGTGATCCATGCTTCCTGGTGTTCACATCTATCTTGGTCATCTCAGGCTGCCGTAACAAAATACCACAGACTGAGTAGTTTAAACAACAGAAATTAATTTCTCACACTTCTGGAGGCTGGAAATCTGAGATTAGGGTGATCAGCTGCCTTGGTTTCTGATGAGGGCTCTCTTTCTGGCTTATATATGGTTGCCTTCTCAATATGTCTTCATATGGCTTTACTTGGTGCATGCACATAGAGAAAGAGCTCTTCTTACAAGGTTACTAATCCTATCAGAACAGGGCCTCACCCTTGTAACCTCATTTAATATTACATCCTTAGAGGCTCATCTTCAAATATAGTCACACTGTGGGGGTGAGGGTTAGGGCTTCAACATGAATTTTACTGAAATATTCAGTCCATAACAACACCTTTGTGTCATCCCTTCCCTTTCAATTGACTTCCCTTTAAGGTGGGTTTTTTATTTCCTTTTAGAAAATGGTGTCTTGGCTGGGCATGGTGGCTCATGCCTGTAATCCCAGCACTTTGGGAGGCCAAGGCAGATGGATCACTTGAGGTCAGGAGTTCGAGACCAGCCTGGCCAACATGGTGAAACACTGTGTCTACTAAAAATACAAAAAAAAAAAAAAAATTAGCTGGGCATGGTGGTGTGTGCCTGTAGTCCCAGTTACTTGGGAGGCTGAGCCAGGAGAATTACTTGAACCCAGGAGGTGAAGGTTACAGTGATCCCAAGATCATGCCACTGCGCTACAGCCTGGCCTGGGTGACAGAACAAGACCCTGCTTAAAAAAAATAAATAAATAAAGCGTCTTGCTCTAGAAGCTCTCCTTGCTGGTTTGCTAAAGAAAGTGGACATGTTGGGAAATCCCAAATGGCAAGAAACTGTGGGTATGGATCTGAGGGTGGCTTCCAAGCAAAGGACAGCAAGAAGCTGGGGCCTTCTGTCCCACAGCTCCAACTGAATTCTGCCAACAACTTGAGTGTGCTTGGAAGTGGATTCTTCCCCATTCAAACATCCAGATGAGAACACAGCCCACCCAACATCTTGACTGTAGCCTTGTGGGTCCCTGAGCAGAGGACTCGGCTAAGCCATGCCTGGACTCCCAACCCACAGAAACTGTGAGATAATGTGTGCTGTTTTAAGCCACTAAGTTTGTGGTAATTTGTTGTATAGCAAGGGAAAACCAATAAATTAGAAAACCCCACAGTCTTCACCCACAAGGCTGCATGAATGATTCCTCTCTTTTTTACTTCTACCCAGAAGCAACTTGTGTACTTACTGAGCATGACAAATGGCATGTGCCAAAAGGCCTGCTTTTAAACTTTTTTAATTTCTTGATTATCAAAAGTAATAGATGTTCATTGTAGAAAATCTGGAAGCACACAAAAAGAAAATAAAAATTACCCAGAAAAATTTCCTCCTGCCAACTCAGATAACCACAGATAACACATTGGCAAGCAGCCTTCACCACCTCGGTTCTATACAGGGAGGCTGGATAAAGTTACAAGCAGAGAATGTTCTGTATGGACTGTTTTGTAACTTGCTCTTTCCAGTGTCAGCCCACATTTTCTGAAGAATTTGAAGCATCAGAGGGGTGAATTTGTTTCCGGCATTTTGGGACATTGCCAGATTCCATTTTTAATGACCTCAGGTTTTTCCCAGAGTGGGCTTTGGCAAAGGAGACTCATTAAAAGGAAACTGAGGCCAGAGAGGGGAGGACATGCCAAAGGCCAGATAGCCTGTTGGCACCCAGAGAGTTCCCTCCTTCCAAATTCCTCATAACATCATAGCTTAGCTGCTGTATTCCCAAAACCCGCACAGTGCCCCAAAGCTTTACCCTTGGAATTATTATCAGAGATAAGTTCCTTAAAGCCACAGCCTCATCTCCAATCAAGGGAGGTCCTTGGAGGGACTTGGAATAGGAAGAAGCTAGAACCCTCTGAGATCTGGCCATCCTCCACCCATTGAGGCCCAATTCTCCCCTGGTCCCCTGAGCAACCTAAAATCAGCTCCTAGAGTATCATGTCAGAACTTTGAGCATTTGGGCTTTTATTTTATTTTATTTTATTTTATTTTATTTTATTTTGTTTTATTTATTTTATTTATTTTTTGAGACAGGATCTCACTCTGTCGCTCAGGCTGGAGTGCAGTGGCGTGATCTCAGCTCATTGCAACCTCCACCTCCCAGGCTTAAGTGATCCTCCAACCTCAGCAACGCTAGTAACTGCCACCACACCCAGCTGATTTTTTTATCCTTTGTAGAGACAGGGTATTGCCATGTTGCTCAGGCTTGTCTCGAACTCATGGACTCAAGGAATCCACCAGCTTTGGCCTCCCAAAGTGCTGGAATTACAGACATGACCCACTGCGCCCAGCCTTTTCCTTTTAAATGTGAGTGGGAAGATAGTGAGGAAAGAGAAGGAAGGAAGAAGGAAAGCAGGAGTCATTTTATTCAATAAACTTTCGTCAAGCCTCTGGAAGACCAGGCCTCTGTGCTAAGTACTGGAGCTATTGAGACGAGGTAGCATGAGGTCACTTTATTTGCTTATTTATTTATTTTTTGAGACAGGGTCTCACTCTGTTACCCAGGTTGGAGTGCAGTGGCATGATCTTTGCTCACTGCAACCTCTGCCTTCTGGGTTCAAGCGATTCTCCTGCCTCAGCCTCCCGAGTAGCTGGGATTACAGGCATCTACCACCATGCCCAGCTAATTTTTGTAATTTTAGTGGAGACGGGGTTTCACTTTGTTGGCCAGGCTGATCTCAAACTCCTGGCCTCAAGTGATCTGCCCACCTCAGGCTCCCAAAGTGCTGGGATTGTGGCCGAGGTGACTTTCAATACTTAGTTTAATATTTGTAAACTATGATTGTTCCGGTTGTTTGTTGCTGTATCACAAACCACCCCAAAAAGCTTAGTATCCTAAAACAACAAGCATTTTATATCCTCATGATTCTGTGGGTCAGAAATTGGGCAGGACATAGTATGGATGGTTCATCTCTGTTCTTAGATATCTAAAACATCAGCTGCAGTGCAGTGCAGTGATGATGGCTGAAGATGGCTGGGACAGCTCAACTGGGGCCATGAGCCTGGGGCCTCAGTTCTTCTCCATGATGCGTCTTCTGGGGGGATGTATAAGTTAGGATTCTCTAGAGGGACAGAACTAATAGGATAGATGTATATAAAAGGGGAGTTTATTAAGGAGTATTGACTCACACAGTCACAAAGTGAAGTCCCACAATAGGCCATCTGCAAGCTGAGAAGCAAGGAAGCCAGTCGGAGTCCCAAAACCTCAAAAGTAGAGAAGCCGACAGTGCAGCCCCCAGTCTGCGTCTGAAGGCCTGAGAGCCCCTGGCAAACCACTGGTGTAAGTCCAAGAATCCAAAAGCTGAAGAACTTGGAGTTCAAGGGCAGGAAGCCTCCAGCACCAGAGAGATGAAGGCTGGAAGACTCAGCAAGTCAAGTCCTTCCACTTCTTCTGCCTGCTTTATTCTAGCTGCACTGGCAGCTGCTGGGTGCCCACTCAGATTGAGGGTGGGTCTGCCTCTCCCAGTCCACTGATTCAAATGTTAACATTTTTTGGCCACACTCTCAGACACATCCAGGAACAATACGTTGCATCCTTCAATCCAATCAAGTTGACACTCAATATTAACCCATCACAGGCAGGAAATGTTCAAGATGGCTCCTTCACTTCCATGTGTGGTATCTGGGCTGGGAACAGTTGGGTAGCTGTGGGCAAAGTGATGCTGCCTTTTCACATGGCTAGCTTGGACTTCATCTTAGCATGGCAATCTCAGGTAGTTAGACTTCTACATGGCAGCTGGCTTCTCCCAAAGCAAACATTCCACAAAAGAGGAAGTGGAAACTGTCACCCCTCTTAAAGGCAACCCAGAGGGAAGCCACAGTACCTTTTTATGACCTGCTCTTCGAAGTCACACACCATTACTTCTGCTTGATTCTGTTCACTAGAAGTAGGCCACTAAGTCTGCCCATACTTGAGGGAAGGAGAATTAAGCTCCAACTGTTGAAGAGAAGAGTATCAAAGAACTTGTGGACATATATTTTTCAAAAGTACCACCACAACAACACAGTCCACTTCACATTGAGTAGTGGACCCCCCTTTTCTCTCTCTCTTCAATCCTCTGCTCTCTCGGAACCAGTACACATTCCTCCTCTTGTCTCATAATGAGCAGTGTAACTGATTTCCTTCTCCTCCAGGTCTCTCTGAAACACTCCTGCCCTTATCTTCTACCCACATGAGCTTATCAGTGTATTTTTTTCATCCCATAGATAATCTTTTCCCTTCAACGAATTTTGGTGCCAGTTATTAACATAATGAAATTTCTATTTGTATTTTTTTCATCCCATAGATAATCTTTTCCCTTCAACGAATTTTGATGCCAGTTATTAACATAATGAAATTTCTATTTGTTATATGAACCTTTGTATAGAGAAAATTATGTTGAAAGAAAATTCCATATCCTAATCAAGCAAATGTGGAGGCAAAAGGAGACAAGCAGGGATTCTGAAACTTTCCCTCCCATGCACTCTCTGAAAAAAAAAAAAATTACTTGAGGATATGCTCCAACAAATTAATAAAACGAATCCAGGAAAAAGATTTGGGAAGCAAGAAACAGTGGAACTAAAGTAAGAGAGAGTTGGGAAAAAATCCTAACTTGATAGCTATGCAGCAGACCTAAAATACAATCTGTCAAAACTAGAACTGGAAGTAAGAGGTCTCGGGGATGAAAACTTCAAGAAGGCCAGGTGTGGTGGCTCATGCCTGTAATCCCAGCACTTTGGGAGGCCAAGGCAGGCGGATAACGAGGTCAGGAGTTCGAGACCAGTCTGACCAACATGGTGAAAGCCCGTCTCTGCTAAAAATACAAAAATTAGCTTAGCGTGGTGGTGCACACCTGTAATCCCAGCTGCTCAGGAGGCTGAGGCAGGAGAATTGCTTGAACCCAGGAGGCGGAGGTTGCAATGAGCCGAAATTGTGCCACTGCACTCTAGCCTGGGTGACAGAGCGAGACTCTGTTTCAAAAAAAAAAAAAAAAAAAAAAACTTCAAGAAGGAAATAGATGCTTCATTTCCTGTGGGGGAGAACAAAACAAACAAACAACAAAAACAAAACAAAAAAACACAGAAAAGAAAATAGATGCCATTGCACAAATTGAATAAGTAAAAATCTAGAAGTTCTTAAAGATGATATCCAGACAAAGACTCTTTCACTACCAAAAAAGGAGAGTGCATTTAGAAGCTTTGCGGGGACAAAAGCTATGTTAGAAAAATCATGGTCAAGCTAAAATGCATATGGTTTGGGAAAACTGGTGAGTAAGAAATAAAGACCACTAAATAGCCATCTAAAACAAAACTGAATTTATTGCCTTCTTAGCAAGCGAAAGCCATGTCACTCAAACACAAGCTTGACAGCAAAAATTAAATAGGAATGAAAAAAGGAAGTGCACTAAATAAGGCAAGATTCTGAATTTTGGCCTGCAAGTGACTCACAAAGTAGATTGTCAAGTCATCTTCAAGTTCTGTGTCACTGACACTAGGAACTTGATTTTAAGCAAGTCCAAGATAGATTATAAAAGATTCCCCTAGACCTCAGGTCATTCATCAGAGGTGCTTAATGTGCATGTTCAAAACTTAGCAAGTTTTTTTTTGTTGTTGTTGTTGTTGTTATTTTAAATAAGTATGAAATAGTGCCTAGCCCCTAGTAGACAAAAAAAAAAATGAGGAAGGAGAAAGATTAATATTCTGAATTTATTATTTTGTTGGATTTATAATAGTAAATAGATGTGTTTTCCGTGGGTATCTTTTTTTCCCCCCTACAAGCAATTTGTCGTTTTTATTGGATATTTTTCTTAGAGATCAGCCTTTTTTTTATTACCTTCTCCTGAAGAAAGTACTTTTTTTTACATTTTGTTCCTGTCAATAAGTTTTTAAAGTGTGTGGTGTGTGGTGTGTGTGTGTGTGTGTGTGTGTGTGTGTGTGTATGTGGTCTATTTGGCCATCATTAGTGTCTTCTGATTTTAATTTGGCAGGTGACAAAATGTTATTGCATGGAAATTTAAAGACATGCTTATTGAGAAAAACAAAGTTTAATAAAGTTTAATAAAGTCATGCTTATTGAGAAAAACAAAGTTTAACCAAAAATATAATGTTCTCATGCTCTTGCTATTTCACAATCTCTTTTTAAATTTAGAAGAATATATAGAGAAGGGGTGCTTTGGTTTCACTTCAGTTCTTTTTCTTCTATTAAATTCTAGTAAAATAAATATTTTTAAAAACTGATGGCTGGGCCCAGTGGCTCACGCCTGTAATCCCAGCACTTTGGGAGGCCAAGGCAGGCAGATCGCCTGAGGTCAGGAGTTCAACACCAACCCGGCCAACATGGCGAAACCCTATCTCTACTAAAAATACAAAAATTAGCTAGGTGTGATGGCATGCACCTGTAGTCCCAGCTACTCGGGAGGCTAAGGCAGGAGAATCGCTTAAACCCAGGAGGCGGAGGTTGCAGTGAGCTGAGATGGCACCACTGCACTCCAGCCTGGGCAACAGAGTCAGACTCCATCTCAAAAAAAAAGAAAGAAAAACTGAAACTCAATATCTCATAGTGATGGAATTAAGGATGATTTTTAAATTTTCATCTATATGCATTATGCCTTTCTGTAATTTAAAATTTGAACAACAAATAATGCCTTACAGAATGTCACTTAACATCATAGTTAGGTTCTTGGAAACCACAACTTTAAGTGAAATAACTAATGTACAGTGGGTTCTCCAACAACATTTACTTCAACGTCCTTTCCTTCTAACCTCAATGAGGAAAAACAAAAAAATAAATGTTTCATGATATGTTGTTTCCCTTAAATTAGCAGTTGATACCTACCAGGTTCGTTCTGCCCATGCGCAGTAAACCAGTCACTGTGACCAGATTTTGCAAAACAGAAAAGGTTTATTCACAGGGCAGCCCAGCAAGAAGGTGGGAGAACAGCTCTCAAGTCGGCCTCCCTGAAAATAAAGTTTAGGAATGTTTATGGATTAGAGAAGCGGAGAGGTCTAAGGCATAGAAAGAGATGATTGACATTGAGGAAAAATGAATTGGTGATCTGTGCAAGTGTAGTTGGGGTCATGGCTTTTTATAGGATGCATATTCAGAAAATGGCTGCATTAGCATCATCAGAGGGTAGAGTTTTTGTCCCTGTAATATCAGAAGGCTACCTCATGGGCATTTGCACATGCCCAGTTGAAGGGTTAGTGGTCTCAACCAGTTTGAACTGGACAGGAGCTGTCCCCAAGCTCCTGAAAAGCAACGTAAGCAATCATTAATTACCATGGCAACATATACTTCAGAAATGTTATCTGTAAGGAAGCCAGTGAAGGTTGTTACTCTGTTAAGCAGTGTGACTTTTAGCTACCTGGGTAAAATAATAATAATAATAGACAGCCGGGCACGGTGGCTCACGCCTATAATCCCAGCACTTCCAGAGGCTGAGGCGCTGAGTGGATCCCTTGAATCCAGGAGTTCGAGACCACCCTGGGCAACATGGCGAAACCCATCTCTACTAAAAATACAAAAAATTAGCCAGGCATGTTGGTGCGTGCCTATAATCCCAACTACTGGGGGGCTGAGGCGGGAGGATCACTTGAGCCCAGTAGGTTGAGGCTGCAGTGAGCCCTGATTGGGCCACCGTACTCCAGCCTGGGCGACAGAGCAAGACCCTGTCTAAAACGACCACCACCACAAAAAAGCAAAAAACAAGTGAGTGACCAAAAGCAGCAAGCAGGGCAGGTTAAGTTTGGCAGACCTAATCAGATTAGCCCCTTGGTTTCTTGAACCTATCAATGACTTTTTTTCAGATGGCATCTCAGTCTTTCGCTCAGACTAGAGTGCAGTGACACCATCATAGTTCTTTGCAGCCTCCAACTCCTGGGCTCAAGGGCTCAAGCAATCCTTCTGCCTCAGCCTCCTGAGTAGTTGGAACTACAGGCCTGAGCCACTGGCCTGGCTTGTCTTTTTAAACCATAAAGTTATTTTCATAAAAGAAAGCCAAATATATGTAAAAGGATATTGCTGACATCATTTATAATAACAAAAAAATGTCAAACAACTGAAATGTCTATCAAGAGAATGGAATAGTTATATTATGGCACCCCCATAAAATATTATGTTGCTGTTGAAAAGAGTAATGTAGATTTATGTGAAGGAACATGGAAAAATACTTTAAAAAGCAAGTTGCAGAAAAATACATTCTCATTTTTATGGGGGAAAATAGTTCAATTTAAATTACCCAACTTCAATTCAAAGGGCTGGGAATTAAAAAAAAAGAGAGAGAGAGAGACACAGACATAGACAAAGAGATAGAGATATACATATGTGTTTATGTATAGGTATATGTACATATGAGTATATATATTTCAACCTGACCCCTAAATGCAAATTGATACTAAACAAAAAAAAAAGTATTAACTGATGTAGGAAAATTAGTTGGACTTACTAAGGAAGGTACAATATGTGTTAAGACTGCACATACTGAATTTTATGAAACATGAACTATTTGAAGCAATTTTTAACACTAATAAAATTTTACATTATGACCTGACAACTTTAGAAGCTACCACCTCATGACCACATAAGACATTATTACTTTACTCCTTATATGGGGACCAGAAATTATAGAAAGATGGAAGCCTATCACTCAACAGATGCGGGACAGACTGCTACTTTGTTTTTTGTTTGTTTGTTTGTTTTTTGGGACAGAGTCTCACTCTGTTCCCCAGGCTGAAGTGCAGTGGCTGGCTATCTTGGCTCACTGTAGCCTCTACCTCCCAGGTTCAAGTGATTCTCCTTCCTCAGCCTCCCAAGTAACTGGGATTACAGGTGCCCACCACCACACCTGGCTAATGTTTGTATCTTTAGTAGAGATGGGGTTTCCGCATGTTGGCCAGGCTGGTCTCGAACTCCTGACCTCAGGTGATCCACCTGCCTTGGCTTCCCAAAGTGCTGGGATTACAGGCATGAGCCAGCGTGCCTGGCCCAGACTGTTACTTTGAGGGTTTTTTTGTTGTTGTTTATTTGGTTTTTTTGAGATGGAGTTTCACTCGTTGCCCAGGCTGGAGTGCAATGGCGTGATCTCAGCTCACCACAGCCTCTGCCTCCCGGGTTCAAGCGATTCTCCTGCTTCAGCCTTCCAAGTAGCTGGGATTACAGGCATGTGCCACCACACCCAGCTAATTTTGTATTTTTAGTAGAGGCGGGGTTTCCCCATGTTGGTCAGGTTCGAACTCCCGACCTCAAGTGATCTGTTCGCCTCGGCCTCCCAAAGTGCTGGGATTACAGGTGTGAGCCACCACGCCTGGCTGTTACTTTGAGTACTTTCTCACATACAGTTTTATATTTGAATTTGTATAATTTATTACATACTTTATAATTTTTTAAATTATAAAAAGTCTGTATTTATATATCTTTCTAAATAAATACATATTAGTAAAACACTATTTTTAATGGTTCCATATAGTTAGACATTTAAGTTTTTATAAATTTTTTTTTTTTTTTTTTTTTTTTGAGATGGTGTCTCACTCTGTTGCCCAGGCTGGAGTGTAGTGGTGTGATTCGGCTCACTGCAAGCTCCGCCTCCCGGGTTCATGCCATTCTCCTGCCTCAGCCTCCCGAGTAGCTGGGACTACAGGAGCCCGTCACCACGCCCAGCTAATTTTTTGTATTTTTAGTAGAGACGAGGTTTCACCATTGCCAGGATGGTCTCGATCTCCTGACCTCGTGATCCGCAGACCTTGGCCTCCCAAAGTGCTGGGATTGCAAGTGTGAGCCACCACGCGTGGCCAAGTTTTTATAATTTTTTATAATTAGGAACATTCTTACACATAAACTCTTGTTCATGTTGCCATTTATTCTCATTCAAATTCATCCTAAATTGGAAAAGAAAGGATATGCATTGTTTAACAATATATTTGTGGCTGGGTGCAGCAGCCTGTAATCCAAAAATTAGCTGGGCATGGTGATGCATGCCTGTATTTCCAGGTACTTGGGAGGCTGAAGTGGGAGGATCACCTGAACCCAGGAGGCCGAGGCTGCTGTGAGTTGTGATTGTACCACTGCACTTCAACCTGGGCAGCAGAGTGAGATCCTGTCTCAAAAAAACGAACACAAAAAAAAACTTTGTGAAGATAAAGCAAAATTGTGTTTGAAAAGAACCTCACTTCTGTAGCATTTCTCTTTGTCACTGGCCTAGATCCCAGGTCTGAAGAACACTGAAAGTCAAACAAGTATCTGGGCTCCATTCCAGTTGCCCCAGCATCAACTAGCTCCTGAATGGGGCATGAACCCTGACCCTGACCTAAAGAAACTCACAGTCCAGAGGACAAAACAAACATGAATTACTGCAAAACAGTATAACTCATGTTACAATGGAAACACACAATAGAAGACCTCTCGAATGTTAATGTACACATCCAATACCTGGGGATCTTTTAAAACGCAGATTCAGGCTGGGCGCAGTGGCTCACACCTGTAATCCCAGCACTTTGGGAGGCCAAGGCAGTCAGATCACCTGAGGTCAGGAGTTCAAGACCAGCTTGACCAACATAGTAAAACCCCGTCTCTACTAAAAATACAAAAAAATTAGCTGGGCATGGTGGCGGGCACCTGTAGTCCCAGCTACTCAGGAGGCTGAGGCAGGAGAATGGCATGAACCCAGGAGGCGGAGCTTGCAATGAGCCGAGATCGCGCCACTGCACTCCAGCTTGGGTGACAGAGCAAGACTCCGTCTCAAAAAAAAAAAAAAAAAAATACAAAAATTAGCCGGGTGTGGTGACGGGTGCCTGTAATCCCAGCTACTTGGGAGGCTGAAGCAGAATTGCTTGAACCCAGGAGGCAGAGGTTGCAGTTAGCTGCGACGGTGCCATTGCACTCCAGACTGAGCAATAAGAGCAAAACTCTTATCTCAAAACATAAAATAAAATAAAATGCAGATTCAGAAGGCCTGGTGTGGAACCTAAGATTCTGCATTTCTATCAGTTCCCAGGTGATGCCAAAGCCACTTATTTGCAGACCACACTTTGAGTAGCAACAGTATAGATAGAAGTAAGCAAAGTTTTACAGGTACCCAAGCAGAGTTTCAAGAGATGAATGAGAATTTCCCAGACAGTTAATGAAGGGGAGGGTATACTCTAGAATAGGGAATAGCCTAAGGCAGAGATGCAGAGGCATGAAGTGGCCTGGCTTGTCTGAAGCCCCAAGCTCAAAGGGTGGGGAGAAGATGAGAAAGATTTCCCCCGAGGAGCAATGATGGTGATGGATCACAGGATGTGGAGACATCAGGGTGAATCCACAGGCTGGATAACTAACTGGAAGTAGGGGGAAGTGGAGGAGGACGTGGGTGATGGAGGAGGCACGCCCTCACCAAACCAATGAACAAAGAACCAAGTGCACAGTGGGTGCAGTGGCTCATGCCTATAATCCAGAACTTTGGGAGGCCAAGACGATAGAATTGCTTGAGCCTGGACAACTTGGCAAAACCCTGTCTCTACCAAAAATGCAAAAGTTAGGGGGGAGTGGTGGTGTGTGCCTGCACTCCCAGCTGCTCGGGAGTCTGAGGTGGGAGGATCACCGAGCCCAGGAGGTTGAGGTTGCAGTGAGCCATGATTGTGCCATGGGTGACAGCCTGGGTGACAGAGTGAGACCCTGTCTCAAAAAGCAGCAGCAGCAGCAGCAGCAAGTGCAGGTCTGAGGGGAGAGGTAATGAGTTCAGGTTGGGATTCACCAAGTTGGACGTGGGGGAAGAATGAACAGGCAGGGGGGCTTTAGGTGAGATGTGAGTGGGGCACTTCAAGGGAAAGGCTGCAGAAGAGACAGTCAAGGTGTCAGTGTGCTGAGCAATCCAAGCCATGGGCTGGGAGAGGAAAAGAAGGATCCTTCAAGCCTGTGAACCTCAGAACCACCACTATGCAACTGCAAATCTGTGAATCATGTTTCTCATATGACCCCTGAGAATATGAATCAGCAAGAGTGAAAACCAGGATCCAGGGTCCCCCAGAATTATCAGCATCTCACACAAAAACCTGCATATAAGTCAGACATGTTGGCTCACACCTGTAATCCCAGCACTTTGGGAGGCTGAGGCGGGCAGATTACTTGAGGCCAGGAATTTGAGACCAGCCTGGCCAACACAGTGAGACCCTGTCTCTACTAAAAATACAAAAAATTAGCTGGGCATGGTGGCATACGCCTGTAATCCCAGCTACTCAGGAGGCTGAGGCAGGAGAATCTCTTGGACACGGGAGGTGAAGGTTGCACTGAGCCGAGATTGAGCCACTGCACTCCAGCCTGAGTGCAACAACAGAGTGATACTCAAAAAAAAAACAAAACAGGCCGAGCGCGGTGGCTCACACCTGTAATCCCAGCACTTTGAGAGGCCGAGGCGGGTGGATCACTAGGTCAGGAGATCGAGACCATCCTGGCTAACACAGTGAAACCCCGTCTCTACTAAAAACACAAAACAATTAGCCGGGCGTAGTGGTGGGCACCTGTAGTCCCAGCTACTCGGGAGGCTGAGGCAGGAGAATGACGTGAACCCGGGAGGTGGAGCTTGTAGTGAGCCGAGATCACGCCACTGCACTCCATCCAGCCTGGGCGACAGAGCGAGACTTTGTCTCAAAAAAAAAAAAAACAAAAAACCCTGCATATAAATATTCATAGTAGTTTTGTTTGTAATTGCTAAAACTGGAAGCAACAAACATGTCCTTGAATAGATAAATGGATAAACAAACTGGTATATCTGTACAATGAAATAGTATTCAGCAATATAAAAAAATTAGTAGGCTGGGTGCGGTGGATAACACCTGTAATCCCAGCACTTTGGGAGGCTGAGGCAGGGGATCTCTTGAAGTCAGGAGTTTGAGACCAGCAGATCACTTGAAGTCAGGAATTTGAAACCAGTGTGGCCAACATGCCGAAACTCTGTCTCTACAAAAAGTTAGTTGGGCGTGGTAGTGTACGCCTGGGAGGCTGAAGCAGGAGAATCACTTGAACCCAGGACGCAGAGGTTGCAGTGAGCCAAGATCACTCCACTATACTACAGCCTGGGTAAGAGAGTGAGACTCTGTCTCAAAAAAAAAAAAAAGAAAGAAAAGAAAAAAGAAAAAAAAAGAAGGTAGTGGCCAGGTGTGGTGGCTCACACCTGTGCTATGAGTTCGGCATGGTGGCTCATGCCTGTAATCCCAGCACTTTGGGAAGCCGAGGTGGGCAGATCACTTGAGGCCAGGAGAACTTTGGGAGGCCAAGGCGGGTGGGTCACTTGAGCTCAGAAATTTGAGACCACCCTGGGCAACATGGTGAAACCCCACCTTTACAAAAAATACAAAAATTAGCCAGGCATGGTGGCATGCACCTGTAGTCCCGGCTCCTTGGGGGGCTGAAGCAGGAGGATCACTTGAGCCAAGGAGGCAGAGGTTGCAGTGAGCCAAGATCACACCATTGCACTCCAGCTTGGGTGACAGGAATGAAACCCTGTCTCAAAAAAAGAAAAAGAACAGAAATTAGCTATCAAGCCATGAAAAGACACGAAAGAACCTTAAATACTTATTACTAAGTGAAAGATACCAGTGTGAAAAGGCTATATATTTTACGATTCCAACTATATGATATTCTGGAAAATACAAAACTATACAGATGATAATAAGTGGAAGCCAGGCATGTTGGCTCACACCTGTAATTCCAGCACTTTGGGAGGCCAAGGCGGGTGGATCACCTGAGGTCAGGAGTTCAAAAACAGCCTGGCCAACATGGCAAAACCCCATCTCTACTAAAAATACAAAAATTAGCCAGGTGTGGTGGCAGGCACCTGTAATTCCAGTTACCCAGGAGGCTGAGGTAGGAAAATTGCTTGAACCTGGGAGGTGGAGGTTGCAGCGAGCCAAGAGCGTGCCACTGCACTCAAGCCTAGGTGACAGAGTGAGACTCCATCTCAAAAAAAAAAAAAAAAGGATGCCAGGGGTTCCATGGCAGTAATAAATAGTAAAACAAGGGGGATTTTTAGAGCAATAAAACTGTATAATACTGTAAGAATGGATAAAATTCAATATTACATTTGTCAAAACCCACAGAATTGTACAGCACAAACAGTGAACTTTAGCATATGCAAATTTTAAAAAATTATTTAGGAGGTTGGGAGATCCTAGGAAAAAATACAGAGTGTGATAAGAGCCAGGAGTGGCAGCATGCAGTTGTAGTCCTAGCTACTCAGGAGGTTGAGGTGGGAGAGTCGCTTGAGCCCAAGAGTTCAAGGCTGCAGGGAGCTATGATTGCACCACTGCACTCCATCCTGGGCAACAGAACATGTCCTTGTCTCTTTAAGGAATTTTTATGAATGTATGCAACAACTTCACTGAAGAGGACTCCAAGGAAAGTATTAGGTGTTGACCTAAGGAAATTTTTGGAATGAGTTAAGTCTGTAGACTAAAGGCAAAAGGAACTGCACATAAGCACTGTACTCTAGTTGATAAAGTTGTTACCTATTGGCTACAGATTAATTTTGATACTACTTTACATATATAATGAAATGAAACAAGTAAGTAAGTGGATGTCAGATTGTGGGAGTCAGGTTTCTCACTGTTGGAGTAGAAGTTTACAGATAATCCAGGTGAGAAGGCTAGAATTAACCATGTGGTAATGGATTCAAGTTGAATTCCTCAGTATGAACTCATGTTTAGCCTAATTTAGATACAGATGGCTACGCATAGAAATATTTCTAGATATGTGTATATACTCAGATAAGTAATACACATACATTTTTTGCACTGCCAGCTGAGAGGACCTAAAATAAATGACATCTCAGTAACCATGAGAAGTTCTAGTGCCCAGATCTTTGTTTCTAATGCCATTCACCAGTAAAAAGAATCAGAGCTCTTTGGAGAAATCAGTGATTCTAGGACTCAGGCAGGAAGTATACAAGATGAGCCTAGAGCATCTTGTAGTATAAGAAAATAAGGAAGTGCTCAAAAAAAGTTAATGAAGGTGTGTCATAGGCGCCAACTGAAAGAGCTCCCAATGGCCAAAGATGAAAAACAATTTGAGTTAAAATACAATATAAATATTGGATTATAACCCAAAATATAAAAATAAATATCCACTAGTCCATTGTATTAGTCTGTTCGCATACTGCTATGAAGAAATACCCAAGACTGGGTAATTTTTTTTTTTTTTTGAGACAGTCTTTTTTTTTTTTGAGACAGAGAGCGTGGTCTCAGCTCACTGCAACCTGCACCTCCTGAGTTCAAGCTATTCTCCTGCCTCAGCCTCTTGAGTAGGTAGGATTACAGGCATGCACCACGATGCCCAGCTAATTTTGTATTTTTCATAGAGACGGGGTTTCTCCATGTTGGTCAGGCTGGTTTCAAACTCCCGACCTCAGGTGATCTGCCTGTCTCGGCCTCCTAAAGTGCTGGGATTGAAGGCATGAGCCACCACACCCAGCCAATTTTTGTATTTTTAGTAGAGACGGGGTTTCACTGTGTTGGCCAGGTAGGTCTCGAACTCCTGACCTTGTGATACACCCGCCTCAGACTCCCAAAGTTCTGGGACTACAGGCGTGAGCCACCACGCCCAGTGACACTAGGTAATTTATAAAGAAAAAGAGGTTTAATGGACTCACAGTTCCATATGGCTGGGGAGGCCTCACAATCTTGGAAGACAAAGGAAGAAGAAAGGCACATCTCACATAGCTGCAGGCAAGAGAGCATGTGCAGGGGAACTGCCCTTTATAAAACCATCAGCTCAGCCGGGCGCAGTGGCTCACGCCTGTAATCCCAACACTTTGGGAGGCCGAGGCGGGCGGATCACGAGGTTAAGAGATTGAGACCATCCTGGCTAACACGGTGAAACCCCGTCTCTACTAAAAGTACAAAAAAAAAAAAAATTAACTGGGTGTGGTGGCACACACCTGTAGTCCCAGCTACTCGGGAGGCTGAGGCAGGAGAATGGTGTGAACCCGGGAGGCAGAGCTTGCAGTGAGCCGAGATTGCACCACTGCACTCCAGCCTGGGTGACAGAGTGAGACTCCATCTCAAAATAAATAAATAAATATAAAACCATCAGCTCTTGTGAGACTTACTCGTTATCACAAGCACAGCACAGGAAAAACCTGCCCCCATGATTTAGTTACCCCCCACCAGGTCAATCCCATGACACATGGGGGTTATGGGAGCTACAATTCAAGATGAGATTTGGGTAGGGATACAGCCAAATCATATCATCCATAATGATGTAAATGATTGGATAAATTACTAAATGAGGGGGAAAAGACAAATCTTCCATGCAGAATAGAGTGGGCTAAATAGTGTCCCACAAAAATTCATGTCTGCCAGAATCTCAGAATATGACCTTATTTGGCAATAGGGTCTTTGTAGATGTAATTAGTTAAGGATCTTGAGATATCATACTTGGATACCTACTTGGAGTAGGCCCTTAATCCAATGATTCATGTCTTTATAGGAAGAGGAGGCCGAATGTGGTGGCTCATGCCTGTAATCCCAGCAATTTGGGAGGCTGAGGCAGGCAGATCAGCTGAGGTCAGGAGTTCGAGACCAGCCTGACCAACATGGTGAAACCCCATCTCTACTAAAAGTACAAAATTAGTCGGGCATGGTGGCGCATGCCTAAAATCCCAGCTACTTGGGAGGCTGAGTCAGGAGAATCGCTTGAACTCAAGAGGCGGAGGTTGTGGTGATCTGAGATCATGCCATTGCGCTCCAGCCTGGGCAACAAGGGTGAAACTCTGACTCAAAAAAAAAGAACAGGAATTAGAAGGCCCGGATGCAGTGGCGCACACCTGTAATCCCAACACTTTGGGAGGCCAAAGCTGGCGAATCACCTGAGGTCAGGAGTTTCAGACCACCCCAGCCAATATGGCAAAACCCCGACTCTACTGAAAATACAAAAATTGGCTGGGTGCGGTGGCTCACGCCTGTAATCCCAGCACTTTGGGGGGCCAAGGCGGGCAGATCACCTGAGGTCAGGAGTTCAAGACCAGCTCGGCCAACGTGGTGAAACCCCATCTCTACAACAATACACAAAGTAGCTCCAGCCACTCGGGAGGGGGAGGTGGAAGAATCATTTGATCCCGGGAGGCGGAGGTTGCAGTGAGCCAAGATAGCGCCATTGCACTCCAGCCTGGACGACTGAGCAAGACTCCATCTCAAAAAAAAAAAAAAAAAATTAGCCAGGTGTGGTGGCATACACCGGTATTCCCATCTACTCAGGAGGCTGAGAATTGGTTGAACCTGGGAGGCGGATGTTGCAGTGAGCTGAGATGATGTCACTGCACTTTAGCCTGGGTGACAGAGTGAGACTCTGTCTCAAAAAAAAAAAGGAGGACTTAGAGATAGGCAGAGAGGAAAGAGGAAGGTCATGTTGTGAAGGTGGAGGCAGGGATTTGAGTTATGCTGCCACAAGCCAAGAAACACCTGGGGGCACCAGAAGGTGGAAGAGGAAAGTAAGCATTCCTTCCTAGACTCTTCAGAGGGAGCACAACCCCACAGACACCTTGACTTTAGAGTTTTAGCCTCCAGAACTGTGAGAGAACAAATTTCTGGGGTTGGTTTGTTTTTTTGTTTTTTCTTTTTAAGACAGAGTCTCACTCTGTCATCCAGGCTGGAGTGCAGTGGCGCAATCTCGGCTCACTGCAACTTCGCCTCCTGGGTTCAAGCGACTCTCCTGTCTTGGCCCCCCGAGTAGCTGGGACTACAGGCACGCACCACCGTGCCGGGCTAATTTTTTTGTATTTTTAGTAGACTGGGCTAATTTTTTTGTATTTTTTAGTAGAGACGGGTTTTCACCATGTTGGCCGGGCTGGTCTCAAACTCCTGACCTCAGCTGACAGGCCCAGCCTTGGCCTCCCAAAGTGCTGGGATTACAGGCATCAACCACCATGCCTGACCAAATTTCTGTTGTTTTAATCCACCTTCTAAGTTGTTACAACAGCCCTAGGAAAGTAACACACAAAAGAATTTCAAATAATGTATGTAGATGCTCTGCTCTCAAGGAAGGGGAGCATAACTCTCCACTCATTAAGCATAGATTGTACATGATGACTTTCTTCCAGAGTGTACAGTATGGAAATAGGGAAGAAGGAATAACTTCATTATGGAGAAACCTTACAAATACTACATCAGCCAGGTGATCAAGGCCAACATCAACTGTCAAAAATCATGATGGTAGTATGTTTGCTTGATACGACGTGATGAAAATGAAGAACTTATGGTCTCCCTCCCAGTAACCCAGTCTTTGGCAGGTGCAATGGCTCATGTCGGTAATCCTAGCAATTTGGGAGACTGAGATGGGTGGATCACTTGAGGTCAGAAGTTCAAGACCAGCCTGGCCAACATGGTGAAACAACATCTCTACTAAAAATACAAAAATTAGCTAGGCATGGTGGTACACGCCTATAGTCCCAGCTACTCGGGAGGCTGAAGCAGGAGAATTGCTTGAACGAAGGAGACAGAGATTGCAGTGAGCTGAGATCACGCCATTGCACTCTAGCCTAGATGACTGAGTGAGACTCCGTCTCAAAAAAAACAAAAAACAAAAAACAGTAAAGCACTGATAGGGTTTGGCTGCGTCCCCACCCAAAATCTCATCTTGAATTGAAATCCCCATAATCCCCGTGTGTCAAGGGAGAGAGCACGTGGAGGTAACTGACATGGGGGTACTTTCCTCCATGCTGTTCTCATGATGGTGAGTTCTCACAAAGTCTGATGGTTTTATTTTTATTGTATTTATTTATTTATTTATTTAGAGACAGAGTTTTGCTCTTGTTGCCCAAGCTGGAGTGCAATGGTGCAATCTCGGCTCACTGCAACCTCTGCCTTCCAGGTTCAAGCGATTCTCCTGCCTCAGCCTCCCGAGTAGCTGGGACTACAGGCATGCGCCACCACGCCCAGCCAGATGCAATGGTTTTATAAGTGTTTGATAGTTCCTCCTGCTTTCATTCTCCCTCCTGCTGCCTTGTGAAGAAGGTACCTTGCTTCCCCTCCACTTTCTGCCATGATTGTAAGTTTCCTGAGACCTCCCCAGCCATGCCGAGCTGTGAGTCAATTAAACCTCTTTCCTTTCTAAGTCACTCGGTCTCGAGCAGTTCTTTATAGCAGTGTGAAAACAGACTAATAATACAAGCATCCTACAAAATAACTTGACCAGTACTTCTCGAAACTGTCAAAGTTTTCAAAACCAAGGAAAGTACAAGAAACTGTCACAGCCAAGGAGAGCCT
Organism: Pongo abelii; assembly: GCF_028885655.2. Lineage (NCBI taxonomy): Eukaryota > Metazoa > Chordata > Mammalia > Primates > Hominidae > Pongo > Pongo abelii. Next base: position 37,451,926 of record NC_085929.1, read on the forward strand.
AAGGAAAGATTACTAAATGTAATGTGGTATCCTGGATGGAATACTCAGACAGAAAAGGGATATTGGGTAAACTAGGAAAATCTCAATAAACTATGGACTTTGGTTAATAACAACCTATCAATATTGGTTCATTAATTGTAAACACATGGATTATACTAATGTAAGATGTTAATAGGGAAGTTGGATGCAGGATATATAGGAACTCTTCATACTGTCTTCTCAATTTTTCTGTAAACCTAAAGCAATTCTGTTTTTTTTTTTTATTTGAGACAGAGTCTCACTCTGTCACCCAGGCTGGAGTGCAGTGGTGCGATCTGCAACCTCCACCTCCTGGGTTCAAGCGATTCTCCTGCCTCAGCCTCCAGCTGGGACTGCAGGTGCGTGCCGCTATGCCCAGCTAATTTTTGTATTTTTAGTAGAGACGGGGTTTCACCGTGTTGGCCAGGATGGTCTTGATCTCCTGACCTCACGATCCACCCATGTCGGCCTCCCAAAGTGCTGGGATTACAGGCGTGAGCCACCGCACCCGGCTAAAGCAATTCTTAAAAAAATAAAGTATATTTTAGCCGGGCATGATGGCCTATGCCTGTGTACCCACCACTTTGGAAGGCAAAGGTGGGCAGATTGCTTGAGCTAAGAGTTCAAGACCAGCCTGGGCAACATGGTAAGACCCTGTCTCTATTAAAAAATACAAAAAATTAGCCGGGTTTGGTGGCACACCACTGTAGTCCCAGCTGAGGTGGGAGGATCCCAAAATAAATAAATAAATAAAAATAAAGTATATATTTTTTAAAAAACCTAAATAACACTAAAGTGTAGGAAGTTATGTCTCTTCTGTGTTGAATTCCTAATCCTGAGAGATAACCATTAATTAATCTGGTGCATATCCAAATGAAGAAAAATTATCAACATCTCCGAGTACTGTGCCCCAGTAGGCCATGGTGGTTGTCTCTGGCATCAGTCTGAAATGCCAGCTACATCCAAGCAACTCTCACCTGGCTGCATGAACAGATGACCCTGTCAGTCACTGGTAGCCAAACCCCTGATTCTCAGAGAGTCAGCACCCAAGAGCCACCTGCTGAGATGACCCTCTCTGATTACAGCTGATTGGTCCAGGAGTGAACATCAAATTTCAGCTGAACCAGTCAGATTCTGTCCTGGGACTTCTTTATTCCCTTGAAAGTCAGCTCCAGACAGTAAGCTGGGGCGAAAACGAAAACCTCAGTAGCAGCCGGGCTCAGTGGCCCACGCCTGTAATCCCAGCACTTTGGGAGGCCCAGGCGGGCAGATTACTTGAGATCAGGAGTTCGAGACCAGCCTGGCCAACATGGTGAAACTCTGTCTCTACTAAAAATACAAAAATTAGCTGGGCGTTGTGGCAGAAGCCTGTAATCCCAGCTACTTGGGAGGCTGAGGCAGGAGAATCACTTGAACCGGGAGGCGGAGGTTGCAGTGAACGAAGATCGTGCCACTGCACTCCAGACTGGGCAACAGAGTTAGACTACATCTCAAAAAAAATTGGTTAATTAAAAAAATATATAAAAATTAGCCAGGCATGGTGGTGCATGCCTGTAATCCCAGCTACTTGGGAGGCTGAGACACGAAAATCGCTTGGTCATGGGAGGCGGAGGTTGCATTGAGCTGAGATCACTCCACTGCACTGCAGCCTAGGTGACAGAGCGAGACTCTGTCTCAAAAAAACCCAAAAAACAAAAACAAAACACCAAAAACCTCAGTAGCCATCTGCTGCCATGTGTTGGGCAGGCAGGAAGAAATTGTCAAGAGACCAGGAATCACTAGAGGGACAAAGAGTTCCTGTCCCACCACATGGTGGAGAGGAAGGCATCTTGTTCCTGGCAACCAAGTGATCTGCAGCAAGGCTCAGCAACTTGGCATTTTACAGAGCATGTGTACTGTTTTTACACGGAGAAAACAACAGTTATAACCATTTTGCTTTGAAAGAAAACCAAAAGATCCCTTCACATTGGGATTTCCAAGAAAATTTAGTGTTGGTTGGCTTTTTGTAATCAGTAATTTTGAATGTGTTAGGGAGAGGTTAAAGAAACAAACTCTTGAACCCAGCAATAGTATTTTACGAGAACAATAATGATAGTTTGCACATACTACTTCCTAGTTGCATTTACAGGAAATAGACTAAGTATATGAAATACACTGTCTCATTTAATTGCCCTACGAATTAAGCACTGATATCATCCTCATTTTACACTCTAGAATATCAGGATGCAGAGAGTTTGAGTATGTTGCCCACAGTCATATAGTATTTAACTTCAGAATTCGGGTCTATTTGATCCCAGGGTTCATTCTTTTGACCCATGAAGACCTCTTGAAACAGCTCATTGGACATGGTAAAACAGAGAGAGCAGCACATGCAAACTCCTTGCCTCAGTTTCCTCATGTGTAAAACATTTCCCATGAATAATATCTGCCTTGTGATGATTATGTAAAATACAGCGTATAAAATACCTTCAAAGTGCTTGACATATAATAGGCACTTAAGAAACCCATATTCCCAGTGTTGATTGAGTGAGATCCAGCCAGCAAAAATCTCATTTGGCCCAAACAGAGGCTGTCGGGGGAGTCGGGGACTTTTTTTGTCATCCTAGGTCTTTAGGTGTTTTTGTTCTTTTTTGAGACAGCATCTCACTCTGTTGCCCAGGTTGGAGTGCAGGAGAGTGACACAGCTCACCAAAACCTCATCCTCTGGGTTAAAGCAGTCCTCCCATCTTAGCCTCCCAAGTAGCTGGAACTATAGCCACACACCACCACACCTGGGTAATTGTTTTTTTTTTTAGTTTTGTGGAAACAGGATCTCATTATGTTGCCCAGGCTAGTCTTGAACTCCTGGGCTCAAGCAATCCTCTCACCTTGGCCTCCCAAAGTGCTGGGACTACAGAGTTGAGACACCAACCTAGCATAAAACCTAGGCTTCATCCTAGCTTTTATGAGGGATTTAAAAAATTAATACATGTCACGGCTATTGCCATGCTCTTGCTGTGAAAAGCCACACAAATTTCTTAAGATTTTGAATTAGTTAAAAAATATTTCAAATTCAGGAGGTCTCTTGTAAAAATATGGATTCCCAGTTCCTTTTGGCAAGTTGAAAGCTCTGGAATCGCTGGGTGCATATTCCATGGTGCCACAATCACTGGAGCTGAGAGACCCCAATTAGAGCATGTGCCCTCTGTGAGCATGTGCCACAGTCCCCACCGCTCCCCACTGTTCCCCATCATGGAGGCCAATGAACTGGCTTGCAAGGTGTTTTTAAAACTTTTTATTGGCTGGCCACGGTGCCTCACGCCTGTAATCCCAGCACTTTGGGAGGCCGAGGCAGGCAGATCATAAGGTCAGGAGTTCGACACCAATATGGTGAAACCCCGTCTCTACTAAAAATACAAAAATTAGCTGGGCGTGGTGGTGCACTCCTGTAGTCCCAGCTATTCGGGAGGCTGAGGCAGGAGAATCACTTGAATCCAGGAGATGGAGGTTGCAGTGAGCCGAGATCCCGCCACTGCACTCCAGCCTGGGTGACAGAGTGAGACTCTGTCTCCAAAAAAAAAAATAACAACAACAACAACAAAAAAACTTTTTATTATGAAAATTTTCAAACATGCACAAAAGTAGAAATAATAGTTGCAGAGCCCTGTACTCATTTCTTAAGGGTGATGTAACAAATTATCACAGATTAGGTGATTTAAAAACAACAGGCCAGGCGCAGTGGCTCATGCCTGTAATCCTAGCACTTTGGGAGGCCGAGGCAGGTGGATCACCTGAGTTCAGGAGTTCAAGACCAGCCTGGCCAACATGCCTGTAATCCCAGCTACTTGGAGGCTGAGGCAGGAGAATCGCTTGAACCCGGGAGGCAGAGGTTGCAGTGAGCCAAGATCACGCTATTGCACTCTAGCCTGGTCAACAAGAGCGAAACTCCGAACTCCGTCTCAGAAAAAAAAAAAAAAAAAAAGGATGAATTTGGCCCCCTTTTGTCTCACTCTCGCCCTCTCTTTGCACTTCCACCATGTGATGCCTTCTGCCATGTTATGATGCAGCAAGAAGATCCTTACCAGATGCCAGTACCTTCAACTTGGACTTCCTAGCCTTTAGAACTATAAGAAATAAATTTCTGTTTATTATAAATTACGTTCCCATCAGCAGCATATAAGGGTTCTGATTTCTTTATATCCCACCACCCTGGTCATTATTTGACTTTTTTATTCTAGTAAATATGAAGTGGTATTTCATTGTTTTGATTTCCATCTCTGACGACTAATGAATTTGAGCATTTTTTCATGGTTTACTGACCATTTGTATATCTTTAGAGAAATGTCCGTTCAAGTCCTTTCCCCATTCTTTAATTGAGTCATTGAACTTTTTATTATTTATTTATTTTTATTTTTATTTTGAGACAAGGTCTCACTTTATCACCTAGGCTGCAGTGCGATCTTGGCTCACTGCAGCCTTCGGGGCTCAAGCGATCCTCCCACCTCAACTTCCAGAGTAACTGGGACTACAGGCATGCACCAACACCCTCAGCTAATTTGGTGTTTTGTTTTGTTTTGTTTTGTTTATTTTTTTGTTTTGAGACTGAGTTTCACTCGGTCACCCAGGCTGGAGTGCAATGGCATGTTCTTGGCTCACTGCAACCTCTGCCTCCTGGGTTCAAGCGATTTTCATCCTTCAGCCTCCCAGGTAACTGAGACTACAGGTGAATGCCACCAAGCCTGGCTAATTTTTGTATTAGAGATGGGATTTCACCATGTTGGCCAGGCTGGTCTCGAACTCCTGACCTCAAGTGATCCACCCTCCTCAGCCTCCCAAAGTGCTGGGATTACAGGTGTGAGCTACCATGCCCAGCCGATGTCCAGCTAACTTGTGTATTTTTTGTTGTGACAGGGTTTCACCATGTTGCCTAGGCTGGTCTCAAACTCCTAGGCTCAAGGGATCTGCCCATCCTGTCCTCCCAGAGTGCTAGGATTGTAGGTGTGAGCCACTGCGCCTGACCTAATTTTTTGTTTTAATTTTCATAGAGACTAAGTCTTGCTATGTTGCCCAGGCTGATCCAAACTCCTGGCCTCAAACAATCCTCCCCACTTGGCCTCCCCAAGCACTGAGATTACAAGCGTGAGTAGCCATGCCTGGCCAACAGTGTCCTTTGAATCACAAAAGTTTTTAAATTGGATTAAGTCCAATTTATTTTTTTTCTTTTGTTCCTCATGCTTTTAGTGTTGTATCTAAGAATCCATTGCCAAATCCGAGTTCAAAACTATTATTTTCTATGGAATAGCCTTGGCACCCGTATTGAAAATCAATTGATCATAGACAGATGGGTTTTTTCCCCCCTGGACTTTCAGTTATATTCCATTGATCTATATGTTTTTCCTTATGCTAGGACTTCACTGTCTTGATTATTATTGCTTTGTAATGTTGGGAATGAAATTTTTGGTGTTGCAAAAAAAAAGAATTAATGTGGGAGCAAATGATCTCTCAGCAAGGCGAGCTTTAGTTTCTGCAGAAAGGGTGCTACTCAATAGCTGTCCAGCCACGAGAGCACACCAAACAAAGGAGACAGAGTTACTTATAACCTGATGTGTCTACCCTACTGCTGTGTCGAGTTTCCATCGGCTGGAATAGGACCTCACATTTTACACTTTACCCGATTGGCTATTAGTTTAAAACGTTCTTAATTAGCACGGGCGCGGTGGCTCATGCCTGTAATCCCAGCACTTTGGGAGGTGGGCGGATCACCTGAGGTCAGGAGATCATGACCATCCTGGCTAACATGGTGAAACCCCATCTCTACTAAAAATCGTGCGCCTGTATTCCCAGCTGCTGGGGAGGCTGAGGCAGGAGAATGGTGTGAACTCGGGAGGCGGAGCTTGCGGTGAGCCAAGATGGGGCCACCAAACTCCAGCCTGGGTGACAGAGCAAGACTCCGTCTCAAAAATAAATAAATAAATAAATAAATAAATAAATAAAACTTTCTTAATTAGGTAAGGGGAATAAAACGAAGAAAGAAAAGCAAGTTGCCCAGGGATAGTTAAGGAAGCATCTCCAAATAAGGAATGGCATTCACTATGGGCTGGGGCTTGTGTAGTTCTGTCCAGGCATGCCGGAGCAAGCTAGGACAGCTGATTTGGAATATATATATATATACATATATATATATACACATATACCAACAGTGGATAGCAATCTTATAGTAAGAAATTGGGACTTTTTACAATCTTTGAAGAACTTTCCCATTTCTCACAGTAATATGTTTAGAAATCAGGAAGTGTGAGTCTTCCAACTCTGTTCTTTTTCAAGATTATTTTGTTATTCTGAGTCATTTGCAATTACATGTGCAATTTAGAATCAGCTTGTCACTTTCTACAAAAAAGCCAACTGAGATTAATCCATTCATGAGGGCAGAGCCCTCATTACTCAATCACCTTTTAAATGCCCAACCTCCTAATAGTGTTACAGTGGGGATTACTTTCCAGCACATGAACTTTTGAGGGACCCATTAAAACCATAGCATTTTGTCCTAACTCCCAAGATTCATGTCCTTCTCACATGTAAAATACATTTCTTCTATCCCAATAGCTGAGGCTGGAGTGCAGTGGCGCAATCTCTGCTTGCTGCTGCCTCAACCTCCCAGGTTCAAGTGACCCTCCCACCACAGCTCCCCAAGTAGATGGGACTACTGGCATGTGCCACCATACCCAACTAATGTTTGTGTTTTTTGCAAAGAAGAGGTCTCGCTATGTTGTCCTGACTGGTCTTGAACTCCTGGACTCGAGCAGTCCTCCCACCTCAGCCTCTCAAAGTGCTGAGATTACTGTAGGCATCATCCACCTCACCTGGCCGCCCTAAAGTCTTCACTTATTTCAGCATCAACTCAAAAGTCCAAAGTTCCAAGTCTCATCTAAATCAGATATAAATGAAACTCAGGGCACGATTCACCTTAGGGCAAATTTCTTCCAGCTGTGAGCCTGAGAAAGCAAATTACCTTCTTCCAAAATGCAGTGGTTGGACAGGTTTAAGACAGACATTCCCATTCCAAAAGAGAGAATTAAGAGGAAAAGAATAACTGGCCACGAGTAATCCAAAACCCAATAGAGAAAACAATACTAAATCTTAAAGCTCCAGAATAATCTTCCTTGACTTCATGTCCCACTTCCTGCTGGTGGGACACTGATGTGGGTGATAGGCCTGCAAGGCCTCAGGCAGAATGCCGCTGTGGCTTTGCTGGGCTCAGCTCACACTTCAGCAATTCCAAAAGTAGCATGCACGCTGGCAGCACTACAGTTCTGGAGTCTTGATGCCCTGGTGGGGACTTTCTGCAGCAGCCCCAGGCCCACATTTCCACTCAGCATTGCCCTAGTTGGGGCTGTCTATGGTGGCTCCACCCCCGTGGCAGGTTTCCGCCTGCGATTTCACGCTGTCCCAATACATCCTTTGAATCTAGATGGAGGGCCGAGTGCAGTGGCTCACGTCTGTAATCCCAGCACTTTGGGAGGCCGAGGCGGGTGGATTGCCTGAGGTCAGGAGTTCAAGACCAGCCTGGACAACATGGTGAAACCCTGTCTCTACTAAAAATACAAAAATTAGCTGGGCGTGGTGGCACATGCCTGTAATCCCAGCTACTCAGGAGGCTGAGATAAGAGAATCGCTTGAACCCGGGAGGCAGAGGTTGCAGTGAGCCGAGATCGCGCCGCTGCGCTCCGCTCCTGTCTGGGCGACAGAGCGAGACCCCGTCTTAAAAAAAAAAAAAATGAAAAAAAATGAAATCTAGGTGGAGGCTGCCACGCCTTCATAGCTCTTGCATTCTGTGTGCCTGCAGAATTAACACTACAAGGACACCACCAAGCTTTATGGTTATGTATTCCAGAGCAACTGGTCAAGCTGAGCTTGGGGCCCTTTGAGTCGGGGTTAGATTGTCCTGTACTGGAATGCAGGAAGCAAGAGTCCCAAGGCATCCCTGGCCTGCAAAGCCATGGAGAGCACTCCGGGCCCATCCTACCCTCTTACTGCTGTAGGCCAGTGATGCAAGAGGCAGCCTTGAAGATCTCTGCAATGCCTTCAGGGTTTTTCCCCTGTTGTCCTGATGATTAGCACCTGGCCGCCTTCTAGCATACTAATCTCCATAGCAAAAGGTCTCTGGGACACACCCTTGGTATTGTCTCCTGAATGACTTTTTCACTCACACTGAGAGTTTTCCAAATCTTTCTGCTTTGCTTTCCTTTTGACTTTAAATTCTGTCATTAAGTAATTTTTTTCCCTCGCAAAGCTTAACATGAGCAGTTAAAAGGAGCCATGCATGGCCGGGCGCAGTGGCTTATGTCTGTAATCCTAGCACTTTAGGAGACCAAGGCAGGAGAACTACTTGAGTCCAGGAGAACTGCTTGAGTCCAGAAGTTCAAGACCAGCCTCGGCAACACAGTGAGATATTGTCTCTCTCTCTCTTTTTTTTAAGTAGACTGAATGCTTTGCTGCTTAGATATTTCTTCTGCCAGATAACCTAATTCATTGCTCTTAGGTTGTGAGTTCCATAAAGCCCTCTGGCATGGACAAAATCCAGCCAAGTTCCTTGCCAATTTATAACACGGATGGTCTTTACTCCAGTTTCCAATACCTTATTTATCTTTCTGTCTGAGACCTCATCAGAACAGCCTTTACTGTCCATATTTTTTTTTTTTTTTTTTGAGATGAAGTCTCGCTCTGTCGCCCAGGCTAGAGTGCAATGGCACGATCTCAGCTCACTGCAACCTCTGCCTCCTGTGTTCAAGCGATTCTCCTGTCTCAGCCTCCCAAGTAGCTGGGATTACAGGCGTGTGCCACCATGCCCAGCTAATTTCTTTGTAATTTTATAGAGACAGAGTTTCACCATGTTGGCCAGGCTGGTCTCGAACTCCTGACCTCAAGTGATCCACCCACGTCGGCCTCCCAAAGTGCTGGGATTACAGGCGTGAGCCACCGTGCCTGGCCTACTGTGCATATTTCGTTTTTCTTTTGAGACAGAGTCTTACTCTGTCACCCAGGCTGGAGTGCAGTGGTGCGATCTCGGCTCACTGCAACCTCTGCCTCCCAGGTTCAAGCGATTCTCCTGCCTCAGCCTCCCGAGTAGCTGGAATTACAGGCACCCACCACTACACCTGGCTAATTTTTGTGTTTTAAGTAGAGACAGGTTTTCACCATAATGGCCAGGCTGGGCTCAAACTCCTGACATCAGGTGATCTGCCCGCCTCGGCCTCCCAAAGTGCTGGGATTACAAGCGTGAGCCACTGTGCCCAGCCCCTACTGTCTATACATTTCTAGTAGAATTCTAGTCATGACCATTTAAATCTAGGAAGTTCCAGACTTTCCTTAGTCTTCTTATCTTCTTCTGAGACCTCGCCAGAATTACCCTTAATGCTCATTTCATGGTAATACAGGTTTTTTCTAGCCTGCTCCTTCAAATCCTTCTAGCCTCTACCCTTTTTCCAGTTCCAAAGCTACATTCACATTTTCAGATATTTATTATAACAACAACCCCACTTCTCAGTAACAGATTTCTCTTAGTCCATTTTCTGTTGCTGTAACTGAAGAGCTGAGACTGGGTAATTTATAAACAGAAGAAATTTATCTCTTATAGTTCTGGAACTGGGAAGTCCGAGGTCAAAGGGCTGCATCTGGTGAGGGCCTTCTTGCTATTGGGGACTCTGCAGAGTCTTGAGGCAGCATAGTGAGAGGGCTCATGAGAGAGGGCCAAACTAGCTTTTTATAACATACTCACTGTGATAGCTAATCCCCTCCAATGATACCCTGTTAATTCATTAATACATGAATTAATTCATTAATACATTAATCCATTCATGAGGGCAGAACCTGCATTACCCATCACCTCTTAAAGGCCCCACCTTTCTTTTTTCTGAGACAGGATATGGCTCTGTTGCCCAGGCTGGAGTTCAGTGGTGCAATCATGGCTCACTGCAACCTCAGCCTCCCAGTGTCAAGCAATATTCCCACCTCAGCCTCCTGAGTAGCCGAGACCACAGGTCCATGCCGCCACACCCAGCTAATTTTTTTTGTATATTTTGTTTCACTATGTTGCCCAGGCTGGTCCCAAACTCCTGAGCTCAAGCCATCCACCCACGTCAGCCTCTGAAAGCGCTAGGATTACAGGCATGAGCCACAGTGCCTGCCCCTGCCCTGTTTTGTTTTTGTTTTTGTTTTTGAGATAGGATCTTGCTCTGTCACCCAGGCTGGAATGCAGCAGTGTGATGATGGCTCACTGCAGCCTCAACCTTCCAGGCCCAAATGATCCTCCTGCCTCAGCCTCCCAAGTAACTGGTGTTACTGGAAAGGGGTCTCAATCCAGACCTCAAGAGAGGGTTCTTGGATCTTGCACAAGAAAGAATTTGAGGTGAATCCATAGAGTAAAATGAAAGCAAGTCTATCAAGTAAGTAAAGGAATAAAAGAATGGCTACTCCATAGGCAGAGCAGCAGCATAGGCCGCTCAATCTGATTCGACTTATGGTTTATTTATTTATTTATTTATTTATTTATTTTTTTTTTTTGAGACAGTCTCACTCTGTTGCCCAGGCTGGAGTGCAGTGGCGTGATCTCACCTCACTGCAGCCTCTGCGGTTCAAGTGATTCTCCTGCCTCAGCCACCCAAGTAGCTGAGATTACAGGTGTGCGCCACCATGCGCAGCTAATTTTTGTATTTTTAGTAGAGACAGCATTTCGATTTGTCCAGGCTGGTCTTGAACTCCTGACCTAAAGTGCTCTGCCCACCTCAGCCTCCCAAAGTGCTGGGATTACAGGCATGAGCCACCACACCCAGCCTATTTCTTGATTATATGCTAAACAAGGGGTGGATTATTCATGAGTTTTCCAGGAAAGGGGTGGACAGTTCCTGGAACTGAGGGTTCCTCCCCTTTTTAGACTATATAGGGTAACTTCTGGACATTTCCATGGCATTTGTAAGTTGTCATGGCACTGGTGGGAATGTCTTTTAGCATGCTAATACATTATAATTAGCATATAATGAGCAGTGAGAACAACCAGAGGTCACTTTCATTGCCGTCTTAATTTTGGTGGGTTTGGCAGGCTTCTTTACCTCATCCTTTTATCAGGAAGGTCTTTGTTACCTGTACCTTGTGCCAACCTCCTATCTCATCCTGTGACTAAGAATTCCTGGCCAGGCGCCGTGGCTCACACCTGTAATCCCAGTACTTTGGGAGGCCGAGGTTGGTGGATCAGAAGGTCAAGAGCTAGAGACCAGCCTGACCAACATGGTGAAACCCTGTCTCTACTAAAAATACAAAAAAATTAGCCAGGCGTGGTGGCGTGCACCTGTAATCCGAGCTACTCAGGAGGCTGAGGCAGGAGAATCGCTTGAACCTGGGAGGTGGGGGTTGCAGTGAGCCGAGATCGTGCCATTGCACTCCAACCTGGGCGACAGAGTAAGACTTGGTCTCCAAAAAAAAAAAAGAATTCCTAACCTTGTAGGAATGCAGCCCAGTAGGTCTCAACCCTATTGTACCCAGCCCTTATTCAAGATGGAGTCGCTCTGATCCAAATGCCTCTGACAATGGGAGTACAGGCATCCACCACCATGCCCAGCTAAGGCCCCATCTCTTAATACTGTTACATTGGGGATTCTGTTTCCAGCACGTGAACTTTTTGAGGACACATTCAAATCATCGCATGGGAAAGCATCCTGTCTTTTCTGCATTAAGTATGTTAGCTGTAGGTTTTTCATAGATGCCCTTTATCACTTGAGGGAGCTCCCTTCTATTCCTACTTCATGTGTGTTTTTGTCACGAAATAAGGTTAGAGGTTGTCAAATGCTTTTTCTGCATCTATAGAGATGATTGTGTAGTTTTTATAATTTATGCTATTGATATTATGTGTTGTATAAATTGATGTTTGGATGCTTAGCAAACTTGGCATTCTGTGATATAACCCACTTGGTCATGCTGTATATGTTGTTGGGTTCTAGCCCTTTATTTATTTATTTTTTGAGACAGAGTCTCGCTCTGTCGCCCAGGCTGGAGTGCAGTGGCTCCATCTCGGCTTACTGCAACCTCCGCCTCCCAGGTTCAAGTAATTCTCCTGCTTCAGCTTCCTGAGTAGCTGGGATTACAGGTGCCCACCACCACGCCTGGTCTAACCCATTTTAAAATTGGGTAGTCTTCTAATTATGAGTTGTATTATTTACTTGTAGATTGTGGATACAAGTCCCTTATTAAATATATTATTTGAAAATATTTTCTCCCAGGTTTTTCTTTTCATCATTTTATAAATGAGTCTTGGCCGGGCATGGCGGCTCATGCCTGTAATCCCAACACTTTGGGAGGCCTAGGCAGGTGGATCATCTGAGGTCAGGAGTTCGAGACCAGCCTGGCCAACATGGTGAAACCCCGTCTCTAACAAGAAAAATACAAAAATTAGCCAGGCATGGTGGTGGACGCCTGTAGTCCCAGCTCCTCGAGAGGCTGAGGCAGAAGAATTGCTTGAACCCAGGAGGCGGAGGTTGCAGTGAGCTGAGATGGCACCACTGCACTCCACCCTGAGTGACAAAGTGAGTCTCTGTCTCAAAAAATAAATACATAGCCGGGTGCGGTGGCTCACGCCTGTAATCCCAGCGCTTTGGGAAGCCAAGGAGGGCAGATCACCTGAGATCAGGAGTTCGAGACCAGCCTGACCAACATGGAGAAACCTCGTCTCTACTAAAAATACAAAAAATTAGCCAGGCATGGTGGCGCATGCCTGTAATCCCAGCTCCTTGGGAGGCTGAGGCAGGAGAATCATTTGAACCTGGGAGACAGAGGTTGCGGTGAGCCGAGATTGCACCATTGCAGCCTGGGCAACAATCGCAAAACTCTGTCTCAAAAAAAAAAAAAAAAAAATTTAGCCAGGTGTGATGGCATGCGCCTGTAATCCCAGCTACTCAGGAGGCTAAGGAAGGAGAATCACTTGAACCCGGGAGGTGGAGGTTGCAGTGAACCAAGATCGTGCCACTGCACTCCAGCCTGCACGACGGTAGTGAGACTCCATCTCAAAATAAATAAATAAATAAATAAATAAATCTTTTACAGAACAAAAGTTTTTCATTTTGTTGGAGTCCAGTTTATCATTTTTTTTTCTGTTATGGATAATTTTTTTGTTGTCATGTCTAAGAACTTTGAGTAACCCAAGATCACAAAAATTTTCTGCTGTATTTTCTTCTAGAGATGTTATAGTTGCTCTACTTAAGTATATGTCTGTGATTCATTTTTAGCTCATTTTTCTGTATATTTTGAGAGAACAGTGTAAATTCATCCTTCTGCATTTTGATACCCAACTGTCTCAGAAGGATTTGTTGAAAAAACTATTTTCCTTATCAAACTGCCTTGACACTTTGTCAAAAATCAATTGACCATAAATATAAGGGTTTATTTCTGGACTCTTGATATTGTCCCATTGATCTATGTCTAGCTTTTCACCAGTACCACATGGAGCTTTATAGTAAGGTTCGAATTTGGATTGTGTACATTTCCCCAACTGTTCTTCATCCAATTTTTTTTGGCCCACCTCAGCCTCCCAAAGTGCTGGGATTATAGGCGTGAGCCACTGTGCCCGGCCCATCCTTTTACTTTCAATCTAGCTATGTCATTACATTTACAATGAACTGCCTTTTACACAGTATATATTTGGATAATTTTTTTTTTTTTGAGACGGAGTCTCGCTCTGTTGCCCAGAATAGAGTGCAGTGGCGCCATCTTGGCTCACTGCAACCCAGGTTCACGCCATTCTCCTGCATCAGCCTCCTGAGTAGCTGGGACTACAGGCACCCGCCACCATGCCCGGCTAATTTTTTGTATTTTTAGTAGAGACGGGGTTTCACCATGTTAGCCAGGATGGTCTCAGTCTCCTGACCTTGTGATCTGCCTGCCTCAGCCTGCCAAAGTGCTGGGATTACAGGTGTGAGTCACCACGTCCGGCCATATTTGGATAATTTTTTATCCACTCATTCAATATCTGTCTTTTAATTGGTGTATTTAGACCACTTACATTTAAAATAATTATTGATGTGGTCAGGCTCAAGTCTGCCAGTTTATTATGTGTTTTTTTTGTTTTATTCCTCTGTTTATCATTATGTTTCTTTTTACTTGCCTTTGTGTGGATTATTTAAACATTTTGTAGAGTTCCAATTTGATCTTTTTCATTGGTGCAAAAGTAATGCCGGTTTTTGCCATTGGTTTTGGTTTTAATGTAATGCCATTACATTAAAAGTAATGGCAAAAACTGGCCAGGTGGGGTGGCTCACGCCTGTAATCCCAGCACTTTGGGAGGCCAAGGCAGGTGGATCACTTGAGGTCAGGAGTTCAAGATCATCTTGGCCAAAATGATGAAACCCTGTCTCTACTAAAAATACACACACAAAAAAAATTAGCTGGGCATGGTGGCACACACCTGTAGTCCCAGCTACTCGGGAGGCTGAGGCGCAAGAATCACTTGAACCCAAGAGGCAGAGGTTGCAGTGAGCCAAGATTGCACCACTGCACTCCAGCCTGGGAAACACAGCAAGACTCCATCTCAAAAAACAAAAAGTAATGGCAAAAACCACAATTACTTTTGCATCAACCTAATATTTATAATGTTTTTTGAGTGTATGGCATTGTATAGCTTGCTTAGTGATTGTTCTAGGCATTACCATATATTTATGTAATTCATCACAGCCTACTGGTATCAAAGTTCCAATCTGAATGAAGTGTAGAAACCGTACTTCCCAATTAGGTCTCTTAATGCTCCCATTTTTAAAGTATAATTGCCTTAAGTATTTCCTCTACATACATTGGGCACCACATCAGAAGGGTATGATAGCTTTTGCTTCAACCATAAAATATAATTAAAAATCACGAACTGGCCAGACGCAGTGGCTCACACCTGTAATCCCAGCACTCTGGGAGGCCGAGGGGGATGGATCACGAGGTCAGGAGATCGAGACCATCGTGGCCAACATGTGAAACTCCATCTCTACTAAAAATACAAAAATTAGCTGGGCATGGTGGTGCGTGCCTGTAATCCCAGCTACTCGGGAGGCCGAGGCAGGAGAATCGTTTGGGAGTCGGAGGTTGCAGTGAGCTGAGATCACACCACTGCACTCCAGCTTGGTGACAGAGTAAGACTCCATCTCAAAAAAAAAAAATCATGAACTGAAGGATAGTTTACTTCTATTTTTATCCATTCCATTGTACTTTCCTTTTTAGAGGCCCTAGCCTTCTTCTCTTATTATTTTCTTTCTGATTGGAGAACTTCCTTTAGCCATTCCTTAATGCCAGGTCTTCTGTTAAAAAATATCTTGATTCTTATTTATCTGAGAATGATTTTATTTTTTTCCATTATTCCTGAAAGATAATTTCACTGGCTATAAAATTTGGGGCTGACCGTTCTTTTCTTTCAACACTTGGGAAATGCTGTACCATTTGCCTCCCGTCTCCATGGTTTCAGATGAGAAATCTACTGTCATTCAAATTAGTGTTCCTTTAGAGGCAATGTATCATTTCTCTCTGGCTGCTTTTAATATATTTCTTTGTCTTTGGTTTTTTTTGTTTGTTTGTTTTTTGTTTTTTTATAGACAGAGTCTCGCTCTGTCACCAGGCTGGAGTACAGTGGCACGATCTCGGCTCACTGCAACCTCCGCCTCCCAGGTTCAAGCAATTCTCCTCCCTCAGCCTCCTGAGTAGCTGGGACTACACACGCACACCCCCATGCCCAGGCAATTTTTGTATTTTTAGTAGAGATGGGGTTTCTCTATGTTGGTCAGGCTGCTCTCGAAATCCTGACCTCAGGTGATCCACCCACCTCAGCCTCCCAAGGTGCTGGGATTACAGGCGTGATCCCAGCCCAGCCTGTCTTTGGTTTTTAAAAGTTTAATTATGATGTATCTTGATGTGGATTTCTTTGAGTTTATCCTATTTGAGGTTTATTCAGCTTTTTGTGTGTATCAGTTTATGTCTTTTGCCAAACTGGGAAGTTTTCAACCACTATTACTTTGAATACTATTTTAGTTCTGTGCTTTTTGTCCTCCGTTCTGGCAATCCAATGATACAAATGTTATTTCCTTTGTTATTATCCAACAGATCCATAATGCTATTCAATTTTTTTTCTGTCTTTTTTACCCTCTGTTGTTTAGATTGAGTAAATTCTATTGATGTGTCTTCAGGTTCACTAATGATATTCTCTGTCATCTCAGCTCCTCTATTGTGTTTATCAAGCAAGGTTTTTATTTTAGTTATTGTATTTTTTTCAATCTATAAATTCTATCTGGCTCTTTTTTTTTTAATAACATCTCTTTCTTTTTCTTTCTTTTTTTTTGAGACAGTGTCTTGCTCTGTCATCCAGGCTGGAGTGCAGTAGCCCAATCTCGGCTCACTGCAGCCTCCACCTCCCAGGTTCAAGCGACTCTCCTGCCTCAGCCTCCCAAGTGGCTGAGATTACAGGCATGTGCCACCACGCCTGGCTTTTTTTAGTAGAGATGGGGTTTCACCATGTTGGCCAGGCTAGTCTTGAACTCCTGACCTCAGGTGATCCATCCACCTCAGCCTCTCAAAGTGCTGAGATTACAGGCATGAGCCACCATGCCTGGCATGAGATTTTCTACTCTTACATTTGTTTCAAGATAATTTATAATTACTATTGACCCTTGAACATGACTTTGAACTCTGTGGGTCCACTTAAACACAGGTTTTTTTTTTTCAATAAAAGTTACACCAAATGTGCCTGCCTCACTTTTCTCCCCTTCCGCCTCCTCTACCTCGTCTACCTCTGCCACCACTGAGGTAGCAAGACCAACCCCTCCTCTTCCTCAGCCTACTAAATATGATGACAATAAGGATGAAGACCTTTATGTTGATCCACTTCCATTTAATGAAGAGTAAACATATTTTCCCCTCCTTATGGTTTTCTTAATAACATTTTTTTTCTTTTGAGACAGAATCTTACTCTGTCGCCCAGGCTGGAGCGTACAGTGGCATGATCTCAGCTCACTGCAACCTCCGCCCCCTGGGTTCAAGTGATTCTTGTGCCTCAGCCTCCTGAGTACCTGGGACTACAGGTGCATGCCACTGCACCTGGCTAAGTTTTGTGGTTTTTTTGAAACAGTCTTACTCTGTCATCCAGGCTGGAGTGCAGTGGTGCAGTCTTGGCTCACTGCAACCTCCACCTCCTGGATTCAAGTGATTCTCCTGTCTCAGGCCCCCAAGTAGCTAGGATTACAGGTGCATGCCACCACGCCCAGCTAATTTTTGTATTTTTAGTAACGATGGGATTTTGCTTTGTTGGCCAGGCTGGTCTTGAACTCCTGACCTCAAGTGATCCTCCTGCCTCAGCCTCCCAAAGTGCTGGGATTAGAAATGTGAGCCACTACACCTGGCCTGATTTTCTTAATAACATGTTGTTTCTCCAGCTTACTTTATTGTGCGAATACAGTATTATAATACATACACAAAATATGTATTAATCAACTGTTTATGTTATTGGTAAGGCTTCTGGTCAGTAATAGGCTATTAATAGTTAAGTTTTTGGGGAATCAAAAGTTATAGGTCGATTTTTGACTGCAGAATCAGTCAGCACCCCAACCTCCATGTTGTTCAAGAGTCAACTGTATTGTCGAAGCATTTTTATAATGGCTACTTTAAAAACTTTGTCCAATAATTCCTATGTATAATTCATCTTTATGTTGGCATCTGTTGATTATCTTTTCTCATTCAGATTATAATTTCTCTTTTTCTTTTTATAATGGATGATTTTTTTGTTGTTGTTTTATTCTGGACATCTTGGTTATGTTAGGAAACTCTTTTTTTATTTTTTTATAGACAGGATTTGGCCAGGATGGTTTTGAACTCCTGGCGTCAAGGGATGCTCCCACCTTGGCCTCCCAAAGTGCTGGGTTGACAGATCTGAGCCACCGCATCAGGCTGGGAAACTCTTGATCCTGTTGAAATCTTGTATTTTAGCAGACAGTCACTCTGTTTAGGTGTAAGTTCTGGCCTATTATTATGGGCTTTAGTTCCAATGACAGCCTAGTTTTCTGAGCCCTTGCAATGCTATCCTGATCTGCTGCTTTCTTTTGGTGATGCTGAGGCTCCCGCTCAAGCCCTGT
Source organism: Pongo abelii (assembly GCF_028885655.2). Lineage (NCBI taxonomy): Eukaryota > Metazoa > Chordata > Mammalia > Primates > Hominidae > Pongo > Pongo abelii. The sequence goes on from NC_085929.1 coordinate 37,470,060, forward strand.
TGGTGCCATATGCAGGGGAAGAGGTGCTGTCCTGTGTCACCTGCTGAGGACCTTCTAGTGGGGTGGGGACAGACAGAAGCCACTGGGCCTGGCTCTCCCTGTGCTACTGGGTGGAGAGCAAGGAAACAAGGGAAGTTGCTGCTGTTGCCACTACAGTTGGATGGGACCACATGTCAGTGCCTGGTTGTGGAATGGAGGCTGCCATGGCCCAAGCTTCACTGCTGCCAGCAAATCAGGTTGCCCAGGGGGCCCCAGCTGTGGAGTGGGGATCAACCCACTTTTTTTTTTTTTTTTTTTTGAGACGAAGTCTGGTTCTGTCGCCCAGGCTGGAATGCAGCGGTGCCATCTTGGCTCACTGCAACCTCCACCTCCTGGGTTCAAGTGATTCTCCTGCCTCAGCCTCCCAACTACCTGGGACTACAGGTGCATGCCACCATGCCCAGCTAATTTTTGTATTTTTAGTAGAGACGGGCTTTCACCATGTTAGCCAGGCTGGTCTTGAACTCCTGACCTCAGGTGATCCTCCCGCCTCAGTCTGCCAAAGTGCTGGGATTACAGGGATGAGCCACCTTGCCCGGCCTCAACTCCCTTTTACAAGTACATATATTAGCTGGGCGTGGTGGTTCACGCCTGCAATCCCAGCACTTTGGGAGGCCAAGGCGGGCAATCACCTGAGGTTAGGAGTTCAAGACCAGCCTGGCCAACATGGTGAAACCCCATCTCTACTAAAAATACAAAAATTAGCCGGGCATGGTGACGCACACCTGTAATCCCAGCTACTCAGGAGGATGCGGCATGAGAATCACTTGAACCCGGGAGGCGGAGGTTGTGGTGAGCCGAGATCGTACCGCTGCACTCCAGACTGGGTGACAGAGCCAGACTCTGTCTCAAAACCAAACAAACAAACATATATTAGCAATTTAACTCATCCTAATAAATGATGGCCACAATGAAATTATGAGTTTGGAGGGTCAGTTTTAAATTTTCCTCTAAGACACATGGAATAATTGATAGGAAGAAATGTTTATTCTCAAAAATCACTGTGCGAACATTCAAGACCACCTTGGGAAACCGGTCCTATAGCACAATGAAGCTTGTATGCTCTGTCTGACAATGGCGTGAGTAGAGGTAAACTCCCAAATGATCTAAGGCCATGTGGTGCTGAGAACACTCTAGAATGAGTTTTGGATGTGGTCACTTCACCATATTGCAAGCTGAGATGATAACTGGGTTAAAATTCTGAAAGCAGCCTAGGTACTCATTAGTGCAGCCTGTGGAAGCTGCATGTCTCACCTCAAGCAGCAGGCCAAATGCTCACATGCTTGCACACTTACCTGCTTATACACTGACCCACTTATGTGATCACCTGCTCACACATGCATGTCTTGCACACTTACCACTTATGTGATTGCCTGCTTACATGTATACTCATTTACAGAATTTCTGTCTGGGTGCGGTGGCTCACGCCTGTAATCCCAGCGCTTTGGGAGGCCGAGGCAGGTGGATCACCTGAGGTCAGGAGTTCAAGACCAGCTTGGCCAACATGGAAAAACCCCCGTCTTAACTAAAAATACAAAAATTAGCCAGACATGGTGGCGGGCGCCTGTAATCCCAGCTACTTGGGAGGCTGAGGCAGGAGAATTGCTTGATCCTGGGAGGCGGAGATTGCAGTGAGCGAGATTGCAAAATTTCGCCATTGCACTCTAGCCTGGGCGACAGAGCAAGACTTCGTCTCAAGAAAAAAAAAAAAAACACCAGAATTTCTGCCTACACAATTACATACCCCTGACCTGGTTGTATGCTTACTCACTTACATATTTATATATTCACCTGTTTGTACGTTTCCCTGATTACTTGCTGCATGCTTACCTCCTTACATGTGTCCCTTTTACGTCAGTCTCACATAGTAACACGATTACATGCTTACTTGTTTATCTGGTTATCCTGTTACATGCTTGCTTAAGTCCCTTACATAGTCACACACTTACTGTTTACACGTATTGACATAATCACACACTATGTGATTATAAGTTTACACAATGACATGCTTACCCACGTATACAGCTCCAGATCTGCCAGGGCCCAGCTGCAAAGACACCAATGGGGAAATGCAAGGGGGTTGGACTTCAGAGATGGCAGGCTCCTAGTTAGCAATCAGGCCCACTCTCATCCCTGGCACCTGACTCACACCAGCCTTTTCTTGCAAGAGCCCCATCTATTGGCCTGGCGCGGTGGCTCACGCCTGTAATCCCAGCACTTTGGGAGGCCAAGGTGGGCAGATCACGAGGTCAGGAGATCAAGACCATCCTGGCTAACATGGTGAAACCCTATCTCTACTAAAAATACAAAAAATTAGCCGGGCATGGTGGCCGGTGCCTGTAGTCCCAGCTATTCAGGAGACTGAGGCAGGAGAATGGCGTGAACCTGGGAGGCGGCGCTTGCAGTGAGCTGAGATTGTGCCACTGCACTCCAGCCTGGGCGACAGAGTGAGACTCCATCTCAAAAACAAAAAAAAAAGCCCCTGTCCACACCTCCAACAGTTGCCAACATATTTCCCATGGTCTGGACGTTTTTGTGGGATTTTCTTTTTCTTCATCTCCACACATGTCACATTGGAAGGAAAACAACCAGCATTTGAGGAACTTGTGTATTCATGGCCTTGTGTGTGGCACAGTGTGTAGATTCTCCTCCCCAGCCTTTTGGTGACTGGCCTGATCAGCTTCACAGGACTCCATCTGGTGTGAGCCAGAGCTGATTGTCAAATTGGAGGGTGCTGGCTCCATGGATGACAGGGATCTTCTTCAGGGAAGAACATCCTGAGTGTGGCTGGTGCAGAGAGGGGAAAGCACTGGATCAGGAGTCCACAGATGTGAATTCAGTATCAGGATGGACCTCTTCAGAGCTGTGCAGCCTGGGGGAAGTCACTCTTTCTCTCTGAGTCTCCACGTCTTCATATGAGAGAGGTGGGTAACTGGGGACATAGAGAGGCAGAGACTGGGTCCTCCTGCCTTTTTATATATATATATATATATATATATATATATATTTTTTTTTTTTTTTTTTGAGATGGAGTCTCGCTCTATCGCCCAGGCTGGAGTGCAGTGGCGCGATCTCAGCTCACTGCAAGCTCCACCTCCCAGGTTCATGCCAGTCTCCTGCCTCAGCCTCCCGAGCAGCTGGGAGCCTGTAGGCACCCGCCACCATGCCCGGCTAATTTTTTGTATTTTTAGTAGAGATGGGGTTTCACCGTGTTAGCCAGGATGGTCTTGATCTCCTGACCTCGTGATCCACCCACCTCAGCCTCCCAAAGTATTGGGATCACAGGTGTGAGCCACCGCACCCGGTCTTTTTTTTTTTTTTTTTTTTTTTACCTTTTTTTTTCTTTTTTCTTTTTTCTTTTTTTGAGACAAGGCCTTGTTGTGTCACCCAGGCTGGAGTGCAGTGGTGCAATCTTGGCTTACTGCAACCTCCGCCTCCCAGGTTCAAGCGATTCTCCTGCCTTAGCCTCCTGAGTAGCTGGGATTACAGGTGTGCGCCACCACCACACTCAGCTAATTTTTTTTTTTTTTTTTTTTTTTTGAGACAGAGTCTTGCTCTGTCACCCAGGCTGGAATGCAGTGGCGCGATCTCGGCTCACTGCAACCTCTGCATCCCAGGTTTAAGCAATTCTGTGCCTCAGCCTCCCGAGTAGCTGGGATTACAGGCACGTGCCACCACTCCTGGCTAATTTTTTAAATTTTTAGTAGGGATGGGATTTCACCATCTTGGCCTCAGGTGATCCACCCGCCTCAGCCTCCCAAAGTGCTGGGATTACAGGTATGAGCCACCACACCCGGCCCTTCTGCCTTTATCTTCTGTCCCCAGGTTCTGGCATGCAAAAGAAAAAGACCCTCAGTGAATGCTTTTCAGGTGGAATAAGACTTGTCAAGACATTTCTACATCACTGAACACTAAACAAGTAGCCTAAAAGCCAATGAGCACTATTCTGAAGGTGAGGTCCCTCTATCTGCATTAGAATCATTACAGTGTTGGTTAAATACAGACTCCTGCAGGAGTTCGAGACCAGCCTGACCAACATGGCAAAACTCTGTCTCTACTAAAAATACAAAAATTAGCTGGGCGTGGTACCACACGCCTGTAATCCCACCTACTCAGGAGGCTGAGGCAGGAGAATCACTTGAACCTGGGAAGCAGAGGTTGCAGTGAGTCGAGATCACGCCACTGCACTCCAGCCTGGGCAACAAAGCAAGGCTCCATCTCAAAAAAAAAAAAAAAAAAAAATACAGACTCCTGGGCCCTAGCACCACTGGGGATAGGACCTGAGAGTCAACAATCTAACAGCTTACATAGAGTCACTTGCCTAGAGTCATGCGAGGCAATTTCTGCTGCTCCCTTTTCTCCGTGTGATGGGTTCTTGTTCATCCTTCAAGGTGAACTCCAATATCACCTCCACCACAAGGCACTCCTTGACTGACCTCAGACAGAACTAATTTCCTCATCCTCTCTGGGCTCACAAGTGAACTATGTTATTCACATTTGTGTCCCTGGCACCTAGCCCGGGACTTAGCACATAATAGATACTTATGTTTAAAAATAAAATTCCAGGCCAAGTGTGGTGGGTCACACCTCTAATCCCAACACTTTGGGGGCTTGAGGTGGGAGGATCACTAGAGCCTAGGAGTTTGAGACCAGCCTAAGCAACATAGTAAGACCCTGTCTCTACAAAAAAATTAAAAATTAGCCAGGTTTGGAGGCGTGAACCTGTAATCCCAACTACTCGGGAGGCTGAAGCAGGAGGATCACTTGAGCCTCGGAGGTTGAGGCTGCAGTGAGCTATGATGGTGCCACTGCAAGTCCTTGTCTCAAAAAATAAATAAATAAAAATAAATAAACAAAATTCAACCTCCCATCTCTGGCCCATGAAGCCCTCAGTTAATCTCATCCTCCCCTTCCTACCTCTCTTCCACACCGCCCAATTCACCTCTTCTTACTCTGCTTCTCATTATCCATGCTCCTGCCACAGTGGCCTTCATTCTGTTCCTTAAACTAGCCAAGCTACATCCAGCTTCTCAGGCTTTGCTGCCTGAAGAAAGTGAAGGGGCCCCCCAGTGACACCCTTTCTCATCATCCCATTTTATTTTTATCACATGTGTATCATTATCTAATAATTTCTTTTTTTTTTCAATGTCCTTATTTTCTGTTTCTCCTCAGGGAACATAGGCTGCTTGATGAGATGAGAGATCTTTATGAGTCTAGCTCAGTGTTTCTTAAGCAGGTTTGATCTTTACCCCCAGGGGGCATTTGGCAGTTGTCTGGAGACACTTTGGGCTGACATACCCGGGTGCTGCTACTGGCATCTAGCGAGTAGAGACCAGAAATGCCACGAAACATCCTACAATGCACAGAACACCACAAAGAATTATCCAGCCTTGAATAACAACAGTGCCACAGTGAAAGTAACCCTGGTCTAGCTCGTCTCTGATGCCCCAGCGCCTGGACCGGCGCCTAGCAAATCGTACGTGGCTCAAGCTCAAACATTTTTGCCGCATGAACGAATGAAATGTTTGAATTACGTGCTGGATTTAATTTTAAAGCTGGAAAGGTCCTTAGAGAGCAATTAAACCACAAGTTTTTATACTCTGCTTCTGGAAGCCTCAGGCGATGGGGCGGAGTTTCAAGAATTCCGCTTGACAGGAAGAATTTTTAGCTCAACGCTCAAGATGTAAACTTTAGGACTATGGTGTCTGTTTTATATATTGAGGTCCCAGTAAAAGTTTCTGACAAGTTCTACCGCTTAAACAAACCGGACAGACTGTTGTTCCAGACCAGCCCCTTCTTTGCACTGAGCTGAAAGTAAGCCCCCGGAGGAGTTGGGGGTTCCTCAATGTCACACAGAGAGCCAGGTTCAGGTCTCCTTGAGCGTCCAGCTGGCCTTGGTCACAGACTTGCCATGGCTCTGTGATTCACCAAAGACACAATTTAGGAGCAAGACAATGTGGCATAGCAGTTACTAGCCCAGCTCCAGAGCAAGACGGGGTGCGTTTTCATCCTGGATCTGCCTACAACCAGCTGTGTGGCCTTGGATGTCCACTAACCCTCTCTGAGCCTGTTTCCCCTGAGGATCTGTGAGACGGAGATAATAATAGTACCCTCTTCACAGGGTTGTGATGCAGATTTAGAAAGTTAGTTGGCCAGGTGCCATGGCTCACACCTGTAATCCCAGTGCTTTGGGAGGCTCAGGCAGGAGGTTCACTGGAGCCCAGGAGTTGGAGGCTATAGTGAGCTATGATCATGTGACTGCACCCCAACCTGGGTGACACAAGACACTGTCTCTAAAAATAATAATAATAAGATCGGGCGCAATGGCTCACGCCTGTAATCCTAACACTTTGGGAGGCCTAGGTGTGCAGATCACCTGAAGCCAGAAGTTCGAGACCAGCCTGGCCAACATGGTGAAACCCCATCTCTAGTAAAAATACAAAATTAGCCAGGCGTGGTGGCACATTCCTCTAATCCCAGCTACTCGGGAGGCTGAGGCAGGAGAATTGCTTAGACCCAGGAGGTGAAGTTTGCAGTGAGCTGAGATTGTGCCACTGCACTCCAGCCTTAATGACAGAGTGAGACCCTGTCTCAAAAATAATAATAATAATAAATTAAAATTAAAAAATAAAATTAGAGTATGTGAAAAATGTTTGGAACAGTGTTGAGTGCATAGTAAGTGCTATATGTAGGGTGACAAATTCATCCCAATTTGCCTGGGTCCTTCCTGGTTTTAGCACAGAAAGTCCTGCATCCCAGGAAGCCCCTCAGTCACATAAAGCAGGACAGTTTGTCATTCTAGCTATATGTGTATGTTTGATGTGTTTTTTTTAAGAGATGGGATCTTGCTTTGTGGCCCAGGCTGGAGTACAGTGCCTCAGTCATAGCTTACTGTAGCCTCAAACTCCTGGGCTCAAGTAATCCTTCCACCTCAGCCTCCCAAGTAGCTGGGACTATGCCCGGCTAATTTTTTTAGAGAGAGATGGCGTCTCGCTATGTTGCCCAGGCTGGTCTCAAACCCCTGGCCTCAAGCGATCCTCCTGCCTCACCCTCTGAAAGTGCTGGAATGTTAGGCGTTGAGCCACCACACCAGGCCTGATATTTTAAACAAAACTGTCTACATTACTGATAAGTAAATGTCTCTATTAATGTTCAGTTTGATTTTTCATTACTTGGTACTTTTCATGAAGGAAGGATTACTGACCAATTAATCACACAGTTGAGAGAGCAGGGAATATCTTTAACCTACTTTCTAATAATGAAGTTGGTCATTTTCTATCCATTCACGCAAGGAGACACACAGCACCTTTATTTGGAAAACACTTTCTTAGTAGTTGGTTTGTTACTAGATTGCCTCAAACAAGAGAACTCTTGTTTCTTTTTTCAAAAAGTCTACTTTCAAACAGTTGCCAACTTCAGACGGAATTTTCCTCAGTAAGATTGAATCTTAGGCTTGAAAGAAGTTTAGAAAATGTCTAATCCAACCATGACATTTCCCAGATGGGACAAGTGAGGCCCAGAGAATGCTACTAATTTTCCTGGAGTTACACAGCAGCAAAAGATGGATCTAAGACTCAGGGCGGGCCAGGGCTTTTTCAGGGGTTCTCAAACTGGGTTCCACACCCAATGGCAGTTTTCCTAGAGAAGTGGGTAGTAAGGGAACGAGAGGGAAGTTACATCACTGGGCAACCTCTACCCCTCCTCCTTCCATCCCATAAGCTCCACTTTGACCATTTTGTACATCGAACTTCAACTTAAGGAGCCTCTGCAACAGAGTTCATCTCTGGAAAAACTCTTTTTTGAAAGCCACTCAGTTATATCGTAGGATTTACACATTTTCTTCCCTGGAAAACTTTTGTTCCCATGGAGAAAACTTAACTTTTTCTTTGAACCACATTCTCCCCCTCTCTAATGGATTTTTACATATTTGGAAAAACAGAGGCATGAGTGGGCCTTTTACAAGCCAGCAGTTAAACTGAAAGGCTCATTCACTTGCAGGAGAGCTGGGTGACTCAGGGCGTCGGTAACAACTGGCCCAGATGTGAAATCTCATGCTCATTGCTTAGAAAAATGTTTAGAAAAATGCTGCTGTTTGGGATCAGCAGACGGAAGCTTCAGTGAGGGCCCAGGAGAGCCCCAAGGTCGATAGTTCCGAGGGAACAGGATGGAGGGGGGCGAAGGGTGGTGAGACCGTCTAGAACTCAAGGCTAAGCAGTGCAGGGGGCTGATGGTAAGATATGCCTTTCCCCCAAGTGTCTCATTTTAAGCTGAAACAGACAAGATCCAAAGCCAGGAAAATATCCAGGATGGACCCCCAAAGTGGGAGAAAGACAAGAAACACAACAAAGCCAAGTGCACAGCCTTTGTCCATAGGGATCCTGGACTCTGCATGGAGTGAGTCTAGGCTTAAAGGAAGGGCCAGGAGGCAGAAGCTGATTCCCCAAAGCAGAAGGGTGAAAGCCTGGACTTGATACTTGATGGAACTGGATTTGAATCCTAATTCAGCTACTCACAAGCTGTGTAACCGTGGGCAAGTTATCCAACCTCTCTGAGCATCCTTTTCTCATTGGCAAAATGTAGACTGTCGTGATACCTACCTCATAGGGTAGTGAAGGGTTAGAAAATAGAACAGTACTGCTCCTTACAATGCACCTGTGCCAAGGAAATAGGTATAGCCACTATTTATTTATTTATTTATTTATTTATTTATTTGTTTGTTTGTTTTTCTTTTTTTGAGACAGGGTCTCACTCTGTCACCCAGGCTGGAGCACAGTGGTGCCATCACAGCTCACTGCAGCTTCAAACTCCTGGGCTCAAACGATCCTCCCACCTCAGCCTCCTGAGTACCTAGGACGACAGGTGCACCACCATACCCCGCTAATTTTTATTTTTTGTAGAGATGGGAGAGGGGGTGGGTCTCACTATGTTGCCCAGGCTGGTCTTGAACTCATGTCCTCAAGCAATCTTCCCACTTCACCTCCCAGAGGGTTGAGATTACAAGTGTGAGCTACCACGCCAACCTTCTAGCCATTATTTATTAAGGACCTACTAGGTTCCTAATTGTGTTCACCTGAGCCTGAGTTCCTCCCCACAGGCCTGCTCAGCCTCTGTTTACCAGAGATTCTCCCTGATGCTGAGGGATGTTTAAAGTAGGGCTGACACAATTCTTATGTGGAGCCAAAATAGATTTGGGTCAGAGGACACCCTGGGACACTTGGTCTTTTGACATAGGTGGCTGTGTTTGGCCAGCTGCCAGCACACAGTAGGGGCTCAAGAAATATGAATGAGTGACTCCACGGAATAAAAGTTAAAGACTGAATGTTGATGAATGTCTCCTGGATGGTGAAAAAAAAAAAAACTTCAAGAATTCATGAACATATGTTGAAATAAGCCAGATACAAGAGAATTTTCTATGTGGTGACATTTGTATAAAGTTCTAGGACAGACAAGATGAATCTATGATGAGAGGAGCCAGAACAGTGGTTGGCTAGGGGCTGGAAAGAACAGACAAAGTTGTTCCTTGTCTGCCCAATATTTGTTCCCTGATCTCTTGCCACTAGTGTAGCCACTTCATAAAGTTCTGGTCAAGGAGATGTACGTGGAACTGTTGGGTGACCGTTGGAGAAAGCCTCTTATAAGGGCTGGTTCATACTATTTGCCCCCTTGGTCTTATCTTCTTCCATCCTGCTCTCTGAATATAGATGTGATGGCTGGATCCCTGGCTGCCACATTGGATCATGAGGACTAGGGCCATAGCCTAAGGTTGGAAGAGCTAGGAACTAGCTCCCTAACAACTCCATGAAGCTATCATACCAGCCCTGAACAGCTCACTGCTCAGCTCTGGACTCCTTTATATAAGAGAGAGAAATGAATGTCTCTCTTGGATGAGTCACTACATTAGGCTGGGTTTTGTTTTGTTTTTACATTATTATAAAGGAATAACCGAGACTGGGTAATTTATAAAGAAAAGAGGTTTAATCGACTCACAGTTCTGCAGGCTGTACAGCATGGCACCAACATCTGTTTAGCTTCTGGTGAGGTCTCAGGAACTTACAACAATGGCAGAAAGCAAAGTGAGAGCAGGCATGCCACATGGCAAGAGAGTGAGCAAGAGAGATGGGGGAGGAAGTGCCACACACTTTTAAGCAAGCAGATCTCATGTGAACTCATCACCAAGGGGTTGGGACTAAGCCATGCCAAACAGCACCTCCCACCAGGCCCCACCTCCAACACTGGGGATTACACTTTTTTTTTTTTTTTTGAGATGGAGTCTCGCTCTGTGGCTCAGGCTGCAGTGCAGTGGCTTAATCTCGGCTCACCGCAACCTCTGCCTCCCGTGTTCAAGCAATTCTCCTGCCTCAGCCTCCTGAGTAGCTGGGATTACAGGCATGTGCCACCACACCTGGCAAATTTTTTTCTTTTCTTTTTTTTTAGACGGAGTTTCGCTCTTGTTGCCCAGGCTGGGGTGCAATGGCACGATCTTGGCTTACCGCAACCTCCGCCTCCCGCGTTCAAGTGATTCTCTTGCCTCAGCCTCCCGAGTAGCTGGGATTACAGGTGTGTGCCACCATGCCCGGCTAATTTTGTGTGTGTGTGTGTGTTTTTTTTTTTAGTAGAGATGAGGTTTCTCCATGTTGGCCAGGCTGGTTTCGAACTCGTGACCTCAGGTCATCCACCTGCCTTGGCCTCCCAAAGTGTTGGGATTACAGGCATGAGCCACTGCGCCCTGTAATTTTTTTTTTTTTTTTTTTGTATTTTTAATACAGACAGGGTTTCACCATGTTGGTCAGGCTGGTCACGAACTCCTGACCTCAAGTGATCTGCCCGTCTCGGCCTCCCAAAGTCCTGGGATTATAGGCATGAGCCACCGTGCCCACCCTAGGGATTACATTTCAACAGGAGATTTGAAGGGGACAGATATCCAAACCATATCAGCACTATCATTTGGAGGTTTTCTGACACATGCAGTTGAACCTGTTCTCACCGCCCAACAGCCCAGTGAGGTTAGTAGTATAGTACCATTACTGTTGCACAGAGTAGCCACATAGCTGGAAATCGGGAGAGCCTGGATGTGAACCCCAAGTCATGAGGGTTGTTGAGGGCATTCCTTCCATGGAGGTGACTGGGCACACATCACTGTCTTCTCATGCCCAGTTCCTGGAGTCCCCAGACAGCACAGTTCATTATCACAGGACCAAGGGAGCACAATCATAGCCCCAACAGTTGAGCCCTCACCCACATGATGTCATTGACCTCTCCCACAGAGAATGGGAGGTGGAGTCGCTTCCCTATTTTACACCTGAGAGAATTGAAGCTGAGGGTGCTGAATTCACTTACCCAGAGTCACTAGGAAAGGGCACAGCTGGGGTTTAGATCCAGGGGACCCTGCCAGCAAAGCCCACTTTCTTAACCCCTCAGCCACATTACTAGCTCAGAAGCCATGGAGCCTAATTTTCCATAAGACTCTGAGACCTCCTTTACATCCCCTGGAAATGGCTGGCCAGCCTTTATTTGCATACCTCCAGCAACAGAGAGCTCATTACTTACAGGCCTGCAAAAGAGAAGATTGGAAGGATGGGTTCTAATTCCTGTCCCAGCCTCTTTCTCTTGTCTGGCCTCAGTCATCCTGTGACTCCCTCACCCTGGGGATTTTTTCCCAGAAGTAGTTTTTTCCCTCCTGTCCAGTCCCTCAAGTTTAGTAGGAGAGGGCGTTATATCTTTGCAGTGGGTTTCCTTTCTCTCTCTCTCACCATTCACTGTCTCTTTGAAAAGGAGGAAAGGCCAGGCGCAGTGGCTCACACCTGTAATCCCAGGACTTTGGGAGGCTGAGGTGGGCAGATCACCTGAGGTCAGGAGTTCGAGATCAGCCTGGCCAAAAATGGCAAAACCCCGTCTCTACTAAAAATACAAAAATTAGTCGGGTGTGGTGGAATGTGCTTGTAATCCCAGCTACTCGAGAGGCTGAGGCAGGAGAATCACTTTTATATTTTTTGTAGAGACAGGATTTCACCATGTTGCCCAGGCTGGTCTCGAGCTCCTGGGCTCAAGTGATCCTCCCAACTTGGTCTCTCAAAGTGCTGGAATTACACACATCAGCCACCGCACCTGGCCTGCGAAGTTTTATATCAATATTATTCCTAGCACCCCAAACTGGAAAGAATCCAATGTCCTGGTAAATGGACAAGCAAAATGTAGCATATCTATACAAAGGAATATTAGCAATAAAAAGGATGAATTGCCGATACACTGTACAACACGGAAGAACCTCCAAATAGTTATGCTGAGAAGTCAGATGCAAGAGACCGCATAGTGTACGATTCCATTTATTTTTTATCTTTATTTTTTGAGACGGAGTTTCGCTCAGTCACCCAGGCTGGAGTGCAATGGCACGATCTTGGCTCACTGCAATCTCCACCTCCTGGGTTCAAGAAATTCTCCCGCCTCAGTCTCCCAAGTAGCTGGAACTACAGCCGCATGCCTAGGTGGGTGGATCGCCTGAGCTCATGAGTTCCAGACAAGCCTGGGCAACATGGAGAAACCCTGACACTACAAAAAATACAAAAATTAGCTGGGTGTGGTGGCGCACACATGTGGTCCCAGTTACTCGGGAGGCTGAGGTGGGAGGTTCACTTGAGCCTGGGAAGTGGAGGTTGCAGTGGGCAGAGATACTGCCACTGCATTACCACCTGGGTGACAGAGCGAGAACCCGTCTCAAAAAACAATAATAACAACAACAACAAAAAAAAACTGTTTCACTGAGCCATAGTTAATATAATATATAGTTCATTCGTTGTGAGTACATAGTTCAGTGATTTTTTAGTAAATGTATAAAGTTGTGCAACCACTACCACCATCGAGTTTTAGAACATTCAGAGCATTTCCAACCCCCTAACAAATGACTGTTTTTGAGTCAATTCCCACTCCCACCCCAATCTACTTTCTGTCTATATGGATTCGCCTTTTCCGGACTTTTTTTTTTTGAGATGGAGTTTCACTCTTGTCACCCAGGCTGGAGTACAGTGGCGTGATCTCAGCTCACTGCAGCTTACGCTTCCCAGGTTTAAGCGAGTCTCCTGCCTCAGCCTCCTGAGTAGCTGGGATTACAGGTGCCCACCATCACGCCTGGCTAATTTTTGTATTTTTAGTACGGACAGAGTTTCACCATGTTGGCCAGGATGGTCTTGAACTCCTGACCTCAAGGAGGAACTCCTCCCCCTCAAGGGGGAGACCCGCCTCGGCCTCCCAAAGTACTGGGATTATAGGTATGAGCCACCGCGCCCAGCCACTATTCCATTTATGTCAAATTTCTTGGTGGGGCGCAGTGGCTCATGCCTATAATCCCAGCACTTTCGGAGTCCAAGGCAGCGGATCACCCGAGGTCAAGAGTTCAAGGCCAGCCTGGCCAACATGGTGAAACTCTGTCTCTACCAAAAATACAAAAATTAGCCAGGTGTGATGGCGGGCACTGTAATCCCAGCTACTCAGGAGGCTGAGGCAGGAGAATCGCTTAAACCCAGGAGGCGGAAGCTGCAGTGAGCTGAGATCACGCCATTGCTCTCCAGCCTGGGTGGCAAGAGCTAAACTCCATCTCAAAAAAAAAAAAAAAAAAAAAGTCCAGAAAAGGCAAATCCATATAGACAGAAAGTAGACTGGGGTGCCTGGGGCTGGGGTGGGAGTGGGAATTGACTCGAAAATGGTCATTTGTTAGGGGGTTGGAAATGCTCTGAATGTTCTAAAACTCGATGGTGGTAGTGGTTGCACAACTTTATACATTTACTAAAAAAATCACTGAATTATGTACTCACAATGAATGAACTACATATTATATTAATTATGGCTTAGCGAAACAGTTTTTTTTTGTTGTTGTTATTATTGTTTTTTGAGACGGGTTCTCACTCTCACCCAGGTGGTAATGCAGTGGCAGTATCTCCGCCCACTGCAACCTCCACTTCCCAGGCTCAAGTGAACCTCCCACCTCAGCCTCCCGAGTAACTGGGACCACATGTGTGCGCCACCACACCCGGCTAATTTTTGTATTTTTTGTAGTGACAGGGTTTCACCATGTTGCCCAGGCTTGTCTGGAACTCCTGAGCTCAGGCGATCCACCCACCTAGGCCTCCCAAAGTGCTGGGATTACAAGCGTGTGAGCCTCTGTGCCCAGCCAAAACAGTTTTGTAAAAAGGAGATTGAGACTCTATGTGGTGGCTCATGCCTATAATCCCTGCACTTTGAGAGGCTGAGGTGGGCAGATCACTTGAGATCAGGAGTTTGAGACCAGCCTGGCCAACATGGTGAAACCCCTGTCTCTACTAAAAAATGCAAAAATTAGCTGGGCGTGGTGGCACATTCCTGTAATCTTAGCTACTTGGGAGAGTGAGGCAGGAGAATCGCTTGAACCCAGGAGGTGGAGGGTGCAGTGAGCTGAGGCCATGTCACTGCACTCCAGCCTGGGTGACAAAGAAAGACTCCATCTCAGAAGAAAAAAAAAAGTAAAAAAAGAGATCGATGTGGGAAAAAGAATAAGACATTAAGTGAAAAAAAAGTAGAATGCCAAACAAAATATACCATAATTCCTTTTTATGTAAAAAATAAAAACCTCCATAGGAACATGAGTACATATATCAATAAATGCAGAGAAACCTGTCTTAAAAGCTCTACCCCATACTTTTGGGAAAGGGAACAGGAATGGGTGGCTGGAAAGGGGGACTTTGACTTTACAGTGAAAGTTAATTCTTTGGGTAATCTTTTTAATTAAAAAAAAAAAATCAAGCCCCAAAAAAGAAGAAAAGGCTGGGTGCTGTGGCTCATGCCTGTAATCCCAATACTCTGGAGGCCAAGCTGGACAGATCACTTGAGTCCAGGAGTTCAAGACCAGCCGGGGCAACATGGTGAAACCTTCTCTCTTAAAAAAATAATAATAATAAAATTAAGAAAAGAAAAAAATGCAAAAGATAGCAGTAGAGACTCCATCCCCCAGCACCTTCTTTTGTAATTATTGAGCCCACGGATTTAGGGAATTGGTATTTTTAAGAAGTAAAAACGTGTGACTGTGTCTAGACTTAGGAAGTACTTAAGGAATGATCTAGTCCAGTATATTTATTCTGTAGGTGAGGAAACTGAGGTCCAGGGAGGGACTGGGGCCTGTTCAACGCCAGAGCTCACTGGGCCTGGGCTGAAGTCCAGGTCTCAGATGAAGCTCCCAGCTCTACCCCCGCACTGCACTCTGCACAAATTGTTTCGTGTCTCCAGGAAAGGGGAGTTTATAAATTTGGCCACATTTTGGAACAACACAGCCATAAATGGACATGACCGAGGGAGGCTGGGAGGTACCTGACCTTTGAGGCTGGGGGCGGGGATGGGAAGAAAAGACAGGGCGGGCAGGCTCAGCCACAGCCCAGATTCCTGCATCCAGGGGAAAATAATAGGGAGAAAGGAGTCAGTCCAGGGGGAGGCCGAAGTGAAGCTGGTGAATGTGGAGGGCCAGGCCAACCAGGTTCAAACACCAGCCTCCGCCCCTACCCCCACCACCTACAGACTTTGGGCAAGTGCCTTCACCTCTCTGAGCCTCAGTGGTCACCAAACCTAGTGAATGGCAAGGACATCTGGCAAGTGTGTGAAAACGGCAGATGGCCAGGCCCCAATTCCAACTTATGGAGAATCAGACTCTTCTAGGATGGGGCTTGGATACTCTGATGTAGCTAGAGAACTGGAGTTCAGGAGTCAGTGACATTCAGGCACTTCAAACAGGCTTTGCAAATCATTATTATTTTATAATTATTATTATTTTTGAGATGGAGTCTTGCTCTGTCATCCAGGCTGGAGTGAGGGGCACAGTCTCGGCTCACTGCAACCTCCACCTCCCAGGTTCAAGCGATTCTCCTATCTCAGCCTCCCGAGTAGCTGGGACTACAGGCACACACCACCACACCCAGCTAATTTTTGTATTTTTAGTAGAGACAGGGTTTCACTGTGTTGCCCAGGCTGGTCTTAGTCTTGAACTCCTGCCCTCAGGTGATCCACTCGCCTCAACCTCCCAAAGTACTAAGATTACAGGCGTGAGCCACCGTGCCTGGCAGCCGGTTTGTCTTTTTTTTTTTTTTTGAAACAGGGTCTCACTTTGTCACCCAGGCTGGAGTGCAGTGGCTCAATCACACCTCTTTACAGCCTCAACCTCCCAGGCTCAAGTGGTCGTCCTGCCTCAGTCTCCCCAGTAGTTAGGACTACAGGCACGCACCACCATGCCTGGCTAATTTTTTTTTTTTTAATTAGTGACTCCATCTCACTATGTTGTCCAGGCTGATCTTGAACTCCTGAGCTCAAGCGATCCTCCCGCCTCAGCCTCCCAAAATGTTAGGATTACAGGCATGAGTCACCACACCCAGCCCCAAAATCATTATTTTGATTAGACTCTGTTCCCTATAGATGGAAATCCAGACTTCATAGCCTGGCATTCGGGACTTCACAGCAACCTCTTAAACAGAGCTATAAACTTCATACACTGCCTGACCATCCCTCATCCCTCTCAGTTCCTTCAACAAGCACATGGAGAGTGCCCTCTCTGCAGCCCCAGATAAAATCGGGTCTCTGCCCTCTGGGGGTCCTAAGTGGGAATAAATTAAATTCCACACCCCAAGGTTCTCTTGTTTTTCCAAACACTTTCTTGCTCACACCTCCAAACCCCACTTTCATGGGGGAAAACCCACCAACAATCTCCTCCTACCTAAAGCTTTCCTGGTTCTCTGCACCCCCTGGCTGAATCACCATTTACCGTAGGGTCTACCCTTCTCATGAATGAATGAGTGAGTGAGTGAATGAACGAATCCCGACTAATTTGCCTCTGATCCCTAGCACTCTGTTTGTGGCCAATAATGTTTGTTGAAATACAATGGAATATGGATTTTCTAAGCCAGTTTTGATCTGAATGCAACAACCACTGAGAAACATTGCCAGTCAACATTTATTGAGTAGCTACTACGTGCCTGGCACGTGGAAACAAAGCAGATCATTCCAGATATAGTAAGAGTTACAAGTGCTATGGGAGGGAGAGAGACTGAGAGGTGCTGTTTCATATGGAATGGTCAAGGAAGCCCCTTGGAGGAGGTGGCATTTGAGCTGGAGACTTGAAGACTGAGACAGGCAGCCTGCAGAGCCCTGGAATGGTGACTTGATTTGGGTTTGAGCAGAGCTTTCTGACTTCTGGGTGGTGAATGGAGGTGGGGTGGGGGCAGTGGCCGGAGCCAAGAGACATGATGAACAGTGGTGTGGAGAGGTGGGGCCCAGCCACGTGACGAAAGACATCACAGGGGGGCTCTGCTGCTAGGGTGGGATCACTGGCCTTCTTCCAAGCTTTAGGCTATTTGATTCTCTGAGCTTTATCTGTGTTTTAAACACACACACAGAAGCAAATAAAGAAAACAACCCCCCCCTCCCCCCACCCCAGAGCCTCAGAAGTTGGCTAAAGCCCACAGGGTTGTTTGTTTGTTTTGTAAAAAATATGTTTTCCACTGAATCTTCAGTTTTTTGTTTCCAGCAGCTGGCATCCACCCAAGGGAACAAGTTAGCTGGGACAAACGGGGCTTCCGTCCCTCTGTCATTGTCCTCTGGATCACAGCTCGTGGCTGTAAGAGGGTCATTTCCTGTGGCCGAGAGGCAGGGCTGAGAAGGTGAAGTGTGGGGGCCAGGCCTTCCCACGGATGCAGCTGGGTCAGCTGCATTTCCCCAGAGGACACTGCTCCAGGGGAGGGGGTGGGGCAGAAGAAAGGCAGCCCCTGAGGTCAGGCTTGCAGCTCTGGCCCAGCAGTTCAATACTAAGTCAGTTACTTGAGGTTTAACACCACCACGGAGCAAGGCTCCCAGGCTAGTCCTCAAGAAGAGCCTATTGCACTGAAGTTGGAAAGTCATTTGTTTTGGTTGTTTGTTTTGAGACAGAGTCTCCGTCTGTCGCCCAAGCTGGAGTACAGTTGTGCGATCTCAGCTCACTGTGTGATCACTTGAACCCCCTCTTCCTCCTGTTTCAAGCGATTCTCATAGCCTCAGCCTCCCAAGTAGCTGGAATTACAGGTTTGCACCACCATGCCTGGCTAAATTTTTGTACTTTTAGTAGAGACAGGGTTTCGCCATGTTGGCCAGGCTGATCTTGAACTCCCAACTTAGGTGATCTCCCCGTCTCGGCCTCCCAAAGTGCTGGGATTACAGGTGTGAGCCACAGCACCTGACCTGGAAAGTCATTTGTATAGGATGAGAGGTACCCAGCACATGCACAAGGTGGTCGGGGCACATGATTTGAAAACTCATCAAATTCAGGCCACATGACCTGAGAATGAGGTGAGACTGAGCTGTGTCTGGAAGACAGAAAAGCCCTTCCGCCACTATAGACCAGAGCTGGGGGCTCCAGGCATGGGGACCACTGAATTCCACGTCTCTGCAAACCACATGTATGCCCAAATTCTGTTGAATTTCTAGGCTCAGCCCCTCCTGGTTATAATCTGGTTTCTCAAACTGGCTCTCTGTCCCCAGAAAGAGAAAGAAGGGTGCCAGGGCAGTGTCCAGCCCATATCCATCTAACTCCTCACACACTGATATGGTTTGGCTGTGTCCCCGCCCAAATCTCAACTTGAATTGTATCTCCCAGAATTCCCATGTGTTGTGGGAGGGACCCAGGGGGAGGTAATTGAATCACGGGGGCTGGTCTTTCCCATGCTATTCTCGTGATAGTGAATAAGTCTCACGAGATCTGATGGGTTTATCAGGGGTTTCTGCTTTTGCTTCTTCCTCATCCCTCTTGCCGCCACCATGTATGAAGTGCCTTTCGCCGTCCGCCATGATTGTGAGGCCTCCCCAGCCATGTGGAACTGTAAGTCCAATTAAACCTCTTTTTATTCCCAGTCTTGGTATGTCTTTATCAGCAGCGTGAAAACAGACTAATACACACACCTATGAGTTTTACATCAAGATCATGTGCCTTCCTCTCAGGCCATTCAGCCTTGTTCATAACCTCCAGTCACCATGGCCCGCTTCAGATTCCTCCTTCCTGCCTCAGGGCCTTTGCCCATGACTTCCTCTGCCTGGATCTCAAGTCAAAGTGCTCAAGACACCCTAAACTTTTCCTCTCAGATCTAACTCCCAACTGACAATAGTGATTTGTGTAGTCATTCACATGATGTTGTCTTCCTCCAAAGCACCATTGAAAACATTCCAAAAAGCGAGACTGGCACAGTGGCTCACACTTATAATCCCAACTATTTGGAAGGCCGAGGCAGGAGGATTGCTGGAGCACAGGAGTTCGAGACCTGCCTAAGAAACATAGTGGGACCTTGTCTCTACAAAAAAAAAATAAAGAATAAAAAAATTAGCCAGGTGTGGTGGTGTATAACTGTTGTCCTAGCTACTCAAGAGGCTGAGGCTGGAGGATTGCTTGAACCTGGGATGATCACTTGAGCCCAGGAGGTGAAGGCTGCAGTGAGCCATGATCATGCCACTGCACTCCAGCCTGGGTAACAGAGTGGGACCCTGTCTCAAAAAAAATTAAAAAGAGAGAAAAAGCGAAAGGAAGTGAGTGGTTGGTATTTATGGACCAAGCGTGAAAACAGCACATGTCCCTTCTGCTCACATTTCATTGGCTGGAATCAGTCACATGGCTCCCCTAACAGCAAGGGAGGCTGGGAAATGTGGTCTAGTACAGTGTTGAAGAGGAGGATGTGGACCACAGTAGGGTAAGGTGGTTCCTCAAAATGAGAAGAAAGGGGTGATGGGGGCCTGGACAGGCAAAAGGCCCACTATGCACTCCACACGGCCTCCATAACCCCACCCAGGGAGGGGAAGGCATGTCTCCTGGGCCTCCTTCTGCCTTTTCCTGTGGATGGAAAACTCATTAGTGGTCAGCCTCTGGAGCAGATACCGCCCATATGCCCCGATGATACCTCTACCCATCAAAGGCTTCTTACTGTGAATGTAACTGCTTGACTGTGTTGTTCTGACCTCAGGAGCACACTTGGGCCTGTCCTCGGGCAAGCGGGAAGGCTGAGTTCCAGAAGCATCCCTCAACCAGTGAAGGATGAGAAGTTGGTGGCTAGATACTCCAGCTGCCTTGCTCCTTGGTTGGGATGACTGGTCTCTGAGCTTTCCCTAGTGGGGTTGAGCTCCAGTTGCCTATCGAAGTGTGCTTTCAATTCATTTACTGAATTTATCAGCTGCTTTCCTATTCCCCATCTCACCTCCCCACTCCCAGGGGATTCCCTGGGATCACCTCCCAGACAGATTAATTGAACTTAAATACTTGTCTTAAGACCTGCTTCTGGGAGGACCCAAACAAAGGCAGCTCCCCAAGGGCAGGGACAAGGGACGGTGACGTGGACTTTTCTCCCTTACTTCCTGTCTTGTGCT
The DNA here is from genome assembly GCF_028885655.2 of Pongo abelii. Classification (NCBI taxonomy): domain Eukaryota; kingdom Metazoa; phylum Chordata; class Mammalia; order Primates; family Hominidae; genus Pongo; species Pongo abelii. The sequence continues at coordinate 37,490,481 of NC_085929.1, forward strand.
TCATGCACACGCAATCATTCTTTTTTTTTTTTGAGACAGGGTCTCGCTCTGTTGTCCAGGCAGGAGTGCAGTGATGCGATCTCGGCTCACTGAAGCCTCAACTTCCTGGGCTAAAGCAGTCCTCCCATCTCAACCTTTCAAGTACCTGGGACTACAGGAGCATGCCACCACACCTGACTAATTCTTTGTGTTTTTTGTAGAGACGGGGTCTCACTGTGTTGCCCACACTGGTCTCAAACTCCTGGGCTCAAGCGATCGGCCCACCTTGGCCTTCCAAAATACTGAGGTCACAGGTGAGAGCCACTGTGCCTTGCCAATCATTCTTTTTATTACTGTTTAGAAACACACAAAATACATGTCAGTGGGTTGGTCATCTTGGCTAGAACTGCTGCAGACTTACCAGGGAGAGGACCTCACACACTTGGGAAAAAAAAGCCTTGGAGGATTTATCTACTCATCCTGTTTCTTTCCCACACACAGGAAATCCTGGGCAGGCAGAGCTTCCTGACCCAGGGGGAGCTGGTAGCAGCACTGGGTCAAGAATCGCCTCCTCCTGAAAGGAAATGTTTGGGTGGTCCAAGGGAGTCCACACTGCCTTCCTCACAGCCTGGAGAAAGGGAAAGTTCAAAGCTCTGGATTCTAATCTCCACTCTGCCACTGGTCTCCTATACTATTCTAGGCTGTGCCTTCCCCACCCTTGGGACTTAGATTCCCATCTATGAAGTACAGAGATTACAGAATAAATGTGCTCTGGGGTATCTTAGAATTGCTACATTCCGGCTTTGCGCGATGGCTCATGCCTGTAATCCCAGCACTTTGGGAAGCTGGGGTTACTATCTCAGACTTTCTGTGGGTCAGGTATTGGGAATGGCTTAATTAGGTAGTTCTGGCTCAGAATCTCTGAGTTGATTTCTGCCCAGGTTTTTTTTTTTTTTGGGGGGGTGGGGGTTTGTTTTTTGTTTTTTTTTGAGACAGGGTCCTGCTCTGTCTCCACGATCTCAGCTCGCTACAACCTACGCCTCCCAGGTTTAAGCGATTCTCCTGCCTCAGCCTCCAGAGTAGCTGCGACTACAGGTGTGCGCCACCGCACCCAGCTAATTTTTGTATTTTTAGTAGAGACGAGGTTTCACCATGTTGGCCAGGCTGGTTTCAAACTCCTGACCTCAGGTGATCCGCCCGCCTCGGCCTCCCAAAATGCTGGGATTACAGGCGTGAGCCACTGCGCCCAGCCTGTGCCCAGGTTTTAATTTATAAAGGTGACTAAGTGACAACACAGAGAGGTCAATGCCATTGAAAGAAAAGTTCTACGTGACTTACAGTTCCCTAAAAATCAGAGGTATAGCATGCCAGGCGGGGCCACAGGGAGAAGCACTAGCGTCAGCCAGTCGAGAGGCAGAAAGGAGTAAGGAGAAGGCATAGCCACAAGTTCATTTTGTTTTCCACAGGAAGGCAAGGCAGGGTGTGGTAAACAATTTAGGACTGCCTAGTTTGAATCATTTCAGAGAGCTTTGGGGAATAGGGGCTGTTCCTAGTTGCCCGGTACCTGGCCCTAGATTGATTTAGGGCAGGGTGTATGAGAATTGGATAAAGGAGGTTGAGGGTATGGACTTGAAATTCATTGGTTTGTGTATAAAAGGTGGGCTCACTGACAAGTTGTTCACTGTCTCTAGAAATTACCTAGCCCTAAAAGCAGAAGTCTCTTTCCAGCCGGCAAGCCCTCCCTTAAATATGTCAAAAACAACATAAAATACGAGAAAATGTCCAGTTTGACGTAGATTTAATATAAACAATGGTGCATTAATACTCACACCCCAAAAGGAGTCCCAGATGGGCTATTTTTATTCCTTAAAACATACACACAGACACACACGGAAACACACACACTCCAAGAAAATGAAAAATGGTGGGGGGCAGTGGCTCACACCTCTAATCCCAGCACTCTGGGAGGTTGAGGCAGAAAGATCACTTGAGCCTGGGAGTTCAAGACCAGTCTGGACAACATAAACATCTCTACAAAAAAATTTTTAGGCCGGGTGCAGTGGCTCACGCCTGTAATCTCAGCACTTTGGGAGGCCGAGACGGGCGGATCACAAGGTCAAGAGATTGAGACCATCCTGGCCAACATGGTGAAACACCGTCTCTACTAAAGATACAAAAATTAGCTGGGCGTGGTGGCACACGCCTGTAGTCCCAGCAACTCGGGAGGCTGAGGCACGAGAATTGCTTGAACCTGGGAGGCAGAGGTTTCAGTGAGCCGAAATCACGCCACTGGCAACACAGTGAGACTCTGTCTCAAAAAAAAAAAAAAAATTATCGGGCATGGTGGCGGGTGCCTGTAATCCCAGCTACTTAGGAGGCTGAGGCAGGAGAATTGCTTGAACCCGGAGGTGGAGATTGTAAAGAGCTGAGATCATGCCATTGCACACAAGCCTGGGTGACAAGAGCGAAAACACGGTCTCAAAAAAAAAAAAAGAAAAATGTTTTTAAATTAGCTAGGCAGGAGGGTGGGTGCTCACGCCTGTAATCCCAGCACTTTGGGAGGCTGAGGCAGGCAGATCACCTGAGGTTGGGAGTTCGAAACCAGCCTGGCCAACATGGCGAAACCCCAATTCTACTAAAAATACAAAAATTAGCCAGGCCTAATGGTGTATGTCTGTAATTCCAGCTACCTGGGAGGCTGAGGCACAAGAATCACCTGAACCTGGGAGATGGAGGTTGCAGTGAGCCGAGATTGTGCTACTGCACTCCAAACTGGGTAACAGAGCAAGACTCTGTCTCAAAAAGAAAAAAAAAAAAAAAAATTAGCCAGGCATGGAAGTGCATGCCTATAGTCCCAGCTACTCAGGAGCTGACAGGAGGATCACTTGAGCCCCAGAGTTCCAGGCTGCAGTGAACCATGATCATGCTACTGCACTCCAGGCTGGGCAACAGAGCAAGACCCTGTCTCTTTAAAAAAAAAAAACAAGAAGAAGAAAAAGAAGCTGTGCACGGTGGCTTGCGCCTGTAATCCCAGCACTTTGGGAGGCTGAGGCAGGCAGATCACGAGGTCAGGAGTTTGAGACCAGCCTGACCAACATAGTGAAACCCCATCTCTACTAAAAATACAAAAATTAGCTGGGCGTGGTGGCACGTGCCTGTAATCCCAGCTACTTGGGAGGCTGAGGCAGGAGAATCGCCTGAACCCGGGAGGCAGAGGTTGCAGTGAGCCGAGATTGTGTCACTGCACTCCAGCCTAGGCGACAGAGCAAGACTCCGTCTCAAAAAAAAAAAAAAAAGAAAAAGAAAAAGAAAGAAAGAAAAAGAAGAGAGAAAGAGAGGAAGAAAGAAAGAGAAGAAAGGAAAGAAGGAAGGAAGAGAAAGAGGAAAGAGAAAGAAAAAAGAGGAAAGAAAGAAAGAAAAAGAGAGGAAGAAAGAAAAAGAAAGAAAAAAAGAAAGAGAAAGAAAGAAAAAGAAGAAAGAAAATGAAAAATATGACTAATACAGGCATATCTCTGGTTTATGCTGTTGTTAGAATGTTGGCCCACACTGCAGTCATTCAAAGGCTTGACTGGGTCTGGAGCCACTTTTGAGGTTGCTCACTCACATGCCTGGCAAGCTGGGGCTAGCTGTTGATGGGAGGACTTAGGTTCTCCCCATGCAGGCCTCTCCATAGGGCTACTGAGTGTCCTCACAACATGGCAGCAGGCTTCCCCTAGAATGAGTAATTTAAGAGAGCAAAGCAGAAGCAACAATGGTTTTTATGAGCTGCCCTCAGAAGTCACTCTTTGAAATGAATCACTAAGTCCAGCCTACTTTCAAGGGGAAGGGATGAGTCTCCACCTTCTGAAAGGAGAGATGTCAAGGAACTTGCAGGCATATCTTAAAACCATCAGATCTGCTGGGCCCAGTGGCTCATGCCTGTAATCCTAGCACTTTGAGAGACCAAGGCAGGGGGATTACTTGAGGCTAGGAATTTGAGACCAGCCTGGGCAACAGAGTGAGATCCCATCTCTACACATTTTTTAAAAAATTAGCCAGGTGTGGTGACATGCACCTGTTGTCCCGGCTACTGGGGGAGGCTGAGATGGGAGGATCTCAGCCACAAGTTCAAGGCTGCCATGAGCTATGCTCACATCACTGCACTCCAACCTGGGCAACAGAGTGAGACCCTGTCTCTAAAAAAATAATAATAATAATAACCATCAGATCATTTCTTACTACAAGGGAGTCAGGGAAAACAACGGAGAACAGGATTGGCATGACTAGCTTAGACCAATCACAGTTCACCAACTGGGACACACTGCCACCACAGACAGAAATCAGGGCTCAGTTGTCAAGGAAATAGAAGGAAGGTTAATGGGGAGGCAGTCAAGTGTATCTGCTACAGTCAGGATGATGCAGGAGGAAGAAAATAGGGTTGCTCGATAAATGTATATCCTGATATTCCATGGGACATAAACTAAAACGTTGTTTATCTGAACTCAAATTCAGCTGGGTGTCCTACATTTATATTGGCTCAATTTAGTATCCCTAAGTGAGAAACAAGCTTCAGTGGCCATCGCAGGAAGTCAGCAAGGACTGGGACTTCTTTGGAAAGAGAAACAAAAGAAGACCTGGGGTGATCTGGGTAGGAGAGGCAAGTCGTTGGGACAGAAAAAGAGGAGGTGTCCAGGCACAGTTGCTCAGGCCTGTAATCCCAACACTTTGGGAGGCCGAGATGGGCAGATCACTTGAGTCCAGGAGTTCGAGACCAGCCTGGGCAATGTGGCAAAACCCAGTCTGTACTAAAACCACAAAAACTAGCTGAGTGTGATGACACATGCCTATAGTCCCAGCTACTCTGGAGGCCGAGGTGGGAGGATCACCTGAGCCTGGGAGGTCAAGGCTGCAGTGGGCTGTGATCACAGCACTGCACTCCAGCCTGGGCAACAGAGTGACAGAGTGATACCCTGCACTCCAGCCTGAGCAACAGAGCAATACCCTGTCTCAAAAAAAGAAAGACAGACAGGAGATTGGGGAGGTTGAGGTCTCTTGTTTTCTTATTCACTGCTGCCACCCCAACACCACAGGTAGACTCCACCACCACCACCGCCACAAAAAAAGGTGTCCACACTTTTTTTCTTTTGAGACAGTCTTGCTCTGTCACCCAGGCTGGAGTGCGGTGGTGCCATCTCGGCTCATGGCAACCTCTACCTCCAGAGTTCAAGCAATTCTCCTGCCTCAGCCTCCTGAGTAGCTGGGATTACAGGCGCCCACCACCACATCCAGCTAATTTTTGTATTTTTAATAGAGATGGGGTTTCACCATGTTGGCCAGGCTGCCAGGCTGGTCTTAAACTCCTGACGTCAAGTGATCCGCCTGCCTCAGCCTCCCAAAGAGCTGGGATTACTCATGTGAGCCACTGTGCCTGGCCCCACCACCCCGCTTTTTTTTTTTGGAGATGGGGTCTCACTCTGTCTTCCAGGCTGGAGTGCAATAGCCAATCACAGCTCACTGCAGCCTCAGCCTCAACCTCCCAAACTCAGGTGATCTTCCTACCTCAGCCTCCTGAGTAGCCGGGACCATGGGCACGCACTACCATGCCCAGCTAATGTTTACAAAATTTTTGTAGAGACGGGGTCTCCCTATGTTGCCCAAGCTGATATGTTCACTCTTCATCTCAAAACATAGCCAGGAAGCTCTAGCCAGGAGCACTTCTCTTTCCAACACCCTGAAAAACAGCTCATAAAGCTGAAATGGGGGCTGAGGGGCGTGCTGCAAAATACATCCCAGGGGTATGGGAACTGGGAGCCTCACTACATGACCTCAGGCAAGGCCCTCCCCTCTCTGGGCCTCCTTTTCCTTGGCTGTATAATGAGGGATTGATCTAAATTGTCTCCAAGGGCCCTTTTACTTGGACCATGTGTCTCCCTCCCAAAAGGAAAAACTAGAGGGAACCAAAAGATGTGGGTGGTTTCCCTTGTTCCGTCTCCAAGCCCCAAATTTGGACGAAAATGTCCAGTGTGACATAGATTTAATATAAACACTGGTGCATTAACACTCACAAATACCCCAAAAGGAGTCCCAGATGGGCTATTTTTATCCCTTAAAACACACACACAAAGAAACACACAACACTCCAATCCCCGTCACCCGCACTGGGTCACTATCTCCAGTTGGTTTTTACGAGAAGAGAGAGTTCCAGTTAAAGGGAGCTAATTAAACAGCTTTGACTTGGGGCGGGAAAGAGGCTGTCGAAAGCCTCCTCGCTGGGCATGATGTCACCACAATTGTGCATTTCTCATGACCCAAGAATGTGAATGTATTTGCACTACACATCGGAGCCAGAGCCGGTGATGCAAGCACAGCCTGGTAAACAGGCCCCAGACAGGCAGGCCCTGTGAGGAGCCGTGGTGCAGAGGCCTGGCAGGGGCCCAGCTAGTGTTTAACTCCTTCCTGGCAGATCTGGCTGCTGGGCTGCTAAGGTTTGGTCAAGGAGCCTTCTCCACCCAGTCCCTGCTTCTCTCTGAGGCACAGTCCCTATTAGTGGCAAGCCCTCAATCTGGAGACACCGTAGACCTGCATTCCCGCCCACCTGCACGTTTTGCTCGCTCGGGAGCCTTGGATAGGTGACTCTCTGGTCCCGAGTCTCAGTTTTCTTATCTGTACAATGGGAAGAGGAATCAGGCCCTCAATCTCATACCTGCAGCTCCAAGTCCAGAAAATTCAGACAGCCAAAGGCTTTTCTGCACACTTAGTGAAAACTCATTCAGGAGCAATATCTGACCTGGATTGACTGAGGGTGTGCAATCTGTTCATTTCACTTAGAGTCAATACTCACACCTCTAGCTACAGAAATATTCATATGTTTCATTGGAGATGGATGGATCCAGACCCCACCGGATTACCTTTTAAAATCTTAAAAAATCCTGAATTCTGAGGCTGGGAGCAGTGGCTCATGCCTGTAATCGCAGCACTTTGGGAGGCCGAGGCGGGAGGATAACTTGAGCCCAGGAATTTGAGGTTGCAGTGAGCCATGACTGTGCCACTGCACTCCAGCCTGAATAACAGACCAAGACTCTGGCTCAAAAAAAAAAAAAAAAAATGAATTCTGAAACCTATGCAGCCACAAGTGTGTTGATCAGGTCTTATGGGCCTGAGGCACCTGCCTCTAGCCTGTTGGGAGACTTACTGAGCGACTGCCTTCTGCTAGAATGTCAGCCCCCAAGGACAGGGCTTAACTCTGTCCCCGATGTGTCCCCAGCAGCCAGTGCAGTACCTGGCACGTAGCAAGCACCCAAACAATAGTTCTTGAATCTTTAGCTGAAGCTATTCATCCCCCATACATGCCGTGGTGGTGAATATGGGAAACTGAGGCCCAAGCCTCTGAGCTGGCCTGCCCTAGATCTTTTCCCACAGATGATGTTCTGACTTTCCCCCAAAAAAGGTAGCTGTTCACATTTCTCTGCCAGCAGCTCACAAACAGCTTGATGACCCCCCCTCCAACATTCCAGGGCAGCTGGCTGGTTTTGCGGGCACCAATGAGTTTTCTTTGGCCAAAGGTTCAGCCGATGAAAAAAGGGGGCCCCCATGCATTAAAGCTGGGGGTGGGGAACGGGCAGTCAGAGTAGAGTAGGGGCTGAAGGTGTCATTAAAGCTCGGGTGGGGGGAGTGGAAATGGAATCTGCTAGCTGGCCTGAGACTAACAGCCAGATCCCTGGATCCTTCCAGAGGACTATGAATGTGCTAGTCAGGCTCTGCCTTAATCCTAAAGCTGGAGAATTATCCAGACCCATGAAGAGCTGCCAGGAAGAAAAAATGCCTCCCCAATGTGCTCTGCCCTACACCCACCTGCCATGGGGCCCTGAGAAACTCCCTTTTCCTCTCTTGGCTTCAACATGATGGAGTTGGAGAATCCAAGACAGTGGATCAGAGCTCCTGAGATCATGGACTTAGACTCAGGTTCAGGCCCAGACTCTTCCTCTTGCTGGGCAAGGAGCTAGGGCAAGTCAATTTCAAGCCTTAGTTATCACATCTGTAAAATGGCACTAAGTTATAGGGATATTGTCCAGATGAATGTGTCTGGTACATAGTAGCAATAAAAAAGACGTTAGCTGGCCAGGCATGGTGGCTCACGCCTATAATCCTAACAATTTAGGAGGCCAAGGTGGGCAGATCACTTGAGGCCAGGAGCTGGAGACCAGCCTGGCCAACACAGTGAAACCCTGTCTCTACTAAAAATACAAAAATTAGCTGGGCGCAGTGGCTTGTGCCTGTAATCCCAGCTACATGGGAGGCTGAGGCAGGAGAATTGCTTGAACCTGGGAAGTGGAGTTTGAAGTGAGCCGAGATCGGGCCATTGCACTCCAGCCTGGGCGACAGAGCGAGATTCTGTCTCAAAAAAAGAGAAACATTAGCTAATATTACCCTCAGCATGGATACTCCTACCAGTCTGATATTCTATTTTAGGTACTTAGTACCATAATAGCCTCATTGTTGGAGCACTCACTATGTTCCAGGTACTACGCTAAGTGCTTCGCAAGCATTCATTTCATCCTCCCAACATCTCTCAAATAGGTACTAGCACTGTCCTCACTATTCAGGGGAGAAGTCCGCGGCTCAGAGGGATGAAGTGATTCCTCTAAGACTGCATAGCTTGTAAGTGGCAGAGCTAGGACCTGTCAGACTCTAAGCACTTCATACCACACCTACAGGACATATCTAGCAGCCAGTTCCATGCTCAGTTTCTTGAAGCATGAGATTCCAGGCCCCTAATATGACATGTGACTGTGGGCAGTACGGAGGCCTCAATTCTCCCATAGGAACCATGGGGAAGGTCCCCCCTGCCCTGAATCCCCTACAGGGCTGAGAGGAGGGCTCTGGAAACCTTGAAAAGGACTTTGTAGACTCTGAGCTGGGCACCCTCAAAGGCTTGGTTAGGAGGGAGACAAGAGAAAGAATTAATCCACTTCCCACCAAGGAAGCCAAGAGCTGAAGGAGAAATGGTCCGTGTCCTCCTCCAGGGCCTGCCCCTCAGCATGGTTCCTCCCACTGTTAGGAGGGTTAAGAACTTGGCCAAGTCTCAGCTCCACTCATCTCTGGCTGTATGTTCTTTGTACTTCCCCTCTCTGAGTGTCGGGCTTCTCAACTGTGAAATGGGGGTGATAATGACAACAGCCTTACCAGGACTGTAGTAAGGACAAGCCTTGGCCCATTGGTTCATTGTCTTAGTCTGCTCCTGTTGTTATAACAAAATACCTCAGACTCCGTAATATATAAACAACAGAAATATGTTGCTCATAGTTCTGGAGGCCGAGAAGTCCAAGAACAAGGTGTCAGTAGACTGGGTGTCAGTGAGGGCCTGTTCCTCATAGATGACGTCTTCTATGTGTCCTTACATGGTAGAAGGGGTGAACAAACTCCCTCAGGCTTCTTTTATAAGGGCACTAATCCCATTTATAAGGATGGAGCCTCATGAAGTGATCGCCCCCAAAAGTCCCACCTCTTAATACTACCACATTGCAGATTACGTTTCAATATATAAATTGGAGGAGACACATTGAGACACATGGATATTGGTTGAATAATTATCTTCTTTTTTTTTTTTTTTGAGACAGAGTCTTACTCTGTTGCCTAGACTGGAGTGCAATGGCATGATCTTGGCTCACTGCAACCTCTACCTCCTGGATTCAAGTGATTCTTCTGTCTCAGCCTCCCAAGTGGCTGGGATTACAGATGCACGCCACCACACCTTGCCAAATTTTTCATTATTAGTAGAGGCAGGGTTTCACCATGTTGGCCAGACTGGTCTCGAACTCCTGACCTCAAGTGATCCACCCACCTCAGCCTCCCAAAGTGCTGGGATTATAGGCGTGAGCCACCATGCCCGCCCTAAATAATGATCTTTTGACACCTGGTCTGCAATTCTCATGGAGTTTCCAGCCTGGAAGAAGAGTCTGTATGTAATGTGTTTGGCACAGGTAGGTGCCCAATGGGTAGGTAGATGGATGGATGGATGGGTGGATGGATGAGATGAGTGACTTACTGCAGGTCTCACAGTTATAAAGTAACTCTTCCTGATAGCTCACACTGGCCACCAAAGACACATTAAGCACTGATTAGAGAGGTACTCCGTGGACCAAATTACATGAGCAAAGTCTTAGAATTAGGAATTATTGCAGCATGGATGAGAGGCACTCATTTTATGTTCTCTTTTAGTATTTTTCCCAACAAGATCCTGAGAAGGAGGATCTGGATGGAGGTTCTGCCAGAGACCCCTGGAGCAGAGCCAGCAGGTTGAGTAGGGAGCAGCGCCCTACAGCCCACATGAGCAGGCAGGAGCAGGCCAAGCCTGAGGGTCGGGCCTCAGAGGCCTGGTCTGGCCATATTTGGTTTTCAAGGAACTGGAAGGCTTCTCACCTCCTCTGCTGTCCAGGCACAGAAGCAAGGCCACCCACAGTTGCTGAGTCAGGGAGGCCCCTAGGGCAGGAACAGAGGCCCCACAATGGGGTAACTTGAACACAGTGGTTCAGAGCCTGGTCTCTTAGTGTCAAGAAGATATGGTGCCGGTAACAGTGGTGTGTCCCTGTGGTTCCCGCTCCTCGGAAGGCTGAGGCAGGAGGATAAGCCTAGGGATTCTTGAGCCCAAGAGTTCTAGGCTGTAGTGTGCTATATTGATCGAGTGTCTGTGCTAAGTTCAGCTTCAATATGGTGACCTCCTGTAAGCAGGGGTGTCTAAGGAGGAGTGAACAGGCCCAGGATGAATATGGAGCAGGTCAAAACTGTGCTATCAGTGGTGGGATTGTGACTGTGAATAGCCACTGCATTCCACCCTAGACAACATAGTGAGACTCCGTCTCTAAAAGTAAATAAATAGGCTGGGTGCAGTGTGCTCACACCTGTAATCCCAGCACTTTAGGAGGCCAAGGCGGGAGGATCACTTGAGGTCAGGAGTTCAAGACCAGCCTGGCCAATATGGTGAAACCCTGTCTTTACTAAGAATATAAAAATTAGCTGGTCATGATGTCATGTGCCTGTGGTCTCAGCTACTCAGGAGGCTAAGGCAGGAGAACCGCTTGAACCTGGGAGGCAGAGGTTGCAGTGAGCTGAGATCACATCACTGCACTGCAGCCTGGGCAATGAGTGAGACCCTATCTCAAAAAAAAAAAATTAATCAAATTAAATTTTAAAATGTAAATAAATAAGTAAGTAAATAATAAATAAAAGCTGTGGGTTCAAATCCTGCTCAACAACCAATAGCTGTGTGCCTGGCCTACATATCACCTATCAGAGCCTTTGTTTTCTTTATCTGTAAAAACAGCAGCAAAAATATCGGTAAAAACAAGCACCATTACTGAGTTCGTTATGTACAAGCCTCTGCTAAGCACCTTACCTGCATTATCTTATTTAATTGTCATCACAATAAACAAGTATTATTATTGTCCTCGTGAAACAAAATACACGAGAACAGTGTCTCTCATCCATGCTGCCATAATTTCTAACCCAAGCCGTTGCTCATGCAGTCCCATCTACCTGGAGTGTATCTCTCTCTGTTTTTTTTTTTTTTTTTTTTTTTTTGAGACGGAGTCTTGCTCTGTCTCCAGCTGGAGTACAGTGACGCAATCTTTGCTCACTGCAGCCTCTGCCTCCCGGGTTCCAGATATTCCCCTGCCTCAGCCTCCCGAGTAGCTGGGATTACAGGCAAGTGCCACCACAGCTGGCTAATTTTTGTATTTTTAATAGAGTCGGGGTTTCGCCATGTTGGCCAGGCTGGTCTTGAACTCCTGTCTTCAGATGAGCCACCTACCTCGGCCTCCCAAAGTGCTAGGATTACAGGCATGAGCCACTGCGCCCAGCCTGTAACCAACTCTTATGCAACCTTCAGTGTTCCGTGTAAGGTATCCAAAAAGTTACTTCCTGACTGTGAGACCTGGATTTCCAAATGAGGAAGCTGAGGCACACAGGGTGAGATCACATTCAAGTAAGAGACAGAGCTAGAGGCTGGGCGCAGTGGCTCACACCTGTAATCCCAGCACTTTGGGAGGCTGAGGCGGGTGGATCACCTGAGGTTGGGAGTTCGAGACCAGCCTGATCAACATGAAGAAACCCTGTCTCTACTAAAAATACAAAATTAGCTGGGCATGGTGGTGCATGCCTGCAATCCCAGCTACTCGGGAGGCCGAGGCAGGAGAATCGCTTGAACCCGGGAGGTGGATCCCAGCTACTCAGGAGGCTGAGGCAGGAGAATCACTTGAACCTGGGAGGTGGAGGTTGCCGTGAGCCGAGATCACGCCATTGGCACTTTACCCTGGGCAACAAGAGTGAAACTCCGTCTCAAAAAAAAAAAAAAAAAAGACAGAGCTAGGAGGTGCTTACAACTTCCTCACGCTTACCTACATTTCAATTTCTGTTATTGAATCTTTTCCCCCTCAAATATACCCTATCAGCTTCTATTTTTATTTTTATTTTTATTTTTATTTTTATTTTTCGTGATGCAGTCTTGCTCTGTTGCTCAGGCTGGAGTGCAGTGGTGTGATCTTGGCTCACTGCAACCTCCACCTCCCAGCTTCAAGCGATTCTTCTGCCTCAGCCTCCTGAGTAGCTGGAATTACAGGCGCATGCAATCACACTGGGCTAATTTTTGTATTTTTAGTAGAGACGGGGTTTCACCATGTTGGCCAGGCTGGTCTGGAACTCCTGACCTCAAGTGATCTACCCGCCTCAGCTTCCCAAAGTGCTGGGATTACAGGCATGAGCCACCACACCCGGCCCCTAGCAGCTTCTATAAAACAACACTGGGCACCTGTCCCCTCCCCTGCTGCCTCCTTCAGTTTCAAATTGCCACCAAAGTCTTATTCAACCCTTTGCAACAGCCCTGTGCAAAGGGTAGGCTAGATATCATCCCCATGTCACAGACGGGGAAACTGAGGCTCAGAGAAATGAAGCAAGTTGCTTGAGGCCTTGCAACCAGCAAGAGGAGAAACCATAGGTGGACAACAGTGCTGTCTGACTCCCACTCCAGTGCTCTTTCCCCACCACAGCGAGCTGACCCTCAACCCCTCGACCTTCCCAGATGGGAGACTTCACCTCAACTCCCACACCTACACAGGTGATTAGGATTAAAGAGAAAATCAACGTGATATCAATTTGAAAGGAAGGGCCCTGCAGGACTAATAGGGTATTTTGCAAATAAGTAAAAAAATAAAAATAAAAATAAAAAGTAAGCCTCCTTGAAAAATCATAAAAGAACTGGGGGAATGAATAAGCTGTAACTGTTCTAAATCAGATCGTATTCCTACAAGGCGCAGGAGACCAGAACAGCTCTCTACAGAAATTAGCTCATCTCACTCATTTACAAGGCTCTCTGCTGAGAGCCAAGAGGGGGCCCCACCCAGAAGAATCATTACCTGGCCAGCACTTCACTGGGATTTCATGTCCCAGTAAAGTTTTTTCCTAAATTGGGGTACACAATCGCCAACATCTTGTTATTTGTCAAAGAATATTAAAAGGAAAAATAAATTGCTACTTTCTGCTGTTACCATCATCTCATAAAATTCAATAACAAGGACTAATCCCAGAATGTGGCAATTTTAAAAATTACCTATGTAAATGACTCACTATGTCGTCCTAATTTTCTCACTAGCCTTGGGCCAGTGAGAACTGTATCTAAGATGGGCATTTGGCAACCCTCAGATGAATAGGAGAGAGAAAACATGTATGCAAATAATTCAGAGTAGCTCATTGCAACTTGGGATGAGAGCCGCATAAAACTCTTCTAATTACCTTAATTTAAAAAAAAAAAAAGATTTATTGGAAGAGGGTTTTACCAGAAGATTTTTTGGATTCTGAGGGTTATGTAGTGACTAGGGATCAACCAAACAACCGCTCTAGGCAAGGACAGAAAACTTCAACAACACGTGGAATCAGCCCATTTGCATGCGCTCTCTCTCTCTCGTGTCATTCTGTGTCTCTGCTTCTCTCTCCGCATTAGCTGTCTTCTCACTCTAGTTACAGACAGGGTTCCTCCATGTGGCAGAGAACATGGTGGCTAATGTTACCAGAAAAACTCTGAACTGGGTACTGTGTGGCACAAGCCTGTAGTCCCGACTTGGGAGGCTGAGGTGGGAGGATCGCTTAAGTCCAGGAGTTTGAGTCCAGTCTGGGCAACACAGCGAGTCTCTACCTCTAATTGTGGGTCCGGGGGGGCACTTTAGGCAAATTACATTTAACAAAGTGTAACTGCAGAAAGAGCAATTCACAAATCCGGAGCCTTGCAGAACCAGAACAGGTTCACAGCAACTCAGAGACTGCCACAGGGTCAGATTATATTTATGGACAGAAAAAGGAAAGTTACATACAGAAAACAGAAGTGAGGTACAGAAACAGCTAGATTGGTTACGGTTGTCGTTATTCGTACACTGTTTGAACTGTGGTCGGCCTGCGATTGGCTGAAACTCAGCCCCTGTGACTTGATGAGACCTAGCCACTTGTTACAAGAGTAGCTTACGGTCTGTTTACATACCTAGTTAGATTACAGTTCACAGCGTATGGAGAAACCTTTAGACCCAAATTAATATACAACAGGTAAGGAGGAAGCTTCAAGCTAAACTTAACTCAGTTTTATTGAGAAAGAAAAAAGAAAGCAACTGCCACAAAAACAGGGAAGGTGTCTGATTGGCCCAGCTGGGTCAGATGTCTATCTCTGGGCCAATCAGCTGTGGGGTCTGTAACAACATGGCAGCTCCCGTGAGAACCGCATGGTTGGAGTCAGAAGAGGAAGAAGCAGAACTGGGCAGGTGAGCTGGGAAGAGAATACCATAGATGTCCACTATGGAGATGATAAATGCCCTAATAGATGTGCACAAAAAATGTCGTGGGCATTTAGGGGATGAAGACACAATTTCTAGCTGTGCAGCTGTGGTGATCAGTCAGAGCTTCCTGGAAGAGGTGGCATTGGAGCTGAGCCTTGAAGCCGAGAATCATCTGGAGCGTACAGAGATTCTAAATGCCACCTCACATTAGAAAAGAAAGATGATCCCTGGTAGTGGAGAAGATAGCATCCGAAAGAATTAAATATTAATGCCTCACTTTGTCAAGATTTTATAGATTTTTTATTTTTACAGATGGTGTCTCGCTCTCCCTCCCAGACTGGAGTGCAGTGCGATCATAGCTCATTGCAGCCTTGAACTCCTGGGCTCAAGTGGCCCTCCAGCCCCAGCCCCCAGAGAGCTGGGACTACAGGTGCGCACCACCACACCTAGCTATAGTTTTCAAAATTTAGATATAATTCATATATAAATTATATTTTATAGTTATTTTGGTGTTTAATTTTGAAATAATTTTAGACTTACAGAAATGTTGCAAAAATAGTTCAGAGTTATCCTAAACTCTTCATTTCCTACACCTTCACCTAGCTTTCCCTGATAGGAACATTTTACCTCACCTTAGTACAGTTATCAGAACCAGGAAATTAACACTGGTACAGTAACCTACAGACCTTATTTGAATTTCAGCTGTTTTCTTTTTGATCTAATCCAAGGTCCAACATTGCATTTAGTTGTAATGTCTTCTTAGTCTTCTCTAATCTATGACAGCTCCTCAGTCTCCGCTTTTTTTCTCATATGACCCTGACACGTACTGTTCAGTCATTTTACAGAATATCCCTCAATTTGAATGTCTGATTTTTTGTGGTGATTAGATTGAGCTTATGCACTTTTGGCAAGAATATCACAGAAGTAACATTATGCCCTTCTTATCATATCAGGGGCTACTTTCTGTTGATATGACTTATTACTGGGCATGTTAACACTGATCATGTGGTTAAAGAGGTTATCTGCTGGGTTTCTCTTTTATAAAGGGTCCTTTTGTAATTAGTAATTATCTTGTGGGGAGATATTAAGACCATGCAAAAATGTAAATTTCTTAACATTTACAGTATGTTTGTTTTTTTGAAATGGAGTTTCGCTCTGTCACCCAGGGTGGAGTGCAGTGGCGCCATTTCGGCTCACTGCAACCTCTGCCTCTTGGGTTCAAGCAATTTTCCTGCCTCAGCCTTCTGAGTAGCTGGGATTACAGGTGCCCGCCACCATGCCTGGCTAATTTTTGTATTTTTTAGTAGAGATGTGGTTTCACCATGTTGACCAGGCTGGTCTCAAACTCCTGACCTCAGGTGATTCGCCCGCCTCGGCCTCCCAAAGTGCTGGGATTACAGACGTGAGCCACCGCGCCTGGCCTACATTTTTTTTTAAGTGCTGTCAAATGCATACCTTCTACTTTTCTTCAATAAATGTCAACTCTTTACCCATTATGTGCCAGTCCCTGTGGGGTGTGCCAAGCAGAAAAAGCACTGATCTCAGATGTGTGGCTCAGTTATGTGTAGATCCATGACCTTGCTGGGCTTTAGGATCCTTATCTATAAAATGGATATCGTTATATCTTACCAGTAAGAACTGCTGAGGATAAAAGCAGACCGTACTTGTGAAAGTGTTCTGTAATACCAACTAGGGTTGTTCATTCTCCTTCTGCAGTGCTCAGCTCTGGCCTCACCTCTCCTGTTTGCATTTTCCATTTCCTTCCTGCCTGTGTTCAGGCCTGCAGACTTCTGTCTGTCCTCCCTGGTCTAAATCCCTTATCCTACATGCCAAGCCTTACTGTGATGTCATTTAATAAATTTTGGAGACACAAGGAGCGCCTCGTAGAGATGGACAATTTCCTTCAGTAGTCTCCTGCTGTTTTTAGAGTTGCCTCCAGGTGCCTGGGCCTGTGGGTGTTGGGCAGGAGAACCTTCCTCCCATGGCAGAAATAAGTGGGAGAAGTAGGGATTGCCTTCCTCCAATAATAATGCTTTGGCCCTAAAAACGAAACTCTTGAACCCCATAGAATATTTTATTTTATTTTATTTTTTTGAGACAGAGTCTCACTCTGTCGCCCAGGCTAGAGTACAGTTGCACCATCTTGGCTCATGCAATCTCTACCTCCCAGATTCAAGCAATTCTCGTGCCTCAGCCTCCCAAGTAGCTGGAACTACAGTGATGCACCACCACGCCTGGCTAATTTTTGTATTTTTAGTAGAGATGGGGTTTCACCGTGTTACCATGCTGGTGTCGAACTCCTGGCTTCAAGTGATCCGCCCTCCTTGGCCTCCCAAAGTGCTGGGATTACAGGCATGAGCCACCGTGCCCAGCCAAACCCCATAGAATATTGAAGAAGCCCAAATGGATACTTGTGTCTTACTGAGTGGACACACTTTAAAGTTACTTCAAAACATGAAAGGATGACTTGCTCCATATCAAACCTCCTAATTAATCCAACAGCAATTTTATTTTATTTCGTTTTATTTTATTTTTTGAGACAGGGTCTTGCTCTGTTGCCCAGGCTAGAGTGCAGTGGCACAGTCACAGCTCACTGCAGCCTCAACCTCTTAGGCTCAAGTGATCCTCCCAGCTCAGTTTCCTGAGTAGCTGGGACTACAGGTGTACGCCACCATGCCTGGCTAATTTTTGTATTTTTTTGTAAAGACAGAGTTTTGCCATGTTGCCGAGGCCACTCTCGAACTCCTAAGCTCAAGCAATCCACCCACCTTGTCCTGCCAAAGTGCTGGGATTACAGGTGTGAGCCACCACACCTGGCCTGCAATTTTAATCTAAGGCAGGATTTACTTATTTGTTTAGAGACAGACTCTGTCTCTGTTGCCCAGGCTGGAGTGCAGTGGTGTGATCATGACTCAGTGCAAGCTTAAACTCCTGGGCTCAAACAATCTTCCTACTTCAGCCTCTTGAGTAACTGGGACTACAGGCACACACCACCATGCCCAGAAAGGTGTTTTTTTTTTTGTTTGTTTGTTTGTTTTTTCTGACATGGAGTCTTGCTCTGTCGCCAGGCTGGAGTACAGTGGCATGATCTTGGCTCGCTGCAATCTCCGCCTCCCAGGTTCAAGCAATTCTCCTGCCTCAACCTCCCGAGTAGCTGGGACTACAGGTGCGTGCCACCACACCCAGCTAATTTTTGTATTTTTAGTAGAGATGGAGTTTCACCATGTTGGCCAGGATGATCTTGATCTCTTCACCTCGTGATCCTCCCGCTTAGGCCTCCCAAAGTGCTGGGATTACAGGCATGAGCCACCACACCACGCCTGGCACACCTGCTTCTTTTTTTTTTTTTTTGAGATGAGTCTGGCTCTGTTGCCCAGGCTGGAGTGCAGTGGCACGATCTTGGCTCACTGCAAGCTCTGCCTCCCGGGTTCATGCCATTCTCCTGCCTCAGCCTCCTGAGTAGCTGGGACTACAGGCGCCCGCCACCATGCCCGGTTAATTTTTTTTTTTGTATTTTTAGTAGAGACAGGGTTTCACTGTGTTAGCCAGGATGGTCTCGATCTCCTGACCTTGTGATCCACCTGCCTCAGCCTCCCAAAGTGCTGGGATTACAGGCGTGAACCACCACGCCCAGCCCACACCTGCTTCTTAAAGGACCAAGTCCTGGCTGGGCTCGGTGGCTCATGCCTATAATCCCAGCACTTTGGGAGGCCAAGGTGGGCAGATCCCTTGAGTCCAAGAGTTTAAGACCAGCCTGGGCATAGCGAAATCTCATCTCTACAAACCATTAAAAAATGTTTTGGCCGGGCACGGTGGCTCACATTTGTAATCCCAGCACTTTGGGAAGCCAAGGCGGGTGGATCACCTGAGGTCAGGAGTTTGAGACCAACAGGCCAATATGGTGAAACCCCATCTCTACTAAAAATACAAAATTTAGCCGGGTGTGGTGGTGGACGCCTGTAATCCCAGCTATTTGGGAGGCTGAGGCAGGAGAATCACTTGAACCTGGGAGGCGGAGGTTGCAGTGAGTCAAGACCGCGCCATTGCACTCTAGTCTGGGTGACAAGAGTGAAACTCCATCTCAAAAAAAAAAAAATGTTTTAAAGGGACCAAGTCCTTTTAGGGGGGCTTCTGATCATTTAAATCTCCAATAACAGAAGAGGTTTTCAAATGTTACCCCAGGGATTCCTCATTGCCCACTCCCAGTATTTTCCAAGAAAGACCTGAGGCTCCTTTCTGAGCTTCATTCCCTTGTTCTCCTCCCAGCCCCTCAGCTGTCTTTTGTACCAATTAGGTAGTTATTAATTGCTCCCTAATTGCAAATTGGCTGCCTCCTTACTGGCTCCCACCCACGCTGGCTGGCTGACCCAGGGGTCACATGCATCCTTCAGGGAAAGGTGTTTTATGAATCCAGTGGTTCATTTGTTCCACACGTGTGTTGAGCCCCTTCGTTGACGCCAGATCCTTTCTAGGTCCTGGGGACCGTGTTGAGCGAGACAAACCCAAGTCCCTGGCTTCTCAGAGCTCACAGTCTAGCAGGAGACAAACAACAAAAAAATTAATCATTTCCGATCGTCAGTGCTGTGATGGGGAGTAATTACAGTACAGAGTAATTTTGGGGAGCTTCAGATACGTGCTCTGGGAAGACCTTTCTAAGGAGGTGATGTGTGAGTTAAGATCTGAATGGTAATCCGGAGCCAGCCAGAGTGAAGATGAGGTCAAAGAGCACAGTCCTGGGGGAGAAGAAAGCAAAGGCAGAGGCCAGGTGAGAGGAAGCAGCATGGCCTTTCTCAGGGGCATTCATTTCATCTGTGAAGCCCTAAGGGATTCAGAAGTCAAACATCAGGTTGGGGCTAGTTGTAAGGTTTAGGGCAAAACACCCCTCCTACTCCCTGTTGTTAGAGACCGGAGGCGGGGTTTGCCCCCACCTGGCCCAGCTCCAGAAGGAGGGGTTATCATACGTCTGATTGAATCAACTTCCAGGATCCTTATTGGTCCTTGGTGGTAATTAGGGTGCTCTCGCTTCAAAGTTCCAAATTCAGGCACCCCACTGGGGACTAGAGCGACCGCTCCCCACCCCACCCACTCCAAGCTCAGAGGTTGGAGAGAACTGCTTCCCCGAAGGAACCCAGACCCAGGCTTGAGACTTTGCAAAGAGACACAAGATGCGGATTGCCATGTGAAGTTTCCGGATTTTTTAAAATGTTAGAACGATGAATTCGAAAAGCTTTAAAACACTGCACAGGCCAAACAACATGTCTATGGGCAGGACCTGGCCAGCTGGCCTGGGTGCGGTGGGGCTTGGTGAACGCCTAGAGGTAGGGACAAGGGAAAGAAGGAGTCAGGAAGGATGCTAACTGCATCCTGGATTCTGGGACACCCATGCCCTGGCAGAGATGTGCCCTAAGAGGAACGAACTCACGGCCACAGGCACAGATTGAGCACCTACTGTGTGCATGGCTCTGTGCTAGGATGGGGGATACAAAACACTTCATAGGACTGCACCCTCGCTCAAGGCTGGGTGGGCCGACCTCAGGAAACCTGGGTTCTAGCCCTGACTTGCTCTCCTATAATTGCTGTGTGAATCTGGGTTGATTCATCATCTCTCTGGGATTCAGCACACAGCCTTTGTTGACATTAGATTAACTAAATCCAGTAAGGGAAGATTTTGAAGGGCCTCTGGGTGTCTGGATAGGGAATCTGGGCTGGGTCTAATAGGAAGTAGGAACCACCCCAGGTTCTTGAGCAGGGGAGTGACATGTTGAATAGGAAAGTGAAGCAGGCCACCTGTGCAGAGACACACATCATCCAGGTGTGGGGTAGTGAGGACAGCAACTAAAGCTTATGCAAATCAGATCTGATCGCCTCTAGCTCAAAAACCTTCCATGGCTCCCTGCAGCCCTCACATGAAAGTCGTTTCTTCTTACTATGGTCCATGGGCAGGGCCAGCTTCATGTAACGAAGGGTCAGTGTAATGCTCTGCTGTCACTATCTTGAAATACTTAATAATTTTTGAACAAGGAGCTCCTTTTTTTCATTTTGCACCAGGCCCTGCAAATTATGAAGGGACCCACAGGGACCTTTCAGTCTGGCCCCTTTTCCCCTCTCCTCATCCAAATCACACTTCTCCCTTACCCTTCATACTTCAGTCACGTTGGTCTTCCATCAGTTTCTGGAGATTGCTCCTGCCTTGGGACATTTGCGCAGTCTGTTCCCCTTGCCTGGAACACCCCCACCCCCACGTCGAGACCAACTTAGTTTTTTGTTCAACAGTTTCTTATCTTCCAGACTTGAGCATAATTATCTCCTGAGAGATAACTCCTCTGACCTCCCAGAACTACCTATTCAAAACAACACTTTAAAAATTATTTAAGCCAGCCCGGCACGATGGCTCACACCTGTAATCCCAGCACTTTGGGAGGCCCAGGTGGGCGGATCACTTGAGGTCAGGGGTTCAAGACCAGCCTGGCCAATGTCATGAAACCCCGTCTCTACTAAAAATACAAAAATTAACTGGGTGTGGTGGCAGGAGCCTGTAATCTCAGCTACTTGGGAGGCTGGGGCAGGAGGATTGCTTGAACCCAGGAAGCAGAGGTTGCAGTGAACTGAGATCACGCCATTGCACTCCAGCCTGGGCAACAGAGTGAAACTCTGTCTCAAAAAAAAAAAAAAAAATGATTTAAGCCTGAGTGCAGTGGCTCACTCCTGTAATCCCAATACTTTGGGAGGCAAGGCAGGAGTATTGCTGAGGCCGGGAGTTCCAGACCAGTCTGGGCAACACAGCAAGATCTCATCTGTACAAAAAATAAGAAAATTAGCCAGACATGGTGGTGTGTGCCTGTAGTACCAGCTACTTCAGTGGCTGAGGCGGGAGGATTGCTTGTGCCCAGGAGTTCAAGGCTTCAGTGAGCCATGATTGTGCCACTGCACTCCTACCTGTGCAACAGAGCTAGACCCTGTCTCAAAAAAAAAAAAAAAAAAAGCAATAATGGAGGCATTTCAGACATCTGTCAGCAGCCATAGGTGTTCAGGGGCTTTGTGCTTATAAAGGTTTGTTCGGTAACAAATATTCAGCTGGAGGGGGCATCATGGCTCACACCTATAATCCTGGCACTTCAGAAGGCTGAGGCAGGAGGATTGCTTGAGCCCAGGAGTTTGAGACTAGCCTTGGCAACAAAGTGAGACCTGATCTCTACAAAAAATAAAATAAATAAAATTAGCTGGGCATAGTGGCATGCACTGGCTGAGGTGGGAGGATCGCTTGAGCGCAGGAGGTCGAGGCTGCAGTGAGCTGCAATCACACCATTGCACTCCAGCCTGAGAGACAGAGTGAGACCCTGTCTCAAAAAATTACAAACTTAATTAATTTAAAAAAATTCAACTGAGGAAATAGTTCTAGCTCTCTCTTTCTCTCTCTCTCTTTTTTTTTTTGGAGGCAGAGTTTCACTCTGATACCCAATCTGGAGTGCAGCGGCATGATCTCGGCTCACTGCAGCCTCCACCTTCCAGGCTCAAGGGATTCTCCCACCTCAGCCTCCCAAGTGGCTGGGACTATAGGTGCGTGCCACCACACCCAGCTCATTTTTGTATTTTTTGTAGAGATGGGGTTTTGCCATGTTGCCCAGGCTGGTCTCGAACTCCTGGACTCAAGTGATCCTCCCACCTCAGCCTCCCAAAGTGCTGGAATTACAGGCATGAGCCACCACACTTAGCCATATTGCCATCTCTTAATGAAGTAAATAAAACCGTTTACACCACAAGAGATAGAGGGAAGGGATAGGATTTGCCCAAAACATAATAAATCCCCTTGGCCAAAATCATGGACCCTGGCAGGGTAAGATCAGAGATAGCATCATTTCTGCCTATGTGGGTGACGTTCATTATGTAAGTCCCATGTACCAGGATTCCCAGCCCATGCAAGCTCCGTGAATGATCACTCCCAACCTTATAAGGTTGGAAGTATTGTCTCCCCATTTTGTGGATGAGGAAACTGAGGCCTAGAGAAATTAAGTAACTTGCCAAATGTCACACAGTAAAGAATTGACAGAGTTGGGATTTGCACCTAGATCTGTCCAACTCCAGATCTCCCTGAGCCCTTCACTACCGCAAAATAGCTACTCAATTGGCTTGCTGTATGATTTGGGGCAAGTTCCTCAACCTTTCTGAGTCTCAGATTCTTTTTTTCTTTTTCTTTTTCTTTTTTTTGAGACGGAGTTTCCCTCTTGTCCCCCAGGCTGGAGGGCAATGGCACGATCTCAGTTCACTGCAACCTCTGCCTCCCGGGTTCAAACGATTTTCCTGCCTCAGCCTCCCAAGTAGCTGGGATTACAGGTGCCCGCCACCACGCCTGGCTAATTTTTTTATTTTTAGTACAGACAGGGTTTCACCATCTTGGCCAGGCTAGTCTCGAACTCCTGACCTCTGGTGATCTGCTCGCCTCAGCCCCCCAGAGTGCTGGGATTACAGGCATGAGCCACTGTGCCCAGCCTCTTTTTCTTTTTTTTAAGACAAGATCTTACTCTGTCACCCAGGCTGGAATGTAGTGGGCAATCTCTGCTTACTGCAGCCTCAACCTCCTAGGCTCAAGTGATCCTCCCACTTCAGCCTCCCAAGTAGGTGGGACTATAGGCGTGCAGCACCAGGCCCAGTTAAGCTGAGCCTCAAATTCTTTACCTATAACTTGTCCCTTATTTAAGCTAACACATGGTAGGTGCTGAAGTTGATTCTCTCTCTCTTTTTTTTTTTTTTTTTGAGACAGGGTCTTGCTCTGTCACCCAGGCTGGAGGGCAATGGCATGATCCCTCAACCTCCTGAGCTCAAGCGATCCTCCTGCCTCAGCTTCCCAGAGTAGTGGGATTACAGGCATGCACCACTGTTGATTCTTTATAGATGTTAATTCTCTGCTTAACACACACTCCCCTCCAACTCCCACCACACATACAGACACAGACACACACACACACACACACACACGCACGCATGCACGCACGCATGCCAGCCCCACAGCAGGAGGAATGTAACAGAAGCAATGCTTTGTGTTCTGTAACCTGTTTCCTTTTCCTGGACACACAGGAAGGTCATGTTCTCATTCTTCCTGCAGTTAGTAGAGTCATGTGACTACATAAAGGCCAATGAAATTATACGTGACCCCTGCGCAAAGGCAGTTAAGTGTGGATGTGCCTCCTTTGATTTTCTGATTCCTTTTCCACATGTAGAGGATTCAGGAATAGATTCCAGGGAAAGCCTGGGGTGGAGGCAGGATTGGGGGGCAAGGTCACTGCTTGGAAAAGAGCTCCCTGGGAGAGCCCCAACCTATATCAGACTTTGCAGGAGTGAGAAATAAACTCTGATTGGGTTAAACCACTGAGATATTTGGTTTGTTACAGCAGTCAGCATTAATTACACTGAATAAAACTGTGTATCAGTTATCAATTGCCACAACAATGCTACATAACAAACCACCCCAAAACTTAGTGCCTTAAAACAGCAACCATTTTTTTAGCTCAAGATTTCATGGATTGGCACTTTAGCCTGGGCTCAGCTAAAGATATTTCTGGTCTCAGTTGGGCTTACTCATGTATCTGTGGTCAGCTATTGGATTAGCTGGTGACTGACTAGGACAGCCTCAGCTAGGACGACTAGTCCCTGTTCCAGCTGTTCCAGTGGTCTCTTAGGCAGGATAGCCCAGGCTTGTTCACATAACAACTGCGAGAGTTCCAAGAGAATGAGTGGAATCTCTTAAGGCCCAATCTCCTAACACCCAGGCTTTGAATTGGCAATACCACTTCCGTATATTCTATTGGCCAAAAATAGTCAGATGCCTGGCTGGGCATGGTGGCTCACACCTGTGTAATTCCAGCACTTTGGGAGGCTGAGGTGGATGGACTACTTGAAACTAGGAGTTTGAGACCAGCCTGGACAACATGGGGAAACTCCGTCTCTATAAAAATTAGTCAGGTGTGGTGGTGAGTGCCTGTAGTCCCAGCTACTCGGGAGGCTGAGGTGAGAGGATCACCTGAGCCCAGACAGGTCAAGGCTGTAGTGTGCCATGATCGCACCACTGTACTCCAGCTTGGGTGACAGAGATCCTGTCTTAAAAAATAAAAAAGAGCTCAGCCTCTAGAATCACAGCCCTGGGCTTAAGTCCTGACTCACTTGCTATTGATTTTGGGCAAATGCCTTCCCCTCTCTGAGACTCACATTTCCCTTCTATAAAACAGGTGCTGGGGCCGGGCATGGTGGCTCACACCTGTAATCCCAGTGCTTTGGGAGGCCAAGGCAGGCGGATCACCTGAGGTCAGGAGTTCAAGACTAGCCTGGACAACATGGTGAAATCCCGTCTCTACTAAAAATATAAAACTTAGCCAGGCGTGGTGGTGCACGCCAATAATCCTAGCTACTCACTACTCAGGAGGCTGAGGCAGGAAAATCGCTTGAACCCAGGAAGCGGAGGTTGCAGTGAGCTGAGATTGTGCCATTGCACTCCAGCCTGGGCGACAAGAGTGAAACTGTCTCAAAAACAAACAAACAAACAACAACAACAAAAAAAACACAGGTGCTGGAAGAGAGGAGTCCTAACGTTGGGGGCTATTGTGAGAATTGACTGAGGGAATGCACCATGGAAATGTGTGCTGTAAATTACCTATTTTATTACACCCAAGGTGGGCTTAATAGCTGTCAGGGAGTGTTAGTATTATCTCAACCAAACCCTCAATTTACAGAGGAGAAAACAGAGGCTCAGGCAGGTGATGTGACTTGCCAAGGCTGCATAGCTAAGGAGCGGTGATGTCCCCACCATACTCAAGTTTGTCTGTTTCCAGAAGCTAAGGTCTTAGCCTCGCTACAGTTAGAAAGTCCTAGGTTTGAGTCTCGACTCTGTCCATTATAGCTGTGTGACCTTGGGCAAGTCACTTTTCTCTCTGGGCCTCAATTTTTTTCTTCGTCTAAAGAAATTAGCATCTGTCTTATAATGCCATGGGGAATCAATGGGAAAATACAAAGAAAGTGCTTAGCAGAGTGCCAAGGAGGGACAGTGTGCATGCTCAGCAATTGAAGGCTGCCAAGTTCCCGTTATCATCAGGGGCAGCGTTCTATCCATCAGAAGGGCTAAGAATAGTCTTAGCCCGGCCAGGCGCAGTGGCTCATGCCTGTAATCCCAGCATTTTGGGAGGCCGAGGCGGGTGGATCACCTCAGTTCAGGAGTTCAAGACCAGCCTGGCCAACATGTCGAAACCCCGTCTCTACTGAAAATACAAAAATTAGCCAGGCGTGGTGATGGGCCCCTGTAATCCCAGCTACTTGGGAGGCTGAGGCAGGAGAATCACTTGAAGCCGGGAGGCAGGGGTTGCAGTGAGCTGAGATTGCGCCACTGCACTCTAGCCTGGGTGACAGAGGGAGACTCTGTCTTAAAAAAAAAAAAAAAAAAAGGAATAGTCTTAGCCAGTGGGGGGTAAGGTGAGGAATAAGTAAGTTACTGTGGGCTAAGCTTTAGCACAGTGCCCAGCACATATTATAAACTTCATAAGCAGTTGCTATTTTAAAGGGTTTTTGTTTTGTTTTGTTTTTGTTTTTGAGACAAGGCCTCGCTCTGTCGCCCAGGCTGGAGTGCAGTACTTTTAAAGTTCTGAACCCTGTTGGAGGCCAACATGAGACCATGGGGGACCCCAGGCCCCAACTGGCAGTGGCTCCAGGCACTGCCTCCGCTGCCATTTGGCTATTATTAGGCCCGGCGTCCTCATCTCAAATCCAGATGGGGAGCGAGAAGGGCGGGTAGGGCAGGGCCCGGCTGGCGGAAGGCTGGGAACACGGCTTGGAGGCTGGGTTTGGGTTTGGGCCCCACCCTGCCTGCCTTCCCTTGCTTGCAGCTGGTCCAGCCGCCACGTCTACACTTGGCTCTGAGGTTGGTGCGGAGCACTCCCTCCCACCGTGGCCGCCTCCTCTGGGAAGATTCAGAGCCCTTCTGCAGCCTCAGCACTTTTCTGCCTGCCCCAGAGAGGCCAGGCCTGCGTGGAAACTCTGAATTGGACACTGCGCGCCTTCAGAACCAGCAAAAGAGCCATCCACCCCGCTGTCTACAGGTCTTCATGCCTCCATTGAGGCTTACTGGATCTGCTGAGGGGGAAGGGCCTATATACCTGGGTTCAAATCCCTTCCCTACCGCCAACATGCAGTGTCAACTTGGACAAATGACTTCCCCTCTCTGAGCCTCAGTTTCTTTGCCCATAAAAGGGACAGAATATTAGCATCTGCTTTCTAGGGCTGTGGTGATGGTTACATGAGTGCGTGGTATGCCATGGGCACTCAATATGTGTCAGTTATTTCATGCTTAAGTGTGCCAGGCCCTGAGGAGGAAACAAAGTTTTGGGAGGTTGAGAATCTGGGATGCAGAATGGCTGCATTCTGCTCCTGATTTGCTACACTACCTGAGGCCTGTCGCTTGTCCTCTCTGGGACTCAGTTACCTATTTGAACCATAAGGTGGGTATCTAGGACTCTGTGATGCCAAGATTCAGGTGCTATGTTCAGAAGTACAGAGAAGGGTTTGCTGGGATCCCACACTGACAGGTTGGTAAAATATTCATTCTCGGACTGGACTCTGGAGCCAAAATACCCTCGGCCCCTGAGCTGCTCCAGATACTCCCTACTCTGCCGGTCCAGGGCTGAACCTGGAAGAATCTAGACCCTTCTTGTTACAGTTTTTTGCCCTAGGAGGGCCTGAAGGAGGCCAGTCAAACCCTCTCATTTTACAGATGGGCAGACTGAGGCCCAGGTCTCCCCAGTGCTCAGGTTTCATCCAAGCGGAGCTTCCAAATGGTGGATGGTAGAATATGGTGATTAAGAACAAATGTTCTGGCCGGGCGCAGTGGCTCATGCCTGTAATCCCAGCACTTTGGAAGGTCAAGGCAGGTGGATTGCTTGAACCCAGGAGTTCGAGACTAGCCCTGGCAACACAGGGAGACCCTTGTCTCTACAAAAAATAAAAAAATTAGCCGGGCATGGTGGCACGTGTCTGTAGTCCCACTGTGAGCCTGGGAGGTCGAGGCTGCAGTGAGCCATGGTTGTGCCACTCCACTCCAGCCTGGGCGACAGAGTGAGACTCTGTCTCAAGAAACAAAACAAGACAAACAAACAAAAACAACAACAAAAGAACGAGGGTTCTGAGCCTGTCTCCTTATCTGTATAATGGTGGTCCTACCTCACGGGACTCAAGCTGTGAAGGTCATAGTGGAAACAAAATTGCCACACATGTAGTATAAGCATGATCAGGAGCCCGTGTCCAACCCATCAGGTAGCAATTACATAGTGTCCCACCATGAGCCTAGACCCCCACTCCCTGTGCCCAGGCATCAGGGACTCCCAGAAGTCTAAAGCGGTCCAGGCTGGCACATCCAGAACTCTCTCCTTCCTGTTCCAGCCCCTTGCCTCTCCTCTGTCTGTGAGGCTGGGTCTCCTGGAATTCATTGCTGCCCAGTGGGCATCTGAGGCCCCTTCTCCTCCTGCAGGGCCAGAAGTTTGCCTGGCACTGTTGCCCAGAGAACACAGCGGCTGGATGACATCATGGAGATGATGGCCTTGCCAAACTGGTTTCCCAACAGGTCCTCAGTCCCACTCCGAGGGCTGCTGGCCATGACCTAGGGCGCATCCAGTTCTGCACATAAGGAGGAAGGTCATACCCCTTGGATCCAGCCAACCCCAACAAGAACCATCCACCTCTAGGGACTCCATTCTCCAGCCTCACCTGCCTGTCTGTTGCCCAACAAGGTCCTCACAATCCTACTTTCGTTCCTTTGCTAATGCTGTTCCCGTCTCCAGAATGACGGTGCTGTCCTGGGGAGAGAGGCTTAGAGAGCTTAGAGAGCCCAAGGCACAGCTCCTCCGTTGTGCATATGAGCAAGCTGAGGCTCCAAGAGGGCCAACCCTTACCTAGGGTGGAGCCGGGGGTAAGACACCCATCACCCTTCTTGCCTCCTGACCCAAGGCCTGGGCTTTCTGTGCAGGACCCTGACTGGGTGGAGGGTTAGCCAGGGTGACTTAGGGATGCAACACAGACAGCTTGGTAAAATAGTCATTCTCAGACTTGGGCTCTGGAGCAAAATATTACCCCTAGCCTTTGAGCTGCTCCAGCCACTTCCCATTCTGCCTTTCCAGGGTTGAACCTGGAAGAACCTAGAGTAGACCCTTTCTGTGACAGCCCCTTGCCCTAGGAAGGCCTGAAGCAGACCAGTCTAATCACCTCATTTTACAGGGGGCAGGCTGAGGCCCAGGCCTCTCTGGTGCCCACAAGATACATTCATCCTGCTCACCTGGCATTCAGAATCCTTCGCAAAGAGAACCACCCACATTTCCTGCTCCACCCACAGCCTATCCTCCTCCTTTTCCCAGACTATTGGTCTTTGCTCACACTGTTCCTCTGCCACAAATGCCCTTTCATGCCTTTCCCCCTCTTCTATGTGGGGTGAATTTTAAAAATTAGCTGGGCATGGTGGTGTATGCCTGTAGTCCTAGCCTCTTGGGAGGCTGAGATGGGAGGATTGCTTGAGCCAGGAGTTTGAGGCCACGGTGAGCTGTGATCATGTGACTACACTCCAGCCTGTGGGACACAGCAAGACCCTGTCTCCAAAAAAAAAAAAAAACAACAACAAGTGTGACACAGTTTATATGCCAGTTCCCTAAGAAGTCTTCCAGAGCTTCCCCCATCCTAGTGGCAGCAAAGTGGAGGGAAGGGGCTTCAGCATCAGGCAGAATTCCACTTTAGTCTGAATGCCTTTACTAGCCCAAGGTGCCTTCACCTCCCTGAGCTTCAGCTTCCTCTGTTGAATCAGAGTGTACCTATCTTGCACAGTGGTCACCTGGCAGTAGTGGAGCCCCACGTCTGATATGCAACAGGTGCTCAGCAAATGCTGGGGCCCTCGTCACGGGATGTTTACTCTTTCCTCGGTTGTAGCTGTAAACTTCCCTAGCACTGTACTGGACTGCCCTTTGATCTCTAGATCACTCCCACTCCCTTGCAGAGAGGAAGACAGAAGCAGGTGGGTATGTCTGGAGGTGGACCCAGGCACTAAGGGCTTGAAGGGGCAGGACCCACACATCCCTTCCATAGGGTCAAGGACTAGTGAGCGCATGTGCCAGACGGTAAATCCAAGCATGGAGGAACTCACCTGTACCATTCCTCCTAGCCTACAAGAGGGCAGGGAGAAAGGAGGGCATTAGCACAAAGCAGGCTATTCATTGGAGCTGGTGACCGCCATTCAGGCAGGCCCTGAAAATCAGAGGTGGCCTAGGTGTGCCCTGCATGAAGGGGAGGTCCCAAGGGACGCGCGAATTTTGAAGTATTCAGAATTGGCCTTAGAGGGCGCCTGACCCTCATTCTGGATAATAACATGGCATCTCGCCCAGGTAGAGAAGGCCTAGGACCTTGAACTATGTCCTCTGAAGTGAGCTCTGTTTGCCTCTCCTGCTGTGTAGCATTGACAAGTCGCTTTCTTCTGTGCCTTGATGTTCTTTTTTCTTTTTTTGAGACAGAATCTTGCTCTGTCACTTAGGCTGGAGTGCAGTGGCACAATTTCGGCTCACTGCAAACTCTGCCTCCAGATTCGAGTGATTCTACTGCCTCAGCCTCCCAAGTAGCTGGGATTACAGGTGCATGCCACTTGCCCAGCTAATTTTTGCATTTTTAATAGAGACGGGGTTTTTGCCATGTTGGCCGGGCTGGTCTCGAACTCCTGACCTTGGGTGATCCATCTGCCTTGGCATCCCAAAGTGCTGGGATTACAGGCATGAGCCACCGCACCTGGTCTGTGCCTTGGTTTTCTGATGTGTAAAATGGGACCACTTCTCAGGGGGGTGAGGATGAAATGAAATGACACATGGAAAAGACTCTCAATGTGGAGACTGGGCCTTTCCTTAGATGGGGGCTGGGGGGTGTCACAGAGGACCTGAACCGGGGCTCTTCTGGGGCAACAGGCTGAAACTAGCTCCCCAGAATCCCACATTATAGTGGTTAAAAGCAGAGTCTGGACTCAGAAGGTGCTGGGTATGAATCACAGCTTTACTACTTATCAGCTGTTGTCCTCATCTGTAAAATGGGGCAATAGTCATGGTCTCATGTGCTTGTTATGGGCATTATATGCCTGGTACATGGCAAGTACAAAATAAATGATTTGTTATTGTTTTTATTTGACAGGACTCCAGACCCCATCCTCCCAACTCCACCCCCTTTGGTCTCCATGGAGACCCGAGGGCGGCTTTAGGGACTCTGGCACTGAAGATGGAATAGCTTTCCCTTGTGGGTCTGACCTCCTGGGTCCCCTGGCTGATTCCTTGCTTGGTCTTGGACATGTCAGCTCTCTCTGGGCCTCAATTTCCCCCTTTTGCTGAATGACAGCCTGGACTCCATATTCCCTATTTAGGACTCCAGCGCTCCTAAAGGCAGACTCTCAGGGCTTGAAAGGTAGAAGCATGCTACAAGAAGGCAATGTCTGTTCAAAGGTGTGTGGGCTGGGGGAGGCGTGCTGTGTGATTGATCCTGCTCCACCTGAGATGGTCCCGGCACTCCAACACAGGGTCAAGGTGCTGCCAGTCACTCAGTCCCTGCTCTGAGGTAGCTCAGACCAGGTGTCCCGAAAGCAGCCTAGGGACGGCGGCCAAGCTTCAACACTGACGCGAGAAAGGGGTGGAGTCGAGGGAGGGGACGCGGTCTCAGGAACAAAGAGGAGGGCGGAGAGGGGCTGTCCTGAAGGCTCTGAGACTCCTACGACCCCAGGAAACTTACCTCGGCTCGGGGCGCCCTCCCCGACTTGGCGCAGAGCCTGCGTCCCCCTGCCGATGCCCACCCGACTCGCTAAAGCCACCGAGGCAGACGACCCCAAGACTCCAATTTCCGACCTCCCTGGCCCGCGAGGGGCGGGGCCTTCCTCTCGGGGCGTGGCCGTCAAATTGAATTTTCCCAATGGGGCACGAGAGTGGGAGGCACCCAATCGAGGGTTGGCTGGCGCGTCGGAGCGGGGCGGGGCCAGCCGGGCTGCTGGCGCGGCTGGACGGGCAGCTCTCCGCAGAATCCAGGGGACGGTTGCTGAGCGGGCCTGGGACACCGGGTCGCGGCGCCTCCCGCCCGCGCGTGTCTAATCCATCTGTCGGGTCCCGAAAGAGCTAAGCCGAGCCTGCGCCGGACGGGTGGGCTGGACTGAGAGGTGGGTGTGCGGACCTCGGGGGGGGATCCTGGTGCTGGCCCAACGTGTCCGGGGGTGGAACCCGGATGTCTAGACAAGAGTTCTGGAACGTCCAGATCTAGGAGCCCCCACCCATACGAGAGCTCTAAGCCATGGGATAAAGTTCTGAGACTGTTGGGGGAAGACGCCCCCGGATTCCTAAGAGACTCCACGCCCCACAGGGGCGCTAGTCTGTGGCGGCAGAAACCCTGGGGAAGCTGCCACAGAATCCTGAGGCCCCTCACAATGTCCGGCGACCCCAGACTGTGTGACAGGGAGGCATGGGATTGGAGAAGGGCAGCGGCAGGGATCTTCTTATAGTCCCATGGGTGTCCTAGATTAGGCATTAGGGACACCTGCCCCTTAGAAGAACAGACATGGGGGGAATCATAATGTCCGCAGAACCTAAGGCTGGTGACCACTGGACAGTCTTGAAGAGGTTTAACCCAGACAGAGTAACTAGGTAAGAGGCAAGGATCCTAACAGGCAGAGATTGGGAGGTTGACACCTCTGAGCCTACCAGGATTGGAGGAGGAGCAAGCAGTGACTTGAACAGGCTGGGACCCACACACCCCAACTGTGTGGAGTGGTAACCCTCACCTCCCACCCATGCACCATATGGGGTGACTTCCCAAGTGACTGTTCTGAAGAGAGGGAAGGGATGATTGAAAGATGAATCAACAGGAGGTGGGGGGCAAGCCTGGGGCCACACATTAGTCAGTCACCATACATTAACTAAGCATCCACAGCGTGCCAGACCAGGGCCCCTCAAATTCCAGACAGACATTAGTTGGGTCTACAGGAGGAAGGAGAGATCTGCCCTGGGAGGCTGGGCCAGGATCTAGGGATCCATTTTGATGGGCAGCACTGGGGCAAGATGGGGCTCTTGCCTCTGTCACTGAGAGTGTTCCAGGCCCTTGAGGGCACTTTGGAAGGGAGCTTCGGAAGCCGGAGATGACGAAGATTTTGATTACATCCTTCTCTGCCCTCTAAGTCTTTGGCTTCCTCCTTGCTTAGTGACAAATCCTTGGCCCTCTCCAATCCTCTCAGTTTGCCTGAAATCCAGAGGTTGGGCAGGTCAGCTTCTGAAAGCCCTTCCAGGTGGGGAATTGAATTCTGTATGAATTGGCAGGAGGTGCTGGGTGCCTGGACACCTGGCTTCAGGAGGTCTGGACAGCAGAGCTGACTCCAAGAATCGGAAGACACAGTGTACCTTCCTATACCTGGGGGAATGACAGTGGTGGTGGCAGCAAGAACTACGGGTTCAGCCCACAGCCAGGAGCTGAGCCTGCCGAGTGGGTGGGGGCTGGGTAGGCCCTGGGGATGGGTGGGTGGGGCAGGAAACTGGAGACTGGAGTGCACCCCCTGGTGGTGAGCACAGCTTGGGTGGGTCTTGCCGGGCCCTGGCTTCTCAATCCAGGTCCCTGCCCTCCCTGTTTGAGGTTTAGACAGGATGAGAGTCCATCCCAGGCCACACAGCAGACTGGCGGCCAAGCTGGCAGGGCTGGAACCAGAGATCCCCTACCCTGGGTTTGGTGAGTTTTCCAGCAAACCACCCTAGGGCAGAGGGCAACTTCCAGCCAGGAGCCACATTACAGGATGGGACAGTAATGGACGCTCCTAGGTTAGAGAGGGAAAGTAAGGCACAGAGCCTAAGTGCCTGTGGTTTCTAGAAGCCCCAGCATGCCTGATTCATGTCTGTCCCCTGCAGAATTCTCTGAGCTGGTGACAGGTGCCACAGGCACTGGGGATCTCACCAGAAAGGAACCGACGGAGCTAGGGGCCAGCGAGATGGCGGACGAGGCCTTAGCTGGGCTGGATGAGGGAGCCCTTCGGAAGCTGGTAAGTGGCCCCATCACCCACTGTGGGGACAGGAAAGCCAAGCCAGAGAGGCAGGGTCAATCCAGGGTACCTCTCAGCTGACAGGAAGAAGTGGTGGGGGAAAGGTCAGGAGGAGGGGGACATGGGAACAGGGGTAGGCCAGTTCCATGTGGCTGATGCAGAGGCCGTTGTGGCATGTGCCTGTCCATGCCTGGCGCTGAAGCCTAGTCCCTCCCAACCCTCCACAGCCACCACCTGTTTAAACAGTAACTGCTGTGGACTCGCCCATATGCAGCCACAGGTGTGGGGAGGCTGGATATGCCTCTCCAGAGCAATAGCTGGGGCAGTGCCCACCCCTGGAAGCTGGCCCAGTGATAATGGTAGCAGCAATGATTAATAATGCCAAGGCCTGGCAGGGGGCAGGCTGGGTACCGGGCATACCATGTCACAGAATAATCACAGCAGCTCTGAAAGCCTGGGCACTGCGACTCAAAAGAGTTGAAATCACCTGCTCAAGGACACCCATCTAAGAAGGAGCTGTGCCAAAATCCCAGCCCCATAGTGGGCCACGGGGAACCAGAGTCCTGGGAAAGTCAAGGCCGGACAAGGCCATAAGAGAGAGACAGGCTTTGCGGCCCTTGTGGATTCTGTGGCTTCCCATCTCATTTTTCTACTCTTGAGTCTCAGTTCCTCTACCTGTAAAATGGAGGGAGGGAGGGAGATGTGTGTGCACACAAGCTCTAGGTCCTAGAGTTGGCATGGGGACAGAATGAGGCATGGACCCAGATCTCAGGTGGAGGAAATATGAGCCCACTCCATTCCCTTTCTTGTTCCTCTTCCTGAGAGCCCTGTCTACCCCCATGCGCAGAGAGGCTGTAGGGCAACCCAGTGGGGCAGGGCTCCTCCCCCAATCCCCAAGGCCAGGCAGCCTGACCTGGAGGGGCCAGAGGAGCTCCATCTCCCCAGTCCCTGACCCTTGTCCATGGGGGTAAATTAAAGATTTACCTTACCTAGAAGACAAGTGACCCACCCCACTCTCATACCTTCCCCTGCAGGCAGAGGCTGGAACCAACCAGCGTAGCCCAGCCACTGAGCAGTGCCCAGCTGCTGCCATGACCTCCCCAAGGCACTCTGCCTGTTGTTCTCGGACCAGTGCATTAGACTCTCTGGGTGTCTGCCTCTCCACTATCACCGCAGGATGTGTGCAGCCTGGAGGGGATGGGGTTGGGTTTCCAAAGGTGCCCACCAGTCAGTTCGACCTCCCCTCAGGAAGTCCAAGTCCCAGTGGGGGTCGTAGAGGCAGCGCAGTCCAAAAAGAGGGAATGCGAGGCCAGGTTCCCGCGCATCCTCATCTCAAGGTGTCCACAGGCAGGCTCAAGGTTCTTCAGCCGCCACCTCCCTCTCTCATGCGAGGCTCGGGAGGCGCTGGAAAAGAGTTTCGGAGAGAAGCTGGAGCAGTGGTTGAATCTCTGGGAAAGGACAGATGAGAACCTGCCCCGGTGTCGGGATCGGTGCCGCTCGAAGTCTTTCCGACCCCGGGAGCGGCTCCTCCAGCACCCGGCGACCGCCATTACTGCGCCCCGCGCGCCGGCCCGGCCCCCGCTGGCCTCGTGGCAAGAACGGGGGCGTCCCTAGCCGGGCTCCTCCCCGCGGGGCCGGGCCTTATAAGGAAAAGCTGGGCCCGCTCCGCCCGCCCTGCGCCCCAGCGTCTGACCGATTTGGGGACGCTGGCAGTCGCTTCCGGCCCCGGCTCCCGCACATTCTTGAGGATTGGGCCGCGGATGGGAGGAATGGGGACGCCTGGGGACTTGCACGCCGCGTGCCCCTCCACCACGCGCCGGGACGCCCTCCGCCTCGGTCCCGAGTTCGAGTTCGACCTCCGCCAATCAGCTGGGTGTCCTGGGGACCTTGATTTCTTCCCTTTAGATCGGGACACTGAAGGAGGCGGTAGCGGGTGTCTTCCTACCTGGCTACCCTTTCGGCGCCTAGCGCGAGGCCGGGTGGGCGAGGCGAGGGCGGTGCCCTGCGAGGGAGGGCGGTCGCAGAGCCTGCGGGCCTTCAGCGCCCCCTGGCGAGGCTTCGCTCCACCGCCGGCGGGACCCGCATGGGCAACTGGGGGAGCTGGGACTGAATGCCTGGAGAGCCCCCTCCGTTGTGCTGTTGGGGAGACTGAGGCCCAGTGAGACCTCAGGGCCTGCCAGGCGTTCCCAACAGCGAGGGCAGAGAGTACACGGAGAGCCGGCCCCTCAGGGGGAGGAAGCACCCTCTTTCCTCCCGGGAGAATTTCACTGGGCAGTTTCGGAAACCGCCCCATCCCCTTCCCCTTCCCCCTTGGTAGACAATGGCGCTTTGTACTTCCTTCCCTCCCTCCCGCAGCTCCCTCCTTACACAGCGGTGGGGCCTGGGAGGGTGGAACTCGGGACACACAGAGGAGACACTGTGGTCCAACCTTTGCCTCCAGGCCCAAAGGGAAGGGTCGTGCCAGAGGGTGACCAGTGGAATGAGGTTGTCTCCAGCCTTGCCCACCCACTTTGGGGGATCAAAGGGAGGCTTCCATTTTCCAGATGGGGACACTGAAGCTCCCGGGGTTGTGTTGTAGAGGTGGCCAAGTTCCTACATCAGGCTTTTGTCAGAGACAAGGACCCCATCTTCGAGCCCAGAGCACTGAGAATGGGGATCTAGGAGACAAAAGGCTAGCCCTTGCCCCTCTGGGCCTCTTTACCCTCTTTACAGAAGGGACCGGACCCTCTGTCCCCTCTGGCCCCCAGCCTCCAAATGTACCACAGAAGGTTCTAGGCCTGAGACACAGCCAGTACCGGGGGCTGGGGAGTGAGCCTCATTCCCCCCGCCTCTGCTATAAGGTCTCTTTAGGCCTCAGAGCATCTCTAGTCCAGGCTAGAGGGGCCTCCAACACAGGATCCCTGAGGTCCTTACCATGACAAACAGACCCCAATAGCAGAGGTATCTTCAGTCTAGGGCAGGCCCTGGAGTCAGAGAGACCTGGGTTCAAATCCTGGCTCAGGTCATTTGACCATGAGCAAATCACATCTCCTCCCTGGACTTCAATCTCCTCATCTGTCCAATGGGAATAACAGTATCTAGGGTTTTTGTGGGCTTAGGACAAGTAGGGGGCTCAGCACAGTGTTCGACTCACAGGCTCTCCATAAATGTTACTGATGCCTCGGGTATCCTGCCCTTCCCATTTGCCCCCTCGTCTCTCTCCCTCCTCCTGACTGGCTAGAACCAAGTATGGAGGTGATGCTTATTGCAACTGCAGCTATGTACAGGACAGCCCGAGTCACTGTTCCCAACCCCACCCACTGGCAAATGAAAAAACCAAGACACAGAGAGCTTAAGGGATATGCTCTTGATCACCTAGCCAGGATTGGACTACGGCTGGAACCAACTAGGGGCTCTGGCCTGAGTTTCAGGGGGCCTTCTCATAATTCCTCAGGAATGTGGAGCCTGGAGGGCTCTTCCCCCAAGACTCTCCCTGCTCTCTTCAGACTAGGACAAGCTGGCTCATGGTTGAGTTGGGCCAGCCCACACTCCCTGCTGAAAGCTATCTCCATCCCATCCCCACCCTTGCCACCTGGCCTTCCCGCTAAGCAGAAACGAATGATGGGGGGCGCTAAAAAGGGAGATGATAGAGGGTTCTTTGGCCCTATCCCTGAATGATTTGGGGGGTGGGGACAGAGGAAATCACCCCACCTTTACTGGCTCCCTTCTGGTTATCAGACCCACACTGGAGGCTTATCTCTGCCACTATCTTCCAGGGGAACCCTGGGCCAGTCCTCTCTTCCTTGAGCCACAGAGGATCTGTATGTAGCAGGTGGCTCTACATGGTGGAGGTGTGGGGGAGGCAACAGGATTGGCTGACTCACTCCAGAGAAGGTGTTCTTTCCTTAACCTGGCTAGACCAGTCACCCCCAATTTCCCAGGAGCTGAGGGGCTGAGAACCTGGTAGAAGCACCTGTCACCCAGGGATGCCCTCTCTAAGGCCCTGGGGTGGCCCCTAGTGCCAGCCACCTTATATGTCTGGGGGATTGGTCCTCCCACTCTGCACCCTGGCTCCTTCGATGGTGGCTAGGGCCAGGCCAATGCAGTGGGGACAATAGCCCTCAGCCAGGCAGGACTCCTGAGCACCTGCCCTCAGTTTCCCCATCTGTAGATGAAGCAGTCAACCCCCAGCTGGGCTGTGGTGTTTGGTGACTAGACCATGGGAGCCTCCCTTGCTCAGAGGGTGGACTTCAGCTGTCACCTTTCCCTCTAGGGACCATGTTAGTGGCCCACAGGGTGGCCTCCCTCCTCCTCCTGCAATAGCTCCCTGGCTTTTGGGGATCTGGGCTCTGAGGGGCAGGAATCGAGTTGTAGAAAGGAGTGCCTGGCTTGGCACCTGGCATAGGTGGGCGGTTTCTGGCTGTTCACTCACAGTCGTGTGCTCTGTGAACCACAATGCAAAGTGGGCTACCCAAGATCCCTGAAACAGTGGGCTGGGTCTACCCCCAGGACCCTGCGTGGGCAGGCAGGCACGTGAAGAGCTTGGGACATAGGGAGTGGACACAGGCCACACATTGTGCCCCAGGCAGAGCCGTGGGCAGCTGGTGCCAGCCCTCCGCCCCTGGCAGCCAAAATGACCTGCCCCTCGCCCCCACTGCAGCTGGAGGTCACAGCGGATCTGGCAGAGCGGCGGCGCATCCGCTCAGCCATCCGGGAACTGCAGCGGCAGGAGCTGGAGCGTGAGGAGGAGGCCCTGGCATCCAAGCGTTTCCGTGCCGAGCGGCAGGACAACAAGGAGAACTGGCTGCAGTGAGTAGCGAGGGGTGGAACATGCGGGTGAGAGGGTGAGTGTGAGCCCCGGCTCAGCTCATGTGTGCAGGCAGGCGTGCGCACAAGTGTATCTGTGGACTGCATGTGCCAATGGCAGTACGTCCACATACGCTTCTGGAAAAACAGGGATGTTTGTGGGCATGGAGCACGTACTGATTGTGGTGTCGCGGCCGTGCTGAGTGTGTGGTATTAGTGCCCACGTCCATGGGCATATGAGTATTAGTGTGCAGTCAGAGGGTGTGCACAGCCACATGCCCTTCTGCCAAGGTTCTGGGTACTCTGTTCTGGCTCCTACCCTTAGCCCACATCCTCCACGACCTGGCCGTGGCAGTAGTGGTTACAGTCATGATGTCTCTGCAGCTCTCAGCAGCGGGAAGCTGAGCAGCGGGCTGCCCTGGCACGGCTGGCAGGGCAGCTGGAGTCCATGAACGATGTGGAAGAATTGACTGCACTGGTGAGGCCCAGGCTGGGGCAGGGGATGGGGGCAGGGCAGGTGAAGACCTGGACTCCACAGCCCAACACCCGCGGCCTGTCTCTCACCCACAGTTGCGAAGCGCTGGTGAGTATGAGGAGCGCAAGCTGATCCGAGCTGCCATCCGCCGTGTACGGGCTCAGGAGATTGAGGGTATGTGGCCTGTCCCGGCCCCACCCCTGCCCTGCTGTCTGTTGTCCACAGCACCTCCCCACCACTCACCTGCCACTTGCTCCTTCCCTTGCAGCTGCCACCTTGGCTGGGAGGTTGTGCGGCGGGCGTCCCAACAGTGGCTCAAGAGAGGACAGCAAGGGGCGAGCGGCACACAGGCTGGAACAGTGTGAGGTAAGGAGAGTGGGAGGGTGGCCCAGTGTCCTGTGCCCATGGATGCCAGTAGCACAGAGTGCCTGCGTGTCTTTGCTAGGCTGGTATTTGACTGTAAGGGGCCCACCCCTGCCATCCAGCCTCTATTTAGCAGCCAGAGGGATCTCCCAGAAATGCAAATCTGGCCCTGGCACCTCCCCTGCTTCAATCCGTCCCAGGGCTGCCCCTCACCCTCCACACAGCCCACATCTTTACCTTGGCTTATGGGGCCTGCATGTGAGACCCCACCTGGCTCACAGTTCACTCTCTATTTTCCAGAGTGTGGGTGAGAGGTCAGGCCATGCAGGTTCCCTAAGTGGCCAGCAGAGGCCGCTGGGTCCACGGTCCTGGCGGGACCCCACTCCCACTCCAGATGAACCAGGCTAAGGCCAGGAGTCAGGAACCTCCACTCCAGGGATCTATTAAGGCTCCCGTCCCCAGTAGGTCTCCTGCCATACCCACCCACTGACATCAGGACCTGGTCCTCTCTGAACCCCTTTGGCTAGGTAGTGCCAAGAGATTGGGAAGTGGGGATCAGAGACTGCCCTTAGCATGCCAGTGCCAGTGCTTGCGCAGGTGTGCCTACAGGAAGCCATGCCCTACCACTCTGCTTTGCATGCCCTGCCCTGGGCACTTGCCAGCCTGGCCCTCAGTGGTGGGGGTGGCGCTCAAGGCCTAGGGAGCCTTGGTTGCATCCTGTGGGTCCCTTACAGGTGCCAGAGCGAGAGGAACAGGAACAGCAGGCAGAGGTCTCAAAGCCAACCCCCATCCCTGAAGGCACCAGCCAGGATGTGACCACAGTGACACTCCTGCTGCGAGCCCCACCTGGGAGCACATCCAGCTCACCTGCCTCACCCAGCAGTTCACCCACCCCTGCCTCTCCTGAGCCTCCATTGGAGACTGCCGAGGCCCAGTGCCTTACAGCTGAGGTTCCAGGCAGCGCAGAGCCACCCCCCAGCCCACCCAAGACCACCAGCCCTGAGCCTCAGGAGTCTCCAGCGCTCCCCAGCACTGAGGGCCAGGTGGTCAACAAGGTGAGTCTGGACGAGGGGCAGGGATGCCAGGCAAGTGAGCAGGTCTGGGAGTCAGGCCTTGCTCAGGCCCTGTTCTTCTCCCTTGCAGCTTCTGTCTGGCCCCAAAGAGACCCCGGCTGCCCAGAGCCCCACCAGAGGCCCCTCTGACACCAAGAGAGCAGGTGAGGGTCCCAGCAGGGGTAGTCACAGGCATCTGCCTTCCCCGCCTCCCGCCTCCCTTTCCCTGCCTAGAGAATGGGCTCTTGTGCCTGGCAGCTCCAGCTTCCTCAGGTCCACGCAGTCCCTGATACTGCACCCCACCCCTGAAGTGTCCCCGCCCTCAGCTAGGCCAGCCTCCCCCTCCACCCCCATGGCTAGAGGCCTCCCCTGCAGCCTTGAAAGGCAACGGGCCTCAGGCACATTCTTCTCCCCAATAAGGGAGTCCACCCATCTCCCAGCTGGAGCTGTGGGCAGCACTGGCCAGGGGGGCTGTCCCCCCTCCCCATCTGCAGGAAGGATCTGGGCACCCTTCCTCCAGCCTAAGCCTCGCCTGGCCCCCAGGAGTGTCCAAATCATCCTAGGGTCAGTGTGGGACGAGAAGGAGGTGCCTGTAGGAGAGATGCAGCCGAGTGGGGATGCCGGAGTGTGGGAGATCCAGGAGGGGATGGAGAGGTGGGGTGGGGGTTGAGTATAGGAAAGGGTGGGAGGCTAGGGAGGTGTAGAGGAGAGGATTATGAGAGGTGGACGCCCACTATCCCCTGTCTTTTCTCTTTCCCCACATGGCCATCACCCCCTCCCCAACCTGCCAGACGTGGCTGGACCCCGACCCTGCCAACGCTCCCTGTTGGTGCTCAGCCCCCGCCAACCAGCCCAGAACCGAGGTACTACCTATTCTCACCCTGCCTAGGATCTGGGCAGACCCTGTCCCACCCAGTCGCTGACAGCCCTCCTGTTCCTTCTAGAGTCCACCCCCCTTGCCAGCGGACCTTCCTCGTTCCAGCGGGCTGGCTCTGTGCGGGACCGTGTCCACAAGTTCACATCTGATTCTCCTATGGCTGCTAGGCTCCAGGATGGCACGCCCCGGGCTGCCCTAAGTCCCCTGACCCCCGCAAGGCTCCTGGGCCCCTCCCTCACCAGCACCACCCCTGCCTCCTCCTCCAGCGGCTCCTCCTCTCGGGGCCCCAGTGATACCTCCTCCCGGTTCAGCAAGGAGCAACGAGGAGGAGCCCAGCCCCTGGCCCAGCTTCGAAGCTGCCCCCAGGAGGAGGGCCCCAGGGGGCGGGGCTTGGCTGCTAGGCCCCTTGAAAACAGAGCAGGGGGGCCTGTGGCACGTTCAGAGGAGCCTGGTGCCCCGCTGCCCGTGGCCGTCGGCACTGCCGAGCCAGGGGGCGGTATGAAGACCACATTCACCATCGAGATCAAGGACGGCCGTGGCCAGGCCTCCACAGGCCGGGTGCTGCTGCCCACAGGCAACCAGAGGGCAGGTAGGCGCCCCTCACTGCCTCCCCAATGGGGATGAGTGCCTGCAACCGCACCTGTGCATACAGGACAGGTGCTGCGGCCAGGGCTCAGGGTGTCTCCAAAGGGTGTGCTGGGAGCGAGGGCACTATCAACCTTGTCTGGCACTGCCCTCACTCCACCTGATCCTCCTGACAGCCGCCTTTCTCCCCACTCAGAACTGACACTGGGGCTGCGGGCGCCCCCGACCCTACTCAGCACCAGTAGTGGAGGCAAGAGCACCATCACCCGTGTCAACAGCCCTGGGACCCTGGCTCGGCTGGGGAGTGTCACTCACGTCACCAGCTTCAGCCATGCCCCCCCCAGTAGCCGAGGAGGCTGCAGCATCAAGGTGAGCCCCTCCTCACCCCACCAGCCTCACCATCCGTCAGCCTCACATACACTGCTTCAGGGTGTAGGGCTAGCAGGGTTCCTCTGCTCCTCCCCTACTGCACACACAGAGAAACCGAGGCCCAGAGAGGGAAGGTGGCTGCTCACAGACCACAGCCAGTCGGTGGCAGAGCTAAGGCCAGACCCTAGCATATCAGTCCCTAAGTGTGTTGGAAGCTTACTCTGTACTGGCGTTAAGCTTCCTGGATGCTGATCTCTGATCCTTAGTCCGAAATTGGTTGGTTCATTCCTGGTGAACACATGGAGAAACTGAGGCTCAGAGAGGGTGGTAAGGGCTTGCTCCCCTCTTCCTGTGGCAGCCCCAGTGCCCCTGCGCCAACCCACACTGGACATCAGCCCCGAGGTGTAGAGCAGCTCATCTGCTCATCCAAGATCAGCCTGGCCCATTAGGAGATTGGAGATTAGTGATTAGCATCTACGTCAACCTCCCTGTGGGGGTTGGGCAGAAGCTCTGATGGGGGACAGACAGGCAAGGGGGCGCCAATCAGGTGAGGCAGCAGTCTAGCAGGTGCCTTGGGAACTGAATACGCAGCACCCTTCCATTATTCATTCTCAAGCCCAGGATCCACTAGCCGGGAGCTCAGCCGGGAAAGGGATCCCCAAGCGGGCCACCCGGCTGCCCAGGTAATGCCCTCTGTGCTAAACCAGGGACTGAACGGGACTTTGGCTGAGGTGAGATGGCTAGAGCCAGCTTTGGGCCTTCTCAGGGGAGACAGGGAGAGAGTGAGGGAAATCAAGCACCCTTCCTTTCCAAAAAAGCAGGATCCAGCTGCCCTCTGACAAGGGATTGTGTGGAGTGGGGTGGGGGGACCAGCTGAGGCGCTTGAGGTGGATGGGAGGTGCCACAGTGAGACCTGGGTCTGACACCACCAACTTGCCTCAGTTTACCCATCTGGAACCAAAGGGGACAGGTGCTGTGCCCATAATGTGCTTGCTCAAAGTCTGTGGTTGGACGTGAGCACCATGGGCAGGCCAGAGGGCATTTATGTAAGACCAAGACACTTTTTGTAGCAGATCACTCAAAGTCCTGCCTCCCTGTGCCTCCATTTCCACCATCTGTTCCAGCTGTCTAAAACAGCTGGAGTTAGGGTAAAGGGTAAAGGAGTACAGGCTGTGGAGTCCAGCAGACTGATTCTCACAGCTA
The DNA here is from genome assembly GCF_028885655.2 of Pongo abelii. Taxonomy (NCBI): domain Eukaryota; kingdom Metazoa; phylum Chordata; class Mammalia; order Primates; family Hominidae; genus Pongo; species Pongo abelii. The sequence continues at coordinate 37,534,006 of NC_085929.1, forward strand.
TTGTACACGGTGGCTCAGCCAGGTCCATTCCCTGTTCCCTGCCTCAGTTTCCCCACCTGTGAGACATGGGACCCTGATCTCAGTGATCTTCAGAATCCATGCAGTCTTACTGTGCTGCAGGCCTATGATTTCTGTAGGGCTAGAGCCAGGCCTGGCGATCCGCCTGCTTGGGCTGGCCCCCCCTCCCCCACTGCCCCTTCCACGGAGGAGCCCAGAATAGGTTTCTATTTGGGCTGCAGCTCCAGCTGGCTGGTGGCGGGCTGGGAGGCAGGGGCGGGGCAGGCCTGCTGCCCTTGCCTTTGCCCTCAGACCAGCTGCAAAGACTCAGACACTGTCAGCCAGAGGCAGCAGCCCCTGCCACGGCCCCACCATTACCCCCCATAGAGTCCCCACCAGCACCATGCCGGGGGTACCAGGGCCTGGGCCTGAGCTGGCTGCAGCCCTTGAGGAGCAGTTGGGCCGGGCACTGGAGGAGCTGCGGGCGGTGGCTGAAGCAGGCCGGGTGGCAGTGACCCAGGCAGCCGAGGTAGCTGTAGCCACCGTGGAGCCGGTGGCCCGGGCAGCTGAAGAGCTGCGGGCAGAGAGAGCAGCACTGAGCCGGCGGCTGGATGCACTGAGCAGGCAGGTGGAGGTGCTGAGCCTACGGCTGGGGGTCCCACTTGTGTCCGGCCTTGAGCCTGAGCTGGAGCCCAGCGAGCTGCTCCTGGCTGCCGCCGACCCCGAGGCCCTCTTCCAGGCTGCCGAGGATGCTGGGACCCCCGTGGCCCACCCACCTGCCTTCAGCACCCGCCGCCGCTCCTCCACCGGCACCACCCGCAGCACTAGTCTCGTAAGTCCTTCTGGGTTGGTGGGAGGGGGTAGTTTTGAGCCAGGTTCTGCCTCCTCTATGACTTTAGGTATGTCACCACCTTCTCTGAGCCTCAGTTTACCTATCTTGACAGGGGACTGGGGCACTAGTGCTCTAAGACTAGGGCAAGAGGGTGCCAGGCTCCAGCCCTGAGGCATGCGTGGCAGCTGCCTTGGCAGCCCCTGGCATGACCCAGGCCCCAGCCCCCAGCTCCCCGCCGCCCTGCACCCTGGCGAGACCAAGCCTCCCTGAAACAGCTGCCACCTCGGCTCTCCTTACCCTTATAGCAGACAGAGAGGCCCTGCCAGGAGAGGAAGGGCCATAATAGTTGGCTTGGGGCCTTGTCTTCAAGGGGCTAGGGAGATGCCCTGGGAGGGCTGCAGGGCTAGAGACTCCTTAGAGGATGGTTTCCAGCAGGGGCGAGGTAGGGGGAGGTGGTAGAGAGGAGAGCTTCATAGAGGTCTTGGCTCAGGGCAGCCCCAGTCAGACACCTGGTCAGGAGCCTACAGGCCCCGGGCCAGCCCTCTTGGCAAGGTGGCAGGCGGATGGGGGGCAACATGTGCTGCCTGGGCACTGGCCCAGGAGGACCTAGGCCTTGGGAACTGGCAGCACAGAGCAGAGCCTGCCTGGGAGGGGGCTGGGAACAAAGCAGCAAAATGAACTGAGGTTCAGGAGTTAGGCTGCCTTCAGCTCAGATCCCAGGATGCATCACACTTAGAGAGAGACTGTGGGCAAGTCAGTTAGCTGCCCTGAGCCTCAGTTTTCCCTTCTGGTTTTTTTTTTTTTTTTTCTGGTCTTGTTTTGTTTGCGACACGGTCTTACTCTGTTGCCCAGGCTGGAGTGCAGCTGCGTGATCATAGCTCTCTGCAGCCTCTAACTCCTGGGCTCCAGTAATCCTCCTACCTCAGCTTTCTGAGTAGGTGGGACTACAGGTGCACACCACCATGCCTAGCTAATTTTTTATTTTTGTTTTTGTAGAGATGCGGTCTCGCTATGTTACCCAGGTTGGTCTCAAACTGCTGGCAACAAGTGATCCCTCCCCCCTCGGCCTTCCAAACTGTTGAGATTACAGGCATGAGCCACTGCGCCCGGCCTTCCCTTCTGTTAAATAGGGACAGTAAAATCCCTAGTGCTTATACAACACTTACTATGGACTGGAAATCATCATCATTATCACTATCCATTGTATTAATACAATTCTGGGTATGTGGGAAGCCCTACAAGACTTTCAGTGCCTCTTCCCTGACTGACGCTGACATGGCCATCTTTGGGCAGGCAGGCTGGCAGGCTAGTGGTTATTTCCAAGGCGTGCCAGCAACCCGAGGATCTGCTCCCCTATCCACTGGAGACATGATGAGTTTCACCCATACCCCTGCTTAAAGTCCATGCCGTCTCCCCACCCTGCAGATGGAACCAGAGCCAGCAGAGCCTCTCGCTGCAGCAGTGGAAGCGGCCAATGGGGCTGAGCAGACCCGAGTGAACAAAGCACCAGAGGGGCGGAGCCCTCTGAGCGCTGAGGAGCTGATGACTATTGAGGATGAAGGAGTCTTGGACAAGATGGTATGGCCAGATCCAGTGGGCTGGGGGTTGGCAGAGGTCAGCAGGCACCAGGTAGGCAATGACGGGCTCTATATGCAGCTGGATCAGAGCACGGACTTTGAAGAGCGGAAGCTCATCCGGGCCGCACTTCGTGAGCTCCGACAAAGGAAGAGAGGTAGAGAGCCAGTTGCCCTACCCTAGATCCAGCTGCCCCATTCCCCAGCTGCTCCCCTCATACTCTGGGGTCCATTTGTGGACACCCCAGCTTAATAACTGCCCTACCCAGCTTCTCCTTCTCTAGACCCAGCAGTTCCCTTGGCTATTCCCCGCTGGATCCAGCTTCTCCTTCCCTAGCTCCTTCTCTCCCGCTGGTGACCCCAGTTATTCTCCCCAACCAGCTTCTCTTCTCCTTCCTAGACCCAGATACTCCCTCCCGCAGCTACTCTCTCCTTGGATCCAGTTGCCTCTCAAAGCACTGTCAACGACTCCTTCCCTGAATCCAGATACTCCTTCTCCCTGCTGCTTCTCTCTCCCTGAAGTCCGTTGGTTGCCATCTTAGCCTCTGCCCCATCCAGCTTCCCTTTTCCTGGACACAGCTACTTCCTCCCCCAGATAGTTCTTCTCTGGACACATCTATTCATTCCCTTAGATTCTGGGTTCAATTGCTTCTCCTCTCAAACACTCTCAATTACTCCTTCTCTGAATCTAGCTGCTTCTGCCAGGGCCCACTGATGGCCACCCCAGTCTCTATCTCTACCCACCTACTTCTATTTTAAGCCCAGTTTACCCCCTTCACTAGCTTCTCTCCCAGCTACTCTTCCCCTGGATCAGATTGCTTCTCAGATCCCATCAATTGCTCCCTTCCTGGATCTAAATATTCCTGCCTCCAGCTGCTCTTCTCCTCCAACCAAAGACCCGCTGATGGCCCACCCAGCTACTTCCTCACTCAGCTTCTCCTTCCTTGGACTCAGCTACCCCCTCACTAGATCTAGATACCCCTCCTGACTTAGCTACTCATTCCTATAGAAACCCTTTTTGGATCCTTACCCCTTTGAGTTCAGCTATTCCATATTCTCTAGTTTCTGCCTGAGTCCATCAACCCCTTCGCACACTCCATTCCCTGTCAAGTTATGGCTGTCCCCTCACCCCAGCTTCTCCTAGAGAGGCCCTTGTTACCTGTGTCATTCATGTTTCTAACAAGCCACCCTCCACCCCATCTTGTGTGCCCCATGCACCTGTGCATCTGTGCTGTGTGGGTGTTGGTGGCCCTTTTGCGCATGCATGGGGCATCCCCTGCCCAGACCAGCGGGACAAGGAGCGGGAACGGCGGCTGCAGGAGGCACGGGGCCGGCCAGGGGAGGGGCGAGGCAACACAGCCACTGAGACCACCACGAGGCACAGCCAGCGGGCAGCTGATGGCTCTGCTGTCAGCACTGTTACCAAGACTGAGCGGCTCGTCCACTCCAGTAAGGGGCCAAATGGGGCCCAGGGCTCAGGGTGGGAATACATCCTCCCCCAGGCCCCTATGCCTTTCACATCCTTCTCATCCCTGCCCCTGCAGATGATGGCACACGGACGGCCCGCACCACCACAGTGGAGTCGAGTTTCGTGAGGCGCTCGGAGAGTAAGGCCACCTGGCGTCGCCCTGTGCCTGCCTGCCTGTCCGCCCACCTCCTCCAGCTCTTCCTTGAGCTCTCTCTCTGTGTCTTCAACTGTGCCGTCACTTTCTCTTCTCTGCCTGCGGCTATCACCACCCCTCCATACAGCCTCCCATCCCATCTCCTGATGTCCAGCCCAGGCCCTCACCTGGTGCCCCTTCCCCTTTTTTGCAGATGGCAGTGGCAGCACCATGATGCAAACCAAGACCTTCTCCTCTTCCTCTTCATCCAAGAAGATGGGCAGGTGAGCACCAGCACCCAATCCCTGACCATAGAGGAGTCAGTGCCACAGGGGACCTAACTGCAAACCCGTTTACAGAGGGGCGGGCTGGGCACAGTGACTCTTGCACAGTGACTCTTACCTGTAATCCTAGCACTTTGGGAGGCCGAGGCAGGCGGATCACTTGAGGTCAGGAGTTTGAGACCAGCCTGGCCAACATGGTAAAACCTCATCTCTCCTAAAAATACAAAAATTAGCCGGGCGTGGTGGCAGGCACCTGTAATCCCAACTACTGGGGAGGCCGAGGCACAAGAATCACTTGAATCTGGGAGGTGGAGGTTGCAGTGAGCCGAGATCGCTCCACTGCACTCCAGTCAGGGCAACAGAGCGAGACTCAGTCTCAAAAATAAATAGATAGATAATAAATAAATAAATAAATAAATAAAACAGAGGGGTAGACTGGGATGCTGGGAGGTAAGAGGTCTATAGCCAGGGAGGGGGCAAAGTGAGAGTTAATGATCCTGCTCTCTTTGGGACCTCATTTTATTCTCAACCACAGCACAGGAGAGGTGGATGCTCAGGGAGGCCAGTGAGTTGCTTAGGGGCTCACATCTCTGAGTGGCCGCAGTAGCATTGAACCCTTACAGAGGCCTACCTACCACACTGAGCTGCCTGGTGGCACTGCCACTTCCCAGTATCTGCAAACCATGTCCCAGGTCACACAGCACCTTTATACCTTAGCCCCATGAGAAAGGAGGGTACCCCCATGTAACAGAGGCTGTTGGGGCTGGCAGAAAGCAGGAACAGGATCAGAATCCAGGATGAGAACCAAAGGGGTCCAGGGACTCTGAGTCAGACAGACGTTGTTCAAGTTCTAGTTCCGCCCATCACGTCCTCTGAAATCTTAGGCAAGTTACTGCCAGAGGTCTCAGTTTCCTCACCTTTAGTGGAATTGGTAAGGCCCCTCCCTGCTCTTGTGAAGTTTAAAATGGCACACAGGAAAAGATCAACAGAGATGAATTATTATTATTACTATTATTATGCTAGTCATCATTTTTATTATCGGATAGTGTCCAGAAGCTGAACTCCCCTGTAACTTGAGGGTACAATGAGCCTTCTCAGAGAACTCCTCGTGGGTGGGGGAGGGGGAGGCGGAAACCTGTTGAAAACCTTGCTGTCATTTGAGCCTCAGTGTACTCCTCTAAAATGCGTGTGATGAGGACGCCTCCCTCCCTGGCAGGCGTTTGTGGCAGTGGAGATACTAGTGTGCTACAAGACCCCCCCTCCTCCTCGCGAGTGGTGGCCCAGGCTGGGGAGCAGCCCTCCTCTCCCTGCCTAACATGCGCCTCCCCAACCCCTAGCATCTTTGACCGCGAGGACCAGGCCAGCCCACGGGCCGGCAGCCTGGCGGCGCTCGAGAAACGGCAGGCTGAGAAGAAGAAAGAGCTGATGAAGGCGCAGAGTCTGCCCAAGACCTCAGCCTCCCAGGCGCGCAAGGCCATGATTGAGAAGCTGGAGAAGGAGAGCGCGGCCGGGTGAGCTGCAGAAGTGGGCTGGGCAGTGGGGGGCGGGGCTTGATAGGCAGTGGGGGGCGGGGCTTGATAGGCAGTGGGGGGCGGGGCTTGATAGGCAGTGGGGGGCGGGGCTTGATAGGCAGTGGGGGGCGGGGCTTGATAGGCAGTGGGGGGCGGGGCTTGATAGGCAGTGGGGGGCGGGGCTTGATAGGCAGTGGGGGGCGGGGCTTGATAGTTGGCCCGGCAGAGGCGGGAAGACCGCGCGGCTAGATCTGTGGTGCAAAGGCCCGAAGGTCATGGAAGGCGGGGCCTGGGAGCCACTGGGTGGGCCCACAGAGGCATGCCCCTTATAGTCGTGTGACCTGGTCCTGTCACCGCCCCTACAGCAGCCCTGGCGGACCCCGCGCAGCCGTGCAGCGCTCCACCAGCTTCGGGGTCCCCAACGCCAACAGCATCAAGCAGATGCTGCTGGACTGGTGCCGAGCCAAGACTCGCGGCTACGAGGTGAGCCCCGGGAGGCCACGGGGCCTGGAGGCCTCCCCAGACCCCAGCTCAGCACCTCCCTCTTAGCAGAGCTCCTATTCCCCAGTACACTTCCCGCCACTGTGTGGCCTCACAGGGAACATGGAAAGGCTCTTGGGGTGAGGGAACTGAGACTCAAAGAGGACACAAGGCAAGCCCTAGATTCCAGAATCAGTGATAAAGTAACAGGGCCTCTTGGGTGGTGGGCAGAGTTCAAGGCTGGATCCCACTCTTGGAGTCCCCTCCTTGTTGCTCTGTAGGAGGCCCTGAGTCAATTTCTCTAAATGAGGAAAGGAGTGATGAGGCATGACCATAGCCTTAGCTGGGAGGCGCTGGGCCTCTCAGTAGCTCTGTCCCTCAAAAATGCAAATATGGGAGTTGACAGGCTGACTTGGAGGAGGCTCATGTTCCAACTGTTTACTCATTGTGCAAGCTACAGGGCCTCTCTGTGCCCAGTGCCCTAGGTCTGGAATACCAGAATGCTGAGGGGTAGCCAGCAGGGGGGAGTTGCCCCCAGGGTCCTGACCAGTCCTCCTACGGCTTATAGCACGTCGACATCCAGAACTTCTCCTCCAGCTGGAGTGATGGGATGGCCTTCTGTGCCCTGGTGCACAACTTCTTCCCTGAGGCCTTCGACTATGGGCAGCTTAGCCCTCAGAACCGACGCCAGAACTTCGAGGTGGCCTTCTCATCTGCGGAGTAAGTGTGGGCCCTGGCCCTGCTAATGTTGCTGCACATCTGGGGCTGGACATCGGGACCAGGCCCAGTTGCCCTGTGAACCCCTGGAGCGGGCCAGCCACATTGTCAGTCAGCGGCTGAGACCCCCTTCCCCAGAGAGTCCCCGTCCTTCTCCATCCCCGCCCACCCGCTGCTGAGCGTGCCAGGTGCCCGCCGGAACGAAGGAGCCTCAGGCCGGCCTACCAGCCTAGGCCAAAGCCTACCAGGTGGCCCTGTCCATATCCCCTCCATCCTCCCTCTGCCCCCTTCTCCCTCTCTCTCCCTTTCTCTGTCCTGCTCTCCTCCCACTATCACCAGAGCTTCCTGCTCCCACGGGATCCCGGCTGGAGATTCCAAAAGGAGGCTCCTGGCCCGGGCACCGTGCCCGCCCAGCCTATATAGTGCTGCCAGAGGCTTATATAGGACCTCAGCAAGCCCTCCACTTTGGAATCGTTGCCCCGTCTGCTCACCTCACCCTCAGCACCCTTCTCCATCTGTCTTCCCTTCTTTCCCCTTCTCTTTCTGGTTTCCCTCAAATTTCTTTCTCCTCCTCCTTCTCCTCTTCCTCCTCCCCCCACCTCCTCTCACGCCTCCCTCACCCCCTCTCCCCGGGGCACAGCCCTCCTCTCCAACCTTGGTGCCAACGCCATTGCCCCCACCCCGCGTTCCCGCTTGCCCCTAGAGTTCTCTGCACCTGTGACTGGTTTGGCCCCCACCCCTGTCTGCATTGCACACCATTAGTGATGGGTAGTGAGCGGCACGTCCACAGTGGGGAGGCGGCATGCGGGGGGCTGGCAGACTGCAGCACTGGAATCGTAATTGAACTCATGTCTCTGTGTGTGTGTGTATGTGTGTGTGTCTCTGTTTCCTCCCCTCTCTCTTCTCTGCCTCTTCCCTCTCTTCCCCACCCGGGGCCCCGGCCTCCTGCCCCCATCCCCCACCCCTTCCCGGCCCCCTACCCTCCCCAGGACCCATGCGGACTGCCCGCAGCTCCTGGATACAGAGGACATGGTGCGGCTTCGAGAGCCTGACTGGAAGTGCGTGTACACGTACATCCAGGAGTTCTACCGCTGTCTGGTCCAGAAGGGGCTGGTAAAAACCAAAAAGTCCTAACCCCTGCTCGGGGCCCCACGGTGAGAAACGCCGCCTCTCCCACCTGCCCCGTTTCACCAGAATCTGCTCAGCAAGGCCAGAGAGGGTCCAGGGAGGCGGGTGGGGGAAGTAAGGGGGGCATTTAGTCAAGCCAGAGGAGCCAGACATAGCCCTGTCTTCTGGCAGTTCAGGGCCCAGCAGGCGAGACCATTCTAAATGGGCAGTGATGACCCAGGTGAGCAGCACTGTGATGGGGGAAGCCCAGGGGAGGTGCCTGACCCAGGCTGCAGGTCTGGGCCCCCCATCTGAAAAAAAGTGCAAACTAAGCTGGGATCTGAACAAGTTCAGGCTAAAGGAGGGAGAGGGAGTTCCAGGCAGAGGGATCAGCCTAGGCTTAGCAGGGCAAGAGAGCTGGAGAGCACAGCACATCAGGAAGGGAAGAAACTTGAGTCTGGAAATGAGGGAGGAGGGGGCCACAGTTAGAAGTTTGGCCTTCAGGCCAAGCACGGTGGCTCATGCCTGTAATCCCAGCACTCTGGGAGGCCGAGGTGGGCAGATCACGAGGTCAGGAGTTCGAGACCAGCCTGACCAACATGGTGAAACCCCATCTCTACTAAAAATACAAAAATTAGCCGGGCATGTGGCGCACACCTGTAATCCTAGCTACTCAGGAGGCTGAGGCAGGAGAATCACTTGAACCCAGGAGGCGAAGGTTGCAATGAGCCGAAATCATGCCACTGCACTCCAGCCTGGGTGACAGAGCGAGACTCCATCTCAAAAATAAACAAACAAAAAAAAGTTTGACCTTCCTCCTGAGGACAACAGGAGTTATAAAGGGTTTCCAAACAGAGAAGGGATGGATATAGCATTCTAGGACCTTCCTTGGATGAGGCTTGGATGAGAGATGGGATGGACTAGATGGCTGGAATAGCTTAAGAGCTAGAGAGACAGGCTTCCCAATAGATCTGGTTTGGAGAGGGAGAGGGAAGGTCAAGAAGTCTACCAGGCTCCTGTGTGGGCACTGGGGAGTTGGTGGTGCCATACTCCAAAGTGGGGAGCTCAGGAGCAGGACCAGTTCAACAGGAAGATGTTTCTGGCTGGGGTCTCTGGATCCTAAGCCAGCTGTGGCATTTCCTCTCTGGTCACCTCACCTCAGTACCAAAGTAAAGAATTCAGATCCTAAACTAACTACCCCATTACAGACAAGGAGCTCAGAGAGAGAGGTGGGCTAAGACTGTCCTGGGGGTGGGAGGGAGAGGGAAGATGGTTAGGTCAGAGCTGGGGCCAGAAACTGAGACTCCAGACTCCCCACTTAGTGGCTGTTTTCCTTGCCCCATCACTGCGTTCCCGCCCATTTTGTAGAGAGGATTAAAAATAGAGACCCAGAAGGAGCAAGGGGATTGGCTGAAGGAATGTGAGTCAGTGACAGGTAGGGGCACACTCAGATGCCCCTCAGGGCCTGGAGCCATTGTGGGGGGCAGTCCACATGTGCACACACACACTCAGAGGAGTGCAGATGAGTGGAGGATGGGCTTGGTGCTATCTCCAGATCATATATGGACTTAGGAGCTGCTGCCCAGCAAGCCAGCTTGGAGGGAGAAGGGCCCAGCCCAGCCCTGATCCAGTTGGAAAGTGTGACTCAGCCGTGCTGTTGCTCAAGTTGCCTGGTGTTTGGCCTGTCACTGGGGCAGCCTGAGCCCTGAGCCCTGAGCCCTGAGCCCCAGTGTAAACAATGGCTTTATAAGGTCTCCAGGGAAGGGAGTGGGGCGGGAGGGAGCACCAGGTTGGAGAGGGAGGTCGGGATCCCCGGGACAATAGCCACAGCTGGAAGAAGCTTCAGAGAGAGGCTGCCTTTGCATCATGGTACAGCTCGGGAAACAAGCCCAGTCTGGGATAGGGATGACCCTAGGGGCACGTGGCACATCAGCGGCAGACCCAGAACCCTCTCACTCATCCTAAATTCTTGTAAGGTCTCAAATGAGATAGGGAATAACTGTCCTGTTCTAAAGAGGGGGAAACTGAGTCATAGAAAAGGGCCTTATCTAGCACCCACAACTGGTTAGGGATACAGTCTGGACTGAAACAGAGGTATTCGGTGTTCTGCCTCCCAGGTTTCTTCTCTGAAGGAGTCCAGGTGAGCTGGGGGTAGGCCCAGCCCTACGACAGTTTTGAGTTTCTCCATAAGGGCACAAGATGGGAGGTGGTCTTGGGTTCTCAGGTTCTTGAGAATAAGGAGCAATTGTTGCCATTATACCTTCCCCGCCACAGGAAACTCATTCAGCAACATTGAATGCTTGCTATGTGCCAGGTATGGCAGATAGGAGAAAGCAAACAGGGATCAAGGCAGAAGAGGTCTTGCTCTGGGGGTTGAGGGACAGGGGAAAAGGAGCCAGAGAGCAGACTCCAGCTTCAGAGCTCTGGGAGCTGTCAGTTGCTTAATAGGCACAACCCACTCACTCCAGAGTGGGGAAAAGGCTTTGCCAACACCCAGAACTGGGTGCCTGGGTCCCATGCGGCCTAGCCTGCACTTACTAAGCCGTGGGGCTTGAAACAAATGGCTCCTCTGCTCTGTGACTCAGTTTCCTTATCTGTGAAGGGCAGCTAGCATTCTGAAGGATGGCCAGAAGGGTGGTTCCCCCCACCCCCCGCAAGCATGGCGTAGATGGTCCATTGGTATTGGCTGGGATCCTCATCTGCCTCCCCTGCTCTACCCAAGGCAGGTGATAAGGGTTAGAGAACCCCTCTGCTGCCCACACGTTCCCTGGCCTCCATCTCCAGCAGCAGGGTTATCCCCACCCCCTGTCAAAGAATAGGGGTCCCTGGGCCTCTCAACAGGAAGCACCAGATCAGGCAGCTAGCAGACAATCATCGGTGGACGACAGGGTCACTAGAGTGAGACCTGTCCATAGATAAAGATTGGCCAGTGATGAAGCCCATCTGGGTGCAAAGGCCGAGCTGAGAGGCTTCTACCAACTGGAGTGTGCCAGTGAGGGTGAGCAGAAGGCGGTCTCCAGGGAGAACATGGGCAGGGTTTGGAGCCAGCACCTCCCCAGGGTTGGAGGAAGCAGACCCAGGACCTGCCTGACTGGGATGGGGCTCTCTTCTGCCATCTCCGCCTCCACCTGCCTAGCTCTGCTACTTTGCCCCGAGGGATGCCTCCAGGCTTGGGTGGATGAAGCCAGGGGCTTCCTGCCTTCCTGGAAGGCTTTTCCCTGTCTGGAGTTTATGAAAGACCAGCAGGCAATGCGGCAATAAAAAAGACCTTGGGGTAGAGGGGCGCCACAAGAGGCGGGGCCGGCAATGACATCCAACCCCGTGCCCCCTCCCTGCAGGATGCTGGTGGACTGTGTGCCCCTGGTGGAGGTGGAGGACATGATGATCATGGGCAAGAAGCCTGACCCCAAGTGTGTCTTCACCTATGTGCAGTCGCTCTACAACCACCTGCGACGCCACGAACTGCGCCTACGCGGCAAGAATGTCTAGCCTCCCCGCCCGCATGGCCAGCCAGTGGCAAGCTGCCGCCCCCACTCTCCGGGCACCGTCCCCTCCCTGTGCGTCCGCCCACCGCTGCCCTGTCTGTTGCGACACCCTCCCCCCCACATACACACGCAGCGTTTTGATAAATTATTGGTTTTCAACGATCCTGACTCCTCTCTGCGTCTCCTGGGGATGGGGAGGGGGTTTGAACCGAAGGCAGCTCGGCAAGGTCTCCAACTCCAGCAGCCAGGCACTTGGGGATGCGAGGTCCCGCTGGGGTCCTCAGAGGTTCTTCTTCCGACCTCCCACCCCACCCGCCCGCAGCAACGAAGGAGTCGAGCCTCAGTTAAGGCAGGAGGGAATTTAGTGGAGCTGGGGAGGGAAGAAAGCGGGGTTGGGAGAACCTCCCCAACCCCATCCCTGCTGGCCCGGGGACGGGCATCGGCTCTCAGCAAGAGAAGTATTCCCGGGATGCCAAGCGCTTCATTCTGTCTCCAGGACTCAGGCAGGGTGGTCCCAGCTCCGCCGTGCCCCCGGACCTACAGGTCGGCGTGGTCCGAAATTTCCTCCGGGGGCTTCGCGGGCGCCCACACGTACTCGGGGGGCACCTGCGCGTCGGGCGCCGCCTTGCGGTAGAAGCCCAGCTCCTGCACCAGCGCGTTGATCTCTTCGCGGGTCATTTCACTTAGTGGGATGCGCTGAGGCGGAGGAGGGGCGGGGTCAGTAGGCTGGGCCTCGCCTCTGGCCTCGCCCCCAGCCCGCCTCCCACGGCCTCACCTCCAGTTCCTCGTAGCGGCGGCCCAGCAGCACGAGCTCAGGGTCGGCCCCAGGGAGGTGTTTCATCACCAGGTTGTGACTGGAGGTGGTGTTAAGGAGGGTGGTGGTGGGCAGAGGGAGGTGGTGGTTCCCGCAGCCTTACTGATGGGAATAGCATTGCCTCCTTTGCTGAGCGCTTACTCTGTGCCCGGGTGGGGCCAGGGTCTCCGCTTATACGTGAGAAAATTGGGGTTCAAAGAAGTAAAGGGCCCTCCTCTCCATTCTGTGGCAGTCATCACTAGTCAATCTCTCTCGCCCACCCAACATGGAGTCCACCTCAGAATCCTCTGGGAGCCACTACCAGTCAATTCCACTTGTCAGTTGAAAACCATCTGCCACCCCTTTCTGAAGTTACGTGGAGATTCTCCCAGGTGCCCACCCCGTTTCCCCTCCCCCAGAACGGAAGGATACTAGAATGGAATGTCCTGGGTGACGAAAGCCTTCACCTGGGGAGGAACCAGAGCATCAGCGACCATGACCTCAGTCTCCTCGAGGTACAGACGGGACACTGAAGCCCAGTGAGGTCTAAAGCAAGTCAGGTGCAGGCTCCTGACTCTCAGCCTAGGGATCCTTCCCCCACCCCCCCACGCCCCAGTCATTGGGACCATGTTGCCCACTCCACAAGAGGCTCAGGGGGAACAGAGCTAGGGACCTCTTCCTTCAAACTCACCTCCTTTAGGCGGTTCAGCTGTCATCCCCCACAGGTCTGGAGGGGGATAAAATGGGATAGGTCAGGAGTCCTTCACATTTATTCCAGTCACACTCCCAAAGCCATACATCCTTATCCCTGAGTTGGGTTGGGCTGCGAGTTACCCCCAGATCAGCAGTTCCCAAGGTCTGAAGGAAATGCTGGACCCTTGTGGGCAGAAGGGGGAACTGTGTATACAGGTGGAGAGACTCAGGCCTAGAGACACCAGGGGAAAAGAGCAAGGCCAGAGACCCACAGTGTGCCTGCCAGCCTTGGGGCCTGTACATCCTACTGGCTGTTGACTGACACCCAATGCCCAGGAGAAATGATCACCCCACTCCTCTTAAGCAGTAGAGACCTGGGCTTGGCCTTTGATCCCTGAAATCTCACAGTGGAGGCAGAGCAGAAGGAAACACCTCAGAATGGCCCTGGGGGCCCCCATTGGAGACACATACCATCTGGTCCCTACTCTACACAGGAAGACTTCACCCTGCCTGCCACCTGCGGCCCAGCCCCACCAGACCATATGGTTGCTTCCCTGACATGGGAGGATGGGAGGGCTCCTCCCTGCCTTCCCTGAGGAGATGCCACCATCCAGCAGGAGTCTAGCCCCCAGGACCACCCACTCCAGCCCTCCTCCATCGTACCCTCAGCCCTTTTCTTAGAGACAGGGTCTCACTACGTCCCCCAAGCTGGTCTTGAACTCCTGGGCTCAAGCAATCCTCCTGCCTTGGCCTCCCAAAGTGCTGGGATTACAGGCGTGCACCACCAGCACCCAGCCATTCTACACCCTTTCGTCAGACAGAGCTGACAAAAAGCTCAGAGGGGGGCTGTGATGGCCAAAGTCACATAGCAAGACAGGGACTCCGAACGGGAATTTCCTGGTGGGGGGAGGATGGGAGGCTGCTGCAGAGTAAATGTTGGCAACCAAGTTCCCAACTCGGTTGCCCCTCCGAGTTGGCCCCCTTCCCCGGATCCTGCATATGGGAGGAGGCACCCAGAAAGTCTTCTCTGCCCCCAGGAGAAGGAAAAGAGACTCTCCAGCCCTGGAACTGGGTCGGGGGGGAATTCCAGGAAAACATGAAGTGATGGGGGATGGGAAGTTAGGACAGGACTGGGAGTCAGAGGCCACGAGAAGAGTTAGCAGACTGCGTCAGTGTGTCTGGGTGTCCGCTGTCGGACCGGGTAGGGGGAGCTGGGGAAGGGTTCGGAGTTCCAGGCCCCAAAGTCGGTGTCTCAGGCTTCCACAGTGGATGCTGGGGCCATCTGGGGCTAGGGAACAGGAAGGATGGTCCCGGCACCAGGGGGAAAGCAGGGAGACTCGAGGTTCGAGGTGGTCCTGGGGCTGGGACGGACGGTGCTCCCATGGGGCCGCAGGGTTGGGGGACGGTAGTGCCGGGGCTGGAGGCCAGCGTACTCACCTCTACCCGGGCGCGGGTTAGGCCGCTCAGACGGTTCCAGTCCGGCCGGTAGGCAGTGGCGGCTGTGGCTGGGGCCACAAGCGCCGCGAGAAGCAGCAGCAGCGCCAGCGGAGGCAACAGGAGGCTCATCGGGACCTGGCCGCAGATGATGCGCAAGCTGGAGGCGAACCTCCGAGTCGCTGCGCCACGTCTGGGCCTGCAGGCTGGCCCCGCCCCTGCCCCCGCCCCCACCCCCACCCCCACCCCCACCCCCACCCCCACCCCCACCCCCACCCCCACTCCCGCTAGAGGCCCAGTCCCGCTGGAGACCACGCCCCCAGCGCTCGGTCTCCGCCCCAGGGCTCCCCGCCGTTACCTCCCGCTAGCTCAGGGCGAGGTCCTAGCTCCTCTCTGGCCTTTGGGCCGTCACTTTCCCAGGTCCGAGAGTGTCGACGCTCCTTTTGTCGACCGAGGATGTGGACGCTCCCCCAGGATGCAGCTAGGCAGCGCCACCTCACGCCGGCAGAGGGTGCCGGCGAGACGCTGAGGGACACGGGAGTTTCTGAGCCAAACCTGCGACTTTAAGATAGGGAAACTGATAGGACATCCAAGAAAAAAAAGGAAAGAAAGAAAGAAGAAAAAATAAGATAGGGAAACTGACTTTCTGAGGACTCCTCGCTTTGGAGCGTGGGAGATGGGGAGTGAGGTTCGGTGGAGAGGGTGCGGCTTCTGGGAGCCACTGAGACCTACCAGCGTGTCTTCTTACCATCCACAGCTACTGCTGAGCAGACTTTCTGACCTGGGGTGAGGAAAGGAATTTGTTATTCAAAGGTGGGAAAATGCAAGGAGGGTTACAGCTGATAGGCCACAACACGGTCTTAAATCAGCTGGGTTAAATTTATGGAGTCAGGATTTACTTTTTTTTTAAATGTGGCTATCCAATTCAATTAAAAATCTTGTCTTTTTCATTGCTACTCTGCAGCGTTACCTCTGTTATATATAAATAGGTAACCACGGCTGGGCGTGGTGGCTCACACCTGTAATCCCAGCACTTTGGGAGGCCGAGGCGGGTAGATCACTTGAGGTCAGAAGTTCGAGGCCAGCCTGGCCAACATGGTGAAACCCCATCGCTACTAAAAATACAAAAATTAGCCGGGCGTGGTGTGGGCGCCTGTAATCCTAGCTACTTGGGAGGCTGAGGCAGGAGAATCACTTCAACCTGGGAGGCAGAGTTTGCAATGAGCCGACATCCTACCACTGCACTCCAGCCTGGGCGACAGAGACTCTGTCTCGAAAATAAATAAATAAATAGGTAACCATATAAATATATGGGAGTCTACTTCTGAATATCGTACCCTATTCTAGTCCTTCAGTGGGTTTGTCTAACTATGCTGTCTTATTAACTATAGCTTGACATCTGGTTGTGTGTTGGTCCTCTAGCTTTGTTCTTTTTTTTTTTTTTTTTTGAGACGGAGTCTCGCTCTGTTGCCCAGGCTGGAGTGCAGTGGCCTGATCTCGGCTCACTGCAACCTCCGCCTCCCGGGTTCAAGTGATTCTCCTGCCTCAGCCTCCCAAGTAGCTGGGACTACAGGCACGTGCCACCATGCCCAGCTAATTTTTTTTGTATTTTTAGTAGAGACGGGGTTTCACTGTGTTAGCCAGGATGGTCTCGATCTCCTGATCTCATGATCCACCCGCCTCAGCCTCCCAAAGTGCTGGGATAACAGGTGTGAGCCACTGTGCCTGGCCGTTTTTGTTTTTTTGTTTTTGAGACAGAGTCTTGCTCTGTCACCCAGGCTGGAGTGCAGTGGCACGATCTCAGCTTACTGCAACCTCCACCTCCCAGGTTCAAGCGATTCTCCTGCCTCAGCCTCCCAAGTAGCTGGGATTACAGGTGCTCACCACCACACCCAGCTAATTTTGTATTTTTAGTAAATATGGAGGTTTCACCATCTTGGCCAGGCTGGTCTTGAACTCCTAACCTCAAGTCATCCACCCACCTTGGCCTCCCAAAGTCCTGGGATTACAGGTGTGAGCTACTGTGCTGGCTATTTTTTTTTTTTTTTGAGACAGAGTCTTGCTCTGTTGCCCAGGCTGGAGTGCAGTGGCTCAATCACAGCCTGAACCTCCCAGGCTCAAGCAATCCTCCCACCTCAGCCTCCTGAGTAGCTGGGACTACAGGCATGCACCACCACGCCCAGCTGATTTTTTTTTTTTTTTTTTTTTGAGATGGAGTTTCACTCTCATTGTCCAGGCTGGACACTCTCATGTCCAGTGGCATGATCTGGACTCACTGCAACCTCTGCCCCCCAGGTTCAAGCGATTCTCTTGCCTCAGCCTCCCAAGTAGCTGGGATTACAGGCGTCAGCCACCACACCCAGCTAATTTTTTGTCTTTTTAGTAGAGACGAGATTTCACCATGTTGACCAAGCTGGTCGCAAACTCCTGGGCTCAAGTGATCCTCCTGCCTTGGCCTCCCAAAGTACTGGGATTACAGGCATGAGCGACCATGCCTGGCCTGTGGCCTACATTTTCCTGTGGTGAGGGCCATGTGTGAGCCCACAGCCTCAGTAAGCCATCGCAGTCTAGCTTTGTTCTTCTTGAAGGTTGTCTTTACTATACTTGGCCTTTCACACTTCCAGGTACAATTTAGGGCCAGCTTGTCAACCTCCACAGAAAAACCTTCCAAATTTCTATCAGGATTTCAGATTCCCATTGGGGAAATCAATGTGGGGAGACTCTACAGCTTTACATTATTGTGTCTTTTCTTCCACAAACATAGTAAGTCCCTCCATTTCTATAGGTCTTCTTTAATTTCCTTCAATAATATTTTGTGGTTTTTAGAATAAATATCTTGCATATCTTTCATTAGATTTACTCCTAGGTATTTAATTTTTTATAGCATTATAAACTCTATTGTTTTTACATATTCATTTTCAAGTTGCTTGGCAGTAGCATGTAGGAGGACAATTGATTTTTGTATATTAACCTTGCAGCCAGTAACCTCACTGAATTTGCTTACTCTAATAGTTTAACTGGAGATTTTTTTAAATTTTCTACATATGCATATTATATCATCTGGAAATAAAAGTGGTTTTCTTCCTTTCTGGTCCTTATACCTTGGTTTTGTTTCGTTGCACTGTCTTAATTTTACTGTCTGGGGCCTCTGGTACAATGTTGACTAGAACTGATAATTGTCTTTTTCCAGATATCATCTTTAAATGATTGTGTTTGCTGTAGGTTTGTTACTGGTGCCTTTTGTAAAAGAAAGTTTCTATTTCTATTTTTCTTAGAGCTTTTATCACGAATGGATGTTGAACTTTGTCAAATGTTTTCCTGCATCTATTGAGATGATCAGGTGGTTTTTCTCCTTTATTTTATTAAATGTGGTAAAATATGGGAACTGATTTTCATATGTTAAACCTTGCATTCCTGTAATAAACCAATTGGTTGTAGAAAAAAAGAGATAGGAAAACCGAATCCTAGGGAATCCTTGTTTGCGCTGTTTGTTTATTCAGTAGATTACGGGGTCTTGCTGCTGACCCTGGTCAGGCTGGTCTCAAACTCCTGGTCTCAAGTGATCCTCCTGCCTCAGCCTCCCAAAGTGCTAGAATTACAGGTGTGAGCCACTGCACCTGGCCTTTTTATTTCTTTGGACAAAAATTCCAATCAAGGTTTTTATTTCCCAGAGCACACATTGTGGTGATGCAATATTGTGTACCCTGTGGGGGTTGGCAGGATAAAGGGGTTAACACATATAAAGCTCATTAGAACAGTACCTAATACAGGACGGGCACGGTGGCTCATGCCTGTAATCCCAGCACTTTGGGACGCCAAGGTGGGCGGATCACCTGAGGTCAGGAGTTCGAGACCAGCCTGATCAACATGGTGAAACACCCTCTCTACTAAAAATACAAAATTTAGCCGGGCATGGTGCTCATGCCTGCAATCCCAGCTACTCGGGAGGCTGAAGCAGGAGAATCGCTTGAACCCGGAGGCGGAGGTTGTGGTGAACCGAGATGGTGCCACTGCACTCCAGCCTGGGGAACAAGAGCAAAATTCTGTCTAAAAAAAAAAAAAAAAAAAAAAAAAAATTAGCTGGGCGTAGTGGCGGGCGCCTGTAGTCCCAGTTACTCCAGAGGCTGAGGCAGGAGAATCGCTTCAACCAGGGAGGTGGAGGTTGCAGTGAGCCGAGGTCACACCACTGCACTCCCGCCTGGGCAACAGAGAGAGACTGTCTCAAAAAAAAAAAAAAAAAAAAAAAAAGACCGAGGCGGGCAGATCATGAGTTCAAGAAATCAAGACCATCCTGGCCAACATGGTGAAACCCCGTCTCTACTAGAAATACAAAAAAATTACCCAGGCGTGGTGGTGCATTCCTGTAATCCCAGCTACTCGGGAGGCTGAGGCAGGAGAATCGCTTGAACCTGGGAGGCGTTGGTTGCAGTGAGCCGAGATCGCGCCACTGCACTCCAGCCAGGCGACAGAGCGAGACTGTCTCAAAAAAAAAAAAAAAAAAAAAAAGTACCTACTAGGACAGTGTTAGCTTTCATTATCAGTTCCTTCCTCACCTCATAAAGACCCCGTGAACTCCATTTTGCAGGTTAGGAAACAGGCTCAGAAAGGTGAAATGAGTGAACTGTGGATTTGGGACTTGAACCCAACATGTCTGCACTCAACTTGAGAGTCCGGAGTTTCTTCCTTCCGGTGGGTCGGTGGTCTCACTGACTTCAAGAATGAAGCTGCGGACCTTGGCTGTGAGTGTTACAGCTCTTAAGGATGGTGTGTCCAGAGTCTGTTCCTTCAGATGTGTCTGGAGGTTCTTCCTTCCAGTGGGTTAGTGGTCTCACTGACTTCAAGAATGAAGCCACAGACTTTCACGGTGAGTGATACTGCTCTCTTTTCTCTTTTTTTTTTTTTTGAGACAGAGTCTCTCTCTGTCGCCCCCAGGCTGAAGTGCAGTGGCACAATCTCAGCTCACTGCAAGCTCTGCCTCCCGTGTTCACGCCATTCTCTTGTCTTGTAGCTGGGACTACAGACACCCATCACCATGCCCAACTAATTTTTTGTATTTTTGGTAGAGATGGGGTTTCACCGTGTTAGCCAGGGTGGTCTTGATCTCTTGACCTCGTAATCCGCCCACCTTGGCCTCCCAAAGTGCTGGGATTACAGGCTGTTGCAGCTCTTAAAGGTGGTGAGGACCCAAAGAGTGAGCAGCAGCAAGATTTATTGTGAAGAGCCAAAGGACAAAGCCTCCACAGCACAGAAGGGCACCCAAGCAGGTTGCAGGTTGCAGGCTGCAGGCTGCTGGCTGCTGGCTGCTGGGGGTGGGGGTGGCAGCCAGATTTTATTCCCTTATTTGTCCCCGCCCACATCCTGCTGATTGGTCCATTTTACAGAGTGCTGATTGGTCCATTTTACAGAGTGCTGATTGGTGCATTTACAATCCTCTAGCTAGACACAGAGCGCTGATTGCTGCGTTTTTACAGAGTGCTGATTGGTGTATTTACAATTCTTTAGCTAGACACAGAGCGCTGATTGGTGCATTTATAATCCTCTAGCTAGACAGAAAAGTTCTCCAAGTCCCCACGCCACCCAGGAAGTCCAGCTGGCTTCACCTCTCGATCTCACGCATAAGCAGATAGCTCTTTCTGCCATGCACTGCCATAATGGTGTGCATGAATGTCCCAGCTGATGCTCTCAAGAGCATCAACAATGCCAAAAGAGAGGCAAACACCAGGTTCTTACAATGTCGTTCTCTGGTTTCTAACTGTGGTGATGAAGCATGGTTACACTGGTGAAGTTGAAATCATTGATCACAGAGCTAGGAAAACTGCTGTGAACCTCACAGGCAGGTTAAACAAGTGTGGAGTAATCAGCCCCAGATTTGATGTGCAACTCAAAAATATAGAAAAATGGCAGAATAATCTGCTCCCATCCTGCCAGTTTGGTTTCATTGTACTCACAACCTCAGCTGGCATCATGGATCACAAAGAAGCAAGACGAAAACACACAGGAGGGAAAATCCTGGGATTCTTTTTCTAAGGATGTAATATGCATTTGCAGATAAAATGCCTACAATTAAAAAAAAAAAAAAAAAAAGAACAGATCACCAGATCACCAGATTAGGATGCCAGTTCTCTTCTTCATGCTTTCTTCAGCAGACACAGCAAGTTCGTCACTGTCCTCTTTTCCCATTGAATCTAGGGACTCCTTCTCAATATTGAGCCAAGACTGCATTATGACTTTCATGGATGCTAGGGTTTTCTTTCTTTTCTTTTTTTAATTTTTATTTTTATTTTGAGACAGAGTTTTGCTCTGTCGCCCAGGCTGGAGTGCAGTGGTGCAATCTTGGCTCACTGCAACCTCCACCTCCTAGGTTCAATCGATTCTCGTGTCTCAGCCTCCTGTGTAGCTGGGATTACAGGAGCGTGCCATCATGTCCGGATAATTTTTTTTGTTTTTAGTAGAGACAGGATTTCACCATGTTAGTCAGGCTGGTCTCAACCTCAAGTGATCTGCCCACCTCCGCCTCCCAAAATGCTGGGGTTACAGGCATGAGCCACTGTGCCTGGCCTCTTTTTTCTTTTTTTTTAAGAGACAGGGTCTTTCTATGTTGTCCCAGCTAGTGTTCAACTCCTGGCCTCAAACAATGCTCTTGCCTTAGCCTCCTGAGTAGCTGGGATATGGACACATGCCTCCGTTAAATAGATATAATATACATAAATATTATATATATATTTGATTTTCAATTGCTTTGGTAAAAACATAACTATAATCTAGGCTGGATTCATTATTATTAGTATATGTTTCCTTTTTTTTTTTAACCTTAACTTCCCAGTGTATCCTTCTAATTTTAAAGGATATTAAAAACATTTTCGGCCGGGTATGGTGGCTCACGCCTGAATCCCAGCACTTTGGGAGACCGAGGCAGGCGGATGACGAGGTCAGGAGATTGAGACCATCCTGGCTAACACAGGGAAACCCCATCTCTACTAAAAATACAAAAAATTAGCCGGGCGTGGTGGTGGGTACCTGTAGTCCCAGCTACTAGGGAGGCTGAGGCAGGAGAATGGCGTGAACCCGGGAGGCGGAGCTTGCAGTGAGCAGAGATCACGCCACTGCACTCCATCCAGCCTGGGTGACAGAGCGAGACTCCGTCTCAAAAAAAAAATTTCAACACTTTCATGGACCACCTAAAAGTATGGTGGGCCCTAAACACTAAGCCTACTGTGCCTTCTCGAGAAGTTAAGTCTGCACTGAGTCTTTTGTTTGCACCCTGCTAACTTCCCCTTTACTAACTTTATTGTAAAGATATAAAATAGGCTTGGCTGGGCATGGTGGCTCATACCAATAATCCCAGCACTTTGGGAGGCTGAGGCAGGGAGATCACTTGATGTCAGAAGTTCGAGGCCACCTGGCCAACATGGTGAAACCCCGTCTCTACTAAAAATACAAAAATTAGCCAGGCATGGTGGTGCGTGCCTATAATCCCAGCTACTTGGGAGGCTGAAGCAGGAGAATCACTTGAACCCGGGAGGCAGAAGCTGCAGTGAGCCAAGATTGTGCCACTGCACTCCAGCCTGGGTGATACAGCAAGACTCCGTCTCAAAAAAAAGAAAAAGAAAAGAAAAATATATATCTATATATGTAGTCAATATGATTGGTCTTGTCCAGACTATTCACACAGTAAGCTATCTCTAATACTCTGTTTACTGCTGGGGAAGTATGAATTCACCTGGCTTTCTGAAGGGCAAAATCAAAACCCTAAAAACTTTTTTTGACCCAGTAATTCCATTTTTCAGAATTAGCCCCAAAGTAATCATCAGAGAGAGGATTGTTAGGTCAAGCTTGTTTGTTAGAATACCATTTATTGTGGTGAAGAACTGGGGATATAACCTAAGCATGTCACAGCAGGGGATGAGTTAAATTAATGAGTGTACCTCCATAGGATGGAAAACCATGCAATTGTTAAAAATGATGCAGCAGTCTGGGCGTGGTGCTCACGCCTGTAATCCCGACACTTTGGGAGGCCTAGGTGGGCGGATCACCTGAGGTCAGGAGTTTGAGACCAGCCTGGCCAATATGGTGAAGCCCCATCTCTACTAAAAATATAAAAATTAGCCGGGCACGGTGGTGGCTGCCTGTAATCTCAGCTACTTGGGAGGCTGAGAGAATTGCCTGAACCCAGGAGGCAGAGATTGCAGTGAGCCGAAATCGCATCACTGCATTCCAGCCTGGGCGGATGAGACTCTATCTCAGAAAAAAAAAAAAAAAAAAAAGATGCAGCATAGATGGAATGACATGGAGAATGTTCGTGGTTATGGTATTAAATAGCAAGAAAAAAGCAATAAAAACAGTAATCTAGTAATATCAATTGGGAGTTGTGATGCTGTGGGCTGCAAGTCACAGAAACCCCAATTTAAACTGGCTTAAACAATAAAGGGAGCCGGTTGTGGTGGCTTGTGTCTATAAACCCAGCTACTCAGGAGGCTGAGGCAGGAGGATAACTTGAGGCCAAGAGTTCCAAACTATCCTGGACAACATAGTGAGAACCTATCTCTAAAAAAAGATATTTAAAATCTAGCCAGGCATGGCAGTGCCTGTAGTCCCAGCTACCCCAGAGGCTGAGGTGGGAGGACTGCTTGAGCCCAGGAGTTCGAGACTACAGTGAGCTATGATCATGCCACTGCACTCCAACCTGGGAGACAGTGAGACCCCATCTCCTATAAAAAATAAAAAATAATGCAGTGAGCCAAGATCACACTACTGCACTCTAGCCTGGGCAATGTGAGTAAGACCCTGTGTCAAAAAATAATAAAAATAAAGGGGCCGGGCCCAGTGGCTCATGCCTGTAATCCCAGCACTTTGGGAGGCCGAGACAGGCAAATCACTTGAGGTCAGGAGATGGAGACCAGCCTGGCCATCATGGTGAAACCCCCTCTCTACTAAAAATACAAAAACTAGCTGGGCATGATGGTGCACATCTGTAATCCCAACTACTCAGGAGGCTGAGGAAGAGAATTGCTTGAGCCTGGGAGGTGGAGGTTTCAGTGAGCCAAGATTGCGCCACTGCACTCCAGCCTGGGTGCCAGAGCAAGACTCAGTCTCTAAATAAATAAATAAATAAATAAATAAAGGGACTCTGTTGGCTCAAATAATTTTAAAAGTCCAGGCCAGGCACAGTGGCTCATGCCTGTAATCCCAGCACTTTGGGAGGCTGAGGTGGGCAGATCACCTAAGGTCAGGAGTTCGAAACCAGCCTGGCCAACATGGCAAAACCCCGTCTCTACTAAAAATACAAAAATTAGCCAAACGCAGTGGTGGGTGCCTGTAACCCCAGCTACTTGGGAGGCTGAGGCAGGAGAATCGCTTGAACCTGGGTGGCGGAGGTTGCAGTGAGCCAAGATCGTGCTACTGCACTCCAGCCGGGGTGACAGAATGAGACTCCGTTTCAAAAAAAAGAAAAAAAAAGTCCAATGGCAGGTAGGGCTTCAGGTGAGGTTTGATCCAGTTAATGAAGTCACCAAAACCTGGTGTCTCTCCATTCTGCTTTCCATAATGTCAGTTTATCAGTAGGCCAATTTTCTGCATGGTGTAAAGATGGCTGCCAGCAGTAACTAGAGCCATTGGCCTCTTCATTTACATCTAATGGAAGGGAGATCATCTTTTTTGGCAACCTCCTCAGGAGAGAAAATAAGCTTCCTTTCCCAAAAGCCCTGAGCAAAAATTTCCTTGTATCTTGCTAGTTCATTCATGATCTAATCGTGTGACTGGGGAAATGGGAATTGCTTACTGGCTTAACCAACTGGGACCCATTCCTGAAGATGTGGATGGGGTCCACCATATTCCAGTTCCTGTTAAGAAGGAGATGGGCTGCAACCTTAACAGGATCCTAACCCTAACCCTAACCCTAACCCTACTGTGTTGCTGGACATTGTGGCAGCAACACAGTAACCAACCAATTCTATAAAACATGTATAGGCCCAGTCTTGGTGGCTCACACCTGTAATCCCAGCACTTGGGAGGCCAAGGCATGTGGATCACTTGAGTCCAGGAGTTCAAGACCAGCCTGGTCAACAAGGCAAAACGCTGTCTCTACTAAAAATACAAAATTAGCTGGGCATGGTGGTCATGTCTGTAATCCCAGCTACTTGGGAGGCTGAGGCAGGAGAACTGCTTGGACCGGAGGTGGAGGTTTCAGTGAGCCGAGATCATGCCACTGCACTCCAGCCTGGACGACAGAGTGAGACTCCGTCTCAAAAAATAGATATATATATATATAAAATATATAACATGTATATGTAAATATACATGTATATAAATATATATGCATATTATATACAACATGTATATATAAATATATATGCCTAGACCCCCCCCCACCAAAAAATATCTATAAGGAAACAAACCAATAAGTCAGAACGATTATTTCTTGGTTGATGAAATTATAGGTAAATGTTTTCCTTCTGTGTTTTATGTAATGGGCATGGATTACCTAAACACAAACAGTAAACTTTGTTTACAAAAATAATGGAACATACCCCACTATTTCCTTCTACTCCAACCCCTACCCCAGCAAGGGCCTCAGAGTAACTGAAGCCAGAGGCCCCACGGAGTCGTTGTTCTTTCCGCTGACAGAGCCAAACCCCAGTACCCCATGGGCCCTGGTTGTTTGCTGGACAGATGCCACCAAACCACTCTCATTGCATTAGCCTGGATGCTGTGGCCCCTAAAGGACACAGCTTGGGCTGCTGAGGGTTGACCAACCAGCCAGTGGAACCAGTAGTGGAGACTGTGACCATAATAGTACCAGGAAGGAACACTGTGGCATCAGCAGCATGAGAAGCCCAAGATCTCCCAAGACAGATCTCTGCCCGTAATCCATGCCTCTTATGTGGCAGCATGTAATTTAGGCCAGCAGTCTTCCTCAGGTGGGGCTGAGGTTGGGGATTAGTCTGTGACGGGGTCAGGCTCAGACAGGGTCTAGGTCAGCCCTTAGTTGAGTAGTCTGTAGCCTAGGGCTAGATTCAAGGCTCAGTCCGTGATTGGGCTTAGTCTTTAGTCTGTGACCAGGAGCCAGGCTCAGTCTGTGACCAGGGTCAGGTCTCTGTCGATGACTAAGTTCAGGGCTCAGTCTGTGACCAGATTCAGGACACAGTCTTCCGTTTAGGGCTCAGTGTGTGACCAGAATTGCTTGATCCAGGGTCAGAATTCAGTCTGTGGTCAGAGTTCAGTCAATGATTAGGCTCAGGACTCAGTCTTTGACCAAGATTAGGGCTCAGTCTTCTGCCAGAGTCAGGGTTAAAAGGTTAGTCTGACTCTTCTGCCAGAGTCAGTCTAAAAGGTTAGTCTGGGCTGGGGCTAGAATTCAGTCTGTGACTAAGGCTCAGTCTTAGAGAAGGATCTTGAGTCTTAGAGAAGGGCTTGATCTGGGCCCAGAACTAAGGTCTCAAGTTGGGATCAGCCTAATTCAGGCTTAGATCAGTATGTGACTAGAGTCAGGGTTCATTCTAAGGTGATGTCAGATCTCAGTCAAGCTGGAGTAGAGGCTTAGTCAACACCAAGAGTAGGGTTCAAGTTGGAGGATCAGGACCATGACCAGGGCTTAATCTGGCTCTATGCTCTGTTCTGAGCTCCAATAAAGAAGCTTCCGGAGGCATGGGAGCCCAGAGCAGGTCAATCTGCAAGAAATGAGAGCCCCCAGGCAAGCTTAGCAGGGTCTGGTGGCTGCAGGAAGTTTCCCCTGGACTGCTGAGGCCGGGTGTCCTAGAGCCTCTAACCTACATGGCTCTGCTGCTTGAGATCCCCTCGCACCAGAATAAAAATAGCCACTCACTTCAGAGCAGCTGACAGCGGGTGCTGGGCTGCCTGGGAGGAGGGGGAGCCGAAGAGAAGGAGGAGGGAGGCCTGAGCTCAGCCCCAGCTGTGTGACCTTGGGAAAGTCACTCCTCCTCCCCCAGCCCATTTCCTGAGTGGCAGAATGGGGAGTGAAGATGACATCTGCCTCAGAGGGTGAGAATGAAGTGCTGGAGATATAACATGTGAAGCTTGTTACCAACAAGAAACCCTGGAGTGAAGCCTTGGGAGAAGAAATGCTCTTTTGTGCCCTGTATACTTCCTTCTCAGGGAAGCCCTCCCGGATAACCCCCTCTTTCACATTCCCACAATATCCTGTATCACCCTCTACACCTTCGTAGATGGTAGCCACAGCATGACCTCCCTCATGGTGGGCCTGGGTCAGGGTGACCAGGGAGAGAAAGGAAGGAGGACAGACCCTCGGTACCGTTGCCATCCTCAGGTGCCCCTGGAAAGTGAACTGAGGAAGAGGAGGAGGAAAAAGACAGGAAAGACTTCTCTCCCTTCCCTGCTCATGGTGTGTTTACTCCGAACCAAACGGCCGGAGGGCATATGTTCAAATTTCTCATCCTTTCACAGCCAGAACCTTCCTTCCCCATCCATGCTTTGTACCTGCTGTTCTCTCTGCTTTCCAGCCAGGGCGTTTCTCTTCTTCGATTTGGCAACACGGACTCTCCTTCAAAGAAGGGGTTCAACAGGCAGCTCCTCTGTCGGGGAGAATTATCCACTGCCTCTCCAGGAGCTCCATGCTCTGTCCTCTCTCTACTGGCTGTGTAATCCGTGGGCCTCGGTTTCTTCCTCTGTCCAATGGGGGCCTCATTACGAACCTCACAGGGTTACTATGGAGAGTAACTGGGATACCCCGTCTATCGCTAGCATCCTGCCTTCCTATCCCTGACCCACACAGCCTGAAGGACAGCACTGAGTTTCCAGGAGTGGGCTGGATGAGCCCTCGACCCTGCCTCAGTACGCCCACCCCCCTTCCCCACCAAGAGCGAGGGCAAGGAGGGAGCCAGAAAGGGCCTCCGGAGACAGCCGTCTCCAGGGGGGCGGTTCTCCCTGACAGCTGCCCCCAGCCTGCCGCCCTGAGCCCCAGAGCCTGTTATCAACCTCCTTAGTCATCACACCAGGGGCTCAAATATAGCTCCAACTCACTCCCTTTTCAACTGGGGTCCGCCCCCTACCCCCTTCTCCTGACAAGACCAGGCTTGGGTCTCAGAGTCCCTTCCTTGTCCTCCCAGGAGAGTAACCACTCTCAGCCTCAGTTTCAGCATCCACCACATGGGCAGGCTGAAGTCGATGGTGGTGATGATGATGATGATAAATACAGAGCAGCCACCTTTATGGAGAGCTTGCTGTGCCAGGCTCTATGCTAAACATTTCATATATATTATCCTGTTGAATCTTCACCAGCAAACTTAGGAGATGTCTGCTGTTTTAATCTCCCTTACACAAATTGGGAATCAGAGTGACCTCCTCAAGTAAGTCAGCGGCAGGGCCAGAAACAAAGTCCCCTGCAGGGTCTGAGCTCAGGGAGCGGGTGGTGGGAAATCCTGGGTTGCCCTCCTGAGGCAGAGGAGCCCTCTGCAGACACATTTGCATGACATTTGCCTGGCTTCCAAAGGGCACTGATGCCCCTGTCCCAGCCCTAGATGGCTGAGCCTTAGGACTGGTCCCAGAGGCATGGATCTGCCCATCTTTCCCTCCAGGATTGCATCAAAAGCTGGGTAGTCTTGGGGGCTCCCATTTTCTTTGTCTTTTCTTTGAGACAGGGCCTCACTCTGTCACCCAGGCTGGAGTGCAGTGGTGCGATCTTGGCTCATTGCAACCTCCACCTCCACCTCCCAGGTTTAAACAATTCTCCTGTCTCAGCCTCCCAAGTCGCTGGGACTACAGGCATGTACCACCACACACACCTGGCTCATTTTTATATTTTTAGTGGAGATGGGGTTTCGCCATGTTGACCAGGCTGGTCTCGAACTCCTGACCTCAGGTGATCTGCCCACCTCAGCCTCCCAAAGTGCTGGGATTACCGGCACTTTGCCGGTACTCCCCCAGCCCGGGGGCTCCCATTTTCTTATTTGTAAAACAGGAGACAGAGGATAAGACAGGATGAGTTCGAATCTTCCTTTTTCTGGTAACCTGAGCATCACCACCAGGTCTACTCTCACATCCTCCCTGACTGCCACCTCCAACTCCAACACTACCGCTTTCATTAACACAACACCATCATCAGTATTGGTACCATCATCACCTCTACCTTTGCCATCACCATCACCTCCACCACCTTCACCACAACCACTGCTAGCCCCTACTTCCATCATCACAATTACATACATCATCACATCCATCACTACAATCGCCTTCCCCGTCACCACTGTCACCATCTCCACTATCACTGTCCAAAGACCTTTCTACCCCAACACCCTAATATGGCCTGAGTCTCTGCCCCTGCAAATTCCAGCAGAGATGCTGGCCTGAAAATACAGACTAGACCTACAGACAGTCAAGCAAAGGTAGGAAGTGCCTTCAGGAGAGAAAAGTGAGGCATCTGCCTTCATGTAGGAAACTGCACAGGCCCATGCAGATGCTCCATGTTGGTTAACAGGGAGCTCTGCCCACAGAACTCTGAACATTTTCTGCCTCTCTAAGCCATGAGAAACAGAGATCCCACAGCCATCCCAGCCCAATCTGACCCTCATCACCCATTCACTCTTCTAATTCATTTATTCATTCAACTAAACACTCCCATAGGCCTGTTGGGGACCATGCCCTGGGCTGGGTCCTGGCTGTAGCAGTTCTCAGGCCTGTTTTTAACTCTCTTGTCAGTCTGTTACCCCACTGCTGGGCCCTTCTCCACCCAAGTTCCCTTCCCCCAGATAGCCCGAAGGGCTTGTGCTAGTCTTGGGTCACTAAGTTTTCTCACTGAAACACAGGAGATCTTCTCAGTTCACCAGGTGACCCTGAGCAAGTTCCCCTCCCAAACCACACCCAGTGAATACTGGAGAGAGGAAAGCTGACAGAAGCCGGGCTGGGTTAGGCCTGGCTGTGGGAACATCTGAGGGCAGCTGGGTGTCTGCAGAAGAGGAGGGACTGGTGCTGAGGCCTGAGATGGGAAAAGACTGCAGTGGCTGGAGCCTGAGTGTCTGGTTCTGGGTTGGGAAGGATAGAGCCTGGGACTGGCAGTAGGAGTGGGGAGGGTGGCACCAAGACCTGAAAATGGGGCAAGGGTGGGGGCCCGGGCAAGCTCTGAGCTGGCAGGGAGTCAGGAAGTTCACAGGGTCAGGGCAAGAACTCAGTTGTCTCTGAGGCCCTGGAGAGGGTGCAGACCTCTGAACCACCTGTCCTACCTTAAGGCAGGTGTGTTAATGCCCCTCCCTGGAGCAAAGGGCTGACCAGGCCTACGGCAGAAAGGTGAAGGTAGACAGACAGCCTCCTTCCTGCTGCCAGTTGGGACCTGGGCCAGGCAGATGGGTACACTCTCCCCTCCCCACTCCATGGCTGTTCCAGCCTCAGCAGCCAGTTTGAAGGATTCCCAGGGGGTAGCCACCTTGCTCCGGCCTCTTCCAGGCTGGGAAGTGGGAGCCTGTGCCTTTAAATTCTCAGCAGGTTGAAATGGCTGATGACATCACTGGTTCCCGGGAGCGGTAGAGCTGGAGCCGGAGCCGAGGGAGTCCAGGCTGCCGGGGGCTGCAGATATGGAGGGCCGGAGCAGCAGGGGCAGCAGGAGGCCAGGGACCCGGGCTGGCCTGGGTTCCCTGCCTATGCCCCAGGGTGTTGCCCAAACTGGGGCACCCTCCAAGGTAAGACCCCTGAGACCCAGTGCCCCCCCCTTTCCTGATCCCTGGTTCCACACACCCCCCCCCCCCCACATACACTGCAGGCACCCTGGTGCTCCTGACTGAGGGGCTGGTACTTTCCTCTGCTCAGCGAGCAGGGGCTAGGTGAAGAGAGCACCCTGGGGGCTCAGGGACAATGACAGGATGCCCGGAGACAGATGAAGTTAGCCATCTCCAGGAGCCCTTGGGAGAGTCCTGGACGGGGTATCAGAGGACCCAGCTGTGCTCCACCTTTGCTGTGTGACCTTGGGCAAGTTGCTTTTCCTCTCTGAGCCAACGCAAAATGAGGGGGCTTGTCGCTGAAGACTAAAACTGTGACATCTGGGATGGCTAAGTTGTTAGTACTGGAGGCGGTGTGATAGTTGGGGGGAAGCCGGCACACAGTGTGACACTTGGAGCCAAGGAGGGTGCCTAAAATGCCACCTCAAAGAACTGAGTTTGAGAAGGGAGGTGGAGATGGAGTTTTAGGTACTCTGAACCGAGAAGGATACGGGACAGAGACAGAACAGTGTCTCCGGAGGCAGGGCCTCCCTGGGCCCTGTTACCCTACCTACGGCCATCCTGGGGCAAGTATAGACCTTCTTCTGCCCTCCTTGGCAAAGGACACTTTATCCTGTCTTCTGGAGACAGGGGACATCAGAGAGAATAGATGGGGAAGGATAGGTCCCTACAGGACTCCGTGACTCCCCACCCCTCCCACCTGCCGGACATAAAAGGGATACCTGCTTGCCTGTCCTTTCAGGTTGGGGAGAAAGTGGAGGATGTAAGAGGGCACAACCTGGGCACAGAGAGATGTGACACCAGGATCAACTTAGAATCTTGGACTTGCTCTGAATACTAGATTCACACTTGGTGAGGATGGACTATTCCACAGGGCTAGATGGAATTCTAGCAAATGTTGGGCTCATAAATGCAGACAACATGAGACGAAGATTCCCCGGAATATAATGTGGCCAGGGACCCTAGACCCCACCCCTTCATTTTACAGACAGAGAAACTGAGGCCCTGGGCAGAGAGGTACTTGCCTAAGGTCACACAGAGCTGGGCTTTGAATCTACACAGCCAGTCTCAGCTCCCAGCTCTTGCTCCTGAGTGGAGCTCTGGGAATGGGTAAGAGAACAGAGACGGCTGTAACCAAGGGATTTGGATGTTTACGGGGTGGTGGAGAACTGAGGGTTTCTGGGCATTATGAAGGAAGGGAGAGGTATTTAACAGGCTGCACCCATAGGTCTGTATCTTGACAACAGAAAAAGAAAAGAAACAGGCTGCCCCCAGTGTGCCCAGACCTGGGATATCAGGTCAGTAGCCGTGGCTGGGGGAGCTTCAGGGACTGCAGTGGGAGGGTTGCCCAGGGAACCTGCCCAGAATGGGCAGGGTGTGGGTGCCAGCCAGGACAGCAAGGCAAGTCCTCAGGTTCAGGTTCACACTCTGCCTCATTTGAGTCAGGGTCTTAGTTTCCCCATCTGTGAAAGAGGTTTCAGACTTAAAGGAGGGGTTAGGGTTTTGTGTCCTATCTCCTCCAAGACAGAAGTTGACCTGCAGCAGAATAGATTGAAGTGAGGTAGTAGGAAGAACTTCCTTGGACAGATGTGCCTTTCTTAGCTAGATGAACTCTGCTAGGGTCTATATGGAAGTTGCGGCCCAACGCCCTGGTTAGGATCACTCTGAATCTTTGACTTGTCCTCCACAAGGTGGACTCAAGTTTTCAGCTCCCAGCAAAGAAGAACGCGGCCCTAGGACCCTCGGAACCAAGGTTGGCTCTGGCACCTGTAGGGCCACGGGCAGCTATGTCAGCTTCCTCGGAAGGACCGAGGCTGGCTCTGGCATCTCCCCGACCAATCCTGGCTCCACTGTGTACCCCTGAAGGGCAGAAAACAGCTTCTGCCCACCGCAGCTCCAGCCTGGCCCCAACATCTGTGGGCCAGCTGGTAATGTCTGCCTCAGCTGGACCAAAGCCTCCCCCAGCGACCACAGGCTCAGTTCTGGCTCCGACGTCCCTGGGGCAGCTGGCGATGCCTGCCTCAGCAGGGCCAAGATCTCCCCCAGCCACCCTGGGGCCCAATCTGGCCCTAACTTCCAGAGACCAGAAGCAGGAGCCACCTGCCTCCGTGGGACCCAAGCCAACACTGGCAGCCTCTGGCCTGAGCCTGGCCCTGGCTTCTGAGGAGCAGCCCCCAGAACTCCCCTCCACCCCTTCCCCAGTGCCCAGTCCAGTTCTGTCTCCATCTCAGGAACAGGCCCTGGCTCCAGCATCCACGGCATCAGGCCCAGCCTCTGTGGGACAGACACCAGCTAGAAAGAGGGATGCCCCAGCCCCTAGACTTCTCCCTGCTTCTGAGGGGCATCTCCAGCCTCCAGCTCAGACATCTGGTCCTACAGGCTCCCCACCCTCCATCCAAACCTCCCCAGACCCTCGGCTCTCCCCCTCCTTCCGAGCCCGGCCTGAGGCCCTCCACAGCAGCCCTGAGGATCCTGTTTTGCCACGGCCACCCCAGACCTTGCCCTTGGATGTGGGCCAGGGTCCTTCAGAGCCTGGCACCCACTCCCCTGGACTTCTGTCCCCCACCTTCCGGCCTGGGGCCCCCTCAGGCCAGACTGTGCCCCCACCTCTGCCCAAGCCACCGCGATCACCCAGCCGTTCCCCAAGCCGCTCCCCCAATCGCTCTCCCTGTGTTCCCCCAGCCCCTGACATGGGCCTCCCAAGGCTTGGCACCCAGAGTACAGGGCCTGGCAGGTGCCTGAGCCCCACCCTTCAGGCCCAAGAAGCCCCAGCCCCAGTCACCACCTCCTCTTCTACATCCACCCTGTCATCCTCCCCTTGGTCAGCTCAGCCTACCTGCAAGAGCGACCCCGGCTTCCGGTGAGGGGGCCCTCTCCCAAGAAAGGTGGCTGGGGCTTAGCTCTGAGGTTAGCCATTCTTCCAGGGTGGATGGCATGCTCTACCTCAGCTTCTCTCTCTGAGGAAGAGTCTTTGGGGAGGGGGTTGCTGGGCCCACTCTGTGACGCTCAAAAGATAGCATCCCCTCCTAAGGAACTTGCCGCCTCTCAGTTGATCTCCCCAGGGAGGGTGTGGCAGGGGGACAGGATGCGGGGCCTCCTGTGGGTCCTTCTTAGGGCTGTGGCCCACACCTGCCTCCATTTAGTTCCCCAGGGAGTCCTGTGAAAGGAAGCTTGAGGGTGAGGGAGTGGTGCCAGGACTACACCCTCATATGCCCCTGCCCGCAGGATCACTGTGGTCACATGGAACGTGGGCACTGCCATGCCCCCAGACGATGTCACATCCCTCCTCCACCTGGGCGGTGGCGACGACAACGACGGCGCAGACATGATCGCCATAGGGTGAGGTGGCAGGGCATGTGGACCCCCTCCTGAGCCCCTCGGGCCTTCCAGGCCCTCCACCCATGGCAGGGGCTTCCAGGGCGCCTCTCCAATCCCATGGCCACCCCGCCCCCACCCCTCCAGGTTGCAGGAAGTGAACTCCATGCTCAACAAGCGACTCAAGGACGCCCTCTTCACGGACCAGTGGAGTGAGCTGTTCATGGATGCGCTGGGGCCCTTCAACTTCGTGCTGGTAACGCACCCCTCACGCCCTGGAGGGCCAGAGACCCTGCTGAATTCCTGGCTCCAGCTGTACCCTGGCTCACTGTGGGGCCCGCTGGGCCTCTGTGGCTGGGTCCGTGACATGGGTGGGTGGAGGAGCAGACCTGAAGGTGGGCGCGAGGGCGGGGGAGTTGTGTTCTGTCCCCCAGCCGCGTGGCCTCCGCCGCAGGTGAGTTCGGTGAGGATGCAGGGTGTCATCCTGCTGCTATTCGCCAAGTACTACCACCTGCCCTTCCTGCGAGACGTGCAGACCGACTGCACGCGCACCGGCCTGGGCGGCTACTGGGTGAGCCTGTGAGCGGGCCCAGAAGGGGATGGGACATGAAGGGGGCCTTAGATAGTCCCTCCGCCCCATGCACAGCAAGGTCCCCTTCCCATCCTCCACCCTTTGCCCTGCGGCCCACCCCTCCCCATGCACCGCCCAATACCCCATCCTATTCCTCTATACCCCCGCCCTTTTCTCTCCCCACTGCGTCCCAGCGTTGTTCCTCATTCCGTAGGACCCATCCACCTTCCACCCACGTCTCCTCTCTAACCCCCGCTCCCAGTGCCTTACCTCCTGGCCTAAGCCCCGCCCATGAGCCAGCCGACCCTGCCTCCCTAGGGTAACAAGGGTGGCGTGAGCGTGCGCCTGGCGGCCTTTGGGCACATGCTCTGCTTCCTGAACTGCCACTTGCCTGCGCATATGGACAAGGCGGAGCAGCGCAAGGACAACTTCCAGACCATCCTCAGCCTCCAGCAGTTCCAAGGGCCGGGCGCACAGGGCATCTTGGATCATGAGTATGGGCTGGGGTGGGGCCAAATAGAGCTTGGGTGGGGCTAGTGATGGGGGTTTTTGTACCAGCTTGGGTGGGGCTTATGGAGAGAGGCAGGGCCTATGGGGGTTAGTGCCCACCCAAACTAGTTGTAGGAACACGAAAGCAGAGAACAGTTGGATGGGGAGGGGCAGAGCCTGTAGGGTGGAGCTTTGCTGAGGGGCCCCGCCTTGCTGAAGGTCAGAACCTAATTTCCTGTAGACCAGTCCCCCTGCTCTTCCTCTGCCCTTTGGTGGGCTGGAGGCTCTGGCACCACTCACCCACTCACTACATCCCCTCGGGTTGGATGGGGCCTGGAAGGATCTGGGCTGAGCCCTTATCCCCCATGGACCTGTTGACACCCCCCACTGCCCCCCACATCTCTCCCATCCCCCACCCCAAACAGCCTCGTGTTCTGGTTCGGGGACCTGAACTTCCGCATTGAGAGCTATGACCTGCACTTTGTCAAGTTTGCCATCGACAGTGACCAGCTCCATCAGCTCTGGGAGAAGGACCAGGTGGGGTCCTTGTCCCCAGAAGCACACAGAGCATGTCCCAGGACACGCCTGTACCTTAGGCTATGGTCCCTGTCCTCACCTGCCCCACCCCTTCCCTGGGCACAGCAGAGCCCAAGCTGTTGTCCAATCTGCTCTCCTGGACCCCCCACAGCTCAACATGGCCAAGAACACCTGGCCCATTCTGAAGGGCTTTCAGGAGGGGCCCCTCAACTTCGCTCCCACCTTCAAGTTTGATGTGGGTACCAACAAATACGATACCAGGTGAGCTCAGTCCGAGGAGGGATGGGGAAGTGGGCTGAGGTCTTCTTGAACAGGGAGACTCTGGGAAGAGGGGCAGGAGGCAAGGTGGAGGGTTGCACCTTGATCCCCAGCCCCTGAAACTTGGGGTACCCCTGCTCACTGCAGTGCCAAGAAACGGAAGCCAGCTTGGACAGACCGTATCCTATGGAAGGTGAAGGCTCCGAGTGGGGGTCCCAGCCCCTCAGGACGGAAGAGCCACCGACTCCAGGTGACGCAGCACAGCTACCGCAGCCACATGGAATACACAGTCAGCGACCACAAGCCTGTGGCTGCCCAGTTCCTCCTGCAGGTGAGTTCTGGCCTCATCCTCCCCATGCAAAATCCCCAGGCCCAACTTGGCATACTGCTGCCCCTCACCATTACCCTTTGTATAACCCCTTGTACCTGCCCTCAGCAGCATCCATTTGTTGTAACAGTGGAAATGGGATTGCGATCTACATTTTCAGATGAGGAAGCTGAGGCTCAGACACATGGCATCACCTGCCCAGGGTCACACAGCTAGTAAGAGGAACAGTTAGGATTTGAACCCAAGTCAGTCTGGTTTCAGAGCCCATGCCTTTTCTTTTCTTTTTTTTTTTTTTTGAGACAGAGTCTCGCTCTGTCGCCCAGGCTAGAGTGCAGTGGCGCGATCTTAGCTCACTGCAAACTCTACCTCCCGGGTTCAAGTGATTCTCCTGCCTCAGCCTCCTGAGTAGCTGGGATTACATCACCCGCCACCATGCCAGGCTAATTTTTGTATTTTTAGTGGAGACAGGGTTTCACCATGTTGGCCAGGCTGGTCTTGAACTCCTGACCTCCTGATCCACCCACCTCGGCCTCCCAAAGTGCTGGGATTACAGGCGTGAGCTACCGTGCCCGGCCAACCTTTTTTTTCTTTTTTCTTTTTTTTTTCTTTGAGATGGAGTCTTGCTCAGCCGCCCCAGGCTGGAGTGCAGTGGCACGATCTCGGCTCACTGCAACCACCATCTCCTGGGTCCAAGCGATTCTCCCGTCTCATCCTCCCAAGTAGCTGGGATTACAGGCACCCGCCGTCATGCCCAGCTAATTTTTGTATTTTAGTAGAGACAGGGTTTCACCATGTTGGCCAGGCTGGTCTTGAACTCCTGACCTCAGGTGATCCACCCACCTCAGCCTCCCAAAGTGCTAAGATTACAGGCATGAGCCACTGCCCCCGGCACCCAATTTTTTTTTTTTTTTTTTAACGTAGTCTCACTCTGTCGCCCAGGCTGGAGTGCAGTGGCGTGGTCTCGGCTCACTGCAACTTCTACCTCCTGAGTTCAAGTGATTCTCCTGCCTCAGCCTCCCGAGTAACTGGGATTACAGGTGCCTGCCACCACGCCTGGCTAATTTTTGTATTTAGTAGAGATGGGGCTTTGCCATGTTGGCCAGGCTGGTCTCGAACTCCTGACCTCAGGTGATCCGCCCACCTCGGCCTCCCAAAGTGCTGGGATTACAAGGTGTGAGCCACCACACCCAGCCTTAGAGCCCGTGCCTTTTCTGCTAATCTCTAACTCCAGTCTTAGAAAGGTTTAGAGCAATTTATCTTAAAATTCACTTATAGGCTGGTGCAGTGGCTCACACCTGTAATCTCAACACTTGGAGAGGCTGAGGTGGAAGGATCGCTTGAGCTCAGGAGTTTAAGACCAGCCTGGGCAACACAGTGAGATATCATCTCTAAAAAAAATCAAAAAAAGGCCGGGCACGGTGGCTCATGCCTGTAATCCCGCACTTTGGGAGGCTGATGTGGGTGGATCACATGAGGCCAGGAGTTTGAGACCAGCCTGGCCAACATGGCGAAACCCATCTCTACTAAAAATACAAAAATTAGTCTGGCGCAGTGGTGCATGCCTGTAATCCCAGTTGCTTGGGAGGCTGAGGCACAAGAATCACTTGAACCTGGGAGGCAGAGGTTGCAGTGGGCCAGTATCGTGCCACTGCACTCCAGCCTGGGTGACATGAGCAAGACTGTGTCTCAGGGAAAAAATAAAAATAAAAATAAAATTTAGCTAGGTGGTACACACCTGTATTCCCAGCTATTTATGAGGCTGAGGTGGGAAGATCACTGGAGCTTGGAAGATCTAGGCTGCTGTGAGCTGTGATCGTACCACTGCACTCCAGCCTAGGCAACAGAGCAAGACCTTGTCTCAAAAAAAAAAAAAATTCACATATACAGCATTGTTTTCACTACTAGTGTCTTAAAAATAACAAAGAAAAGATATAAAAATTCACATATATAATAAGACCAGCAAAATCAAACTCCATGTGACATTCATTCATATTCATTCATTCATTATTTACTGAGTACTTACTGCCTTACCATATGCCAAGCATTATGAGAGTGTGTAGTGATGGGGAGGGAGAGCAAAGATATAAAAAATACAAAGCTGAACTCTTAAGTAGTTACTATAATTTAGTATCGTATTTAGGATTGAGGTTCCTGGTTGCTGACATCAAAACGGGAAATCCTAGAATCTCAGAACCAGACCTGTGAGACCATGTAGTCCAACTTCCTTTTTTTCTCTGGCGGGATCTGAGGCTCCTTATGGGGTAGGCACATGCCCCAAACCATACACAGGCTCTGCAGTGGCAGAGCAGGGTAGATCCCATCTTTTCAGCCCTGAAACCCAACTCTGGGCTCTTCAAGTCTCTTGATCTGATAAGAGGGAGGCCAGCAGGCCAGAAAATGTTCTTCCTGGTAACTTTGTCACGTGGCCAGTCAGTGGGACATTGGCCGATATCTTTAGCTGGGAATGGAAATATCCCCACGCTTGGCCTGCCATGACCTCTAGCAAAAGTGTTGGGCATGAAGATTTAACCCACAATCAGGGACCTCACCTGAAAAATCACTTCTTTTGATACCCCATCCTGTCCTTTGCGCCTCCTCCAGGACTCTGTCCCTTTAAAAACATCTCCCAGCTGGGTGCAGTGGCTCACGCCTGTAATCCCAGCACTTTGGGAGGCTGAGGCAGACGGATCACTAGATCAGGAGTTCGAGACCAGCCTGGCCAACATAGTGAAACCCTGTCTCTACTAAAAGTACAAAAATTACCTGGGTGTGGTGGCGCGCACCTGTAGTCCTAGCTACTCGGGAGGCTGAGGTAGGGGAGTTGCTTGAACCCGGGAGGCGGAGGTTGCAGTGAGCCGAGATGGCACCACTGCACTCCAGCCTGGGCTACAGAGCAAGACTCTGTCTCAAAAAAAAAAAAAAAAAAAAAAAAAATCCCATTGAGTACCTACTACATGCCAGGCCCGTGTAGTGCACTTTACATATGTCATCCTTTTGAATGCCTCAGTAGGCCCTGAGATGTCCCAGTTTTCCTCCCTGTTTTACTGGTGAGGGAAACTGAGGCTCAGAGAACTTAAGTCTCTTACCCAAGGCAATGCAGTCAGAATAGGGCTCAGTAGGGGTTTTGACGCTGCAAGGCCTTGGAGGGCATTTTCAAAGGTCTACCCTTGCCTGCCCCTGCTGTTAGGAACACAGGAACAGGGAAAGAATGTGCCAGTTACTTCTGGAACAGATTGGCTTGGAAGCTGAGGGAGGGAAACCTGAAACTAGGTAAACAGGGGATCAGACAAAGATCTGGTATTGGCAACAACTCAGCCCTTCCCTGAGGGACAGAGGTGGTGTCAATATCCTGGCAGCCTGCCACCTCAGCAGCTCCACCCATTCAGGTGGCGCCCCTGGTGGGTCTGGGTTGACCTTGGGGAAAGGATACTCGTGATTATAACTTTCCTTCATGGACTGATGACAAGGTAATAGTTAGTAACCACTTAGTACTTACACTCAGTTGGAGAAACTGAACCTTGGGATGGTTAGAGCCTGCCCTGAGGTAACATAGCGAGTTAGTGGTAGAGCCTGGAAGTGGACTGAGGTCTCCATCCTCCCACCCAGAGCTGTTCTTGCCTACTCAGGAATATTCAGCTTACCCCAAATACCCAGTGCATCATAGGATTTTATTGGTCTTCCTTGCTAGCATAGAGACAAATCATTTATTGAGCACTTACTGGTATACTGGGAAATTTATGGGATGCTTTGCAAATGGTGTCTCACTGAATCTGCTGAACAACTCCAAGAGTAAAATAAGAGTCTCTGAGTTTGGCCGGGCGCGGTGGCTCATGCCTATAATCCTAGCACTTTGGGAGGCTGAGGTGGGTGGATCATTTGAGGTCAGGGGTTCAAGAACAGCCCGGCCAACATGGTGAAACCCTGTCTGTACTAAAAATACAAAAATTAGCCAGGCGTGGTGGCGGTACCTGTGGTCTCAGCTACTAGGGAGGCTGAGACAGGAGAATCACTTGAACGCGAGAGGCGGAGGTTGCAGTGAGCCGAGATTGCACCACTACACTCCAGCCGGGGTGACAGAGCAAGACTCCATCTCAGAAAAAGAAAGAAAAAAAAAGAGTCTCTGAGTTTACAGATGAGGGCCCTGGCATTCAGAGAGGCTGAGGAACTCACCCAGCCTGTCAACAGCAGAACCAGAGCCAAATTCAGGATCTGCTAGCTTCAAAGCTATGTTCTCACTCACTCCCTAAGGAGGCTGTGGGCAGAAGGAGCCCTGGGCTGCGAGGCAGCACAGGGCTTGGTATTTATACTAGACCTGTTCTGCCTCAGTTTCCCAGTCTGTAAAGTGGCCCTTTGTCTCAGGCAATTTGTGCTAAGACCCAAGAGCCTTAAGTGTGTGGGATACTAGAGGGTCTCCCCTGATGTGGCCCCCTGCCCCTGCCTTGCCTGGACAGTTTGCCTTCAGGGACGACATGCCACTGGTGCGGCTGGAGGTGGCAGATGAGTGGGTGCGGCCCGAGCAGGCGGTGGTGAGGTACCGCATGGAAACAGTGTTCGCCCGCAGCTCCTGGGACTGGATCGGCTTGTACCGGGTGAGAGGGGCAGTGGCGGTCAGCGACTCAGGGAAGAAAGGGGCCTGGAGGAGCAGCTGAACAGCATGGTGGGGTCACTGGCTTGTCCAGATCTTGATGCCACACTGGGAGACTGCTGGGATCAGACATTATAGGGTCACAACACTGATTCCACAACACTGATCCCCCAGGTGGGTTTCCGCCATTGCAAGGACTATGTGGCTTATGTCTGGGCCAAACATGAAGATGTGGACGGGAATACCTACCAGGTACTTAAAAGGAGTGGGAGAGTCAGGGCAAGTCCCTGTTGCCTTTGGGACCTCAGAACTCACCTTGGGGGCTCTCAGGTGGCCTCCCTGACCCCCAACTTAGGCTTATATCCCTGGGCCCACCAGGTAACATTCAGTGAGGAATCACTGCCCAAGGGCCATGGAGACTTCATCCTGGGCTACTACAGCCACAACCACAGCATCCTCATCGGCGTCACTGAACCCTTCCAGGTAAGTAGGCCAGACTGCTGGGCTGGGGGTGCCTAAAGACTTTTGTTGAATGCCACAGCCCCTACATTCTGCTCCTTGAGCTCAGACAAATAACCTGACCTCCCAAGATCTGCCAACCAGAGAGGAAGACCTCAGGAGGTCAGGCCTCAGTGGCTGGGTTGGGGAGCAGGGCACCCCAGTGACCAGCATTTCCCCTAGATCTCACTGCCTTCCTCGGAGTTGGCCAGCAGCAGCACAGACAGCTCAGGCACCAGCTCAGAGGGAGAGGATGACAGCACGCTGGAGCTCCTGGCACCCAAGTCCCGCAGCCCCAGTCCTGGCAAGTCCAAGCGACACCGCAGCCGCAGCCCGGGACTGGCCAGGTTCCCTGGTCTTGCCCTACGGCCCTCATCCCGTGAACGCCGTGGTGCCAGCCGTAGCCCCTCACCCCAGAGCCGCCGCCTGTCCCGGGTGGCTCCTGACAGGAGCAGTAATGGCAGCAGCCAGGGCAGTAGTGAAGAGGGGCCCTCTGGGTTGCCTGGCCCCTGGGCCTTCCCACCAGCTGTGCCTCGAAGCCTGGGCCTGTTGCCCGCCTTGCGCCTAGAGACTGTAGACCCTGGTGGTGGTGGCTCCTGGGGACCTGATCGGGAGGCCCTGGCCCCCAACAGCCTGTCTCCCAGTCCCCAGGGCCATCGGGGGCTGGAGGAAGGGGGCCTGGGGCCCTGAGGGTGGGGTAGGCAGATGGGCCAAGGTGACCACCATTCTGCCTCAATCTTTTGCAAGCCCACCTGCCTCTCTCCTGCTGCTCCTCCAGCTGTATCTGCACCTGCCTCTCTGTCCTGGCCAGGGATGGACAACTGGGGTCCCCCAAAACTCAGTCCTGGCACCTCAACTGTGACAATCAGCAAAGCCCCGCCCAGGCCCCCATCTGGGATGATGGGGGAGCTCTGGCAGATGTCCCAATCCTGGAGATCATCCGTTAGGAATTAAATTCTCCAGCCTCACTCTCGGCTCTTTCCTACTTGTTAGTAGTCTTGGGATGGGGGTAGTCAGAGGCAGGGACTAAAGAGGTGAGGGAATGACAGAAACGACATTTACCAGGCACCAGCTGTATACATTACACATGCCATCTCCTTTAGTCTGCACCGCAACCCTGTGAGATCAGTGCTATTCTTAGACCCATTTCACAGGTGAGCAAAC
The DNA here is from genome assembly GCF_028885655.2 of Pongo abelii. Taxonomy (NCBI): domain Eukaryota; kingdom Metazoa; phylum Chordata; class Mammalia; order Primates; family Hominidae; genus Pongo; species Pongo abelii. Next base: position 37,575,939 of record NC_085929.1, read on the forward strand.
TGAGGCCTTTAAAAGGTTATATCAACCTCTCAAGATCAGACACCAAACCATAGTTCAGCTAGGTGTCGCGGGGGGGAATACTTATTAAGTGCTAAGCACTGTATATGTATTGGTTCACTTAATCCTCAACAACCCTATGAGGTAGCTCCTGTTTAGAGACCCCCTTTTTTCAGAGGAGGAAACTAAGGCTTAGAGTGCAAGAGGGAGGTCCTTTGCACAAGGGCATGGAGGAGATTTGAATTTAGGGTTAGGGCTGGGCCAGGAAGGGCACAGCAGCTGTTAAAAGAAGGGGCCCCCCTGGGAGGAGGGGAGCTGAAAGCCCTCTCCAACACCCACCCCAATCCTGGATTCAGACACAGACATTTCTGTGACATCCCTAACTTCCCACCTGCTACCCCAGGCCACAGCACCCAGGCACTGGGGCTCCCCTAGGCAGGTTTTTGAGGCATGTATTATTTTTGCAACACGGACATAACATGTACCTCCTCTGGTACTGCCTGGGGCTGCTGCAATGAGTTACCCTTTCCCCATTCCCATCTGTATGTGAAGTTCCCTGGCAAGGCCAAAGCCCAGGGCATCAGAATGAGCTTCCTGAACACCACATCCAGGCATAGAAGAGTTGTGTCATACATAGCTCAAGGTCACCCAGAACAGCAGGAGACGTGGTCCAGCATTTGGGCCTTGAGATCCCCCCATTCAGCCTCTTGATTGTCCACAAAAGCCTCTGTCATGCTTCAGTGTAACTTATGGAGGGGAGGCTGAGATTCCCAAGGCCTGGCAAAGCCACGGGCAAGGTCCAGGCTGGTGCCCAGGAAAGCTGAAACTGAGGTCACTGGCTCCAGGACTTCTGCTGCCCATCGGGTCTCCTGGCTGCCTGGGTTAGCTGCAGGCACTGGTTGTAGAATGACACGGGGCCTCTCAGGGGCTCTGAAGGCCATGGCTGCCTCTCGTCTGTGCCTTTATCCTGGAGCTGGCGTCGCCTCTGCTGAAGCTTCCGCAAGTGCCGGGCTGACACCTTGATGGCCCTAGGGTCTCTGGAACAGCTGTAAGGAGAGAAGAGTGGGGCAGATGATCAGGGCTGACAAGGATCCCACCCTACTCTGCAGACAGTGGGCTGAGGCCCAGAGAGAGAGGGGGATGGGGCCAGAGTCACCAGCAAGGCAGAGAGGGGTGGGTTTCACGGAGAAAGGGTGTAATAAACCGGGCTGGTACCTGGAGGCCTGGGTTCTGCCACTAGCTGGCTGTGGAAACCCGAGCCAGAAGCCTCAGCCTCATCTATGAAATGGGAAAGTTAAGAAGGAGCTGGCTTTGAGAATCAGAATCCAAATGAAAGCAGAGCACAGTGGCTCATGCCTGTAATCCCAGCACTTCAGGAGGCCGAGGTGGGAGGATCACTTGAGTCCAGAAGTTCAAGACCAAATGAGATTGTGGATTAGGAGTGAGTTAAGTACACATTTTGCTGTGTGCCAGGCAGGGCATGACCTATGTGCATCCTGCCATTTCCTTGGTTCCTACGACCATTTTACAGACAAAGACATGGAAACTTGGAAAGGTGAACCAGTTACCAAAGTCATGTGGGAATCAAATGACAAAGCAAAGATGCGACCCATAGAGGCCAACTGCAGAGCTGGACCTGGGGCAGCCGGGGGTAGAGGGATGAGGCTATGGATGGGAGCTCAGAGGTCTCCCGATCCCTTCCCCTACCCCCTTGTCCCAAGCATCCAAAGTGGGTATAAGCAACCCACCCCTTGAGAAAACCCCCAGTCCCTCCTGGCTCTGACATCACTTACTCTTTGCCTTCCACACAGTCCAGTGGAGGGGCCAGCTTGAAGCAGGTTGTGCCCAGCAGCTCCCAAAGCATGTTGGTAACCTCGGGTGGGCTGTGGAGCCTCAGGAAGCGTGCCAGACTGAGAACAGAGGCAGGCTCAGGCCGGGGCAGGGCCTTGCCAGCCAGGGGCCCCTTCCCATGCCTGGCAGCAGGCAGCCCACCCCGCAAGGGTTCAAAGGGGCCTCACCGGCACGTGCAGTTGCAGTGGAAGAGGGGCTCTTGGGCGCTGTTGAGCAGCTGGAACTTGATTTCCTGGGGCCCAATCTGGTGCTCACACTGGTCCAGGTGGCGGCGGAAGCTGCGGCAGACCCGGCGGGCACCTGAGGGGTGGATGTGGTGTTGATGGGAGCCCAGTCCACCAGGGAGGCCCCACCAATGCCTGCGCCATCCAGGAGAAACACTAGCACATGTGCTCAGTCACACACACAGATTCCCTCCATTTCATGCCTTCTGAGAGTCTTTGTGCCCTCAGTGTGCCGCCCTTGTGGGAGTGCCTCCCTACCCCCAAGCCGCCAAACACAGTAGTACTGCCATGGGGGACACCCAGAGTACTGATGGTAGTCAAGAAAGGCTTCCAGGAGGCAGAGGCTGCTAAACTGAGGGTGGGAGAGAAGAGGAGGAGAGGAGGAACAGCATGTGCAAAGGCCTCGTGGTAGGAGAGAGCCTGATGCTTTTGAGGAACCAAATGAAGTTTGTGAAACTAGAGTTTTGACTGGGGTTAGGGTCTGCAGGGCCAAGGCTTGAGGGCCTCTGGGTGTTGGGACATCATTGGCTGAGATAAAGAGGAGTGGTGGTGGGTGCACAGTGGGGCCTGATGTGGTCAAATTCGTGGATTATGAAAATCCTGTGCTGCAGTGTGATTTGATGGGAGAGGTTGGGAGATCCCAGGAGGAAACTGGGGCAGGAAAAGAGGCAACACATGACCACCCCTAAACAGAGGCAGGGACACCCCCTCATGTCAGGAACCCCCAAGGTTAGGTTCTGAGCTCACCCTGAGGTTTTAGGCCACGCTGTGGGCCCTGGAGGCCTGTGGGGGCCACATCAAGCCTGGGAGAGACCATAGGGTCCTGGAGGGCTGTGGTGTTGGTTTTGCTGGGGCGCTTGGACCCTTTCTGCTGTGGTGGCCACTTCCGAAGGTGCTGCTTCTGTCGAGGCTTGGGAGGGGCTGGGCTCTGGGAGCTGGGAGTTGGGGAGGTGGCCCGGGAGCTCCAGGAGGCATTGTAGAAGGTCCTGGGCTGAAGGCGAGCGAGGGGCACTGTGCCATACGTCCTACACCTGGGTGGTGGCAGTTGGTGGAAATTGGTGACTAGGAATCCCCCTTCCAGAAGCCCCCAGGGTCGTCTCCACGGAGATCAATGCTCTGCCAGTCCCATCCCCCATCCCACTGGGTTGTGAGGGACACCCAAGGAGGGTCTGCATCCCGGGCCCTCAGGAGAGGACATGTAGGATGGGACATCATTCCCTGGAAGACAGACAGACAGATAGCTCTCCCTCACCAGGCTTGGAGCCTGGGCTCCCTCTCTGTCTGGAAAGGGACACAAGGGGGTGGCCACGTACCCGCCCCACCAGTACCACGCCACACACGCCTCCTGCTCCTCCAGCACAAAGCAGGGGATCTCCAGCACGTTGAAGAAGGCCACGCCCACGATGTCCGAGATGGAGTCGTGCTGATTCTGCAGGCATTGCTGAAACCTGCCCCAGAGCAGATACTCAGGACCCTGGGGCATGGAGGGCTGTCTGGCTCCTCCTACAGCCCACTGTGCCACTACCAGCTGGATGGTTTGGGGTCCAAGTGTCCCTTCTTTCTGGCCTCAGCTTTCCTACCTGCACCGTGGGGTCCAAGCTGGCTGAGCTTTAAGATCCTCTGCAATCCCAATGTCTAGTTACCCAGGAGCTGGGTAACTCCGCCCTGTCCCTGAGCTCTGGGCCCTCGCTGCCTGCCACCAACCTGATGTCACAGTCACAGTGGGAGATGGTGTGGAATCGGTAGTTTCGGATGCCATAGTTGTACTGCAAGGGTGAGATGTTCTGTGGGCAGCGGTCATGTTCCCGGCAACAGAGATCAGGTCCCTGGAAGACCCCTGCAGGGAGGGGAGGGGGCACTAACTCAACAGGGTCCTAGGCATCACGCACCAGCTATGCCCCCCGGTAGCAGGAGGGCAGAGACCTGGTTCTCACCCCAGCCCTGACACAAATGCCATGAGGGTCCTCAGACCAGTCACTCTCCCTTCTGTGGGACTCTCAGAGTTTCAAAGCTGGAAAAGAGAAGCCAAGCTGCAGCCCCTGTTGGGCAACTCTAAATGCCAGGCAGCCCACCCATAAATACATGGAAAGGTCTTCCTCGGGGGAATTGGAGTCTGCCTCCAGAGTTCCCAAGCCCACGCCCCAAATAAAACTCCAAAATTATGAATGTGTGTATGACGGAATGGCAAACAGGCAGGGTGCAACATTTCTCACTGGCACAAGGAGGTGTTGCCAGGATGCCAACCTGCTCTGACTCAGGTGCCAAGTCCTCCCCCAACCCTGCACACAAACGCACAGACATCTGTACTGATAGTGCAAGAAATTCATCTATGTTTATTACCATCTAAAAAATAGCACTCTTTACTAAGCATTTCCCACATGCCTGGCACTTCCCACATCCAGGCTCACAGCCAGCCCTGAAAGGGAGGTATCACCTTCATTTTACAGGTGAGGAAATAGGTCCAGAGAGGGGAAGTGACTTGCTCAGCTTGTATGTGCTGAGTTGGGATTTGAACCCAGGCCTTTCATCTCAGCATCCATTCCACTGGGCACCCCGTGCCCACAAAACCTCCTCCTGGGTAATGGCTTTTTGGCTCAGTTGACCCTGGATCCTCCCCCAGCCTGCCCAGTCCCTCGGATGGCATTTAATGAGGACTCCCCGGTTTGAATAAGACCTTCCCCAACCATGACCTCATTTAAGCACCCCATGATGAGATTCATGATTACCCCCACTTTACAGATAAGGACATTGAGGTTCACCATGGTCAAGTCACTCCTTCAGGGACACACAGCCTAGGAGAGTAAGGGCTAGGGCTGAAGAAACCTTGCTTCCCTGATCGGACCCCCCAGCCCACACACCGCTTATGGCTCACCCAGCTCTGAGGAGTTCCTAGCAGAATCTCCAACTCCACACCACAGCGTGCCAGGCATGGTCCATCCTCTCTTCTCTCGCTGGGGCCCTCCATCAGGGACTCCACTCTGCCCTGCTGCTCGCTTCTTCCTGGCCCCTGCTGGACTCTCCTCAGGCGCTTGGCATGCCTCCCACTGACTCTGAAGAGTGGCCAGTGCTCTCTGCAGCTCGGGTCCGGGGGTGTGGATGAAAGAGCCCCGGGCAGTCTCATGAGCACAGAGGGCACCGTAGGCTGCGGTGAGCTCCGGCTCATCCTCCCAGCTACATGCCTGCAGCCTCCTATGCGCATCCCAGCGGGCATGGATCAGGGCCAGTCCCTGAGCATCCTTGGCCAGGAAGCTCAGGTATCCCAGTGGGTTGCCAGGGACGGGCTTGGTCAAGTGGCAGGAAGTCCTGTACCAGCAGAGGGCAGGGGAGCCCCCCAGGAAGCCCAGCATCCCAAACAGCCCTGCCAGAACCCCCATTCTGCACTGACCCAGTCCAGTCAGACAAAGCCCCTGGGATGCCTGCCCTTGGTGGCCCCACGAGGCGGCAGCTGAGCAGTGGAACGGAAGCGGGTCCCAGCAGGCCCGGTGTGGCGGGACCAATGAACGGAGCTGCGGGAGGAGGAGGAAAGAGGCTGGAGTATGGGGTGATCTTGGGCTTGTAACCGAATCCACCGGCCAGGCAGGACGCTGATTGGCTGAGGAGTGCACTTGCCGGGGCCCACGCCCCCATTCTGCCTGCCCTTCTCAGCGCCATCCAGTCACCTGCTGCCAGCCCTGCCTGGAGTGAGACTATGGGAGCCAAAGCCCTAGGCTGTGGGATGGGGACCAGGCTGGGGCTTTCACATCTCCTTGAAGGGAAGGAAAAGGGTTCAGGAGCTTGGGGGAGTCCCCTAGAACCCACCCTTGTCACCCTTACCACAGTGGTGGCTGCCACACCCACCTCCATCAGGCTGGCAGGGGGCCATGGGCCTCTGCCAGGGCTGGGTGAAGGAGGTGAGGGCAGGGCTGGGGCTCTGAAGCTACCACCCTGGGAGCTCCCAAGGCTTCTGGGAAAGGGAGTGCCACCTGGGGTGCTCCCCTTCCAAGTCCTGGTTCTTAGAAAGGCTCTCGGCATACTCAGGGGACAGGGCCCCAGGGATCCCCACTTCCTAGGACTCCAAGCATGGGCCTGGCCTTGCAGCAACCCTCCTGGTCTGATGACTGGGGGAGACGCAGCGGGAACAGGCCTTGAGAGCCACATAGGGCAGGGCTGATGCTCTGGATTTGAAGGAACTATGGTCCCCAGAGTGGCAGAGAGTGGCCCAGGGTGTATGTCTGTGGCCACCTCCATCCCTGGCCACCTGGGGGGACACAGCAAGCATCATGTGTGCCTTATGAGACAGGAATCTCTCCATCAGGAAGGGGCTATACCCAGGTATTGCTCCTGGGTCCCAAAGCCCAGCTTCCAACCATCTTGTGAGGCCAGGGTGCTTACACCCATAGTGCAGATGAAGAAACTGAGGCTCAGTGAGGATGGGAAAACCTCAGGTGACAGGCTTCAGCTGGGGAGGGCTTAGAGGATGGGAGTGCAGCTCTTGGGGGTCTGGCTGGGAGTCAGGGCTGGCCAAGACAGTGACTTGTCTGTCTTCCATCTGCCCATTAGCCTGCTGCTTCTCCAGCCTCCCTCTGCCCCAGGCTCCATCTGAGTCTCTTCCAGGGGATGAGTCCCAGTGAGGTAAAGCCAGGGGCAGAGCTGGGGAAGGGGAGCTCACTGTGGGGCAGAGCTGGGGAAGGGGGCTGCAGGGTGGGCAGGTCCATCTCTGTAGCTTCAGAACCAGCCTGGGCCTGTGGCTCAAAGGGTCATAGCTGGGAACAATGAAGAGAAGGGAAAGAGGGTGGGGTAGTCCAGGGACCAAGCGCCTTCTCCCCAGAGGTTGAGAAAGGGGGTGTGGAATACAGCGAGTGGTGGCAGAGGAGGTAGACCTGGGGTTCCCAAGGGCAAGGATGTAGCTGAACAAAGGTGAGTCCCTCTGTGAAGAGTTCTGATGTTTGAGAAATCATCGTGCTGAGACTTCCTCCCATCATAGGAACTGCCACCCACCTCTGCCCCCTTTTCCACATTGCTGAGCCCTTCCCTGCCCATCACCTGGGGAGGCTGGGAGGTACGATACGAGGAGCCAAGCTTTCAAGGTCAGACAGCTCCAGCTTGGGTTTCCGCACAGATCCTAGGCTTAGAAATCTTAACTTCTCTGAGTCTTAGTTTCCTCATCTGTATCATGGGCATAATCACAGTAGTCACTCCACAGGATGTTGGGTAAGATTCCCAGCACAGTTCTTGGCACCCAAAACACCATCACTAAAGCCTCAGGATATCCCTGGCCAGGAAGCAGTTTACTCAGGAGAAAGCAAGTCCCAAGATTTTGGGGCCACAGCATCTGTGATATCTGAGAGCTCGGGCTAGATGGCGACTGTGGGAACAGTGGCCAGGACACTACCTGCCTGGGTCACTCCAGGCTTGTCCCTGTCCCTTTCTGGGACTCTGTTTCCCCCTCTGTACAGTGAGAAGTACAGTGGAGTTGACCTTTGAGGTCTTTTCCAGTCTGGGTCCCAAACAGCAGCAGGCTGGGGCTTGCCCAGGCCTCGAGGGAGGGTGTCACTGAGCTTTCTGTCCAGACTCCACCCAAAGACAAGTCAGTCAGCCACAGGATAGGCTCAGAGTCCTGCCTCCCACCAGGGTGTCCCTCAGAGGCCCCGGAGCAGAGGGGCCAAACCAGCAAGACAGGAAGGCCTGGGTCCTGCAGACGGAAGAGGGTCTGAGGCTTTTCTCTGGCCCTCCACCTGTCTGGGTGACGCAGGGTGCATAGTGGGTGCCAGTGGGGAGTAGGGGTGGGGGTTCATGAGAGAAGGAGGGGCAGGGCCCCTCCTTCCTCCCTGTGTGATCGTCTATTCCTGTCTCTCACCATCCTTCCCCAGCACACATTGTCTCCTTTTTGGCTTTTCTCCCCCATCCCTCTGTCTCTTGGTCTCTTTCTCTCTCTGGGTTTGATTCTCATAATTTCTTTCTGCCTCCTCCAGCCTGTTCTCTCCATCTTTCTGTCTCCCTCTCTAACTCTCCGTCTGATTTTCTCTCTCCATTTTTTTCTGTCTCTCTTTCCTCTGTCTCTCTTTACAGTTTTTCATTGTCCCATTCTGCTTCATTCTCCGCCCTCTCTCTCTCTGTACCTTCTTACCTCCCTATTTCTCTTTCTCATATTTCTGCCCTTCCATCTCTATGAGTATCTCTCTGTGCTTCTCTCTCTCCCTCTTTTTCCCATTGCTTTTTTAAAATTTTTCTTCTGAGACAGAGTCATGCTCTGTCACCCAGGCTGGGGTGCAAGGGCACAATCTTGGCTCACTGCAACCTCCACCTCCCGGATTCAAGTGATTCTCCTGCCTCAGCCTCCCAAGTAGCTGGGATTACAGGCACTTGCCACCACGCCTGGATAATTTTTGTATTTTTAGTAGAGACGTGGTTTCACCATGTTGACCAGGCTGGTCTTGAACTCCTGACCTTGTGATCTGCCCGCCTCAGCCTCCCAAAGTGCTGGGATTACAGGCGTGAGTCTGTAACCGCGCCCGGCCTTTCACATTGCTTTCTTAATTTCTTTCTTTCCCTCCCTCATTTCCTCCCCTGTCTCTCAGTTTCCCTCTTTCTGTTTCACTGTGTCTTTTGGTTTTTCTCCTTTTTTCCCCTCACCACCTCCTCTAGCTCTCATTTCCTTCCTCTCTGTCTCTCATTTTTTCCTCTGTCCTTTGTTTTCCTCTCTGTGTGTCCGTGCGTCTGTGTCTGGGTCTCTCTCCCTCTCTCTGTGTTTCCACCTCTCCCTCTCTCCTAATTCTTCTCTCTTCTTCCTTTCTCTGCTCTGTCCCCTCCACACCGTGACTCCAGGCCCAGGAACACAGAGGGCAAACCCCCTAACCCCGTGTGCCCTGCCCTTTCCCATTCATGTTTTCACGGACATGACTTCCCCTGAAGCTCACTACCCCTGCCCCTCCCTGGGGAGACAAGCAGGGTGGGGCTTCTCATCCCATATCCCATAGAGGTATGGAGTAAGGCCCAAGAAGAGGAGTGACTTGCTCACCCAGCAGATCCAGAGAGAAGCCAGCTTTGACTTCCCCTGGCATGTGAGGAAGGCCGCCCTGTGACTTGGGAGTCTCTTGGCTCTTCCACAGCCTCCTAGCCTCAGGCCTTCCTTCCCCAGTGGCCTGAAGGGTGCCTTCCTTCTGGCCCATGGAGCTGGCACTCCCAGCCTTACCCAGGGGCCTCTCTGTGGCTCTCTATGCCAGGAGAATGGGGCGGGCAGTGCCTAGCTCCAGAGTATTCTGTGTCCATTCAAAAACAAGTAGTTACTGAATCTATTATGTGCCAGGCACAGGTTGAGACTCTGGACACAGCCTGCGAAAGAGAGGAAGGGAGAGGGAATAGAGCAGTCAGGAGGGGTGGAGAGGGAACTCATGCCCCAGGGAAATGGGATCTGGCAGCCACAGAGAGGGGCCAGGGCAGGGGTGTCAGCTGGGTCCTCTAGGAAACTGCTGCCAAGCTAGAGTTAGAAGTCCAAGAGATTTATCAGAGGAAATGCCTATGAAAGATAAAGGGGGAAGAAGCAGGACTGGGCAGGGAAAGCCTTCCGACTGTGTTTCAGATCTGACATCTATGGGAAGAGAGGGGAAGGAGGGTTGGTTGAGAAGAGCCTCATGTTGAAGTGCCACTCTGAAAAAGTCTCAGCCAGCCAACAGGGAGCTCTGGTGCAAAGACTGCCTGTAGAAGAGTCCCAGTTGGGCAGAAATGGCCAAGCCCTAGTGTCCCAGCTGTGCCCAGACATTGGCTGGGGGGCTTCCCAGGAAGACAGTGGCCTCTGCTCTGCAGATCCTGATGGTGCTGTGGCTGGAGGTTGTTAGAAGACTGCTGCCACATCTGGAAACGTACCCACCCATTTGGCTGGGGCAGCCCCCACTGCAGACCAGGAGAGGAAACCCAGTGAGACAGACAGAGTCTGGCATGTGGGGAGGAAGCCCAGAAGGCAGTCTTCTTCCAGGAGATCCTAGGGTTATGGAGTACAAATCTATGGCTATAGAACCATGCCTGTAAGATTTCCAGGTAGTTCAGCCCCTAGCATACCTGCCATCAATGAAACCAAGCCCTAAGTATGAGGGAAGAAAGAATGAGATACAACTTGTGTCTAAAACTAAACATCTCAGTAGATGGGAAGAAACATATTATTCAATTCAATAGCTTATTAAACTAGAATAAAAGAGAGAGACAGAGAGAGATGGGGAGTCAGGGACCCTACAGAAATCATTCTAGGTCACAGAACAACATTAGAAGCTGTGGTGGTTTAAAAAGATGTGGAGAAATTCTTTGATACTCCTCCTTTCAAATGGTGGAGCCTAATTCCCCTACCTTGAGTATGAGCTACACTTAGTTACTTGCTTCTAACAAATCAAATGCGATGGAAGTGAGGTAACCTCTGAGACTAAGTCATAAAAGGCGTTGTGCCTGACTTCTTGCTCTTCTTCCTGGATGACTCACTCTGTGGAAGCCAGCTCACATGTCACAAAGACATTCAAGCAGGACCAGGTGTGGTAGCTCACCCATGTAATCCCAACACTTTGGGAAGCTGAGGCAGGAGGATTGCTTGAGGCCAGGAGTTTGAAACCAGGCTGACCAACACGGCAAGACCCTGTCTCAAAAAAAAAAAAAAAAACAATTAACTGGGTACAGTGGCACACACCTGTGGTCTAGCTATTTGGGAGGCTCAGGTGAGAGGATCGCTTGTGCTCTGGAGGTGAAAGCTGCAGTGAACCATGATTGTACCACTGCACTCCAACTGCAACAGAGTTGCAGGATCTCACTGCCTCAAAAACAAGACAAAAGAAAAACAAAACAAAACAAAAAACAAAAAGGACATTCAAGCAGCCCTATGAAGATGCCCATGTGGTGAGGGAGGAACTGAGGCTTTCTGTTAACATCCTTGTGAGTGAGCCACTTGGAAGCAGACCCTTAAGCCCCAGTCAAGCCTTCAGATAAGTACAGCCCCATCTGACTTTTTTTTGGTAACAGAACTTTTAAGATACAATTCACATACCATACAATGCATCCATTTAAAGTATACAGTTCAATGTTTTTTAGTATATCCATAGTTGTGCAACCATCACCACTATCTAATTCCAGAACATTTTCATCATCCCAAAAAGAAATTCTGTAAGTCATTAAGCCTTCCTCTCTCCCCTATCCCCTATAAACCACTAATCTACTTTATGTCTCCATAGAGTTGCATATTCTTTTGCTTGGTTTTTTTTTTTTTTTTTTTTTGAGATGAAGTCTTGCTCTGTTGCCCAGGCTGGAGTGCAGTGGCACAGTCTTGGCTCACTGCAAGCTCCACCTCCCGGGTTCACGCCATTCTCCTGCCTCAGCCTCCTGCGTAGCTGGGACTACAGGCGCCTGCCACCACGCCCGGCTACAGAGTTGCATATTCTATACATTTCATATCTAGAGAATTGTACAATGTGTGGTCTTTTGTGATTGGCACTTTTCATTTAACATAATGTTTCCAAGGTTGATCTGTGTTGTAGCATCTATTTGTACTTCATTTCTTTTTATGACTGGATAAGATTCCATTGTATGGATACACCACATTTTGTTTATCCATTCATCAGCTGGTGGACGTTTGGGTTGTTTCCACTTTTTGGCTATTATGAATTATGCTACTATGAACATTCATGTACAAGTTTTTGGACATACTATTTTAATTTTTTTTTTTGAGATGCAGTCTTGCTCTGTCACCCAGGCTGGAGTGCAGTGGCATGATCTCGGCTCACTGCAACCTCCACCTCCCAAGTTCAAGCAATTCTCCTGCTTCATCCTCCTGAGTAGCTGGGATTACAGGCGTGCACCACCACACCTGACTAATTTTTGTATTTTTAGTAGAGATGGGGTTTCATCACATTGGCCAGGCTGGTCTTGAATTCCTGACCTCATGATTCGCCTGCCTCAGCCTCCCAAAGTGCTGGGATTACAGGCGTGAGCTGCCACGCCTGGCCATGGATGTATGATTTTATTTCTCTTGGGTATATACCTAGGAGTGAAATTGCTGGGTCATATGCTAACACTATATTTAACATTTTGAGGAACTGCCAGGCTGATTTTCAAAGTGACTGCACTATTTTACATTCTCAACTGCAGTGTATGAAAGTTCTGATTTCACCACATCCTTGCCAACATTAGTTATTGTCTGTCTTTATAGCTGTCCTATTGTGAAGTGGTATCTCATTGTGATTTTGATTTGCATTTCCCTGATGACTAATGATATTGAGCACCTTTTCATGTGCTTATTGGCCATTTATATACATGTCGAGTATCCCTTATCTGAAATGTTTGGGACCAGAAGTGTTCAGATTTGGGGTTTTTTTCAGATTTTGGAATATTTGCATTATACTTAACCAGCTGTACACCTCTAATCAGAAAACTCCAAATCTGAAATGCTCCAACAAGCATTTCTTTTGAGCATCATGTTAGCACTCAAAAACTTTTGGATTTTGGAGCATTTTGTATTTTGTATTTTTGGACTAGGGATGCTCAACTTGTATTTTCTTTGGAGAAATATGGCTGATGTCATTACTGTAACCTCATGCATTCTGAGCCAGAACTATTCAACTGAGCTACTCTTGAATTCCTAACCTTCAGAAACTGTGTGAGTTAATAAATGTTTGTTTGAGATGCTAAATTTTTTTTTTAACACAGCAATAGGTAACTAACATAGAAACATTCTATTAAAATCAGGAACACATCATGAGTACCTACTATTAATGCTACTAAAAGTCCCAGCCAATGCAATAAGACAAGAAAAAAATACAAATTGTCAAGTTTGGAAAGGAAGAAACAAAACTGTTATTGTTTACAGATTAATCTTCCACCTAAAAACTCCAGGTGTGTCTAACACCTTTGGTGTAGGTAAGGCAGTATGGTAGGATGGAATAAGCCCAGGTCAGACCCAAATTTGAGACCTAGATTTTTTCTCACTTTCTGTGTGATCTCAGCCAAGTCCTTTTGCCTCTTTGGGCCTCATTGGTGAAGTGGAGATAATAACACTTATGCCATGAGGATTAATATGAGTGTAAGTAAAGTGCCTCAGTGACCGACACACAGTAGCCTTTGACAAATGAGATCTTCATTTAAGGAGGGCACTTGAGGGCAGAAGCCAGGCAAGATGGCAGTGTGACTGACCTGATATTCAGTTCACCAGGCTGTAGAATGTGGGCTCCTTCCGTGTCCTCAGATGACTCCAGCCTGCTAGTGGGGTTCTAAGAAGCCCAGGAGATCCTTCCCTATACCCTGGGTTCAACCCCTAGCTCCACTTCCCCTCCTGGGCAGCCTTGGGCAAGTCAGTTACTTTGGCTGAATCCCCGTTATACACTCTACTGATTGGGATGCTTATGCCTACTTTTCTTTCTTCCCTGGAGTGCAGTGAAGATCAGAGTTGGGGAAGGAGCTCACTGACGGGAATGCCTCACAGTAAGCCAGAAACTATAGGGAAATCCAGTAGAAACAAGGGGCAGAATGGGCTGTGAGAGCTCTACCTAACTGGACAATGAAGCCCCAAAGGACCTTGGGGTATGGGATAGAATGATGCTGAGTGCAAGATTCACTCCCCTTCTGTTCCAACACCACTTGACATCCTACCATGTCCCAGTAGTAGAGTTGTCAGATAAAAAAAAAAAATGCCTAGTTAAATTTGAATTTCAGAAAACAAGAAATAATTTTTATGTAAGTATATGCCCAAACATTGCAATTATTATTATTTATTTTTATTTTTATTTTTTAGATGGAGTTTGCTCTGTCACCCAGGCTGGAGTGCCGTGGCAGAATCTCGGCTCACTGCAATCTCCACCTCCTGGGCTTAAGTGATTCTCTTGCCTCAGCCTCCTGAGTAGCTTGGATTACAGGCTCCCGCCACCACACCCAGCTAATTTTTGTATTTTTCGTAGAGATAGGGTTTCACCGTGTTGGCCAGGCTGGTCTTGAACTCCTGACCTCAAGTGATCTGCCTGCCTTGGCCTCCCAAAGTGCTGGGATTACAGGCACGAGCCACCGTGCCTGGCTGCAATTATTTTTTTAGTTATCTGAAATTCTAATTTAACTGCATATGCTGTGTTTTTGTTTACTATATCTGGTAACCCTGCCCAGCAGGAGTGAAGTGAAGACACCCAGGGACTCTTCACCTCACTTCACAATGGAGGCCCTAGGAGGAGATCAGATTTGCCCAAAGCTCTGTGACATATCCATTATTTTGTTCTACACAAGGCCCCTTGGCTGAGGTTTAAACCTGGGCTGTTTGTGTTGGCTCTAACTCAGAGAACTTAGCTCACATCCCTTCCTTCCCTCTTGGGGCTGGCCTGGGCCTTGGGGCCATTCACAGTCTCTGGGAGTCTAACTCACAAGATAGAATGAAGAGGGTGGGTGGACAGGGAGCATTAAAGGAGGATCAAGAGGCTCAGCAGGAGATCTAACTACAGAATGTGGCTCCTGGTAGACTAATAATGCCACTTCTATTTCTACAGCCAAAGACTCAAGTTCTCAAGCAGTTTTTAATCTGTGAATTTGCCCTATGTGAATGGCAGAGGAGAAATGGAGCTAGGGCTAGTCTCCGAGCCTCCTGACACTCAGGCCTCTCCTTGCTGCTCTGGGGTCTGGAGAAGAGGGTTAGGAGAGAGGCCCTCTGATGCCCAGACCAGGGAATTGGAAAGAGGAAGTCTTGTGGAAAAGCAGGGTGGGTCCTGCCTGAAGCCCCTGGAGTTTGGTCCAGCCTCTGCTGTCACCTAGTGGACACCCCATGCCAGTGCCTCCTTGAGACTCCTGAACAAGGCTGTCTGCTCCTTTCCTGGTCGGTCGTGCCTGCTAGCCTAGTCCTTCTTGGCTCTGATTCGCTATATGACCCTGAACAAGCCCTTTTCTTCTCTGATTCTCAATTTTATCTCTTGGAACAGTGGTTCTCTAAACGGTAGCAGGCCCAATCTTTCTAAAACACAAACATAGCCAGGTCTCTCCACTGTCTATATCTGTCTTCTGACCTCTCTGGCCCTCATGCTGAAGCCTGGTGGGCGGGCGCTGCAGGATCTGAGCCCAGCTGACTTCACCTACTCCCCACATCTCTGTTCTAACCACATGGAACTACATTCATATTCTCAATTAACACGCTTTCTAAGAGCCTTTGCACATGCTGTTCCCTTTGCCTAAAACACTTTTCCCCCTTCTTTACCTGGCTTGTTCTTACTCATCCTTCAGATGTTGGCTTAGCCATCCTGCAACCACCTTTGCAAAAATTATAACTGAGGAAATCATGACACTGAAAGAAATCAGACCTCACCGATTCCATCTTGCTTCTAACCTTTAAGCTGTCCTTGTTCATTCCTGGGCGTAGGCCAAACTAACTTTGGGAAGGAATTCAGTTAATCATTTGACTCTGAAACAAAATTGGTAATAGCCCTTTTCCAAAAAGACCCCTTTCTTGCCTGGTGGGGACCAGTCTGTTTTTGCAAGACTAACAGATTAGCTACAAGATTAGAAATTACAGTTTAGGGTCATGCAGCCTCCAGCTCCAAGAGTCTGAACCTCCCCAAATTGCTTCTGGGGATAACATCAGTATTATAAAATCTAAGATCAGTGCTTGAGGTATTTTGCAGACCCTGCACTGGATGGATCAGCTGACACTACCCAGACCGGTAATGTGGCTCAACCAGCTCTGCCATCCCACCCAGGAACAGAAGACAGCAAGAAAAACTCCCTTCGACCCCCTATAATTCCATCTCCAACCTGACCAATCAGCACTCCCCACTTCCCAAGCCCCTACAAATTATCTTTAAAAACTCTGATCTCCAAATGCTCTGGAAGACTGATTCGAGTAACAATAAAACTCGGGTCTCCCCCACAGCCGGCTCTACGTGAATTACTCTTTCCCCATTCCAATTCCCCTGTCTTGATAAATCAGCTCTGTCTAGGCAGCAGGCAAGGTGAATTTGTTGGGGGGGTTACAATCCTATCCAGGAAGCCCCCGCCACCACCCTCACCCCCATGTCCCCACACCAGGATGGGCGAGCATACCTTAGGTCTCCACTGAGAACTGGTTGTGGTTTCAAGAGGGCATATGATTCTGGAAGAGGTCAAATGTCAGCCCAGGGGGCTGACGGATAGCCATGGGCTCAGGGTTCAAAATAACCTGATTTCCCATCCCACTATGCCAAGGTTGGACGCTGCATATGATTACCAGCCAATGACTCCACCTCTCCAAACCTATTTAACAGATGAACAAATCAGACCATGTCTGCACCCACACTGGTCAACAGAATTCCAATGCTAGCCACAAATGTAATCTGAAATTTTCTAGCCATCGAGAACATAAAAGAAAGAGGTGAAAGTAATTTTAATAAGACATTTTGTGAGCTGGACCTGGTGGCGCACCCCTGGTGGCTGAGGCGGGAGGATCACTTTGAGCCCAGGACTTCAGGCTGCAGTGAACTTTGATCAATCCTGCCACTGCACTCCAGTCTGGATGATAGAGTGAGACCCGGTCTCAAAAAAAAAGATTAATAATACACTTTATGTGATCCGATGTGTAAAATATTATTTCAATGTGTAATCACTATTTTTAAATTATTAACAAGCCATTTTACACCCTTTTTTGGTACCAAGTTTTTGATATCCTGTGTGTATTTTATTTACACTTATTGTGCATTTCAATTTGGATTCCATCTCAAGCACTCAGCCACATGAGGCTAAAGACCACTGTTTTGGATAGCACAGCTCTACATGTAGCATTGGGGAAACAAGAATGATTCCCAGGTTTTTGGTCTGAACATGGATGGACAAAGGATAGGGTAATTTCTTGGTATGGAGGAGGGTGAACAAATGTGGTACAGGGTTGGGGAGAGTCTGAGGGCCATTGTCCTTTTAAGTGTTCATTGCCCTACATCTTCGGAAAGTTTCTAGATACCTGTCTGGGAGCTGTGTAGACCCTGGTTTGTGTAGATCCTGGTAGCTTGGTGCTAGTGCCTGGGCCTCCTCCTCGAGGCCTGAGAAGGGGTCGTGAAGTCACTCTCACTTCTCTCCCAGACCCCACAGTCCTAGGCTCTGCCCTTTTATGCTGTCAAGGTGTAGGCATTCCCTCTACCAAAGATTTAGCAAAAAAGAAAACTCAAGTTAATTTTGAATTTCAGATAAACAACATGTAATTTTTTTTTTTTTTTTTTTTTTTGAGACAAGATCTTGCTTTGTTGCCCAGACTGGAGTGCAGTGGCACAATGATGGCTCACTGCAGCCTTGAATTCCTGGGCTCAAGTGATCCTCCCACTTCTGCCTCCTGAGTAACTGGGACTACAGGCGTGCACCACCACGCCTGGCTAATTTTTAAAACTTTTAGTAGAGATGGGGTCTATGTGGCCCAAGCTGGTCTCAAACTCCTGGCTTCAAGCGATCCTCCTGCCTTGGCTTCCCAAACTGTTGGGATTACAGGCATGAGCCACCGCACCCAGCATAATAATTTTTAAATGTAAGTATGTCCCAGGTGATATTTGGGACATATTTATATTTTAACAATTTGATGTTTATGTGAACTTCAAATTTAATTGGGCATATCCTGCATTTTATCTGGCAACCCTACTTCTAGTTCATCCTTCTGGACTTGGAAGCACTGAATCTGGCTCTATTTCCTTGTTGTGTGACTTGGTCACATTTCCTCACCTCTCTGAACTTCAGCTTCCTCCTCTGTAAAGTGGCCACAAATACTTCTTTCCTCAATGAACTGTTAAAAGGACTCACTGAGAAAAGTATGAGAAAATGACCTCCAGGAGTTTGAGACCAGCCTGACCAACATGGTGAAACCCCGTTTCCACTAAAAATACAAAATAATTAGCTGGGCGTGGTGGTGCGCACCTGTAATCCCAGCTACTCAGGAGGCTGAGACAGGAGAATCACTTGAACTCGGGAGGCAGAGGTTGTAGTGAGCAGAGATTGCACCACTGCACTCCAGCCTGGGTGACAGAGTGAGATTCCATCTCAAAAAAAAAAGAAAAAAAGAAAAGGACCTCCCGGCCAGGCACAGTGGCTCACATCTATAACCTCAGCAATCTGGGAGGCCAAGGCAGGCAGGTTGCTTGAGCCCAGAAGTTCCAGACCAGCCTGGACAACATGGCAAAATCCTGTCTTTACAAAAAATACAAAAATTAGCTGGGCATCGTGGCACATGCCTGTAGTTCCAGCTACTCAGGAGGCTGAGGTTGGAGGAGCACCTGAGCCTGAGGAGGTTGAGACTGCAGTGAGCCAAAATCGCACCACTGCCCTCCTCCAGCCTGGGTGACAGAGTGAGACCCTGTCTCAAAAAAAAAAAAAGAAAAAAAAAAAAAAGGAAGGACCTCCCCATGATGCCTGGCACATAGTAGGCCCAGAGCAAACATCTGCCCTTCCTTCAGTCTCCCAGATGTGCAAGGCAGCTCCACTGTCCAATGAGTGCCCCACCTCCCTCCCTCTCCGCACTACCCAGGATCCCATAATTCCATAATTTCTCAGTGCCTTTTTGTATTGTCCTTCTCTTCACTAGTATTTCTTTCCCTGGTTTCCAGACTTTTTTTTTTTTTTTTTTTTTTTTTTTTTAGAGAAAAGGTCTCACTCTGTCACCCAGGCTGAAGTGAAATGCAGTGGCGTGATCATAGCTCACTGCATCCTGAAGCTCCTGGGCTCAAGCCATCTTCCCACCTCAGCCTTCTCAGTAGCTGGGACTACAGATGAATGCCACCATGCCCAGCTAAATTTTTTTTTGTAGAGACAGGGTCTTGCTACATTGCCCAGGCTGGTTTTGAACTCTTAGCCTTAAGTAATCCTCCCTTGTCGGCCTCCCAAAATGTTGATATTACAGACGTGAACCGCTGTGCCTGGCCAGCTTCCTGAACTTTTGGCCATGACTCATCTTTGCTAGGAATATCCTAGAATCCTCTGGAAAGGGCCTAATTCCCAAGAATAGAGTCCTGCTGACCTAGCTCTCAGAAGATTCCAGAATATGGCTCAGATACTACCTGGTGGCTATGTATCTAAACAAAAAATACTATCACTACCAGACATGAATCTGAAAGGTCAGGCTGGTTCACTCTGCCCCTGACCAGCAGGGCCACCGTGAGGGCAGAGCCCTGGGCCAGGCCCCAGTAGGAGACTGAATAAATGGACCCTGAGCTGTCCTGGGGCAGGGAACTTGATGGCAGGGGAGCAGCGGGCTTCAACGTGACCCTAGTACCCATACACAGAGAATGAGAGGAGCCTGAGGCCCAGGGATGGGTGGCCTGTCTGAGGGCACACAGCAAAGATTTGCCTATTTGCCCCAGATCAGGGGACTAATAAGGCCGTGCTCCTAACCCGCCCACTCCTCTGTGGAAGAACTGGGATTTAGGAGAATCAGGCAGTACTTTCTCTGGCTTATTCTCACTTCTGTCTGCAGACACGGTCTTCCTCTCTCAGCCTCCTGTACCCATGAGGAGAGACTAATGTGGGGTAGGGGTAGGGAAATGGCTAGGTCCAGGGAACCTTCTCCCCCATGTCAGGTGAGGAGACTGGAGGAGAAAGTGATGCTACCTCCTTACCACCTACCAGAGATGGTGCTCCCTGGGATGCTGGAATGCTCTCTCTCTGCTTGCATTGAACAGATCATAAAATTGAGTCCCAGAGAAGAGCAGGGACCTGTGAGTCCTAGAAGATCAAATAGGGCTGGCTGATGCCTATAATTCTAGCACTTTGGGAGGCCGAGGCAGGCGGATTGCCTAAGCTCAGGAGTTTGAGACCACCTGGGCAACATGGTGAAAACCCATCTCTACAAAAAATACAAAAAATTAGCCGGGTGTAGTGGTGAGTGCCTGCCTACTTCCAGCTACTCGGGAGGCCGAGGCATGAAAATCGCTTGAACCCAGGAGGCAGAGGTTGCAATGAGCCAAGATCGTGCCACCGCACTCCAGCCTGGGTGACAGAGGGAGACTCTGTTAAAAAAAAAAAAAAAAATCAAGTGGGCCAGAAGGTCCCCCAGACTTCTTGCCTCTCCTCACTTGGCAGGTAAACACCTGTGGCCGAAGTCCTTAATCATGCCCTCTCCCACCTTATAATTTACCCACTCTTTGGTTGTTGGTTTTTGTTTTTGTTTTGGTTTTGGTTTGGTTTTTTTGAGACAGAATTTCACTCTTGTCGCCCAGGCTGGAGTGCAATGGTGTGATCTCGGCTCACTGCAACCTCCGCCTCCCCAGTTCAAATGATTCTCCTACCTCAGACTCCCAAGTAGCTGGGATTGCAGGCACCCACCACCATGCCCAGCTAATTTTTGTATTTTTAGTAGAGACGGGGTTTCACCATGTTAGCCAGGCTGGTCTTGAACTCCTGACCTCAGGTGATCCGCCCGCCTCAGCCTCCCAAAGTGCTGGGATTACAGGCATGATGAGCCACCGCACCTGGCCTAATTTACCCACTCTTTAACCTTCCTGGTCCGCCAAACTCGTGGCTCCCCCTGAGGTTCTACAGGGGCCTCCTATTTGTGTTGTGTTCCTAATCTCCATCCCTTCCCTCTGCCCTCTGGAGAGGGTCTAAATGCCTCTGCATGGTCTTCCACTCCCACCCACCCCACCCCACCCACTACCCCAAGCCCTTCCTTCCTTGCCAGCCTATCACTCCTTCCATCCCTTCACAGACCCTGCTCTCTGTGCCAGGGTGGTGAAGCAACATTTCAACAGGAGCATGTTTTGAGGGCGGATTCCAGTTTTGGGCCTGATTCTTACCAGCTGTGTAGTCTTGGGCACGTTGCTTAACTTCTCTGGTCCTCTAGCTTCTCATCTGTAGTAAGACTTCCTTCACAATCCTGGGGTGAGGGTTAAATTGCATAAAGCCCTTAGCACAGTATGCAGCACATTATAAACATTCAATAAATATTAGCTGCTGCTATTATTATTATTAGAGGAGTAAGGGCAAAGAAGGCGAGGGGGCAGGGGGACTTGGGAGCAAGCAGAGGAAGAAATCAGAAAATTTATATTTTTAAAATTATTTCCCACCAGAATGAATATTTTTTATTCGGCACAATGTTGTAGGTGTCAAATAATATTAAATCTATGCTGGGTTCTGGCAGGATAAATGCCAACATCACCAACAGGGCTTCCAGGGACTATAAGTGCCTTAGTGTGCTAAAGCAGAGAAGATATTACTTGATACATTTTTGAAGCTGAAGTGCTTCCAAGTTTGGTAGTTCCAATTCTGTTACTTCTTGGGAACGTTTTTAATAACAAGAACATGAAGAAATAAACAGTGCTGGTTCCCTAATGTTAAGGTTTCAGGAACATGGTTATTGCTTTCCAGAAAATACCATGAGAATGACCTCATTTCCGACTAAGGAAAAGTTGAACTCTCTCCATTTTTTCCACCTTATGAACCCAACAAAAAGAGCAAAGAGGAATATAATCAGTGAGTTTATCTTAATGAAAGCTGATGGCTTCAATATCTTTTTTCCCGGTTTAATTGCTTTAGGCATTTATTATTAGCTATGATTAACGCAGAAAGAAGGGACAAAAAGCTCACAAACACTATACAATTTCACAAGATGCATTGCAGGGGGAAAAGTGACTGAGATGGATCAGCAATATCCTAGGGTCTTGGTGGATGCATTCCTGGTGGAGGGGGTCTCATTCCCGGAGGGGGCATGCCTACTGGCGTCCCTCTAGCAAGGGGAAGCCCAATTGGTGGGCCCATGGATGGTTTCATACCAGGTGGAGGAAACATAATGCCTAGAGGTGGGGCTGCTCTGCCAACAGGTGGGGGTGGAGTTCCCGGTCCTGGTGGGTACTGTGTTGGGGCTCCAGTAATACTTTTCTCTGTGGAGTCATTACTTGCTGGGATGGTCCCCCAACTCCTGGGACAGGGCCTGCTAATCCAGCAGGAGCCTGGGGAATTGGTACACCAGCTGATACCCCTCTACCAGCTGCCCTAACAACGCCAGGGCCTCCTGCAGCTCCAGCAAGTGGTACCCAAGCAATGCCAGTATATTTTGGGGGTAGCCCCTCCACAGTCATGGATACCAAGTTCTCCCCATGCAGCAACACCAGACCCCAAAAGTGCTTTTCTTCGAGCTCTGGTTGCTTCACGTTCTTTGGCTTGATCTTTCTGAACTCATCACAATCGCAGAGGATCAAATTCACATGCTTGTCAAACGCTTTAAAGGTGCCAAAGAAGATTGTGCCTTCCTGTAGGATGCATTTCATTCTATAGTCAATGTGCTGCTGCAGCCTTGCTACTCGTGCCCACAGTCGTGATTGCTGCTTCACTAAATCCCGTGTCCACAGTTAAAACTTCGTGCTTCTTAAGACCTGGGGGAAGGCTATAGATAACGGTATGGTGCAGGTTCTCCTAGAAACAATGCAAGCTGAGGGGGCAACGTGGTGGCTCACGCCTGTAATCCCAACACTTTGGGAGGCTGAGGAGGGCAGATCACCTGAAGTCAGGAGTTCGAGACCAGCCTGGCCAACATGGTGAAATCCCGTCTCTACTAAAAATACAAAAATTAGCTGGGTGGTAGTGGCATGCACCTGTAATTCCAGCTACTCAGGAGGCTGAGGCAGGAGAATTGCTTGAGCTAGGGAGGCGGAGGTTGAGGTGAGTCGAGATGGCATCACTGTACTCCAGTCTGAGTGACAGAGTGAGGTGCTGTCTCAAAAATATATATATAATTTTTTAAAAGTGTATTGAAAGCATTGGGTGAGGTGGCTCATGCCTGTAATCCCAACACTTTGGGAGACCAAACTGGGAGGATCCCTTGAGGCCAGGAGTTTGAGACCAGCCTGGGCAACAGCAGGACCCTGTCTCTACAGAAAAATAAAAAAATATTAGCTGGGTGTGGTGCGTGCCTGTAGTCACAGTTATTCAGGAGACTGAGGTGGGAGGATCACTTGAGCCTAGGAGTTGAAGGCTGCAGTGAGTTAGGATGGTGTGCCACTGCACTCCAGTCTGGGCCACAGGCTGAGAACATGTTTTTTTAAAAATAAAAAATAGATAATGGATCAATTGATGGAGAAAGCTCACGCTGTGCTGAACCTGTTCCAAGTATCCTCATAACAACTTTTTGAGGTAGGAAGAAATTGGAACACACCTGCGGTTAAACAAGTTGAGTTTATCACTTGTTATGGGGTAAGGGTGAGAGGTCATGAATCGTGAGAAACAATAGGGCAGCTGGGCTTGGTGGCTTACATGTAATCCCGGTACTGCAGAATCCCAAGGTGGGAGGATCATCTTAGATCAGGAGTTCGAGAACAGCCTGGCCAACATGGTGAAACCCCGTCCCTACTAAAAATACAAAAATTAGCCGGGAGTGATGGTGGGCGCCTGTAATCCTAGCTACTTGGGAGGCTGAGGCAGAAGAATCACTTGAATCCAGGAGGCAGAGGCTGCAGTGAGCCGAGATTGCACCACTGCACTCCAGCCTGAGTGATAGAGTGATACTCTGTCTCAAAAACAAACAAACAAACAAACAAAGGGGCATCTCAGTAACAAAGTGTTACAAAGGACACATAGGATTTGGGCTTGCATTAGGTGATTTGGAGGAGGGTTTAAGAAAACGGAGTTTTCTGGATTGGATGCTGCCTATGAGTGAGTACCTTGATAAACATTATTTAGAAGGAGGGAAGAGTAGACCAAGGCTAAATCTATAATGTCTATATGAGCCACAATAGGGAAATGTTTGGCCATTTTTGTAGTTTGAACAATGCTCATGTTTTGTCTGGGTTCAGACATGATTCGAGTGGTTTTATTATTGTCTTGATCCATCATGGTCACACAGTGGCCTTATTTGATGTTGATGTTCTGTGAAGTTTTTACGTCCAATAAGAGAATACGCCAAGGTCTATTTGTGAGTGCCAGACCATCTCCTGGATATCAGGGGCTGTTTTTCTCTTAGAGCTTGGTTTCAAATCCAGGTTTGTGTGACTGGAAACATCCCCCGTATTACTTCTTGATCACAGGAACTTGCGAAGGTGGCTGGCAGACTAGGAATTTCATCTATGAGCTTATTTCATCTACTATTTTTTATTTTTTTTTCTGAGACGGAGTTTCACTGTTGTCGCCCAGGCTGGAGTGCAATGGCACGATCTTGGCTCACTATAACCTCTGTCTCCTGGGTTCAAGCAATTCTCCAGCCTCAGCCTCCCAAGTAGCTGGGATTACAGGTGCCCGCCACCACGCCTGGCTAATTTTTGTATTTTTAGTAGAGATGAGTTTCACCATGTTGGCCAGGCTGGTCTCAAACTCCTGACCTCAGGTGATCCGCCCGCCTCGACCTCCCAAAGTGCTGGTATTACAGGCGTGAGCCACCACGCCAGCCTTTATCTACTATGTTCACCTCCTACTCAGGTCCAATCCCTAACAGTTCCTGGGATAACTGTAGGCACTTAATAAATGCTTGTTGAATGAATGAAGATGGCTGTCAAGAACTCCAATGACTGCTTGAGTGCAAATCACAAGCTCCATCACCTATCAGTATGTGATTTGATACAATATGTATTAACAGCTAATCCACACTCCATACTCAAATTTCATTACTTGTCCCAATATTTTCCATTACAACTATTCCACCACCACCACCACCCCAGTCCAGGGTCCTATTTAGAATCACACACCACATTTTGTTGTCATGCTTCTTTAGTCTCCTTTAAAATGGAACAGTTCCTCAGCTTTTCTCTGTTTTTCATGACAATGAGTTATTTTGTAGAGTGTCCTTCATTTGGGATTCTCTAGCACTTCCTCATAAGATGTGTACGGTGCACTTTTGACAGAAATACCACTGATGTGTTCTCAGTGCATTTTATTAGGAGGCCCTTGATCTGACCCGTTAACTAGTGGTGTTAACTTTGATCACTTTGATCTGTTTGTTCTGCTAGGTTACACCTCTGTAAATCACCATTTTCCCTTTGT
This sequence comes from Pongo abelii, assembly GCF_028885655.2. Classification (NCBI taxonomy): domain Eukaryota; kingdom Metazoa; phylum Chordata; class Mammalia; order Primates; family Hominidae; genus Pongo; species Pongo abelii. The sequence continues at coordinate 37,600,892 of NC_085929.1, forward strand.
AATCAATAGGTAATTTATGGGAGACACTTTTACTGTTGTAAACATCCCGTTTCTCTAGTTTTACCACACATTATTGATTTCCTAATTCCACCATGTTTATTAGTTGGCATTCTACTAAAAGGAAGACTTTCCCTTCACCCATTAATATGCTCATTTCTTTATGTTTGTAAAGACTCATGGATTACTATTTTATTCAATTAGTTATACTCTATTACTATCACTCCATATTTTGATTCTGAAATTGCCCTGACTTGGCCAGTAGGATCTCCTTAAAGACAGCTCCTGTGTTCTTTGACACATTCCCATGATTCTTATTACCATCATCCTTATATTCTGGTGTAACAAGATGTTCCAGGTTTATCTGGTACTTTCCGGAATGAGTTAGTTCTTTCTCTTTCTCTCTCTTTTTTGTTTTTTTTTTTTTTGACGGAGTCTCACTCTGTCGCCCAGGCTAGAGTGCAGTGGTGCGATCTCAGCTCACTGCAACCTCCGCCTCCCAGGTTCAAGCGATTCTCCTGCCTCAGCCTCCTGAGTAGCTGGGATTACAGGTGTGCGCCACCACGACCGGCTACTTTTTGTATTTTTAGTACAGAGGGGTTTCACCATTTTGGCCAGGCTGGTCTCGAACTCCTGACCTCAAGTGATCCATCCGCCGCGGCCTCCCAAAGTGCTGGAATTACAGCTGGGAGCCGCCGCGCCCGGCCGGAATCAGTTTTTTTCTTTTAGGAGCCCCGAACCCAAGCTCTTTGAAAAGCTGCCAAAGAGCTCCAACTTTCCTTCGCTTCCTGCCCGCAGGCGGAACCTTAGAGCTTCGGACATGGAGATTAACCTCTTCCGGTTGGGGCCGGAAGTCCCTCCGAGAGGGGCGGCTCCGCGTCATGTGACTGGAGTCCGTGTAGGAGGGGTCGGAGGTCCTACCCAACAGATTGACGCGGCATTAGTATTGGCCGTGTAGCCGAAAAACTGATTGACTGGGCTGAGGTTAACTGCGCGGAGGCAGGTATGTGAGGGGCTGGGGTTGGGGCGGGGGCCGCCAAAGTTTAGGGACAGGGGCGGGATACCCGGGTCCGCCTTCCCAGGACACACGGGCTTCAACATCTGAGCCCAGGGGCCCAGAGACAGCAAGACCGGTCGTGTCTGTCCCCGAAAAGAGGACGAGCTGGCGTTGTGGTTCTGCGTCCCATGATTACAGATTGGGGAAACTGAGGCCTTGAGAAAGAGAAGGGCTCCCACAAGCTCTCCTTTCGAGGCATGGGCACTGATTCCCATTCTGGCCCCCGTGCGAGACCGCCTCTATCATCTGGGAGTGCATTTCACGAGTTTGCCCTGAGTGGAGAAGCAGAGGCCGGGGAGCGCGGTGAACAGAGTTGGGCTGAAAGTAAGAGACCTGGATTCGAGACTTCGCCACCGACAGACAATTGTGCGTTCTGGGCCAAGTCTCTTCCCTGTGCTGGGCCTCAGCTTCCTCGTGTCTAAAACGGGGCAGTGTTTTTCAAAATATGGTTCTTACACCATCTGCTTTGAAATTCTCTGAGATGCCGGCTTTACAGCGCGGGACTCAGTTCAGACTTCTGGTTTAGAATCTGAACTTATGCCTAGGGTGGTCCTGTGTATACTGATGTTTGAAGCTCATTGATTTTAAGTGCTTTCCTGCTGTAAGCACTAGATATCCATTCTTCGCTTTGAGGCAGCTGGTGCCAGTTCAGGAACTTTGAAAGAACTGGAATGGTTAGCTCAGTAAAGAGAGCACTGGAAGGGAATTAACTTTTTAAAAATTGAAAATACTGTTACGGCAAAGAGGGCTTCCACTTCATCTTTAGGCTAAAAGAGGCAGAACTAGGACTAACAGGTGAATTCTACAGGAAGACAAGATTTTTGCTTAATAGAAGACCTTAAATGGAAGAATCGTCAGAGGTGACCACCGATGGAGTGAATGGATTGCCTCCGTGCCTCCTTTCGAGGGAGGTATATAGGTATTAGATGAAGGTCCTTTCCAACTTGAAAGTCTGTGATTCTAAGGAGTTGTTCTGCATCTTTCTGGTGCTGACTCTGCTCTCAAGGCAAATGTGACTTTTTTCTTCTCTTTTCTTTACATTTCCATCACTTTAGCCTACATCTCCTGTAAATAAGGCCAATGCATCTGACCTTACGTAATCTCTTCCTGGTTGTCCTGTGCACCATCCTTCTTTTCAAGGACTTTGGAATGACCCAATATCTGATAGAGGCACCTTAAATGTTTGTTGAATGAATAAGTAAACTGGGTCTCACCCCATGGGTTAGTAGCTTTTTCCTAAGAACAACTTGGAAATGCCTCTGAAGATTTTATGTTTGACCAGGAGAAGCCAGTGAACTCTGAATCACAAAATTGAGGACTCTCAGTTGAAAGGACCCCTTGAGGTTGTTCAGACCAGCCTTCTCTTCCCTGGAACATAATCCCTGCTTGAATCCTCTCTTCAGCAATATGTGTATAGATGTGAGAGAATTTTTGCAGTCTGTTGGCTAGCTTTCCATGCATCATATAAAAACAGTCCTCTTATAGACTTGACTTGCCAGTTCGCACACATGACAAGTTCCAGCTTTTTTTTTTTCTTTTTTTTTTTTTTTGAGTATTTAGTAGAGATGGGGTTTCACCATGTTGGCCAGGCTGGTCTCGAACTCCTGACCTCAAGTGATCCGCCTGTCTCAGCCTCCCAAAGTGCTGGGATTTCAGGTGTAAGCCACTGTGCCTGGCCTTAGCATATCTTTAGTTTTCTAATCAAACATTATTATGTCCTTATTTTGTGCATTACGAAGCTCTGCCTAAATCACTTTTTCAACACCTGCTAGAATGCTTAGGAATGTTTATGTTGTCTTAGGGAGCAGAGGCTCCATATTATGACCCAGTTCTGCTGACTTGCTCCCCCGCCGCCACAAAAAAAAGGTTAGGGTTGAGCCAAAACTTCCTGCCAGTTATCGACTTGTGTTTCCCAAGATTAAAAAATAAAAAAGTTGTGAAATGCTTATTCAGATGTTATCCAGGTACTGGGTAAAATGATCTTAATTTGTTGGAGTTTTTAGAACTTCTCGATCTAAAAGTTTCCTTTTAAAGAAGTGTCTGAATTGACATTCTCATAAGTATGTTCTTCAGGCCACTGTTCTGAAGAAATGGCTCTGAAAAAAGGATTTGGTGCTAATAATTAGTTTGAGAAAGCCACATACCATTATTCTTTCTTGGAGCTTCTCAATATGTAATACCACATTAAAAGCACTGAGAAGTCCTGCAATAAGGAAATGTGCTTTATAAGCCAAGATAGTAACTTGTTTCATTTGTTTAATCTACTTGATGTAAAATCTTTTTTTTTTTTTTAATTGAAGCACACATTAGCAAATTCTGACCTAGAGTGGGGATCTGCATACTATATATAGGCTGTGAACCAAACCTGGACCTAGTGCTTGTTTATATGGTCTGTGAGCTAAGAGTGCTTTTTACATTTTTCTTTTTTCTTTTTTTTTTTTTTTTAGACGGAGTCTCGCTCTGTCGCCCAGGCTGGAATGCAGTGGCTCCATCTCAGTTCACTGCAAGCTCCGCCTCCTGGGTTCATGCCATTCTCCTGCCTCAGCCTCCCGAATAGCTGGGACTACAGGCGCCCACCCCGCTGCCTGGCTAATTTTTTGTATTTTTAGTAGAGATAGGGTTTCACTGTGTTAGCCAGGATGGTCTTGATCTCCTGACCTCGTTATCTACCCACCTCGGCCTCCCAAGGTGCTGGGATTACAGGCGTGAGCCACCACATCTGGCCTGCTTTTTACATTTTTAAATGATGGGAAATAAAAGAAGAATAATATTACATAGGTGACAATTACAGGAAAATAAAATTTCAGTGTTCATTTCAGTCACACCCACTTATTTATATTCATATATATTTACATTATATTTACATATTGTCTTTGGGTGCTTTAATGCTACTCGGTAGAGTTGATTACTTGCCATAAAACCCATATGGTCCACAGAGTCTAAAGTATTTACTCTATGGCCCTTTATGGAAAAAAATTGCCAATTCCTGACCTGCATCGTGTACTTTTTTTTTTTTTTTTTTTGAGACTGACTCGCTGTTTCCCAGGCTGGAGTGCAGTGGCACAAACGTAGCCTACTACAGCGTTGACCTCCAGGGCTGAAGCCATCTTCCCACCTCGGCCGCCCAAGTAGTTGGGACTACAGGCACACACCACCACACCCAGCTAACTTTTACATTTTTTGTAGAGATGAGGTCTCACTATGTTGCCCAGGCTGGTCTCAAATCCCTGAGCTCAAACGATTCTCCTGCCTCACCCTCTCAAAGTGCTAGGATTACAGGTATGAGCCACCACTCCCAGCCATGTATTGTTTTTTAACTTTTTTTTTTTTTTATTCATTTATTTATTTATTTATTTATTTGAAACGGAGTCTCGCTCTGTCGTCCATGCTGGAGTGCAGTGGCGCAATCCCGGCTCACTGTAACCTCCACCTCCCAAGTTCAAGCGATTCTCCTGCCTCAGCCTTCTGAGTAGCTGGGACTACAGGTGCACGCCACCTCGCCTGGCTAATTTTTGTATTTTTAGTGGAGACGGGGTTTCACCATGTTGGCCAGGATGTCTCAATCTCCTGACCTCAAGTGATCTACCCACCTCAGCTTCCCAAAGTGCTGGGATTACAGGCTTGAGCCACCGTGCCTGGCCCCTTATTATTATTATTATTATTTTAGATGGAGTTTCACTCTTGTTGTCCAGGCTGGAGTGCAGTGGGACAATCTCGGCTCACTGCAACCTCTGCCTCCCAGGTTCAAGCGATTCTTCTGCCCCAGCCTCCGAAGTAGCTGGGATTACAGGCATGCGCCACCACACCTGGCCAATTTTTGTATTTTTAGTAGAGATGGGTTTCACCGTGTTGGCCAGGCTGGTCCTGAACTCCTGACCTCAGGTGATCCACCCGCCTTGGCGTCCCAAAGTGCTGGGATTATAGCCGTGAGCCACTGCGCCTGGCCTTTTTATTTTGAAATAATTTTAACCTTACACTAAACTTGCAAAAATAATCCACAAACTTTCTGTATATCTGTCATCTAACTTCACCTGATGTCAAAACTGTACATAATTATATCAAAATTATCCAAACAAGAAATTTAACATTAATACAATATTACTAGCTAATCTAGAGACTTTATTAAAATTTTGCCGTTTGTCCCACTATGTCCTTTTTCTGTTCCAGGACCCAATCCTGGATCCTACATCACATTTAGTTGTCAAGTCTCCCTGGTCTCATCATCTCATCAGATATCTGGGACAGTTCCTCATTGTCTTTTTTTTTGAGACGGAGTCTCACCCTGCCACCCAGGCTGGAATACAGTGGCACGATCTCAGCTAACTGTGAACCCCCTCCCGGATTCAAGTGATTCTCCTGCCTCAGCCTCCTGAATAGCTGCAATTACAGGCGTGTGCCACCGTGCCCAGCTGTTTTTTGTATTTTTAGTAGAGATGGGGTTTCACCATGTTGGGCAGTCTGGTCTTGAACTCCCAACCTCAGGTGATCCACCTGCCTCGGCCTCCCAAAGTTCTGGGATTACAGGTGTGCCACCACACACGGCCTGCATTTGCACTAAAATTTCTTTTTTAAAAATTGTTTGTTTGTTTTTGAGATGGAATTTCACTCTTATTGCCCAGGCTGGAGTGCAGTGGCGCAGTCTTGGCTCACCGCAACATCTGCTCCCGGCTTCAAGCGACTCTCCTACCTCAGCCTCCCAAGTAGCTAGGATTACAGGCAAGCACCACCACGCCCGGCTAATTTTGTATTTTTTTTTTTTTTTAGTAGAAACAGGGTTGCTGTATGTTGGTCAAGCTGGTCTGGAACTCCCGGCCTCAGGTGATCTATCCGTCTCAGCCTCCCAAAGTGCTGGGATTACAGGTGTGAGCCACTGTGCCTGGCCATTTGCACTAAAATTTATGAGGGTTCCGGTTTCTCCGCATCCACAACACTTGTTATTGCCCACTAAAAAAATTATGTCTCTCCTAGTGGGTGTGAAGTGATATCTCATTGTGGTTTTGATTTGCATTTCCTTAATGGCTGATGATGATGATGATGATGATGATGGTGTTCATGTTCTTATTGGCCATCTGCATATCTTATTTGGAGAAATGTCTGTTTAGATCTTTTGCTCATTCTGTAATTGGGTTATTTGTTATCATGTACAATTTTGAATGTAGGTATTCAAAGAGTTTGCAGATCCCTTGAAATAACTCAGTGATTTGACCTGCAAATTCTGAGGCAATGCCAGTATCTCCCTGATCTGAATGTAGTTGGATTTGGACATACTAAAGCACAAAGTAAATTTCCGTTTGAGGCTACTGACCATGCAGAGCTTGACTCAAACCCAGCCACTTCTGGCCATGTGGAGTTGGAGTGGCCATGGTCAAGTGAAAGGAAGGGTACTATTTGTGTCCAGAAATGAAGTTGTCATCCAAGATATGATAAGACTAATCGGGGCGCCTTCATTTTGGGTGCCACTCTGGTGTATGTCTGGTTATAGGCAGGGAGTAGAGGAGTCAGTGGTGGTTTGAATGCTCGGGACTAGCTGCTCATAGCTACATAACTACAGTGCTCCTAGGCCTATCTTGACCCTACAGCATTTGGCCATAACCAAACCATCTTGGACACGTACCTTGAAACAAACAAAAACTTCAGTAATGTAAATTGTGAAAGTAGTATGTGCTTATTTTATTATTATTTTTTAGAGATGGAGTCTTGCTCTGTTGCCCAGGCTGGAGTGTAGTGGCAGTGTCGACTCACTGCAGCCTCCATCTCCCAGATTCAAGCGATTCTCGTGCCTCAGTTCCTGAGTAGCTAGAATTACAGGGAAGTGCCACCATGCCCGACTAATTTTTGTATTTTTAGTAGAGATGGGGTTTCATGATCTTGGCCAGGCTGGTCTCGAACTCCTGACCTCAAGTGATCCGCCCACCTCAGCCTCCCAAAGTACTGGGATTACAGGCATGAGCCACCATGCCCTGCCAATGTGCTCATTTTCGACATTTTGGGAAATACAGAAAAATCTCCCTCTCCCCACGCTAGTCATCCCTAGCTCTAGTATCTAGAGAACCTTTGTTGCAGTTGCTATATTTCCTTCTTGTTTCCTGCTACAGGGCACGTTTTTAATAGTTAGAATCACTCACTGTACACAGTTCCATATCTTGCTTTTTCTTATTAACATCTAAAACTGAAGAAAAAACACATTTTAATTTTAATGTCTCCATGTTTTTGCCAGCCTCTTCTATAAGCACTACTTCTTCTTCTTCTTCTTCTTCTTCTTTTTTTTTTTGAGACAGAGTCTGGCTCTGTTGCCCAGGCTGGAGTGCAACGGTGTGATCTTGGCTCACTGCAACCTCCGCCTCCCGGGTTCAAATGATTCTCCTGCCTCAGCCTCCCGAGTAGCTGGGATTATAGGTGCCTGCCACCATGCCCAGCTAATTTTTGTATTTTTAGTAGAAGCGGGATTTCACCATGGTGGCCCGGCTGGTCTCGAACTCCTCACCTCAGGCGATCCACCCACCTCAGCCTCCCAAAGTGTTGGGATTACAGGCGTGAGCCCCCGTGCCCGGCCTATAAGCGTTACTTCTGATGGCCTACATAGATTTCCATTTCCTTAACTGTTCATTTATTTAATAAGTCTTACTATGTAGACGTAATGTGTATAGTAAGCACTTGGTATGTTCTTAGTGGGATAGAAATGTAGTTTTGATTTTTTTAAATAAGGAGCATAGATTTTCTTAAAATTTTTTTTATTGTGGTAAGATGTACATAACATAATATTTACTGTTTTAACTAATTTTATCTATTTAAATATTTTTTGAGATAGGGTCTCACTCTGTGGCCTAGGCTGAAGTGTAGTGGCAGCTCACTGCAGCTTCAACTTCTGGGGCTCAGGCAATCCTCTTGCCTCAGCCTCCTAAAGTGCTGGAATTACAGCAGTGAGCCATTGTGCCTGGCCCATTTTAATTATTTTTCAATGTACAATTCAGTGGCATTAAGTAAATTCACAATGTTGTATAACCATCACCACTATTTCCAAAACTTTTTCAGCATACCAAACAGAAACTCTACCCATGAAGCAATAACTCCTCGTTCTTTCCTCCCCCCAGCTCCTGGTAACCTCTGATCCACTTTCTATCTGTATGAATTTGCCTAGTCTAGATATTTCTAATAAGATTCTAATAAGAAAATCACACAATGTATGACCTTTTATGGAAACGTAGGGTTTTTTTTTCCTTTTTTTTTTTTTTTTTTGGAGACAGTCTCACTCCGTTGTCACCTAGGCTGAGTGTCATCTCAGCTGGGTTCAAGCATCCTGGGTTCAAGCAGTTATTGTGCCTCAGCCTCCCAAATAGCTGGAATTACAGGTGCTCACCACCACACCTGGCTCATTTTTGTATTTTTAGTAGAGATGGGGTTTTGCCATTTGCCCAGGCTGGTCTCGAACACCTGACCTCAAGTGATCCGCCTGCCTTGGCCTCCCAAAGTGCTGGGATTACAGGCATGAGCCACCGTACCTGGGCCCAGTTTTTTTAATTGTAGTGAAATTCATATAAAATTTACCATCTTAACCATTTTTTAAGTGTACAGCTCAGTGGTATTAAGTACATTCATATTCTAGAAACATCACCACCATCTACCTCCAGAACTGTTTTCATCTTGTAAAAGTGAAACTCTGTATCTATTAAACAATAACTCCCTATTTCTTCTTCCCCCTGGCCACTGCCAACCACTATTCCACTTTCTGTCTCTATGATTTTGTTTACTCTAAGTACATCATATAAGTAGAATCATACAGTATTTGTCCTTTTTATTTTTGAAAATGAGGTCTAACCGTGTGGCTGGTGTCAGACTCTTGGGTTTAAGTGATCTTTCTGCCTCAGCCTCCCAAGTAGTTGGGGTTACATGTGGGCACCACTTCACCCAGCTTAGTGTTTGTCTTCCTTTGACTGACTTATTTCACCTAACTTGATGTTCTTGAGGTTCATTTATGTTGTAGCATATGTGAGAATTTTTCTTCCTTTTTAAGATAAAATGATTTTCCATTGTATGTATTTTGCTTATCCATTCATCTGTTGATGCACACTTGGATTGCTTCCATGTTTCAGCTATTGTGAATACTGCTACTGTGAACATTGATGTATAGCTATTTCTTTGTGACCTTGCTTTCAATTATTTGGGTACATACCTAGAGGTAGAATTGCTGGATCATATGGTAGTTCAGTTTTTAATTTTTTTGAGGAGCCTCCGTGCTGTTTTCCACAGCAGCTGTACCATTTTACATTCCCACCAACAGAGCACAAGGGTTCCATTTCTCTACATCCTTGCCAAAACTTATTATTTTCTGGTGTTATAAAAATAGTAGTCATTCTGATGGTATCTCATTGTGCTTTTGATTTGCATTTCCCTGATGATTAGTGATGTTGAACACCCTTCTGTGTGCTTTTGGGACATTTGTATTTCTTCTTTGAAGAAATGTCTCTATTCAAGTCCTTTGCCACCCCCCGCACCCTTTTAAAATTTTTTTTGAGACAGAGTCTCTCTCTCTCTTGCCCAGGCTGGAGTGCAGTGGTGGAATCTGGGCTCTGCAACCTCCGCCTCCTGGGTTCAAGCAATTCTCTTGCCTCAGCCTCCCACGTAGCTGGAAGTACAGGCGTGTGCCACCACACCTGGCTAGTTTTTTTGTATTTTTAGTAGAGACAAGGTTTCGCCATGTTGCCCAAGTTGGTCTCGAACTTCTGACCTCAAGTGATCTGCCTGCCTCAGCCTCCCAAAGTGCTGGAATTACAGGCCTGAGCCACCATACCTGGCCCCACTTTTGAATTAGGTTGTTTTGTTGTTAAGTTTTAGGAGTTGTCTGTGTATTCAGGATATTAATTCCTCTTCAGATATATGATTTGCAAATATTTTCTCCCATTCTGTGAATTGCCATTTTACTCTATTGGTAGTGTCTTTTTATGCACAAAATTTTTAAATTTTTATGAAATCCAATTTGTCTACTTTTTCTTTTGTTACCTGTACTTTTGGTGTCATTCCAAGAAATCAATGCCAGAAATATAGTTTTTAAAGTCATGACCAGGTGGCTCCTGGTTTAAAATTCTCAGAGGCGGCCCTAATTGTTGCCTGGTTATCATATCCTACTTCTCTTTTTTTAATTTTTAGTTTTTTAGAGACAGGGTCTCTCTGTCGCCGAGGCAGGAGTGCAGTGGCGTGATCTCAGCTCACTGCATCCTCTGCCTCCCGGACTTAAGCAGTCCTCCCACCTTTGCCTCTTGAGTAGTTGGGACCACAGGCATGCGCCACTGCTCTTGGCTAATTTTTGTGTTTTTTTGTAGAGATGGGGTTTTGCCATGTTACCCAGGCTGGTCTCAAACTTCTGGGCTCAAGTGATTTGCCTGCCTCCACCTTCCAAAGTGCTGGGATTACTGGCTGAGCCACCACACCCGGCCTTCAAACCCTACTTCCCTACTCTGCATCTGCTGTAGATGACAGGAGTCCATCTCTTCATTTCATTGGTCGTTGGGAACAAAGCTCCCGAGTGTTGGATCCTTGTCTTCCAGCTGGCCTAAGGACATGCAAAGATTAGAAGCAGCACTTCTATGTTCATTGAGCCAGATTGTGTCTGCTTCTGTGGAAATGGCCTAGGGGACTCACTGGCCATTCTGTCCTGGGTCCAGTTGCCAGATTAATTCCTATGATAGTTTCTATAGCACCTGACTCTGATATTTGCTCTCTTAATTGCTCCTCAGAAGTGCCTGGTGATGTAACAGTGATGTGTTTTGGTTTTTTTTTTTGGTTTTTTTTTTTTTTTTTGAGACAGAGTCTTGCTCAGTCGCCCAGGCTGGAGTGCAGTGGTGCAATCTCTGCTCACTGCAAGCTCCGCCTCCCGGGTTCATGCCATTCTCCTGCCTCAGCCTCCCGAGTTGCTGGGACTACAATTGCCTGCCACCAGGCCCGGCTAATTTTTTTTGTATTTTTAGTAGAGACAAGGTTTCACCATGTTAGCCAGGATGGTCTCGATCTCCTGACCTCGTGATCCACCCGCCTCGGCCTCCCAAAGTGCTGGGATTACAGGCATGAGCCACCACGTCTGGCCAGATGTGGTTTTTATTTTTTATTTATTTTATTTATTTATTGAGACAGAGTCTCACTCTGTCACCCAGGGTAGAGTATGGTAGCACAATCTCAGCTCACTGCAACCTCCACCTCCAGGGTTCAAGCGATTCCCATGTCTCAGCCTTCCAAGTAGCTGGGATTACAGACATGTGCCACCACGCCCAGCTAATTTGTATTTTTTAGTAGAGATAGGGTTTCACCATGTTGGCTAAGGTGGTCTCGAACTCCTGACCTCAGATGATCCACCCATTTTGTACTCCCAAAGTGCTGGGATTATAGGTGTGAGCCACCACGCCTGGCCAGGTTTTTATTTTTTAATATTTATTTATTTATTTTTGAGACAAGGTCTTTGTATGCTGCCCAGGCTTGTCTCAAACTCTTGGCCTCAAGCAATCCTCCTGCCTCAGCCTCCTGAGTAGCTGGCATGTTCCACTGTGCCTGGCATGTGGGGGTTTTTAAAGATGGACAGGTCTCTGAATACAGGAGTGGATCCTGGGCAAAGCCCAAGGAAGTTTCTTGTTTTTTCTTAACACTATCATCTCTGCCAAGGCACTTCTTAGTGTGAGAAGCTTTTTGTTTTTTAATAGTTACATTCTGACTATAAATTCCTTGAGCAGAGGAACCAGGACCTTCTCTGATTTACTCACTTATTTATTTATTTATTTATTTATTTATTTATTTATTCATTCATTTATTTATTTATTTTTGAGACGGAGTTTTGCTCTTGTTGCCCAGGCTGGAGTGCAGTGGCGCCATATGGGCTCACTGCAACCTCCGCCTCCTTGGGTCAAGCGATTCTCCCACCTCAGCCTCCCTAGTAGCTGGGATTACAGGCACCCACCACCACGACCAGCTAATTTTTTTTTTTTTTTGGTATTTTTAGTAGAGACAGGGTTTCACTATGTTGGCCAGGCTGGTCTTGAACTCCTGACCTCAGGCGATCCACCCGCCTCGGCCTCCCAAAGTGCTGGGATTACAGGCGTGAGCTACTGCACCTGGCCCTCTGATTTATTTTTATCATGGGCCTGGTAGTTGTCATTCTCTAAGTGTTTGCCAAACAGCACTGGTAACAAATACAATGGGGGTGGCTCAAGGCACAAGACCAATTTGTAAAAGTCAATATTATAGACTTTCCAAAATGGTATCATTTTGGTTTTATCTTTAATCACAGTTGGTCCTAGTCAGGACTTCCTGTTGAAAGAAGTGAGAGGCTGGGCGTGGTGGTTTGTGCCTGTAATCCCAGCACTTTGGGAGGCCGAGGCAGGCAGATCACCTGAGGTCGGGAGTTTGAGACCAGCCTGACCAACATGGAGAAAACCCATCTCTACTAAAAATACAAAATTAGCTGGGTGTGGTGGTGCATGCCTGTAGTCCCAGCTACTCAGGAGGCTGAGGCAGGAGAATGTCTCGCACCTAGGAGGCGGAGGTTGCGGTGAGCCAAGATTGTGCCATTGCACTTCAGCCTGGGCAACAAGAACGAAATTCCATCTCAAAAAAAAGAAAGGAGAAGTGAGATCATTGTTTTGTCAAGTATATACCGGGTATTAAAATCTAAAAAGTTTTCTACTTAATTGGTTAGATCTTGTCAACCTTATTGTTTTTATACTCTACCTTCAGAATATTTTAGAGGTCTTTAGCTCAACCTCAGGTAAAATATGAATTAATGACATTTTATAGAATCTGAATTAATGAGATTGCACTGACTGTGTGAAAATAAAAGTGAAACCTGGCCAGGTGTGGTGGCTAATGCCTGTAATCCCAGCATTTTGGGAGGCTGAGGCGGGCAGATCACTTGAGGTCAGGAGTTTGAGACCAGCCTGGCCAACATGGCGAAACCCTGTCTCTACTAAAAATACAAATAAATTAACCAGGCATTGTGTTGCACACCTGCAATCATGAATTCAGAATATTAATCTTACTGCTTCCTCATTAATTTCTTTGTCTAATAGGGGCTAGGCACTGTTTCATACTTATTTAAAATAACAACAAGGCTGGGCGCGCTGGTTCATGCCTGTAATCCCAGCACTTTGGGAGGCTGAGGCAGGCAGATCACCTGAGGTCAGGAGTTCAAGACCAGCCTGGCCAACAAGGTGAAACTCCGTCTCTACTAAAAATACAAAAATTGGCTGGTCATGATGGTGCACACCTGTGGTCCCCGCTACTCAGGAGGCTGAGGCAGGAGAATCGCTTGAACCCAGGAAGCAGAGGTTGCAGTGAGCCAAGATCGTGCCACTACACTCCAGCCTGAGCAACAGAGTGAGACCCCCGTCTCAAAAAAAAAAAAAAAAAAAAAAAAAAGCAAAACCCTTATTTTTTAAACTTTTCTCATGACAAAGGAATGGCCGGAACAATTATTTCCCATTTGCAGGTAAAGACATTGGCATAGTGAGTGACAGACCTGAGCCTTAGGCTAAGTCCTCTGTCTCTAGATTATTTCTTTCACGGTGTTATACTAGAAATTCACAGCCCTTAACTGGTGTCTGTCCAGTCTGAAGAGCTTTTCTTTAAAACACTATTTTCCTCAGCTGTATTGGTTTGATTGAAATTAAATCCCCTTCATTCATTCACATACCTTAATCAAACATCTACTTCCTGTCAGGCACTGTGCTGTTGGCCCTAGGAGGTATCTCACTAGAGTGTGTAATAGTTCAGTGGATAACCAAACCTCTGTGTGAGTATGTTATCTTTAATAGGGAGAAATTTGAGAAAACTTGAAACTACTTCCGGTTGCAGATCTCTCAATTTTTTTTTCATTTGTGTAAGAGTTTTGGGTAATACTTAAAAAAAAAAAAATTGACTCTAAGTTATGTAACATTTCCAGTTCTGAACAGCATGTTTTGCTCTTATAGGATACTGATTTTCCACAACTCTAGTTGGCTATATTGAGTTGTACAGTTCTAATTGCTCCTGGGCATCAGATCTGTCAACTCATTCACACACACACACACACACACACGTATATATCAGGTGCTCCTGAGGCACCTAGCCCTGTGTTGAGTAAGGAACCTGGAAGTTGGGTCTCCGCTTGATGAGATGCACAAGAACAGATCACTGAGTTACCATTTGTTAAGGACGTTGGCTTGGGTTGGGAAGCTTTGCCTCTGACTAGGTCTGTGACCATGGGCAAGTTACCTAACTACTCTGAGCCTTTATTTAACATCCCAAGGGATGCTAATGATGACAGTAGTGTTTACCTAAAGGCAGGCCATAAAGATTAAATGAGATAATTCATGTAGAGGGCTGAGCAGAGTGTTAGCTGATGTTACTTATAGTGATAAGAAATAGAGCAAGTGTCCCCTAATTTTAACACTTGGGGAAAATCTGATTTTCTCTGGGTCAAATTGTGTCTAATTTTAGATTTCCTCTCAATTCATAAACATACACAGTTCTGATGTCTCATCTACTCCACATTCAAGGAATGATGCTCATTGAGAAAGGAAAGTTGTGACTCATTTACTCAGCAAATTAACGAAGTACCTGCTGGTTGCATATCTCTATGAGGAATATACAATAACAGTTTACCTTCAGTGAACTCAGAGACCTTAAAAGGGAGGGGGATTAACATTTCATGAGTACTTAACTATGTGCCAGGCACTATGCTAGTCCCGTACTGTTTTATCTCTATTTCTTAGAACTGTCTTGTGAGGAAGGTATTAGCCTCATTTTAGCAAATGAGAAAAACAAACGCTCAGAGAGAAAATAACTTGTCTGAAGTCACAGAATAAGTTGCAGAGCTGAGATTTGAACTCAGCCATCACATTCCTCTGTGCCGTGCTAGTTTTCAAGGAAAAAAGTTAAGGAACATTTTATGACAAAAGGCAGCTTCTTAGATGACACTTAAAAGTTTGTGCCAGTGGTAGTACAAATCCCATTTCACTCTTTAAAAAAAAATTTTTTTTTTTTAATTTAAGAAACAGAGTTTCCTTCTGTCTCCAAGGTTGGAGTGCAGTGGCGTCATCATCGCTCACTGCAGCCTTGAGCTCCTGGGCTCAAGTGATCATCCTGCCTCAGCCTCCCAAGGAGCTAGAACTATGGGCACACGCCACCATGCCTGGCTAATTTTAAATTTTTTTGGTGATGGGGTCTCACTATATTGTTCAGGCTAGTTTTGAACTCTTGGCCTTAACTGATCCTCCTGCCTCGGCCTCCCAAAGTGCTAGGATTACAGGAGTGAGCCACCATTCTTGTCCTCCATTTTGTACTTTTTAAAAAATGAAACCTGGTAATTTTTCAAAAATAATTGAAGCTTAAAACCCAACAAATGAACAAAACATTCTTTGTATTTAAAAATAATGGAAGAGGCTGGGTGTGGTGGCTCATGCCTGTAATCCCAGCACTTTGGGAGGCCGAGGTGGGCGGATCACCTGAGGTCAGGAGTTCGAGACCAGCCTGACCAACATGGTGAAACTGCCTCTACGAAAAATACCAAAAAAATTAGTTGGGTGTGGTGGCGGGTGCCTGTAATCCTAGCTACTTGGGAGGCTGAGGCGGGAGGATCGCATGAACCCAGGAGGCAGAGGTTGCGGTGAGCTGAGATTGTGCCATTGCACTTCAGTTCGGCAACAGAGCGAGACTCCGTCTCAAATTAAAAAAAAAAAAAAAGTAGTGGACGAAAATGTGAAAAAATAGGAACAGCTGACTCTAGAATCCCCACTCAAATATGTGTTATCTCTGGGCATGGTGGCTGATTGCCTGTAATCTCAGCAATTTAGGAGGTCAAGGCTGAGGCAGGTGGATTGCTTGAGCCCAGGAGTTCGAGACCAGCCTGGGCAGCATGGCGAAACCCCATCTCTACAAACAAACAAACAAAAGCTAGCTGGATGTGGTGGCACACAGCTGTAATCCCAGCTACTCGGGAGGCTAAGGTGGGAGGATCATTTGAGCTTGGGAGGTGGAGGCTGCAGTGAGCTAAGATTACACCATTGCACTCCAGCCTGGGTGCCTGAGCGAGATTCTGTCTCAAAATATATTTATGTATGTGTTTGTGTGTGTGTATGTTTGGAAATTGTCCTATCTCTAAGGCCTAGCACAGTGTGTGGAATGTAATGAATCTTACTAGCAAATTAGTGAATTTAAACTATCTTTCCAGACTGCCAAAATTATATTTCTCATTTCACTTAACATATATTCTCCAGGCCAGGCGCAGTGGCTCACGCCTGTAATCCCAGCACTTTGGGAGGCTGAGCTGGGTGGATCACCTGAGGTCAGAAGTTTGAGACCAGTGTGACCAACATGGTGAAACCCCGTCTCTACTAAAAATACAAAAATTAGCCAGGCGTGGTGGTGGGTGCATGTAATCCCAGCTACTCAGGAGGCTGAGGCAGGAGAATTGCTTCAACCCGGGAGGTGGAGGTTGCAGTGAGCCGAGATCACGCCATTGCACTCCATCCTGGGCAACAAGAGTGAAACTCTGTCTCAAAAAAAAAAAAGCCATATATTATCTTTTGGAAAACATACATGTCATTGTCAAGGACTTAGGGAAACAAATGTCTTATGTATTTCTCATAGGAATATAAATTGGCACATCTTCCCTGGGGGTATTCGGCACTATCTCAAAGTTACAAATATAAATACTTTGACCTTGCAGTTCTACTTCTAGGATTTATACTAGTGATATAGTCAAGCAGTCTTGAAGGTAGAAAACAGGGCTATTGGGTTCCAGGGATAGGGAGAGACTTTTCAGCCTATATCCTTTTGTTGTACCTATTGAATTTTGAGCCATGTAAACGTGTTACTTATTTAAAAAATAAATTCATAAAATTAAAATTGTTAAAATTTCTGAGATGATTATTATTCTAAGGACCATTCACACCTCAGTTGTGAATGTACTTAATTCAGATTGCTTTCCTTTTTTGTCCTCTACTGAGATCTGAAGGTATTGGACCTTTCACATCTTTTATTTTGTAATTTGAGATGAGATCTCTCTGTGTTGACCAGGCTGGTCTCGAACTCCTGGCCTCAACCAATCCTCCCATCTTGGCCTCCCAAAGTGCTAGGATTACAGGTGTGAGCCACCATGCTTGGCCTATATTTTCCTGAGTATTAACAGAGTACTCACTATGGAAAAGGTGGCAAGTACATGTAAGTATTTTTTAAAGCTTAAGAAATTTGTCCATAAGTCCACTGTCCGGAGACTATTACAGTTAATATTTTTGACCTCTTTTTTTGGTATCTTTTTAACCTGCTGATAACAAATAAATTCAATTTTTTTTTTTTTTTTGAGGCAGAATCTCGCTCTGTCGCCCAGGCTGGAGTGCAGTGGGCTCTCTGCAACCTTTCCCTCCCTCCCTCCCAGGTTCAAGCAATTCTCCTGTGTCAGACTCCCAGCTGCTCCAAATCCTGGGCTCAAGCAATCTTCCTGCCTCAGCCTCCCAAAGTGCTGGGAATGCAGGTATGACCCACTGCACGTGGCCACATATATATTCAATTTTGTATACAATTTTACATCCTGCTTTTTTCTTTCTTTTTTTTTTTTTTTTTTTTTAGATGGAGTCTTGCTCTGTCACCCAGGCTGGAGTGTAGTGGTGCGATCTCAGCTCACTCTAAGCTCCGCCTCCCGGGTTCACACCATTCTCCTGCCTCAGCCTCCCGAGTTGCTGGGACTACAGGTGCCTGCCACCACACCCGGCTAATTTTTTGTATTTTTAGTAGAGATGGGGTTTCACCGTGTTAGCCAGGATGGTCTCGATCTCCTGACCTCGTGATCCACCTGCCTCAGCCTCCCAAACTGCTGGGATTACAGGCGTGAGCCACCACATCCAGCCCATCCTGTTTTTTTCACTTAATATTATGTCATGTAATTGAAATTCCTATGTAAGCAAAATCTCTGTGGAAGCATTATTTTTAGTGGCTATGTAATCTATTATGTGGACGTACCAGTTTATTTAACCAGGTAATGGGAGCTAGTTGGGGAGAAAAAGAGACGTTAAAATCATGGAGCCCTTTGGAAGGTTAGGCAGATCTGGGTTAGGTACCCTATAGGGTATGTGAGCCAGGCAGGCCAAGGCTGAAGGGCACTAAGAGTCAAGGGCTTTTCTTCTTCCCTTAGTCCCAGCCCTTGCTGCCTTACCATGAATTATGCACTTGTTCCTTGTGCCGTGTCTACATCCTCCCCAGCATTCTCTGTCTTCAGGTACTATGTACACACTTCTGTCAGTTCCCAGTACACTGGGTTGCCTTGTTGGTTCACTTGTCTGTGTCTCCCTTTAGACTGAAAAAAATGTTTTATTTCTGTATCTTGAATGCCTGGCAAATAATAGGATCTTTAATGAATCTTTGAAGATTCATTCCTATCTACTAAGTAGATAGGAAGATTAGAGGGAACCAGAGAAAAGGACCAGTGCAGCCCCAATGAAAAGAAGCCAGTCCTTTCAGCCTTCTCTGTTCTTCTGATCCTATATTTGAGGGCCAAATCTCCATGGGCTAGCCTAGGGACCTAAACACCACTTAGACTTTAAAATTTCAAAGCTGGTTTCTGTGTGTTCCAAGTTCCAATAAACTTATTCAGAGTTCTTCCCATTCCATCCTTCTATGAGTATGATGTAGACATTCTTGGAATGCAGGTCCCATTTCTGCCTACGTGTGGTGCAGCAGCAATCTAATGAGCAGCGTAGACAGGCTCAGGCATGCCAGGGTTCCTGACAGAAGGCTTCCGTGTGAATAAGCATGTGCTCACAGAAATGAGACCTCTGCTGGGATCGTGCCTGTTATTTATCACCCAAATTCATAATCTTCATATCTAAGATTAACATTTCTAGGTGTCTCACTACACCCTGGTCTAGAAATTCTTGGAGTTAAAGGGACAGAAAAGGCAGATTATGAATTCCTACAGTTCTCTAGAACTTGATAATTGAATTTAAGAATGCTACAGAGAGATTTCCTCATGAGATCAAGTTCCCTGGTGGTTCCTGCAGGGATATTCAACTCTCGTGTTCTCTTTCTTGCTCAATTCCTATGAGGTGGGCCAGACCAAGTGGACCAAAGGCCAGCTCTGGGAAGGTAATATATTGAAGATACTGGGTCAGTCAATTCAGCCGCCAGGCTTTGTGTCCCTACAGGATCATTAAGTATTGCAAATCTGCGTTAGTCCCAGCACCACATGTGTTGCCCTGCACATCTCAAAGTTAGGACTGTTTTTCAAAACTAGGTGTGAACTTATTTCTTAAAATGATCAGCTGTGTTCCAGTGGACCAAATGCTGATTGATCTGAATTCAGCAGATTTGTCCGTTACCCCCCAAGTTTATCTGACCGCTCTGTAGTCCCTGTGGATTGTAGCTGGATAGGCCCTGAGGTTTCTGTCCTTCTAGAATACTGTATTTTGTTGGTATTGCTTTGTGCTATTGATAGAGCTGTACCCTCTTCTAGAGCTGGATTTCCAAAACTCTGTTAATTAGAGAATCATCTAGGGTAGAAAGTGAGAGCTACATTAAAAGCATACAGATTCTTAGGCCTGATCTAGGTCCAGATCCTATTTAAATCTCTGAAGGGATCTGGGAACCAGATCTTTCGTGGGGTGAGAGGATGCTTTGTTTAAGAAAAACAAGCAAAAACAACAACGAAAGGAAAAACAGGTGAGTTTGATGGAGCCCCTTGTTTAGAATTCTTAAAATTAATCTATGTGCCTTCAGCTCCTGTACTAGACTCCAAGACCTCAACTTGGTCTTGTTCCTCTTTGTAACTCCTCCACAGTTGGTAGCACCAGACCTCAAATGTAGTTGGCATTGGAAAACTGTTGGTTGGTTGAATGAATAAATGGATGAGTGATTAATTTACTCTGTACTCATTTCAAACAGCACAAAAGTTACAACATTGCACAAAAAATGTGAGGGAAGACAAAGACCAGGTATTTAATTTTGTAAAGCAGCATGTTAATAGAAAAACATAAGTATGAAGAGAGTGCTGATACTGTGTTAGGATGTCTGAATTTGGCATTGCATGGTGTCCTGGCCTTAGGCAGTCCTCTAATGTCCCTGGCCCAGTGTCCTCATCTGTAAAATGGCATGAGGATAAAACGCAGCGATAGATGTGAAATGCTTTGAAAACTAGAGAGTGGATTCTGGTCAGGAGAAAAGAATATTCAGGGTAGGGACAGGGGCACAGAACTAGCCACCACCAGGTTGCTCTGTGGTCAGGTCAAAGTCTGTAGCTTCTACAGGGACCATGAGAAATTTTAGCAGGATGGCCATATAGGTATGCTCAGGACCTGATTCTCTTTCTGCCTAGTTCCTGAGCCAATCAGGAACCTCTATGTTTTGGGCCACTGTCCCAGTCCTGGTAGGCCCATATGGTTCTGTAGGTGCTCAGTAGACAATCTGCAGGGGAAGCTGCTCATTTCTGCCATGCCACCTTGGTGTGCTGAGATTCCTGTGCATAGGGGTAGGAGAAAGTGAGGAGAGGTGGCTCCAGGGATGAGTATGCAGCTGTGGGGCCCAGAATATATTACAAAGAAAAGTTGGTGACCAGCCAGCTGGGAGTTGACCAAAGTCAGTCATGCGTGCCCATCCTCACTCAGCAAATATTTGAGTGCCTGCTAGGATGAGGCTCTAGATCCTGGGTGGGGACCACGTGGTGTCTACTAAGAATTACAAGGAGAGTGATATGGCCTGCCTACAGTTGGGACATGCAGGCCTGTCTCAGTGCCTGGCCTGGCACAAGGCTGCCACTCCCTGTAAACTCTGAGCTGACCTGTTACTGTCCCTTAACCATTCCTACTTCAACACCTACCTTGATCCTTGTTGTCCCCTTATGCCTGTGTGTATGAGTATGGGCCATGCACAGCTTTGTTGGGTCCAGGAATTGGGGTAGCAGTGGACCAGGTTACATGGTATGAAATGTGTGCGTCCCCAACAGCAACAGCCCTGTCCTGCCTTGGTGGGCCCTCCAGGTCACTGTGTTATTTCATAGGGCCACCTCAGTAGCCATGTAGGAGGCATGATACTCTCGCTTTTCAGGTGAGAAAAGAGATTCAAATCATCAAGGGATCTACCGTGGCCATATGGACAGTCAGTGATGGAACCAGGACTTGAACTCAGAACTTTCAGGATTGGGGAAAAGCAGAACATGGGGTAGAAACCAGAACATGGGGGGGTGGAAAATTTTATGTATTATTATTCTTTTGACTGATTTCAAAAGTAATACATGTAAAGGCCGGGTGCAGTGGCTCACACGTGTAATCCCAGCACTTTAGAAGGCTGAGGTAGGGGGATCACCTGAGGTCAAGAGTTCAAGACCAGCCTGGCCAACATGGCGAAACCCTGTCTCTACTAAAAATACAAAAATTAGCTGGGCATGGTGGTGGGCACCTATAAGCCCAGCTACTCAGGAAGCTGAGGCAGGGAGAATTGCTTGAACCCGGGAGGTGGAGGTTGCAGTGAGCCGAGATCACGCCACTGCACTCCAGCTTGGGTGACAGAATGAGACTCGTCTCAAAAAAAAAGAAGAAAAAAAGTAATACAGTTGAGTATGTTCTTCCACATTGTTAAAGACTTTTTTTTTTTTTTAATACAATCAGGGTCTCGCTCTAATTGCCCAGGCTGGAGTGCAGTGGTACATTCATAGCTCTCTGCAGCCTCAAACTCCTGAGCGTAAGTGATCCTCCTACCTTGGCCTCCCAAAGTACTAGGGTTACAGGCATGAGCCACCATGCCTGGCCTAAAGCCATTTTCTAATACCTATATTCATTATTGTAACATATATAATATACTTCACATTTTATGATTTCCTTTTTAAAAATGTTCTGGTGAAAGTAATACTTGTTTGTTATAAAACATTGAAACAGGGTAATGTCTCCTAGCCCTTATAATCCCAGAAATAACTGTTGGTGGTTTAATGTGTATTTTCTAGGCATTTTCTCTGTGTGTGTGTGTGTCTGTCTGCCTGTCTGTCTGTGTATGGATCCACACACATACATACTCATATACATACTTAGTTTTTACCCAAATAAGTTTATATACATACTCTTCTACAACTTAATCTTTTTAAAAAATACCTTTTATTGGGGCTAGGCATGGTGGCTCATTGGGAGGCTGAGGCAGGAGAATTGCTTGAGCCCAGGAGTTTGAGACTACCCTGGGCAACATAGACCTTGTTTCTACAAAATAATTTAAAAATTAGCTGAGCATGGTGGTATGCACCTGTAGTCCTAGCTACTTGGGAGGCTGAGGCAGGGGATTGCTTGAGCCCAGGAGGTTGAGGCTGCAGTGAGCTGTGATTGCACCACTGCACTCCAGCCTGGGCAACAGAGCAAGACCATCTCAAAAAAAGAAAAGAAAATACCTTTTGTTGTAATTTTCAAACACACACACAGACAATTATTACAGTGAACCTCTATTCATCACCCAGCTTCAGCAACCAACTTCCTTGTTCTTGTTTCATCTTTTCTCTTCATTTTTATTTTTCCCCCTGGAGTATTTTAAAGCAAATCCCAAACATTGTATTCCTTCAAAAATATGTGTCTCTACATGCACACGTATGTTTATTGCGGCACTACTCACAATAGCAAAGACTTGGAACCAACCCAAATGTCCAACAATGGTAGACTGGATTAAGAAAATGTGGCACATACACACCATGGAATACTATGCAGCCATAAAAAATGATGAGTTCATGTCCTTTGTAGGGACATGGATGAAGCTGGAAACCATCATTCTCAGCAAACTATCGCAAGGACAAAAAACCAAACACCGCATGTTCTCACTCATAGGTGGGAATTGAACAGTGAGAACACTTGGACACAGGAAGGGGAACATCACACACCTGGGCCTGTTGTGGGGTGGGGGGAGGGGGGAGGGATAGCATTAGGAGGTATACCTAATGTAAATGATGAATTAATGGGTGCAGCACACCAACATAGCACATGTATACATATGTAACAAACCTGCACGTTGTGCACATGTACCCTAGAACTTAAAGTATAATAAAAAAATATATATATTAAAAAAAAATGTGTCTCTAGCAGATCAGGTTTTGTTTAAAAAAAAAAACGCAATATCATTATCATACCCAACAAAATTAACAGTAATTCCTTTTTTTTTTTTTTTTTTTTTTGAGACAGGGTTTCACTCTGTCACCCAGGCTGGAGTGCAGCAGCACAATCACGGCTCACTGCAGCCTCTACCTCCCAGGCCCAAGTGATGATCCCCTCACCTCAGCCTCCTGACTATCTGGGGCTACAGGTGTGCACCACCGCACCCAGCTAATTTTTTATTTTTATTTATTTATTTTTTTTGAGACAGAATCACTATGTCACTCAGGCTGGAATGCAGTGGTATAATGTTGGCTCACTGCAACTTAACGCCTCGCAAGCTTAAGCGATTCTCCTGCCTCAGCCTCTGGAGTAGCTGGGACCATAGACATGCACCACCACAACCAGCTAATTTTTGTTTTTTTGTTTTTTTGTTTTTTTTTGGTAGAGATAGGGTTTCACCATGTTGCCCAGGCTGGTCTCCAACTCCTGAGCTCAAGCGATCCACCCACCTTGGCCTCCCAAAGTGCTGGAATTATAGACATGAGCCACCATGCCCAGCCAACAATAATTCCTTCATATCGAGTAATACCTAGGCTAAACAGTTTTTGTCAGTCATGTCACAAGTGTCTTTGTACAGTTGGTTTGTTTGAATCTTGTTCCAGTAAGACCCACATACTACAAGTGGTTGGAATATCTCGTGTCTCAATCTATAACCCCAATCCTGTCCATGCTATTTATTTTTTGTAGAACTTTATTGTTTGTCCTGTAGAAAGTCCCACATTCTGGATTTGGCTGATTACATCTTCATGGAGTCGTTTAATACTTGCACCTATCCTCCATATTTTCTGTAAATGGGTAATTTATTTTATTTATTATCATTATTATTATTATTATTATTACTATTATTTTTGAGATGGAGTCTCTCTCTGTCACCCAAGTTGGAGTGGGATGACACAATCTCAGTTCACTGCAGCCTCCGCCTCCCGGGTTCAAGTGATTCTCATGCCTTAGCTTCTCAAGTAGCTGGGATTACAGACGTGCGCCACCATGCCCAGCTAATTTTTGTGTTTTTAGTAGAGACAGGGTTTCACCATGTTGGCCAGGCTTGTCTTGAACTCCTGACCTCAGGTATCCACCTGCCTCGGCCTCCCAAAGTGCTGGGATTACAGGCGTGAGCCACCATGCCCAGCTAGTAATTCATTTTAGATGCTTGATTAGTGTCTGAGTTTTAACACAAACATGCTTCATTGGTGGTGCTGTGTACTTCTGTTGCATCACATCAGGAGGCTGATGTGACTGATCTGACTTTATGGTTGTCTTTCCAAAATCTATATGCATAATTTTTAATTTTTTAAGATTTTTTTTTTTTTTAAAGAAACACACATAGGTTGGGTACTTAGGATTGTTGAGCTGGAATAATGAGGAAAGACAGTAATGTGGCCCTCAAAAGTGGGTTTTATCCTAAGATGAAGAGAGCACGTGTAATATGGAGAGGAGGAAGGTCAGAGAGAAGGTCTTGGAGCCGAGGCCAGCGCACGGCACTGGTGCCGCCAGCATCCAGCTACCCTTCTGGGACATTATGTAAAATGATGTAACTGAGTGAAAAAGTGGTGAGCTGGCCTCCTCTCTCTGCTCAAGTCACTGAGCTGGTATCGTGGTGAGGGATGCTCATGAGGCCGGAGCTCTGAGTCCACCGTGTGAAGGCAGGAAGCTTTCTGGGTCTGAGAAGGCTGTAACTTTTTGGTCCTTGTCTTCTCATACTCTGGAAGCTGACAACAGGGCGACCTTCTGGTGTTCCAGTGGTAAGTCCTAAACTTGTGAAGGAAGGGGCCGCTTGTTTTGGAGGTAACAATAGGTTAAGATGACCTGGAGAGGCACAGTCTTAAGAGTTGGAGGGGGCCACCCAGGACACCAGGGAGTCCAGTGCCTCATTTTACAGATGAGAAAACTATGATCAGTAGAGGGAAAGGGAGGTTCCCAGAACCACCTAGCAAGCTAGAGGCTGAGTCCAGCATCCAGGCCTCCACTTCTCTGACTGTGGTAGCCAGCCAACATTTCCTACTTGGAATTTCTGAGGTGATGAGGCCAGATAAGGCTCCTGACAGATTCTTAATGCGCATCCAGAATTCCTGAGTATCCCTTGGTGTTGGTTTTATCCTCTTTCTTGTTCAACTCCTGGCTGGGTTCTTTGACTTGGAGGTGGTAGTCAACAGTGGTCTGTTTATACTAGCATTTAGTGGCCAGTTTAGTATGTAGTGGCACGGTGCAGACAGGGTGTCCATGAGTCCCAGTCTCAGCCCCACATTAGTCAGCTAGCTGAGGTAACTGCAGTTTCCTAAAGAAATTGGACCAGATCAAGATTGTCCAAAACATAGTATGAGTGTGCCAGGTGATGTCAGGTGGTATGAGGGTAAACTTTTCATTTGTTACTTTTATATTAACCTTTTTACTTATGGTAAGTATTACTGGTTTTCCATTTATTACAGTGACATAAACCTCTTTAAATGTACTGAAGCTAAAAAGTTGATATATTTAGATAAAATAAGGTGAATAGTATTCCAATGTGGCAGAAGGAGGATTGAAAAAGATTGCAATATGGAAGACCTTGGACCAGATGATCTTTCTGGTCCTTGTTAGCTTCCTAACCTTTCATAATTACAGGAATTTCTTAATATTCTGGCATATGGGCTGGGCATAGTGGCTCACACCTGCAATCCCAGCACTTTGGGAAACTGAGGCAGGTGGATCACCCGAGGTCAGGAGTTCAAGACCAGGCTGGCCAACATGGTGAAACCCCATCTCTACTAAAAATACAAAAATTAGCCAGGTGTGGTGGCAGGCACCTGTAATCCCAGCTACTCAGGAGGCTGAGGCAGGAGAATCACTTGAACCCGGGAGGCAGAGGTTGCAGTGAGCCAAGATTGTGCCACTGCACTCCAGCCTGGGCGACAGAGTGAAACTCCGTCTCTTAAAAAAAAAAAAAAAAATTCTGGCATATGACAATCACAACCTTCCTGCCTCAGCAGATTCACCTGCCAATATAGAGGCTGGACAGCCTGAACATTCCATTTAATTTAGCATGTATTTGTCACCTGGGTTGATTATCATGGGGGAATCTAAATACGAGTGAGACAAGGTCCTGGTTCCTGTGGAGAACCATCTGGAGGCTGCTCTGTATTTGGTGGAGTTTGTGTATCTGTGTGATATATTCTGGACCATGTTCATGAGAAGTTTCTGGGTCACTGCTCTCTGGGTAGTGCCCTACAACTCTTGTCTTCTGTAGCGCTTTGGGAAGTCTGCTCAGAGATTCAGTCATAATCAGCTCTGTAGCTGAGAGAAGACAGGAATGTTGGCATGGAAGCTGGGGGGAGAGGGCGGCAGAAATGGGCAATCAAGAGTTCTCTGCCTTTTAGGATTTCCCTGGGGAGAGTCTTCACTCAGAGCTTCGCTGACAGCCAAGGATGGCAAGCAAGGGGCCCTCGGCCTCTTCATCTCCTGAGAACTCCAGTGCAGGGGGGCCCAGTGGGAGCAGCAATGGCGCTGGTGAGAGCGGAGGGCAGGACAGCACTTTCGAGTGCAACATCTGCTTGGACACAGCCAAGGATGCCGTCATCAGCCTGTGTGGCCACCTCTTCTGGTCAGTACCCCTGCTCCCACCCCAGAGAGCACATTGCCAAGTTTGGAAAGCCTGTGGCCCTGGGCAGTTTGGAGCAGAATGCTTCCTGCTCACTTTGGGAATACACTCAGGCTCAAGGGACAAGAGACCTGAGTTCCCATCCCAACTCTGCTACCAATGAGCTGGATGACCTTGGGCAAATCCTGTCTCCACTCTGAGCTCCTTCTCCCCATCTCTAAAGTAATAATACTTACCATTTAGTGAGCACTTACTACCTGCTACTTGCTTTGCTGAGCCTAGAGGCAGTATAGCATAATGGTTATAAGCAAGGACTGTGGAACTGAGCTTCCTCCTTCTGAAGCTTGACTCTGCCACCTTCCTGTTTGACCTTGGACAAGGTGCTTACACACATTCTGCCTCATTTTACAGGGTCGTTTGCAAGCATTAAATGACTCAAAATGTGTAAAAGTCTTAGAAGAGCACATAGCTTGCAGTAAATACTATGTGTCAGCTATGACTATAATTGTTACTATATTTTATGTTTATATATAGATAGATACACTCATCAAAATGAAGTGTCAAGGTTGGTGTCTGTTCCAGCCTTGATGGTTACAGGAGCCCTTTCTGGCTCTGAGAACCTAGGTGCTAGGTGAAGGTTGGATTTTGTTTGTGTGTGTGTGTGTGTGTGTGTGTGTGTGTGTGTGTTTTGTCTTGAGATTTTGAGCTGAACCTTGAAAGGTCGATCAAAAAATGCTAGGTAAAGGCGAAAGGTGTGTGTGTCACCCCAAGGCAGGGAGTTTCTAGGGACAGGCACATGCACTGTTGGACTCATCTGAGACCATTGAGGCTACTGTATACATCTCACAGCACTGTGGATGAGGGTCTGGGAGTGTTAGGAAAAATAATGGTTACAGGAGTGTTGAGCCAGATTATCAAACCCAGATTCGACTAAAGGGACATAGAGGTAATGAATATTTTTGAGCAGAGAAATCGTGTGAAGAAAAGGCCGTTTAAACAATATTTAAGGGATTTTAAGTTGGCAACAGCGTAAAACATCAATTTATTGGTGAATAAATAGAATGAAGCAGAGATTTTTGTTCTTGAGGCTCTTGCCCTAATTACCATTTTGTGTAAAAGCTGTTGTGATCCACATTCTCCTAGAAATTCAGATACTTCAGGGTATCGTAAAACTAGGACTTGAAATGATTGACAAAATTAAGAATTAAAAGACAGGATACCCCTGATTTGATTATGTGAATGTATCAAATTATCACATATAACATAAAAAATATGTACAGCTATTATGGCTGGGCTCAGTGGCTCACACCTGTAATCCTAACACTTTGAGAGGCTATGGTGGGAGGATCACTTGAGCCCAGGAGTGCAAGATGAGTCTGGGCAACATAGTGAGGCCCCACTATGTTTAAAACTAGTCAGGCATGGTGGCGGTGCCTGTAGTCCTAGCTACTCAGGAGACTGAGGTGGGAGGAAGGCTTGAGCCCAGGAATTCGAGGCTACAGTGAGCTATGATTGTATCACTGCACTCCAGTCTAGGCGACAGAGAGAGACCCTGTTTCTTAAAAATATATATATATTCTGGGCCGGGCGCGGTGGCTCACACCTGTAATCCCAGCACTTTGGGAGGCCAAGGTGGGCGGATCACAAGGTCAGGAGATCGAGACCATCCTGGCTAACTCGGTGAAACCTGTGTCTACTAAAAAACAAACAAAAAAATTAGCCGGGTGTGGCGGCATGCACCTGTAGTCCCAGCTGCTGGGGAGGCTGAGGCAGGAGAATGGCGTGAACGCGGGAGGCGGAGCTTGCAGTGAGCTGAGATCGCGCCACTGCACTCCAGCCTGGGTGACAGAGCAAGACTCCATCTCAAAAAAAAAAAAAATTATATATATATATATGTGTGTGTGTGTATATATATATGTGTATATATATATATGTGTGTGTGTGTGTGTGTGTGTGTATATATATGTATATATATATTCTGGCTGGGCGCAGTGGCTCATGCTTGTAATCCCAGCACTTTGGGAGGCTGAGGCGGGCAGATCACTTGAGGCCAAGAGTTCAAGACCAACCTGGCCAACATGGTGAAACCCCATCTCTACTAAAAATACAAAAATTAGCTGGGTGTGGTGGCATGCACCTATAATCCCAGCTATTCGGGAGGCTGAGGCAGGAGAATATCTTGAACCTAGGAAGCGGTGATTGCAGTGAGCTGAGATCGTGCCACTGCACTCCAGCCTGGGCAACAGTGCAAGACTCCATCTCAAAAAAAATATATATGTGTGTGTGTGTGTGTGTGTGTGTGTGTATTTATTAAATTTTATAATTATAAATTTTAAGATTATAAATTAAAATTCTAATTATGTATTTTATATATATATTAACTATATATATATTTAAATGTACAGCTATTGTATATCTTTTGTGTGTGTGTGTGTGTGTGTGTGTGTGTGTGTGTGTGTGTGGAGACAGCCTTGCTCTGTTGCCCAGGCTGGAGTGCAGTGGTGCAGTCTTGACTCACTTGCAACCTCTGTCTCCTGGGCTCAAGTGGTTCTCCTGTCTCAGCCTCCCAAGTAGCTGGGACTACAGGAACGCACCACCACGCCCGGCTAATTTTCTTTTTGTATTTTTAGTAGAGATGGGGCTTCGCCATGCTGGCCAGGCTGGTTTCAAACTCCTCACCTCAAGTGATCTGCCCACCCCGACCTCCCAAAGTGCTAGGATTACAGGCGTGAGCCACCATGCCCGGCCCTGTGTCAATTTTTTTTTTTTTTTTTTGAGACGAAGTCTTGCTCTGTCACCAGGTTGGAGTGCAGTGGCACAATCTCAGCTCACTGCAATCTCTGCCTCCCAAGTTCAAGCAATTCTCCTGCCTCAGCCTCCCGGGTAGCTGGGATTACAGGCGCACACCACCACACCCAGCTAATTTTTGTATTTTTTATAGAGAGAGGTTTTCACCATGTTGGCCAGGATGGTCTCGATCATCTGACCTCGTTATCTGCCTGCCTCGGCCTCCCAAAGTGCTGGGATTACTGGTGTGAGCCACCACGCCTGCTATCAATTTTTTTTTTTTTTAAGGCAGAATGCCATTGGAAAGAACACAGACTCTAAAATGAAACAGATGCTTCCAGTCTGGGTGGTGCATCCCTGAGCAAATCTGCTAGCTTTGCTGTACTTTGGTTTCCTCATCTGTAAGATGGAGATAATGGTACTGCCTCATAGGTTAATGTGACCATCCAGTGACATTAAGAAATGAAAAGATATTCAGCCACAGCATGGCACACAGTACAGTCAGGCAGTACATAATGACATTTTGGTCAACAATGGACTATATATCCAACAGCGGTCCCATAAGATGATGATGGACGTGAAAAGTTCCTATAATCTAGTGATTTTATAATGTCATAGAGCAGTGCGTTACCTTTTCTATGTTAGGTATGTTGGATTTTTTGTTTGTTTGTTTGTTTGTTGTTTTTTTGAGAAGGAGTCTCACTGTGTTGCCCAGGCTGGAGTACAGTGGCGTGATCTTGGCTCACTGCAACCTCTGCCTCCTAGGTTCAAACGATTCTCCTGCTTCAGCCTCCCGAGAAGCTGGGATTACACATATGTGCCACCACACCTGACTAATTTTTGTATTTTTATTAGAGACAGGGTTTTACCGTGTTGGCCAGGCTGGTCTCGAACTCCTGATCTCAGGTGATCCACCCGCCTCAGCCTCCCAAAGTGCTGGGATTACAGGCATGAGCCACCACGCCCAGCCTGGTTTTTGTCTGTTTTTTGAGATGGAATCTCACCGGGTCACCCATGCTGGAATGCAATGGCACTCCAGATTGAGTAGCACGATCTCAGCTCACTGCAACCTCCACCTCCCGGGTTCAAGTGATTCTCGTGCTTCAGCCTCCCATGTAGCTGGGATTTACAGGCATGTGCCACCACACATGGCTAGTTTTTGTATTTTTAATAGAGATGGGGTTTCACCATGTTGGCCAGGCTGGTCTCGAACTCCTGACCTCAAATAATCTGCCCACCTCAGCGCCCAAAGTGCTGGGATTACAGGCGTGAGCCACCACACCTTGGCTCTATGTTAGGTATGTTTAAATACACAAATATTTACCACTCTGTTACAGTTACCTACGATATTCACATGCTATTCAGGTTTGTAGCTTAGGAACAATAGGCTATACTATGTAGCCTAGGTGTGTAGTAAGCTATTTCAGCTAGGTTTGTGTAAGTACACTCTATGATGCTCACACAATGATGAAATTGCCTAATGACACATTTCTCAAAACTATCCCTGTCGTTCAGTGATACATGACTATCATTGCTTAATAAATGGGAGGAATGGTCATTGTTATAAAGCCTGACTTTCCCCTGAGGGTCATTCGTTCACCTCCACTTCTCCCCTAGAGCCTTTAAGGGAACTTGCCGGTGGAGATCTGCCATGATTTGGGGTGTTCTCCACTCATTTTAGAATGACATTGCAAGATTAATGTTGGAGTCAGGTGTTATGGCCAGGAAGATTATGTATTTGGTTTGTGAAGCTAAACTGTGGTTCAGGAATTGGAAAAGGAACTATCCTTTGAGTTCAAAGTGTACTCAGCTAAAGATACTTGGTATGTGAGGTACAGAAGCCATGCCTGCATTTTCCACTGTCCTGGCCTGCATAGTAGGTACACAGTAGATATGTGTTGACTAAATAAACGAGAGAACGAAATTAAAAATGTGGGCCAGACATGGTGGCTCACACCTTTAATCCCAGCACTTTGGGAGACCGAGGCGGGCAGATCATCTGAGGTCAGGAGTTCGAGACCAGCCTGACTAACATGGTGAAACCCCGTTTCTACTAAAAATACAAAAAATTAGCTGGGCGTGGTGGCGCACACCTGTAATCCCAGCTACTCAGGAGGCTGAGGCAGGAGAATCGCTTGAACCTGGGAGGCGGAGGTTGCAGTGAGCTGAGTGAGCTGCACTCCAGCTTGGGCAACAAGTGCAAAACTCTGTCTCAAAAAAAAAAAAAAAAAAAAAAAGTGGAGTTGAATACTTTTCTTTCAATTCTGTAAATGTCATTTTTTTTGTATGTGGTGTTAGATTATAGAAAGGGCAATGAACTAGAAGTCCGGAGACTTTTTTTTTTTAATCCTGATGCAGTTCATTTTTATGTTTCTGAGCTTTGGTTTCCTCATTTGAAAATGGAGAGATTGGACAGCAGCTCTCTAAGCTGAAGGTAACCCTTTCTGTCAAGTAGCATCCCCATCCTTTCTATTACTTAAAGATGCTTTTAGAGTAGACCTGAACTTTTAAGCTGCCTCCTGCTAGGAGAGTTCTCAAGGATGAGGACAGCCTGAAGATTTTGTTAAACTGGATCTGGACTACCTGAGAGTCCACACATCCCTTGTGAGCCCGAGGAGGCTATGAACCCCCTGAAATTGAGTGTAAAATAGTGTGTAGTACATGTGTATGTGAATGCCCCCGTCAATTTTTTGCACAGGGCATCCTTAGCTTTTATTGGATTCCTTCAGATGTTATAACCTCTCACAGGGTGATTTGTAGAGAAGCTGGGTCTGTGTGGTCTGAGCCCTGGGGATTTCACATATACTGAGATCTCAGGGGCAGAGGCTGGGGTCTTATCTCCATTGCGTTGTTTTTTTTCTGTGATTTTTATCCCAGTTTTTTCTGATTTCCGATACCAGTAATCCCTACAGAACCTCAGTGGGCATGCAGTGCTCCATAGTTTACTCCTGTTTTCTCATTTTGTTACTACCACTCCACCCATCAAGTGTTTCTGCTAATGAAAGCATTTTTCTTCCTTTCCCCTTTTCTCCTTCTCCTTGATGACTGGTTGCCCTGGGGACTCTGACAGTTGGCCATGTTTACATCAGGTAAGATGTATTTCATTTTACTTTGTCTTTCATCAGCTATGGTTGCACAAGACAGCCCTAGTCTCAGGAGACTGCTGTCAGAAGCTGCAATCTGCCCTGGATGTGGGCTCATTTGCTTACTTACCGCGCCCCCAAGCCTTCTTTACATACCTGCCCACTGACAGGCACTTGATGAAATCGGGATAGTCCTAATTCTGCCACAGTTGGCCTTTGTGGGTCTCGGTTACTCATTCATAAATTGGATTGGATTGATAATATG
Organism: Pongo abelii; assembly: GCF_028885655.2. Lineage (NCBI taxonomy): Eukaryota > Metazoa > Chordata > Mammalia > Primates > Hominidae > Pongo > Pongo abelii. The sequence continues at coordinate 37,633,779 of NC_085929.1, forward strand.
TTAGGTCCTTTTTATTTTTGAGATTCTGCTTCTGTTGAAACAGTACCTCCTATCATATCAACAGTCCCCCAGCCCTTAAAGGTTATGAAAATATTAGGAAGGGGAAAACTTTTTTGGTGTCAACAAAGAGCTTTTGTGAGGAGAGAAAAGTCTATTTTCCCAGCTTTAGCACCTGCTTGCTGAGACAGAGCTGGGCCTGGCATTCACAAGTGGCTGTGAATAATCACAGCCAGCTGAATGTCTCCCTGGTCGTCAGCAGTAGAGTACCACACTCGTAGGTGGCCTGGGAATGTGGGGGAGGACAGAAATTCCAGACTGCTAAAGCTTCAGAATCTGGATGGGAGAAAGAAGGTGGGAACAGGGCTGCACATTCTGTCCCCAGTGGGACCTGGTAGTACATATTGACTGTGAGTTTATGAAGAACACGTAACACATAAGTTTTGGAGCTATGAACAGTAAGAGTAGGAAATAAAATCGTTCAATGCTGCCATCTCCTCAGCCCTGAAGTCCTAGATTCATGTTTATAGAATGTCTGTAAAAACACGTTTTGGCCAGGTGTGGTGGCTCACGCCTGTAATTCCAGCACTTAGGGAGGCCGAGGCAGGTGGATCACTTGAGGCAAGGAGTTTGAGAACAGCCTGGCCAACATGGCAAAACCCTGTCTCTACAAAAAATATAAAAATTAGCTGGGCGTGGTGGTGCACGCCTATAGTCCCAGCTACTAGGGAGGCTGAGGCACGAGAATCGCTTGAATCTGGGAGGCAGAGGTTGCAGTGAGCTGAGATTGCACCACTGTACTCCAGCCTGGGTGACATAGTGAGACTCTGTTTCGAGAAAAAAAGAAACCAAAAAACCAAAAAAAAAAAAAAAAAACAAACAAAAAAAACCAAAAACATTTTTATCACTTGTTTTTTTAAGAAAATTAATTTATTTTTTATTATTTATTTATTTATTTTTTTTTTTTAGACAGAGTCTCACTCTGTCGCCCAGGCTAGAGTGCAATGGTGAGATCTTGGCTCACTGGAACCTCCACCTCCCGGATTCAAGTGATTCTTGAGCCTCAGCCTCCTGGGTAGCTGGGATTACAGGTGCACACCACCACAACCGGCTAGTTTTTTTGTCTTTTTAGTAGAGACAACGGCGTTTCACCATGTTCCCCAGGCTGGTTTTGAACTCCTGACCTCAGGTGATCCACCCACCTCAGCCTCCCAAAGTGCTGGGATTACAGACGTGAGCCACCACGCCTGGCCTAAACAAAAAATTTTAATGTAACCAGTGAAAGGGCCTGATAAACCCAAAACGGGATTTTTTTATATTGAAAGAAATAGGTGAATGCAAAAAATCAATGAAAGTACATAAAAAGCATTAAGCAAATTTAGATAATGAGCAAAATCTATCCTTTAGCATGTGGTAAGTCGCCAGAAAATGATCAGCTTGTCTCCTGATTCTGATGCCTGGGATACACAGTTGTTGGGGAAATGCTATAAAAATGAGAAATTGGCCTGGCGCGGTGGCTCATGCCTGTGATCCCAGCACTTTGGCAGACCAAGGCAGGCAGATCACAAGGTCAGGAGTTTGAGACCAGCCTGGCCAACATGGTGAAACTCTGTCTCTACTAAAAATACAAAAATTAGCTGGGCGCGGTGGCAGGCGCCTGTAATCCCAGCTACTTGGAAGGCTGCGACAGGAGAACTGCTTGAACCCAGGAGGCAGAGGTTGCAGTGAGCTGAGATCGTGCCATTACACTCCAGCCTGGGTGACAGAGCAAGACTCTGTCTGGGGAAAAAAAATTGAGAAATCACAGAAAGAAGAATATGACTGACAGGAAAATACAGTTGCTCCTACTGGGAAGGTGGGGATTTAAAGTTTGCTGTACTTATACCAGCAGCCTAAATTGAGGCTGGGTATGTCAGACTTGACAGCCCCAGGCTTGCAGTTTCCCTCCCCCTGTGTTGCTAGGAGGCCCTAGAGATAAACAAAGCATGAAGAAGCCTGTTTAATTGTGATGATTTTTTTTTTTTTTTTTTTTTGAGACAGAGTCTTGCTCTGTTGCCCAGGCTGGAATGCAGTGGTGCATTCTTGGCTCACTGCAACCTCCGCCTCCCAGGTTAAAGCGATTCTTCTGCCTCAGCCTCCAGAGTAGCTGGAACTACAGGCATGCGCCACCATGTCTGGCTAATTTTTGTATTTTTAGTAGAGACGGGGTTTCACCTTGTTGGCCAGGCTGCTCTTGAACTCCTCACCTCAGGTGATCCACCCACCTCCGCCTCCCAAAGTGCTGGGATTACAGGCATGAGCCACCGCATCCGGCCAGTTATGATGATATTTAAAGGCAATTTTGATTTTACCACTGGTAAGTATTTGTTGAATGGTAGGAGAAGGAATAGGAGTCGGGTTCCTTGAGGTGTTCCCTGCTCATGCTGGTGTTTCCCAGTTTGAGGCCTCTGGCCTGTGTTGTTCTGGTGGCTCTGGCTAATCACTCTGGTGGGTCTTGGGCCATCCATGCATTTTTCTCTCCTGTTTGCAGTGGTTGGAGACCAGACCTAACAGACAGGTGTGTCCTGTTTGCAAAGCTGGCATCAGCCGAGACAAGGTCATCCCCCTCTATGGAAGGGGCAGCACTGGGCAACAGGACCCCAGGTGAGGACTTAGGATGCCTCTCCCACCCACTTCTCCCCTTGGACGTGAATTCACTCCCATTCAGCATCCCCTAACCCCACCATTTACTTAGTACTGGATGATCCCTTGGTTTCGAAGCAGTCTCATCCAGATGAGAGTCAGCTAGGAGGGGAGGGAAGAGAGGGGATCTAAGTTGCCACTTGCTGGGACCCAGCAGTGAACAGACATCCCAGTCACAAGTGTGCAGAGCCCTGTGAAAGAGCATTTCTGCAGCCTGGGAAGCAGGATATGTAGCAGGAGAGGCTCCAGGGAGTAGGGTTGCTGCATCAGTGATGTATGAAGCATGGGGGGAGAGGAAACAGGATCTGGGTGACTTTGTGGAGTTTGGGATTTCTAGAAATGGAGATGTGCATGGGTCCAGCATTCAACAAACACAAGTATTGGGAGCCCTTCATGGTCTGGCATCCCCAAGCTCTCCAGAAGAATCTCTTACCTTTATCCATCTAGCCTAGCATATGCTGTGTACCCGACATATTAGACTTCTCTTAAAGGGACTTGCTCTTTCACATTTATCAGCCTGTGTATTTGCTCTCTCTTCTGCCTTCTTCCCTCCCCAGTCCTGCTCAAGCTACCCCTCTATTCCCACCTGCTCCTCTAACTTCTACTCATCTCTTATGAGCAGCCCTAAAGTCCCCTCTTCCTTGAAGTGGTCTGTCTTCTTCACATTAGTTGCTCTCACCCAGTTCCCACCACACTGTCATGTGACTGGCTCTATCCCCCTTGAAACCATGAACACCTCAAGGGTTGGGTCTGTCATCAGTCTTAGTATTATAGCATCCTGCATAATGCTTATTGTATAACTAAGCCCTCAATTGAGTATTCATGGGTTGAGTGATTAGAGGGGGTGAGACTCAAAAATAATAGCATCGGGTATTTGGCCAAGAATAGTGGGAGATAGAGCTGAAGTTAATAGGGGAAGGTCAGAGAAACCATGAACCTCAGCCCTTACTGCTGACAACCCACCCGCTGTTCCAGTATGGATTTGGGATTTCTGGTATCTGTAACAGGCCCAGGGAAGGCATCTGGCCATGATTCCTAACCGATCTGAGTCAGGATCTCTGTAAGAGGAGTAGGCTGTAGTGCAATCTGGTGAGTATCTCATAACAAGCTGATTTTCTCCCTGGTTCTCTATACACGTGGGAAGAACAGTTGCAGGTAGAATGAAGAGTTAGTATTTGGAGAATTAATCTGGCATAAGTTCATGTCCTGGGCAAGAAAGAGGCTATGGCCCTGACCCTGTTGGTAAAGAGCTCCAGGTCCTCACAGGGAGCAACTCAAAGCAATTTGTAATAGACTTATTTTACACCATTTCTATTTCAGAGAGAAGACCCCTCCTCGTCCTCAAGGACAGAGACCAGAGCCGGAGAATAGAGGGGTGAGGAACATTCTAGGAGAAGCTTCTACAAATGAGCTGATGGCTTTAGAAGTTTCCTTCTTAGCCTTACAATTTTTCTTCTTGATTATAAAAGTAAAGGAAAACTTGTAAAATACAGAAAGGAAAAGAGGGGGAAAAATCACTTATAACCACACCAATCCAGAAGTAACCACTGGAAACATTTTGGTTCTATTTTCTTTTCCATTTTTCTATAATTATATATACACACAAATTTTACAAATCTATGCGTGTATTTTACAGATGTGTGTATACTTTTTACAATTTTTGGTTTTTTGTTTTTTACAATATGTGGCTCCTGTTTTGTAACCCTCTCTTAAAATTTCATTTGTTCTACAGATATTTAGTGCCTTCTTTGTGTGAGTGGGAGTCTTTTAGTATTATCTTGAGATTTTACATTGCTAGCAATATTTTACTAACTGGCTGTTTAGCATTTAGTTGTGTGGATTTAACATAATTCAATCCTTTGTTAGACATTTAGTGGCTTTCTTTTTCCAAGTTAAAAAAAATCCTGATGAATTTATAGATAAATTTGTGAGCATGTTCATTATTATTTTATTAGGATAAGACAGGGTCTCACTCTGTAGCCCAGGCTGGAGTGCAGTGGCGTGATCACAGTTCACTGTAGCCTCGACTTCCTGGGCTCAGTCTACCTCAGCCTCCCATGTAGCTGCGACCACAGGTGCACGGCACCATGCCCAGCTAGTTTTTTGGGGGTTTTTTTGTCTTTTTTTGTTTGTTTTTTTTTGGTAGAAACAAGGTCTCACTATGTTGCCCAGGCTGGTCTCTAACTCCTGGGCTCAAGCAATCCTCCCACCTCGGCCTCCCAAAGTGTTAGGATTACAGGCATGAACCACTGTGCCTGGCTTAGGATAAATTCTTAGAAGTAAGATTACTGGCTAAAAAAAATTGCACATTTATCTCTGGTGGTCTAGTGGCTAGGAACAAAAACATTTAAATTTTTTGCATATTTACATCAAATGTTACTCTTAAAAAAATTATGTTAAAATGTTAAAGAAATTTTAAAAGCAAAATATTTACCCACCATTGCCAAGAGCCCAGAACAAGTATATTCTCATTTCCTCATGTTCTCTTCATCTGTATGCTGTGCATATGTATTTTTATGTAGCCATCACCATTCTGTTTGCTTTAAAATTTAATTTTGGCAGGTTTTCCATGATGCTCTGAAGTGTCCTCTTTATTATTTAGGCTGCCATTTATCCCAGTGAGTTTTTTATTATTTTTTATTTTTCCATGCTGTTACTGGGAACCCATTGAGTTTTGGTTCATTATAATTTGGGTTTTCCTCATCGAAGGACCTTTTAGTTGTTAACCCATTTTGCTGTTTAAATAATGCTACAATAACCATCTTTCACACTTTTTTTTTTTTTTTTTTTGAGACGAAGTTTCACTCTTGTTGCCCAGGCTGGAGTGCAGTGGTGCAATCTCGGCTCACCACAACCTCTGCCTCCTGGGTTCAAACAATTCTTCTGCCTCAGCCTCCAGAGTAGCTGGGATTACAGGCATGGGCCACCACGCCCAGCTAATTTTTGTATTTTTAATAGAGATGAGGTTTCTCCATGTTGGTCAGGCTGGTCTCAAACTCCCAAGCTCAGATGATCCGCCCTCCTCGGCCTCCCAAAGTGCTGGGATTACAGGCGTGAGCCACCGCACACTGCCACTTTTTTTTTTTTTTTTTTTGAGTTTGAATAATGGCATTTTATTAGGATTTCCAGGAGTAGGATTATTGAGTCAGGGATCTTGATAGAAATTAAGGTTCTTGGCTGGGCGCGGTGGCTCACGCCTGTAATCTCAGCACTTTGGGAGGCCAAAGCGGGTGGATCATCTGAGGTCAGGAGTTCAAGACCAGCCTGACCAATATGGTGAAACTGTCTCTGCTTTTTTAAAAACATAAAAATTAGTCGGGCGTGGTGGCATGTGCCTGTAGTCCCAGCTACTCGGGAGGCTGAGACAGGAGAATCTCTTGAACTTGGGAGGCAGAGGCTGCAGTGAACTGAGATCGCACCACTGCATTCCAGCCTTGGCGACAGAGTGAGACTCTGTCTCAAAAAAAAAAAAAAAAAGAAATTAAGGTTGTCTTCTCCGGATTACTCTTAAGAATAATACTAGCAGTGAACACTTGTTTAATGGTTACTATATGGAAATAACTATATGTTAAGAACTTTATATGCATGATCTCATTTAAGCCTCACATCAACTCATTTAACGGAGGAGGAAACTGAGGCCCAGATAGGTAAAGTGATCTGTCCAGGGCCACACATACAGTGCTGAAACCCAGATCTGGCTGGTATTGAAGTCTCTGCTCTTGACCACCAGGTGACATCACTTTAACATTCCTAGGTTTTGGTTTCCTACAGAGCATTAGCAACTAATGGAGGAATCAGAGGCCCCCGGAAGCCAGAGGCCAGGGCCTTGATGACCAAAGTGCATACCTCTAGCATTTATAAGCACCTGCAGCTACTAGCAATGTTTTTTTGCATACTCTGGCCCAGGAACATAATCCCACCAAATGTATGGACTGGTGAGATCATATAGATGTTGCTAGAAGGGAAGCAGAATGGTTAGTCCTCAGGATTGCACTGACTGAATCTGTGGTTCCTGATGAAACAATTGCACCTTCCCAGGTAAGGCAGCCTCAGTCCCAGGAGCAGTTAGATTCAACCATGAACTGAGTAGGAGACATTTTGTATTGAGGAGATGGAAACTCTTTGTTTTCCTTCCCTTTAGGTTTGCCCTCTCATTAAGTCAGCTGTTAGGCTTTATAGGTGATGCCATCTGGCAAGAAGTTTGGAACTAGATGCCAGGCTGCTCAGTGTGTGATGGAGAGCAGCTACTTTTGTGACTTGCAAAAGACTCATAAATGAAGGCCATTGAGCTCTTTGTGAAGAGCATTTGGCCCAATAGTCTGTCTTCTTTTTATTATTTTTAAAATCATTTGTTCTAAACCTCTCATCAGGGATGCAGGGGAAGAGAAAAAAATATTTGAAAGATGCACATGGTAATTAAGAGCATGAAGGCCGGGCACAGTGGCTCTGGCCTCTAATCCCAGCACTTTGGGAGGCCGAGGTGGGAGGATCACTTGAGTCCAGGAGTTTGAGACCAGCCTGAGCAACAAAGTGAGACCCTATCTGTACAAAAAATTTAAAAATTAGCGAGGCATGGAGAGGTACACCTGTGGTCCCAGCTACTCAAGAGGCTAAGATGGGAGTATTGCTTGAGCCTGGAAGGTTGAGTCTATAGTGAGCCATGATTGCACCATTGCACTCCAGGCTGGGTGACAGAGCGAGACCCTGTCTCAAAAAAAAAAAAAAGAAAAGAAAAAGAAAAGCATGTGTTTTCAGATCAAATTGACCTAGTTTTAGATCTAAACTGTACTCCTTGGTCAAGTTATTTCACCTCTCCAAGCCTCAGTTTGGTCATCTGTGAAATGCAGATGAAGCCAATGTAAAAATTAAACATGATTTATGTGTCCTAGTGCTTAACATGGTGCCTAGCATAGAGCTCACGCTTTAAAAAAGGGAGTTATTTATTCACAGTATTGTTCCTACTGAATCTTTTCATGTGAAAGATGATGCAGTGTAGAACATGCACAAGGAAAGAAAACTGGGAGTGATACACCAAACTGCTGACAGTGGTTATTTCAGAGGTAAAGTGGAGTGGCTGTGAAGTAGGAAGGTGAATAGAAGATCTCTGACTCTCTTTGTCAATTATTTCTGTAATGTGTGAGTTTCTTATAGCAAGCATATATTACTTTTATAATCAGAAAACATTAAGGTGTTTTAAAATGTAAAAATTATATGTAACAATCTTAAAAAAAATTTTAATCTGTATCTTGTCCATATACCTACATATTGTCATGTACTTGTGACCACAGTGTTCAAACAATTTTGTCTGATAACTTGGTCACAAGAGTTTTTCAGTGTTACCGCTTAAGTCAGGATAATGGTTCTTTGAATGCATGTATCAAGATTTTGATCATGACTTCCATTGTTGGCTAATTAGAGTTTCAACATTTTTGCTATTAAAGATAATGTGTAGCTTATTTGATGTTCCCTTGGGCACAGGGGTGACTGTCAATATTGCTCCTATAAAGCATGTAGAAGATGTTACTAGCTAATGTGGGACTCTGGAAAATATCCTCAAGCCCTGTGAGTGCTGACTTATGTCAGCAGAGTGTTTCACACTGGGTCAGAGCCAGTCCTTTTTGGCCCATTCGTAGATTCTTAGCTGGAAGCTAAGGCTAAAAGGGCAGAGGGCTTGCCAGAGTTCCTCTACTTCAGGGTATATATGGGAGGAAAAGCTGTCCCCCACCTTCGAAACATGTAGCACAAGGTAGGGAGAAGAGGTAGGTGCCACATGCAAGACAACGTGAGGTATGTTGAGTTTTGACAGGCACAGGAGAAACCTGCCTGATTCTCCTGCCCTTAATTGCCTTTCTTCCACACAGGGATTTCAAGGATTTGGATTTGGAGATGGTGGCTTCCAGATGTCTTTTGGAATTGGGGCATTTCCCTTTGGGATATTTGCCACAGCATTTAATATAAACGATGGGCGGCCTCCTCCAGGTAAGACCCTATTTCCTTGAGAAATTAGGAAGATATCTTAGTAATATTGTTTGAAAGCTCCTTGGAATTCAGCAGTATATAAGTTACAGATAATTGTCACTACATGGATAATCAGCCTTTCCAAATATCTTAAGCTGTTTTTAGATCACTTACAGACATGGTAACAATGTTGAGCACTTACCAACTATTAGGCATGCATATATACAGCACTTTCCATTCCAAGCTCAGGGGATCATCACAACCACCCTATGGAACAGGTGTGTGATTAGCTCCGTTTAACAGATCAGAAAATGCTCAGTAATGTTACCAAGACATACCCCATGTCTATAAAATGGAAAACTGTAAGTGATACTCAGCTGAGGAAAAGCCTAGTTCTGCACATTTACTCCCCACTTTGACCATTTGGGGGCCTGGAAATGCGAGATGACCCATAAGGAGTGAGGGCATCTCCATTCTCTGGCATCTCTGTCCAGCTTCCTTCAGGACACAACATGAGGCTGGTCACAAGCAGCCTCAGCCCTGTGGGAACCATGCCTAGGTCTACCAACTGCTGCTGCATTTCTCCCTCCTACTGCTTGAAAGTGCCATCTGCATTTGGTATAGAGCAAGGCAATGAGGTGGGTGCCCTGAACTCTATCGCAGTCTGACACCCAAGCCAAGATCCTTACTGTGGAGCCTGCAGAGATGCCATGATCGGTTGAGCTCTGCCTGCACTTGGAGCTTCATGTGCACTGGACTCAGCATATGGTACAGAAGTGACCATTGTGTGGTTCACGCCAAGAGCTCATGCCCTAAAGATGGTAACTGGGTCATCCCAGTTATTCTCATCCCCACCCTGGTCCTTGGTACACAGCAGGCAATCTATAAGTCTTTCTTGACTGCCTACCTGCCTGCCTGCCTGCCTGTCTTCGTGAATCCATCAGAGCATCCAACTGAGGAATCTCAGCACCAAGATATCTTGGGAATGCTTTTTTTTTTTTTGAGATGGAGTCTCGCTCTGTCCCCCAGGCTGGAGTGCAGTGGCACAGTCTCGGCTCACTGCAAGTTCTGCCTCCCAGGTTCACGCCATTCTCTTGCCTCAGCCTCCCGAGTAGCTGGAACTACAGGCGCCCGCCACCACGCCTGGCTAATTTTTTGTATTTTTTTGTAGAGACGGGGTTTCACTGTGTTAGCCAGGATGGTCTCAATCTCCTGACCTCGTGATCCGCCTGCCTGAGCCTCCCAGTGTGCTGGGATTACAGGCGTGAGCCACCGCACCCGGCCCTGGGGATGCCCTTTCTTACCTTATCTGCCTTGAAGGTTTATCCTCTGTTCACATTTGTTTTTCAGAGGAAGGATACCCCAAAAGATAGGGTGTACTCTGCCCTGAAGAAAGGGCAAATCCCTGTGAAGCCAGCAAGAACCTGCCTGATAGCTTGCATCCTTCTAACCTGGTCCAAGGCTAACCTTGGATTCCCCAGCTAAGCAGAGTTCCACAGCCAGGCCAGACTCTGGATCACTTTATCCCCCTGCCACAGTCACAGTTTTCCCTTGTCATGCTTGGTACAATTTGCCCATCCTGGATACAGATTCTTTTATCCTCCTTCCCCCAAAGTCAGGACAGGGAGCTCTAAATGGTAGCTTTTCTCAAAGCAGAGAGGAGTGGAGACTTAGGTTCTCACCCCAGTTCTTCTGCCTCTACCGTGAAAAACAAGTCATTTTGCCTGTCTGGATCCTATTTCTCTTCTGGAAAAGGAAGGCAATCCCTGTGGGGCCCTTGAGAGGCAGTGTGTGGAGAGGCTGCAGAGCTCTGCCACTAACTTCTGAGCCTTTCAATCTTGAACAGGTCACCTCAAACCTATGTTTCAGCTGCTTCCTACTCAAAATGGAAATAATAATATCCACCAAATAATAACACGTACAAAACACTTAGCAGATAGAAGACACTTAACAAACAGTAGGCTTGCTTTCATTATTTCCTGCAAGAGTTTCCTGTTAATGACCTGGTTTATTTGCATGTGCAGGCCAAACCTTTTATGATAAATTGGACCATGTCTTGTCCTTATTGTTCCACATAGTTTCATTTTGCCTGATATTATTTGGGGTTTAGAAATTTTTTTTGGCTGGGCGCGATGGCTCATGCCTGTAATGCCAACGCTTTGGGAGGCTGAGGTGGGCGGATCACCTGAGGTCAGGAGTTTGAGACCAGCCTGGCTAACATGGTGAAACCTGTTTCTACTAAAAATACAAAAAAAAAGTTAGCCGGGTGTGGTGGTGCGTGCCTGTAATCCCAGCTACTCAGGAGGCTGAGGCAGGAGAATCGCTTGAACCCAGGAGGCGGAGGTTGCAGTGAGCTGAGATCGCGCCATTGTACTCCAGCCTGGGCAACAAGAGCAAAACTCCATCTCAAAAAGAAAAAAAAAAAAAAGGCCGGGCATGGTGGCTCACGCCTGTAATCCCAGCACTTTTGGAAGCTGAGGCAGGCGGATCACAAGGTCAGGAGTTCAAGACCAGCCTGACCAACATGGTGAAACCCCGTCTCTACTAAAAATACAAAAATTAGCCAGGTGTGGTGGCACACGCCTGTAATCCCAGCTATTTAGGAGGCTGAGGCAGGAGAATCGCTTGAACCTGGGAAGCGGAGGTTGCGATGAGCTGAGATTGTGCCACTGCACTCCAGCCTGGGCAACAGAGCGAGACTACGTTTCAAAAAAAAAAGAAATCTTTTTGTGTGTAGGATTCTGATGTTGTAAAGAGAGAGATAAAGATTGATGCTGTCAACTTCTGGCCTGAGTGGGCAGTGTGCATAGCTGCAGTGTTCTAATAGCCTGTTTTCTCCCTTCTGTCTCTCCAGCTGTCCCTGGGACACCCCAGTATGTGGACGAGCAGTTCCTGTCACGCCTCTTCCTATTTGTGGCCCTGGTGATCATGTTCTGGCTCCTGATTGCCTAATGCTGGGCTCCTGCCTACATCCGTGGCAGGGCTCTGGACTGGTGACGTGCCACCCCAACTCCTGGTGTTTGGCTTCCTGGCTAATCTTGACTCCTGGAATCAGTGGGATCAGTAACACATCAAGGAGTCTTGTTTCTTCATCAGAGCTTTGGAACTCGAGACCAGTTGGCGATGACCCCTGAGTATCGCCACTGCTGTAAACAGCCTATAACCTCAGGCCTTGGCATTGAGTCCTCTCTCATGGGTGACACCATGAAATCTTGTTTCAGCCAGTTCTGCAGGTCCTGACTCTGCAGAGGGAAGAGGCAGAAAGAGAGAAACTGTCAGAGTATAATTTCACCTGAGTTTAATATTACAGAAACAAAAGGATGCACCAAATGGTATTTCTGGAAATTTTCATCTCTTTAAATACCCCTTGGTAAGTTGCGTCTGAAGCCAGTGGGGGCTCCTCAGATAGAGAGGTTCCCCTTTCAAATCCCAGTGCCGCTCTGTTCTCTTTCCTCCCCCTCCCACTCCCCCTCTTCTTCCTCTGTAGAGATGTAAGAAATTGCTGTCCCATAAAAATCATCATTGCAGCAGCTAAAGCTGGGGTCACTTCATGAATTCACCAGAGACTCAAAGATCTTTTATCGGCTCTGGGCTGTGCTCAGTGTCTTTGGCCTCAGAGAACAACTTGAATGACTTCCTGGTTTCCTGGCATAAATTATTCCTGGTGAGACATGTGGTTTCACTCACAGATTTCCCATCAGCTTTCTCCCTAAAACTGTGCATCTGCCTCTCTCTGCCAGAGAACATACAGCTGAGAATACTGCTGAAGCTGAGACTGACTACTGTGCATTAGGAAAGACCTGGAGTCAGGACTTTGGTGGGATTTGGAGCTCCGAAGCAGGAATAACTGAACAAGCAGCCCTGTCCCCTAGGCTGCAGAAGCTTGAATCCATCCTCTCCCAGAACCTGCCACAGGAAACTGGGGGCTTTGTCAGGTCAGCCCAACTGCATGCAGAAGACCACCATCCTCAGAAGCCAAATTGTCCTTTATGAAGAGGCAAGGAAAGGGGAAACCCACATGTGACCCTGATTTTGGTATGGCTTGATAGAGTTGCCTGAAAACTCCTTTTATGTGTGCTAAAACCAGAGAAGCATGTGACTCACAAGCAGGCAACTCCTGATGATTTGTAAAGCCAGGTGGCAGGGCCTGGGGAGCCCCAGCACAATGATATTGTGTGGTCTTCCTTCCTGTGGAATCGAAGGGAAATTATTCTTCCCAATACCTTGATTTGATTTTCAGTTTCACAAGCTTCTTCCTCTGAATCTTATTGAGGGAGTATGGTACCAAGCAGGTAGGACCATTCACCTGGTGGAACAGTTCTTGCTCTGCCTTCTAGGCTTCATCCCAGAAATCCAGCCTCTTTCTGGAGACCCCAAAGCTGGGGGGAGATGGGCTTCCTCTGGGCCTCTCTCTTACTTTGCCATCCACACTGCTCCTGGCTAACCCCAGCAATAACCAACAAATGGTAGGAAGCCCCACCTAGTGCTTTTTCTCAATTATGACTGCATAGTTTGTGGAAACAAAGATCTTGAGGAAAATGAGGGAAGCCCTCCCGTCTTCATAGTCCCCATCTCTTCTTTGTACCTGTCAACACCAGAGTCAGTGTTTAAACAGACAAAATATAAAGTATTGAGTAGGTGGTTCATTTGCCAAATCCACTTGGTAGGAAGAAGCCACCAGCTTTATAGTGTGCCTGATAGATTTTAAACATTCCTGGGCACCCACTCAAGAGTGCTCTTTTTATCACCTTCTGGAAATCCCCAAAGTTGGAAGGGCCTCTGGAGTGTCTCTGCTCTAGAGAGAATTGGTAGGACCCCCCCTCAGTGCAGTGGCCCCAACTAGTGGAGGGAGAGAGGACTTCAGTCATATGGACTCAACATAAATGGGTTTCCAGAAGGATAATGAAAAGTTGTGGGTAGGAAAATGAATCATTTGGACTCTTCAATGAAATGGAGTGAGCCCAGGAGAGCTCAACCAACAGAGGCACTCTGGGAACCTGTTAGTAAAGCCAGGCTGGCCAAATGCCATTTGATTTTGAACCTCATAGGTCCCCACTCACCCTCTGCCAGGAGCTAAGTAAGGCAGGAGAGCTGACTTGGGACTGCTGGCTCGGCCCCAACAGGGAGCCCCCTTCCCACCACCCCTCAGCAAGCTCACCACCTCATCCTTCTGCCAAGGCAGCTTTCCTTTCTTTTGTGTGTTTTCTGTGTTCTTAGCCTCCACCCTCCTCCTGCCACCCTTGTGGACTAGGACCAGGTCCTGACCCCAGTCAGAAAATGATGATATGTACAGTGGCACACCTTAACCAGTCACTAATTTTCACTGTTGTGAAAGTGATTTGATTTAGAATTAAACAAATGGTTTTACATTACTATGAGCTTGGACTTCTTGTCTGTGTCATGGAGGGTGAATGGGTGGGGAGTAGTCACACTGGTATGCCCTCATGGAGGCTCCTGTGCGTCCTCCGTAATGTCACACTGAGGACGAAAGTCTTCAAAGAAGCTGGGCATGACTTATGCCTGTAGTCCTAGTTACTCTGGAGGCTGAGGCAAAAGGATTGCTTGAGTCCTGAGTTTCAAGGCTGCATTGAGCTATGATCATGCCACTGAACTCCAGCCTGGGTGACAAAGCGAGACTGTCTCTTAAAAAAAAAACAAAAAAGGAAAGAAAGTCTTTAAACAACTATTGATAATTAGAGATGATAAATGTAGGCTGGAGGCCTGGCTTCATACACAGCCTTGCCCAAGATAAAACCTGTCTGACAGGCAGCCCCAGTCCTGTCAAGTACGTGGCATTCCTGAGCTTGGTAAGTGACAAGCTGCCACAATGGAGCTTAGCTTGTTGCTTATCAGAGCCTTTAGAACAATCATAGGTTACTCACTGTCAGCGTCTCTCCATCTGTTTAGTAACAGGGCAGGTGGGCTCTCAGCCAAGTCCTCTCTCTGGAGCAGAAGGTGTGTCCCTCCCTAAGGTTCCTTAGTAGCAGGGTGTAGTGTGAGATGGAAGATGTTGCTGAGGTTGCAAATCTGGCCCAGCCTCAGCCTCCCCAACATGCCAGAGCTACAGGTAATTCCTCTGAAAAGAGCCTTTTTTCTTCCTCTTCGATTTTGATCTAACAGTTATCAAATTGAATAGTACCAAGATACAGTGGGGAATGCAAAGGTGAGGGAACTTCAGGAGCTCATAAGCCCAATGAGAAAAGACCAGGTTTTTTTTTCTTTTTTGAAAGATTTTAATTTTAGGCCAGGCATGGTGGCTTACACCTACAAACCCCAGCACTTTGTGAGGCTGAGGTGGGAGGATCGCTTGAGGCCAAGAGTTTGAGACCAGCCTGGGCAACACAAGGAGACTCCATCTCTATAAAAGTAAAAAATATTAGCCAGGCACAGTGGTGCATGCTTGTGGTCCCAGCTACCTGGGAGGGAGGCTGAGGCGGGAAGATCACCTGAGCCTGGGAGGTCAAGGCTGCAGTGAGTTGTGATCATGCTAGTGCATTCCAGCCAGGGCAACAGACCCTTTTAGAAACAGGGTCTTACTCGGGTGCCCTGGCTAGAGTGCAGTGGTGTGATCACAGCTTACTGCAGCCTGGAACTCCCGGTCTCAATAGGTTCTCCCACCTCAGCCTCCCAAAGTGTTGGAATTACAGGTGTAAGCCACCATGCCCAGCCTTAGGTTTTTGTTTTCGATGGGGAAAAAAAAACAGTAGTAGAACAGGACAATAAAGCCTCCGTGTAGCCATCACCCAGCTCCAGTAACTATCAACTCAGATCAGTCTTGTTGCATCTATACCTCCCGCACACTGTTCCTCTCCCACTGTCTGAACTATTTGGAAACAAACCCCAGTCATATGTCATTTATTAAGTATTTCGATATGCGTCTCAAGTATTTTAAAAACAAGCAAAATGTGCTGGGCACGATGGCACATACCTGTGATCCTAGCACTTTGGGAGGGTGAGGCGGGCGGATTGCCGGAGCTCAGGAGTTTGAGACCAACCTGGGCAACATAGTGAAACCCCGTCTCTACTAAAATACAAAAAATTAGCCAGGCGTAGCAGTATGCGCCTGTAGTCTCAGCAACTCGAGAGACTGAGGCAGGAGAATCGCTTGAACCCAGGAGGCAGAGGTTGCAGTGAGCCGAGATCGCACCAGTACACTCCAGTCTGGGCGACAGAGCAAGACTCCATCTCAAAAAAAAAAAAAAAAAGCAAAATACCTTTAAAAATTTTCTTAAAATCATCATATCCAATCACATTGTTCAGATTTCCCTAGTTGTCTCATAACTTGTGTAGCTTCAATTGAGATCCAAATCAGTTTCATACATTGCTATTATTTGTCTCTGAATTTTTTTTTTTTTTTGAGACGGAGTTTCACTTGCTGCCCAGACTGGAGTGCAGTGATGCGATCCCAGCTCACTACAGCCCCCGTCTCCCGGTTTCAAGCGATTCTCATGCCTCAGCCTCCTGAGTAGCTGGGACTACAGGCGCCTGCCATCATGCCTGGCTAATTTTTTGTGTTTTTTGTGTGTATTTGTGTGACGGAGTCTCACTCTGTCGCCCAGGCTGAAGTGCAGTGGCAGGATCTCGGCTCACTGCAAGCTCTGCCTCCTGGGTTCACGCCATTCTCCTGCCTCAGCCTCCCAAGTAGCTGAGACTACAGGCGCCCGCCACCACGCCCGGCTAATTTTTTTTTGTATTTTTAGTACAGACGGGGTTTCACCGTGTTAGCCAGGATGGTCTCAAGCTCCTGACCTCATGATCCACCCGCCTTGGCCTCCCAAAGTGCTAGGATTACAGGGGTGAGCCACCTTGCCTGGCCTGTCCATGAAATTTTTTCTACTCTGCAGTTTATCTGTTAAAGAAACTAGGTTATTTGTCCTGTTGCATTTCCCACAGCGTCATTTTTGCTATTTGCGTCATGGAAATGTTATTAAGCTCCTCTTCTCCATGTATTTCCTGTAATTTGGTTGTTAGATCTAGAAGTTTCACCAGATCCAAGCTTATTATTTTTGTTTTGTAAGACTACATCATGAGTGATAGTATATACTTGGTGCGTCTTATCTGGAGGCACTTAATGTCTGGTAGTCCTACTTTGTGATGTTATAGATGCCACTATATCATTTAGAGTTGAGAAACAAGACTGCACTCTGGGCAGAGTGGGGCACAAAATTACAGAGAACATGGAGAGCTGGTTGTTGTAGGAATGGCAGGTGGCACAAGGCAGGATGTGCTCAGGAAAAAGCACAGTCCTGGAGTGAAGGGAATAGGGAGACAAGTCCGCAGGGTGAGATGTAGTCAGCTCATGAGGGCTGGTTTGGCTTTTATTTTGTTGGTAGTGGGGTGCTGTTGAAGGGTTTTTAACAGAGAGATGACAGGTCCAGAAACATACTTTCGGAAGATTAACCAGTCAGTTTTGGGTAGGATGATTCAGGGAGGGCAGAGACTGGCTCAGTTTGAAGCAAGTGGAAGTGACACTGGGCAAGTCTGGTTGGGTACCAGTGGACCAGTACCTTCAAGAGGGCAGAACCTTGAGTTGTTTTTCAAGGTCCAGGTTTCAGGATCCTAGGCTCAGAGAGTTGACTGTGAGGCAGCTGGCAGGATCTGGCCCTAGGGACTGACCAAGCTATGGCCAGTGAAACAAACTGTGGACAGGTAACTTGGGTGCTATTGAAACTCAGTTGGTCTACTCCCTGCCCAGGCTTTCTCTACCCTCCAGAAGTTTCCCTTGAGTTCACAAGTGATTTCTGGAATGTTCTTTGGGTCCATATTAAAAATATATCTCTTGGCTATAGCATTTCTACAGAAAGCTATTCCCTCCCATTACATTTTCAACTTGCGTTTCTCAGAGTCGCCTGAGCTTCCCTGGGAGGAACTTGGGGGACTTGGCTATTCCCCAACTCCCTGCTGGTGAAGACCATGAGGCTGGAGGTAGGAGGAAGTAGAATGTGAGAGAGAATGAGGAGGGAGAAGAGATAGACCTGGGTGCCTTGGTGTGGAACGGAAGGAGAGGGAAGACACCCAGGAGGTTTTGGTTCCCAGGATGCCAGTGCTTTGTTGCCTGGGAAAATACAGTGTTACATCTTTCTGTAGGAAGGATGGGGAAAGTCCCTGTCCCCTGTTTGCTAGCCATGAGGCAGCTTGTCAGGAGAGTCCCTGGATTCCTGTCACTTTAATTCAATACACAATCTTGTGTTTACTATAATGATTTCCTCAGAAACTACAAAACTGAGTACTGAAAAGAGTTCCCAGGAATTAACGGAAATGGGACAGAGCCCTCCTCCCCAGCACTTTGTGCACACTCAGGACATCGTGAGCCACCTGCCACACCCAGAAGAGAAAAATCTGACCGGCATCCGGTTTGAATTAGAGCAGGAAGAAAGAGAATTGTACCCGCCTTTGCCTTTGCCTTTGCTTACCCAACTGCTGGGACCAGAGGCACCTGGGTTGAACTTTGTCTTTGGTCAGGGGTGGGGGTGGGGGGGACAGAATCCATTTCCCTGGGCCCCATCCTCTTTCTGGTCATTTGGACACGTTTCCTGTGATCTAAATCTGATGTAAGGAAATGACAATTGTGAAAGACCCAGCGTGAGAGAATCTGATGGGAGGGTGGGTCATCAGGGACCAGCTGACCTGGCTGATGATGTATTAATATCTTAATCACACAGAGGACCCCAAATCTCCTTCCAAACCTAATGAGCGGAAGTGGTTCTCAAAGCTACTCAGCCAGCTAGCAGCTGCCATAACCCAGTCAGCTGTCCTAACTCTTAGTCCTGTAATCTCTCCTCCTCATAGAAGATTGTAAACTGGTAGCCCACAGGGCAAATCTAGTGGCCAGGTGTGTTTCATTTGGTCTACCTGGCATTTTAAGAACTTTTTGATGCTATCAACATTTTTTAAAAGTGGCAAATTTCACCTAAATATCTGTATTTTTGGCATGTTTTGAAAGGTTGGAAGACCTGGGTAGGCCCATGTTCCTGCAGGGGAGTGCTCGTCTTCCAATGGGGCGCATAAGCTCCAGCGTCCTGCGCTAAACCTAATTGGCCTGGCTGAGGATCTGCTCCTGGAATGCTGGTTGGTCGCCTCCAACTATCTTTGACTTAGAGATTATTTACTGTCAGCTTACTCATAGTGGCGCAGAGAAGTGGTTTCTCTGAGCTAGAAGCTTCTAAGAAAAGTCCATCCTCAAAGCTGTTTGTGGGATAGACCTGGCTCCTCCATTGTAATATTCCTGATTCCAAACACTACTGGAAAGAGCTCTGAACTGGCAGTCAGCAGGGCTGGACTCCCATCCCGGCTCTCCTCCTAATGAGCGAAGCCATTTCGAGGTAGTCGAACTTAGCCTCTGATCCTTAACTTTCCCTATCTGTAAATGAGGGCGACTAGATGGGTGCGGACTGTCATCCGTGTTGAGATTTCCGGCCCCCGCAGAATCAACCTTACCGGCGGGAGCACCTCGAGGGGACGCCTCTCGCACTAGGGGGCGCCAGGGCCGCTGCAGAGCCAGAGCCAGAGTCAAGGGGCGGGGCCGCGTCTCGGGAGCGAGGCCCGAGAGCGGCGGGGCGGGGCATCGGCGGGCAGTCCCCTGTGCCAGGTGTGGTTTGGTCCTCCCAGGGCGCCGTAGGCGGTGCATCCCGTTCGCGCCTGGGGCTGTGGTCCTCCGGTGCCTGAGGCGGTGGCGGCAGGAGCTGAGGGGAGTTGTAGGGAGCTGAGGGGAGCTGCTGTGTCCCCCGCCTCCTCCTCCTCCCCATTTCCGCGCTCCCGGGACCATGTCCGCGCTGGCGGGTAAGGAAGGGCTGCTCCGCCCTGTCCCGCCGTTATCTCCGAAGTCGGGCTCCATGGCGCCTGAGGGAAACTGGCGGTCTCTCGGGGCTTTCGGGCTGGTTGGGTCCTCGTGGGTCCGAGCTCCTCAGAGAAGCTGGGAGGCGGGGTGGGCACAGCGCTCCCCAGGCATTTGAAGGGTGGGACTCCGGGAATGGGGAGGCAGGGCATCCTGGAGACAGAGGGCTCCGAGGGGCAGGCGAGTTGGGCGGCTTCCCGCGAGTTGAGGTCCCGGGGAGGAAGAGATTCTGGCTCTGCCAGGAATCCAGCTTTTTGGAGGGACCTGGCGGCCGCAGACCCCCCAAATTAAACTCTTTTTAAGGAAGTTGAAAAGCATGGGGTTCTCTTATAGTGGAAGCTCTGTGGAATTTGAGGAATACAGGATCCTCTAGGGTTCAGGACAATTAGGAGAGTTACCCCGGGTTCTGGGTTTTCTGAGGGAAATGGAGGATGTGACTTCCCTGCCAGGACCCAAGGCTTCTCGCGGGCATCTTGGTGTCTGGGAGTCCCCCGGGGCTGGGAGCTCTTTGCAGAAAATAAGGAGCCCCTTGAGGTTTAGGACAGGACTAAGGGTAAGGAGAGATCGGACCATTCTTTTGGGGGCTCAAAGATCTCTGCTACAGGTGGCGAAAGTAGGCCACCTGGGGTTCTGAGTTCTCCCGTGGAAGCTCCCTTGGCCTCTCTAGACTAAAGACTAGAGGGATGCGGCCAAACACCTCCTGGAAGAGTTGTCTAAGGGTGAAGGGTAGCTTCAGAGTTGGGTTAGCTGCACCTGCAGTCACCTCCCCGCCACCTCACACACCACCCTGCAGCTTCCTGCCTTCCCCATCTTTTCCCCCAGCAACAGGAACCTTCTGTCTCCTATGTTTCCCAGCCACCTGTGTGGGTGGCCCACCCTCTGGGTCCACCAGGGTCAGCGTCCAGAAGCTTTGGAGAGGCGGCAAAAGGGTATTGAGGTGGAGGGGGGCTGGCTATCTGCCCCCTGCTTCCTGGCTTTCCGTCTGTGGACAGTCATTTCCTTCATCTTGAATGCAAGGACTGGGCTACCAGTGGGTCACTTCCTCAGCAAGGGAGCATGGGATTTTCTCTTCATTGATGATAACAGACTTCTGGAGAGAGCTAGGGGTGGAAATGCCTAAAACAAATTTTTTTAGGCTGGGCGTGGTGGCTCATGCCTGTAATCCCAGCACTTTGGGAGGGCAAGGCAGGAGGATCGCTTGAGTCCAGGAGTTCGAGACCAGCTTGGGCAATATAGACTTCATCTCTTAGAAACAAAACCTTGTCTCTTAAAAAAGTTTTTTTTTTAAGCTTACAGAGTCCTTCCACTCACATGATTTCCAGTAACTATTTTTTTTTTTTTTTTTTTTGAGACGGAGTCTTGCTCTGTCGCCCAGGCTGGGGTGCAGTGGCACAATCTCGGCTCACTGCAACCTCTGCCTCCCGGGTTCAAGCCATTCTCCTACCTCAGCCTCCCGAGTAGCTGGGACAACAGGGGCCTGCTACCACGCCCGGCTAATTTTTTTGGTATATTTAGTAGAGATGGGGTTTCACCATATTGGCCAGGCTGGTCTTGAACTCCTGACCTTGTGATCCGCCCGCTTCGGCCTCCCAAAGTGCTGGGATTACAGGCGTGAGCCACCGCGCCCGGCCAATTTCCAGTAACTTTTTCTAACAGCTGTGTAATGTACGTTGCCTGTCTTGAACCCTCTTTCTTAGAAAATTGTGAAAGGTTTCACAGTACAATAGTCTAGAGGCATAAAGCCTCTAGATGCATTAGTTTATGCATTCTTTCTTTCATTCAAAGAATATTTGTTGGATTCTTCTGTGTCATATACTTAGCCAAATGCTGAGTACAGTGGTGACATAGTTCTTGGTTTTGTGGTGCTTATAATCCTAGAGATGGACAATAAAAAATTGTAACAATTGCAATAAATGCTATAATAGTTAAGGTAAACAGTTGAGATAAGTGCTATAAGAGTGCACCAGGGGTGAGGGTTTTCTCTACTTTTTCTTCTGTTTTGGTAGAGACAGCGTCTCACTGTGTTGCCCACGGTGGTCTTCAACTCCTAGTTTCAAGCCATCCTCCTGTCTCAGCCTCCCAAAGTGCTGGGATTACAGGCATGAACCACCATGCCCATCCTCTCCTTTTTTTTTTTTTGAAGGGAATACTTTTCTTAAAAATGCAAGTTTATGCTGACGCCTGGAGATAAGTAAAAGTTAGCCTGGCAAAAAAAGCTCACAGAACATTCCAGGCAGAGGAAACAGCATAAAAAGGCCCTAGGGTAGGAAGGCATGTAGTGCCTTTGAGCCTTTGAGCTGGGAGATCAATATGGTTTTTTGATTTTTTTGTGGGGGGGTGGGGAGGCAGAATCTCGCTCTGTTGCCCATGCTGGAGTACAGTGGCGCGATCCAGACTCACTGTACCCTCCACCTCCCGGGTTCAAGTGATTCTTCTGCCTCAGCCTCCTGAGTAGCTGGGACTACAGGCAAGTGCTACCATGCCCGGCTAATTTTTTGTATTTTTATTAGAGACGGGGTCTCACCGTGTTGCCCAGGCTGGTCTCAAACTGCTGAGCTCAGGCAGTCCACCCGCCTTGGCCTCCCAAAGTGCTAGGATTATAGGCGTGAGCCACTGCGCCCAGCCAAGTGTGGCTTTTTTATAGAGGAGGAGAGTAAGGCCCAGAAATGACAAGGTTCCATAGCTAAATAAGTGGTGGTGGTCAGAGTTCATATTTTCCAACTTCAAGTTTAGTGCTTCCTCCTCTCTGTAGCACAAACAGCAGAATGAAGTTGACTATGGAGTCTGAGAAGGAAGTGGGACTTAAACTTTCACTTGTTATTCCATCCAAACCATGTTCTGAGACACCTCAGATTCCTCGTGTAACCGGAGAATCAACAACAAAGAAATCAAATATTTACTGAGTGACTGTGATGTCTGTGGCACTGGGCAGGACCAAGTTTTACCTCTTATAAATTTTAACAGATGTTAGAGCCAGGAGAGAGTTTTGAGATAATGTATAGTCTCCTTGTTTTACATATGAAGAAACTGAGGCTCAGGGAAGAAAATGGAGTTGTCCAGGGTCACTCAACTAGTGGTAGAGCCAGAACCAAGGTAGGACTTCTCCAGTGTTCTTTCCAGTATTCCAGGCTGCTTAAGACATACGGGGTCTGGCACATGGTAAGCCTTTAATAAGTATTTGTGGAAATGAGTTATATATAGTTTGTGCCTCTGAGAAACTTACTGTCTAGTTAAGGTAATTAAGGCAAAAAACAAAACTCCCATGCTGATCAGTAGTGGGACTGCGCCTGTGAAAAGCCACCGCACTCCAGCCTGGGCTACATAGCAGGATCCCCATCTCTTAAAAAAAAGAAAAAAATTGATAAGACAAGCTGTTATAAGGCTTGCATATGATAACATTATAGAATTTCGAAGATGAGGGAGAATTCTCTTCATACATTTATTCCACAAATATATATTGAGTTCCTGCTATGTGCCAAACACTTTTGGCCCCTGGGGATACAGCAAGGAACAAGATAGACCAAATCCCTTCTGTCATGTAGTGTGTGTTCTGGTGGGGAGAGATAGACAGCAAGTAAATGTATGAACATCATATTAAGGGATAAATCCATTGAAGAGAAGTGAAGTAGGATAAGGGGATAGAAGAAGTGAGTTGTCAGGGAATGTGTTTGGCATTTTTAAAGAATAGCAGGGTATCCAGGGTGGCCATCAGTTTTGGTTAGGGAATACTTCTTGAAGTGGGTAAGATTTGAGAAATCTTAAATAGGCTTGAAGAAGGTGGGGAAGATGATATCTTAGTAGGGAAGAAACTTTGGGAGTAGGAGACAAAAGTAGGCAAGTTTCAGGTCTTCATAAAGAGTAGCAAATACATGTGGTAGAGGCAAGGATTGGGAGGTGAAAGATTCATAGGAAGTGGAAGGTACAGCTGAGAATGTGGGTGCAACCAGACTAGAGGGTTTAATGCCAGGCTGAGGATTTTGGAAGTTTCTAGTCTACAGTAGACACCGTAGGTTTAGAGAAAGGAAGAGTCATGATGTGGGCACAGGGCCACCAATCTGGAGGTGGGTACAGTGGGCCCTGAGATGAGGTCTTAGTGGTAGCATTGAAGAAGGCACCAACCAATAAAAGATGCCTCCTGACATAGGCAGGCCAGGGTGACTTGGATGGCCCTGGATATGTGATGGAGCAGGGTAGGGTCCAAAATGACCACAAGATTTCAAAACTAAATAAAAATCCATCATGATCAAGGGGCTGTATTAGGCTTTCCACATTCATGGTGGATTTTCTGCATCTTCTGGAGGCTGAGCTGATTGCCAGAACAGGGCTGCCTTCTTGTTAGTGTAAACCTTGAGCGGGGCTAATGGGGCCCACCGTCACACATCTCATTTCAATGAGAGGACCTAAAACTGTAGCAGTCTCTTACAAGTCTACCTTCTTTCTCATTCTTGATGTATTTTTATATAGTAGAAAGAATTAGACTATTTTACCTATTAATTTACATTGAATAGTAACTAGAACATGAAACCAATGCCTGGTTTCATTAAAGTGTTCCTTGAACGTTCTTTCTGGTATTCTTTTTTATCATGTCTTTCTGCCTGTAATTTGTCCAGGAAAGAAAGACTAAAATGTAGTTAAAGATAGGCTTTGAGACAGGTGCAGTGGCTCACGCCTGTAATCCCAGCACTTTGGGAGGTTGAGGTGGGTGGATCATGAGGTCAGGAGTTCAAACCAGGCTGGCCAACATGGTGAAACCCCGTCTCTAATAAAAATACAAAAATTAGCCGGGCATGGGGGCAGGTGCCTGTAATCCCAGCTACTCGGGAGGCTGAGGCAGAGAATTGCTTGAACCTAGGAGGCAGAGGTTGCAGTGAGCTGAGATCGCGCCACTGCATTCCAGCCTGGGTGACAGAGCGAGACTCCATCTCAAAAAAAAAAAAAAAGACAGGCTTTGGAGACTAGACCTGTGGTCTAATCCCAGCTCAAACATTTATTAGCTGAGTATTTCAGTTTCCTCTTCCGTAAGATGAGAACAATAATAGTTCCTCAAGACTAGTCCTGATCTCGTGGGATCTTTGTATTCAGTTAGTTCATACTTGCGTAGTGCTTAGGACATTGCCTGGCATAAAGCAGTTTTTTTCCTCTGTCATTGACAACTGGCAGAGAACTGCTGTATGAGAATATATCAATTGGTTAACCGGTTCTCTGGTAAAGATATTTTTATGGGCCCTCCATAGATAAGAAAATGCCTACTCATTCACAATTAAGTGAACTTCTGGTTGGAAGTTACAGTCTGGGTGGCCTGAAAGACATAAGAACCATCTGTCTCATTTGTCACTGCGGTGTATTTTGTTACTGTACTGAGCTTGCCTTGCCTGTAGCACCTGGGTTGTCCCTCTCTGACATGTTATTTCTGTGTATATCCATGTCCTTTACACACCATGAGTACACACCAAGGGCCCCAGTAATTCCTGGCCTACTCTGTGCCTTGCACATGGGCACATAGAAAAAAGTTTGCTGAGTTTGTTTTGAAAACCTTCCCTTCAGATTTTAGAAGTTTCTGTATTCAGCTTAACCTTTTCCCCAGCCAACTTCCTAGATACACACACAGGAAGGAAGAGAAGTTAGTCACAAATCGGTCCAACTAAGTGCCTGGCACCATGGGAGATATTTTCACATCTATTACATTATTTCTATTAATCCACTTGGTAATCCTGTAAAGTAGGTGGTATTATCCTCTTTTTAAAGATTAGGAGACAAGCTCAGAGAGGTCAAATAATTTGCCCAAGGACACAGAGGCAAACAGTGACAGACTCAGGTTTCAAACACATACAT
The DNA here is from genome assembly GCF_028885655.2 of Pongo abelii. Lineage (NCBI taxonomy): Eukaryota > Metazoa > Chordata > Mammalia > Primates > Hominidae > Pongo > Pongo abelii. The sequence continues at coordinate 37,659,082 of NC_085929.1, forward strand.
TTACCCCTCACAAATTTTTCCAAATAAACTAAAGAAGGGAAGAAGAGAACAACAGCAAGAAGGAAACTTTCTGAGATACCTCTGTCTGTGCCTTAACCTGAAAAAGGAGAGGCCCTTGGTTTGGTGTCAGTCTCTCAGAGCTGGAAGAAATCACTTGATCCCTCCTTTTACAAAAGAACAATCTAAGGTTTAGAGAAGCTCGCAAGCTCTTTTAAAAATCATCTAATCTTTTTTTTTCCTGAGACACTCGTTTTGGTAAAATTTGGTAAGCTAGTGAGGAAGAAAACCCTTTGGGTTACAGGGAGAGTATCTAGAGGAATGTTAATCATTACTGTTAGTCTTTTTGATAGTCACTTCATTAAAATGTGATCTTTTTCTCTTGGCTGTTCCCCAGCAGCTGCTGCCCTGCCCTTCTGCTTTCTGCTTTGTCCCAGAACAAGTGGGATTTATACACCTGACCCGCCAGTTCCCAAGGGGCCCAGGGGTTACCATACTTGTTTTATGCTGCACTAAATTGGCTGAGTTTTGTTCCTGGTTCTCATTGTCTGGTGGAACGTGAGAAGCTTCAAAGATTTTTTTAAATGAAAGGATAGGATGTTGATTTAAGCTAGGCATTAGAGTCTCATGAGCTCTCAGTGCTTGAGGATTTCTCACCATTTTGAAGCCTAAAAAGGACTCATTTGCAGAAACCAAGCTCTTAGACCAAGTTTAAGGTGAACATTGTGGGGACTGCATTGGCTCTGAGGTGGGATACCAGGCCAAGCCCTTCCACTGAATAGCTGTGTGTTCTTGAGCAAGTCTCAACTTGTCTGAGGCTGCATAGGGTGTTAAAAATATGACTGGCATGGTAGTCTCTGAGCATGGGTTTGAGTCCCTGCTGGATCATCTTTCAGTAGCTTTGTGATGGTTAGGCAAGTCTATTTTCCTTCTTTTTTTTTGGTGCCTGCCCCAGTGGATTCACATTTGTTTGAGGGCCACATTGCTAATTAAGTTGGGAGAGAAAAGCATACATAAAGTGAATGTATTTTATACCAAGATTGAAAAGGTCTTAAAGGTGAGAACCCCTATAATGAGCCATTTGTTGCAGTGCTAACCTTACGTTGCACAGTTACACTTATTAAAAGCAACAAATTCCAATAATAACTGAAAACACAGTTTTCTGTTTATTAAACACCTAATAAGGGTCCTTTATTGTTTGAGGGTACTGTGAACATTTACTTAATCAAGCTCCTTTTCTGGACTCTTTTTTTTTATTTTTATTTTTATTTTTTATTTTTTATTTTTTGAGACAGAGTCTGGCTCTGTCGCCCAGGCTGGAGTGCAGTGGCACGATCTCGGCTCACTGCAAGCTCCGCCTCCCGGGTTCATGCCATTATCCTGCTTCAGCCTCCCGAGTAGCTGGGACTACAGGTGCCCGCCACCATGCCCGGCTAATTTTTTGTATTTTTTGGTAGAGACGGGGTTTCACCGTGTTAGCCAGGATGGCCTCCATCTCCTGACCTCGTGATCCACCCGCCTCGGCCTCCCAAAGTGCTAGGATTACAGGCGTGAGCCACCGTGCCCGGCCCTTTTCTGGACTCTTAACAATCAGTAGCCACTGTTGATAAGTCTGCAAATATGAGAGGTAAACACTATAGAGGGAGAGAATGAACAGCCTGGTACAATCAGATATTTTCTTAAGGAAGAACTTCCCAGACTGACTGGACTTTGGATTGATCCTCCACTAGGCTTCACAGAAATCCCTAAGACTTTGCATTACAGTATTACATTTCTTTTACATTGCCTAGAATAAAGGTGGTAAGAGAATAGATCAATGAATTTTTAAGACTGTAAGAGAGCTAAAGAGGCCAAGAGTGTTCTCTTGAAGAGGGTCTGGGCTTAGGAGGCTGTGTGCTTTGGGTGAATATCTTTGCTCAGGTACTTCCTAACAGAAAAGCAGTGTGAATGCATAACAGGTAAACTGGGGCCAGGTTTATCCACATGAAACTACTCATAGGTAATCGGGGAGCCGGAACAGTTATTCCAGTGGAATCATCTGTGCTGACCTTTGGAACTTATCTTTGGAAATTGGTTTTATAGCTGGCAGTTGGATCCAAATTTTCAGTTGGGTTCACCACACAAAGGAATGTCTGTTTTGCACCAGGCCCAAGGTTAGGCCCTGGAGATAAGAACATAATAAAGATACAATTCTTACACCTTAGTTCTCTGAATGGGGTATGGGAGAGGAGAGTGGAGAGAGAGGGACTGAAGGAGACAGAGACATATGCAGTGAACTGTAATTAAATAACAACTTATGTAAAATAGGTATAGACAAAATGAAACAAACACTGCCTGATTTTAGGGAACTTTAAAGAAAGGATAGAAATTTGATTAAGGGGCCGGGAGCAGTGGCTCACGCCTGTAATCCCAGCACTTTGGGAGGCCGAGGTGGGCAGACCACCTGAGGTTGGGAGTTTGAGACCAGCCTGACCAACATGGAGAAACTCCATCTCTACTAAAAATACAAAATTAGCCGGGTGTGGTGGCACATGCCTGTAATCCCAGCTATACTTGGGAGGCTGAGGCAGGAGAATCACTTGAACCCAGGAGGCGGAGGTTGTGGTGAGCCAAGATCGCGCCATTGCACTCCAGCCTGGGCAACAAGAGCAAAACTCCGTTTCAAAAAAAAAAAAATTGATTAAGGGAAAAGATAGAGAAGCTTATACATAGAGAATAACTTGAGGTGTGAATGTCAGGATGCAAGTACATGAATAAAAGTGGCAGGAATAGAAAATAGGTCAAAATGTAACTAGAGCATTTTTTTGTAAGGAATGATGAGAGAGAAGGGTCCTTTGGGACCACATTGTAAGGACCATTTGCTCTTTCATTAATTGTTTATTGAAGGATTGTAGCAGACCAGGGGCCAGACATGGTTTGCTAGCCCTTTGGAGGTAGCAAAAGCCAACTTTAATGATGTGTGAGAAGTTTTTGTTCCTGCCCCAGGGCCTTCGCACATGTCCCCCCTCTCCAGTGTTATCCTTCCTTCCCCCCTTTTTTGCCCAGTTAATTTGTATTCATCCTTTAGAGCTCAGCTTGGAAACTACTTCCTCAAGGAATACTTTGCCCACCCTTGTTTTCCTAGTTATGAACTTGATATCTTCGTACCACTTGCCCCAATTATAAATAAATAATAATAATAATTATTATTTTTTGAGACAGAGTCTCGCTCTGTCGCCCAAGCTGGAATGCAGTGGCATGATCTTGGCTCACTGCAACCTCCGCCTCCCGGGTTCAAGCAATTCTCTTGCCTCAGCTTCCCGAGTAGCTGGGACTACAGGCGCCCACCACCATGCCTGGCTAATTTTTGTATTTGTAGTAGAGACGAGGTTTCACCATATTGGCCAGGCTGGTCTTGAACTCCTGACCTTGTGATCCACCTGCCTCAGCCTCCCAAAGTGATGGGATTACAGGCGTGAGCCACCGCGCCAGGCCCTCAATAAATAATTAAATTATTGTTTAATATTTGCTTTGTGTTTAATCTCTCTCTTGTTTGCTCCTCTTTCCCCAACACAGTGTCAGATGCATAGTTGGCATGCAATAAATATTTGCTGAAAGAATGACTGAAGCGGGTCCATTGAATTTAGCAATAAGCAGTTACTGTTACTGTTGACCTTGGTGAGACAGTTTCAGAGAAATGGTGGGGGTGGAAGCCAGATTGCAGTGCATTATGCAGAAAGTGGGAAGTGAGGAAATGAGGGCAGTGATGTGTAGACTTTTTTTCTTTTTTCTTTTTTCTTGAGTCGGAGTTTCACTCTTGTTGCCCAGGCTGGAGTGCAATGGTGAGATCGCGGCTCACTGCAACCTCTGCCTCCCGGGTTCAAGCCATTCTCCTGCCTCAGCCTCCCGAGTAGCTGGGATTACAGGCACGTACCACCATGCCCGGCTAATTTTGTATTTTTAGTAGAGACGTGGTTTCTCCATGTTGGTCATGGCTGGTCTCAAACTCTTGACCTCAGGTGATCCACCTGCCTCGGCCTCCCAAAGTACTGGGATTACAGGCATGAGCCACCACGCCCAGCCTCTTTTTTTTTTTTTTTTTTTTTTTTTTTTTTGAGACAGAGTCTCGCTCTGTCACCCAGGCTGGAATGCAGTGGCGAGATTACTGCAACCTCCACCTCCTGGGTTCAAGCGATTCTCCTGCCTCAGCTTCCTGAGTAGCTGGGACTACAGGCGTGCACCACCATGCCCAGCCAATTTTTGTAGTTTTAGTAGAGGTGGGGTTTTACCATGTTGGCCAGGCCGGTCTCAAACTCCTGACTTCAAATGATCCACCCACCTCGGCCTCCCAAGACAACTTTTTCATACGTGTGGCTGTGAATGGGAGAAACAAGGGTGGTAGCTAGAGGAGAAAATGGGATCCAGAGGTTTGGTTTTTTTAAAAATTAGATTTTAAAACTAAATTAGATTTTAAAACTTCACGAGTTTGCATGTCATCCTTGCGCAGGGGCCATGCTAACCTTCCCTGTCTCAGTCCAATTTTAATGTATGTGCTGCTGAAGCGAGAGTACCAGACGTTTTTTTGACGGCAGTGATTTGAACTTATTTAAATGATAATGAGGAGCCAGTGAGGGAGAGGAGTGCTGTAAAGATAACTACAAGTGCACTTCTTCTAAGAAGTAAGATGGAATGGGATCCACAACAGGGGTGTCATACTGAGTAGCCCAGCCTTTGTTCCGTGGACACTGGGAAGTCTAACCTAGAGCTGAGATAGCTTGCAGTGTGGATGAGCCAGCTAAGAGTACAGTAGATAGGGAAAAGAAGCCAAAGATCTGAAGTAGGGCTGGGGTGAAGGACAGGGAAAGACTAGAGAGACATTTGGAAAGTGAAACCAGGTGGATATGAGAGGAGGGAGTAGAGGGTCTTGATTTCGGGTCTTTCATGCTTAACCCAGAGCAGGTACTAAAGTAAGTGTTGATTGAATGTCTTTGAGTTTCTCAAGACTAGAGAAAGCAGGGCAAGCTCTGGAGGGTATGGCAATAACAAGTTATCTTGAATATCCTCATGGTGGAAAGTCCTGATCCTGTTTGAATTTTGGAAATAGAAGTCATTCAGAGCCAAGAGATTGAATTGTTGAGTAAGTGGGTGGTCAGGTTAGAGACTATTACTTTTGGGTTAAAAAGTAAAAACAAGAAACAAAGTGTGGCTCTAAAATAATGAGATTTGCTGGGGGTGGGGCATGGCAGCTCATAAACTGACCCTGAAAGCTCTTACATGTAAGAGTTCCAAAAATATTTCCAAAACTTGGAAGATTCATTTGGATGTTTGTGTTCATTAAAATCTCTCACTAATTCATTGTCTTGTCCACTGTCCGTAACCAAACCTGGAATTGGTTTGAGTGAGTCTCTCAGACTTTCTACCTTGGAGTTTGTGAGGGTGATGGCATACACTCTGACCACTGTCACCCTAAAACCAAAAAGGCCCCTCTTGACAAGGAGTCTGAGGATTTTAGACCCAGGAAGAATGAGTGATGGGCATATATATATCCTATTACTGAGGCATGAGAAGAGTGGAATGGGTGGGTTGAGGTGGTGTTTTAAGGCCTCTTGCCAGCTTGTTTAACTCTTCTCTGGGGAACGAGGAGGACAACTGTGTACATTGGCTGCTCCAGAATGATGTTAAGCAATCTTGAAGTGCCAGGAGCTGTGCTTTGTCTATTCATGGCCCCTGTGCCTGTGAAACAGGGTTCGGTGACTGTCACTGTGCCTGTGGCAGTCTGTAGTTACCCAGAGAGAACAAAGCTGCATACACAGAGCGCACAAAGGAGTCTTGTAACAACCTTGTCCTGCTTTCTAGGGCTGAGTCAGGTACCACAGCTTGATCTCAGCTGTCCTCTTTATTTCAAGAAGTTGTCATCTGAGCCATACCAGGAGTATTGTATTTTGTTTGGGGCCTCTCTTTTTTGGAGGAACATGGACCAACTCTGTGCTTTTGTCTATGCTGGTCTCAGCTCGCACAACCCTTCACCCTCCTTTCTCAGCCAGTGGTAAGTAAGTCTTCCCTATCTTGCAAGGCTCAGCTCAAGTGTCAGCTTCCTCTACAAAGACTTTCCTGGTTCCCCTCATTGGAGTGAACAAGAGTTGACATGGTAGAATGGAAAGAGCAGAAGACCTGAGTTTGAATGCTAGATCCACCACTTAGCCAGTCAATCCTGCCCCCTGCCCCAAGTTTTAATTTTCCTATCCATTAAGTGAATATAATAATACCTGTGTCACAGGATTGTTTTGAGAATTAAATGAGATTAGGTCTATGAAAGCACCTAGCAGAGTTCTTGACATATAGGAGGCATTCATTAAATATTTGTTCTTTCCCTTTTATACCCATTACTTTTCTTTTTCTGAACTAAAATAGTACTTGGTTCTATCTCTGAAATAATATCCAAGTGAAAGATGAACAATATGAAAGAGTAGTTCTTTTCCAGTGGATTTGCTTCTTAAGGAGCAGAGATTTTGTAATCTAACAGCCTCCAACATACAAAGAGCTTTGTGTCTAGAACAGGGGTCCCCAGCCCCTGGACCACCAACTGGTACGGGTCTGTGGCCTGTTAGGAACCAGGCTGCACAGCAGCGATGAGCGATGGGCCAGTGAGCGTTGCTGCCTGAGCTCCGCCTGCTGTCAGATCAGTGGTGGCATTAGATTCTCATAGCAGTGTGAACCCTATTGTGAACTGCACATGCAAGGGATTTGGGTTGCATGCTCCTTATGAGAATCTCACTAATGGCTGATGATCTGAGTTGGAACAGTTTGATACCAAAACCATCCCCCCTGCCCCCCAACCCCCAGCCTAGGGTCTGTGGAAAAATTGGCCCCTGGTGCCAAAAAGGTTGAGGACTGCTGATGTAGAGGACCAATGATGTTGGTTGAATAAATGAGCTCTTGGATTAGGTGATGGAAAAATCTGAAAAAACAGGGCTTTTGAGGAATAGGAAAAGGCAGTAACATGTTTAACCCAGAGAGAAGTTTCTGGCTGTTGGTTGGGAATAGTCATAGGAAGGGCTGACACTGAAAAGGAGATTGTGTTCGTTTCTTCTTCTCAGAGCTATAAGCAAAGGCTGAAAGTTCTAGAAAAAGACAAGTTTTGTTTCAGTAGAAAAAAGGATAATCAGAACCATTTTTAGAAAATGGAATGAGACTACTTTTGAGGCCATGAGTTCCTTGTCCCTGGAGAGATGAGCAGAGGTTGGACAAGTGCTTACCAGAGATCTTGTGGAGGCAGAAACTGTGCATCTAGCAGAGCATTGGCCTAACCCTTTCAAATGAGATGCTGTTAACTCAGTTTTATTCTGTGTGGTAGGAACCCTGTCCCTTTGCCTCCTGCCACTTTGGGCCTCTCAGCCTCTTGGTTTTGTGTGCAGGTGAAGATGTCTGGAGGTGTCCAGGTTGTGGGGACCACATTGCTCCAAGCCAGATATGGTACAGGACTGTCAACGAAACCTGGCACGGCTCTTGCTTCCGGTAGGTGGGCCTATCCTCCTGTCTTTACCAGTGTACTATGGGCCAAGCACTATTTCATGTTCTGGTGGAAAACACAGAAACAAGCTTCTGAGTTGAGAATTTCAGTCTTAGGGTGGGGAAAGGAATGTACCAAGGAAGAGCTCATGACCAAACCTCAAGTGTGGCCCCCCTGAACCCAGGTTAAACTGGAAGAGCCACAAATGGGCCAGCTGGAGGCAGGGTGGGGGGGGATGAAAGGAGCCCTTTCCAGGGTTGTCCCATATTTCTCACTTTATGGGTGAGGAAACTGAGGCCCAGGAAGAGTGACTTTCCTGTGGCTGTGCTACAGATTATGCAGGTACTTCAAGAGTTGTTTTTATTCTTATTTTATTTTATTTTATTTTATGAGAGGGAGTCTCGCTGTTGCCCAGGCTAGAGTACAGTGGTGCGATCTCGGCTCACTGCAACCTCTGCCTCCTGGGTTCAAGTGATTTTTCTGCCTTAGCTTCCTGAGTAGCTGAGATTACAGGCGCCTGCCATCATGCCCAGCTAATTTCTGTATTTTAGTAGAGACGGGGTTTCAACATTTGGTCAGGCTGGTCTTGAACTCCTGACCTCAAATGATCCACCCACCTCGGCCTCCCAAAGTGCTGGAATTACAGGCGTGAACCACTGCACCCAGCCAAGAGTTGTTTTTAGTGTGGTTGGCAGAGCCAGCTCTTCCTCACCACAGGATGCCTCCCTAGGTTCCTACTTTTTGTTACTAGCTTTATTATAGCTACATTATTATTATTATTATTATTATTTTTTTTTTTTTTTTTTTTTTTTTGAGACAGAGCCTCGCTCTGTTGCCCAGGCTGGCGTACAGTGATGCGATCTCGGCTCACTGCAACCTCTGCCTCCCGAGTTCAAGCAGTTCTCCTGCCTCAGCCCCCCGAGTAGGTGGGACTACAGGCGTCTGCCACCACACCTGGCTAATTTTTGTATTTTTAGTAGAGATGGGGTTTCACCTTGTTGGCCAGGCTGGTCTCGAACTCCTGACCTCAGGTAAGTGCTAGAATTACAGGCGTGAACCGCTGCGTCCAGCCAAGAGTTGTTTTTAGTGTGGTTGGCAGAGCCAGTTCTTTCTCACCACAGGATGCCTCCCTAGGTTCCTACTTTTTGTTACTAGCTTTATTATAGCTACATTATCATTATAATTATTATTATTATTATTATTATTATTGAGACAGAGTCTCGCTCTGTTGCCCAGGTTCTTGTACAGTGGTGCGATCTCAGCTCACTGCAACCTCTGCCCCACGAGTTCAAGCAATTCTCCTGCTTCAGCCCCCCGAGTAGGTGGGACTACAGGCGTCTGCCACCACGCCCAGCTAATTTTTGTATTTTTGGTAAAGGCGGGGTTTCACCTTGTTGGCCAGGCTGGTCTCGAACTCCTGACCTCAGGTGATCCGCCCTCCTCGGCCTCCCAAAGTGCTGGGATTACAGGCATGAGCCACGGCACCCTGCCTATAGCTACATTATTTTTGTAGGTAGCTCAGTTTCTTAAAAATTATACAGACTTCAAATCAGATTTGTTCCTGCTGTCTGAGGCTCAGTTTCTTCATCTGGAAAATGGATGGTAATAATCTTGTTGAGATTGAATGAAATAATATATGCAGTGTACCCAGTACATGGTAGACACCCAGTGAATGGTTATTCCTTCCTCCCATCAAATTGGAATTCTCAAGGGTGGGAACTTGTCTTTGTATTCTTCACAATGTAAAATAGTTGAAATTTGTTGGTGGAAAGAAGAGCGGTCCACTCCAGAGGCTGGATGGGCATGCCTGGCCCCCAAGGTCTGAAGTGGTGGGGCTGTGCTTATATCCTGAGAATGAGATAGACTAGACAGGCACCTTGTGCTGTAGATTCCAGCTCCCGCACATAGCTCTTGTTGTAAAGCATCCCTGTGCTTATACCAAATAATTGAGTTGACCTTTAAACAGTTGCCTTTTACCTGGGAACCATGTAGGGGATTGGCGTGGAGACGTCTGGCCTCTGGAAGAGTTGGAGAGGAACCATCATTATTATCCTTTCCTTTCAGCTATAACTCAGAGTTCTCAAGTCTTTTCTGTGGATCTTACTGCCTTGGTTCCTGCCCCTTTTACTCCCAGGGAAGTTGATTCTGTCTTTTCTGTTCCATTTAGTATGATAGCAGCAGAGAGTGTCAGAGCTGTAAGGGACCTTATAGTTAAGCCTTTGGCTGGCCCTTTCATTTTATAGCTGGGACTAATAAGTAACATCAAAACCCAATGAGTTCACAGATTGGGTCTCGCCTTGGCATGTAACCTATATGTTCATATTTGTTCTTGCTGTTTTCCTATGTGTATGAATATTTTCTATCCAAAATAAGCAGGACAGGGTAGAGCAAGTTAATCTTTGGAATTTCTGGATTCTCCTAGAGCTAAAAAACTTCAGAACTAGAAGAAACCACCCACTATATGGTATAACCCATTCATATCACAGATGAGAGGCCTGAAACCAAAAAGACTTGCTGAGGGTTACTTAGGCCATGGATGACAAGAGCTGGCCCTAGAACTGAAGTCTTGGGTCATTTGTAGGTCTAGTCAGATGCTAGCTTGTTAGCTCTGTGTGCGTGTGTGTGTGTGTGTGTGTGTGTGTGATAGAGACAGAAAGATAACATATGTACACAAATACATAAAGAGGAAGTAAGACACGTTAGCATGGTAGATAAGAGTACATGCAGGCCAGGCGTGGTGGCTCAAGCCTTTAACCCCAGCACTTTGGGAGGCCAAGGCAGGTGGATCACCTGAGGTCAGGAATTCGAGACCAGCCTGACCAACATGGTGAAACCCCATCTCTACTAAATACAGAAAAAAATTAGCTTGGCATGGTGGCACATGCCTGTAATCCTAGCTACTTGGGAAGCTGAAGCAGGAGAATTGCTTGAATCTGGGAAGCGGAAGTTGCAGTGAGCCGAGATTGTGCCATTACACTCTAGCCTGGGCAACAAGAGGGAAACTCCATCTCAAAAAAACAACAACAATAACAACCAAGAGTACAGGCTATGGAATGAGACTATGGTTTTAAATCCTGGCTTTGCAATTTATTAACTAGCCTTAAGTGACTTCCCTGAGCTTTCGGCACCAATCTGTAAAATGAGGATAAGAATATTACTCATGCCACATGGTTGTTAGGGAGGATTAAATGTGATAACCTATATAAAGTGGCTAGCATAGCATCTGACATATAGAAAACCCTCAACAGGGCCGGACGTGGTGGCTTATGCCTGTAATCCTAGCACTTTGGGAGGCCGAGGCGGAAGGATCGCTTGAGCCCAGGAGTTTAAGACAAGCCTGGCCAACATGGCAAAACTCCACCTCTACAAAAAATACAAAAATATTAGCCAGGTGTTATGGCACACACCTGTAGTCCCAGCTACTTGGGAGGCTGAGGAGCATTGATTACCTGAGCCCAGAGATATCAAGGCTGTAGTGAGCCGTGATCATGCCACTGTACTCCAGCCTGGGGGACAGAGTGAAACCCCTGTCTCAAAACAAAACAAATGAAAAAAAAAAACCCTTAATAATCAGTAACTGTCACTTTATATTATGTTGTGTGTGTGTGTCTATATACACCTACATGTATACATTTCTCTTATTACACATTCATTGGTGATCTGATGTGGAGCCCCAGGGATTAAGGGCAACTTTGAACTACCCTGACACAATCAAGCCAAATATCATTCCCGTGGAAGAAGTAGAGTATCTAGGTTCTGTCTCCTAGTTGCAGCTTTACCTTGAGGACAGAGACTCTAATCCAGCTGTACTGAAGGAGCACATCTCCTGACTTCTGAGCTTTCCCCTGGTAAATTCAAACTGGATGTCACGGTGCCCTCAGATAGAGCCTGGTAATTTGCCCTGGGGAGAGTGACTGTCTTTTGGATCTGATTTGACTTTTGCCCCAGTTGGAGGAAAATCTTCAGGGCTAGGAAGGATTGTATTTGTCTGACCTGAGAGAGAACTTGGGTTTTGAGGAACGTGGGGCATCAACCTGAATGGTCTTGTAAGATCTCTCCCACGCCAGCTTGCCAGTGTTTCTCTGGTGAATTTAGAGTACCTGAGTAGTGCAGGCCTGCTGGGAGGAGGACTCCCTCTGTGCTACTCAGAGAAATTCATTCTTCATGGCCCCCTTCCAACCTTGCTCTTACCCAGCTGGGCTACAGTTACAATAAAGGAAATGACTTTTCTTCTGCCCTTCCCCCAATACCTTTGTTTTCCTAGTCACGGGGTAGGGCTGGATATTGAATGGAGAAATTGCTGAGGTCCATCCTAAACTCCTCCCCTCATCTCCCCCTTACATTACCCCATTCTCCGGTCTGCGGCCACATCCATAATCCTCCCTCTGTTAGCCTTCCGACAGACCCTCAGGTGCCCAGGACAACAGGAAGCTACTTAAAGCTGGAACCTGGGACTGTGCAATGGAGGCCAGCGACAAAACTGAAAGTAGCTCTGTCAGTAATTGTGCTGGTGTGATTAGGCGGCTGGCCAGAATCTTTTGGATCTCCTGGACATATGGCTAACTATTCTTCCCAAGCCTTCCCAACAGGCCCCTTTTTTTTCCTTTTTTTCTTTTCTTTTCTTTCTTTCTTTTTTATTTTATTTTATTTTATTTTTTTTTAGGCTAGTGAAGTGAAATTGTGGGAGTGGAAAAGGAACAAAGAAATCGGTAACTGGTAGTGATCAATTACTTGTAAACACCATTGTACTTGGACCAGCCCAACAGGCCTTTTTTAAAACTCTGAGTACCTCTCTTTCCTTTCCTTGAGCAGTGCCTTAATTCTGTGTCTCGGGCAATCCTTTCTGATGTTCTCTGGACCTGGCTGTCTCTCCTTAGGAGAGGCCAGGAGAGTAGCCAGAGAGCATGTCATTTGTAGCTGAGGTTAAAGTGTGGAGCTATGAATGGTGACCTGGCCTCTTGGCATGTTAGCAAGCCAAAGGACCTTGACAACTTTTTTGATGATTGTCCCTTCACCCTGATCAAAGGTGTTTGGCTTAGGAGGAGGGAAGAAAAGCTACCCCTATTAGTCTTGATGGCCCCAGCGTGGGTCTCTATTGCTTGACCTGGTTCCTAACAGCATTATCAGAAGGAAAATCCAGCACTCTTAAGGCTCCTGGGAACTTTCAGGACCTCCTTTCTCAGGATTGCAAACACAAGACTATTTGAGCTTTCACTTTTGAGAAGCGGTTACTAATACCTATACTCTGGGAAAGGGCTAATGCAGATAGAAGACTGTGGTCACTGCATCAGGCAACAGACCATTTCCGCTAAATTTAGTGACTCCAGGAAGGCCAGTGAAGAAATAACACACGTAGCAACCAGAGACTGTGTTGTAATATGTTGGCTGACAGCTGGGTACTTTCTGTGATGCTGAAAGCCACATTCATTTTCTCTCCCTCATCCCCATCTAAGCAAGCCTGGTAGAATCATAATTACAGTAATAGGTACCACTTATTGAGTACTCTGTGCCAGACACCCTCCTAAGCATATGACATGCATAGCACATTTAATCCTTACAATGACTTAATAAAATGTAGTACTGGTCTTACCTACTTCAAGAATAGGGAAATGGAGGTTACTTGTTTAAAGTCACAGAGCTAATAGGTAGCATAGCTGGGATTTGAACTCAGGCATTCTTACTCCTTTCCTGCAAGAGTCTCTTGGCATTCTTGAATGCAAGCATATTTCTTAACCTCACTGAGGCTCAGTTTCCTCTTCTATAATATGGGGTAAAAAGCCCTCACCCTGCCTGCCACACACTGGTAGGGTCAGATAACATTGAAGGGTATTAGTTTAAAGGCTTCATGGACTCTAAAATGTCAACAAAAGTGCTGTTAACTTTCTTCTGGGTCTCAGGCTCCTGATGCAGAGTCAGTGGAGCAACGCTGCCATCTGCTGTTGTGCTGTTGATGTTGCTGCCACACTTACTAACCTAAACCTTTGATTCTGGCTGTGGCCTTCTCCGGAAGGTGTTTACTCATTTGTCCAGTTTATCTTTTAGGAAACGGCCAGCCAGTAGATCATTAAGGCTGGCTATTGGACGGGAGCTGGGGCCTGCCTGACAGAAGAAGGAAGGGCAGACATCTGGTTCTTCCTCTGCCCCTACAGGAGACTCCAGCCTGACCACAGAGTGGTCCTCCTAGGATGTAGCAGCAGCATATGACCTTGAATGTGCCTTAATCCTGCTCTTTACTTTGGGAAGAGAGCTAAGGACCCACAGACTTTTCACAGCTTCTGTAGGAGGCAGAGGTAGAAAAATGGAGAGAGATGAGGCCAGAGATAGAGAACTGATATTAATTAAACGTTGTATTAAGAACCTCACTTAGATTATCTGATTCAATCCTCATAATAACCCTGCAACCCCCACCTTTTTTTGAGACAGGGTCTTGCTCTGTTGTCCAGGCTACAGTGCACTGGTACAATCATAGTTCACTGCAGCGTCAACCTCCTGAGCTCAAGCAATCCTCCCACCTCAGCCTTGCAAGCAGCTTGGACTACAGGCGTGCCACCACACCTTGCCAATTTTTTTTATTTTAAGTAGAGACAAGGTCTTATTAATACTATGTTGCCCAGGCTGGTCTTGAACTCCTGAGCTCAAGCGATCCTCCTGCCCCAGCCTCCCAAAGTGCTTGGGATTACGGGAGTAAGCCACTGTGCCTGGCCAGTGCAACCCCCATTTTATACTAAAACAGGAAGGCCCAGAAAGATTTGGAGTAACTTGTCCAGGGTCACAGGGTCACACAGCTGATATTTGAACTCAGGTCTCCCTGGCTCCCAAGAGAGTCTGCTTTCCACTAGGACTCCCAGGAAAAAAAAAAACAGTAGACTTGGAGACAGAAAATCTGATTTGAGTCTTAGTTGAGCTAGGCTAACTGTGTAACTGTGGGCAAGTTCCTTAGCCCCTGTGAGCCTCAGTTTCTTATCTGTAAAATGTCATAAAAGTAATCCATCTCATGGAGTAGTTGTGATGATCAAGGACTCTGAAAACATTAGAATGGTTTAATGTGAAGGATTAGCAGCAGCACATGGCAGCATTGTGCATCTTATATTAACTATCCAAATATATCAAGCATCATTTGCTATATATAAATGGCATCAAATTAGGCACTGTGGGGGATACGGAGTTGGCATACTAGCCTGGCCTCTTAATTAATTCATTAATTAGCTTACTTATTTTTGAGACAGGTGTTGCTCTATTGCCCAGGCTGGAGTGCAGTGGCATGATGATAGCTTACTATAGCCTCAATCTCCCAGGCTTAAACAATCCTCCTGAGTAGCTGGGACTACAGGCACACGCTACCATGCCCAGCTAAATTTTTTTTTATTTTTTTGTAGAGACAGGGTCTTGCTCTGTTGCCCAGGCTGGTCTCAAACTCCTGGGCTCGAGATCCTCCCACCTGGGCCTCACAAAGTGTTGGGATTACAGGTATGAGCCACGGCACCTGGCCTGGTCTCTGAACTGGTTCCCTAAGACAGCTGGAAATAGAGAATGTCATGGAGCATTCCTAACCATGGGCTCCAGCCTGGCTTTCATTCTGTTTCTCCCCTGAAACAACATTCCTTTAGTAATATTCCAAATAACAGCTTCATCAGTCCGTCTACCTACCACTCTTCATGCTTCATCTTATATGACCTCCCAAACTGCACTAAGGGTTGTATTAGAGAAAAGTGGATAAAGTTCGGAGTCAGGCTGCTTGAGCTTAAATGCCAGCTTCACTTACCAGCCACCTGACCATGAGTCAGCTGCTTAACCACTCTTTGCCACAGTTTCCTTGTCTATGAAAAGGGAAATGGCTCCCACCTCAAAAAGTTGTTAACATTAAATTCAATCATGTATTCAAAGTCCTGAGCATAATGCCTGGCCATGACTGGGACTTAACAGATGTTAGCATTTATTATTAGTATCTGCCAATCTTGAAATGTTCTCTTCCCTTGGGTTTCATGACGTTCCATACTCTTCTGGTTTTCTCTTACCTCTCTGGTAATACCTGTTTGCTTATCCTTCTTTGTCCAGCTCTGAGATGTTACCATTCCTTCAGGCATGCTATCTGTTTTCTCGTTAGGCAGTCTTACACACACTCATGGCTTCCTTCCATTGTCCTCCACACACTGATGACCCTAAAATCAGTATCTCCAGCCTAAACCTTTCCACTGAGTTCTAGACCCATATGTTGTACTATCAACCTGGCTTGTCCATTTGAATGTCTTCCAGGCACTTCAGACTCTCTTCTCTAGACTTTGCTGGACTTTCACCCTTCCCCCTAAAATTGGCTCCTCTTCCATTGAAACATGTATGTCATTGAGAGGCACCACCATCCACCCAGTGCCTAAGCCAGAAACCTAGGAGTCCTTGATACCTCTTCTCTCTCATCCTGCATATCCAAGCCTATCAGTTTTATCTCTAAATTATATTTTGGTAGGTTTACTTCTTTCCTTTTCTCCCACCACCACCCTACTCCAAGCTACCATCGTCTCAC
This sequence comes from Pongo abelii, assembly GCF_028885655.2. NCBI lineage: Eukaryota > Metazoa > Chordata > Mammalia > Primates > Hominidae > Pongo > Pongo abelii. The sequence continues at coordinate 37,675,086 of NC_085929.1, forward strand.
CTGGATGTCTGCAATAGCCTCATCTCCCACAACCACTCTGCACCCCCCAATCTGTTCTCTATAGAGCAGTTGGAAGGAGTGATTTTTGTTGTTTGTTTTGTTTTGTTTTAGACAAGAGTCTCACTCTGTTCCCCAGGCTGGAGTGCAGTGGCACAATTTCGGCTCACTGCAACTTCTGCCTCCCGGGTTTAAGCAATTCTCCTGCCTCAGCCTCCCAAGTAGCTGGGATTAAGGCACCTGCCACCGTACCCAGCTAATTTTTATATTTTTAGTAGAGACGGGGTTTCACCATGTTGGCCAAGCTAGCCTCGAACTCCTGACCTCAAGTGATCCACCTGCCTCAGCCTCCCAAAGTGCTGGGATTACAGGTGCGAACCACTGCACCTGGCTGGAAGGAGTGATCTTAAAAAAAAAAAAAAAACTTGACTACGTCACTCTGTGTTGTCTCTCCTACCTTGTATACTTCCACAACTTCTCAGTGTTCTTGGATAAAGACCAAAATCCTTAACTTGGCCGGGCGCGGTGGCTCACACCTATCATCTCAGCACTTTGGGAGGCCGAGGCAGGCAGATCATGAAGTCAAGAGATCGAGACCATCCTGGCCAACATGGTGAAACCCCGTCTCTACTAAAAATACAAAAATTAGCTGGGCATGGTGGCGTGTGCCTGTAGTCCCAGCTACTTGGGAGGCTGAGGCAGGAGAATCACTTGAACCTGGGAGGCAGAGGTTGCAGTGAGCCGAGATCACGCCACTGCACTGCAGCCTGGTGACAGAGTAAGACTCCATCTCAAAAAAAAAAAAGAAATCCTTAATTTGGCCTACAGTAGAGCCCTCCGTAATCTGGCCTCTCTCCACATCTCCACAACCTCCTGCTCCCTGCACTTCAGCCTCACCTCTCTTCTGCACAGGCCCTCCTTCTGACAAGGGGTTTGTTCATTCTGCTCCCTCTGCCTGGAATGCCCCCTTACTCTTTTCGCTTAACTCCTGCTTGTCATTTAGATCTTTACCTGGATGGCTCAGAGAAATATAGAAGTAATTCTTCACCCTGAAAAATAGGTTAGGTCCCTGTTTTATGTTTTCATAGACCTTTCCTTTGAGGCTTTTTTTAAAAAAGTAGTTTTAGTCTCACATTTATTCATGTGATCATCTCCTTAATGATATCTTAAGACCTCTAATAGAACAATTTGGTCATGAACTGTGGGGTTTTTGCCCCTCATTGTGTCATCACTGAGCATATTGTTGGCATAGGAGGGATATTTGTTGAATGAATTGCTAGAGGTGGCCAAGAGATATGATGTAAGTCAGGCTTTTCCCTGCCCTTCCCCTTCCCCTTCCCCACATCCTTCCTATAGCAGCCACCGTGGCTGCAGTTACTGTAAATGGCAAGAAGGAATCAGTTCCGGACATTGGTTGTTGTAGAAAATTGCCTGCAAGTGTCAGGGTGATAAGTTAAAGCTTTGTCTTTTGCCCTCAGAGGAGCTATCCCATAGTGAGTAGAAGCCAGAGAAGCTGACCCCAGGAGTCCTTCTTTCCAGCAGCAGGTCTTGAGCTGCACTTTTCTGTAGCTACAGTCCAGGCAGGAACAAGCCCTAGGTACCTCCAGAGAGGGGGGCAAGAGAGGAAGAATGAGTTCAGCTACTCTAGCTACCAAACTGATTATGAATTGCCCTGAAATCTGAAAAATTTCAATTCCAATCTTGTTTGTTTTGTTTCATTTTGTTTTCTTAAATTTTATATTTGAAAGATGGCGTTAACTAAAGATATACATTCAGTATAGAGTGAAAAAAATGGAATACTTGCATAGTATCTTTTACTTATAGGTGATTTATGATGGGGAGTGGGGTGGATAGGTTGGCAGTTCCCCCAAGAACTTGGAAACGAAGTTTGTCCTCTGTGAGTTGAACTAATTAGATCCAGAAGTAATGAGAGCAGTATTGTGTTGTAGTTAAGAGCACACTCTAGAACCAGATTGCTTGGTTTCAAATCCTGGTTCTGCCATTTATTATCTGTGTACTTTGGGCAAGTTACTTGCCCTTTGTGTGCTTCATTTTTCTCATCTAGAAAATGGAGAGGCCAGGCGTAGTGGCTCATGCCTATAATCCCAGCACTTTGGGAGGCCGAGGCGGGCAGATCACCTGAGGTTAGAAGTTCAAGACCAGCCTGGCCAACATGGTGGAACCCTGTCTCTACAAAAATATAAAAATTAGCCAGGCATGATGGCAGGTGTCTGTAATCGCAGCTATCCAGGAGCCTGAGGCGAGAGAAACAGTTGAACCTGGAAGGCGGAGGTTGTAGTGAGCCAGGATTGCACCACTGCACTCCAGCCTGGGTGACAAGAGCTAGACTTGGTCTAAAAAAAACAAAAGAAACTGGAGATACAGGCCAGGTGCAGGGCTTACACCTATAATATCAGCACTTTGGGAGGCCTAGGCGGGAGGATTGCTTGAACTCAGGAGTTTCAAGATCAGTCTGGGTAACAGAGCAAGACCTCATCCCCACAAAAAATAAAAAATTTAGCCAGGCATGGTGGCTTATGCCTGTGGTCCCAGCTACTCAGGAGGCTGAGGCGAGAGGATTGCTTGAGCCCAGGAGGTTGAGGCTGCAGTGAACCATGACTGCACCACTACATGCCAGCCTGGATGACAGAGCAAGACCCTATCTCAAAAAAAAGAAAAAGAAAAGAAAGAAACGAGCCAGTCGCATTTGCTCACGCCAGTAATCCCAGCACTTTGGGAGGCCAAGGCAGGCGGATCAGTTGAGGTCAGGAGATCGAGACTAGCCTGGCCAACATGGTGAAACCCCATCTCAACTGAAAATACAAAAATTAGCCAGGCATGGTGGCATGCTCCTGTAGTCCCAGCTACTCACTTGGAGGCTGAGGCACGAGAATCGCTTGAACCCAGGAGGCGGAGGTTGCAGTGGGCCAACATCATGTCACTGCACTCCAGCCTGGGAGACAGAGTGAGACTCTGTCTCAATAAATAAATAAACATAAAATAAAATTTAAAAATATGGAGGCTGGCAGGCGTGGTGGCTCACGCATGTAATCCCAGCACTTTGGGAGGCCGAGGCGGGCGGATCACAAGGTCAGGAGATCGAGACCATCCTGGCTAACACAGTGAAACCCCGTCTCTACTAAAAATACAAAAAACTAGCCAGGCATGGTGGCGGGCGCCTGTAGTCCCTGCTACTCGGGAGGCTGAGGCAGGAGAATGGCGTGAACCTGGGAGGCGGAGCTTGCAGTGAGCTGAGATCGTGCCACTGCACTCCAGCCTGGGCGACAGAGCAAGACTCCGTCTCAAAAAAAAAAAGAAATGGAGGTTGGGCGCAGTGGCTCACACCCGTAATCCCAGCACTTTAGGAGGCCAAGGCGGGCGGATCACCTGAGGTCAGGAGTTCCAGACCAGCCTGGCCAACATGGTGAAACCTTGTCTCTACTAAAATTACAAAAATTAACCAGGCATGGTGGCAGGTACCTGTAATCCCAGCTACTTAGGAGACTAAGGCAGGAGAATAGCTTGAACCTGGGAGGTGGAGGTTGCAGTGTGCTGAGATCGCGCCACTGCACTCCAGTAGAGTGAGATTCCGTCTCAAAAAAAAAAAAAGAAGAAATGGAGATATGCACTTACTACCTACCTCCTTAAAACCTACCCTCACAGTATTACTGTGAATAAAAGTGTGTGTAGCACTGGGAACACTATTCACAGAGCACTCATGAATGTTTGCTCTTTGTTATTAGTTACTAGAGAGGCAAATGTCTGCCAGGGCTGAATAATATATGTGAATTGGTGATTGTCGCACATATCTAAAGAAGTAGTTTTTTCAATTAAAACTTAGTTTAAAAACCAATATAAGGCCGAGCGCAGTGGCTCACACCTGTAATCCCAGCACTTTAGGAGGCCGAGGTGGGCAGATCATTTGAGGTGAGGAGTTCGAGACTAGCTTGGCCAACATGGTGAAACCCTGTCTCTACTAAAAAAAAAAAAAAACGTACAAAAATTAGCCAGGCGTGGTGGCAGGTCCCTGTAATCCCAGCTACTTGGGAGGCTGAGGCAGGAGAATTGCTTGAACCCAGGAGGTGGAGGTTGTAATGAGCCGAGTTTGCGCCACTGCACTTCAGCCTGGGCGACAGAGGGAGACACTGTCTCAAAAAAAAAAAAAAAAAAAAAAAAAAAAAAACCAATATAATGAATAAGCGGCCAGCAATGAAACAGAAAGTGAAAAGTTAGTGAAGCAAAACTAGTACTGTATTCAGATAAAGATGCTGAATCTAGAATAGGGTCCTTTGTGGCAAGCAGGGCTAGTTTGGCTGACTCACCACTTCCAGGATGAAATTTCTTTCAGTGGCTACTCATTTCCCTTTATTTTAAGTCCATGCTCACAGAGCAACCTTCTGATGCCTAATTCAGCTTCCTGGGATTCTTAATAACAGGAAGGGTCTGGAAATAGTACCTGTATAGGGGATATGGGTGTTCTGATTTTAATAGTCAATTCATAAGTGTATAGAGGGTTTGATAAATGGTTAGATCAGAACCATCACAGAATGTCTACACCTCTTTGGACATTAGGAAGGTCAAAAACCTGAAAGGCCAAAAGCTAGGCCTAGATTAGGGTCATTCACCAAGAAAACATCAGCCTTGAAGAGTTCTCTGGGTGGTCCACCAGTCAACCTTCCTTTGATCACACCTCCTTCCTCGTTGCTTCTTTAAGCACTGACCTGTAATGGGTATGGAATTTTTTGCTCACCTAACTTCTTCCTTTTACAGAGGAAGAAATTGAAGCCCAGAGAGATTTAATGGCTTGCCTAAGATCACATAGCAGATTTTCTGTTAACCAGGGTGATTTTTCAGGTGTTCCCTGCCAGACGACGGCTTTTTTGCTTGAATTGCCTAGAGATTTCTTGAGATATCCAAAGCATTTTTCCCAGTGCAGCCTGGAGAAGGATGTCCATGTCAACACAGCATTTGTTACTCAATGTTAGACATTCAATTTTCTAATTAGTATCATGGAGCAACAGTGGATGATTATCTATAAGGGGTTGCAATTCCATGCTTATGTGCTTACAGCCCATATAGACAAATACCAGCTGTTAAAATGACAAGGCAGTAGAGATGTGGCCCCAGGACAAAGGCATACTCTGCTGTTAGTGAACACTAGTTGGCCAGCAGATTTCACATGGGCATATACATGGCCAACCGTAGACTTTAGGCATTTATACCCATTCAAAGAGCCAAACTGGCAACTAAAGATCAGCATTCTCTGGCGTTTCAGCTTTGCGTTCTGTTAGGAATCACTGCTTGCTTAAATACTTCTGATAGCTCTTCACTGCCTGTAGGCAACTCTTTTGCCTAGCAGACTTGGTCTTTAGTGCTCTGCCCCTACTCTCTTCCACCATCCTGGCCTCCTGTGTAATTGCTGCCCATATGTGCCGTGCACTAGAGCTTACAGACCTGCTCAGCGTTATGTGAGCATACCATACTCTTTATGCCTCAGTGCATTTGCACATGTTGTTCCTTCAGGCCAGAATGCCTCTTACTGCCTGGCAATCAGCCTATTAGAGTCTGCCACTACCATCCCGTCTTCTGTGGAGGAGCCCCCCGCCAAATCCACCCATACCTCTCCCCACCAATCGGAGACTTTTTCTCTCTTTGTTATTCTCTTCGTTATTCTCTTCATACCTCAGTTATATCCATTTCAGTATTTGTTTACACATCTAGCATGACTCTTAGAGTATGAAATTCTCCAAGTGTGGAGCCGTATCTAGTTTGTCTTTGCATCCCAGAGCTTAGCAAAGTGCCTAGAACGTAGTGGGTGCTCAGAGTGTTTGCTGGGTGAATGATGTATTTGTTGAATGACTCTTTGGACACTTGAATAAAGTCCATCCAGTATGTACCATTACCATCTCTTTGCTCTACAATATTCTTTTAGGCAAGAGCTTATCTTTTGAGGTGATAAGATAAGCTCAAACTTATATAGACAAAGACCTCAGTCTGTAAATGTCATCCTTAAGTCTTAAACCATCAAAACCAGAGCCTCAAGGAATGGCATGCCTTCTGCAACTGTAGCAACCTGCTGTGCTTATTTTGCCTTGTTTTTCATTTTTCCCCCGAAGGCTAGAGTCCCTTCTCCCATGGGCAGTGCTGGAAGTGTGCTAACAAATTCTTTCTCCATCCTTACGATTACAAAAAAACCCCTCAGCACCTCATGCCAGACTTGAGTTAAGTTTGTTTTCTTTTGTGTGTCAGCTGTATTCTGGTCATGACTTCCTGATGATGCCCTATAGAGATTTTGCTGAGATCAGAGGGTGCTCCACTCCCATCAGTAGCACTGACTCTTGCAGAAGCACCGTTTCTGAAGTTGGCTAATGTCATCCCTCATGTTTGTTTGTTTGAAATTTGTTTTAGTTCCAGAGATAGCACTTTCATGGAATGACGCTATCTTCTAGAATCACTTTTTTTTTTTTTTTTTGAGTTGGAGTCTCGCTGTGTCGCCAGGCTGGAGTGCAGTGGTGCAATCTCAGCTCACTGCAATCTCCACCTCCTGGGTTCAAGTGATTCCCCTGCCTCAGCCTCCTGAGGAGCTGTGACTACAGGCGCACACCCCCACTCCTGGCTAATTTTATGTGTTTTAGTAGAGACGGGGTTTCACCATGTTGGCCAGGATGGTCTCGATCTCCTGACCTTGTGATCTGCCTGCCTCAGCCTCCCAAAGTGCTGGGATTACAGGTGTGAGTCACCGCGCCTAGCCTAGAATCACCTTTTTATACCATAACGTGAGCACCACTGCCGTGTCACCGAGGAAAGAGAGAGGCAGCTACTGTGGGGTTACAAATGGGTAAGAGTGGCACCAGGAAGGTGAAAGTCTCTACTTAGCCAAGGCTTAACAAAATGTCAATCACCAAACATTTATTTATTAAGCTACGTTCAGGATAAGAAGATGAACAAGCTATCTGTACATTCATTTTCTCGTTTGTAACAAGGTAATGATAGTGATCTATCGTGCCTGCCTCTGAGGGTTATTGTGAGAATAAAATGAAATCAAGTGGAAAAGCACTTAGGAAAAAGAAAAGCATTGGTTTTCAATTGTTAGTGTGGATCAGAAACACTGGGGCTTGTTTAAAATGCTGATTCTTAGCCCCAATCTCAGCGATTCTGATTCTGTATACCTGAAGTAGGGCTGAGGAATCTTGATTTTCAACAAGCTGACCAGAGGGTCCAATGCTGCTATTCCTTTAGTTACACTTTCAGAAATATTACTGTAAATCAAATGGCAAGAATAAAATAGTTATTTGAGGCAGTTTTAGTATGTTGGACTTGGAGTTCAAACACTTGGGTCAAACTCCAGCTTTGTCAGTTCCTAGACCTGTGACCTTAAACAGAAACCTTCTCTGTGAACCTTAGTTCCCTCAGGAATGGCTCTGGTCACCTCCTGCCGTACTCCATTGATGACTCACCACATAAGGCTCCCTGGGAGTCCCCCAAACCTTTGCTCTCTTAACTCCTTCTATAGCCTCCTACATCTCCTGCAGGTGCTGTCTTCTCCTCCTTTTTCCAGGCCCTGCTCTGCCACAGCATTCATTCTCCTCTGGGAAGGGTTCCTTCAATGTGTCTCCAAGCACATCACACCCAGGAAGGACCCTGTGGCCATATCTGTCTATCACCAGATCAAACTACGTGAAGGCAGGCACTAGGTACTCTCAGTGCCCAGCATAGGCCTGGCCCCATACCAGGTGTCCACAGATGCCTAGTAAAGAAACCTTTGATTCAGGACCCCCATGATGAGCAACTACAGCACTAGAACAGTGATAATAACTAATGTTTATAATGCATCTTCAGTTTACAGAGGCCTTTTGTACTCATCATCTAGTTTAGTTCCTGCAACAACCTCTTGAGGAATATAGCACAAGCAGGGCAAGGGAAGCCCAGAGATGTTAAATAGTTTATCCAAGTTTATGCTGCTGGGAAGGGCAGCACTGAAATTAAAAGAAAAGTTTTCCAAGCTCAAATCCCTGCCCTTTCCTCAATGTGAGCTTTAGCAAGGTATTCAGGAATCCTGCCTCTACAGTTCAGAGCCTCAAATTGCTGGGTATGTTGAGTTCTTGTATCTGATTTTTCTAGATTTCCTGCCCACATTCTTACTGTCTGGATATCAGGAAAGAGTTTATCAAATGCCTGTGGAAATCCAAGATAAGGTCTCATGATGAGTAACCCAGTGAAAACATGAAGTCAAGTCTAACTAGTCACTACTATTTCACTACTGCTGACTCCTAATGATCAGCTCCTTTTCTAAGTTCTTACTGTCCACTTATTCCATCATCTGCCTAGAATTTATGTGAAGGAATCAAAGCAAAAGGATCATAAGGCTTACTTTTTCCAGTATCTTTTTCCTCCTTTTTGAAAACTGGGCCAGTTAGCTGTCTCCATTTTTATTTCATGAATACATCCCCAGCACCTGGTATGTAGTAGATATGGAACATTATACTTTGGAAATATTGCACCCATTCTCCAGTTTCTCCAAAGTTACTAACAATGGTTCCATCACTGTGCCAACATATTTTCTTTTTTCAATATATTGGGAAATAATTTTCCCAGTCTGAAAATCTGAACACATTTCATGTGACTTGGTATCCTCATATGTCTTGGGCTTCCAATTCTCCATTCCTAGTTTCAAGTTCATGAACTATAAAACAAAGGATTAGACTAAATCTCTGAAGTTCTATCCAGATGCCAAATTCTTTTCTCTTTGCGTGATACCTAAGATAGATGCCAAATATTGTCTTTTACCTGGTGTTTGTGAACCTGACATCACATTACAGGAGTAGCAGATACTAAGCTCTCACTCTATAAAACACTGAGTTCCATGAGCCAGGTACTGAAGTGGGCTTGCTCACGTATGTTCTCATTTAATGCTCATAACCCTGTGAAGCTGGGAATTGCTGGGACATTTTATTTATTTATTTATTGAGACAGAGTCTGGCTCTGTCACCTAGGCTGGAGTGCAATGGCACGATCTTGGCTCACCGCAACCTCCGCCTCCCAGGTTCAAGCGATTCTCTTGCCTCAGCCTCCCCCGTGGCTGGGATTACGGGCACACACCACCACACCCAGCTAATTTTGTATTTTTAGCAGAGATGGGGTTTCTCCATGTTGGCCAGGTTGGTCATGAACACTTGACCTCAAGTGATCTGCCTGCCTCAGCCTCCCAAAGTGCTGGGATTACAGGCATGAGCCACCATGCCCGCCCGGGACCCTTGTTTTAGAAGGATGACTGACGCTATAATGTAGAAAGTGATTTGGAAGAGGGGAGGAGTGGGGCACGAAAGATGGTTAGTAGATGGGGGTGGTAATGCTTACCTTTCAGGATTTGGAGGTTTCAGAGTCCTCAAAAATTCTCTTCTTTGATTGGAGTCCTCCCAGCCAATAGAGGGCTTCACACAAACAGTTCCTTGGGTTTTGAATTGTTTGACCAGAGCTTTCTTCCGACAAAAGGTTGGGGTGATTCATTCACTTACCACACCTTGCCTGAACATTCACTAGGGGCTGCTGGTTATGAAGGCTATTGTTCTCCAGCCTGTCACAGACGCTTTGAAGACCTGTGCCTCAGCTGGTTCTAAGGAGTCAGTTTGTTCAGCTCTGTGCCAGGTTTCCAACTTATGAAATGTGCTGGAGATAACACCTCTCCTGCCATTTTATCCCTACTGTAACTGCCAGTCGAAGGATTCCTGCAGTTGCCTCTGGCAGCCGTAACTGCTAAATCTTCTGCCAGCTGCTCTGAGGACCTAGAAGAGTAGTTTTCTATCCAGGACCAGTTTCCAAGGGTGGGAGGGTGAAATATATCCTCCAGTGTGACATTTCATCTCCCAATGCTGGGTGGCTTGGGCCCTTTGAAGTTGGCTCTGAGGAACTACACACTTGGGTCTGAGCAGCCAGCAGCTTATCACATCTGGTGATCAATCCTTCAAAGGTTCCTCCTGAAGTCTGGATTTTTGGAGGTCAAATGGATTCCACCTGGGAGGGGCTTCTGCTTCAACTCAGGACATGGGGAGAAGGCTGTTCCTCTTCCGGGGGAGGCAGTTTTCATGGCATTGAGATGTCCTCTCATTTATTCCCCACCCACCCACCAAGTCCTTTGTAAGAGGAGTAGGGGGAGAGGAGAACGCCTGCAGCCTCCTGCTCACATTCCTAGACACCGACTCACTGAGCCCGCCGCTGCTGGAACAGCAGAGCTGTGTGAAATGTCAAGAGGAGTTATGCTCATGGGCTCCCTGGCCTCAGTCTCTTTGTGGCTTGCATATTCTTCCATTAGTACTGTGTTCATCACATGGAAATCAGAGGGTACAATTAAAAGATAATTTGCTAGTTCCAGACTTAATTTGGGGCCTCCTTCTTGCCTGATTGAATTACAGGGGAACATAATAGATTTTTGGTGAGAAATAGTTGGCTGTGTGGCTGGGAGAAAGATTGCTCCCAGCTCTCCAGCTGGGCAGCCCTTTCAGTATCCCGTATGTTATTTCCCCACTTCCAGCCCACCTCACCTCCTCTGTGGCCCTTGTGTGTCCCCTAGGCCAGGATCGTGACCTCCTGCTGAAGAGTTTAAACTAACTTGAGACCCAAGGAAAATAGAGAGCCCTCTGCAACCTCATAGGGGTGAAAAATGTTGATGCTGGGAGCTATTTAGAGACCTAACCAAGGCCCAGACAGAGACAGTGACTTGCTAAAGGCCACATAGCTAGCCCACAGTAGTTGTAACAATAGTCTTAATGATATTAACAGCTAACATTTATCAACCTTTAATGTGTCCCAGACTTTGTGCCAAGGGCTTACATGCAGTGCATTGTCACAGTCAAACCCAGACAGTCTGGCTCTGGGCCCAGGCTGAGCTTTGGTATAGCATGGTAGAACGTAGTCTATAATGTCTAGTCTGGGTTCAAATCCTGGCTTCACTTCTCACATTTTACAGCTGAGTGACCTCAGGCAAGTGATTTAACCTCCCTGTACCTCAGATGCTTTATCTGTAAAGAGAGAAATCACAGCACTGTGGAATAGTGTGAGTTAAAATTCATTCATACAAGTAGTGCTGCAAGCAGTGCCTAATGCAGGGTGAGCACCTGTTCAGTGCTTACTTCTTCTGGCTGCCTCTGGGGCTAGAGTGTGGTGTCTTCGTGGTATAGATAGATAGATATGGCTGAGCTCTGCACAAACGCCAAGAGCTGTTCTTCACTATTAGAGGTAGTAAACAGAGTGGTTGAGCTCTGTGGTTCTAGAACAGAGGCCGGCAAGCTATGGCCCATTGCCTATTTTAATAAGGCCTGTGATTGATTGATTTTTTTTTTTTTTCTTTTCGAGACGGAGTTTCACTCTTGTTGCCCAGGCTTGAATGCAATGGCACGAACTCAGCTCACCGCAACCTCTGCCTCCTGGGTTCAAGCGATTCTCCTGTCTCAGCCTCTCAAGTAGCTGGGATTACAGGCATGTGCCACCACGTCTGGCTAATTTTTGTATTTTTAGTAGAGACAGAGTTTCTCCATGTTAGTCAGGCTGGTCTCGAACTTCCAACCTCAGGTGATCTGCCCGCCTCGGCCTTCCAAAGTGCTGGGATTACAGGTGTGAGCCACCATGCCCGGCCTGATTGATTGATTTTTTTAGTAGAGATAGGGTCTTGGTTTGTTACCCAGGCTGGTCTCAAACTTCTGGCTTCAAGCAGTCCTCCCTCCTTGGCCTCTCGAATGCTGGGATTATAGGCATGAGCCACTATGCCTGGCCTATATGACCTGTGATTTTTAATGGTTAGGGTAAAAAAAGCAAAAGAATGCTTTGTGACATGTGGAAATTACATGAAACTCAAATATCAGTGTCCCAGCCTGGGCAACAAAGTGAGACCCTGTCTCTACAAAAAATAAAAAAAATTAGCCAGGGCCGGGCGCAGTGGCTCACGCCTATAATCCCAGCACTTTGGGAGGCCGAGGCAAGTGGATCACCTGAGGTCAGGAGTTCAAGACCAGCCTGACCAATATGGTGAAACCCTGTCTCTACTAAAAACACAAAAATTAGCCGAGCATGGTGGCATGCGCCTGTAGTCCCAGCTACTTGGGAGGCTGAGACAAGAGAATTGCTTGAACCTGGGAGGCAGAGGTTGCAGTGAGCCAAGATCGCAACACTACACTCCAGCCTGGGCAACAGAGCGAGACTCTGTCACACACACACACACACACACACACACACACAGACACACACAGAGCGAGACTCCGTCTCACACAAACACACAGAGCGAGACTCTGTCACACACACACACACACAGACACACACAGACACACACAGAGCGAGACTCCATCTCACACAAACACACAGAGCGAGACTCTGTCACACACACACACACACACACACACACAGACACACACAGAGCGAGACTCTGTCTCACACAAACACACAGAGCGAGACTCTGTCACACACACACACACACACACACACACGCACGCACGCACGCACACACACACACTCTAGCCGGGTATGGTGGCCTGCACCTGTGGTCCCAGATGCGCTGGAGGCTTAGGTAGGAGTTTCACTTGAGCCTAGGTGGTCGAGGCTACAGTGAACCATGTTTATACCACTGCACTTTAGCCAGGGCAACAGTGTGAGACTGAATCTCAAGAGGAAAAAAAAAAAAGAAAAAAATCTTTCCATAAGTAAATATCTATTGGAACACAGCCATGTCCCTTAGTTTATGTTTTATATATGGCTGCTTTTGCCCTATAATGACACAATTGAGTGGCCACGACAGTCTGTATGGCCTGCAGAGCCTAAGATATTTGCTGTCTGGCCCTTTACAGAAAAAGTGCCTTGACCTGTGCTCTAGAGCCATATGTACCAGGTTTGAAACTCAGCCTCACAGCTGGGCGTGATGGCACGCATCTGTAGTCCCAGCTACTCTGGAGGCTGAGGTGAGAGGATCACTTGAGTCCAGAAGGTCGTGGTCGAGATTGTAGTGAGCCATGATGGCACCACTGCACTCCAGCCTGAGTGACAGAGACCCTGACTCAAAAACAAAAAACAAAAAACAAAAAAAAACCACCCTCACCACTTACCAGCTATTTGTCTTGAGAATAGTGACATAACCCCTCAGAACCTATTTCCTAATCTGTTAAATGAGGCTGATGATGTTTCCTCCTTCTACTGGCAATTTAAATATGATGGATAATAAATGCTTAGCACTTAACACAGGGCCTAGAACATATTAACTGCTCAATAAATGGTAGCTTCTTAACAGTATTCAAACCCATGTGCTCTTATCACAGGCATTGTTGTCCCTGTGTCCAGTTGGTGGAATGGGAAAAGGCTCCCTTGTAACCCCATCTACCATCTTTATCAGACTTTCCTGCCATGGTTCACAGTAAGAGATAGAAGCTGCAGGGTGACTTCTGGCTCTTTACAATGGTGAGAGGTTTGTGCCTGGTGAGGGAGAGCTGATGTCACTGCCCCAAATCCAGTAGTGAGATCTGAGTGTTCTGGTTTCCTCCAGCAGCCTTGCTTTTTCCTTTACAATCCTGCAGGCAGGGAGACAAGGGCTTTCTACATGGTAGGCTCTGGTTTGGTCATCGTCACAACTGGGGGCTGTTCAGGTGGGCTCTCATTCCAGATACCTAGGCTTATCAATCCCTTTTGGCACCCCAGGCCTTCTTCTCCCTCATGCCCCATTTTTCAGTTTGAAAAGCATGGTTATCACTGGACAAGTAGAAGAAGCTCCACTGTCCACTGAGGCCAGTGGATGGCGTTCTGCATGTGAACACTCAGTGAATAGTGAGTGAATGAGAGTAACCTGGGCTCCGTCGTATTTGCAGAGGGCTTTGGAAAAGATTTTTCTCCTTGAAGAGCCAGAATGAAGCCTGGTAGTGGGAGAGCTCCAGCTCTAGAGTCACATGAGCCTACATTTAAATCCCAGCCCTGCCACTGACTCCCTTTTTTACCTTGAGTGAGTTACCAAATCTCTCTGTACCTCACTTTTCTTGTCTGTAGAGTGAGAATAAGTCCTGTCTCAGAGAAATAAAAGAGTGCATATAGTGTTTGCCACATGGAGACACATCAGGTGTAGGTTAATACTCTGGGCCTTGTTTCCTTATTTGCAACACAGCCCTGCCCTGGAGTGGAAGTGGCACCTCCCATTGGTCAGCTCTTGAGGCTGTCCCCAGGCCAGGCAGAGGGAGGGAATGAATGGGAGCCCTAGTGCCAGGACAGAACAGATGTCAGCTCAGAGCTAGGATGGCTCTCTGGACCTGTCTCTCCTACCAGAGGTCCCCCCGTCTGGTGTGGCTCTTCCTGGACCTGGCATCCTCTGCTTTTTTTTTTTTTTTTTCACCTCCAAGCAGAATTACTGTCCTGTAGGCAGCTCCTCTGCTTGAGGACATCTGGGGCCAGATATGTTCACCCTCTATCCTGCCTTGCCCTTCCCTGAGCTCAGGATGGACGCTCAATCGGTCCCAGTTATTGTCTGCAGCGCCTGCCTGCAGCCTCGATCCAGCCCAGCTCCACCCCTTGCCTGCAAGGTCTGTTTCCTAACAGCTGCTCCAACCACACACCTCGGTTCTGCGGGAGCCCCTCCTCTTCCTCCCTCCCTCCCTCATTCAGGGGTGGGACTGAAGAAGAAGGCTAACTTGACAGCAGCGCTTCTTTCGTAGCTAGTCACCGGCCCCTGCTCAAGAATGCCAGTGTGTGTGTAGCCTCCGCAGAGAGGTCGTTTTCTCGGAGTCCAGAGGGGCCGCCTGAGCTTCTGAGAACTAGGGAGGAGCCATCCCAGCCATGAGCCCCTGTGGGAATCTGCTGGGGGCCAAGTGGCCTGGAGTCCTCAGGCTCCCCCAGCTGCTCCGGAGGGAGAGGTGAGCTCAGGGCAGCCTGCCTGCAGCCAGAGGTGCCGGGAGCCCCAGGCCTGTCATGGTGGCCATCTACAGCCGGCCTGAGGCAGTCACAGACGGATTTGCAGCTGAGCCTGTCCATCTGGTGTGGGAAGAAGATGGGGAGTTACTTGTCAGTCCCAGCTTACTTCACCTCCAGAGACCCATTTCGGTGAGTTGGTCTCCGAGTTCCCCTCTCCATCTCTCCTGGCCCCTGGTCCTGAGAGGAGGGTGGTCTCCCTAAATGTCCTTCTCACTTAGTCCTTTACCATCAGTTCTGCCGGGCAGAAGCCAGTAGAGGTTATACCCAAGGAGAATCGGCCTTGTGAGATACCCCCATTATGTCCTGGAAGTGGTGAGGGGTGGGATATACCCAGAAGGAACTTCTTAGGGAGCTCCAGCTCCCCTTCCATCCCAGACAAACCTGAATGAGCCTCCAAAAGATGCCACTGACCTGTCCATTCTAGGTGTTACTGCTTCCGGGCGGAATAGCACAAATAGAGTGCTGTTTCTAGCTCTCACATGTCTTACCTGCGGGCCATGCTGCCTGCCCAGGAATTTGTCCCAACAAGCAGGATGGGCAGGTTTTACCAAACCGTGGAAACTGGCAAGTCCTGGGTGTGGGTAGCCTGGTACACAGTAGGCACCTTATAAACGTTTGTTCTCTTAATGGCAGGCACATTTACCTCTGGCCTTGAAGGGCTTCTGAGCTCCCAGGTGAATGTAGTTGCTGGGGAAAGACCTGGGCGAGTGCTTCTAAGACTGGAGCCGTGGGCTTTAGAGTGTTCCTGAGCTGCTGGGCCAGCCCCCACACCTTCTCAGTCCCTAGGCCTAAGTACCTCCATGAGCCTCTCTCTGTGGGGCTTCTCAGAGGGAGATGTGGAAACTCTACCTCTAACCTGGCTTTCTTTGCTCATTGCCCCACTCCACCTCCCATAGAAACTCCCCAGGGGGTTTCTGGCCCTCTGGGTCCCTTCTGAATGGAGCCATTCCAGGCTAGGGTGGGGTTTGTTTTCATTCTTTGGGAGCAGCCTGTTGTTCCAAAAAGGCTGCCTCCCCCTCACCAGTGGTCCTGGTCGACTTTTCCCTTCTGGCTTCTCTAAGCTAGGTCCAGTGCCCAGATCTTGCTGCCGGGATACTAGTCAGGTGGCCAGGCCCTGGGCAGAAAAGCAGTGTACCATGTGGTTTTGTGGAATGGCTGGACCCTGGTAGAGTGCTGGGAAGTGTCTGGACTGGGGGAAGGGGGAAGGGAACTGGTCCTCAATGCTGACTCTACCAAGCGCCCTGCTAGACACTTTATCCTTTAATCTCTCAACAGCCTAAAGAGATTATATATCCCCATTTTACAGATGAGGCAACCAGTTTCAACAAAGTTAACAGATGGAGCCTCACTGGGCAGCTTTTTCTGTCTTCCTGACTTTCTCTCATCCTTCAGGGGGCTGCAGGTTTGTTTTCTTCTAGTGGAGAGGAAATTCTCAGGTTTGTTTTCCTCTCCTAGCAGAGCGTAAAAAAAGGGATAGTTTGCCTGACTTGTTGTTGAAGGTATGGCTGAGATTGTTTTCTAAAGAGCCAATGGAAATTTATCTTGAGTTTAGGAGAAAGCTTTTACCATGTGGAATTAAGATGCCAAGTGTTGAAGTAGCCACATTTCAGGTCCTCATTAATTTCTCTTAATCCTGGGAAGGCAGCTTAGGGGAAGGGTTGTTCCTTTAGGAGCCGGGAACCATACCCCTTTTACCCTTGGAGAGGCAGGGAAGCCAGGGAGGACACAACTTCTCAGGAAGAGGAGGAGCTAGAGCAGATAGTGAACTCTCAACCTGAACCTTTAAGGGCCAGACCACTAATGCCACCCAAGTCCACCTGCCGTTTGTCTTGTTCTGTCCCAGGCTTTCTGGAGAACCTGGTCTTCTTGCTGCCACCCCCAAGCTCCGTTTGCCCAGCTAGAGTCTGGGGGGTACTGACTGACTTTCTGTAGACACTCTTCCCTCCCCCAAATAAGAGGCCACATTCCTGAAGTCACTTCTGAAGAGATAGCTGCCACACAGGGCTCTTTCCCCCCAGGGAGGGACCACCCATACCCTCTGCTCTCCCAGGTATCCGTTACCACATCACTACCTGGTCAGAAAGCTGTTTCTGCCATTAGCCCCTCCCTCTTTTATTATAGGCTATCCTTAAGGGCTCCTCTTTGGGCCTCAGTTTCATCCTTGGCAGAAAGTAGAAGCTAGACTTCTTGGGCTCCTGAACAGGGTCCTTGCTGGATTCTGTGAAACAAATTAAGTTCTTGACCCTAGGCCTCTGGGGGAGTACAAAGTCTATAGGAGTTCTGGGGCTGTGGTTGCAAGGAAAGTGACGCAATCAGATTCCATGGGGACATGATCAGGCGTGACATGTGAGGGAGGAAGAGGGAGCAAGGGAATGAAGAATACAACTTCTTTGTCCCATACACCCCTGCCTGACAGGCCGTACATACTCAGCAGAGAATGCACGGTCTTTCCTACCACACTAGCGTGAGGAGTGAGCTGCAATTACCACTGTGCTTCCAAGTAAGAAAATACCTCAAATTGGAATTTACAAAAGAGGTAAATTAGGGAGTGGCTTTTGTCGGACATCTTTAAAGCATTTTTCTTTTTATAGAATTTCACTTAATGTCCAATACTGATTTAATGAGCTTGGGTTTACACGTTATCTCTTGAAGAAAACAAATGAACCTTTGTGTTCCAAAGCAATCCATGTTTAAAGGGAAAAAATTATGCATAACTCTGCCCAGCTTCACAGTAACCTTTGGCAGGTGCCTTAGGTCCTCTGGGACTCTTTTTTTCCTTATCTGAAAAATGAAGGACTTGGATCAGGTGAATGGTTCCCAGCTCTGCAACTTATGTGGCTCCTCAGAGGCACACAAGCTGTTTTCCATTATTTGCCAGATAATGGAGGCCCTGTCTTTAACTGCAGTACAACTACACAAATTACTTGAAACTACAGTCTTCCTGGTTTTTGGTTGGAACTGAATCAGTGCACTCTAGCAACACTTATTTCTTGCTGTTCGTAGGCTTCATTATGTGTTTGGTTAATTTTTTAAAACAATAATAACATATTCCATAATAATTACAGCTTAATTGGTAGACTGTTTCAGTCTATAGGATCTGCAGGAAGGAGGAGTAATAAAGGGATTTTTGACTGAGCTCCTATGGAACAGAGTTTCTCTAGGCCCCTGTCATATCTGCCCTTCTGGGCCCTGGGGAAAAGTTTGCATCCCCAGTTGTGGTGCTCTTTAGGTGCCCTCAGGCTATGGTGGAGGGAGCTTCCCATTCTCTCCTTCAGCCCAGTCAATTCAGAGGCTAGGGGCTGAAAGAAGCTTCTCTACAACTGGCTGTTCACTGGGAGGTTAAGGGATGACCATCCAGCCAGGCCTTCCTCAGGACATGGGAGGGCTTATGCTTTAACATGTGTAAATCCACTGCAATAATGACTGGTTCTCTTACCCCATAAGGTTGAGAATTTTACCTGTAAACATTTTTGTCTGAAGAATTTGGATGTAAGTGAGGGCTGGGCCTCTATCTTATCTCACTTGGCTTCTCTCAGCACAGCACCTTGCCTGCTTGTTCTTACACATCCTAGATGCACAGTAACTGTTTCCTAATTATTAGGAATCTATTAGAATCAATTGATTTCAGCTGGGCGTGGTGGCTCCTTCCTGTAATCCCAGCACTTTGGGAGGCCAAGGCTGGAGGATCACTTGAGTCCAGGAGTTTAAGACCAGCCTGGGCAACATAGGGAGACCCTGTCTCTACAAAAAATAAAAAATTAGCCAGGCATGGTGGTGTGCACCTGTAGTCCCAGCTATTCGGGAGGCTGAGGCAGTAGGATCTCTTGAGCCTGGGAGGTCAGACTACAGTGAGCAATGATTGTGCCACTGCACTCCAGCCTGGGTGACAGAGTAAGACTCTGTCTCTTAAAAAAAAAAAAAAAAAGTTGATTTCTATTTGGATAGATAAATAATTCATTTTAGGACCTTTCTTCTTTACTTACAGAAATCTGTTTCATTCTGGGCTGAGAAGCAGGTCCATATTGCTAGGCATAGGAGAAAAAGGGGTCTGTCTGCATTTGCCCTTGGTGTTCTCAAATTGGGGAGGGAAAGAAATGAACACTTACTGGCTACCTTCTGTGAGCCAGGCATCATGCAAGACATCTGTACATAATTTAATTCTCATAACCCCATAAGATATTATCAGCAATGTACAAGTGAGGAAACTGAGGCTCAGAGTCATGAAGTAACTGGCCTTGGGTGACACAGATGGTAAATGGCAGAGAAGGAATATGGATCCAGGTCTTGAAAGAGAAAATCTCAACGGATTATCTTTTTTAAAAAACTCATATGTTCTCTGCTGACTCAAAAGGTCTCTGTGTGGATCTGGGTTGACCCACTGAACTGACCTTCAGGGTTCCATGCACTTTGTATCTGCCCAAGCCCTCGGAACCCCTCAGTAATGTTTTGGAAGATGAGTTTTGGAGGTTGTCCTTAGGCGTAGCCTCAGCATATGTAGGCTTCTAGGTGATCTCCCCTGACCTGAGGATTTCAGCTCAATTCACTCTGGCTCCTCAGGACAGTGGGATGACTGGTTCAGACCTCAGCTTTACCACCTCCCAGCTGGGTACTCTTCTACCTACATCCAGGGCAGATTTTGACTTTCACTTGAAACTTTCAAAAATTGAGAGGTAGAAAAACAGCCTTGGCTTTGGGAAGAACATATGGTGTCCATGGCCTCTAAGAATCTGAGGTGAGACATGTTCGAGTAGCACCTTACAGTTCCAAAGTGTGTTCTGGGTTCTTTGTTTAAAAGAACAGAGACTGCTGGGGAATTGAACACTGTGAAGTATATGAAGGAGGAGAATTGTGCTATTTAACATTCAGTACTTGGGCTAAAGGAGAAGCATCACGAAGTGTTAACACTCAAAGGGTCTTGAGCTGTCAGGGCTCCAGCTTCCTTATTTTCACAGGTGAGAATCCTGAGGCTCAGCTGTTGAGATGTGCTGTCTCACTCCAGTGACATAGTACAGCGGATGTGGCTTTGTAGCCAAGCACACATAGCTTCACATTCCAGCTCCATCAATTATGTATTGGGCACCTTTGCAGAATGATTTGACTTTAACTCTGCTTTTCAGTCTTCTATAAAAGAGGGATAATCCTGCTACCTTGTAGGGTTGTCAGGATTAGAGATAATATAAATAAGGTACCTCATATAGGACCTGGATTATGGTTGGCATTCAATAAATAGTAGCTGTTAATCGATAGCTAAGCTAGAACTCTGAAATCTACCATGGCAACTTCTTAAGTGGTCTGAGAATGCAGTTGTGTTCTGTGGCAAAACATAGCTTAGGGACCCATACCCAGCCCTCCTGTCAGCTGTTCACCTTCCAGTTCTTCAGAGACATGTGTGGCAGTGACTTTGGCCACATAGCTGGCTGTGCCCTTTAAAGGCATTCCTTGACACAGATATGTGGACTGGTGATGTTGCTCTCCAGCCAGGTGTTCTTCCCAGCAGGCTGGCCTGGCTGTCTCCTGCATGCCTGCACTTGTTTGTCTCCCTGCTCCCTCTCCTGGCCTGGCCAGACCTACTTGCAGCAAACAAAAGCAGGATATTGGCAATGGAAAGGAGGGTGTGTTCTGTTGCTCCCATGCCCTGCGGCGCACATACCATTGCAAGGGCGTAACAGAGCCCAGGCCTGCATTTGGGTGCAAATAAGTCTGCACACTGAAGAAAAGAAGGACCTGGTGAACAGGAGCCATGGATCCCTTGTGCTCCCCTACCTGGGCTACTGGTTCTTGCCACTCCTACCATTTTCAGTTTGGCAATATTTGTTAAGGCTTTGCTCTTCCAGGTCCTTTGCTTGGTGCTGAGTCTACCAAGAGTAAGTGGGATGCTGTTTTTGTCCTCAGGGAGCTAACAGTCTAGTGAAGAAGAAAGATGGTTGCCCAGGAACTTCTAAGTCAGAAGGCGGGAGGCAATAAGGAAGCCCCTGCTCCTACTGCCAGCCCTCTGTTGGGCACCCCATAGTTCTTCAGAACCACATTTAATCCTCACTGCAGGTCAGGCACAGTGGCTCCGCCTGTAATCGCAGCACTTCAGGAGGCCAAGGCGGGCAGATCACTTGAGGTCGGGAGTTCGAGACCAGCCTCACCAACATGGGGAAACCCCGTCTCTACTAAAAATAGAAAAATTAGCCAGGTGTGGTGGCATGCGCCAGTAATCCCAGCTACTCAGGAGGCTGAGGTGGGAAAATCACTTGAACTCGGGAAGCAGAGGTTGCAGTGAGCCGAGATTGTGCCACTGCACTCCAGCCTGGGCGATAAGAGCAAAATTCCATCTCAAAAAAAAAAAAAAGAAAAAATCCTCACTGCTACCTTGAAAGTAGGTGATGACGTTGCCATTTCACAAATGAGAAGTGAAGGGGCTAGCCCAAGATCACTTAGGTGGTAAATGGTGGTGCTAAGATTAGAACCTGAGATCATCTAGGGAAAAACACAGATATGCACAGAGTTAAGGGGACCCAGGGTATTGTTTGTGCTCTTGTTTCACAGGTGGGGAAACAACCCAGAGAGGGAAAGGGGCTTGTCCAAGGCAATGTTAGCACTCAAGAACTTGAACCCATATCTCTCTCCTCCTCATTTAGAGCTCATCCCACATGTATCTTACATTGAGAGGAGTGTGAGCCACATACCAAGAACAGTCTTCCCCTCTGCTTCCATCCTCACTGCACAGTTTTGAGACACTTCACAGCCATACTCTTCATGCCATACTCAGCCCTTAAGACCCTGAAGTTCCCCTTGCATAAGACAAGTAGGAAAAGCTGTAGGGTAAAAATAGCCATCAGTGTTTGTTGAGCACCCAGGGGGAATTGGGCATCCAGAAAGATAAAGGGATTCTCAGGGACTTGCTTCTCTAGACTTCCCTAGCTCAGCTGCTTCAACTCATTCCTGCCCCTCTTCTCTACCTCCCGCAGTGCTCAGAAGTAGTAGAACTCACTGTGGCCTCTCACCTTGCATTGTTGAGTTTTATTTAGACTTTCTCTTCCTCAACTCTTCATAAGCTCATGAAAGGTGAAGTAGGGTGCCCTGTCTATTTATCTTTTATATCTGCAGTGCTTAGCAAGTTATAATAATGCACTTGCCTGGCAAAAGGCTTTCTCTCATACATTAGCTTATTTCCTCTTCACATTGGCTCTTTGTAGTAATAGGATGCTATTAGTTATTTTCAATGAGAGAAAGCTACTAAGAGAAGTTGTCCAGCTAGTGACAGTAAGTGGCTGATAAAGTGAGCTGCCATTACATTGTCATCATCTTTAATAAAAGTTAACACATACTGAGTTTCTACTATATTGGGTCTTTTTTTTTTTTTTTTTTTGAGACAGATCTTGCTCTGTTGTCCAGGCTGGAGTGCAGTGGTGCAATTTTGGCTCACCACAACCTCCGCCTCCCAGGTTCAAGCAATTCTCCTGCCTCAGCCTCCTGAGTAGCTGGGACTACAGGTGCACGCCACCACACCCGGCTAATTTTTGTATTTTTAGTAGAGACAGGGTTTCACTATGTTGGCCAGGCTGGTCTCGAACTCCTAACCTTGTGATCTGCCCGCCTCAGCCTCCCAAAGTGCTGGGATTACAGGTGTGAGCCACTGCGCCCTGCCTATAGTAGGACTTTTATATAAGCTATCTCTATCTATCTATCTATCTATAATTTTTTTTGAGACAGAGTCTGACTCTGTCACCTAGGCTAGAGTGCAGTGGCGCGATCTCGGCTCACTGCAACCTCCACCTCCTGGGTTCCAGCGATTCTCCTGCCTCAGCCTCCCGAGTAGCTGGGATTATAGGTGCGTGCCACCACACCTGGCTAATTTTTTGTATTTTTAGTAGACCAGGTTTCACCATGTTGGCCAGGCTGGTCTCAAACTCCTGACTTCAAGTGATCCACTCGCCTTGGCCTCCCAAAGTGCTGAGATTATAAGCATGAGCCACTGTGCCCAGCTGCTCTCTATATTTTTAATACATATTATTTCCATTAATTTTCACAGCAGTTCATTTTATAGATGAGGAAACTAGGGTAGAGAAGTAAAATATCTTGCCCAAGATGATGTAACTAGTAAGTGGCAGGATCAAGATTCAAACCAAGCAATGTTCAAACCTCTTGGAAGCAAGGATGTGGCCACTGTGGAAGGTGCAAGGCCTTGACAACAAGAATAGGGAAAAGAAGGAACTAGAAGGAAAGAGATGGCATGGGCTCAGCAGGCCAGGGAGCTCTTAGCTGTGTGTGTTGGGAAGCTCAGAAGGGAGGAGGAGGTTGTCTGTGCAGGTAAGTCCTGAGAACACACCAGACTTTTGAGAGGTGGAGCTTCATAGCCAGGTGATTAGGGGAGAAGGGAGCTATAGATTTTTTTTTTTTTTTTTTAAGAGACAGGGTCTTACTATGTTGCCCAGGCTGGTCTCGAACTCCTGGGCTCAAGTGATCCTCCCACCTCAGCCTCCCAAAGTGCTGGGATTACAGGCATCAGCCATCCCGCCCAGCGAGCTATGGATCTAACATGTACATCTTACACAGTGCTAATAGAATGCTGGGTTTCTTCCCCAATATTTTATTTTGAAAAAAATTTCAAATATATAGAAAAGTTGAAAATGTAGTTCAAAGAACACCTACCTACCTTTCACAAAGATTCATGATTTGTTAATGTTATGCCACTTTGTATATCTCTCTCTCCCTCTATCTGTATACTTTTATTTATTTATTTTTGCTGAACTATTTCAGAGTAACTTAAAGGCATCTTGATTTTACCCTTAAATAGTTCAATATGTTTCTGCTAAGAATTCTCCTATATAATAAGTCAAATATCATCACATCTAAGAAAATGCACGGTAATTTTACAATATAATATTGTAGTCCAAATCCACATTTCCTCAGTTGTTCCAAAAAATGTTCATGGCTGTTTCCTTTTTTAATCTAAATTTGAATCCAAGGTTGAGGCATTGTATTTGGTTGCTGTGTCTCTAGGCTTTTTAAAATCTGTGCCTTTTCTTCTCCCCATGACTTTTTAGAAGAGTCAAGACCAGTTATCTTACAGAATAACCCACATTCTAGATTTGCCTGATTAGTTTTTTTATACTTAACATATTTTTGGCAAGAACATTACATTGGTAACGATGTTAGTGATGGGTCAGTTTTGAAGAGTGGAGATGATTAAACTGCTTTTGTTCATTGAAGTATCTGTCAAGACCAGAGATCCTTAACTGGTGCCATAAATAGGTTTCAGAGAATCCTTTATATGTACACCCCGCCCCCCAACTAAATTATATACACATCATCTTTATATGTACATTTTTCTAGGGGAGGCTTCTTGGCTTTTATCAAATTCTCAGAGGGCCCCAAGACCCAAAGAGGTTATGAAACACTAGTCTGTCCACTGAGGCAGACAACACAGAGCTGGTTTCTGGGGCCTTGTTCACTCTGAACCAGCTTCCCTTGGGGAGATAGCACAAGGCTGTAACTTTGCCCCATCTTGGCTTTGGATCAAAGAGGACTGTCCATTTTGTTGTCATACCTAGGAGCCAGGGACAGCCTATGTGGCCTGGTTCCAGGGATCCAGGAGAATTTTAGTTCTTGTCTTGCCTTTCAGGTGTTCGGAATGCCAGGATTCCCTCACCAACTGGTACTATGAGAAGGATGGGAAGCTCTACTGCCCCAAGGACTACTGGGGGAAGTTTGGAGAGTTCTGTCATGGGTGCTCCCTGCTGATGACAGGGCCTTTTATGGTGAGTGAATCCCTTCATATCTGCCCCTCTTGGTCTTCAGAGTCCATTGACAGTGCTTCCAGTTCCCTGTTAATCTTTTAGTCTTTCCATCAGCCAGGGCATCTCCCTTTATTTATTCATTCATTCAACTAGCAGGTATCAATTGAGCACCTACTAAGTGAAAGGTAAGATCCTTCCCTCAAAGACTTAATAGTTTAACATTGGGAGTGGGAGGAGAGGCAGGCAGAGAGGAGACACAATATAGTTGGATAAGGACCTCCAAGGAGAGTGTTACAGGCTGAGAGGAGGATATACCTAGGTTGTCTTCAGGGAATCAGAAAAGGAGACTCTGGAATAGGCTAGCAGAGAGAGGTGCTACCTCCTATACCTGCTCTGGACAAAGGACTTTAAGCATAGTGACAGACTTGCCAACCCTGTATTGGAAGAACTGTGATCTTTTTTAGTGGGGATGATTACTTCTGGGGACTTGTTCTCATAACTGAGACCAAAACAGTTTTGTGCAGTCTCAGAAATGACAGGAGGTACCAATCTGACACTTCCTTTGGAAGCTCTAGGGCAGAGAGTGAAAGAGTGGATTTTGACTGGGGCCTTAATTGGAAGTCATTCACCCACCCCTGTCCTCACTCCAGCAACAGTGATAACTCACTTCCTTCCTCCCTTTTGTACACACTTCTCCCCACCTGCTCACAGGTGGCTGGGGAGTTCAAGTACCACCCAGAGTGCTTTGCCTGTATGAGCTGCAAGGTGATCATTGAGGATGGGGATGCATATGCACTGGTGCAGCATGCCACCCTCTACTGGTAAGATAGTGGTCCTTTGTCTATCCTCTCCCATATAAGAGTGGCCGGCGGGCGGGACGGTGGCAGGGTGAATTGGGCAGAAAGAGTGTTAGGGTAGTCAGAGCATTGGATTCTTATCACAGCAGTGCTCTTAACCAGCTCTTTAACTTGTAAGCAGAATGATTTACACATGTCTCTACCCTTTTTCCTTACCTACCTTGAAAATGTTTTCACTCTGCCCTGCAATCCTCCCAGTGGGAGGCACTCTTCAAGGACGATCCCAGAACATTAAAGTCAAAGACCCCTTAGAGCTCACCCTGTCCAACCACCTTGGTTGATAAAAGAAGTCAGCCTGGGGCCCATGGAATAGAATAGTACAAGGGCAAGGTTCTCATTGTGAGTCAAAGGCAGAGTGAAGAGAACCCAGACCATCTCACCTCAACCCAGGCCAGTGTTTTTCCAAATATACCACTTGCTGCAGATCTAGCTCAGCACCCCCAGTCCCAGCCCACCCTGAGAACCCAGGCTCCTCATTCTGAGCAGCCAGCTAGAATCATGACAAAGAGGGTGGTAGTGAGACTATGGGTACTGTTGCTTAAAGCCACATGGTGCAGTGGTTGCTGGGGGGCTTCTGCGTGGGACTCTAGCATCTTACTCCCCCCTGTGCCCTCTCCCCAGTGGGAAGTGCCACAATGAGGTGGTGCTGGCACCCATGTTTGAGAGACTCTCCACAGAGTCTGTTCAGGAGCAGCTGCCCTACTCTGTCATGCTCATCTCCATGCCGGCCACCAGTGAAGGCAGGCGGGGCTTCTCCGTGTCCGTGGAGAGTGCCTGCTCCAACTACGCCACCACTGTGCAAGTGAAAGAGTAAGTATTTTGAGAACCCTTCAGCAGGGGTTCTTGAGCAGAGTCTGTAAATGGGCCTCAGAGGGCTTAGACCTCCAAAGTCTCATGCAGAACTCCCTTTATTCTCATCTCATATCTTTCTCCTGGACCCCACTATGCTGTAACCACACCTGGGCCTTGGCACTTACTGTTCTCTCTGCCCAGGCTACTTCCTACCAGCTACTTAAGGCGAGAATCACTCACCTTTCAGGTGTCAGGTTTCAGATCATGTTTGCTCTTTGAAATCATCTGGCTTGATTATGTGTATTAGTTGTTTGTCTTCTATCCCCTCCACTAGAATGTAAATTCCAGAAGGAACTTGCTGTCTTATTCAGTGCTGCATGCCCAGGGCTTGGAACAGTACCTGGCAATATAGTAGGAGTTGATTGATTATTATTTTGTCAGTTTAGAGAATGAATGGAGAAAATGTGGTCCATGGCCCAAAAGAAGTGAAGACCCTATCCTAGATTCAGGCCAGAGACCAGATGGAGAAAGAGTCTGTGTCTATCTAATACCAGTAATGTTGTACCTCTGGCCGCCTACCATGTAAATATTGATTGTGCATCTACCATGTGTTGGACACTAGGCTAGTGCTTGCACAGTAGGTGAAAGATACTAGAGTTTGGGAAGTCAGGAGGAGCTAAGGTCTGTTCTACAACCTTATTAGATGAAGAGGAGAGGGAATTGTGTTCAGGGCAGAGGGAGAAGCATTTCTCCAAAAGTGGGAGTCTTAATCATGTCTGATGTAGGTTGAGTGTGGCCAGAAAAGGGGCTGTTAAGTATAGAGGGCCTGGATTATGAAAATCCAGCAGATCCATTGAGAGTTTAAGCAGCAAGGTGTTGTGACCAAGTTAACGTTTTAGAAGGATCACTGGTATGGAGGTTGGATTGGAGAGGGGAAAGCCTAGAAGTATAGAGACCAGTTAGGAAGCTGTTGTAGGCTAGGCATGGTGGTTCATGCCTGTAATCTCAGCACTTTGGGAGGCTGAGGTGGGAGGATTGCTTGAGGCCAGGAGTTCAAGACCAACCTGGCCAACATAGCAAGACCCCGTCTCTATTTTTCTTAATTAAAAGAAAAGTCCAGACATAGTGGCTCACGCCTGTAATGCCAGCACTTTGGGAGGCCAAGGTAGGAAGATTGCTTGAGGTCAAGAGTTTGGGATTAGGCCGGGCGTGGTGGCTCACGCCTGTAATCCCAGCACTTTGGGAGGCCGAGACAGGCGGATCACAAGGTCGGGAGATCAAGACTATCCTGGCTAACACGATGAAACCCCGTCTCTACTAAAAATACAAAAATTAGCCAGGCGTGGTGGCGGACGCCTGTAGTCCCAGCTACTCGGGAGGCTGAGGCAGGAGAATGGCGCGAACCTGGGAGGCGGAGCTTGCTGTGAGCAGAGATCACGCCACTGCACTCCAGCGTGGGCGATAGAGCAAGACTCCATCTCAAAAAAAAAAAAAAAGAGTTTGGGATTAGCCTGGCCAACGTGGCGAAACCCCATCTCTACAAAAAGTACAAAAAAATTAGCTGGGCATGGTGGTGCGCGCCTGTAATCCCAGTTACTCAGGAGACTGAGGCATGAGAATTGCTTGAGCCTGGGAGGTGGAGGTTGCAGTGAGCCCAGATCGTGCCACTGCACTCCAGCCTGGATGACAGAGTAAAATGCCATCTCAAAAAAAAATTAAAAACAAAGTTTAAAAAAAAAATAGAAGCTATTACCATGATCCAGGTAAGAGATGTGAATAACTACAATGATGGAAAGAAGGCAGAGTTCTTAGAGATGGGAGTAGGAGAGATGAGGGAACTCCAGATTGGGAAGATGATGTCCAAGTTTCTGGCTTAGGCCACAGGGTGAGTGGCAATTCCCTTCACTGAGATGGGGCATCCTGGAAAAGGTGTTGCCTTTCTGTGTGGGTATCCTGGGCCCCTTAGGGGCCACTGGTGGCCTGGGACCTGGTAAACCTTCCCTGCACAAGCAGAATTGGTCAAGCAGGTTTTTAGGACATCTTTACCCTGCCTCAACTCTTGTCTGACCCAGGGTCAACCGGATGCACATCAGTCCCAACAATCGCAATGCCATCCACCCTGGGGACCGCATCCTGGAGATCAATGGGACCCCCGTCCGCACACTTCGAGTGGAGGAGGTAGAGTGTATGTCTAATCTGTCTTGTGAGGGTGGGACATTGAACAGATCCTCTGGGAAATCAGGCTATAGCCTTTACCTTTTCCTACCCCCAGCCCATCTCTTTGTCTTAGCATTGAGCCTGTGACCACTGGTGACTTATTTCAGCTTAACAGGTTCCCAGGGTAGCAGGGATGGTTGACAGACGGAAGAGCTGACAGGATGCCAGGCAGAGGGCACTGTGAGGCCACTGGCAGCTAGAGGCCACCATTAGCCAAGTTGAGCACTGGCCACACTGTGCCTAAGTCATCTGGGTTGGCCATGGGTGGCCTGGGATGGGGCAGCCTGTGGGAGCTTTATACTGCTCTTGGCCATAGGTGGAGGATGCAATTAGCCAGACGAGCCAGACACTTCAGCTGTTGATTGAACATGACCCCGTCTCCCAACGCCTGGACCAGCTGCGGCTGGAGGCCCGGCTCGCTCCTCACATACAGAATGCTGGACACCCCCACGCCCTCAGCACCCTGGACACCAAGGAGAATCTGGAGGGGACACTGAAGAGACGTTCCCTGAGGTGCCACCTCCCACCCTGGCTCTGTTCTGTCCCATGTCTGTCTCTCAGGTGAAGCTGAGCTGGCTTTCAGAAGCCTGCAGAGTTAGGAAAGGAACCAGCTGGCCAGGGACAGACTATGAGGATTGTGCTGACCCAGCTGCCCCTGTGGGGATCACAGTTTATAGCCAGAGCCTGTGCGGAACCAGCTGTCTGCCAGGTTTCCTTAGAAACCTGAGGGTCAGGCTCTGTCCACTGAACTCCTAAGCTAGACAGGAGGCAGTGATGCTAAACCCTGAAGGGCAGCATGGCCTATGGAGAAAGCATGGAGCTCAGAGCCTGGAGTAGGGGCACAGATAGGATTGAATAAATTGTGTAGAAGGACTTTGAAAACAATAAAGCAAAAGATGAATGAAAGTTTTTTTTAGACTTGAGGGACCAACAACCCACAAATCCCAGATTCTGCCAGGTCCATGGGGAAGGAGAAGTTGCCTTGAGTGGAAGCCCCAAGTAGGGAGACTTACAGAAAAGAAGTCAAGAGCACTGTCTCCCAGGCAGAAATACTGATACCCTACTGGGGCTTCAGGCTGAGCTCCTCTCTTCACAAATCACTTCATCTCTCTGAGCCTGTTTCTGCATCTGTGACATAAGATGGTAAGATAAAGGTGGCTGTCTCACCAATTATGTAAGAATTAAATGTGGAAAAGGACATAAAGTTGTATAGTGCTGCCATAGGGACAGCGTTCAGTAAACGTGACACATTCTTAGTATCACTAAGAATCAGGTTCTTGGCCAGGCACGGTGGCTCATGCCTGTAATCCCAACACTCTGGGAGTCCTAGGTAGGAGGATGGCTTGAGCACAGGAGTTTGAAACCAGCCTGAGCAACATAGTGAGACACTGTCTCTACAAAAAAAAATAATAATTGTTTTTAATTAGATGGGCATGGCACTGTGGCTCACACCTGTAATCCCAGCACTTTGGGAGGCCAAGGCCGGAGGATTGCTTGAGGCCAGGAGTTCAGGAGCAGCCTGGGCAACATTCCTGTCTCTACAAAGAATAAAAAAGTTAACTGGGCATGGTGGCGCATGCCTGTAATCCCAGCTACTCAAGAGGCTGAGGAGGAGGATTGCCTGAGCCCAGGAGTTCAAGGCTGCTGTGAGCCTTGATCACACCACTGTACTACAGTTTGGGCAACAGAGTGAGACCTTGTCTCCAAAAAAAAAAAAAAAAAAAAATTTTTTTTTTTTTTTTTTTATCCACTCTCCTCACCAAACAAACTGAGTAAGTTAGAGCCCTCTCAGCTGGCATGTGTTGGAAACAGTGCCCTCCCATTAAATTGCTGCCCTCACTCCTGCTGCCTCTTGGCCTTGGTCAGTATGATGAAATTAGTGGGAGGCAGGGCAACAGAGGGCAGAGAAGAGCTAGAAATCCATGGCCTGGAAAAGGGAAGATTTGGAAGTGGCCAGGTATCTGTAGAGCCACCATGCAAAGGAGCACAGGCAGCTAACCTTGTGTGCTCTGGTGGGCATGGTCAGCAGAAGGCAGAACAAAAGAACAAGGGTAAGTAAACCTGTAGGTCAGGACAAGCCAAGAGCCATCCAGCGTCAGTCCTCTCTGGGTAGCCCAAGTAAAGCAGGAGCATACCCCAGAGAGAAAGTTCGCAGGGCTGTTCACCTGCAGTGCTGTGGACTTCAACCTTCTTGTTCCTTCTTCAGTAAGTGAAAATAACAGTCATTGACCATGACTGTTATCGACCGCTTTTGAAAATGTAAACATAGTGACTTTATTGCTATAAAAATCATACATGTTTATCATCTTAAAATTCAGGAAACATGGACAGGTACAAAGATGTGCAAAATATCATCCAAAATCCCATTTGCTGGCCAGGCATGGTGGCTCACGCCTGTAATCCCAGCACTTTGGGAGGCCGAGGCAGGCAAATCACTTGAGGTCAGGAGTTTGAGACCAGCCTGGCCAACATGGTGAAACCCTATCTCTACTAAAAATACAATAATTAGGCTGGGTGCAGTGGCTCACGCCTATAATCCCAGCACTTTGGGAGGCCGAGGTGGGCGAACCACAAGGTCAGGAGTTTGAGACTAGCCTGGCCAATATGGTGAAACTCCATCTCTACTAAAAATACAAAAATTAGGGCCGGGTGTGGTGGCTCACGCCTGTAATCCCAGCACTTAGGGAGGCCGAGACAGATGGATCACGAGATCAGGAGTTCGAGACCAACCTGGCCAACATGGTGAAACCCCATCTCTACTAAAAAAATAAAAAAATTATTTGGTTGTGGTGGCACACGCCTATAATCCCAGCTACTTGGGAGGCTGAGGCAGGAGAATCTCTTGAACCCGGGAGGCAGAGGTTGCAGTGAGTGGAGATCCCGCCGTTGCACTCCAGCCTGGGCGACAGAGCGAGACTCCATCAAAAAAAAAAAAAAAAATTAGCCAGGCGTGGTGGCGTGCACCTATATTCCCAGCTACTTGGGAGGCTGAGGCAGGAGAATCGCTTGAACCTGGGAGGCAGAGGTTGCAGTGAGCCGAGATCGTGCCATTGCACTCCAGCCTGGGCGACAGAGCGAGACTCTGTCTCAAAAATAATAATAATAACGATAACTAGCCGGGCCTGGTGGCATAGGCCTGTAGTCCCAGTTACTCAGGAGGCAGAGGCATGAGACTCAGGTGAACTAGGGAGACAGAGGTTGCAGTGGGCCAAGATCACACCACTGCACTCCAGCCTGGTTGACAGAGCGAGACTCTGTCTCAAAAAAAAAAATCCCATTTGTTCATTTTTTGGATACTAGTATAACTATCACTCTAAACCACTTAGTACCTTAAATCAAGCAGATATGGGAGATGGTGAATTACCATCTACAGTGTTGTCATATGTGTCATATACTGAGCATTATCAGCTAGTAGAATCTAGTTAATTGTTCTATGTGTGATGTATGCAGAGTTCCCATTTTGAATGTGTTTTTACTATGCTTAAATGACTGGTGTCAGCAACTCCAAAATCATGCATCTGATGTAAGAGCCCCGTTCCCCAATAATAACATCTAAACTATAGACATTGGAATGAACAGGTGCCCCTAAGTTTCCTTCCTCCAGGGTTTCTTGGCCGGTCTCTGAGGACTACGCATCCCTACCCCCGTCTTTCCTCATCTTCAGGCGCAGTAACAGTATCTCCAAGTCCCCTGGCCCCAGCTCCCCAAAGGAGCCCCTGCTGTTCAGCCGTGACATCAGCCGCTCAGAATCCCTTCGTTGTTCCAGCAGCTATTCACAGCAGATCTTCCGGCCCTGTGACCTAATCCATGGGGAGGTCCTGGGGAAGGGCTTCTTTGGGCAGGCTATCAAGGTAAGCGCAGGCAACAATTGCTTTGCTCTTCTGCCCCCAGTCCCTCTGTCACTGTCTTTCGGGGATTTCTCATCACTTGTCCCCTCCCCCCACCCTGCAGGATGCCAGGCCTCCTTCCTGGCTTTGGGTGTTGGTGTGAGAGGTATCCTTCACCCCAACCCAGGCCACCTAAGGTCAATGTTGCTGTTACGGTGAGCTTGTGGACCTGGAGATCCAGGTTGGGTTGAGCTGTGCCTGTGACCCTCCTGCCTCCAGTCAGTGGGTGTTTGTTAGGTGCCCACAGACCTCAGTATCGGGCATGCTACAAGGAGCACACAGGGGAATGGCTCCTGCCTCCCTGGTGAACAGTCTCAGGGACTAACCTCTCTCTTTCTCTCCTCCTCCTCCTCCTCTGCTGAGAACTGGGAGGGGGGGTCAGGTAAGACGTGTGTCTCAGCTTGCAGGGGCAGCAGGGCTGGAGAGCTCACCCCCGACCCACCCAGCTCCCTGGTGCATGTCTTTGGCACTGACCTTCCTGCCCCCAGACTTCTGTTCACTCAAGAGACTCACTTCTATGCCAAATGACCAGAGCCTCTGCTTGGCTTGGCAGCGTCCCCTCCTGCCTCCTTCCCCACTTCCCTTTTCTGGGTTCTTGCCTGTCCTCTGCATGCCCAGCTCTCCAGGAAAGAGGGTATGCTTCTGTCTGAGTCCCATGTTGCTCCACGCTGCATCTTCCACACATGAACTCTGTCAGTCTGACCCGGCTCAGTGTGCCCTCCAAGGGATGGGATGGCCAGCTGCATAGATTTTCTCAAACAGTTCTCCAGAATTTCCTCTGGTCTCAGCACCATTAACAGTCACCCTCCCTGTAGGTGACACACAAAGCCACGGGCAAAGTGATGGTCATGAAAGAGTTAATTCGATGTGATGAGGAGACCCAGAAAACTTTTCTGACTGAGGTAAGAAGATGGAGGGGGCCTGGGAGGTTGGTGTCACCATTGGAAGAGAGAAGACCTTACAAATAATGGCTTCAAGAGAAAATACAGTTTGGAATCACTGTCTTAAAGACTGAGCAGAAAAGAGCTCTAGAGGAATATCCCACTCCGTCTAAATTACAGCATAATTATTTGTTCAATGAACACTTACTAAAAGCAACACAAACAGGGTACAAGGGATGCAGTAACAAAAGATACAGGGTTCGGAGGAGCTCTCAGGTTATGAGGATGATGGACATGAAAACACTCCAATTTAGTACAACTCAAATGTTATAATCCTCACCTGAACGCCCTGCTAAGGGAACGTGGAGGGGAGCTCCCTGAGCACTCACATTCCTTGGGCATTTACAGTTTTCACTACCCCTCCCAAGTTCATGGAGTAACTTCAGTTGGGGACAACTGTGGTCTGGGTACTGCCCTCCAAGCCACTTGGCCACTCCCACCCCAGTTCCCCCAATGCAGTTCCTAGAAAGGCAGGATCCCAAGGGTAAGGCCTATGAAGCCATCTCCATCTATATGGTGGTGGTCTTCCCTCATCCTGATCTTAGTGCCCTGTCATATCACAAGATAGGAGGTAGGAGATACAGGTGGTAACACTTGTCAAGCTGATTCCTTGGAGGGAAGGGGTAAGGAAGACAGTGAGAAGTTAACCACCAGCTTTCCTTGGCGTCCCCCACCCCCAGGTGAAAGTGATGCGCAGCCTAGACCACCCCAATGTGCTCAAGTTCATTGGTGTGCTGTACAAGGATAAGAAGCTGAACCTGCTGACAGAGTACATTGAGGGGGGCACACTGAAGGACTTTCTGCGCAGTATGGTGAGCACACCACCCCATAGTCTCCAGGAGCCTTGGTGGGTTGTCAGACACCTATGCTATCACTACCCTAGGAGCTTAAAGGGCAGAGGGGCCCTGCTTTGCCTCCAAAGGACCATGCTGGGTGGGACTGAGCATACACAGGGAGGCTTCACTGGGAGACCACATTGACCCATGGGGCCTGGACCACGAGTGGGACAGGGCTCAACAGCCTCTGACAATCATTCCCCCCATTCTGCAGGATCCGTTCCCCTGGCAGCAGAAGGTCAGGTTTGCCAAAGGAATAGCCTCCGGAATGGTGAGTCCCACCAACAAACCTGCCAGCAGGGCGAGAGTAGAGAGAGGTGTGAGAATTGTGGGCTTCACTGGAAGGTAGAGACCCCTTCCTATGCAACTTGTGTGGGCTGGGTCAGCAGCCATTCATTGAGTTTGTCTGTGTCACTGAAACTGACCCCAGCCCATTGTTCTCAGCTCACAGCCCTATTCTCAAAGAATTACACATCTCTAAAGGCAAATAGGGCACGGACAAGGCAAACTAGAGAGGCAAACTGTAGCCTGAGATGGCCTGGGCTTGCCATCACAGGTGTTCAGGTGCTGAGGGCCCTTAGACCAACTAGAGCACCTCACTGCCTAGGAAATCAATGAAGGGGAAATGAGTTCTAGCGGAGCCCTGAAGGATCAGAATTGGATAAAGTTCTTATTGGCAGAGAGGCTCCAAGATTGAAGTGACAGGAGCAAAGACCTGGGAGGAAAGAGGAGAAAATCATCTGTTTTACCTGGAAACAAATGATTCCAAGCATAGAAATAATAACAGCTGACAAGTACTGAGTGCCCTCTATATGCTAGGCACTGGGCTGAGGGATTAACATGCATGCACATGTTTATTCCTCATGACAACCTTGGTTTCCAGATAAGCTGGACTGGAAAGGGACAGAGCTGGGATCCTGGGCTAATCAGTCTGGTCG
The DNA here is from genome assembly GCF_028885655.2 of Pongo abelii. NCBI lineage: Eukaryota > Metazoa > Chordata > Mammalia > Primates > Hominidae > Pongo > Pongo abelii. The sequence continues at coordinate 37,710,207 of NC_085929.1, forward strand.
CCAAGCCTGAGACTTTAGCCACTGCCCTTCACATGGGGGTCCATGAAAATAGTAGTAGTCTGGAACAGTTTGGGGGTACATTAGGGTCACTGTGTTTTAAGCTAAGGAGTCTGGACTATATTTAGGAGACAGATGTAAAAGAGTTTTTTGGTTGACTGGCTTTTTGGGTTTTTTTTTTTTGGTGGTTGTTTTTTTTTTTTCCTGTTTCTGGGGCTTGAATCAGGAAGGAGGTTTTTTTGTTGTTGTTTTGAGACAGGATATTGCTCTGTTGCCCAGACTGGAGTGCAGTAGCACGATCATGGCTCACTACAGCTTCGACCTCCTGGGCTCAAGCAATCCTCCTGCCTTAGCCTCCCAAGTAGCTGGACTACAGGTGTGTACCACCACACCTAATTTTTTGAATTTTTTTTTTCTTTTTTTTCTTTTTTTTTTTTTGGTAGAGACAGGTTCTCACTTTGTTGCCCAGGCTGATCTCAAACTCCTGGGCTCAAGCATTCCTCCTGCCTCACCCTCCCAAAGTGTTGGGATTACAGTTGTGAGCCACCGTGCCCGGCAGGAAAAGATTTTTAAGCAAGAAAGCTTAAGAGCTGTGGTTTTTCCAAAATGAGTCTGGGCTGGCACAGTGGCTCATGCCTGTAATCCCAGCACTTTTTTGGGAGGCCGAGGTGAGTGGATCACTTGAGGTCAGGAGTTTGAGACCAGCCTGGCCAACATGGTGAAACCCTGTTTCTACTAAAGAAAAAAATGCAAAAATTAGCTGGGCGTGGCGGTGCACACCTGTAGTCTCAGCTACTCAGGAGGCCGAGGCAGGAGAATAGCTTGAACCTGGGAGGTGGAAGTTGCAGTGAGCCAAGATCACACCACTGCATTCCAGCCTGGTGACAGAGTGAGACTTCATCTCAAAAAAAAAAAAAAAAAAAAAAAAATTAGACTGATATGGTTAGTACATTGGGGTGGAATGTGGAGGGTCCAGGGAATGGAGACCTGCATAGGCGGCTAATGAAACATTTCAGATTTCTGAATTAAGGTAGTGGCTGTGGGGACAGGAGCCTGGGAGGCAGGGTGGAGTCAGAATGGAGAGACTGGCTGGCAGTGAGGGAACAGGAGGAGGAGGAGGAGTTATGAGTGGCTTGAGGTGTCACTTACCAGACGTTTGGGGGATGGGGGATAGCAGTGATGGTTGAGGAACTGGTTTGGGAAGAGCTAACATTGATGCCTGCTGTTCTGTGCTAGCAGAACCTATCAGCATCTTCTGGGCAGGGAACTGGCTTCATGAGACTAGAGCTTAGGGAGAGGCTGCTAGTCACCTAATCTGCAGAGAAGGTGCAGCTGGAGCTGTGGGACAGAAGAGGCATCCATGTGGCTGGTGGGAGTGTCTCAGCTTGTGAACAGGAGATGGCTTTGAGCAGGGCTGACACTGAAAAGGCTAGAAGAAAAAAACAGACACACAAGAGTCTCAGGATCAGGTAGCATAGGAAAGTTGTGGACAGTCTTTGAGGAGCACTTCCTCAGGCAGGCAGGCAGGCAGGCAGGTCATGAGCTATAGTGATTCAGGAAGAGCTCCCTGGGTGTGTGAGCAGCTCCAGGAGCCTAAGGGATGAAAGCAGTATTGCAGGGGGCTGGAGAGCAGGGAGTGGCTCCTTCTACATTTGCAAGGGAAGGGAAGGAGAAAGGAAGTTGCTCCTGAGAGTGATAAGAGTCAGTGGTGGAGGCCTGGAGAGGGGACATAACAAACAAATTTGTTGACAAACATTTTGGTAGGAAGGGGGAGAGCTTAAAGTTTAGACAATGGGGAAGGTGGAGTCTTAGAGGAGGTGAATGTCTGAAAGACAGAGCTAGCTGGAGCAAGAAGTCACTTCTCTGTTGTAGGCAGGAAGGATCCAAAGTGGCTCAAGCCAGAGATTGGGAGAGTCGGGAGGAGGGAGCAGCCTGGATCTAAGTAAAATGGGTAGAGGTGGAGGGAGTGCTGCAAGGGCCAGGGTTTTCTGAAGTTGGGGACATTAGGAGAGAGCAGTGAGGGCTTTGGCCAGCCACTGTGCTAGTGATTGGTGAACCAAAGGATGGGCAGGAGATGGCAGCAGGGAAGCAGAGGAAGTCCAGGTTTCCTGTTGGTATTGGGACAAGGGAGTGGCCACAGGAGGCCCTGGCCCTGTTGTCCAGGTTGGGTTCTGAAGCTGGGTGGGCATGGCCTGGTAGGAGAGCATCTGTGGCCCCCAATTCCAGATTCAGGGTCTAGTTGATTTGCTGGCCCTGTAGCCTCAGCTCATGCTTCTGTTCCAGGCTTATTTGCACTCTATGTGCATCATCCACCGGGATCTGAACTCGCACAACTGCCTCATCAAGTTGGTATGTCCCACTGCTCTGGGTCTGGCCTCCAGGGTCCTATCCTTCCTGGCTTCCTTGTCACAAAGGAGGCTGACTTGTCCCCTCTGGCTAGAAGGCAGAGGTGTTGCCTAGGAGCTCCTATCTTTCCCTTCCTGCTTCTTCCAATGCCCTTCTCTGTCTTCTGGGAGCTCCGAGACACACACAGACATAATTTCACTTTCTCTCATTAGCAACCTTTGAAATAATTTGATTAGAAGGGACTTCAGAAGTTTGTTGACTATATGTAGAACTCTGTCGTTTTACCTGCTTTTGCCCCATAATAGTCTTGTAAAGCAGCTCATTGCTGACCCCATTTTACAGTGGTGGCACCTGAAGCCTCAGCCTGAGGCCACCGAGCTAGTAAATTTATAGGGACCAGTTTGAGACCAGCATTCCTCCCACTGCCCCTCAGCTGTGGCGGTTACAATGTTGTTTGTCTTACTGACTTGCTATCTGGCTTCCTGGGTGTCTACCGGCTGGCCCTGGCTCTGCCCTCTAGACCCACACCACGCAATCTTCATTCCTTTCCCACATGACTGCCCTGTAGCTATTCAAAGAGCTTGTCTCCCCCAAGTCTCCCCATCTACTGCCTCCACCTTGCCTTTTTCTGTCTTATCCTGGTTCTAGCCACTGCCTGAAATCATTTTAGGAATAAGACAGGACAGGGAAAAACAAAAGCAACCCCCTGTCCCACCTCTGAGTTCCACTCTCCAAGTCCCTGAGCCTCACCTCCAGGGCTCCAGTGGCTCTGCCATGAACCCACTGTGGGCTGGGAATCTGTTGTGCACAGATACCAAACCTTCAGAAACACAAATGCCAAGTGTGTCTGTTTTTTTGTTTTGTTTTGTTTTTTAGATGGAGTCTCATTCTGTTTCCCAGGCTGGAGTGCAGTGGCGCAATCTTGGCTTACTGCAGCCCCTACCTCCCGGGTTCTAGTGATTCTTCTGCTTCAGCCTCCCAAGTAGCTAGGACTACAGGCGTGTGCCACCACACCCAGCTAATTTTTTTTTTTTTTTTTTTTTTGTATTTTTAGTAGAGACGGGGTTTCGCCATGTTGGCCAGGCTGGTCTTGAACTCCTGACCTCAGGTGATTCACCCGCCTCAGCCTCCCAAAGTTCTGGGATTACAGGCGTAAGCTACCGTGCCTGGCCTGAGTGTGTCTATTTGATAGAGCTTTCTGCTCTGATTTTCCCTTGCTATACACCTTTTCTCCCCTTCTCAGTGGCTTCTCTTGCCTATGCCTCCTCCCCAGGGCCAGGTTTGAGAACATCCCCATGAAGTTCTGACCTGTCTTTTATCCTACCAGGACAAGACTGTGGTGGTGGCAGACTTTGGGCTGTCACGGCTCATAGTGGAAGAGAGGAAAAGGCCCCCCATGGAGAAGGCCACCACCAAGAAACGCACCTTGCGCAAGAACGACCGCAAGAAGCGCTACACGGTGGTGGGAAACCCCTACTGGATGGCCCCTGAGATGCTGAACGGTGAGTCCTGAAGCCCTGGAGGGGGACACCCACAGAGGGAAGACAGATGTTGCCCTTGCATCAGAGCCCTGGGAACTCCAGGGGAGGCCTGTGAAGCATAGGACCAGATACCCAGAGCTGAGGATATTTTTCCCTTGCCAGGAGGGGCCTCACGATTTAGCTACTGAGCTCAGGGGGCTGGGAACTGATCAGTGTCCCATCATGGGGGATAAGGTGAGTTCTGACTGTGGCATTTGTGCCTCAGGGATCGCTAAGAGCTCAGGCTATTGTCCCAGCTTTAGCCTTCTCTCTCCATGGTGAGAACTGAAGTGTGGTGCCCTCTGGTGGATAATGTTCAAACCAACCAGAGATGCTGGTTGGGATTCTTGAAATCAGGGTTGTGAGGCCTCAGAAATGGTCTGAATACAATCCATTTTGGAGTCTGAGGCCCAGAGAAGTTCAGTGAATTGCCTAGGAGCATACAGCTGGCTAATGGCAGAGCCTGGATGAACTCTAGTCTGGTTCTTTTCCACTTTAACATGCAGTTTCATCCTAGGCAGTGTTATGTTATAAGGGCTCTCCAAGGCAGGTCACCTAGGGCTGAGGAAGGACTATTTTCAGGTGGTGTCTGCACAGGACAGCCTGTGGGGTGTCCCTACAGAACCTGTTCTAGCCCTGGTTCTTAGCTGTGGCTTAGATTGACCCTAGACCCAGTGCAGAGCAGGTAAGGGATGTAAACTTAACAGCGTGCTCTCTTGTGTTCCCCAAGGAAAGAGCTATGATGAGACGGTGGATATCTTCTCCTTTGGGATTGTTCTCTGTGAGGTGAGCTCTGGCACCAAGGCCATGCCCGAGGCAGCAGGCCTAGCAGCTCTGCCTTCCCTCGGAACTGGGGCGTCTCCTCCTAGGGATGACTAGCTTGACTAAAATCAACATGGGTGTAGGGTTTTATGGTTTATAATGCATCTGCACATCTTTGCCACGTTCGTGTTTCATTGGTCCTAAGAGAAGGACTGGCAGGGTTTTTTTGTTTTAGATGGAGTTTCACTTCGTTGCCCAGGCTGGAGTACAGTGGCACAATCTGGGCTCCCTGCAACATCCGCCTTCTGGGTTCAAGTGATTCTCCTGCCTCAGCCTCCCAAGTAGCTGGGACTACCGGCACACACTACCATGCCCAGCTAATTTTTGTATTTTTAGTAGAGACAGGTTTTCACCATGTTGGCCAGGCTGGTCTTGAAATCCGGACCTCAGGTGATCCGCCCGCCTGGGCCTCTAAAAGTGCTGGAATTATAGGCGTGAGCTACCGTGCCCGGCCAGGTTTTTTTTTTTTTTTTAGTTGAGGAAACTGAGGCTCAGAAGAGGGCAGTGGCTTGCACATGGTCAATAAGGGGCAGATGAGACTCAGAATTCCAGAAGGAAGGGCAAGAGACTGTTCATGTGGCTGTCTAGCTAGCTCTTGGGCCAAATGTAGCCCTTCTCAGTTCCCTTCAAGTAGAAGTAGCCACTCTAGGAAGTGCCAGCCCTGTGCCAGGTACCACGTGGACAGAGTGAGGAATCTTGGAAAGATTCCTACCTTTAGGAGTTTAGTCAGGTGACAGCATATCTCAGCATATCTCAAAGACTCAAACACATACACATTCAAAGCCTTCTGTAATTCCTACAAAGTTGTGAGGGGTAGAGGAGAGGAGAGACAAGGAATGGTTAGGATAATGAAGGAAGGTTTTGTTTTTGTTTTTGTTTTTGTTTTTGAGATGGAGTTTCACTCTGTCGCCCAGGCTGGAGTGCAGAGGTGCGATCTTGGCTCACTGCAGCCTCCGCCTCCCAGGTTCAAGCAATCCTCCTGCCTCAGCCTCCCAAGTAGCTGGGACTACAGGTGTGCGCCACCACGCCCGGCTAATTTTTGTATTTTCAGTAGAGACAGGGTTTCGCCATTTTGGCCAGGCTGGTCTCAAATGCCTGACCTCAGGTGATCCACCCACCTCAGCCTCCCAAAGTGCTGAGATTACAGGCGTGAGCTACCACGCCCGGCCATGAAGGAAGATTTGTTTTAAAAAATTGTTTTCTTTAATATTAATTGAACACCTCTGTTCAGAGCACTGGGCTGGTGCCAAAGGGTTTCAGACATGAATCAGATCCAGCACCTCATAGAGCTTTAACTCTGGCACACACACACACACAGCCACAAGGAGACACAGACAAGGCAGGGTGGGATGAGTGGAAGCTGCTAGCTTCCAGATGCTGATTTGGAACACTTGGCTTCTGCAGTGAAGCCCCTTCTCAGTCCTCTTTAGTAACCCAACTCTCAGTGGATACAGGTCTGGATTAGTAAGATTTGGAGAGATGATTGGGGATTGGGGAGAGCTCTCTAACCTATTTTACCACCTCCTCTCCTGCCATCCTTCCTGTCCACATCCCAGCATCCCTTTCCCTTGCCAAGTATCTGTGGCCTCTGTAGTCCTTTGTAAACAGCTGTCTTCTTACCCTACAGATCATTGGGCAGGTGTATGCAGATCCTGACTGCCTTCCCCGAACACTGGACTTTGGCCTCAACGTGAAGCTTTTCTGGGAGAAGTTTGTTCCCACAGATTGTCCCCCAGCCTTCTTCCCGCTGGCCGCCATCTGCTGCAGACTGGAGCCTGAGAGCAGGTTGGTATCCTGCCTTTTTTCCCAGCTCGCAGGGTCCTGGGACATTTGCCTCAGTCTAAGGCCACCCCTGAGCCCTTCGCAAGCGCAGGGGTGAGAGAAGCCTTGAGGTCAAGAATGTGGCTGTCAACCCCTGAGCCATCTGACAACACGTATGTACAGGTTGGAGAAGAGAGAGGTAAAGACAAAGCAGCAAGTAATCTGGATAGGACACAGAGACACAGCCATTAAAAGAAAGTTTAAAAGAAGGAAATTCACCCAAACCATTTGAATACAATAAGTGTATTCATCTTTCGATATTCCCCTGTCCATATCTACACATATACTTTTTTTTATAGTAAATAGTTCTGTATTTTGCCCTGCATTTCCCTTGTTACTATCCAGTCTTCCTGTTGATCATTTTTGTCGACAACATGAAATTCTATTGAGAGACTGTCTGAACATATTGTAATGTAGATGTTCAGGTTTTTCCTTTACAATAGGTATTAACTACAGTGAGCAGTTTTATGCATGTAGCTAATTTCTCCTTTGAAGAAGTATTTTCAAAATTACCTTTATTCTTCTCAGGTGATAATTTCATTATTACCAAAGTTACCCTAGGTCTTTTCAAGTGTGTGGTTAAAAAACTAGAATCTGGCTGGGCGCGGTGGCTCACACTTGTAATCCCAGCACTTTGGGAGGCCGAGGCTGGTGGATCACCTGAGGTCTGGAGTGATCATGAGACCAGCCTGGCCAACATGGTGAAACCCCATCTCTACTAAACCCCATCTCTACTAAAAACACAAAACTTAGCCAGGCATGGTGGCAGGTGCCTGTAACCCCAGCTACTTGGGAGGCTGAGGCAGGAGAATTGCTTGAACCCAGGGGCGGAGGTTGCAGTGAGCCGACATCACGCCATTGCACTCCAGCCTAGGCAACAAGAGTGAAACTCTGTCTCAAAAATGGGGTTCTTTTCCTGCCATCAAAAATCATGTTTCTTTTAAAAACAAATTCAAACATTACCAAAGTTTATAGCATAGGAAATATGTCTTCTGTAATCTCCCTTAACCAATATACCCTTCAACATTCTCCTCACCCCTAACTCCACCCTCCCAGGATAACCAGTTGGGACATAATCTTTATTTAAAAATGATTTCCGGTTAGAGAAAGCAGGGGACAAAGGGCGGGCGGATCGGCGGGGAGGGGGCGGGGCGCGGCCAGGCCAGGCCCCGGGGGTTCCGCATGCTGCAGCTGCCCCCGGGCGCCCCCGCCGCCGCCCTTGTCGCGGAGCCGCGTGGAGCGGAGCCGGCGAGCTAACCCGAGCCAGCCGGCGGGCGTCCCGGAGGCGGCGGCGCAAGGAGGGGCCCCACGCGCGCACGTGGCCCCGGAGGCCGCCATGGCGGACAGCGGCGCCGCGGGGGGCGCGGCGTTGGCAGCCCAGGACCACACATCTGCTTTCAGAGCGCCCCCGGGGCCGCAGGAGAGGGCCCAGGCGGCGCGGATGATGAGGGCCCAGTGAGGCGCCAAGGGAAGGTCACCATCAAGTATGACCACAAGGAGCTACGGAAACGCCTCAACCTGGAGGAGTGGATCCTGGAGCAGCTCACGCGCCTCTACGACTGCCAGGAAGAGGAGATCTCAGAACTGGAGATTGACGTGGATGAGCTCCTGGACATGGAGAGTGACGATGCCCGGGCTGCCAGTGTCAAGGAGCTGCTGATTGACTGTTACAAACCCACAGAAGCCTTCATCTCTGGCCTGCTGGACAAGATCCGGGCCATGCAGAAGCTGAGCACACCCCAGAAGAAGTGAGGGTCCCCGACCCAGGCGAACAGTGCCTCCCATATGACAATCGCCGCCCCCCGACCTCGTAGCAACAGCAATACCGGGGGACCCTGCGGCCAGGCCTGGTTCCATGAGCAGGGCTCCTCGTGCCCCTGGCCCAGGGGTCTCTTCCCCTGCCCCCTCAGTTTTCCACTTTTGGGATTTTTTATTGTTATTAAACTGATGGGACTTTGTGTTTTTATATTGACTCTGCGGCACGGGCCCTTTAATAAAGCTAGGATAGGCCTTTGGTGCAGCTCAAAAAAAAAAAAAAAATGATTTCCAGCGGTCCACATTAGAGTTGAAATTTTCTGGTGGGAGAATCTATACCTTGTTCCTTTATAGGCCAAGGACCGCAATCCTTCAGTAACACCAGTGTAAGAGCTTGAGGAGAAATAGTGAAGCTACACAGTATTTGTTTTCTAATACCTCTTGTCAGTCATTCTAAATATCTTTAATTTATTAAAAAATATATATATACAGTATTGAATGCCTACTGTGTGCTAGGTACAGTTCTAAGTGCTTGGGTTACAGCAGTGAACAAAATAAAGGTGCTTACCCTCATAGAACATAGATTGTAGCATGGTATCTACTGTATCATACAGTAGATACAATAAGTAAACTATATTGAATATTAGAATGTGGCAGATGCTATGGAAAAAGAGTCAAGCCAAGTAAAGACGATTGTTCAGGGTACCAGTTGCAATTTTAAATACGGTCGTCAGAGCAGGCCTCACTGAGGTGACACGACATTTAAGCATAAACGTGGAGGAGGAGTAAGCCTGAGCTGTCTTAGGCTTCGGGGGCAGCCAAGCCATTTCCGTGGCACTAGGAGCCTGGTGTTTCCGATTCCACCTTTGATAACTGCATTTTCTCTATGACATGGGAGGGAAGTTTTTCTCCTATTGTTTTTAAGTACTAACTCCAGCTAGGCCAGCCTTGTCATAGGGTTACCTAATCTTTATAGCAAATATATGAGGTAGCAGTAACATTATGCCCATTTCTCACAGAGGCACTACTAGGTGAAGGAGTTTGCCTGAGGTTATAATACAACCTGGAAGTAGCTGAGCCTAGATTCCTTCCACCCACCCCATGGCCCTGCTCATATTCCACCTGCCTCTAATTTACCTCTTTTCCTTCTAGACCAGCATTCTCGAAACTGGAGGACTCCTTTGAGGCCCTCTCCCTATACCTGGGGGAACTGGGTATCCCGCTGCCTGCAGAGCTGGAGGAGTTGGACCACACTGTGAGCATGCAGTACGGCCTGACCCGGGACTCACCTCCCTAGCCCTGGCCCAGCCCCCTGCAGGGGGGTGTTCTACAGTCAGCATTGCCCCTCTGCGCCCCATCCTTGCTGTGAGCAGGGCCGTCCGGGCTTCCTGTGGATTGGCGGCCTGTTTAGAAGCAGAACAAGCCATTCCTACTACCTCCCCAGGAGGCAAGTGGGCGCAGCACCAGGGAAATGTATCTCCACAGGTTCTGGGGCCTAGTTACTGTCTGTAAATCCAATACTTGCCTGAAAGCTGTGAAGAAGAAAAAACCCCTGGCCTTTGGGCCGGGAGGAATCTGTTACTCGAATCCACCCAGGAACTCCCTGGCAGTGGATTGTGGGAGGCTCTTGCTTACACTAATCAGTGTGACCTGGACCTGCTGGGCAGGATCCCAGGGTGAACCTGCCTGTGATCTCTGAAGTCACTAGTCCAGCTGGGTGCAGGAGGACTTCAAGTGTGTGGACGAAAGAAAGACTGATGGCCAGGAGGCACTCAAAGGGTGTGAAAAAGTCAGTGATGCTCCCCCTTTCTACTCCAGATCCTGTCCTTCCTGGAGCAAGGTTGAGGGAGTAGGTTTTGAAGAGTCCCTTAATATGTGGTGGAACAGGCCAGGAGTTAGAGAAAGGGCTGGCTTCTGTTTACCTGCTCACTGGCTCTAGCCAGCCCAGGGACCACATCAATGTGAGGGGAAGCCTCCACCTCATGTTTTCAAACTTAATACTGGAGACTGGCTGAGAACTTACGGACAACATCCTTTCTGTCTGCAACAAACGGTCACAAGCACAGGAAGAGGCGGGGGACTACAAAGAGGCCCTGTCCTCTAGAAAGCTCAGATCTTGGCTTCTGTTACTCATACTCTGGTGGGCTCCTTAGTCAGATGCCTAAAACATTTTGCCTAAAGCTAGATGGGTTCTGGAGGACAGTGTGGCTTGTCACAGGCCTAGAGTCTGAGGGAGGGGAGTGGGAATCTCAGCAATCTCTTGGTCTTGGCTTCGTGGCAACCATTGCTCACCCTTCAACATGCCTGGTTTAGGCAGCAGCTTGGGCTGGGAAGAGATGGTGGCAGAGTCTCAAAGCTGAGATGCTGAGAGAGACAGCTCCCTGAGCTGGGCCATCTGACTTCTACCTCCCATGTTTGCTCTCCCAACTCATTAGCTCCTGGGCAGCATCCTCCTGAGCCACATCTGCAGGTACTGGAAAACCTCCATTTTGGCTCCCAGAGCTCTAGGAACTCTTCATCACAACTAGATTTGCCTCGTTTAAGTGTCTATGAGCTTGCACCATATTTAATAAATTGGGAATGGGTTTGGGGTATTAATGCAATGTGTGGTGGTTGTATTGGAGCAGGGGGAATTGATAAAGGAGAGTGGTTGCTGTTAATATTATCTTGTTGTTATATGTGTTGGGTGGTATGTGAAATATTGTACATAGACCTGATGAGTTGTGGGATCAGATGTCATCTCTGGTCAGAGTTTACTTGCTATATAGACTGTACTTATGTGTGAAGTTTGCAAGCTTGCTTTAGGGCTGAGCCCTGGACTCCCAGCAACAGCACAGTTCAGCATTGTGTGGCTGGTTGTTTCCTGGCTGTCCCCAGTAAGTGTAGGAGTGGTGGGCCTGAACTGGGCCATTGATCAGACTAAATAAATTAAGCAGTTAACATAACTGGCAATATGGAGAGTGAAAACATGACTGGCTCAGGAACATAAATGTAGAGGGTCTGCTAGCCACCTTCTGGCCTAGCCCATACAAACTCCCCATAGCAGAGAGTTTTCATGCACCCAAGTCTAAAACCCTCAAGCAGACACCCATCTGCTCTAGAGAATATATACATCCCACCTGAGGCAGCCCCTTCCTTGCAGCAGGTGTGACTGACTATGACCTTTTCCTGGCCTGGCTCTCACATGCCAGCTGAGTCATTCCTTAGGAGCCCTACCCTTTCATCCTCTCTATATGAATACTTCTATAGCCTGGGTATCCTGGCTTGCTTTCCTCAGTGCTAGGTGCCACCTTTGCAATGGGAAGAAATGAATGCAAGTCACCCCACCCCTTGTGTTTCCTTACAAGTGCTTCAGAGGAGAAGACCAGTTTCTTCTTGCTTCTGCATATGTGGGATGTTGTGGAAGAGTGACCACTGGGAAGGACAATGCTATCTGGTTAGTGGGGACTTGGGCACAATATAAATCTGTAAACCCAAAGGTGTTTTCTCCCAAGCACTCTCAAAGCTTGAAGAATCCAACTTAAGGACAGAATCTGGTTCCCAAAAAAAACTGATGATCTGGAGTACGCATTGCTGGCAGAACCACAGAGCAATGGCTGGGCATGGGCAGAGGTCATCTGGGTGTTCCTGAGGCTGATAACCTGTGGCTGAAATCCCTTGCTAAAAGTCCAGGAGACACTCCTGTTGGTATCTTTCCTTCTGGAGTCATAGTAGTCACCTTGCAGGGAACTTCCTCAGCCCAGGGCTGCTGCAGGCAGCCCAGTGACCCTTCCTTCTCTGCAGTTATTCTCCCTTTGGCTGCTGCAGCACCACCCCCGTCACCCACCACCCAACCCCTGCTGCACTCCAGCCTTTGACAAGGGCTGTCTAGATACTCATTTTAACTACCTCCACCTTGGAAACAATGCTGAAGGGGAGAGGATTTGCAATGACCAACCACCTTATTGGGACACCTGCACACCTGTCTTTCCTGCAGCTTCAACCTGAAAGATTCCTGATGATGATAATCTGGACACAGAAGCCGGGCGCGGTGGCTCAAGCCTGTAATCTCAGCACTTTGGGAGGCCTCAGCGGGTGGATCACGTGAGATCAAGAGTTTGAGAACAGCCTGACCAACATGGTGAAACCCCGTCTCTACTAAAAATACAAAAATTAGCCAGGTGTGGTGGCACATACCTGTAATCCCAGCTACTCCAGAGGCTGAGGCAGGAGAATCGCTTGAACCCACAAGGCAGAGGTTGCAATGAGGCGAGATCACGCCATTGCACTCCGGCCTGCGCAACAAGCCAAACTCCATCTCAAAAAAAAAAATCTGGACACAGGCTGCAGTTGTCACCTTCCAGTAACAGGGCCAGGATGAATAAAGAAAAGGCCCAGAGCTTGCCACACAGGTGTTGACAAGGTAACCCAAAGCTTCTCAACTTACACGGAGGGTTCCTGTTACCCCTCAAAAACTTGGCAATGTGGAGTCTTTTTTTTTTAATTAAGTCAAATGCAGAGCAATTTCCCACACTATATGCAGGTGTCAGAATGAGGTATATAAAACATGTATATAGAGAAATGCCTTTATAGAAAAGTAGAAACCAGTAATATTCTCTTCTCCAGCATCACTAACACCAAGAGACCCCCTGTGGTCTAGGTCTCCAAAGCAGATGGCTCCATAGAAAGCCCCACTAACCCCCGTCTCCACATTGGGCAGTGGAAGGGTTCTGGAAAGGAAGCTCTATGGCTAGGGGCTGCCAAGGCCTCTTGAGTGTGACATCACGGGTTAGAGGCCCTGCTGAGCTGCTAGCACAGTGCAGTGGAGAAATGTTGCACTCAGGAAGCTGGGCTCTTGTCATGCCAGTAGCTTGCTTACGACCTTGGGCAAGTCACTTTTTCCTCTCTGGGGCCCTGTGTCCAAAAGGCTTAATGAGCCCTTTCTAATGGTTCTTTGATTGCTTTATAAGTTAGGGGCTGTGACCCTAGCCCCATTGCCCTACAGGAAGGTGCTGACCTGGACGCCCGCAGGACCACCTGCTAAATCAGGCCCACTTCAGGAGCAAGCCCTGAAGTGCTTTATTACCTTGCCTCTGAGCTTAGTTTCCAGGTTAGCCTCTTAGAAGCAGCTCACAAGGCCCCACAGTATAATTCCCATAGGTTAGCTAACTACTCTCTTACCTGTGCAAAATGAAGACAGGTCACTATCCATCCCTGAAGAGAAACTGGGGCATCTCAGGTCTGCCTCTGCTCCTGTGGCCAAAGGCGGAGCAGATCCTTCTCTATCCTCTTCCTAAGTGGAATGCTCAGTGCAATTCTTCCTTTCCTTATGAAACAGGAAGAGTCCCTGGGCCCAGGCCTGGCCCACGGTTGTCAAGGCACATCATTGCCAGCAAGCTGAAGCATATCAGCAGCCACAACCTAGATCTCATTCCCAACCCAAAGTTCTGACTTCTGTACAAACTCATTTCCGGTTCTCAGAGGTCAGTAGGGAGTTCCATCCCAAATATATTAAAAACTAAATATATTTTTTCAGTGCCATCCCTTGACCTGCTTTACCTTAACCATGAATAACAGCGTATGCCACTCAAGCCCATGGTGGAGACTGAGGCCATCTTAGTAAAGCACAGAGGAGCCTGGGGGAGCTCCGTCTCTATCCCTGGTTCAGTTCCAGGGGTGCAGGCAATGTTTGGAAGCCCTTAGCAGCAGCATCACTGTGGGAGCTGCCACTGTCTCCATCCACAGACAAAATCTGCTCCAAGGGATGGAGAAGGAACACTGTTAGGACCCTACCCAGCCTTACCCTCAGCCCACAGTGCCACCTGCTTCTGTAACTTACTAGGATTCACCAAAAAAGGGGGGGAATGGTAGGGTTTTAACCAGAACACAAAGTGATAGATCCTCCCAGCTGTAGGAGGGTGGGCTGTCCTGCACCAGTGTCTGCATGGGCTCCTGCCCACTGAGGGGGCTCAGGCCCCAGGAGTCCCGGCCTGGCCCATAAGGGGGGTGCTGCCCTCCTGAGGGTCAACTGGAGTCTGGCTGGTGTGGACCACGACAGTCTTCTCATCCACAATCTCGCAGGTGGGGTTGGTGAAGGCAGACAAGGGCAGAGTGATTCGCTGCATCTCCCTCTCACACACTTTCTGATCATGCTGTTCTTTCAAATCCTTCCCCCTGGCAGGAAAAAAACAAACAAACATTCAGGCTATGCCTCCTGCATAGCTTTGCTCATTAGATAGCATCCCTGAGGCTCAGCAAGAGCAGCAGCTTGCCATTGTCACAACAAATCAGTGGCTAAGCCAGGACTCAAACTCAGGTCCAGGATTCTAGGATATCCATTCTGCAAGACTGCGTTAAACTCAACAAGAAGCTCCTGCACCTCTAGTCTTAGGTTCTCCATCTGTAAAATAGAGTGACAGCAGTATGGACTTCATACAGCTTCACCGGGGCTCAATGAAAATAAAGTAGAGGACAGAAACTTTTTTTTTTTTTTGGTTGAGACAGGGTCTCAACATGTTGCCTAGGCTGGTCTCAAACTACTGGGCTCAAGCGATCCTCCCGCCTCCCAAAGTACTGGGATTACAGGCGTGAGCCACTGCACCTGGCCAGATAGAGACTCTAAAGCAAGACACAGTTTTGTTCTTTCAGCCCCAGAGATGCAGAGAACTATCTGAACTTCGGACCTAACCCATAAAGTTGTCCAGAAAACTGACCTGATCATCCTGCTGTGAGACAGCGTCCCAGAGATGCTTATTACTTTTAATAAGCATCTACTAAATGTCAGCTACAGGCTTTTTTTTTTTTTTTGGAGATGGAGTTTTGTGCTTTTTGCCCAGGCTGGAGTACAATGGCACAATCTCGGCTCACTGCAACCTCTGCCTCTCGGGTTCAAGCGATTCTCCTGCCTCAGCCTCCCAAGTAGCTGGGATTACAGGCATGCGCCACCACACCTGGCTTATTTTGTATTTTTAGTAGAGATGGGGTTTCTCCATGTTGGTCAGGCTGGTCTCGAACTCCCGATCTCAGGTGATCCACCCGCCTCAGCCTCCCAAAGTGCTGGGATTACAGGCGTTAGCCACCACACCCAGCCTAATCCCCCTTTTATAGATGAAGAAACTGAGGCTTTTGAGTTTAACTTTGGCGCCTTGCTTTCCTCAGCAACCTTTCACCTGTGGCCAGCTGAGCTGCTGCTAATGGCCAGGCTGCATCATATACAAGTCTTTAGGGAAAAAAAATCAATTTGTATTAATGGAGCAGAGCAGGGCTGGAAGAGCAGTCAAGGGTAAAGAAAGCAGATGCTGGCACTAGTCCGGATTAGTCTCATCCATTTAGAAGCCTGGAAGCACACTCAATCCCATGTGCCTGCTGTTAATGGTGCCTGTGAGTCCTAGAGATGCAGTGGCTGCTCCCAGCTCCCTTGGGTTACCTTTGAAAGGCCACTAGGCCTGCTACACTGACCATCAGGCAGCCTAACCCCTTCTCACTGCTTGGGGGTAGGGGGTGGTTAGCCTGGGTGTTGTGTGGCAGCCAAAAAAGAACAAAAGGCTTATTCACTGACTTAGTTCCTCTCCTAAGGGAGTGGAGTGGTGTTGACTTACAGTTTTTCCCTCCCCTTTTTATCAGAAAATAAGACCTCCCTCTGAAGCTAGTGCAGACACTACACTTAGCTCCTCAGTCACAGACTGGCCGTTTGAACCTCGTGGCCTAGACTACCAGGACAAAGACCCAGCCAGGCTGAGCTCCCACCTGCCCCCATTTACAGCCCTCCCTCCCCTAAGAGGAAGCCTGGTGCCTGCCCACCCTTCCCAGCCAGGGAAAAGCTCCATCCCATTAGGCAAGCCTCATGGCCTTTGGCAGAGCTCAAGGCTTACAGTACCTACCCTGACTGCTTGCTCCAAGGCCAGGGTGAGACTGGGAGCTGAGCTGGCCAGAGAGAGCAGGTGTAGATGAAGCTGCTGCCTGCCTCCACCTTCCTCTCCCAGAGTATGGAAGCACCACAGACCTTGTTCAGACGACACGGGTCGTCTTCAATTATTACTCTGAGCCGCTGCTATTTTCCCAGTCAGAGACAGTGCTGTGCCACACTGCTGCTCAGGAAAAGTTCCCAAGGCAGCTACAGGTAATAATCACAAGAGCAGCCAACACTTATTTCCTGCTTTCTTAATAAGTAAGGCCCTACTGTATGCTGCCTCCAATTTCCTCTCTCAGGCTATGGAGCACCAATTGTATGCCTGAACTATACTGTCCAATTTCATCCTCACAACCTATGTGGTATCTATTTTGATCTGTTTCATAGATAGGAAGGCAGATGCAGAGAAGTTACACTATTTGTTCAAGCAAATGGCAGAGCTGGTATTTGAACCCAGTCTTACCACCGGCAATATTGTCTTTTTAAGAAATGGAGTTGGGAGGATCACCATATCTAACCCCTTACAGTACAGATGAAGAAACTGAGGTCCAGAGAAGGTAAATAACTTGTCCAGTGTCACATCCAGAATAGGTGAAAGTTCCAGAACTAGATCTTGTTTCTTCTGACTTTAAACCCAGACTTTTTTTAAGTTTCTATTTTTCCTATTTTCCTTTGCAATTCAAAGCAAATTTACATGAGGCTACTTGGCCTCATTGGACTTGCTGGAGATACTGATACTCTTCAGACATACGTTACTAGCTGCGTAGCCTGGCCATTGTACTTAACTCTGCTAGGTCTCAGCTCCTCACTGTAAAATCTAACAGTGCTCCTAGTGTGGTTGTGAGGCTTAGTCAAGATAATCAGGAGGCTGGGTACAGTGGCTCATGTCTATAATCCCAACACTTTGGGAGACCGAGGCAGGTGGATTGCCTGAGGTTAGAAGTTCGAGACCAGCCTGGCCAACATGGTGAAACCCCATCTCTACTAAAAATACAAAAATTAGCAGGACATGGTGGCGGGTGCCTCTAATCCCAGCTACTCGGGAGGCTGAGGCAGGAGAATCACTTGAACCCAGGAGGCGGAGGTTGCAGTGAGCCGACAGAGCAAGACTCTGTCTCCAAAAAAAAAAAAAAAAAAAAAAAAAAAAAATTAAGAAAAAAAGATAATCAGGGAAGAGCATACAGTAGGGCCTTATTAAGAAAGCATGAAATAAATGTTGGCTGCTATTGTGATTATTACCTGATTGGTGTGCTATTGTTTCTGTTTACATTTAATACTTATAATAATCTTAGATGGGTAGATGTGGAGGGAGGATGTATCCCCATTTAACAGACAAGATACCAAGGCTCAGAGGACACCTGAACCCACACTCAACCTACAGCTCTTTTCAGGACACTCTGCTCTCTGACTTTAGGAAGAGATGAAGGCTGCAAGCTTGTTTTTAAGCCCACATGTGGTTTCCTGTTGTACAGTCTGTTCTCAGAGCAGTTCTTCTGAGGAAAGGGGTGATCTGCTTGTTAGTGACGGAGAGTCTGGTGACTGGGTGCCTTGCTCTGAGTTTACAGGAAAATAAATTTTAGGTCTCAGGGCAGTCTCGTGACAGCCTAGAGGAACAAATCTAGAAGAAAAAGACTTCCACTGGACACCAGAACTGAGCTCAGAATTAAGAATGTTTAGTCAGTTCAAGCACCTGGAAGGCCTGGAAACTGTCACAGGATTGCAGGACAGCCAAATGCTGTTGAGTGGCTGAGGAAAAAGGAGATAGTTCAAGGACTAAACTCAGCCAATGTGGCTTAGGTCTGCTTATGAATTGTAAGGCCAGGGCCACTACATCATTAACTCTGAAATGAACAAGCAGGTGTCCCTGGACCTGCATGTCAACCATCTCATTGTGGGAAACAACCTCAGACTGGGCGTCAAGATGTCCTCTCAAGTCAATACTTTCCCTCTCTGGACCTCTGCTTCCTGCATCATAAGAAATCAGAGAGTACTAATCCATTACCCACTTTTTTTTTTTTTCTTTGAGACAGGATCTCACTCTGTCACCCAGGCTGGAGTGCAGTGGCACAATCATGGCTCACCATAGCGACTTCCCAGGCTCAGGTGATCCTCCCATCTCAGCCTCCTTAGTAACTAGGACTACAGGCGCCCACCACCATGCCTGGCTAATTTTTGTATTTTTTTGTAGAGACAAGGTTTTGCCATGTTGCCCATGCCGGTCTCGAACTCTTGGGCTCAAGCGATCCACCCACCTCTGCCTCCCAAAGTGCTAGGATTACAGGTGTGAGCCACTACGCCTGGCCCATTACCTACATTTTTTTTTTTTTTTTTTGAGACGGAGTCTGGCTCTGTCGCCCAGGCTGGAGTGCAGTGGCACTATCTCGGCTCACTGCAACCTCAGCCTCCCAGGTTCAAGCGATTCTCCTGCGTCAGCCTCTCAAGTAGCCGGGATTACAAGTGCCTGCCACCATGCCTGGCTAATTTTTTGTATTTTTAGTAGAGACAGGATTTCACTATGTTGGCCAGGCTGGTCTCAAACTCCTGACCTCATGATCTGCCCACCTTGGCCTCCCAAAGTGCTGGGATTACAGGCGTGAGCCACCATGCCCAGCCACACATTTTATAGAAAAGCAAAACAGCCATCATTTATTGACCACCTACTATGTGCCACACCCTGAGCTAAGTAGTCACAAGCCTTAGCTCCACACAATGATGTGGAGTAGGAAATTGAAGCAATTTGCCCAGGGTCACAGAGATAGCTAGTTAGAGGACTTCTCTCCACCAAATGCTAGGTGTGTAACCTCAGGTAAGGTATATAATCCCCTCTTGCCTCAGTTTCCTCATCTATAAATTGGAGATAATAACAGCATTTACCTCATAAGGGTGATTGTGAGTTAAAGCATGTGCTTCAAGCAGCGTCTGGCATACGGTACATGTTTGCTACTGCTGTTATTATTATACCCAAACTTCCCCTTTTTCATCTGTAATGAGGAGGTTGACTACAAAGCCTCTAAAGATGCTCTGCTGGGTGATCCACTGAGGCTGTGGGCTCAGACATGGCCCTCATCACTGGAAAATGCAGGCTGCATGCCAGGCATGGTGGTTCATGCCTATACACTTTGGGAGGCTGAGGTAGGAGGATTGCTTGAGCCCAGGAGTTTGAGACTAGCCTGGGCAACACAGTGAGACCCTGTCTCTATAAAAAATTTAAAAATCAGCCAGGCATGATGGGACATGCCTGTAGTCCCAGCTACTTGGTGGGGGTGGGTGAGGGTAATCACTTGCGCCCTGGGAGGCTGAGGCTGCAGTGAGCCGTGATCGCACCACTGCACTCAAGCCTCGGCAATAGAGCGAGACCCTGAAAAAAAAAAATCAAAGAAAGGAAGGAAAGGGGAAGGGAGGGAGGGAAGGAAAGGGGAAGGGAGGGAGGGAAGGAAAGGGGAAGGGAGGGAGGGAAGGAGGGAGGGAAGGAAGGAAAAATGCAGGCTACTGTGTCACTTTCCTCACAGGAAGTTTTCTCAGACCATACAGGAGAATATTACAGACACCCAGGGCTAGAAGTTAAATCCCCTGATTTTGCCCAAGAATGACAAATAATTTTCCAGAATCAGCCAGTGCTGTAAAGATGAATGCCAGTCTGGCTTACCATCATGCACCAGTCACTGATGGACATCTCGTGGGACCTTTCAAAATAAGCATTCTTCTCCTGCTGTCCCAGCCACAGGTCATGTCTTTGAGTTTCACAAGTAGCCTCTTTGGCTTTCTCACATGTGGTGAAGAGTGGCAAACAGACTTTCTATTCTCCAACTCACTTTTTTTTTCCCTAGCAGAGGAGATCCCACTGCTTATAGCTCAGGAAATTTAAGCCTCAACTCCAACAGTGGCTGAAAACCTTTTCTAGTAGCAGAATTTTATAACTCACAGAAAGAATTTGGTCTTAAGGTCCCTGCAATCAGTGTCGAGCCTGATTTCTGCAGTGCCACTCACTTCAATGCCAGGCATGTTGGATCAGACAGCAGGGAATTTGCTATCAAAAGAGCTGGGTCTGAATCCAGGTTCTGCCACTCCTAGGCTGTGTGACTTTGAGCAAGTCTCTGACAGAGGCTTCTTCATTTGTAGAATGGGGAACAAGAACATCCCTCACAAAGCTTTTAAGTGATGTGTAAAGGCACCAAAGGAAAGGGTTTGTCCAAGGTCAGCAGGTAAAGAAAGACTAGGACCAAGTCTCTACATCTTGAGCTGATTTTCAACATCTTGCTTCCTTTTGGGTAAGAAAGCCACAAAGTTTGACTTTGTGTACCTTCCTCCCCTCCTCCTAAGAGGGCCCAGAAGAGAAGCTACTGACCTTTTGTAGGAGTAGCCCAAGATGATGCCAGCTCCGATGGCAATGATGATCACCATCATGGTAATGCCCAGCACGTAGCCTGCCAAGGATAGGACACAAGGTCCCATTAGCCACACTCCAATCAGCAAATGACATCTCTTGATGAATCCCAACAAGAGCAGGGGTGGGGGACTGTCATACCCAGAGTTCCCAGGTCCTTTTTCTCCTTGGAGTTCATCCGCACCCGCTGGCTGATCCCAATCACTGGCTGCACAGCTGCCGCCTCACTCCGGGCGGGCAGGGCGTTGGCAGGAGCGAACACCTGCACCTCATCTGCACCTGGCCCTTCAGACGCTTCCTCGATTTCTGTCGTGGAGGCTGGCAGGGCCTGAGAGGTGGTCTCTGGAGATGAGGTGGGAAACAGCTCTCATCAGGGACTGCCCTGAGTGAATTCCACAGCTGAACCTGGTCCGAGTGTTAGGGGAGATGGAGGTGGGTCACCTAAGAATGTCCCCCCACACACAATCCAAAGTCAAACTCTGCCCCAGAGGCAAGATCAGGCCTGAGAGGGCTGAACCATCTCAGGGACAAGGCAAATGAGAGGGGAAGGCCGTAGGGAAGGGCTTCTCTCCTACCTCCCACGTCTTTATCTGTCCAAATCCTTGCTATTTCCCAAGGCCCCTCTCGGTTGCGGGCTTCTGCAGGGGATTCCCCCCACCTCTACTCCAGGAAACAACCCATGCTTCCTTTGAGCAGCTCACATCTAAGCGTACGCTCTGTGCCAGTCCTTAAGTGAAATGTTTTACTCTGTGCCAGGAGCAGTGGCTCACGCCTGTAATCCTAGCACTTTGGGAGGCCAGGCGGGCGGATCACCTGAGGTCAGGAGTTCGAGAGCAGCCTGGCCAACATGGTGAAACCCCGTCTCTACTAAAAATACAAAAATTAGCTGTGCGTGGTGGTGCACGCCTGCTATCCCAGCTACTCAGGAGGCTGAAGCAGGAGAATCACTGTAACGCGGAAGGCAGAAGTTGCAGTGAGCCGAAATTGCGCCACTGCACTCCAGCCTGGGTGACAGAACGAGACTCCGTCTCAAAAAATAAAAAATAAAGAAATGCTTTATTTTGATTATCCCATTTAATCCTAGAAAACTGTCTTGCTGCTTTGGGAGCAAAAAGCCTGCGCTCTGGAATCTAAGAAACGTGAATTCAAATCTGTCCCCTGCCATTGCCTTTGGTAAATCGCTTAACTTCTCTGAAGCTCAGATGCCCCAAACGACTTCTTCCCAAACGGCTTCTTCCCGCGGTGTGTGTCGGGGGAGGTAGGGGAGCGGGGTTGTGGACAGTGTGGGTCTAGCGCACTGCAGACGCTCCACAAACGGTCAACAATCGCTGAGGGACCAAAAGCCACTCCTCAGGACGCGCGGCGGAGAGACCTAGCCTCGCCCCAGCCTCGCCCGGCGCAGTTGTTTACAAGCGCTCGCGGCGGATGAGCTCATACGAGTGGCGGCGGCGGCCAATGGACTTTGAGCCCTGCGGCCTGGAGACAGCCCTGGCCAATCAGACGGCGCGGAGGCGGAGCGGGGCCGGCCGGCATCGCGCGGCCGCACGTGCGCGGCGGGTGTCTCCGCCGCTTCCTGTCGGCGCCAGGAGTGGGGATTCCCGGGGTCCCGGGCAGATACCTGGACAGCTCAGGTTCTCGCAAGGCCGTTTCTCAGGGACGCCGGCCTCGCCACTGACGTAGCACCAGGGCCCGCGCGGGTCCTCGTCCGGGTTTCGGCAGTAACTGTGATTGCCGGCCCCTGAGAGGAGAGAAGGAAATGTGTGCCGGGTCTGGGACCTGGACCGCGGCCGCCGCCCGCCAGCCCCGGCGCCGTCCCCCGGAGGACACCTACCTGACACGGGGGCCGAGGCCAGCCCGCTCTGCGCGTCCAGCCAGTTGAGGCAGCGGAGGCCAGGCGCGGGGGAGGTCTGGTCCTCCCGGTACAGGTGGCCGTTGTCCCAGAAACAGCCTGTGAGGAAGAGAAGCCCCCGGACACAGAGTAGCCGGCAGCGAACGGAAGACGCCCAGCGTGGCGGGCAGGGGAGCCGGGACCACCCGGATCGAGCCTCAGCTTGGTTAGGGGACCCCGGGCCCTACTGGGCCTCCCTCTCCTCTCGTGGCAACACCCTCATGCCCCACGCCCCCCCCC
Source organism: Pongo abelii (assembly GCF_028885655.2). Lineage (NCBI taxonomy): Eukaryota > Metazoa > Chordata > Mammalia > Primates > Hominidae > Pongo > Pongo abelii. The sequence continues at coordinate 37,732,868 of NC_085929.1, forward strand.
GCCCAACTCCACACACACCTCAGGGTGTGAAGCCCCTAGCCTGTGCCTGGCCCCCAGTCAACGCTCAGAGACTGTTAGGTTTTATTTATTTTTGAAATCTGGAAAGCGCTGCAGAAGTGCAAAGGATTGTTACTCTTGAACTTGTGACCACTTTGGAGGAGGAGATGGAGAGGAGGAGGCCTGGCTTAGGGTCCCTTTGAGGAGATGGGAGTTTTGGGACGGTGGGCGCCCAGACGTGACATTTATCCCCGTGTTGTAATGGCCACGTTACATAAACTCCGGTGTTTTCTCCTCCACGGATACGGCCACCTTCTGCCCGTTTAACAGGCAATACTCCCTCCCAGGAGAATTCTCCAGGAGCCTTGACTCCGTCAGGCAAAAGATTCAAGACAACCTCAAACGGAGGAAACTGCCTCATCGCTGACTGGATGAGACTCCAAGCTCCTACTCCCCTCTGCAGGAGAACCACAGAAGGAGGCTGGGGAAGGAGGACCACACCATGCAAAGGGCTTAGAAAGAACAGGACTTGGGGAGTAGGGGAGATGAGCCCCCAAGCTCCATCCACTCATGAGCAAGGAAAGGCAAAGAGAAAGTGGCTTCTTGCCTTTGTTCTTAATGGCAAAGATGGAGCTGCAAGCCCCTGACAAGGAAAGGAGGGGTGGAAAAGCTTTCACAGGACAACAGAAACCGGCTAAACGCTCCGTTTCCTGTCATCCTGGCCCTGTTCGGGAAATAGGGGGCTTTACCCCTTCTGTGTCATGAAGTTGCTCCGGAAAGGAAAGATTGTAGTCTCACCTCCAGATCCATAGGCTTCTGCTAGGAGCATGTTGCTAACGAGGAATGCTTGTACCCAGGCCAACAGCATCCTTGCCTCCTTCGTCTTGCAGGTGATTGAACGACCAGTGTTTAACCGAGGCCCCCTTGGCGGCGGCGGCTCTGCCTCCCAGTCCCAGGCTTGCAGTCAGACCTGCCCTTGTTATGCTGTTCTGGTAAACAGCCTCTCTTTAGAACTGGGAGCTTCCCAGCTAGCTTGCTGCAGCGCGAGCTGTTTTTCAGCTGAAAGGCGCCCCCTGGGTCCTAAGCCTCCTAGGTCATGCAAAATCTAACTCTGAGCCAAGAAAGGAACTCAGCCAAGAGATATGCAGGTTGTGCTTAACAGCCGATCAGTTTGAGACCTGCGAGGCCGCATCCCCAGGGTTTTTCATCTCTTCTGTTTCCATTTGTGTGAGTACAGAAAAAAATAATTCTATCAAGGGGCATCATGGGATGTGGGAAATTATAAGCACTAAAACACAGAACAACTTAGGGAGCTGTGCACCCAGGAGGCATTCATGACCACATAGGGGTCAAAAATAAGAAAGAGTATCTGGTGGGGAGTGGAGTAACAGTTTTTTTTTTTGTTTTTTGTTTTTTTTTTTGAGACAGAGTCTCACACTGTCGCCTGGGCTGGAGTGCAAGGGCACAATCTCGGCTCACTGCAACCTCCACCTGCCGGGTTCTCGCAATTCTGCCTCAGTCGCTGGAGTAGCTGGGATTACAGGGGCACACCACCACACCCAGCTAATTTCTTGTATTTTTAGTAGAGACGGGGTTTCACTATGTTGGCCAGACTGGTCTTGAACTCCTGACCTCGTGATCCACCCGCCTCGGCCTCCCAAAGTGTTGGAATTACAGGTGTGAGCCACCGCGCCCGGCCGAGTAACACTTTATACCCATCCTTGAAAAAGAAAAAGGGCCTTTATGAACACTGACACTAAAAAAAAAAAAAAAAAAAAAAAACAAAAAAAAAAAAAACAGTGTAACTTGGTCAGGGTCAAACCTGTCACATTGCTTTTTCTTACATTTGAGGTTTTTTGCGGTGTTGTGTATAGTAGGAATATACAAGGAGTATCTTTAGTTGAAAACACATGTTATGCAAACATGGAAAAATTTGCTCAGCTACATTGTAATAGTCTACCCTTTCTGCCAGCCCTGAATTGTATAGAGGAAGTTAAGTAAAATGTTTGCTTTTTTTTTCCCTCACCCTATAGGAAATCCATTTGCTGTAATTTAGCTCCATCATTAAATCTCACCATATCCATTTGACTTAGGCCTTTTGGAGTTAGGCAGAAGGGCCCTTCTTCCTGTTTGGCTGACAGCTCAAGTTCCCAGGCAGCCTCAGTAAACTGAGAGATAGAGCAGAGTGATTCGTCAAGACTACCTTGTGACTCAGTCAGATCCCAAAATAGAAATGGGAAACTCTGTTTCAGTCTTGCAGGCAGTAATTTAAGGAGGAAAACAACTTTACTAATTTTTTTTTGTTGTTTGAGACGGAGTCTCTGTCTCCCAGGCTGGAGTGCAGTGGCACCATCTCGGCTTACTGCACCCTCCACCTCCCAGGTTCAAGCAATTCTCCGGCCTCAGCCTCCCAAGTAGCTGGGATTAAAGGTGTGCGCCACCACGCCTGGCTAATTTTTTTTTTTTTTTTTTGTATTTTTTTTAGTAGAGATGGGGTTTCACCATGTTGGCCAGGCTGGTCTCAAATTCCTGACTTCAGGTGATCCACCCACCTCGGCCTCCCAAAGTGCTGGGATTACAGGTGTGAGCCACCATGCTTGGCCACTTTACTAAATAAATTTTAAAAGCTTTATCAGGGAAGAAAGCTAGTGTCAATTCAACTAATCTGAGGTGAATCTGAATTCACTACACTCATAGAAAGAGTAGAGAGATACATTTAATTCACTCTTTGAAATAGTTTACTGATAATGTTTGATCCCTTTCCTCCATTTAATAAGATACATTGCTTTGTTTTTGCAATCACTTTCCTGTCTCCCCACCCAAGCTTCTGATCCTCTGACTCTTGACTTGGTCTACACTGTGAATTACACCCTAGAGTCTGTAAATTTATTCACACATATACGTACACAGATATGGCAAAATTTTAAAATTTGGCAGGTATAGTGGCTCACACTTGTAAATCCCAGCACCTGGGAGGCCAAGGTGGGAGGATGAGCCCAGGAGTTTGAGACCAGCCTGGGCAACATAATGAGACCCTCATCTCTACAAAAAAAAAAAAAAAAAAAAATAGCTAGGTGTGGTGGCACTCATCTGTAGTCCCACCTACTGAGGTGGGAGGATCATTTTAGTTCAGGAGTTGGAGGCTGCAGTGACCTGTGATCATGCCACTGCACTCCAGCTTGGGCAACAAAGAGAGACCCTGTCTTAAAATTTTTTTTTTTTTTTTTTTTTGGGACGGAGTCTCGCTCTGTTGCCCAGGCTGGAATGCAGTGGCACCATCTTGGCTCACTGCAAGCTCCGCCTCCTGGGTTCACACCATTCTCCTGCCTCAGCCTCCCCAGTAGCTAGGACCACAGGCGCCCACCACCACGCCCAGCTAATTTTTTGTATTTTGTTTAGTAGAGACGGGGTTTCACTGTGTTAGCCAGGATGTTCTCGATCTCCTGACCTCGTGATCCACCTGCCTCGGCCTCCTAAAGTGCTGGGATTATAGGCGTGAGCCCCTGCGCCAGGCCAAAATTTTTTTTAACAATTCCAATATAATAGGGATTTTTAAATTTTATTAATTTTACAAATATTTTTGAGAATCTGCTACATGCTAAATATAGTTCTAGATACTGGGAATACATCTGTGAACAAAATATTTGAAATCTCTGCCCTCATGAAGCTTATATTCTAATTGGGAGAGACATGATAAACATGTAAAATATCAGGTAATCTTAAGCGTTATACAAAAAAAAGTGAAGCAGAGTAAGGGAGAGAGTAACAGGGTGATATTCCACTTGCCAAAGAAAGCATATACTATTTTCAGGGAAGCAGTAGGATATTTCTATAGCAAAAGGCGGAAGGGGAAGGGCTCTTTGCACAATTTTTGGTGGGAGGGGTCCTATGTTTACTCTTACACTGCAGCAAGAGATATATGATGTGCATTTTGTTTCATTACATAAAATACAGGCTTGAAGAAATGAGAGTAGTTTTAAATTTCAGAATAGCAGGAGGGTCTTTGAAGTTGGTCACTCAGCACCTGATGTATTGCCTTTGTATGCAGCAAGGGCTCATTTATTGATATCTGATGAAATGCTCCTCCTTAGATTTTGAAGGGCTACTTTTGCTGGATTGTAATACTTTTCTCTCTGATTACGGTAGAGACAGGCTATAACAGGCCAGCACTTGTACTGTTTTCAGATTATCTACCATGCCTACGTAGGGATGCTAGTATTTCTACCTCGGAAGCCCAAGGCTTCTTTACCTGTTGCTGCTGTCATCTAATTTTCCTATTTAAAAAATACCATTTTCCGTAACTTACCTTGATACTCAGCAAAACCATATTTTGTGTCATGTGTCTTATCAGGAACAGCACTGCCTAGAAAAGATACAAAGCCAGAAGGAGATTTTTTTCAGCTTAGTCATGTCTATTTTTTCTCCCCTGTAACTAAGACATTTATCAGCATGATTGATTGGATTTTTTTAGGGGACAGGGGAATGAAGGACTTGATTCTCAGTCCTTCAGAGATGTACTCTAACAGGTTCAGTACCTTCCTTCCTCAAGGCAATCAGATTTGGTTTAGAAATGTGCCTGTTGTCTTTTTCAGATGATCCAGATTTGAACTTTGCTCCATTTATTGGGGCAAGATGGCCATATTTTATGGCCTGTAGTCACTGCAGACTTCAGATTTCTTCTGAAAATATCACAGCAATAATAATATGATACAGTACTACTCAAATACTTAAATTTTGAATCGTTTATATCCTTGAAGACAACATTGTGAAACATAATACTCATATTTTACAAAATATTCCAGGGATGTTTGATTCTCAGTTTCGTATTAGATGATTACTAATCCAGAGACAAAGCTGTGCAATGAAATCAGGAAATATTCTCCCGAGTGTTTCCCAAGAAGGATGGGCAGTTCATTTTGTTAACAGGATATGTTAGTGGGTGAGCTCTAATAAGGAAGTCATAAAGCTGTTAAAAGGCTTAAGAATCCTTTTTGTCAGCAAAAGAGGGCCAAAGTGTTGGTAAAAATCTTTGGAGTAAGACCTAATGAGTTGGCTCCAGCAATTCACTTTATATGATGTGCTGTAGAAGTAGCTACTGAGATTGTGCTCAATATTTTGGTGTATAATTACAAACTGAGCAGTAATGGTTTTATGCAGCTTGTTAGGGAAATAATATTCTAGTCAAAATATGTAAACACCAAGGCTGTTTCTTTGAAAGTGTAGCCTTCAATGAGTTAGGTTATATCCATTTTGTGTATGTTTGGTACATAGCTTAGTTTTAATAAATGCTTGAAATAAAGGGGAAAAGCAGAGTACCATGTAAGGAAAAGCAGTCTAATGAGCCGACAGAGAGAACAGATTTTTTTTTAGGGTAAACTACAGAATAGCCAAGAAGGCTTGTCAATCACAGGTTACTTTCAGAAATAAGACATTCCACACTGGGAACTAAGGAGCTACAAAGGCAGAGAACTTGGGAACATGTCACTGGTGTTGAGAAATAAAAGGAAGAATAAATTCTGAACGAGAGTGGATTTTGATTTAGCTTAGATAACATGGTTTTCACATTGATGAAAACACAGTCTTCAGTGTCACAGGAAGAATGCAGAAACTACAAACTTAATTGGTTCATAAGACTAGACTGTCAATATAAAAGGTGAATTCACCCAGTGAGCTACAATTATGCCTCTCTTGGAAGGGAATCTGATATTCTCCAATTTCAGTAAACTGGATTTGCAGTTTTAAGATGTATTAACACCCAGTATGAGCTTAGTAGTGACTTTTAAAGTAAGAGAAGCAGTATACCAAATAATTTATGAGCATAGGCTTTGGGGTTTGTTTTTGTTTTTGTTTTTTTGTTTTTGCTTTTGTTTTTGAGACAGTCTCGCTCTGTCGCCCAGACTGTAGTGCAATGGTGCGATCTCGGCTCACTGCAACCTCCGCCTCCCTGGTTCAAGTGAGATTCTCTTGCCTCAGCCTCCCGAGTAGCCGGGATTACAGGCACCAGGCACCCGCCACCACGCCCAGCTATTTTTTGTATTTTTAGTAGAGATGGGGTTTCACCATGTTGGCCAGGCTGATCTCGAACTCCTGACCTCGTGATCCGCCCTCCTCGGCCTCCCAAAGTGCTGGTATTACAGGCATGAGCCACCATGCCCAGCTGAGCGTAGCCTTTGGAAATACTTGGGTTCTAGTCTTAGCACTGCACCATGATCTTAGTTCCTTGCCTACTAACAAAGGAAAAAAAACTTTTTAAATGTTTAAAAAGATCTTAGGTAAGTTACTTCGCATGTGTAATTTTAAGTTTTCTTAGCCTGTTATCATAGTGGTTAAGAATACAGGCACCAACATGAGGATTCAAATCCCAGCTCTGTTGCTTCCTAGCTACGTCATCTTAGGCAAGCTACTAAACTGTGGCTCAGTTTCCTCATATGAAGGGAGGCAGAGAGAGAGAGAAAAATTACCAAAATCATTGGATTGTTGACATTCATTGATCCCTGAATAAATGTTAGCTGTTATCAGGAATTTTTGTGAGTACCTCCTAACTTGTAAGTACTAGGTATAGGCCAGGCATGGTGGGTCTTACCTATAATTCCAACATTTTGGGAGGCTGAGGCAGGAGTATTGCTTGAGGTCAGAAGTTCAAGACCAGCCTGGGCAACATAGTGAGACCCCCATCTCTGCAAATAAAAGAATTAGCTGGGCATGGTAGCACAGACCCGTAGCCCCAGCTACTTGGGAGGCTGAGGTGGGAGGATCTCTTGAGCCCAAGAGTTCGAGGCTGCAGTGAGCTATGATCATGACACTGCACTCCATCCTGGGTGACAGAGTGAGACCCCATCTCTAAAGATAATTTTTTTGTTCTTTTATGAGACAGGGTCTTGCTCTGTCACCAAGGCTGGAGTGGCATGATCATGGCTTACTGTAGCCTCAGGCTCTGGAGCTCAAGCAATCGTCCCACCTCAGCTCTCCTGAATAGCTGGGACCACAGGTGCATGCCACCATGCCCGGCTAATTTTGCTTATTTTTTATAGAGATGAGGTCTCACTATATCCAGGCTGACCTCAAACTCCTGGACTCAAGTGATCCTCCTGCCTCAGCCTCCCAAAATGTGGGGATTATAGGCGTGAGCCACTGCACCCAGCCTAAGGGTAAATAAATATATAAAAGAAGTACTGGGTATATTTGCTATCTTTCAAGAAACTGACATTCTGGTTATAAAGATCAGGCTAACACATATGAAAATAAAATCAATATAGGACATTATATAAGTAGGTGTTAAAGAGTGTGATATAGACAATAAAGTTTTATTCATTAAATGAATATTGCCTACCGTACACCAGGTAGGCAGCAGTGAGTACTGAGGATACAACAGTGAATCCTACACAGTTCCCATTCTCAGGAAGCTCACAATCTTGTGATAAAGCAGATATTAATATTAGTAGATGGGTAGTAGAATCATATAACACAGTGAAATAAATGCTACAGTGAGAATTAGAACTGGGAGCTGTGGGAGCTCACAGGAGAGGCATATACCCTAGTCTTAGGAAATCAGAAAAGGCTTATCAGAAGTCAAATGTGAAGGTGGGAAAGAGTGTTCTTGTCACATCAAACAATGCAGAAACCTGGAAGTGTAGGCTATCGTTGTGCTAGTGGAGCTTTTAGGGTCATGGTTAAAATGGGGCCAAAATCCAAAAACATGAAGCCAAAGAAGTATACACTTTCTGGCTAGGTTATGGAGGTCCCTGAATGTCATATTGAGTGTAGACTTTATTCTGAAGGCAATAAAGAGCCAGTAAAGATTTTCATGCAAAAGAGTAGCAAGAGTCAGACTTCTGTTTTAACAAAGATGACTGTGGCTACAGGGAAGCCATGATGGAAGGCTGGAAACCAAGGAGGCTGTTGCAGAGATTTCAGTGAGATAGAATAGTGACCTGGACCCAGAATTGAGTCAGGCCACCTGGGTTTGAATCCTGCTCTGCCACTTAGTAGTTATGTGACTTTATGTAAGTTATTTAACCACTCTTTGCCTCTCTTACCTAATCTGAAAATTGGAGATGATAAAATTTACCTTATGGGCTTATTTTGAGGATTAGATCACTTAGAACATACCTGCCTAGCACATAGTTAAGTGCTTTAAAAATGTAGGCAGTGAAGGCCGGGCGCGGTGGCTCACGTCTGTAATCCCAGCACTTTGGGAGGCCGAGGCGGGCGGGATCATGAGGTCAGGAGTTTGAGACCAGCCCGGCCAATATGGTGAAACCCTGTCTACTAAAAATACAAAAATTAGCCGGGCCTGGTGGCACGCGCCTATAGTCCCAGCTACTCAGGAGGCTGAGACAGATGAATCACTTGAACCAGGGAGGCGGAGGTTGCCGTGAGCTGAGATCACGCCACTGCACTCCAGCCTGGGCAACAGAGTGAGACTCCGTCTCAAAAAAAAAAAAGAAAAAAGAAAAATGTAGGCAGTGAAGAGAAGCAAACTAAGAATAAGTAGGATTCCATAACTGAAGGAAGTTTAGGAGCAAATAAGAAGAATAAGAATAAGGAATTTGGTTTCTTGTTTAGGAGCTTAGGGGATGGTGGTAACATTCACTGAGATAAGAAACCTGAGGAAAAGCAGGTTTGGGGAAGGCTGAGAAGGCACCACCAGAGGTGACTGGATTGCAACCAGAATAATATAATGTCAGAGAAGCTAAGGAGAGTGTTTCAGGGAGGAGGGAATGGTCAGCATTGTTAAATGTTACCAAGGATGATCAAGTGAAATAAAAGCTAAAAAGAATTAATTGGTTTTAGCAACAAGAAGGCCATTGGTGACCTTGTCAGGAGGAATTTTGATGGTAAGGAAGGAGGGCTAAAAATGTATGGATTATGGAAGGAATAAGAGATGAAGAAGGGAGACTGTGAGAATAGACAATTCCTCCAAGTTTAGCTGGGTAGAAGGATTATGGACAGGGCTGACATTGGACCCAGTACACTGATTTGGCCTATTGCCTGTGGCATTCTGAGTGGTTGGACATTCATTCTAATTGGTCAGTAACCATACCAGGGAGGTGAGGAAGGGGAGCTGATTTGGGAACACACATTGGATTTGCTCTTGGTGGTTTTGAATTTGACGTAAGGACAAGCAAGTTATGTATATAGAAATGTCCAGCAAGCAATTTGATAGGGGACTAGTGGTGGGATGACTGGACAGAAAATTAGAGTAAAAACTCAAGTGAGTGAGGATAGGCTAGAAGGTACTAAAACAAAGGCAGGCTGGCAGGAAGGCGCAAAGAAGCTTTAGGTCTAGCCATAAAATTCATGAACATTTTGAGATTGTGTGAACTCAGGGTGGGAAATGAGTTGCAGAGTTGAAGTAAGAAACCAGACCTCAAATCCAGATTTCATAGCTTATAAAGAACATTTGCAGTAAACAGAGGAGTTCAAGGATGGAGTCCAGTAGCTCTAAGCTGTTAGGGAGAGGAAATAGGAAAGGAAAGTCCCAGGTTTGGAGCCGGAGCAATGAACTTTGGCATGGCATGATAGGCTCTCTGGGTTAACTTTAGGAATGCAGCACTTTAGCCGCCGTTGTTGGTTGCTGTGTCTTCAGCATGTAAAAACACTCATTTGTGTATTTCAAGTGCACCAAACCCTGATTGCAATGTTTGGCATTAATTACTTCACTTTTTTTTGTTTTCTTTGTTTAGAGACAGGGTCTTGCTATGTTGCCCAAGCTGACTTGAACTCCTATGCTTAAGCAGTCTTCCCACCTCAGCCTCCTGAATAGCTGGGACTATAGGTATGCACCACTGTGCCTAGCGTATTACTTTAAATGTATCATATATGGTTGTAGTTTGTATTTGTATGTATGTAAACAATACATAAATTAGATGTTAATCTATTAACTATTCAAAACCCGCAATTACTTTTGCACCAACCTAAATATATCCTAGGTGGGGTAACAACAAAGTAGATGGGAAAATATCTTTGTTCCCTCTTTGTAATCCTGGTATTTTGTTCTCTTATTAGTGTTTATTCTTTCAGTCAGCAAATAGCTGTTGAGTACTTTCGGTGTCAGGGACTGCTTTTCCTTTTATTATCTCACTTTTCTCCTGGCCATCTTTCCCATTCTGCTCTGTGGAGTCTTCTCCTTGAAACTTTCTTCACCCATTTTTTTTCTCACAGTTAGCTCCATCTCATCTCTTCTTAAGAGGTGTCCTTTAGATAATTCATCTATTAGGAAACACAGTGAATGTTATACATTCTTCATATATATGCCTCATACAGATTGAGAGCTTCTGCTATTATTCCATTACAGTCAGCAAAATGGAGAAAGAAAGGAAAAAGAATCTCAGACAAGATCATAGAGTGATTGTGGCTGGAAGAAGTCCAAGGACAACAGAAATCAACATTTTATTACAATGAGGCCCAATTATATGATCTGATTGCTGCCCTTCTCACCCTCTGTGAAGCCCAGTTAACAGAAATGAGCAGTGTTGTGGGAGGTGTCATAAGTGGACTCAAATTGGCCCCAGAATGGCAAACTCTGAGTTCAATAATAGATTAAGTACCAACTTCAAACACTCAGTGTGTTCTCTGAGTTCCCAAAGATATTTCTACCTGGAGCTTTCTTCTACATTTGCCTTAATGGCTCAGTTGGAAGTCAGCCATCACTGCTAAGTGTTCTTAGTTCTATGCAGCATTGGCAGGAGCTTCCCTATTATCCTGATGTTAGAAATAGAAAGTCTGCCCAGTTGTAGCCAGGCTGTTGCCCCTAAAGCAATAGTGGAGCATTTCCACTTTCTAGGATCTTGTCCTTTCCAACACTGAATGGACTAACCTCTTGTCACTTTCACCAGTCATTAGATTTATGAGAAAATCTCCCCATTCCTAGAGTGGCTCTGCTATCAGGCGGCAATCTGCTTTCTGCTCTGAATTTCTGATCTCTTGGATACAGTAGGAGAATCTGCTCCGATGAACATTAAATTAATGTATGTAAAGCATTTAGAAGAATGCCTCACACATATTAAGAGTTTCTGCTTTTATCATTAATACTATCGTTGTTATTGCCACCATCTAGGATCAGAAGCTAGAGCTTAGCTGAACATCTAATTCTTGCTCTTGTTATTCTGGGTGGTTTAGCAAATCCAATTTATCTGGAAATGGGGCTGAAAATACTTGGTTTCCGCTCAATTTTGTGGCCATTGCCACCTCAAAGAGTCTTCAAAAGGTCAAAATGTTATCATTTTAGTGTTTCTACTTCTCAGGGCTTCAACATCCCCTCTCTGGATTCTTAAGAGACTCTGATCCTGAATCAGTGAAATGGATAATCCAGCAATCTCTGCATGAAAGATGTACATTTTATCCAGTCATACATTGTTTAACAAACACCAGCTCAATGTGGGACAGTAATAAATGTCATAGCTAACATTTATTGAGCACCTAGTATGTGCCAGATACTGTTCTAAGTGCTTTATGTATACTTTCTCATTTATTCTTCATAAAAACCCTATATATAGGCACTGTTATTATCTTCCTTTTACAAATGAAGAAACAATCATAAAGAGGTTAAGTAATTTGCATAAAGCCACAAAGATAAGTGAAAGAGCTGGGATATGTACCCAGGCAGTCATATCTCATAGCTTATGCTAGTCACCACCTCACTGTACTGACAGGGAGAACCCTGGATTTAAGAGGCAGAAGTCCGGCTGGGCGAGGTGGCTCACGCCTGTAATCCCAGCACTTTGGGAGGCCGAGGCGGGCAGATCACGAGGTCAGGAGATTGAGACCATCCTAGCTAACACGGTGAAACCCCGTCTCTACTAAAAATAGAAAAAATTAGCCAGGCGTGGTGGCGGGCGCCTGCAGTCCCAGCTACTCGGGAGGCTGAGGCAGGAGAATGGCGTGAACCTGGGAGGCGGAGCTTGCAGTGAGCCGAGATCGCACCACTGCACTCCAGCCTGTCTCAAAAAAAAAAAAAAAAAAAAAAAAAGAGGCAGAAGTCCAATCTGGTCTCAACTCCTCCATTCCATCATTTAACAAGTTGAATGACCTTAGGAAAGTCACTGTACCTTTCTTGAAACTCAAGTTTCTTTATCTGTAAAATGGATAAGGTAATACATACTTCACAGGATGGTTGTGAAGATTGTTATGTGCCCTGAACTTCTTAGGCATTCAGTAAATGTTAGCTTCTCTCACTACCCTATTCTAAGCACTACACTGGTGCTCAAGATTGACTAAGAAAGTTGTACCTCCGGCTGGGCGTGGTGGCTCATGCCTGTAATCCCAACACTTTGGGAGGCTGAGGTGGGCGGATCACGAGGTCAAGAGATCAAGACCATCCCGGTCAACATGGTGGTGAAATCCCGTCTCTACTAAAAATACAAAAATTAGCTGGGCATGGTGGTGTGCGCCTGTAATCCCAGCTACTGGGGAGGCTGAGGTAGGAGAATCACTTGAACCCGGGAGGCAGAGGTTGCAGTGAGCCGAGATCGCGCCATTGCACTCCAGCCTGGCGACAGAGCGAGACCCTGTCTCAAAAAAAAACACAGAAAAAGTTGTACCTCCTTGTGGTCCCAGTCTGGGATGAAGAGGGAAGAAGAGGACAAACATGGGACCAGATCATTATGGTATAGTATAAGAAATACCACTGTAGAGGAATATACAGAGAGAAGAATACAGAAAGTTACATTTTCTGAGATGGGGCAAGGAGGAGTTGAAGTTTCAGGGTACCAGTGACATTTGTGTTGGGCATTGAAAAACAGGCTTGGATGGGATGGACAGAAGGCACAAAAGTTTCTGAGCAGAAGGAACAGCATGTGTGCAGGCGCTAAAGTATGGCAGAGCTCGGAGTATGTGTTCTAGTAATGGCTAGAGGTTTGGTATGCAGTTGGGTATTGGAGGTGAGATGGTAACTGAGTAGTAACAAATGAGTTTGCAAAGAGAGGCATTCAAGGCTTCAGACGTCAGTTATGTCCCAGCACCACGAAGACAGTAAGACATAGACATCTTTTAAAAGAAAATTTGCTGAAAGTAAATAAATTCAGCAATAAAAACTTTATAAATGCTCTTTTCTATTGAGATATAATTCATATACCATGAAATTCATCATTTTACAGCATACAGTTCAGCAGTTGTTAGTACCTGTGTGTCACTTAACAACAAGGATAGGTTCTGAGAAATGCGTCATGCAAACATCATAGAGTATAATTACACAAACCTAGACGGGACAGCCTACTACATATCTAGGCTATATGGTATAACCTATTGCTCTCAGGCTACAAACCTGTACAGCATCTAACTGTACTGAATACATAGGCAACTTTAACACAATGATAAGTATTAGTGTATCTAAACATAGAAAAGGTACAGTAAAAATATAGTATTATAATCTTATAGCGGGGGTCCCCAAACCCCAGGGCTGTGGCCTGTTAGGAACCCAGTAGCACAGCAGGAGGTGAGCAGCAGGTGAGCAAACATCACCATCTGAGCTCTGCCTCTTGTCAGATCAGTGGTGGCATTAGATTCTAATAGGAGTGTGAACCCTATTGTGAACTGCACATGCTAGGGATCTAGGTTGCGCACTCCTTCCGAGAATCTTAACTAATGCCTGATGATCTGAGGTGGAACAGTTTCATCCTGAAACCATCCCCCCATGCCCCCCAGTCCATGGAAAAATTATCTTCCATGAAACCAGTCCCTGGTGCCAAAAAGGTTGGGGACCACTGTATTATAGGACCACTGTCATATATGCGGTCTGTTGTTGACTGAAACATCATTATGTGACTCATGTCTGTATATTCACAAGGTTGTGTAACCATCACCGCTATCTAATTCCAGAACACTACATCACCCCAAAAAGAAACCCTGGTACCTGTCTACAGCCATACCACCCTGAACACGTCCAATCTTATCTGATCTCAGAAGCTAAGCAGGGTTGAGTCTGGTTAGTACTCGGATGGGAGAAACCTAGTACCTGTTGGCAGCCACTCTTCATTTTCCTTTCTCCTCACCCTCTGGCAACTTCTGATCTCCTTCTTTTTTAAATTATTATTATTATTATTATTATTATTATTATTATTATTATTATTTTGAGACGGAGTCTCGCTCTGTCGCCCAGGCTGGAGTGCAGTGGCGCGATCTCGGCTCACTGCATGCTCCGCCTCCCGGGTTCACGCCATTCTCCTGGCTCAGCCTCCCGAGTAGCTGGGACTACAGGCGCCCGCCAGCGTCCCCAGCTAATTTTTTGTATTTTTAGTAGAGACGGGGTTTCACCACGGTCTCGATCTCCTGACCTCGTGATCCACCTGCCTTGGCCTCCCAAAGTGCTGGGATTACAGGCGTGAGCCACTGCGCCTGGACTCTTTTTAAAAATTTTTATTATTTTATTTGTTATTGTCCCAAGTGTTCCAAGTAAATACTGATCTCTTTCTATTTCTATGGATATGCCTATTCCAGACATTTTATGTAAATGGAATCATACTATATGCAACCTTTTGTGTCTGGCTTCTTCTACTAAGCATGATGTTTTCAAGGTTCATCTAAGTTGTAGCAAGTATCAGCATTTCTTTTTATGGCTGAATAATATTCCTGTGTATGGATGTACCATATTTTGTTTATCCAGTCATCAGTTGGTGGACATTTGAGTTGTTTCCACCTTTTGGCTATTATGAATAATGCTACTATGAATATTCATGTACAGGTTTTTGTTTGATACCTATTTTCATTTATTTTGAGTATATACCTATGAGTGGCATTGCTGGTTATTCTATGTTTAACTTTTCGAGGAACCATCAAACTATTTTCTTTTCTTTTTCTTTTTTTTTTTTTTTTTTTGAGATGGAGTCTTGCTCTGTCACCCAGGCTGGAGTGCAGTGATGTGATCTTGGTTCACTGCAATCTCCGCCTCCTAGGTTCAAATGATTCTCCTGCCTCAGCCTCCCGAGCAGCTGCGATTACAGGTGTGAGCCACCACACCCGGCTCTACTAAAAATACAAAAATTTGCATTTTTAGTAGAGACAGGTTTCGCCATGTTGGCCAGGCTGGTCTTCATCTCCCAACCTCAGGTGATCCACCCCCTCAGCTCCCCAAAGTTCTGGGATTGCAGACATGAGCCACTGTGCCCGGCTGATCAAACTATTTTCCATATCAGTTTTTCCACATCAAAGTTTAGACAAGATTGGACATGTTCGGGATGGTATGGCTGTAGTCAGGTACTGGTGGCTGTACCAGTTTACATCCCACCAGCAATGTATAAGGATTCTAATTTTTCCACATCCTTGCCAACAAGGATGTTGTTGATTTTTTTTCCTTTTTTATTATTACCATATTTGTGAGTGTGAAGTAGGATCTCATTGTGGTTTTGATTTGCATTTTCCTAATGACTAATGTGCTTGTTGGCTGTTTGTTTATGTTCTTTGAAGAAATGTTTATTGAAGTCCTTTCCCCCATTTTAAAAATCGGGTTGTCTTTTTGTTGTTGAGTTGTAAGAGTTGTTTTTCATTTTTGGTTTTTTTTTTTTTTGACAAGGTTTCACTCTGTTGCCCAGGCTGGAGTGCAGTGGCACAATCTTGGCTCACTGCGGCACAATCTCGGCTCACTGCAATCTCCACCTCCCAAGCTGAAGTGATTCTCCTGTCTCAGCCTCCCAAGTAGCTGGGACTACAGGTGCATGCTACAGTGCCCGGCTTATTTTTTGTATTTTTAATAGAGACGGGGTTTCACCATGCTGCCCAGGCTGGTCTGGAACTCCTGAGCTCAGGTAATCCACCTGCCTCAGCCTCCCAAAGTGCTGGGATTACAGGCGTAAGCCACTGCACCCAGCCAAGAGTTTTTAATATACTCTGGATACTAAACCCCTATCAGATATATGACTTGGAAATATTTTCTCCCAATCTGTGGGTTGTCTTCTCACTTTCTTGATAGTCCTTTGATGCACAGAGTTTTAAATTTTGATCAACTCAATTGTATCTGTTTTTTCCTTTAGTATTTTATGCTTCTGATATCCTATTTTGCATGTGGATATCCAGCACTATTTGCTGATAGATTAACCTTTTTCCATTGAGTAGTCTTTTTTTTTGAGACAGAGTCTCGCTCTGTCACCCAGGCTGGATGGAGTGCAGTGGCGTGATCTCTGCTCACTGCAAGCTTCGCCTCCCAGGTTCACGCCATTCTCCTGCCTCAGCCTCCCCAGTAGCTGGGACTACAGGTGCCTGCCACCACGCCTGGCTAATTTTTTGTGTTTTTAGTAGAGATGGGGTTTCACCGTTTTAGCCAGGATGGTCTCGATCTCCTGACCTCGTGATCCACCCGCCTTGGCCTCCCAAAGTGCTGGGATTACAGGCGTGAGCCACCGCGCCCGGCCAAATAGTCTTAATACTCTTGTGGAAAGTCAGTTGACCACAGATGTGTAAGTTTATTTCTGGACTCTCAATTCTGTTCCGTACATATATATGTCTATTCTCTACCAGTATCATATATTGTTTTGATTATTTAGCTTTTTGAATGCTCTACTTTTATTACTCCAAATGTGCTTCTGACTTTTAGTACATTTTAGTATATCATGATCATTATTTCATATTCTCCTTTTTTTGATGCAAGTACTTCTGTGTGGATCATTTGCATAATTAGCACACTTGTCATTTAAGGTAATTAAGAAGTGTTTGTTTTATTGCCTTACTGTGCTGTGGTTAGATTTTCCAGGCTCTTATTTTCTGAGTTGTTTTTTACTGTTTTAGAAAGCCTTGTTTGCACTATTTCTTCTGGACCCAGACTCATTCACTACTGAGGCCCACTCCTTTGATGTCAAAGAATACTGGCTGCTGTTTTTAGTTCATCCTCACAGAAACTCAGGCTACACCCATCTGCTTCAGCTCAGTGCTGATACTTCCTGCCAGTTGTGGACTGAACTTCTGATGCAGAAAGCCTGCTAAGAAAACCTCTTCCTTGAACCAGGGCTTTCCAGAAGTCAAGAGTGGCACTGGTCTTATGATCTATGATATGTTTTGTTGTAAATTACAATCCCTGAGATGTCATACTGATGAGGAGACACATGGGAAAGAAACTGTCTTTTAAACCTCTTTCATGGTGCCAGAACAAGCATTTATAAGCACTGTTTCCATATGTACCGTACCCTCGTCTTTAGAAAGGAAGAGCCATCAGAAATTATGGGCCTTTGTTCAGGGTCATCCAGTGATGTCACAGTGCTGCTAGGAACAGAATTCATCCCCTACTCCCATGGATTCCTTTGTTGTTATCATTACCAAATGCTCCTTCCCTATTGGTCAACAGAAAATATATCTCAGTATTTTCTCCAAGGGAGGTTTTGAGTTTCTTATTCCCTTTTGGGAAATCAAGATGATTTTCCTCTTCCCCAGTTGGATTCTGTACCCATTTCATTAAAGTCCTTGGTAGATTTAATTTTTTTTTTTTTTTTTTTTTTTTTGAGATGGAGTCTCGCTCTGTCACTAAGGCTGGAGTGCGGTGGCTCGATCTCAGCTCAATGCAACCTCCGCCTCCTGGGTTCAAGCAATTCTTGTGCCTCAGCCTCCCAAGTAGCTGGGATAACAGGCATGCAGCACACACCTGGCTAATTTTTGTATTTTTGGTAGAGACGAGGTTTTGCCATGTTGGCCAGGCTGGTCTTGAACTCCTGACCTCAGGCGATCCACCCACCTCGGCCTACCTAAGTGCCGGGATTACAGGTGTGAGCCAGTGCACCGGGCCTGATTTAATGTTTTATAACAAAACTCTCTAGTCTTTGTGCCTACTGAAAATTGTTATGAACTAAATGAGTTTAAATTTGCACAAGGTAGAATTTTGTTTCAGTGATGAAAGTAGATGGTTTCAGGTTGATTTCATTAACCCACTTTTTTCTGGTTTTTTTGTTTGTTTGTTTTTTGCTTTTTGTTTTTTTTTTTTGGAGACAGTCTCACTCCTCTGTCACCCAGGCTGGAGTGCAGTGGCACACTCACGCCTCACTGCCGCCTCAACCTCTTGTGCTCAAGCGATCCTCCCACCTCACCCTCCCAAGTAGCTCGGACTACAGGTGAGTGCCACCATGCTCGGGTAATTTTTTTGTATTTTTTGTAGAGACAGGGTTTTGCCATGTTGTCCATACTGGTCTCTTTAAACTCCAGGCTCAAGCAATCCACTGGCCTTGGCCTCCCAAAGTGCTGGGATTAAAGGCATGAGTGACCACACCTGGCCATTAACCCACATTTAAGATCCCAATTTCCAACGCTCCATTCCCCATTTCCCCAGTCCCTGGAAACCACCATTCTACTCTCTGACTCTATAGTATGAATTTGACTACTCGAGGTATGGCATATAAGTGGGATCATACAGTATTTGTTTTTGTGACTGGCTAATTTTACTTAGCATAATGTCCTCAAGGTTTACCTGTGTTGTAGCACATGTCAGAATATCCTCCCTTTTTATTTGTATTTTTTTTATTCAAGACATGGTCTCGCTCTGTCACCCAGGCTGGAGTGCAGTGGCACAATCTTAGCTCATTGCAACCTCTGCCTCAGCTGTCCTCCTGCCTCAGCCTCCCAAGGAGCTAGGACCACAGGTGTGCACCACCATGTCTGGCTTTTTTTTTTTTTTTTTTTTTTTGAGATGGAGTCTCCCTCTGTCACCCAGGCTGGAGTGCAATGGCGTGATTTTGGCTCACTGCAACCTCTGCCTCCCGGATTCAAGCAATTCTTCTGCCTCAGCCTCCCAAGTAGCTGGGATTACAGGGGTGTGCCACCACACCCGGCTAATTTTTTATATTTTTGGTAGAGACGGGGTTTCATCATGTTGGCCAGGCTGGTCTCAAACTCCTCACCTAGTGATCCGCCTGCCTCAGCCCCCCAAAGTGCTGGGATTACAGGAGTGAGCCACTGGGCCCAGCCCACGTCTGGCTATTTTTTTGTATTTTTAGTAGAGATGGGGTCTCACCATGTTGCCCAGGCTGGTCTCGAACTCCTGAGCTCAAGCAGTCTGGTCACCTCTGCATCCCAAAGTGCTGGGATTACAGGCTTGAGCCACTGCACTCAGCCTTTCCGTCCTTTTTTTTCTTTTTTTTTTTTTTTTTGAGATGGAGTCTCACTCTGTCGCCCAGGATGGAGTGAAGTGACGCAATCTCACCTCACTGCAAGCTCCGCCTCCCAGGGGGGTTCAAGCGATTCTCATACCTCAGCCTCCCGAGTAGCAGGGACTACAGGTGCCCGCCACCACGCCTGGCTAATTTTTTTTGTATTTTTAGTAGAGACGGGGTTTCACCGTGTTAGCCAGGATGATCTCCATCTCCTGACCTCGTGATCCATCTGTCTCGGCCTCTCAAAGTGCTGGGATTACAGGCATGAGCCACTGTGCCCGGCCTTTTCCTTCCTTTTAAAGCTAATAATATTTCATTGTATACCACCTTTTGTTTATCCATTCACCCACTGATGGACACTTGGGTTGTTTCTACCTTTTGGCTATTGTGAATAATGTTGCCGTGAATATGGGTAGACAAATACCTCTTTGAGACCCTGTTTTCAATTCCTTTGGGTATATACCAGAAGTAGAATGGCTGGATCATATGGTAATTTTAATTTTAATTTTTTTAGAAACCACCATACCATTTTCCAGTGGTGGTACTGTTTTACATTGCTACCAACAGTGCATAAAGTTTCCAGTTTCTCCACATCCTCACCAACTCTTATGTTTTGATAATAGCCATCCTAATGGGTGTATAGAAGTACAGTGAATATATATTTTAAAGAACTTTGAGTCATAACCCAATTCATATTTTGTGTACAGATCTTCTAAATAATTATAACATATTTGATGTGCATTCAATAAATTTTTATTGAATACTGGCTACATTCCAGGATTCAAATATGAAATAGGCACAGTCCCTGCCCTCATGAATAACATAGATAAGGAGCCCCTATGAAATAACTTATAGCCATTGTACCCCTATCTACAGGATCAGGACCATAAGCTCTAGCAACATATCTGAAAGAAGGGGATGGGAGAGAAAACATCCACAGCTTTGGTGTGTTCTGAACTCTTTAGGAATTTTGCATGGGCAAATCTGCTCAGTTCTCTCCCATAACAAATAGGGTGTCCTGTATGAAACTTGGCTACAGTGGTTATTGACTAAATTGTTGAGAAAGAGATATATATTAGCTTCCTCCGTGGAAATTTAAAAACATGCACAAAAGTAAAGAAAGTAATATAATGAATCACCAAATACCTGTCACCCAGTTTGTGGAATCATCAACACATACCCAGTCTTCTTTCATACCCACCCCCACTCACTCCCTCTTACCACTAGATTATTTTGAAACAAAGTCAGTATATTACTCAAGTTTTCATTTTCTACTTGTTCTTGATGCTGTTTCCCTTAGATACTGGGGTGTGTGCTCTAATTTTGACTTCTTTTAGCAGTCTTATTGTGTACAGTATTCTTTCTCTGAGAGAGAGTTTTGTTTTGTTTTGTTTTGTTTTGTTTTGTTTTGTTTTGTATTGATAGAATCACAGTGTTTTCCGGCCTCAAACTCTCTTGTTTTGTCTCTCCCATTTCAGAGTCCCATGAACCTGCCACACATTTTCTCTTTACCCAAGTCAAAGTGACTTGAACCTCCACTCACCAGCTCTCTTAGTTCATTTCTATAATGTATGAAGTTAGGGACTTTAGTAGTCTTCTTAATTATTCTACATACAGTGTCTAGCCTGGTGCATAGTAGGTACTTAATAAATAGTTGTTGATGCCAAGGCGGATGGATCACGAGGTTAGGAGTTCAAGACTAGCCTGGCCAAGATGGTGAGACCCCATCTCTACTAAAAATACAAAAATTAGGCCGGGCGCGGTGGCTCATGCCTGTAATCCCAGCACTTTGGGAGGTCGAGGCAGGTGGATCACAAGGTCAGGAGATCGAGACCATCCTGGCTAACACAGTGAAACCCCGTCTCTACTAAAAAATACAAAAAATTAGCTGGGCGTGGTGGCGGGCGCCTGTGGTCCCAGCTGCTTGGGAGGCTGAGGCAGGAGAATGGCGTGAACCCGGGGGGCAGAGCTTGCAGTGAGCCGAGATTGCGCCACTGCACTCCAGCCTGGGCGACAGAGCGATACTCTATCTCAAAAAAAAAATTAGCCAGGCGTGGTGGTAGGCCCCTGTAATCCCAGCTCCTCGGGAGGCTGAGGCAGAGAATTGCTTGAACCTGGGAGGCGGAGGTTGCAGTGAGCCGAGATCGCACCACTACACTCCAGCCTGGGTGAGAGAGCGAGACTCTGTCTCAAAAAAAAAAAAAAAAAAAGTTGTTGATGACTGAATGGATGAACTCCATTTGGCTTTCCACTCATCTGAACCTAGAATCAGCAGTTGTTTTAACAATACACTTGGTTCTCTCTAGATAGGTAGGTAGGTAGGTAGGTAGGTAGATAGATAGATACAGATACAGATGCAGATATAGAGATAGATTTTTTTTTGAGACAAGGTCTTGCTCTGTCACCCAGGCTGGAGTGCAGTGGTGTGACTTCGGCTCACTGCAACCTCCACCTCCAGGGTACAAGCAGTTTTTGTGCCTCAGCCTCTGGAGTAGCTGGGTCTACAGGCACATACCACCATGCTCGGCTAATTTTTGTATTTTTTGTAGAGACAGGGTTTCACTGTGTTGCCCAGGCTGGTCTCAAACTCCTGGCCTCAAGTGATCTGCCCAACTTGGCCTCCCAAAGTGCTGAGATTACAAGTGTGAGCCACCACACCCAGCCGGTTCTCTGTAACTTAAATGAAGAGAAAATTACCTGGGCCTTGAGAAACAGCTTTTATCCTGGACCTCTTTTGTCTAGCTGAAAAATCTGAATTTTTCTGGCTCCCCCTGCTGGTCGCTCCTGGGCAGTTGCGTACAAGTGCCCTGATAGGATTGGATCCAGAGCCAAGTTTGGGAAGGGAAAACAAAGCATTGTTGGTAGAGTGCCCTGACCAGTCCAGGCAGGTTTGAGGAGGAGGAAAGCAGCTTGTTGAAAACAGTTCTGGGAAGTGCAGCTTTCTGCGTAAAGGGCAAGGAAGGTGGCCCACTGCCAGCCAAAATCAGGAGAGCAGGGATCGGGGCTACAGCTTCCTGGTCTGCAGCACTGTAGACCATGAGAATTGTGACCACACGAGCCCATAAGTGAGCTGGTCATTATGTAAGGATCAGACCCTATCTTGAGAATGGAGATGGGCTCCTTTTCTAAGACAAAGCAGCCTGGGGTCAGACATAGTCACCATGCAGGCATAGTACCTACAGTGTTTGTTTTATTTTGGTAAGAATGGTGGTGAATGTAGATGGGAGCATCCCCAGAGTTCACAGTCCTGTGTTGGCTACATGACCCTACTATCTCCCAGTTCTTAAGACCATTAACAACTCTGTGGAGCTCTGGGCGGAGCTTCTGCCAGGGCCTTCTTCCTCCACCCTCTGTAAAAACAATAAATTTCCCACACCTCTCATACCAGTCATAATGGCTATTATTAAGAAGTCAAAAAATAACAGATGCTGGTGAGGTTGTAGAGAAAAAAGAACACTTTTACACTGTTGGTGGGAGTGTAAATTAGTTCAACCATTGTGGAAGACAGTGTGGCGATTCCTCAAAGGCCTAGAAGCAGAAATACCATTTGACCCAGCAATGCCATTACTGAGTACATACCCAAAAGAATAGAAATCATTCTATTATAAAGATACATGCATGCATGTATCTTTCATTTCATTGCAGCACTATTCACAGTAGCAAAGACATGGAACCAACCTAAATTCCCATCAATGACAGACTTGATAAAGAAAATGTGGTACATATATATCATGGAATACTATGCAGTCATAAAAAGGAATGAGATCACATCCTTTTCAGGGACAATTGATGGAGCTGGAAGCCATTATCCTCAGCAAATTAATGCAAGAACAGAAAAACAAACACTACATGTTCTCACTTATAAGTGGCAACTGAATGATGAGAACACATGGACACACGGAGGGGAACAACACACACTGGGGCCTGTTGGACGGTGTGGCAGGGGAGGAAGGAGAGCATCAGGAAGAACAGCTAATGGATGCTGGGCTTAATACCTATGTGATGGGATAATCTGTGCAGCAAACCACCGTGGCATACGTTTTTCTATGTAATCCTGCATATGTACCCCTGAACTTAAAAGTTGGAAAAAAAAAAAAGAAAAAATAATTCCTCACACCTACCTACCCTCTAGATCACATTTCTCAGTTGTTTATATTTACTTGTCTTTTCCACAAAACTTCCCAGAAAGTGGACTGTGGCCAAATGAATCTCTCCAGACTCCAGCCAGCTGAGGGCGTCAGGAAGAGGGTTAATGATGTCAAGACACTAAGGGCAGATGCCCTCCTCTTCTCTCCAATCCCAAGCCCCAACCACCAGCATAATTCCACTTAAAGTTGAACGTGGAAAATGGGCATTTGTTTTACTTCAGGACAAAGGGGTAAGCACGTGACTCTCCCCAATACACAAGGAAGGGAAACGAATCCAGAAGAACCCCAGGGCATGAATATTACCATTAGACTTAGGTAAGTATAGCTGTGAAATGGTCATGATAAAGAAATGTTTGGGGTAGGCACAGTGGCTCATGCCTGTAATCCCAGCATTATGGGAGGCCAAGGCAGGAGGATTGCTTGAGCCCAGGAGTTCAAGACCAGCCTAGGCAACATAATGAGACCTCATCTCTACAAAAGTTTTCTTTTTAATTAGTCAAGTATGGTGGCACATGCCTGTAGTCCCAGCTACTTGGGAGGCTGAGGTGGGAAGATCACTTGAGCCCAGGAGGTGGAGATGGCAGTGAGCCATGAACACACCACTACACTCCAGCCTGGGCAACAGGACAAGACCCTGTCGCCAAAAAAAAAAAAAAAAAGTCTAATGCCCACTCATGATAAAACTCTCAGTAAACTTCGTCAGCTTGATAAAGAATACCTACAAAACCTACAGCTAACGTACTTAATAGTGAGAAACCAGAAGCTTTCTTACTAAGATCAGGAACAAGGCAACAGTGTGCCCTCTCATCACCTCTTTTCAACATCGTACTGGAAGTCCTAGCTAACGTAATAAGACAAAAAAAGGAAATAGAAGGTATACAGACTGGGGAGGAAGAAATCAAGCTGTTTTTGTTCACAGACGACATGACCATCTCTGTAGAAAATCTGAAAGATGAATGATGAAGCCTTGGGAGATGTTAAAAAAGAAAAAGGAAAGGAGGACAGGACAGGAAAGGAAAAAGGAAAGGGAAGTGGTGAGGGGAAGGGGAAGGAAGGGAAAGGAAAGATCTGAAAGAATTGACAGAAAAACTCCTGGAACTAATAAGTGATTACATCAACGTTGCAGGTTAT
Source organism: Pongo abelii (assembly GCF_028885655.2). Taxonomy (NCBI): domain Eukaryota; kingdom Metazoa; phylum Chordata; class Mammalia; order Primates; family Hominidae; genus Pongo; species Pongo abelii. The sequence continues at coordinate 37,757,205 of NC_085929.1, forward strand.
AAGGTCAATATACAAAACTCAATTGTTTTCCTATATACCAGCAATGAATTAGTGGAATTTGAAATAAAAAACACATTTATATTACCACCCCCCAAAATTTGTATAAACCTAACAAAATATGTACAAGATCTGTATGAAAAAAACTACAAAACTCTGATGAACAAAATCAAAAAAGAACTAAATGGAGATATATTCCATGGTACATGGATAGGAAGACTCATTATTGTCAAAATGTCCGTTCTTCCCAACTTGATCTATAGATCAAAGCAATCCCAATCAAAATCCCAGAAGTTATTTTGTGGATATCAACAAATTGATTCTAAAGTTTATACAGAGAGGCAAAAGTCCCAGAATAGCTAACATAATATTGAAGGAGAAGAATAAAGTTAGAAGACTGACACTACCTGGCTTTGAGACTTATAAACCTACAGGAATGAAGGCAGTGTGATATTTGTGAAAGGATAGACAAACAGATCAATTGAACAGAATGGAGAGGCCAGAAATAGACCCACATAAATATAGTGGAAGGAATAAATATAGTGGAAGGAAGCAAAGGCAATACAATGGAACAAAGATAATTTTTTCAACAAATGGTGCTGGAACAACTGGACATCCACGTGCAAAAAATTAATCTAGACACACACCTTATACTCTTCACAAAAATTAACTCAAAATGGATCATAGACCTAAATGTAAAACACAAGCTAAATATAAACTCTGAGAGGATAACAGAAGAAAACCTTGGATATGGTTATTACTTTTTCGGTACAACACTCAAAGGCATGATCCATGAAATAAATAACTGACAATCTAGACTTCATTAAAATTAAAAATTTCTCTTCTGTGAAAGACCATGTCACAAGAATGAGAAGATGATGGCTGGGCACAGTGGCTCATGCCTGTAATCCCAGCACTTTGGGAGGCCGAGGTGGGCGGATCACGAGGTCAGGAGATCGAGACCATCCTGGCTAACACGGTGAAACCCCGTCTCTACTAAAAAAAAAATACAAAAATTAGCCGGCCGTGGTGGCAGGCGCCTGTAGTCCCAGCTACTTGGGAGGCTGAGGCAGGAGAATGGCATGAACCCAGGAGGCGGAGCTTGCAGTGAGCCAAGATCACGCCACTGCACTCCAGCCTAGGTGACAGAGCAAGACTCCGTCTCAAAAAAAAAAAAAAAAGAATGAGAAGATGAGCATGAGCATAGACTGGAGAAAATATTTGCAAAAGACACATCTGATAAAGGACTGTTATCCAAAATATGCATAAGAACTCTTAAAACTCAACAATAGGCCGGGCATAGTGGCTCACGCCTGTAATCCCAGCACTTTGGGAGGCCAAGGTGGGCGGATCACGAGGTCAAGACATAGAGACCATCCTGGCCAACATGGTGAAACCCCATCTCTACTAAAAATACAAAAATTAGCTGGGCATGGTGGTGCATGCCTGTAGTCCCAGCTACTTGGGAGGCTGAGGCGGGAGAATCACTTGAACCCAGGAGGCAGAGGTTGCAGTGAGCCGAGATCACGCCACCGCACTCCAGCCTGGCAACAGAGTGAGACTCCATCTCTAAATAAATAAATAAATAAATAATAAAATAAAACAATGCATTTTAAAAATGGACCAAAGACCTTAACAGACACCTCACCAAAGAAGATATACAGATGGCATATAAGCGTATGAAAAGATGCTGCACATCATATGTTATCAGAGAAATGCAAATTTAAACAACGATTAGATACTACTACACATCTATCAGAATGGCTAAAATCAAGACAACAGATGATGACAAGGATGTAGAGCAACAGGAACTTTCATTCATTGCTGGTAGGAATGCAAAATTGATGGTACAGACACTTTGGAGAACAGTTTGGCGTTTTCTTACAAAACTAAACATACTCTTACCATGTGATTCAGTAATCACAGTCCTTGGTATTTTCACAAACAAATTGAAAACTTAAGTCCACACAACAGCCTCCACACACAGGTTTACAGCAGCTTTATTCATAATTGCCAAAACTTGGAAACAATCAAGATGTCCTTCAGTAGGTAAATAAATGAATATACTATGGTACATCCAAACAATGAAATATTACTGACTGCCAAAAGGAAATGAGCTATCAGGCTGCATGTGGTGGCCCATGCCTATAATCCTAATACTTTGAGAAGCTGAGGTGGGAGGATTGCTTGAGCCCTCAGGAGTTTGAGAACAGCCTGGGCAACATAGTGAGACCTCATCTCTACCCAAAGAAAAAAAAAGCCAGGCGCAGTGGCTCACGCCTGTAATCCCAGCACTTTGGGAGGCCAAGGCGGGCGGATCACGAGGTCAGGAGATTGAGACAATCCTGGCTAACACGGTGAAACCCCGTCTCTACTAAAAATAATAATAATAAAAAAAATTAGCTGGGCATGGTGGCAGGCACCTGTAGTCCCCAGCTACTCGGGAGGCTGAGGCAGGAGAATGGTGTGAACCCAGGAGGCAGAGCTTTCAGTGAGCTGAGATCGCGCCACTGCACTCCAGCCTGGGCAACAGAGCGAGACTCTGTCTCAAAAAAAAAAAAAAAAAAAATTTAGCCCGGCATGGTTGTGTGCCTGTGGTTCCAGCTGCTTAGGAGGTGGAGACGGGATGATCAGTTGAGCCTGGGAGGTTAAAGCTGCAGTGAGGCAGTGAGCTTTGAAGGGAACCTTGAAGTGGATTTTTTGTTGAGACAGAGTCTTGCTCTGCTGCCCAGGCTGGAGTCCAGTTGTGTGATCTTGGCTAAGTGCAACCTCCACCTCCTGGGTTCAAGCAATTCTCTTGCCTCAGCCTACTGAGTAGCTGGGATTACAGGTGCATGCTATCATGCCCAGCTAGTTGTTTTTTTTGTTTTTGTTTTTTTTTTTGTATTTTTAGTAGAGACGGGGTTTCACCATGTTGGTCAGGCTGGTCTCGACTCCTGACCTCAAGTGATCCACCCACCTCAGCCTCCTAAAGTGCTGGGATTACAGGCATGAGCCACTGTACCCAGCCGAGATGGACATTTTTAAATGAATATTTTTATGTAAACATTTTAAATGAATCTTAAATACCAGTTGGAGACTGTTCTAATTCCTGAAAGCAGCTGAGTCTATGGCAGCCATCATTAAGCTACCCACTGGAAAAGAGGAACTTGACATGGTGTTACTGAGGATGGCTAGTGAAAATCACTAAAAATGCTTATATTTATGTAGGATGAGGCACCCCAATAAACCTGTTGCAACTGCATTTCCTTCCAGTCTTTTTTCTATGTATCTTTTTATTTGATTGATTGATTGATTGAGACGGGGTCTCCCTCTGTTACCCAGGCTGGAATGCAGTGGCACAATCTCGGCTCGCTGTAACCTCCACCTCCCAGGCTCCTGAGTAGCTGGGACTACAGGTGCACACCCACCATGCCAGGCTAATTTTTGTATTTTTGTAGAGATGGGGTTTTGCCATGTTGCCCAGGCTGGTCTCGAACTCCTGGGCTCAAGTGATCCACCCACCTTGGCCTCCCAAAGTGCTGGGATTACAGGTGTGAGCCACCGCACCTGGCCTTTCATCCATCTTTTTAAACATTGTTCAGGTCTTACCACCTAGGCAATTTTGTTCTTTTAAAACCTGCTGTTTTCTCATAACCACTTTTTATTTATTTATTGAGGCAAGATCTCACTCTGTCACCCAGGCTGTAGTGTAGTGGCATGATCACAGCTCACTGCAGCTTTAACCTCCTGGGCTTAAGCAATCCTCCCACCTCAGCCTTCCAAGTAGCTGGAACTACAGGTTCATGCCACCACATCTGGCTAATTTTTTGTTTATTTTTTGTAGAGATGAGGTCTCACTATGTTGCCCAGACTGAGCCTCATTTCTTACCTGTGAAGTGGAGATGACTCTGCCATTCATGGTCATGAGGATTAGAAGTGTGCTCACTAAATGGTAGTTGTTAATATTATAATGAGAAGATAAAGATTGCTATCTAAAAAGCTGGCTGCAGTATTCCTCTTAGGAAATTGTCTTTTTTCAGGAAATACATTGATAATCTGTTTGGACATGAAAGGTGAATCCCTGTTCCTCCTTATCCCCACTCAACATAATTCATAATTAGAAAAAGAAAGATCTCGACTGGGCACAGTGGCCCACACCTGTAATCCCAGCACTTTGGGAGGCCAAGGTGAGCAGATCACTTGAGCTCAGGAGTTCAAGACCAGCCTAGGCAACATGGCGAAACCCTGTCTCTACCAAAAATGAAAGAAATTAGAAATTAGCCAGGTGTGACAGTGCACACCTGTGGTCATCCCAGCTATTTGCGGGGCTGAGGCAGGAGAATCACTTGAGCCCAGGACGTTGAGGCTGCAGGGACGAGATCACACCACGCAACTCCAGCCTGGGTAACAGAGACCCTGTCTCAAAAAAAAAAGGAAAAAGAAAAAATCTAAGTACCCTGCAAAATACAGTGAGAATTGTGTGTCTCTGGGGAGGGGATGGGGATAAGCCCAGGATGAAGGAATTGAGGGGGCCAAGGAAGTAGGGCAGGTGGCTGGAGAGATTGAGAATGAGCAGCCACCTGAGGGCAGCTGAGGGTACTGAGGAACAGCCTCACCAGGGAGATGTTCCCTGTGGCAGGTATGAAGGGACTGGACTGTCAGTGCGTTTTATATGCTGTCTATGACTTAGTCTCTGTTGTCCCCAAATCAGGGTGAACATCAGAGCACCTACTGATTTTGAAAAAAAAATGAAGGAAAAGCCCTAGGTTCCAGTGGAGAGAGGGACCATTTAAACATTTTTTTTTTTTTTTAGAAACAGGGAGTTGGTATGTTGCCCAGGCTGTACTGGGCTTAAGCCATCCTCCTGCCTTAGCCTCCTGAGTAGCTGGGACTACAGTCATGTGCCACTGCACCTGGCTTGAGAAGGGACCTTTTTTTTTTTTTTTTTTTTGAGACAGAGTCTCACTCTGTCGCCCAGGATGGAGTGCAATGGCACAATCCTGGCTCACTGTAACCTCCACCTCCCAGGTTCAAGTGATTCCCCTGCCTCAGCCTCCCAAGTAGCTGGGATTACAGGCGTGTGCTACCACACCTGGCTAATTTTGTATTTTTAGTACAGACAGGGTTTCACCATGTTTGGAGATGTTGGAAGAGATGCCTCCCACCCTTTATGGAATGGGGCCAAAGCCATTCTAACTTCAGTATTAATGAGAAGGATGATCCCGTACAGCAGGAGGTGTGGAGGGCAAATGCCCAGGCTGACATTAAACAACAGTCTGAGGAAATGTGAAACGGGCAGGGAATATGGCTTCCATAGGCATGGCCTATTTGGGGTTCTCAGGTGCCTCTTGTTTGTTTATACAGTTGAAAGCATTTTAAAATATTATGAGGAGCTGGAGTGGGGTGAGCCCTGGGAAGGGGCCCCATGTAATGAGGATGTCCACCTCTCCTGGGTTCCCACCCAATGCTCTTGCTTGGCCTTTCCTCCTGAGCTCTGGCCCTGGGCTTGCAAGAGGGTTGTGAGGTATGGGGCTGTGTTATTGGGAAAGGCAGCCTCGAGTGAGGGCAGGTAACATCATTTTATCCTGTGTTCATCCTGGTGTCCAGCCTCAGTATGCTTCCCACCAAACTGGCCTCCACATTAGAACATGGTCTATCCTGCCCCTGGGGCTCTTCACAGTCCGATGGCTGGCCAGCATTTTCCAGCAGCTTCTACACAGTCTGAAAGGGCCCTTTCTCTCCCTTGGTGACATGAAGAGGTTTGTCAGCTGTTATTTGGACTTGAAGGGCAAGTTTGCCCATGTCTGCCTGTGAGCACCCTGCCCCCCTCCCTACATGTCCCAGTCCTAGTATGCTCCAGGGTCCTACTCTAATGCCACCTGGCCAGCATCTTAGACCAGGACGGCATCTCATCTTTCTCCACAGCACCAGAGCATGTATTTTCCATCCCTTCCCATGCCTCATTCTCTCTTGTGTTATAGACACTTATTTATGTGTATGTCCCATGTCCTGTGCTACTTTACTGTATGCTAAAGCTCCTTGAGGACAGGAATTAAGTCTCTCTTAGCACACTCAGAATATCTGTTGAATGAATTAGTGGCTGCCAAGTGCCAGGAACTATTATTCTAGGCAATGGGAATACAGAGATGAATTATCTTTGCCTGATCCCCATTAACAAAGAAATCTGGTCTCATATGGGGAGATAGATCCCTAAAAAGATGATGCAAAAGTGGAAATATGTGCAGAACAGGGAGGTGGCACAAAGTATCACATCCATCATGATGGAGTCCTGGGCTCCCTGGTCAGACAGTTCCGAATTCAAGTCCTGGCTCTGCCGCTTCACAGCTATGTGACATTGGCAGTTGCTTCTCTGGGACTCCGTGAGAACAAAATAGTACCTACCGCATAGGGTTGTTGATGTATGTAAGACCCCTGTCGTGGTGCTTGGCACATGGTAGTGATGTAATACGCATAAGCTGTCTTGTGGAGGGGGCAGGAAAAGCTTTGTAGGCAAGGGGCAATCTGAACTGAGCTTCTGAAAAAGAGTTCCTTAGATAGACAAGAGATAAGTATTTTAGAGGCAGAGGAAACTTCACAAATAAACAATAGTTTATCATCATCCAAAGAAAAGCTTTGAAAAATGAAACACAAGCCCCACAGCTCATGGAGTTTGTGCTGCTTAACGTGGACTCCAAAACATTCAGCAGCTTCAGGGCACAGATTTTGACTTGGAAGGAGGGAGGGAGATGTTAATAATCTCGAAGTCCCTCTTCATTGCTGCCACAGACTCTGACCTCTGCCTGGTATGGACTGGCCATGGGGTAGGGTGCCAGATTTTGGAGGGCAGAAGACTTCCCTGAAGGAAAAATAAGTTATTTTTTTGGTATGCCCATTCACAGTGATACAAAGTAGTTTTATTTCAGAGGCTCCTACCTCTGCACTGCCCTGTCCTTAAAGGAAACTTGTTTTGTTAGGATGGATTAGTCTCTTAGATAAATATTTGGTATTTCCTTTCACAGCAGTTTAGCAAGAGATGCAAATCCAGACATTAATCATTCTGCCCTCCTCCTACCTTCCCACAGTGAAAATCATTTCACACCATCTACCAGTCGTCCTCCACTCTTGGAGAGGTGCAGAGTAGGGTAGGCAGCCTTGGGAGAGAGACTGAGAGGTAGAGTTTGTAAGGAGTAGAATACTGGAGACACTGCTGCCAGGTGCTCAGCAGCCAGGCACAATTATGTAAACTGGAGGGAATCCTGCCAACCTTGCTCCTCCAATGGACAGGAGGGATTTGTGAGATGCTAATGATACTTCTGGGTAAGTTTTAGGTACCTTTAGAGTGAGTGCTGACCATTGTCACTCAAGGTAGGAGGGGGCATGGCTGTGGAATTTCCTCCTTCAAGAGGCACTGGTGAGCCAGGCACCATGGCTCACGCCTGTAATCCCAGCACTTTGGGAGGCCAAGGTGGGCGGATCACTTGAGGCCAGGAGTTTGAGACCGGCCTGACCAATATGGTGAAACCCTGTCTCTACAAAAAATACAAAAAAATAATTAGCCAGGTGTGGTGGCGTGTGCCTGTAATCCCAGCTACTTGGGAGGCTGAGGCAGGAGAATCGCTTGAACCCGGGAGGTGGAGGTGAGCCGAGATAGCACCACTGCAGCCTAGGTGACAGAGTGAGACTCTTGTCTAAAAAAAAAAACAAAAAACAAAAAACCAGAAACTGTCACTGAGAGCTTAGGAGTAAAGTCTGAGGACAAGGCAGACCTGAGTTTGAATCCTGACTCTTCCACTTACTATGTGACCCAGGGGAGTTCCTCCATCCCTCTGAGCCTGTTTCCTGCAAGAGGGGGATGATAATAGAATAATGAAACCAACCTTATAGGTTGTGCAGGGGATTAGCTCATGATGATGGTTTCTTTTGGTCTTCACAAAAGACCTGATCAGGAAACAGGCTCAGAGATTTAGGATTTCCCCAAGGTTGGCAGAGAGCAGATGATGGAGCTGAATAGCCAAAGCTCAGGTGGTTCTTCCCTTTTTTTTTTTTTTTTTTTTTTTTAAGAGTTAGGGCCTCACTCTATTACCCAGGCTTGAATGCAGTGGCGTGATCATAGCTCACTGTGACCTTGAACACCTGGGCTCAAGCGATCCTCTTGCCTCAGCCTCCAGAGTAGCTAGGACTACAAGTGGGCACCACCATGTGCAGCTGTTCTTCAATTTTGTAGAGATGGAGTCTTACTATGTGGCCCAGGCTGGTCTCAAACCCCTGGCCTCAAGTGATCCTCCTGCCTTGGCCTCCCAAAGCTCAGGCTGCCAAGGGAGCAGTGCTTTGGAAGATGCAACAGCCTGCTTGCTCTGTTGTTCCCCTCCTGCCATGTGACAGATACTCCTTTCTAATACCTGTGGTCCCTACCTGTCCATGGACATGATCACAGGTCTCCAGGGAGCAGAACTAAAATGAGTTCAGGAACTCGGGCTGGCCCAGTCAAGTCCTTGGTTCAAGGCCAGGTTCTCTAACACTCGGGGGGGTGTGACGAGATTCTGTACACAAAGCTACGTGTCCACAGGGCCTCCACATTCTAGGGTCACCCTTTCCTTTGATACTAACATCTAATGGCCTAAGCCTCTATTCCACACAGTCTACAAAGCCCAGCAGCTTACCAAGGATTTTGTGTAAATGGCTTAGAATTGTTTTTTAAAAAATTCAGCTGAGAGTCTTTACCTTTACACCAGAACAATGTAATTCTAGGCAGGGTGTGGTGGCTCACGCCTGTAATCCCAGCACTTTGGGAGGCCGAGGCAGGCAGATCACCTGAGGTCAGGAGTTCGAGACCAGCCTGGCCAATGTGGTGAAACCCCGTCTCTACTAAAAATACAAAAATTAGCCAGGCATTGTGGCGCATGCCTTTAATCCCAGCTACTCCAGTTACTTAGGAGGCTGAGGCAGGAGAATTGCTTGGACCTGGGAAGCAGAGGTTGCAGTGAGCCGAGATCAGACCACTGCACTCCAGCCTGGGCAACAAGAGCAAAACTCTGTCTCAAAAAAACAAAGTAATTCTGATACCAATGTGGGTATAAAAATTTTTGTGCTGTTTGTTCCCCTAGGTCTGTTTTTCTCTCCTTTACCATTGTTTGTTTTCTTCTTGCTTGGAGGTTACATGCTGTCTCTATCCTTTTAGGGGTTTCCCGCTTCCCTGAGATTTCTCAAGATGCCCAGGGTGCCTTAAGTCTGGCTGTCCCCTCTTGTTCCTCATTCTTATTCCTGTTAATTCTCCATCATGCTTGCTTCTTGCCTCCTGTTTGTTGTTCTTTCCCTCTTTTCTTCATACATTCACCATTAACGGTGCACCAACCTTTTACTTAACATCAGGTAGATAACATGGTGGGGGAGACAAGTTGCTGAGCTTCTTAGAGCCCCTTGGCCATGAGGAGTCCCTGCCCACATCCCTCCTCAGGTGCTAGCTGGGTAGGCCATGTCAGATCCCCTCTATAAGTCTTCCCTCCCAGAGCCCCAACCCCGCTTCACACCTCCCTGGTCCACCCTACTCACCCTTCTGCTGTCACTGTCCCCTCACCTTGCCCAGTTTTTCTCCTTGTATTTCTCATTATCTGAACTCATATTTAAGTTGACTTTCTCTCCCATTAAGCCTCACAGTGGTGTCTTGTTCACCACCATATCCCAAGAGCATGAAACCATGCCTGGCACACAAGCAGTGAAGACAAGCAGTGGATATTTGTTGAACACATGGGTGAATTCTGGCATTCTAAGTCTTCAGTGGGACCACCTACCTGTCAATCCCAGTGGAACTGGTGCAATGAAGCGGAAAAGGGGTCTCCTGGGATCCCACTCCCACCCCAGGTGCTGGGGTATGGACTGCCCACCTCTGGGTCCCAAAGACCCCCACAGCTGAAAAACTGGACTCAAGGGAGCAGATAGAGTAATGTACTAACATTTTTAATACAGTCTGATCAGATCAATTCACATCACAAGGTCAACCTGGGCTTGCTCACATGTGACACAACTGAGGTACACAATGTCCCTACCTGCTGGCTGTCCCACCTTCCTGGTTCCCAACAGCATTGAAACCCCCTACTTCCCTGACCAGACTGGCATTTTTTAAAATTTTGCATAAAACTATTTCTTCCATAGACTTCAAACAATCAACTAGCCAAGTTAATTATGGTACATCTAAACAAAGTTTAATACTAACCCTAATGTGTGACTGCGGTTTACAAAGAGCTCTGTATCACCTGGGATAGCTTTCAGTAGCAATTCACTACAACTGGTCCTAAAAAATAATGACAATAATAATAATAATTAGAGAATTAAAACCCAACAGCATGTTGAATGGTTAAAATCACGTAAGAACTGAAATTTGGGGTGGGGGTGTCCTCAATAGCTGAGCTTGTCCTAGCAGTGAAAATGCTCACCTCCAAGCAGGGCTCAGGAAGGTCTGGAGCCCTCTAGGAAGAGGGCTGAGCTCAGGGGGCTCTTGGAGGACACTCACCCCATGGTCCATGGGATGCTTCTGGCTTCCTTAAAAACAGTTGGGCATCCGCATTGTATAAGTGGGTGGAGACCCTAGTGTGGTTCTTTTGAAGGATATGGGAAGGGAGGATGACGAACTAGAGAAGTGGGAGGGGACCAAAATCACTGAGGTCCCAGAATATCATAGATTTGGGTATAGGATTGGGGTCACTAAGAATTGAGCACCAGGAATTCCAGCTTCTTCCCATTAGAGAAACTGGGACTGGTTTTGCCTTGGAGGCCTATGTAGTGTTTTCTGCCCCTGTCCCATACCAAGTCTCATTGATATTTCTGCAGAATATCAGATGAAAATCTATTTCTAAAGACCATTGGGAGAATGGGTGGTGGAGAAGGAGTTGGAGTGGGGTTGGGGGGCAGTTAAAAATGAATAAAAATCTCTCAGCTACAGAACCCAAACATCACTTCCCTCCGCATTCACAGCATTTCCCAGCAGTCCCCAAATGGCTGTTTCCATGGGGACGCAGCAGCTGCCTCATTTCCCTTCAGGCCCCATGGGCTGCTGGTCAACCTCAGGATCTACTAAAGATGACGCAAATGCCGACTGAACAATCTGAAACCCAAAGGACTCGAGGAGAGACATGTTCTGCTGAGGAGAGAAAGGTGAGCCAAGGGTAGGGCCCAGGTCCCCCAGGGGGCCCCCGAGAGCCCGGACATGCACCTTCTGGATGTGTTTGTTCAAGTAGGACTTAGAGCGGAAGAAGCTCCCACATTCAGGGCATGGGTACTTCTTCTCCCCATCAGACTCCATTTTGTTTTTGGGGACTGCCATGTCGCAGGAGAAAGAGCCATTGGCACTCTGCTTCTCCGGCGTCTTCAGGTCGCTGGCATCTGAGAGGTCACCATAAGAGTCAGAGCTCTCAATCGGATCCTGATGTGAGCATTTCTGGCCTTCTACGAAAAAACAAAATATAGGAGAGCGATGAGGCCAGGCTCTGGAGATGTCCCCTCCTGGAGGGGTCATGAGGGGCCAGCTCACAGACCTGTGGAGGGCAGCCGTTGGCCAGCCACTGCCCTGGCAGAACCCACGGAGGGTCAGCTGGTCAGTCTGGGAGCCTGGAGTGCCTATAGGGGTGAAACGGCAGGGCCCTAGGGCTGCCAGCCTCCCTTGCTGTGGACTCTTCATGCAGCTGCACATGTACTGCTCACCGTCATCTCAGCCTGCTTCAAGGAAGGGATACAGAGAGGGCAACTCTGCTACAGCTGCCCAGAACAACTCAAAGACCCCCAACTCCTAGGCGCTCTTCTGGGTGCCTCTGGGGGTTAAATTGGTATTCTGATGATGCCGAGCCAGTGTAATAGTAGCCTCACCTCTTGCACCAGACTAGCTGCACCCTAGCAAGACAGGCAGAACCAGAGCCATTAGGTCCTCAACCTGGGTAGACCCCATCAATGGCTCAGACAGAAGCCAATCCTTTTCCTAATGCTGCAAACATGAGCCCTGTCCTTACCGCCTTCCTTCTGCCAAAACCTTTCCAGGGCCAAGCAGCCAAAGCACAGAGATTGAAAGCAACTCTGTACTACTCAGTCGGCTGGCTGTCCCCACCCTAGGCCCCAGACAAGTGGGCCAAGAGACAACCCTGGCTGCTCTGCCTTGCCTGGCCCATACTGGAGTCCTCCACCAATCAGCAGCTTCCTGCCTGGGTCCAGAGAGCCATGCCGGGAAGGGAGGTCTGTGATGGGAGCATGGAGCATGCCATCTCTGCTGTTTCTACCATCTGCCAAGCCCCTGGCCTCATCCCCAAGGCAACGACAACGTGACATACCACAAAACAACCTGAATCAACAAGTGAAGGTGGGCCTGGGGAGCTTTCTGCAAACCAACTCCCAAGTCAGAGGAGTCAGATAGCTCATTATTGCCATGCATCTCACAACCTTAGCCAGAGGCTCTCCAGAAAGGGCCACTCACAGTAACCAACCACCCCTATTGTGAGAGAAGCCAGACATTGGCTCCCACCGGCCCACTGGGTCAAAAGAGGAGAAAGCATTCAGCCGCAGCTCCACACCATCCTAAAGGGCAGCAGGCAGTGACAGGCCCATAGTGACTCATCATGCAGGGCTCTTCTTCTGCCCAGGGCCCGGGGCATCCCTGCAGGGCTCCAGACAGTGGGGGCTGGCCAGGAGGAAGGGAGGAGGGCTGGGGAAGAGGAGGCGGAGGCTGGATCTCGGCAGTGCCCTAAAGCCTCACTCACTGCCCTGGAGTGAGATACCCACTGTGACTTTTGTCCTGGAGGCCACTGCCACTCAGATCTCTGAGTCTCCTCAAGGCAGCCAGAAAGCCGGCAGCCTTCCCGCCTCCCCACGCCCAGCCCAGCGCCCCCACAACACAGTCTGCGCAGAGAAGCAAAGTGCAGAGCAAGGGGTCGCTTGCCTTTGTTGCCATAGGTCCTGGCGCAGTGGAACGCTGCTCCCCCATTCAGGATGGGCTCCTGGTGCCTGGAGACCTGGGGAAGGGGAACACCGTGGTGGGTTTTAACATGGACCTTTAAGTAGGAGGCAGAGGAGAAACCTAAACAAGACAAAAGGAGATGAGATCCCGCGGCCAGCAAGAGATACCTCTCTCCTTCCCCCACTCCTCTCCTCTGGCCGCTCTGGCTAGCATTCCCAGGTCAGCTGCACCTAGAAGGGGCCCCCTCCTGGCTCAAAAATGGCTGCAACCACATGAGCCATGTGACTCAGGATGGAGGGTGGCACTGTCCACAAATCGGCTTCTCTGCAGAGCCCACTCTGCAAGGCTGCGGTGAGGGGCCGAGGCTGGCTGCCTGGTGGGATGGCCTGAGATCCTGCTCCTGCTAGGGCCAGAGGCCAACTGCCTCTAGGGTTGCTTGGTGCCTCAGTAACAGGTGATTTGAGTGGATGTCTCCTGCAGGAACCATGACTAGAAATGTGGTTAGACAAGAATTTGAGGCTCCAGGGAAGCCACAGGATTCTAGCCAGCAGGATGCCTGCTTAATCCTTGTAAAAGGAAACTGGACAACAAATGAGATGGAGGTAAAATGAAATCCCAAAGGAACGCCTCCAAGGATCCCGTCTTCTACCTGTCAGGAGATGTTCTATTTTTCTAACTTCCCCACCTTCAGTATAACAGGATTTAGTAATTGTTTAGACCTTTTGAAGAACAAAGACAAAAATAGGAAGTTGTGTCAGAGGAGTGCAGTCATCTCTTATTCATGGTAGTGTTTTGGTTCGATTTTGGAGCATCCACCAGGTTCGCGTACAGGAGAAGAAACAGGGATGATCTCTGTCTTTATTTTGGGGGAGGACAATCCGGCCTTCTTGGGACTATTCCGGCCCACCTCCCAGATGCTTTTGTCAGTCTGATCCACGAGATATCTCAGGCTGGGAAGAACACATCTTGGGCCAACTTCCACAGCAGCCATGCATCCAAGGATACAGAATCAGGCAGGCTGATAAAAGGATTTTGACTTGGGTTTCACAGGAAGGAGGTATGCCATCAAACCCCACTGTAGTCAAGGATCAGAAGGTGCTTTTAGCAGGAACTGAAGCTTTTTAGTATAAGGCCCACTTAGGGTGCCAGCACCCTGACAGTGTCTCTTTAATCCACTTCAGATCTGGTTGACTCATTATCAGGTGTTTCCATTCACTTTCAAAATTACACAGTCACAGGATAACAGTGAGATCCACTGCTAAAGGGTAAAGGGTCAGAGGCGAAGAGTACTGTGTAATGTCTGCACGAGATTTGTTTTTAAAAAGTCTGAATTGGCATGGCATTTTGAATGCTGCTGGAACTGTAATAAAGGTTCACCTTTAGCAAGTGCTGATGGCATACCAGGGCCCAGCACACCGCATGCACTATTCTATAGAATTTGCCCAACACCCTTTTTGCTACAGATTACTATTATACCCATTTTACAGATAAAGAAATAAGAGGCTTTGTGAGGTTAGGGAGGCTGAGGTGGGCAGATCACGAGGTCAGGAGATCGAGACCATCCTGGCTAACACGGTGAAACCCCGTCTCTACTAAAAATATAAAAAATTAGCTGGGCGTGGTGGCAGGCACCTGTAAGCCGAGATCACGCCACTGCGCTCCAGCCTGAGCAACAGAGCGAGACTCTGTCTCAAAAAAAAAAAAAGAGGCTTGGTGAGGTTAAGTAACCTGGTCACACGTACAGCTACTGAGTGGCAGAACCTGGACTCCAACCCCAGGATCATGTGCCACCAGAACTTGGCCCTTAGCTACTGGGCAGATGCTTTAACCCACTTATGCCTCATGTTCCATTATTGGGACGCTAACCTTGTAGGAATTATTTATATCCTACTGCTCAAGATCATCGCTAAAGTCTGATTTTTCACAAAAAAGTTTGTAACCTCCAGCATAAATGGGTTAATTGGTTCCAGTGTCTTAGCCCTGAGCCCTAGAAATATCCAGTGGACTTTTACAATAGGTTTCATTATTACCATTTACACTTATGTTATTTTTCTACCATAATGGTATGTTACAATGGAAGCTGCTGGAAAAACAGGGTTGGCCTGTGGGAACTTTATTTAACAAGTTCTCCTCTGACAGCAGCAGTTAGTGGTTCTGAAGGAAAATGTGGGATTGGGCCAATTTTCCCTCCTTTCCCAATACAGCTACTTCAAAGATCTGTCTAAACCAGGTGCTGGTGTCCTGCCCTGCCTGGTAGAGCAAGTTGTCCTGTGCTATGACCGCAGTGGTCTGCCTGAGGCTAATCATGGGTATAGACTGGTGTAAGAGGGTCCCATGTAGACATCCCTAAGAGGGAGGCTGTAGTCAGGAGTGAGGAGACAAGGCTAATGGGAAAGAGGCTGTTAGCCCTGCCCCTTGGGGTGGTACTGTAGAGTCCCCTAAAACAAAGCAGAACCAGGAGACATTGGCTCCCACCAATCAGTATAAGATATCAGAACTTTCTGATAATATGATGATACCACTTGAAAAGGTAATTTTTTCCTTTGGTTTTTTTTTTTTTTTTTTTTTTTTTGAGACAGAGTCTCGCTCTCGCTCAGGCTGGAGTGCAGTGGCACCATCTTGGCTTACTGCAAGCTCCGCCTCCAGGGTTCATGCCATTCTCCTGCCTCAGCCTCCCTGGTAGCTGGGACTACAGGCGCCCACCACCATACCCGGCTACTTTTTTTTGTATTTTTAGTAGAGATGGGGTTTCACCATGTTAGCCAGGATGGTCTCGGATCTCCTGACTTCGTGATCCGCCCGCCTCGGCCTCCCAAAGTGCTGGGATTACAGGCGTGAGCCACTGTGCCCAGCCTTTCCTTAGTTTTTTAATCCCTTGGGGGGTCTCTAAAATAGCATGAAGCTTTTTCCCTATGATGAACCAGAGCAGGTCCGCTGCAATCAAAAAGGGACAGAAAGGAGCGGGAGAGCACCAGGAATTATTATGTTTACTCCTTACTGGGAGAGCTATACCAAGAGAACACAGCAGATGCTCAATAAAAACTTGCTGAGTTTGGCTGGGCACGGTGGCTCACGCCTGTAATCCCAGCACTTTGGGAGGCCGAGGCGGGCAGATCACCTGAGGTCGGGAGTTCCAGACCAGCCTGACCAACATGGAGAAACCCTGTCTCTACTAAAAATACAAAATTAGCCAGGTGTGGTGGTGCATGCCTTTAATCCCAGCTACTAGGGAGGCTGAGGAAGGAGAATCGCTTGAACCCAGGAGGTGGAGGTTGTGGTGAGCCGAGATCGTGCCATTGCACTCCAGTCTGGGCAACAAGAGCGAAACTGTCTTGCTGAGTTTTCCTGAAAAACAGTCTGAGAAACACGTGGCTGAGTCCTCTTGACTTTACCCAGCTGCAGACTGTACTATCTATAGCAAAACCACATGGCGGGGTGGTAGGAGTGGATCCACAGCTGCCACTTAAAGCCTAGAATTTAAACACAGAGCAACTCAGCAGCCAAGTGTTAGGATGAAACAGAAGCTGAGCTTCTGAGCAGAATACGTCTTTGAAGCCAGACATATTTAGCCGGAATTCTAAACTTACTCACCCATTCACCAGTGATTAACCAAGAGCCAAAGAGGCAGCTTGATCCAGCCATCCACGCAATGGAGATGCTGAGCACACATATGACTGCCACTACAACCAACAAGCCACCGGCCCTTTCACTCCAGAGACGATGGTCTTATTAGCAAAAGGCCACTGCTCCTCAGTTGCATTTTCTTGTCTGGTGTGCCTGCACTTGGCACTCCAGAAGCAAATCATCCTTTGGCAGTTTCCACATCCATGCAGGGGTTAGGGACTGCTTTCTCCTTGTCCAAACCCTGAAGGGGCCATTCCCAACTGCACTGTGTTGGAGTGGGCCTACATAGCTTGATGTGAGTCCAGGGGAACAGCAGGTTCCCTGCATCCATCCACTTGTGTGCTTACCTCTGACTGGGGAGAAGGCTTCCTCTACCTTTCAAGCAATGATGTTTGCATTCAAATGTCTCTGTCAAAGGCAGATTCCTGATAATCTATTCCTTTTCACCATACCAGCACATGGGCATATATACAAAGATCTTGCTACAGAAACTTTAAAGGAAGAAAATCATGGTGCTCAGCCAGGGCCTCCCTTTTCCACTGTTCAACTCAACTGATTTCCTCAATTCAAAAATGTGGGAACAAGCTTTTCTAGCCATAATACTCCCTCCACTGCAAATGATCATCCTCTACAAATAGTATCATACACATCCTGATATGTCTGTATGACAAAGCCAGAGTCATCTGTCTCATCAACTTGCATCTGACTCACGTGTGAGGCTGCAGGAGTCAGGCTGCCTTTCCTCTGTGCCATTCTTCGCAGCCAGGAGTCATTTTTGTGGCAACAACCGAAAAAGACAGATCTATAGGTAGATACTTAAGTCAACTGTTTAAGAATTGTTGGGATTGAAGGATCTGAGGGCACCTGGAAGTTCACCTTATTCAATCTTAACTGTTCTGACATTCAGCCTTTGTTTGAACACGTGCAGAGATAAGAACATTTGTTTATTCGTGCAACCCCTCCTGTAGGTATAGGCTTGGTGGCAGCATGGCAAAGGAGGACACAGAGCTCTCTGCATTTTGATTCCAATGTCTCAATGTTTTTGGTGCTCTTCCTTTTTTTTTTTTTTTTGTCTCTTCCTATTTCTGCCCAAGGAATGAGTCCAGGAGTAGAATCCTGCTCCTTCTCTTCTGATAAAAACTGCAATTGTTTTCTCTTCCTTCTGAGTACCCAGCATGGGTTGGACCAGCACCTTCTTTAGTCTTCTTGCAGGAAAGGGACTTCCCGCTCTGGCTGTGGGACCCAGAGATGTTTGGCCTGTGATCCAGACCCAGTCTTGGCTTTTCTGAGAAAAAGTAGACTCTGGTTTACTCTTCTGGATTCTCCATTCCGGTCATGTAGCTTATGGCTGTTGCCCAAGTTCTCTTTACCAGCCCTTGGAAAATAAATCCTAATGTACAATAGTTGTTGGCTTTGCCACATCAGCTGCTTCCTAACTGGGCCAACTTTCCCACTGTCCTTGCTGCTCTCAGTTTTTCTTTCCTCCTGAGCTGGGCTTCAAGGGCTGTAGCCCTGGGTCTCCTGTCCAGTTCCTGCCCTACTCCACCATCTGGTTTGGGCTTTCTGAGTTTTATCATGAGCACCCTTCTCCACTCAGCAGTTTTCAGCCTCTGGTCTCTGACCCCAGTTCTCGGACTAGGAACTTCCATATTGAAAACTTGACAAAATGCCTGCTAACAGCATATTACAGCAGGTTTTGAGTTATCTGGGGGAGCTGTCAGGAAGCCAGGTTAGGATGAAGCAAGACAAGAAACGATATTATTTCTAGGGCTGGGGCAGCCCCAGTCAAGACGGTCAGCCACAGCCTGATAACTCTCCCTGCATGCGCAAGCCCACCGCTTGTAACCTGGAGGAAGCTCCTGTCAGAAATGGGCTCTAATGACATGTCAGAAGACAGAACAGACAGCTTAAGAGACCTTCACTACTACTTCCCTGCTTTCATAGCAGGTGTCCTGGTGGTACAAACCCCAGGTGTGAAGCTGCAAGGAGGGACCCAGTTCCAGGACACCAAGAACACCCAGCTACTCAGCAATCTCCTTCCACCATGGACCTCAGGGCACATGAACACAGTACAGGCACCCAACGATTCCGCCAAGGCCTGCAGGAGTGTTGTGCCTGGTCCAACCCAGAGTGTCAACAAGCATGTCTTTCCCAACATTGTTACAAAGTGCAAGGATAGAGTCTCCCAAGTGTGCGGCTCCTTTCACCTACCTTGTCTCCTGGGATCCTCATAACAGCCCTGTGAGGTAGGAAAGGGGGCTATTCTTAACCCCATTTGAGAGATGAAGAAACTCAAGCTTAGAGAGGGAATGGGAGAACTCGAGGCCACCTAGTGAGAGGCTGGGACTAAACCCTGGGTCTCTAACTCCTGGTTCAGTGCTGCACCCACTAAGCAGGCTTTCAGAAGCATTGGGACAAGCAAGAATGCCCCAGGAGATAAGGACATCCCAGTGCTCCCCACTGGCCAAAGCAAAGCACACCATGCAGAAGCATCCTCACGTTCACAGATAGCTGCTCCAACCTCCTTTAGCACACAGTGCAAGCCTCCACTGATGCTGTGCTTGCAAAACACAAACATCTAGCACTTCCAACAGCCAACTAGACCCGGCAGAACCTTGGGGACAGGCTTGACTTCACCCAACACAACACCACTGCCACAGAGTTAGACACTACTTAGGCCCACCTTGTCCTCAAGCATGCTGCCCTGCTCAGAGCACCTTCCACTTTCCTCTCTCAAGGCCACAATCTACCTGAGTTTGGGCTCTCTTCTGACCACTTGTGCTAGAAAGTGCCTGCTCCTTGTTTATCTCCAGACTCAACCTCCTTCCCTGGCTGCTGAATTTCATATGCCAGTGAATCAACCAGCAAAAGCTCTCAAGCCAGACCAACCTCTTTTTCTCCCACTTTGGGACCTACTAACTCCCCCACCAACCTCAGTGGTTCAGTGGTGTCTGCAAAATGCATCCATCCTGCCATCTGAGTAGCAGGTGAGAGTTATGGGCCCAAGCTTGGGAAGAACCTCTCCTTCTGTTTTGACCTGCTGGTCTCCTGGGACTTTCCATTCTAAGCACCCCAAGCTTCTTGGGAAGGAAGAGGTAGCAAATAGCTAGTTGGGTGATGAAGGTGTTTACCATTCAGTGGGAAGTGGGGGGCGGCTGTGCAAAGAGTGGAGTCTGAGGCAGGGTGATTGAGACACCCCTAGGCCTCCCATACACGCTCAGGCCCATCCTCTGGAAGTGAGGAAACAGTGGGCAGATTACCTCGGTTACAGATACTGCAGAAGTTGCTGGGCCCCTCGCTGTGCTTCTTCAGGTGGTCTGCCATGTACGCTGCCCGCAAGTACTTCCCACACACCTGGCAGGGCACCTTGTCTTCATGACAGGCCAAGTGGGAGCGCAGACGGTCTCGGGTGGCAAAAGAAGCATTGCAGGTCTGAAGGCAGAAAAGAAAATGGGATGATGTGAAACCCAGCACCCCACACCTGACTCCCCACCAAGTGCACCATGAAGCAAAGGCAATTTCTGGCCATCACATGACCTCCTTTTATAAAGACAGCTTTAGAGTTTGGCTCAGGCTCCCTACCCAGAATGCCAAGAGGCTGCTCTTATTTCCCATGGTGCCTCCTTATGGGACACTTGAGTGGGAATCACTGGTACTAACTAAATGACTACTGGAAATGTGCCCAGGACATGGCAAGCTAAGCTCTATACCCCTCTACACAATGAAGAGTTACACATTTGCTCATCCTTAGACATTGAGAATTGACTTTAGGTGCATTAGCTATAATGCACAGAATTACATTTACATGAATTTACAGATGAGTTATTGGCATATAAACCAGCCTTCCTGTTCTGTATCCCTGGGTTTCCCCTAGTTTTATACAAAGAATTATATTTATTCATTTTATTCAAAAGTGACATTAGTCTTGGCCAGGGAAATGGAAAGGAAAGGCAGGACAAAGTGCAGAGATAATTCTTCGTAATATTTTCGTGAGTTTGAATTGAAAAAGCAGCCCATTAAATGACAGTGGCAATTCTGACGACGTGAGAATTAGCAGACAGAACAAGGGCCGGAGGCTTCAAAAGTGTCTGTGGGCCAGGTGCAGTGGCTCATGCTTGTAATCCCAGCACTTTGGGAGGCGGAGATGGGTGGATCACCTGAGGTCAGGAGTTCAAGACCATCCTGGCCACATGGTGAAACCCCGTCTCTATTAAAAATACAAAAAATTAGCCGGGCGTGGTGGCAGACTCCCGTAATCCCAGCTACCCGGGAGGCTGAGGCAGGAGAATCACTTGAACCTGGGAGGCAGAGGTTGCAGTGAGCCAAGATTGTGCCACTGCACTCCAGCTGGGCACGGTGGCTCACGCCTGTAATCCCAGCACTTTGGGAGGCTGAGGCGGGCAGATCATGAAGTCAGGAGATCAAGACCATCCTGGCTAACATGGTGAAACTCGGTCTCTACTAAAAACAAAAAAATTAACCAGGCATGGTGGCGGGCACCTGTAGTCCCAGCTACTCGGGAGGCTGAGGCGGGAGAATGGCATAAACCCGGGAGGCAGAGCTTGCAGTGAGCCGAGATTGCACCACTGCACTCCAGCCTGGGCAACAGAGCGACTCTGTCTCAAAAAAAAAAAAAAAAAAAAAAAAAAAAAAAAAAAAAAGAGCATTTGTGAAACGTTAAGCTGGGGAAGTGCTGGTGACGGCAAGGATGATGATACTACCCTGTATTGATTAAGCATTCATTGTGTGCCAGGCAGGCATGGTGCTCAGCCTTTTAGAGGCACTTATCTCATGCAACCCATCCTGACAGCAGCCCTCCGAGGCAAGCTGTGTGATCACCCTCCAAGACAGCGTGGCTTTGGAAAGCTGTGGTGTGAGCTGAGCACCAACTCACAGCCAGGCCCCCGGGTCGGATGAGTCAGGAGCTGAAGGTCAGAACCAGCACCCTGGAAGGAGGACCCAGGTTGGCAGGCATTTCCTGTACCTGAGGACCTGACTTAGTACCAGTGATCAGTCTCCTCACAACATCCCTTCCTCAGCTGGAGCTTGCAAAGGCATTCCAGCCGTGGGGGTCACAGAATATTGGGAACGCCCTGAGAAGAGCTGAATCCATTGGCTTTCAAGCTATTTTGGTTCCAGGGAGGTGTTTCATGGGTTCTAGTCAATTTTGACTCATTTCTTTTGTGTGTGTGTGTGTTTACTGTTTTAGAACTGTAAGAGAAAGCAACATTCACCTTTGTGTCACAGATCAAATGGTAACCCACTGAAGACCACCCCATTACCTTGTGCTAGAACAGAACTGCCTCTGCCATCTCTCTTTAACAGAAGCACATCCTGAGAATCTGAGAGCTCAAGGTAAGTGGCTGAACACTGTCAACACATACAGACATCTAACTGTCTCCTTACTGTACAGCCATAGCAAGAAACAAATGCATGCAGTGCTGTCAAGGTAGAAGACACCACTGTTTACTACCCCAGTCCCAAATATCTGTGTACGTTAGCACAGCCTACCTAGCTCTTCTGTCATTGTCTTTTTAAGTAAACATTATACATTTGAACTGAATTTGTAGCAATGACATACTGCTTTTATCTGTTTTATATATTCAGTGTATTCATATCATAAATGAGGAAACCTTTAGAAGGTGAACTTGCTTAAAACACAAGACTCAGCTACTAAAGAAAGTCTAGCACACCCACCCCACCACACCCAGGCCAGTACTTTACCAATCCTCCTGGCCACCCTGGGGGATTCTGATCTCTCCCAGTTTACAGCTGGGCCAGTGGAGGCCCTGAGAGGATATGAGACAGCTGGACTAAGAACCAGTCCCAGAGCCTGTGCTCTTACCATCTCCAGATTCAGGAGAGGGAGCTTCTGCTGAGTGAAAGGTGCTCATACTTTATAACACAGTGTACAGTACTTGGCAGCCAGGACTCCCAAAAGGGAAAGGTGAACAGATTTGTGCAAGGAAATTCCAGCACGTAGGTAAGTCAGAAAGCACCCTGGATGATGCTTGCTCTCATGGCCACAGGTGGGCCCCACGTCAGCCAGGGACCTCATGACCCAGTGACAGGCCACAGTAGGAGAAAAAAACTCCGAACCTCTACACAGCCCAGCAGTCTCTAAACCAGGGCAGGGGCTGCATAAACACCCCCAGGAAAGAGAGGTGCACCTGTTTATTTGGGGACAAGAGCTAGCTTTGCCAGGCAGCGACCCAAAGACCACCCCTCCAATGGTGAGAGAGGGTGTGTTCTAAGCCTCAGAACTCAAAGGAACCAACATGGATCAGGTGTAAGAAAACAGGGCTGAGGCCAGGCGCGGTGGCTCACACCTGTAATCCCAACACTTTGGGAGGCCGAGGCAGGTGGATCACAATGTCAGAAGTTTGAGACCAGCCTGGCCAATATGGTGAAACCCCGTCTCTACTAAAAATACAAAAAAATTAGCCGGGCATGGTGGTGGGCAACTGTAGTCCCAGCTACTCGGGGGCTGAAAGCACATTCAGGATTTTGTCTTCCAGAGTCTCTGGGAGAGGGAACCACAAGAGGAACAGGAAAGAGATGCCTTGTTTCTCTTGCCAACCTTCTTTTGGGATCTGTCCTCTAAAGGCTTTGCCTCTGTCATGCTTTGCTACCTAAAGATGATGGACAGCCAAACTTCAATTATCCACAAGTGGCTTATCCATTTGGGGATTAGCTAAGCAAAATTAAAATCCCAGACTGGGCTGGCTTCCCCCACCCTGTCCTCCATTGATTATCTCTCAAGGAATGAAAGCTAACTTTCGCCTGAGCAAACAGAATTAGGAATGTAAATCTGCTGCTGGGGGAAAAAACACAAACATGACAAACGCTTTCCCTGTGTTCAAAGCCAAGCTGAAGTGATTATTGGCTTCTCTGTGCCGGGATTGACCCTCTGTTGCTGCAGTCCCCAGGTTTTCTGGGGAGCCTGTAAAAGTCCAAAGTCTAGGCACAGCAGAAGTTCAGACAACACAGAACATTAAAGAGCCTGGTCACACAACCCAGGAGAGAAGGGGCGGAGGGAGACAGATCTCAAAGGGAACATCCAGAACTTCCATGCTGGGGTGTCAGGAGAAGAGCATTCTTCGTCCTAGAGACAGGGAGAAGACAGAGGGATGCTGATAGGAAGAGAGTGAGCCAGAGGCAGAATGCTTTGACTGCCTGTGGCACTCAGAAGAGCTGCCCGGCCCACAGCCCTGTGCTTAGACAACCTGCTGTAGTTAAGGGCCATGCCTGCCAGGTCCTGGCCCAGGCACCCTGAGTGCGGGTCATCACCACTCAACACTGAGCCCCAGTCCTGCTCCCTTCCCAGACTTCCTAAAGCTTTTCTTCCTAAGGATTGAGCAGCTTGGGAATGGGGCCCAAGTGGTACCAAGGGCACTAGTGCACACCCCCACCCTTAGTAGCCCTTGAACTCAGGCAGCCTCAGAGGTAGTCTTGAGCAGCTTTCTCCCACAGCCCTGTAAAACTCTAAGGGCAATGCATGAAGGTTCAGCTCCCTGGGCTCTTTGGCCCCCTTCTTCTCGAGCATATGCCCATCTCAATGCATTCCTTCTCTAACCAGCCCCCAAGAAGTGGAGCCCATGGAAGGTAGGGAGGTCTGAGCTGCTCCAGCCTCTCAGCTTCAGGTTGAACTCCATGTGGGGGAAATGTCCCAGCCCACTAAGCTCATAAATCCAGCAGTACCCAGGACATCTGGGCCAGTTAAGGACATTCAGGCCAAGCCCCAAAGAGACATGCCACTGTCAAGCCTGAGGCTTCCTGCCCCTACATTCAGATGGCCTTTCTACTTAAGCTATGGCACTAGTCTCTGTAACTGTCCTCTTTCATTCTCTCTGGCATCAGGAGGGGATGAGCGATACGGACTGTGCCTAGCCAGTGGGGAACTCAAGGAATGAACTCCCAGAGAGCCGTCTCTTCACCTCTTATGTTTTCAGCATCCCCACACCATGCCAACAGATACCCCTGCTGTTTAACCAAGCCCAGGCACACCTGGCTGGCCAGCCCAGAGCAAGAGAGCCAGCATGTCTTCACCTGCTGGGTCCCTGTTAGGGGAGTTGTGGCTATAGGGCTGGAGGAGGGGCCAGCAGGTCTGTGAGAGTGTATGTTGGGAGGGGCAGGGCAGGAGCGCATTTGTACACCAAGGGACAGTGATGTCAGTGTTATGACACAGACCAAGGACAAAACACACAAAGCCTCAAATGTTAGAATGAAAAATTTTATCATCACTCCTGTTCACCCCGCAGAGTCTGCGGAGTGCTAAAGGGCACACCAATAGGATCCGAGGGAGGGGGTCTACATCTGCTTTTTCAGCCCCCAAAGCCATATATTGGGGTGTCCCAATATAAAGCTACTCATTAGTTTGGTTCCTGAGCAGACCTGCTAATAAACCTCAAAAACACAAAAGTCTACTTCACTAGCCAGAAATGAAAGCAGGATCTAAATCTGAGTGGGAAGGGCAGAGGGCAGCATGGGTTGACTCTAGTTGGAATTGTGCCAGTCTTCTCTGGAGGCCGACTCACTCCTGGAGTGGGGAAAGGGGTGGCCAGGCCCCAGTCTATAGAAACCCCAGGCCTGTGGGAAGTGATGCCAGGGGAAGGGAAGCAGATAAGCTGGTGGTTAGTTCCCAGGAAGGCACCAACCTCCAAAATCACCTAGGCAAGGACAGATGCCCAGGGGTGCCATCTGTGAAAGGGGGGAAAAGGCAAGAGAGCCCAGAAAGAAACTTGGATGCTATAGGGGGGTTCCAGAAAGGTGCTCCTTGCTACCCCCATTTGGGGGCTCTGAGATGGGAAAGACTCCAAGTCACCCAGGGAGGAGCTGGGCATGCTGGGCAGGAACCACCCTGTTAGCCTCTCCCAAAAGCAGGGATCTCAGGCCAAATGCCACTCCTGTTCCCTTCCACTGTCAACCCTCTCCAGTGAGGCCCGGGCTAGCCAACAGGCCACTGGGTAAAGGCCCTGCTGCCCTCTGGGGTGGTCCAGCCCTGCCTCAGATATCCCGGCGGGGCTGGGCAGAAGAGAGCGTTGCTGGAGTGTGCTGGGCCCAGGTTTTCAAGGGCTGGGAATGATTTTTTTAGAGAAAGGGAAAAGGCGGTGTCAGGAACCGAATGGGACGACCTCCACAAAGCAGGCTGGGCAAAGTCCCATGATGGCAGGTCGCTAGGAAGAGGTTCCAGGGGCGGCAGGCCGCTGCTGCTCCCAACCCACACCTGGAAAAAGGGCAGAGAGTGCAGGTTACCCCCCCAGGCCACCGGGCTTGCCCCCACTGCCCTCTGGGCTCCTCCTATTCTGCCCGGGCTACTCAGCACACTACCTGAGTCAGAATGTGCTCTGTGATGAGAGAATCAGAGACAGACAGAGAGAAGACAGCAAGGCAAAGACAGATCCCAGCAGGCCCACCCTGGGTCATCCTCCAGGGAGACTGCCTAGCCCAGCACCTGTGAACACCATCCACGCCTGGCCCCCAGGGGCTCTGCCTACTTACGGCACATTCATCCCTCCCTGCTGGTCTCCCTGAACCCTCTCCCCTTGCCACCAACAGGATAAGGAGAAGCAGGTTATCCTATCAGAGACTGCAGTGCACACCCCACAATCATGGCTCGCCCTCACTTGGTGGGAACTTGGCATGGGAGAGGGGAGATAACCAAGGAGAAGACAGAGGTGTGTTCGCTATCCACACAGGAAGGCTCAGTGGCCAGGAGAGGAAACTCAATCTTCTGGGTACCAGCAGGGCCCCCAGATATTGTTCAAGCAGGTAAACCAAGGGTGAGAATCTATCTGGTCCAGCCTTCCCTACCTGCTACTTTGCAAAGAGCTCAAAGAAGAGGAGCCCACTTTGCTCTCCAGTCCTCCAGAAACCCCGGCTCAGGATGGGTTAAACAGGTGCCAGTGTGGGAGAGGGGACCACCCACTCCCTACCTCCTACCTCCCCGACTGCCTTGTGCCCTAAGCTGAGGGGACCCGGGAGGAGCTCTAATTGAGGTCAGAAAAGGGGAAGAGTGGTTGGCTGGACCACCAGGAGCCCTTTTTTAAAAACCTGCAGTCCCTACAAACTGCTGGAAACCAACAGCCAGGCCCAGCGCAGTGCTGGGTCTCCCAACACAACATCTGTGCCGTACGGCTCACCATCCAAGGAGCCGGCAAACACCAGGAGAGGAAAGCCAAGCAACAGAGTGAAGGCAAAGACAGGGTGGGAACCAGGACCAAGCAACCAGGAAGGAGGAACGTCAGCTGTGGGGGAAGGGGGCCTGGGGTAGGAACAAAGGAGGAGAGCAGAGGGAGGGTGGAGGAACAGAGGGGAGGTGTGCAAAGCGGTGGGCAGTCAGCCGGGCCCTCGGCACACACAGCAGCTGGCTCATGGCTGCGACCGTGAGAACAGCAACATCTCCTTCAGCCCATCTCTGCCCTGGCCCAGCCCCTACCTGACACTTGTGAGGCCGCTCAGAAGTGTGCACCTGCTTGATATGTCCGTTCAAATGATCAGGCCTGGAAAAGAGAGAACCAAGAGGGACTTTAGAAACTTGGCCAGACCTCACCACACAGGCACATATACATACGTGTGTACACATACACACACACACTCACTGCTGGAGAGGACTCCCTCTCCCCCACCCCAGCATGACAAAGACAAAGTCACCACCCAGTTCTGGCTCCACAGGCCCAGGCCTCTCTGCCCTGGTTTTCTCTGGAGGGGGAAGAGAAGTGGGCATTTGTCTCTGATCTTGCCTCCCCACCCCCTCAATTCCCCCTACCAGAAACTCAGTGTTTTCTAGGACCAGAGGCAGTAGCAGTAGAATGAAACAGAGCTGCCTCACTGCAGCCTTTCCAGGAGGGGGTATGTGTGATTCATTGTCCAGACTAAAGCCCCTTAGAAACTCAGCAATCCCCTCCCCCAGCCTCTCCCGCCACAGGCAGCCAATGAATGCCACCCGGATGGAATTCAGTCCCCAGAGGCCAAGCAGTGGAGCCTTAAGTCCCCAGCTGGGCTGGTAAGCCAGATGCCCGCCTGAGCAGGTGGGCAGGGGCTGCCTGACCGGTAAGACTGGTTCCCGGTTGGGGCCCTCTGAGGGAGTTCTCCATCCCCGTGTTCACATGCACAAGGTCCTACAATCCAGGTTAAAACCGGCCTTTTAGGAGAAAAACAAAACCACCCTCTGCTCCCACACAACCTCAGTTCCCCAACAGGCTAACTAGAAAGTGAACCTACATAGAGATCCTGCCCCCATTCCTTTCTGTGCTGAGAACATAAAGGGGCTCTGTGGGTCCCATTAGGCTCTAGAGCTACCAGGTCAGAGCAGATCAAAGCTTTTGGTGTTAAGCAGCAGCTCTGGGTGACCAGCTCTGTGTCCCATGATCCCAGGGTGGTGTGAGAGGCACAGCTGGAGTCTACTGATCAGGATGGCCAGTGTTCTGTGTTGGGGAATCTGGTGCCTCAGGAGTGTAGGGAGTCCCAGATGCACTTGTTCCAGTCCCTCCCTCGGCAGCCATTCAAGCGGGGAAGTCGCTGGAGGAGCCCAGTCTCCCGCCCCCAGAGGGGGCCCCACGCCTGGTGCCGGAAACACAAAGGGAGCCCTGGGAGAAGAATGGTGAGGTCCGGTGGCTCTGGCCTGAGGAATCCGGCCCCAGGAGGAGACAGTAGGGTACACTTAGCGTCAAAAAAACTTCCCTGAGGGAATGGAAAGCAGGTCTCAGGCATACCATCTCAAAATAAGGGCCCTTAAAACACTCTACCCAAACCTGGCATGGCTCTATAAGGTCAAGTGACCCCCACAAATCCCGCACTCCCAGATCTTGGCAGGAGACTTTTCTGGATTAAGATACGTGTGGCAGGGGAGGAAGAAGGGGCCTTTCCTCACCTGGAGAAGCCTTTCCCACAGCTCTGGCAGATGTAAGGCTTGCCCACGGACCCATCATGGGACCGCACATGGTAGGACATGCGGTCTTTTCTCTTGAACCGCAACCCACACACAGGGCAGGAGTAGGGCTTCTCCCCAGAGTGGGACAGCTTGTGCCGGTTGAGATGATACACATCACGGAAGATCTTGCCGCAGATCTCACAAGCCACCTGCTTCCTGGTCCGGCTCCTCTTTCGGGGGCCGTCGGGGTCTTCAGAGATGGGTAGCCCATTCTCACCCAGCCTTGGAGGAGGAAGGTCGATGTAGCCCAGCTGGAGGCTGGTGACACCGTGCTGGGCCTCGTGCTGCCGGAGCCGGTTGGCATCAGTGAACACCTTACCACACAGACCGCATGGAAGGATGCCTGCCTCCCTCAGGCCCCCTGGGGACCCAAACATTGAGTCCAGCAGGTTGGCCTTCCTTGGGCGGCCCCGGCCTCGCTTGCCAGTCAGGGGAGGGGCACTGGATGCCACATTGGGGAATGGGGAAGTCAGCAGTTGGGGGGATAGGGGTCCAGCCACCATGGGCAAGCGGTCCACCCCAGGTAACACAGGCAAGGAGGCTTGGCCTGCAATGGCTGCACCAGCCGCCCGAGCTGCCTCCTCCTCTGGCTGCATGCTGCCTGCGATGCCATTGCTGTTGGCTGCCAAGGCTGCCCCGTTGGTCATGTCCAAAGGGAAGCCCAAGTCCGAGGTCCCAGGGGGGCGAAAGAGCATTATATCGGCGCGGGCAGGGGGTACCAGGATCTGTACGTTGGACTGTTTGATGACTTCCTGGCAGATCTCGATAACCGACCTCATCAGCAGGAACTTGGCGGCCGTCATGAGTTCGGGAAAGCTCTCCAAGCGCACCACGATGCGGGAAGTGTAGGCGAAGTCCAGAATGTCCCCAAATACCTTGGAGCTGATAGTGTGCATCTCCAGCTCCCGGCTGCCCCCGGCCCCGCCGCCTGGTGCTGCCGTCGCGCCCCCTACATCAGCCGGACCCCCGTCCGCAGCTCCGCCGTCGCCCAACTGGGCGCTGAACACCGACTCAAAGTACTCGCTGCAGGCGGCCAGCACGGCGCGGTGCGCTGGGAAGCTCTCGTCGCCTACCCGCAGGAGCACGTCGCAGAAGCGCCCGCCGTTTTTGCGCTGCTGGTTCAGGTTGTGCAGCATCTCCGTGCTGTGTCTGCTCACCTGGTATGTGTAGCAGCCAGACGGGCCGCAGGAAGCGTCGTTTACCCGCTCCATGGCCGCCGCCCCCTCCCACTAGCCCGGCCGCTGCACCTGCCCGCCCCCTCCCTTCCCCTAAGCAGCGAGAAGCGGGGCGCAGCAGACGTGTCCACACTCCCCACACGTGCCGGCCCGGGGCTCTGTAGTCTCGCAGGTGCGCCGAGCGTACACGCCCCCAGCCCGGATCAGACTGTCTAGACTGCGGGGTGCACCACCCCCCACATAGCCAACCCCCGCCCTCGCTGGACTGCGCGCCGCTCTCTCCTCTCCGCCCGCCCGCCTCCCCTTCCCGGTCTACCTTCCGGGGGGGTGCGCGAGCGAAGAGGTGCGCCCCTCCTGCAAACGCGCCTGCCACCTCCCCTCCCGCCCGCCAGGCGGCGCCGGCGCGCAGCCAAGAGGGGCACGCGCACGCGGGGAGAAGGAGGGGTCCGCCGCGCAGGCGCGCGCGCGCGCCGCGGCTTTTCCCGGGCCCGCTGGGGGCGCGCGCTGCGTCCCCTGCAAAGCGCGAGCCGGGGCGGGGGCGCCGGAGCGGAGGAAACAAAAGGCGAAGGCGGCGGCGGCGGGGCGCGCACGGGGGCGGTGGCGCGGGCCGGGTCCCGGAGCCTGGAGGGCGGTGGCGACGGCGGCGGCGGCGGCTGGAGCGGGCGGGCAGCGGCGGCGGCAGAGTAGGCCCTTCCCCAGGCCGGGAGAAGGCGACGGCGGAGCGGCGGCTCTGCGGCCCCGGGCTCCGTGTGTTCGGAGCGGAGGAAAGATGGCAGCGGCTGCACTTCCTCTTGCACTTTCACCCCTGGGGGGAGGAGAAGGAGGGGGCGATACCAACAACACCCCCCCTCTCGCTTGCAGAAAAAAAAGAAACGGCGAGCTCAAGAGTGGGGGCCCCCGGCGCCCCCGGCCTTGCACGTGCGCGCCTGGGTGCCTAGCCCGGGCCGCCTGGCGCTGCAAACTTTCGACTTTCTTTGTGCCGAGCGCCCCCCCCTCACCAAGCAGAGGATGCACGTCCCCCCTTCCCTATTTATACACCCCCCCCGCAGCTCCGTTCCCCCCGCTTCCTGCCCCCCCTCCCCATTCCCCAGATCCGCCAATGCTAGAGCAGCCTGAGCCCCCGTCCGGCCCCCGCCTCCCCACCCCGCCCGCGGGGCCGGGGGCTGCAGTCTCAGCCCCCCCGGACCAATGCAAACGAAGCGCCGAGCCAGCAAACCAGCTCCCACTGCCCCTCCCCTGCCCGCTGAGAGTGGCGGCTAGCAGGGTGGGGGGGCAGGAACTGAGGGGTGCGGATCCGGGCCCCCCAGCCTGCGAAGCGCACTCGCAGGTCGAGCGGGCGTTGTCCACCCTTCGGAGCCCCGCTTTCATGCGTGAAATCCCCAGAAGTCGCCTGCGACCGCCTCCCTGCTTCAAACACCAGAGAGGGCCCGGGGTCCTGGCCGGCGACAGGCCGAACCTCCGGAGCTGCTTCTGCACCCGGTACATTGACCGATCTGATGGGCTGCGCGCCCGGAAGAGCTGGAGAGATGAAGCCAGCGTCCAGCTTCTCCCCCAAACCACAGCACGCCGAGCTTTGTCCCCGGGGAGCGTGAAGTCACCAGCTCCGGGAGGCGACAATATGAAGGCGATGGACGGGGCAGGGACCCCCGGAAGCCCCAGCAATCCTCAGGGAAGTGGGGGTGCCGGAGGAGTCGGGGACACCCTCGGGCCTCCCCAAGCCCGGAGCATCCCCAGCGTCCGCAGCCCTGTGAGACGCCGGGTGCTGTGGTCATGGGCCCTGCCGCCAGGCCTCGGCGCTTTGTCCCCGGCCCGCCCGGGGATGCTACCACGCTAGAGTTGTACACCAAGGTTTGTCTTCCCAGGAAGCGCTGGCGGCCGCCTTTGGGCCGCCTGGCGCAGAGCCCCAGGCTGCAGGCGCCGCGTGTGCGGGCGGGAAGTTCCCACAGTTGCAAAGAGGCAGCGAAGTATGTGTTCCAAACTTTTCCAAACTGAGCGCTTCCATTAAGAGAAGTGGTGTGCGGGGGAAAAGCATTCTGGGTATTAGCATGCAAATGAACGGGCCCGGCTTCCAACTCCGCTCGGGATTCCCACCGCTGCGCGCCCAGCCACGCGCGCCTTGAGGCTTCCGGGCGTTGCCCTGGCGGATGATCCGAGTTCAAAATCGAGACCTCTGTCTGGTTTCGTGTCCTGGTGCTTAGTCACTTGGCCTCTTTGAGATTGACTGTATCTTAACCTGTACACCGGGACAGCAGCGCCTGTCCTGCACACCTCAGCTCTAGGGCATAGTACATGCCAAACTCCTGTTGGGGAGAATGAATGAGACTTAGAGGCTTGAAGAATGTTCCCTGGACACGAAGCCAGGAGATCTGTGTTCTAAGCCCAGACTCACTGTCACCTTGGGCTAGTGCCTCCCTCTCTGAGCCACAGCTTTCTTGGGCGGATTTGGGGAACTGGCACGTTTTATTTTTGAGAAAGCTGCTGGGAACATCCACAAAGAAAGAGAAAGGGGCCGGGCGCTGTGGCTCACGACTGTTATCCCAGCACTTTGGGAGGCTGAGGCGGGCGGATCACCTGAGGTCGAGAGTTCGAGACCAGTCTGAGCAACACGGAGAAACCCCATCTCTACTAAAAATACAAAACTAGGCCGGGCGCAGTGGCTCATGCCTGTAATCCCAGCACTTTGGGAGGCCGAGGCAGGCGGATCACCTGAGGTCGGGAGTTAGAGACCAGCCTGACCAACATGGAGAAACCCCGTCTCTACTAAAAATACAAAATTAGCCGGGCGTGGTGGCACATGCCTGTAATCCCAGCTACTAGGGAGGCTGAGGCAGGAGAATCGCTTGAACCTGGGAGGCGAAGGTTGCGGTGAGCCGAGATCGCGCCATTGCACTCCAGCCTGGGCAACAAGAGCGAAACTGCTTCCAAAAAAGAAAGAAAGAAAGAAAAGAAAAAGAGGTTTGCTCTGAGTGTCCAGTGTATACACACATCGTTTCTCCATAGTAGGTATAGATATTCCCATTCTACCATTGGAACTGAGGAAGGTGAGTGACCTGCCCAAGGCCACACAGATAGTGATGGAGCCAGGATTCAAACTGGTTAACTGCCCCTTCCTCACCAGTGGCTTCTGAAACCTGTCACCCGTCCATGGCTCCACTTGAACCAGGAACTGACTCTCTGTCTGTTATGCTTAGAAAACAGGGTGCCATGACTGGCCCCATTCCAGCGGATTCACCCGGTGAAGGTGGGTTCAGAAGGTGGCGCTCTGAGGAAAACAGGGAACGTGCATCAGCCCTGTTTTGCAGATAGGGAGCCTGAGGTTCAAGGAGCCAGGGTCGTCCAGGATCCCTCCTTGGGGAAGTGGCCAGAGACAGTCCAGATGCCGTTCTGATCCCACCAGGGAGCTTTTTTCCAAATGTCGCCTTGGCAGTGTGATTGTGGGGGGTGGGAGTAACCTCTCCACTTCATCCGTTACTCTCAGTCTTGCCCATCTCTCAGGCTCCTAGGAATCCATTATGTAATTTCAGGCGTGCTTGCAGAACATGTCTTTTTTTTTTTTTAGGTAACATTCAATTGACATAAAATTAACGATTTTAAAGTGTATAATTCACTGGCACCTAGTACATTCACAATGTTGTGCAACCAGCACCTCTGTCCAGTTGCAAAACATTTTTATCACCCCAAAAGAAAACTTCGTACATGTTAAGAAGTCACTTTCCATTCCCTTCTCCCTTCATCCCCTGGCAACCACCAATCTGCATTCTGTCTCTGTGGATTTACCTGTTTTGGATATTTTATTTATTTATTTTTTTTTTGAGACGAAGTCTCTGTCCCTCAGGCTGGAGTGCAGTGGCGCAATTTTGGCTCACTGTAATCTCTATCTCCTGGGTTCAAGCTATTCTCTTGCCTCAGTCTTCCAAGTAGCTGGGATTACAGGTGCACGCCAGACGCCAGCATGCCCGGCTAATTGTTGTATTTTTAGTAGAGATGGGGTTTCGCCATGTTGGCCAGACTGGTCTCGAACTCCTGACCTCAGGTGATTTGCCCACCTCAGCCTCCCAAGGTGCTGGGATTACAGACGTAAGCCACCATGCCCAGCCTGGATATTTTATTTAGATGGAATTATACAATACTGTATGTGACCTTTTGAGTCTGGCTTGTTTCACTTAACGTAATGTTTTCAAGATTAATTCATGTTGTAGCATGTATAAATACTTTGTTCCTTTTTATGACTGGCTGAATGATACACCATTGTGTGGCTATACTACCTTTATCCATTTATCCATTGGTGGCCTTTTGGCTATTATGGATAGTGCAACTATGAATATTTGTGCACAAGTGTGTATTTGAATGCCTATCTTCAGTTCTCTTGGGTGTATACCTAAGAGTGGAATTGCTGGGTCATATGATGGTTTTATGTATAACTTACTGAGGAACCACCAAACTCTTCCACAGTGACTGCACCATTTTGCATTCCTACCAGACATGTGTTTTTATAAATAATTTTAGTGCTGGTCAAACCTCTGATTTTATGAATGAGCATGCTGAGGCCCAGAGAGGTTAAGTAACTTGCCCAAGGTCACACCCTTAGTCAGGATCCAGACTAAAACCAAACTTTCTTGAGTTCCTAGACTTCAAACACTAAGAGCCTCCCATGTCACCTTTAAAGACCTCGACTACTTGCCCGAGTTTTCATTGATTGACTTAGAAACCTGCCTGGTGAACAACTGAGTTAGCCGTATTTATGAAGCTTTTTTTCTCTCAACATCTATTGAAAGAACCCACTGCCATGTTCTGGATTTCTAGGCCACACCTTGAAAACATGCAGAGCTCACAATCCCTGCATCTGCCTCCTGCTGCTGGCCTGTCGGGCCCTCTTCTGTTGCCATAGAAACCGTGCACCTCAGTTTTGGCAGCAGACCAGCTGGACAGCGAACTGAGAACATCCTTGTCTCCTAGGCTAAGCAGAGCTGTCAAGGTCATGTATTCATTCACTAGATTTGTATTTATTGATCACCTACTAAGCACCAGGCTTTTGTTCTGTAAGATGCTAGGGATACAGCAGTGAACAAGCCAGACCACAGATCCTGCCCTCAAGGAACCTGTAGTCTAGAGGAGACAGACAAAAACCAAGGAACAAAAAAGGCTTCACCTGGCTCCTCTCCCTAGTTCACATTCTCCCAACCTTCCAGGCTGTGCTAAAATCCACTTCCTCTGGACCATCCCCCGAAGAGCCCAAATGTAGATGATAGCTCCTCTCAGGATTTACATTGCATTTTTTGTTGTCCCTGATTGTAAAAGTGCTATGTGCATTGTGGAAAATGTAGGAGATACACAAAAGCACAAAGAAGAAAAATTAAATAAAGATCTGTAATTTCACCACCAAGAGTCGAGCGCTGCCAACATTTCCTTCTGGTCTTTTTCTACATATGTGTATTTCTCTTTAAAAAAAAAAAAAAAATTATCGGCTGGGCACGGTGGCTTATGCCTGTAATCCCAGCACTTTGGGAGGCTGAGGCGGGCGGATCATGAGGTCAGGAGATCGAGACCGTCCTAACACAGTGAAACCTTGTCTCTACTAAAAAAAAAAAAAAAAAAAAAAAAAATTAGCCGGGCGTGGTGGTGGGCGTCTGTAGTCCCAGCTACTCAGGAGGCTGAGGCAGGAGAGTGGCTTGAACCCTGGAGGCAGACGTTGTAGTGACCTGAGATCACACTACTGCACTCCAGCCTGGGCAACAAGAGTCTCAAAAACAACAACAACAACAAAAATAATAATAACAACGACACGGCACAGTGGCTTACGCCTGTAATCCCAGCACTTTGGGAGGCTGAGGTGGGTCGATTACAAGGTCAGGAGTTGGAGGCCAGCCTGACCAACATGGTGAAACCTTGTCTCTACTAAAAATACAAAAATTAGCTGGGCGTGGTGGCATGCACCTGTAATCCCAGCTACTCAGGAGACTGAGGCAGGAGAATCACTTGAACCTGGGAGGTGGAGGTTGCAGTGAGAGGAGATTGTGCCACTGCACTCCAGCCTAGGCAACAGAGTGAGACAACGTCTCAAAATAATAATAATAATAACAAATTTGTTAAGCACTAACTGTGCCAGCCATGGTGCTGAGAGCACTCCTTGGTTTACCCTCTGGAATCCTCACAACAACCCTATGAGGCACTTACTCTGATGATTCCCATTTTACTGGTGTGGAAACTGAGGAATGAGCAGATAGAGAAGGGAGAGGAAGGCCCAAAGCATGCTGAATAGCAGGGCTGTGTGGGTACTTCTGCCTGCTCCAGGGGCTTTCAGCACAAATCCAGGCTGCCAGGCTTTATTGAGGACCTGATGGGAGGAGGAGATGGAGGGAAACACAGGAATGAGGCACCCTAGTTTCTGCCCCACTCGCCTTTAGCCTTTATCAGTCTTTCTTAGAAGGCATGTGAAGCCAACCCACTTCCTTTGCTCTCTTCAATGCTGGGCTGTTCGGCTTCTTAATAACAATAGCAACAAGACCATTCCTTGAACAATCATGGCACTTCAAGCATGAACGGAGTTGCTTTGGAGCCAGACAGACACAAGTTCAAGTTCAAGGTCTGCCCTTGCTGATAGTTTGGCTTTGGGTGAACAGTGCCAGAGGTTCATTTAACCCCCATAGCCTTTCTCTGAGGGTAGGATCATTGTCCCTGCCTTGTTTTTTCAGAGACAGGGTCTCTTGTCACCCAGGTTGGCATGTACTGTCACCATCATAGCTCACTGCAGTCTGGAATGCCTTGGACTCAAGTGATCCTCCCGCCTCCACCTCCAGAGTAGCTGGGACTCTGGGGTATGCCACCATGCCCGGATCATTTCTACAAATGTTTGTAGAGATGGAGTCTCACTATGTTGCCCAGGCTGGTTTCAAACTCCTGGCCTCAAGCAGTCCTCATGCCTCACCCTCCCATAGGGCTGGAACTACAGATGTGAGCCACTACACCCAGCCATTGCCCCCTGTTTATAGGTGAGCCAACTGGAAAGTTAGGTGGTTCATCCAAGCCTGCCCTGGTGAAGGTTGTGCGATCCAAACTGAGCGCAGGTCTCCCTGATTCCAACAGCCAGGTTCTTTCTCCAGCACCTTGGACCTCTTTTCTTTCTCAACAATTGGGTTTCCTTCATGACTGGGAGGAGCGGGCAAATCTTCCACCTGACACGGAGGCCTAGCTCCTTCAGCTACACAAGGATCTTGCAGGAGGCAGAAGCTCAGCAGTTCCTGCCTCCCCACCTCCGTCCGAGTTATCTCAGCCCCTCTGTGCTGTGGTCTTCAGGGCCCGACAGGGACCCAGTAGGCCACGGTTTATCATCGGCCATGTTTCCTGCCTCTGCATCACTAGCAGAGACTTTAACACTCTTTCTTTTCATTAATCAGGCACAAAAAGGAAAAAAAAAAAAGTGCTCATATGTAATTGTTTGTATTTCTATACTTTAACCTGGGAGGATTTTTTTGTTTTTTTGTTTTTTTGAGACGGAATGTCGCTCTCGTTGCCCAGGCTGGAGTGCAGTGGCATGATCTCAGCTCACTGCAACCCCTGCCTCCCATGTTCAAGCAATTCTCCTACCTCAGCCTCCAGAGTAGCTGGGATTACAGGCACCCGCCACCATGCCCGGCTCATTTTTGTATTTTTAGTAGAGAGGGGGTTTCGCCATGTTGGCCAGGCTGGTCTCGAACTCCTGACCTCAAGTGATCCGCCCGCCTCGGCCTCCCAAAGTGCTAGGATTGCAGGCGTGAACCACCGTGCCCACCCCAGGATTTTC
Organism: Pongo abelii; assembly: GCF_028885655.2. Classification (NCBI taxonomy): domain Eukaryota; kingdom Metazoa; phylum Chordata; class Mammalia; order Primates; family Hominidae; genus Pongo; species Pongo abelii. Next base: position 37,794,629 of record NC_085929.1, read on the forward strand.
TTTTTTGTGCCTGATTACCTGAAGGAGAGAGAGTCAAGGTATCACTGGTGACACAGGGGCAGGAAACATGGCCACACACTACATACACGTGAAAGGCAACTGTCTAACTGAAGAAAATCAGCTACACGTTACAGAGAAAGAGTTAATGTCCAGAAGTGCCTGAAGGTCTTCCTGGAGGTTGCCTGTGAGCTAAGATCACACCACTGCACTCCAGCCTGGGTGACAGAGTGAGACTCGGTCTCCAAAAAAAAAGGTCATAGTGCTTGCATGAGTTAAGCTTTTAGGTGAGATTCCTGAGTGACATTTGATTCAACAGCAGTGTATAAAAACACTAGGTCCTCCCCGTGTTGGGTTAGCTCTAATGGTGGTTAGTGAAATGTCTGACAATTTGAGAGCCAAAATGATGTTTTCATTTATTCATTCAAGAAGTATTTATGCATGTCTTCTTTGTGCCACGCACCGTGCTGGGCAATGGAGATGCTGTGGGGACAAGATATTTGGGGTCACATCTGTAATCCCAGCACTTTGGGAGGCTGAGGCCAGCGGATCACCTGAGGTCAGGAGTTCAAGACCAGCCTGGCCAACATGGTGAAACCCCGTCTCTACTAAAATTACAAAAATTAGCCAGGTGAGGTGGTGTGTGCCTGGAATACCAGCTACTCGGGAGGCTGAGGCAGGAAAATCGCTTGAACCCAGGAGTCAGAGGTTACAGTGAGCCAAAATCACACCATTGTACTCCAGCCTGGGTGACAAAAGCGAAACTCTGTCTCAAAAAAAGAAAAAAAGAGGCCAGGCACGGTGGCTCAAGCCTGTAATCCCAGCACTTTGGGAGGCTGAAGTGGGTGGATCACCTGAGGTCAGGAGTTCAAGACCAGCCTGGCCAACATGGTGAAACCCCGTTTCTACTAAAAATATAAAAAATTAACTGGGCGTGGTGGCAGGCACCTGTAGTCCTAGCTACTCGGGAGACTGAGGCAGGAGAATCACTTGAACCTGGGAGGCGGAGGTTGCAGTGAGCCAAGATTGCATCGCTGCACTCCAGGCTGGGTGACAGACTGAGACTCCATCTCAAAAAAAAGAAAGAAAAAAAAAGAAAAGAGGTTTAATTGACTCATGGTTATGCAGGCTCTATAGAAGCATGGTGCTGGCATCTGCCCAGTTTCTGGTGAAGACTAAGGGAGCTTTCAATCATGGCAGAAGGCAAAGGGGGATCAGGCAAGTCACATGGTGAAAACAGGAGCAAGTGAGAGAGAGTGAGAGTAGGTGCCACACACTTTTTTATTTTATTTTATTTTATTTTTAAAATTTTTTGTATTTTTTATATTTTGAGACAGAGTCTCGCTCTTTCACCCAGGCTGGAGTGCAGTGGCATGATCTCAGCTCCCTGCAACCTCCGCTTCCCAGGTTCAAGCAATTCTCCTGGCTCAGCCTCCTGAGTAGCTGGGATTACAGGCATCCGCCACCACCCCCAGCTAATTTTTGTATTTTTAGTAGAGATGGGATTTCACTGGTTGGACAGGCTGGTCTTGAACTCCTGACCTCAGGTGATCCACCCACCTCAGCCTCTCAAAGTGCTGGGATTACAGGCATGAGTCACTGCACCCGGCTATTTTTATTTTTATTATTTTTTGAGACAGGGTCTTGCTGTGCCAACCAGGCTGGAGTGCAGTGGCACAATCTCAGCTCACTGCATTCTCTGCCTCTGGGTCTCAAGCGATCCTCCCACCTCAGCCTCCCAAGTAGCTGAGACTACAGGTGTGCACTACCGTGCCTGGTTAATTTTCATATTTTTGATAGAGACAGGGTTTCACCATGTTGGCCAGGCTGGTCTCCAACTCCTAAGCTCAGGTGATCTGCCCACCTCTGCCTCCCAAAGTGCTGGGATTACAGACGTGAGCACGAGCACAAGCCCAGCCTATTTTTATTTTTTGTTAAAGACAGGGTCTTGCTCTGTCACCCAGGCTGGAGTGTGGTGGTGCCATCACGGTTCACCGCAGCTTCTGCCACCTCCTTGGCTCAAGCAATCCTCCCTCCTCAGCCTCCAGAGCGACTGGGACCACAGGCGTCAGCCACCACACCTGGCTAACTTTTATACTTTTTGTAGAGGGGTTTTACCATGTTGTCCAGGCTGGTCTCAAACTCCTAGGCTGAAGCGATCTGCCTGCCTCGGCCTCCCAAAGTGCTGGGATTACAAGTGTGAGCCACCACACCCGGGGGCACCCACTGAAATGACCAGATCTCTCTCTCTCAAGAATTCAGAGATTTCGGCCGGGCTCCGTAGCTCACACCTGTAATCCCAGCATTTTGGGAGGCCAAGGCAGGCAGATCCCGAGGTCAGGAGATCGAGACCATCCTGACTAACACGGTGAAACCCCGTCTCTACTAAAAAATACAAAAAATTAGCCGGGCATGGTGGCGGGTGCCTGTAGTCCCAGCTATTTAGGAGGCTGAGGCAGGAGAATGGCGTGAACCCGGGAGGCGGAGCTTGGAGCTTGCAGTGAGCTGAGATTGCACCACTGCACGCCAGCCTGGATGACAGAGCCAGACTCCGTCTCAAAAAAAAAAAAAAAAAAGGTAGCTCTTGCCGGGCGCAGTGGCTGACGCCTGTAATCCCAGCACTTTCGGAGGCTAAGGCGGGCAGATCACCTGAACTTAGGAGTTCAAGACCAGCCTGACCAACATGGAGAAACCCCATCTCTACTAAAAATACAAAATTAGCCAGGCATGGTGGCACAGACCTGTAATCCCAGCCTCTCGGGAAGGCTGAGGGAGGAGAATCGCTTGAACCCGGGAAGCAGAGGTTGCGGTAAGCTGAGATCGCACCATTGCACTCCAGCCTAGGCAACAGAGCGACGAGACTCGGTATCAAAAAATACATATAAAAATATATAAAAATTAATCGGGCATGGTGATGCATGCCTGTAATCCCAGCTACTCAGGGGCTGAGGCAGGAGAATCACTTGAACTCAGGAGGCAGAGGTTGTGGTGAGCCAAGATCACGCCATTGCACTCCAGCCTGGGCAACAAGAGCAAAACTCTGTCTCAAAAAAAAAAAAAAAGTAGCTCTCAGCCGGGCGTGGTGGCTCACACCTATAATCCCAGAATTTTGGGAGGCTGAGACGGGCGGATCACCTGAAGTCAAGAGTTCGAGAGCAGCCTCGCCAACATGGTGAAACCCCGTCTCTACTAAAAATACAAAAAGTAGCCAAGCATGGTGGCAGGTACTTGTCATCCCAGCTACTCAGGAGGCTGAAGCAGGAGAATTGCTTGAACCCAGGAGGCAGAGGTTGCAGTGAGCTGAGATCACGCCATTGCACTCCAGCCTGGGCAACAAGAGCAAGACTCTGTCTAAAAAAAAAAAAATACCAAAAAGGTAACTTTCATTATTATGGCCTTCCAACAAACAGATCTTGAGCTAGCACTGGTCCTTGAGTTAAGTTAAAAAAGAAAGAAAAGAGATTCTATTCATCTTATTTATTTATTTATTTAGTTAGTTAGTTATTTGTTTGTTTGTTGAACAGGGTCTGGCTCTGTTGCCCACGCTGAAGTGCAGTGGCATGATCACAGCTCACTGTAACCTCAACCTCTCAGGCTCAAGTGATCCTCCCATCTCAGCCTCCTGAGTAGCTGGGACTACAGGTACATGCCACCACATCTGGCTAATTTGTGTATTTTTTGTAGAGACAAAGATTTCATTACGTTACTCAGACTGGTCTCAAACTCCTGGGCTCAAGCCATCTGTCCCCCTTAGCCTCCCAATGTGCTGGGATTACAGGCGTGAGCCACTGTGCCCAGCCTTATTTTTCTTTTTAATGTTTATTTTGTCCATCAAATATAATTTGGAAAATGAGGCAAAGCAGAGGAAAAGATAATAAATTATCCATAGTGTCTCATCACTTAAATAGAAGTACTAAAATGTTGGTATATTCTTTCTTTCTTTCTTTGTTTCTTTCTTTCTTTCTCTTCTTTCTTTCTTTCTTTCCTTTCTTTCTGTCCTTTCTTTCTTTCCTTTCTTTCTTTCTTTCTTTCTTTCTTTCTTTCTTTCTTTCTTTCTTTCTTTCTTTCTTTCTTTCTCTTTCTTCCTCCTCCTCCTCCTTCTTCTTCTTCCTCCTCCTCCTCCTCCTCCTTCTTCTCTCTCTCTCTCTCTGTTTTTTTCTTTCCATGGAGTTTTGCTCGTCGCCCAGGCTGGAGTGAGTGCAACGGCGCCATCTCAGCTCACTGCAAACTCCACCTCCCAGGTCCAAGCAATTCTCCTGCTTCACCCTCCCGCCTGCCACCATGCCCAGCTAATTTTTGTATTTTTAGTAGAGATGAGGTTTCACCATGTTGGTCAGGCTGGTCTTGAACTCCTGACCTCAGGTGATCCACCTGCCTCAGCTTCCCAAAGTGCTGGGATTACAGGCGTGAGCCACTGTGCCTGGCCAAATGTTGGTATATTTTCATCTAGACTTTTTTTTTTTTTTCAGTTTCAATGCACTGTTGTTAAAAATACTACTAATGAATATATGCTTTTTTTTTTACATGAAGAAATGAATGTCTCACTTTATCGCCCAGGGTAGAGTGCAGTGATGAGTTCATAACTCATTGCAGCCTGAACTTGTGGGCTTGAACAATTCTCCTGTCTCAGCCAAGTGAGTAGCTGGGATTACAGGCACCCACCACCACACCTGCCCTCTCCTGCTTCTTAAATGAAGCAGTATATTATGAATATGTTGCAGGTTAACACTGGGACTGTAGGTAAGTGTGTTTTTGGGCCACTTTCACTTTTTATCTTAAACACTTTTATAGTGTTTTATTTTATTTTTACAACGCAAATGGTTACTTTTGTCATTTGAAAAGCAATAGAGGGGCCAGGCACAATGGCTCACGCCTGTAATCCCAGCACTTCTGGAGGCCAAGGTGGGTGGACAACCTGAGGTCAGGAGTTCAAGACAATCCTGACCAACATAGTGAAACCCTGTCTCTACTAAAAATACAAAAATCAGCCAGGCATGGTGGTACATGCCTGTAAACCCAGCTACCTGGGAGGCTGAGGCAGGAGAATCGCTTGAACCTGAGAGGCAGAGATTGCAGTGAGCTGAGATCGTGCCATTGCACTCCAGCCTGGGCAACAAGAGTGAATCTCTGTCTCAAAAACAAAAACACTTATATAGTGTTTTATTTTTACAACGCAACTAGTTACTTTTGTCATTTGAAAAGCAATAGAGAGGCCGGTGGCTCACACCTATGATCCCAGCACTTTGGGAGGCTGAGGTGGGTGGATCTTGAAGTCAGGAGTTCAAGACCAGCTTGACCAACATGGTGAAACCCCGTCTCTACTAAAAATACAAAAATTAGCTAGGTGTGGTGACACACACCTGTAATACCAGCTACTCAGAAGGCTGAGGCAAAGAGAATCGCTTGAATCCAGTGGCGGAGGTTGCAGTGAGCTGAGATCGCACCACTGCACTCTAGCCTGGGCAACAGAGCAAGACTCTGCCTCAAAAAAAAAAAAGAAAGAAAAGAAAAGCAATAGAGAACCCATAATACCATGAGTACCTTTCAAGTCATTACATAAAAATTAAAAATAAAATAAGTAAATATTAAAGAAATCTTATTTTCATGGGCTGCAAAGCTTCCTGACTGGATGATTGGTTGTATCTTGATCTTGATTCTCTAACAGTTTCTCCTGTGGAACATTTAGGTTGTGTCCTTTTTCATTTTCTTTGCTATTATAGACAGCACTGAGAAGACCGTCTTTGCACATCATACATACCAGAAGCTTTAATATGATAATCTGATTTCATATGCTGGACTAGAAATGGAGAAAGACAGCTTGTGGGACGACGAGTGGTGCTTTTATGAGGCGTTTTCTACTGGAGGTGGGAGGTAAGTAGATTGATTGGTGGGGGAAAGGAGCTTAAAACAACAGTATTCCGAAGTTCAAAATTTAGATTTAAAATAAGAATTATGAGCTGGCCATGGCGGCTTACGTCTGTAATCCCAACACTTTGGGAGGCTGAGGCGGGCAGATCACTAAAGGCCAGGAGTTCGAGACCAGCCTGGCCAACATGACAAAACCCAGCCTCTACTAAAAAAAAAAAAAAAATTAGCTGGGTGTGATGGTGCATGCCTGTAGTCCCAGCTACTTGGGAGGCTAAGGCACAAGAATCGCTTGAACCCAGGAGGCAGAGGTTGCAGTGAGCTAAGATTGTGCCACTGTACTCCAGCCTGGGTGACAGATGAAGACTCTGTTTCAAATAAATAAATAAAAAGAAGAATCGGGGCCAGGCACGGTGGCTCTCGCCTGTAATCCCAGCACTTTGGGAGGCTGAGGTGGGCAGATCACAAGGTCAGGAGATTGAGACCATCCTGGCTAACACGGTGAAACCCCTTCTCTACTAAAAACACAAAAAATTAGCCGGGTGTGGTGGCGGGCACCTGTAGTCCCAGCTACTTGGGAGGCTGAGGCAGGAGAATGGCGTGAACCCAGGAGGCGGAGCTTGCAGGGAGCCGAGATCATGCCATTGCACTCCAGTCTGGGCAACAGACTCCATCTCAAAAAAATAAAAATAAATAAAAAGAAGAATCATAGCCGAGTGTGGTGGCTCACACCTGTAATCCCAGCATTTTGGGAGGCTAAAACAACAGGATTGCTTGAGCCCAGGAGTTCAAGATCAGCTTGGGCAATATGGCAAGACCATGTGTCTACAAAAAAATTTTTTGTTAATTAGCCAGGCAAGGAGGCATGAGCTTGTGGTCCCAGCTACTCGAAAGGCTGAGCCAGGAGAATGGCTTCAGCCCAGGAGGTTGAGGCTGCAGTGCACTGTGTTTGAACCACTGCACTGCACTCCAGCCTGGGTGACAGAGTGAAAAAAAAAAAAGAATTATTAGCTAAATGAGCCTCAGGTCCATTCCAGCTCAGGAATTTGGAGTGTTTTATTGTCATCTGTCTCAGGTCCAGGCTAGAGTGAGGGGTAGGTGAAGATACAAGCAGAAGGTTGCAGTCCACAGTCCACATTCACAAAAACACTTCCAAGCCCCTTGAGATTCCCTCCTAGATTGACTCCCCAGCTCCCTCCTGTGCAGACCTGACTTTGCAAGATTCATGTGAAGAACCTGGAGAGTCAAGGTGATAGAGTCAGCCTGCATCCTCAGGGTTTAGGGCCTTACTTGTCTCTGAAAATCAATTTCTTTTCTTTTTCTTTCTTTCTTTTTTCTTTTCTTTCTTTCTTTTTTTTTTTTTTTTGAGACAGAGTCTCGCTCTATCGCCCAGGCTGGAGTGCTATGGAGTGATCTCAGCTCACTGCAACCTCTGCCTCCCGGGTTCAAGCAATTCTTGTGCCTCAGCCTCCCAAGTTGCTGGGATTACAGGCATGCAGCACCATTCCTGGCTAAGTCTTCCATTTTTAGTAGAGACGTGGTTTTGCCATGTTGTCCAGGCTGGTCTTGAACTCCTGACCTCAAGTGATCTGCACACCTCAGCCTCCCAAAGTGTGGGAAATTACAGGCATGAGCCACCGAGTCTGGCCTGAAAATCAAATTCTATCAACTAAGGTGAAGCTTGGGTCTGAACCCACTTCCAGCTTTGTAATTTGGGGCAAATTTACTTAACAGCCCAGAACCTAAGAGGTTCTTTATTTGAGGGAGGGTCTTACTCTGTCACCCAGGCTGGAGCGCAATGGCATGATCACAGCTCACTGCAGCCTCATCGTCCTCGGCTCAAGCAATCCTCCTGCCTGAGCCTCCCAAGTAGCTGGGATCATAGGCATGTGGCTCCACACCCACAAAAATTTTTTGTTTGTTTGTTTTTTGTTGTAGAGATGGAGTTTCACTACGTTGCTCAGGCTGGTTTCAAATTCCTAGGCTCAAGTGATCCTCCTGCCTAGGCTTCTCAAAATGTTAGGATTACAGGAATCAGCCAGCCACCAAGCCTGATGCCTAAGGGGTTCTTATAGAAATGAATGAGAATATTATTATGCACATCGTAAATGCTTAATCAATGATAGCTATTTGTTGTTGTTTGCAATTCAGTGTTAAATGCTGTGATGAAGGAAGCACAGGAATTACAGAAGTCATGTTAAATACAATAGGACCTAGCCTGGGGCATGGGGGCAGGCTTCATACAGGATGCCACAATAAAATTCTGACTGGTGAAGAAGAAAGGCCCTGGGGTATTTCTTTTCTGACAGCTGGATCTTTCTAGGTGAGAATGTAATGTATTCAATGCCAGGTGATTCCCAAACCTGTGTATGCGTTACAATCCCTTGGGGTGAGGGTGGGGAGGAAGTGATAGGTTACAAAAGATTCTAGAGGCACCAGCCCAATCGGAAGTGCTATATGAGCTACATATTATTCTGTGTGAGGCACTTCGCATACAGTAGGCTCTCAACCTTCATATCAGGAACAAGGATTCCTAGTTTTCTGGTTCCTGGCATGTGCTCTAAAAGAAATGCAGGGCTGGCCAGGCGCGGTGGCTCATGTGTGTAATCCCAGCACTTTGGGACGCCGAGGAGGGTGGATCACTTGAGGCCAGGAGTTCGAGACCAGCCTGGCCAACATGGTGAAAACCCGTCTCTACTAAAAATACAAAAATTAGCCGGGCATGGTGGCGGGCGCCTGTAATCCCAGCTACTTAGGAGGCTGAGGCAGGAGAATTGTTTGAATCTGGGAGGTAGAAGTTTCAGTGAGGTGAGATCGAGCCACTGAACTCCAGCCTGGGAGTAAGACTCCGTCTCAGAAAAAAAAAAAAAAACGAAAACAAAACAAAACTGCAGGACTGGGACTTGGGACACAGCTAGACTCTTCAGTTTTTGTTTTGTTATGCTCTTACCATTCTTACCAGCTCAAATAATTATTTTTTTTTATTATTGTGGTACATAGTAGGTATATATATTTACAGGTACATGAGATGTTTTGATACAGGCATCCAATGTGAAATAAGCACATCATGGAGAATGGGGTATTCATCCCCTCAAGCATTTATCCTTTGAGATACAAACAATCCAGTTACACTCTTTATTTTTAAAAGTACAATTAAGTTATTATTGACTATGGTCACCCTATTATGTTATCAAATAGATCTTATTCATCCTATTTTTTTGTACCCTTTAACCATTGATTTTTTTTTTTTTTTTTTTTTTTGAGATGGAGTCTCGCTCTGTTGCCCAGGCTGGAGTGCAAGGGTGCAATCTCAGCTTGCTGGAGCCTCAACCTCCTGGGCTCAAGTGATTCCCATGCCTCAGCCTCCCAAGTAGCTGGGACTACAGGCATGCACCACCATGCCTGGCTAATTTTTGTATTTTTAGTGGAGACGGGGTTTCGCCATGTTGGCCAGGTTGGTCTGAAACTCCTGGTCTCAAGTGATCCACTCGCCTCAGCCTCCCAAAGTGCTGGGATTACAGGTATGAGCCACCATGCCTGACTATATTTTTTATTTTTTATTTTTTTTTTGTAGAGAGAGGGTCTCACCATATTGCTCAGGTTGGTCTTGAACTCCTGGTCTCAAACAATCCTCCCGCCTCAGCCTCCCAAAATGCGGTAATTACAGGCGTGAGCCACCATGCCCAGCAAGTCTCCAGTCTTTATGAGCCTAGTTAAGTCCCCTCCTTTCTCCATGATTCAGTCTCCTCATCTGTGAAACAAGGGAACTGATCTAAATCAGGAGTCTCAGACTCAGGTGTTTCTAAGGGCCAGGGTAACTTGGTGAGATGTGTGGCACAAGTGGGAACTACAGGGCTGAAGAAGGCACCACAGCAAAGGGGAAAACAGGCTGGACACAGCAGCTCAGGCCTGTAGTCCCAGCACTGCAGGAGGCCCAGGAGGGAGCCCAGGAGTTTGAGACCAGCCTGGACAACATAGTGAGCCCCTTGTCTCTACAAAAAAAGGGGGGCAGCCAGAGTCCAGCCTGTGAACCCGGAAGTATCTGATTTAGATCTCAATCAATTTAGAAAGTTCATTTTGCCAAGGTTAAGGACATGACCATGACACAGCCTCAGGAGGTCCTGAAGACATGTGCCCAAGGTGGTTGGGGCTCAGTTTGCTTTTACGCATTTTAGGGAGACATGAGACATCAATCAATATGTGTATATGTACATTGGTTCATTCTGGAAAGGCAGGACAACTGGAAGGAGGGGCTTCCAGGTCATAGGTAGATAAGAGAGACAAAGGGTTGCATTCTATTTTTTTTTTTTGAGACAGAGTCTCACTCTGTCACCCAGGCTGGAGTGCAGTGGCTTGATCTCCGTTCACTGCCACCTCTGCCTCCTGGGTTCAAGTGATCCCGCTGCCTCAACCTCCCAAGTAGCTGGGACTACAGGCGCGTGCCACCACAGCTGGCTAGTTTTTTGTATTTTTAGTAGAGATGGGGTTTCTCCATGTTGGCCAGGCTGGTTTTGAACTCCTGACCTCAGGTGATCTGCCTGCAGTGGCCTCCCAAAGTGCTGGGATTACAGGTGTGAGCCACCATGTCCGGCTCCAAAGGGCTGCATTATTTTTAGTCCTTGATCAGCTTTTCCCTGAATCCACAATTTAGTTTGGCTCAGTGAATCTGCATTTTTACATAAACAATAGGGCAGAGGAAGCAATCAGATATGCATTTGTCTCAGGTGAGCAAAGGGCCGACTTTCTGTCTGGCACCTGTGAAGATAAGCTATCCCTTTACATTGCCCGGTGAACTAAAGATATAGGGAAAGGGGCCAGGCGCGGTGGCTCATGCCTGTAATCCCAGCACTTTGGGAAGCTGAGGTGGATGGATCACGAGGTCATGAGACCGAGACCATCCTAGCTAACACAGTGAAACCCCGTCTCTACTAAAAAACAGAAAAAATTAGCCGGGTGTGGTGGCAGGCGCCTGTAGTCCCAGCTACCCTGGAGGCTGAGGCAGGAGAATGGCATGAACCTGGGAGGCGGAGCTGGTAGTGAGCTGAGACCACGCCACTGCGCTCCAGCCTGGGTGAGAGAGCAAGACACCATCTCAAAAAAAAAAGATGTAGGGAAAGGGAATTGCCCCAGGTGTAGCAGCAAGAATTACAGAACAGATTTATTTATCTTGAAAAAGGCCCAAAGTCAGGAGGTAAAGATCTTGAGGCTCACAAGAAATTTCCTTATGGGCAAATTGTGAGGGAGGTATGTGGCTTTTTTGTATCTTTGTAGCTATCTTATTTAGGAATAAAGTTGGAAGTAGGTTTGCCTGACATAGTACCCAGCTTGACTTTTCTTTCTTTTTTCTTTTTTCTTTTTGAGATGGAGTTTTGCTCTTGTCGCCCAGGCTGGAGTGCAGTGGCGCGATCTCGGCTCACTGCAACCTCCACCTCCTGGGTTCAAGCGATTCTCCTGCCTCAGCCTCTCAAATAGCTGGGATTATAGGCACCCGCCACCATGCCCGCCTAATTTTTGTATTTTTAGTAGAGACGGGGTTTCTCCACGTTGGTCAGGCTGGTCTTGAACTCAGCCTCCCAAAGTGCTGGGATTACAGGCATGAGCCACTGTGCCTGGCCCCAGCTTGGCTTTCCTTTTGGCCTAGTGATTTTGGGGTCCAAAGATTTGTATTTTCCTTTGACAAGCCGATCACAGGAATGTGGGCCTAGTGCCATCAGGTTTTCTGGTTTTTCATAAGAATCTGGAAATCCAATTTTAAATGTTTGGCAACTAGTCTAAAATTTCCCATAAACATTATGCTGGTGAAGTGGAGCAGGCCAATGGGCCACAGTGGGCTGCCAGTCCCCAGTTTATCACCCCTGGAATGGCTGTACTTGGAGGAGTCCTCTGACTAGCCGTTTGCCATTTTATGTGCCTGGAAATTGCTCCCAGTGTTCCCAAGTGGGCCCTTCTCTGCCGATGGGATGTAATGTATGACCTTGGGCAGCAGGGTCAAATGGTTTGAGGCTGCAGGCCATACCTCCATGAGAGGAGTGCTCTGAGATGGGGCCTGGGCCTCAGCACAAGTTGCTTATAGCCTCCAGAAACTCAGAGTTCTCTTAGCAATTCCTAGAAACCTCAGCAGAGTCCCCCACCCTTGGCAGGCTCATCCGGTCCAGCAGACCCAGGTGGCTGACAAATAAATTGCAGTGAATCAGAACTTGGATTCACAGCAAGTAATCACGGACAGAGGCTTAAGTATCATCTAGTTCAATTTCTCCATTTTACAGACCCAGAGGAGAAAGTGGCCTGCCCCAAGTCCTAGAGAACCCAGATTCCTGCAAAAGGGCCAGTGGTTACTGTGAGCCCCTAGGAGCTGGACAGGCCTGGGTTCAAATCCTAGCTTTGTCAATTGCCAGCTCCTGACTTTGGGCCTTTTTCAAGATACATAAATCTATTTTGTAATTCTTGCTGCTACACCTAGGGCAATTCCCTTTCCCTACAGATTTCTCTTCCAAAAAATAAAAAAGGCCAGGCGCGGTGGCTCACGCCTGTAATCCCAGCACTTCGGGAAGCCGGGGCGGGCGGATCTCGAGGTCAGGAGATCGAGACCATCCTGGCTAACACGGTGAAACCCCGTCTCTACTAAAAATACAAAAAATTAGCCGGGCGTGCTGGCGGGCGCCTGTAGTCCCAGCTACTCGGGAGGCTGAGGCAGGAGAATGGCGTGAACCCAGGAGGCGGAGCTTGCAGTGAGCCGAGATCACGCTGCTGCGCTCCAGCCTGGGCGACAGAGCGAGACTCCGTATCAAAAAAAAAAAAAAAAAAAGTCTTGGCTGGGTATGGTGGCTCAAAGCACTGTAATCCCAGTGCTTTGGGAGGCTGACCAGGGAGGAACCCTTGAGGCCAGGAGTTCCTGATCAGGCTGGGCAACATAACAAGGCTTTTTTCTCTCTACCAAAAAAAAAAAAAAAAAAAAATTCTGCTTATTTTTTCAACAGTGGGCTCCGATTTCAACTCCTCTCTGAAGCCTTTCATTCATCTATTCCTTTGACTAGATAATAACTTCACACATTACAAATTCAAACGGTATGAGGTATTTATTTTCTTTTTCTTTTTTTTCTTGTGATAGGGTCTCACTCTGTCACCCAGGTTGGAGTGCAGTGGTGCGATCATGGCTCACTGCAGCCTCCACCTCCTGTGCTCAAAGCCATCCTCCCTCCCTTGATTCTTGTCTGTAGGAGCAGCTACTTGGAAGGCTCAGTTGGGAGGATCCCTTGAGCCCGGGATCATGCCACTGCATTGCAGCCTGGGCAAGAGAGTGAGACGCTGTCAAAAAAAAAAAAAAAAAGAAGAAGGAAAGAGGAAGGAAGGAAAGAAGGAAGGGAGGAAGGGAGGGAGGGAGGGGAGAAGGGGAGGGAAGGGAGGGAGCTGGGGAGGGAGGAAGACAGAAAGAGAGAGAGAGAGACAGACAGGAAGGAAGTAAGAAAGAAAAGAGATTCACAAATTGTTGAATTAAAAGAGTGAGCTACCAGGCCAGGTGCAGTGGCTCATGCCTGTAATCCCAGCACTTTGGGAGGCCGAGGCAGGCGGATCACCTGAGGTCGGGGGTTTGTGACCAGCCTGACAAACATGGAGAAACCCTGATTCTACTAAAAATACAAAAAATTATACAGGTGTGGTGGCACATGCCTGTAATCTCAGCTACTTGGGAGGCTGAGGCAGGAGAATCACTTGAACCTGGGAGGCGGAGGTTGCGGTGAGCCAAGATCGTGCCGTTGCACTCCAGCCTGGGCAACAAGAGCGAAACTCCATCTCAAAAAATAAAACAAATAAATAAAAGAGTGAGCTACCACTCCATACAAATAATAGGATCTCAGTTTTGCCTGGATAAAATAAGACAGGCATAGAAAAAATATTTGAAAATATGTAACAAAATCTTATCAGTTGCTCAGTTGCGGGACCAAATCACAGGTTAATTGTTTTCCTTTTTTTTTTTTTTTTTTTTGAGATAGAGTCTTACTCTGTCGCCCAGGCTGCAATGTAGTGGAGCAGTCTTGGCTCACTGCAACCCCCACATCCCAGATTCAAGCTAGTCTCCTGCCTCAGCCTCCTGAGTAGCTGGGACTACAGGCGCCCACCACCACGCCTGGCTAATTTTTTATATTTTAGTAGAGACAGGTTTCACCGTGTTGCCTAGGCTGGTCTCAAACTCCTGAGCTCAGGCAATCTGTCTCCCTCGACCTCCCAAAGTGCCAGGATTACAGGCATGAGCCACCGTGCCCGGCCCATGTTTTTCTTTATTTCCAGATTTTATCTTTTTTTTCTTTTTTCTTTCTTTTTTTTTTTTGAGATGGAGTCTCACTCTGTCGCCCAGGCTGGAGTGCAATGGCACGATCTTGGCTCACTGCAACCTCCGCCTCCCAGGTTCAGGTGATTCTCCTGCCTCGGGCTCCCAAGTAGCTGGGATTACAGGAGCCCGCCACCACGCCCAGCTAATTTTTGTATTTTTAGAAGAGTCAGGGTTTCATCAGGTTGGCCAGGCTGGTCTTGAACTCCTGACCTCAGGCGATCCACTAGCCTTGGCCTCCCAAAGTGCTGGAATTACAGGTATGAGCCACACGCCAAGCCTATTTCCAGGTTTTTCTACCTAACCATGGGTTTACCTTGTAGTCTTTAAAAATGACAATTCTTGGCTGAGGGCAGTGGCTCACGCCTTTAATCCCAGCATTTTGGGAGGCCGAGCTGGGTGGATCACTTGAGGTCAGGAGTTTGAGACCAGCCTGGCCAACATGGTGAAACCTCGTCTCTACTAAAAATACAAAAATTAGCTGGGAGTGGTGGTGCATACGTGTAATCCCAGCTACTTGGGAGACTGAGGCAGGAGGATCACTTGAACCTGGGAGACGGAGGTTGTGGTGAGCTGAGATCACACCACTGCAGTCCAGTCTGGGTGACAAAGTGAGACTCCGTCTAAGAAAAAAAAAATGTTTTAATAAATAAATAAAAATGATAGTTCTTTACTGTTTTTTTTTGTTGTTGTTGTTGTTTTTTTTGAAAGAGAGAGTCTCGCTCTTTTGCCTAGGCTGAAGTGTAGTGGCGTGATCTCGGCTAACTGCAACTTCTGCCCTACCTTGCACTCAAGTGATTGTCCCACCTTAGCCTCCTGAGTAGCTGGGACCACAGGCACACACAACCACAGCCAGCTAATTTTTTATATTTTTAGTAGAGACGGGGTTTCACTATGTTGCCCAGGCTAGTCATGAACACCTGGACCAAAGCGATCCTCCCGCCTCACCCTCCAGAGTTGCTGGGATTACAGGCATGAGCCACTAAGCCCAGCCCTATTATTTCTATTTTAGAGATGTGCAGACTGAGGTTAAAGGAAGGTGTAGGATTTGTCCAAAGTCTGAAGCTAAGGTGTAGAGTCATGACTCTGAAACCCATATCTCCCCAAATACTGTCCTCTGCTTCCTTAGGGGAAATCCCCCAGTCACTTCCTTCGTTCTCCTAGCCATGAACATGTGGTATCTAAATATTGTGCAAGGGGCCAGAGAGGCCGTAAGTGGAAATAAAGACACAGCAGTATCTTGAATGAGGCTGGCATTCTTGGTGACAATGTTGAATTCCACATATATACATGAATATGTTCATGCCTTCACGGGTGCAGATGTGTTGTTTTAGTCAAAGCTCTTTTGGAAACAAACAGCAAGGACCTATTCAAATTAGCTTAAGTGAACAGAAAATGAATTTACCGGAAGGGCACTGTCATGTCTACAGGACCCAAAAGTAACAGGGCCTCAGCGGGGCCTGGAAGGATACATGGGAAGGAGTCAGGAACCCCAGAAAGCAGTTAAACTCTTTTGGTTGCATGTAACAAAGTCAACTCAAGTGCCTCCATAAGTAAAAAAGAACTTCGTTTGAAAGACACAGAGGTCTCTCCTGGAACCCATAAGCAGGAATGGCAACAAGCCTGCAAGGAGAGAGATGAACACTTTGAAACCAAGGAAGTCCTTTCTCTCCGTCATTTCTCTCTGCTTTTCTTTCTTTTTTTTTTTTTTCAAGACAGAGTCTTGCTCTGTTGCCCAGGCTAGAGCACAGTGGGGCGATCTCAGCTCACTGCAAACTCCACCTCCCAGGTTCAAGCGATTCTCCTGTCTGAGCCTCCCGAGTAGCTGGGATTACAGGCATGCACCACCATACCTGGCTAATTTTTGTATTTCTAGTAGAGACAGGGTTTCACTATGTTGGCCAGGCAGGTCTTGAACTCCTGGCCTCAAGTGATCCACTCACCTCAGCTTCCCAAAATGCTGGGATTACAGTCATTAGCCACCGCACCCAGCCTCTGACATGCTTTTCTGAGGATGCAATGATCAGCTGCTCTGTTTCTCTGGTACAGATACAGGGGGGCCAGAACATGCCTGCTCTCTAGCTCCCCAGTTTCTTTTCTTTTCTTTTTTTTTTTTGAGACAGAGTTTCGCTCTTGTTGCCCAGGCTGGAGTGCAATGGCGAGATCTCAGCTCACTGCAACCTCTGCCTCCTGGGTTCAAGTGATTCTCCTGCCTGAGCCTCCTGAGTAGCTGGAATTACAGGCATGTGCCACCACGCCCGGCTAATTTTGTATTTTTAGTAGAGACGGGGTTTCTCCATGTTGGTCAGGCTGGTCTTGAATTCCCGACCTCAGGTGATCCACCCACCTCGGCCTCCCAAAGTGCTGGGATTACAGGCATAAGCCACTGCGCCCGGACAAAAAACAATTATTTTTATTTTTTTTTTTATTTTTTAGACAGAGTGTCGCTCTGTCGCCGAGGCTGGAATGCAATGGTGCAATCTTGGCTCACTGCAACCTCCGCCTCCCATGTTCAAGTGAGTCTCCTGCCTCAGCCTCCTGAGTAGCTTGGATTACAGGCACTCGCCCTCATGCCCAGTTAATTTTTGTATTTGTGTAGAGACAGGGTTTCACCACGTTGGCCAGGCTGGTCTTGAACTCCTGACCACAGGTGATCCGTCTGCCTCGGCATACCAAGGTGCTGGGATTACAGCTGTGAGCCACCCTGCCCAGACCAATTTTTTTTTAATTTGATAGAAGAAAATGTGCATTGCTATGAACTGGGCAGATACTTCCCAACATGAGGGCTCTTCCTGATATGATTATTTTGTTTAATGGCTGCTAACCTGAAAAGCATCTTCATAAATGGAGGGGAGGCTTCACTCTCTTCCACTGAGGCCCCAGAAAAACTGGCTGTCTTTTCTTTTTCTTTCTTTCTTTTTTTTTTTTTGAGACAGAGTTTTGCTATTGTTGCCCATGTTGGAGTGCAATGGCGTGATCTTGGCTCACTGCAACCTCTGCCTCCCGGGTTCAAGCGATTCTCCTGCCTCAGCCTCCTGAGTAGCTGGGATTACAGGCAGCCACCACCACGCCCAGCTAATTTTTTGTATTATTTTAGTAGAGACGGGGTTTCCTCACGTTGGCCAGGCTGGTCTCAAGTCCTGACCTCAGGTGATCCATCAGCCTTGGCCTCCCAAAGTGCTGGGATTACAGGTGTAAGCCACCGTGCCTGGCTTGTCTTTTTTTTTGAGATGGAGTCTCGCTCTGTCGCCCAGGCTGGAGTGCAGTGGTGCGCTCTCAGCTCACTGCAAGCTCCGCCTCCTCAGTTCATGCCATTCTCCTGCCTCAGCCTCCCAAGTAGCTGAGACTACAGGCGTACACCACCACACCCGGCTAATTTTTTCTGTTTTTTAGTAGAGACGGAGTTTCACCGTGTTAGCCAGGATGGTCTCAATATCCTGACCTCGTGATCCACCCGCCTCGGCCTCCCAAAGTGCTGGGATTACAGGCGTGAGCCACCGCGCCCGGCCCGTCTTTTCTCTTTAAAAGCATCAGGACTAGAAGCCTTTGTGCACACTAATTCAGTCCAGTCAATATATTGAGCACCTAACCTTGATCGAGCCACTGCCAGGCCTGGAAAATCCAAAGATGATCAGTTATCATCTTCCCCCAGTAGGTTCTGCTCCTAGTATTGTGTTTGTGTCAGTCAAGTTCATTTAGAAATCTATTATTTCTGACACAGCTGGCTTAGGAATTTCTATTTGACTGCATTAGGAGGCACTAAATTGCATGAATTCATCTGAGAGCTGAGATCACAGGAACTAATAATGTACTTGATCTCTTTGCTCGCAGTCATCATTTTTTAAAACAAAAATATTATGAAGTCCATTGATGGTGGTGAAATTAATATCCGGTTGGGATTTCCCACACAGCCTGGGAGGCGTGTCATTAAGGAGCTGAATCTGGGCCAGACACACTCATTCTATGTGTTGTGTTGTTAATGGTTCTGCTGAATGCATGGAGGAAACACGCACCTTGCAAGGGTGGAC
The DNA here is from genome assembly GCF_028885655.2 of Pongo abelii. Classification (NCBI taxonomy): domain Eukaryota; kingdom Metazoa; phylum Chordata; class Mammalia; order Primates; family Hominidae; genus Pongo; species Pongo abelii. Next base: position 37,812,845 of record NC_085929.1, read on the forward strand.
TCATCCTTTCCAGGTGCAAGTTCCTTTTCTTCCATTTGCTACCTGGGTGACTGCGGACGGCTCACTTGCCCTTGCCGAGCCTCAGTTATCACCTCCCTAGACAAGGGCACAGAACCACAGACTAGCTGCTGTGACTTCTGGGAGGGCTGAGGGATTTCACTGAATAGCAAAAGGAAATTTTCACTTAGCACTTCATTAGGAATTGTTTGAATTAACTACAGAGAGCCTGTGTTTCTCTTGTGATATTTATTTATTTATTTATTTATTTATTTATTTAAGACAGAGTCTTGCTCTGTCGCCCAGGCTGGAATGCAGTGGCATGATCTCGGGTCGCTGCAACCTCCACCTCCCAGGTTCAAGCAATTCTCCTGCCTCAGCCTCCCGAGTAGCTGGGACTACATCTGTGTGCCACCGCATCCAGCTAATTTTTGTATTTTCAGTAGAAACGAGGTTTCACTATGTTGGCCAGGCTGGTCTCGATCTTTTGACCTCAGGTGATACGTCCACCTCAGCATCCCAAAATACTGGGATTATGGGCCTGAGCCACTGCGCCCGGCCTCTCTTATGAGTTTTAAAATTAAAACTCAGACTAAGGTCGGGCGCAGTGGCTCAGGCCTGTAATCCTAATGCTTTGAGAGGTCGAGGAGCAAGGATTTCATGAGGCCAGGAGCTCCAGACCAGCCTGACCAACATAGTGACACTCCCATCTCTACCAATTGTTTTAATTAGCTGGGCGTGGTGGCATGCCTCACCTACTCAGAAGGCTGAGAAGGGAGGATTGCTTACGCCTAGGTCAAGGCTGCAGTGAGCTACGACCGTGTTGCTGCACTCCAGTCTCGGTGAGCAAGACTGTTTCAAAAAATAAAAACAGGCCAGGCGCACTGGCTCACGCCTGTAATTCCAGCACTTTGGGAGGCTGAGGCGGGGGGATCATTTGATGTCAGGAGTTTGAGACCAGCCTGGCCAACATGGAGAAACCCTGTCTCTACTAAAAATAAAAAAATTAGCTGGGCATGGTGGCACACACCTGTAATCCCAGCTACCAAAGAGGCTGAGGCAGGAGAATCACTTGCACCAGGAGGCGGAGGTTGCAGTGAGCTGAGATCACACCACTGCACTCTAGTCTGGGGGACAGAATGAGACTCCATCTCAAAAAATAAAAATAGGCTGGGCGCGGTCACTCATGCCTATAATACCAGCACTTTGGGAGGCCAAGGCGGGTGGATCACCTGAGGTTAGAAGTTCAAGATCAGCCTGATCAACATGGTGAAACCCTGTCTCTACTAAAAGTACAAAATTAGCGGGGCGTGGTGGTGCATGCCAGTAATCTCAGCTACTAGGGAGGCTGAGGCAGGAGAATTGCTTGAATCCAGGAGCCAGAGGTTGCAGTGAGCCGAGACTGTGCATTGCACTCCAGCCTGGGCAACAAGAGCGAAACTCTGTCTCAAAAAAATAAAATAAATAAGTAAATAAATAAATAAAAATAATAAAAATAAAAATAAAAACTCTGACTAGACTGGGCACAGTGGCTCACACCTGTAATTCCAGCACTTTGGGAGGCCGAGGCAGGCAGATCACCTGAGGTCAGGAGTTCGAGACCAGCTTGGCCAACATGGCAAAACCCCATCTCTACTAAAAATACAAAAATTAGCCAGGTATGGTAGTGGGCATCTGTAATCCCAGCTACTCAGGAGGCTGAGGCAGGAGAATCGCTTGAACCCAGGAGGCAGAGGTTGTAGTGAGCCGAAATCATGCCATTGCACTCCAGCCTGGGCAACAAGAGTGAAACTCCAGCAAAAAAAAAAAAAAAAAAAAAAAAAAGACTAGAATGGACTAAGGCAAATTTTTTTAAAAACTTGAACATTGGTTTTTGGCATGACCAGGTATATGTTGCTGTTAATATCATCTTGTACTAAAGCTAGATAAACAGTACTGCTGTCTCACCTAGGTTTTTTTTCCTTTTACTTCACTCAGAAGAAGAGATCCCAGGTTTTTCTTCTGGCAGTGCCTATGGCTGGCTGTGTAATTTTTTTTTTTGGAGATAGCTCACTCTGTCACCCAGGCTGGAGTGCAGTCGTGCAATCTCTGCTCACTGCAACCTCTGCCTCCCAAGTTCAAGCTATTCTTCTGCCTCAGCCTCCCAAGTAGGTGGAAATGCAGGTGTGCATCACCATGGCTGGCTAATTTTGGTATTTTTAGTAAAGATGGGATTTCCCTATGTTGGACAGGCTGGTCTCGAACTCCTGATCTCTGATGATCCATCTGCCTTAGCCTCCCAAAATGCTGGGATTACAGGCATGAGCCACAATGCCTAGCCTGGCTGTGTCATTTTTGAGACTCAGTGCAAAATGAAAATGCAGGGACCCTTGTACAAAAGGAAGGGAAAAAAATGTGCTGGTTTTTTTTTTTTTTTGAGATGGAGTCTCGCCCTGTCACCCAGGCCGGAGTGCAGTGCTGCGATCTTCAGGCTGCAGTGCAGTGCCGTGATCTTCGCTCACTGCAACCTCTGCCTACCGGGTTCAAGCAATTTTCCTGCAACAGCCTCCAGAGTAGCTGGGACTACAGGCGTGTCACCATGCCTGGCTAATTTTTTTTGTATTTAGTAGAGACAGGGTTTCACCATGCTGGCCAGGCTGGTCTCGAACTCCTGACCTCATGATCCACCCACTTCGCCCTCCTAAAGTGCTGGGATTACAGGCGTGAGCCACCGTGCCCGGCAAAAAATATGCTGTTGAAAGTAATAACATAGGCCAGGCGTGGTGTCTCATGCCTGTAATCCCAGCACTTTGGGAGGCCGAGGCAGGCGGTGGATCACAAGGTCAGGAGATTGAGACCATCCTGGCTAACACCATGAAACCCCGTCTCTACTAAAAGTACAAAAAATTAGCCAGGCATGGTGGTGGGCGCCTGTAGTCCCAGCTACTCGGGAGGCTGAGGAAGAGAATGGTGTGAACCCGGGAGGCAGACTTCACTCTGGCCTGGGGGACAGAGCAAGACTCCCTCTCAAAAAAAAAAAAAAAAAAAAAAAAAAAGGGTAATAACATATAAAGCTTTTTCCTTTCTTTCAAGATCTTTTTGGACTCGTCTTGGCTTATTTATTTATTTATTTATTAGACAGAGTCTCACTATGTTGCCCAGGAGGAACTGGAACTCCTGGGCTCAAGTGATCCTCCTGCCTCAGCCTCCCAAACAGTTGGGATCATTGTGTATTTATTTATTTATATGAGATAGGGTCTCACCCATGGTGTGTTTTCTTGTTGTTTTCCTTTTGAGACAGAGTCTCGTTCTGTCGCCCAGGCTGGAGTGCAGTGGTGCAGTCTTTGCTCCACCTCCTAGGTTCAAGCGATTCTTGTGTCTCAGCCTCCCGAGTAGCTGGGATTACAGGCATGCACCACCACACCTAGCTAATATTTTTGTATGTTTTTAGTAGAGATGAGGTTTCACCATGTTGGTCAGGCTAGTCTCAAACCCTTGACCTCAGGTGATCCACCTGCCTCAGCCTTCCGAAGTGCTGTGATTACAGGTGTGAGCCACCGCGGCCACCTGAGCTCCCACTTATAAGTGAGAACATATGGTATTTGTTTTTCTGTTCCTGTGTTAGTTTGCTAAGGATAATGGCCTCCAGTTTCATCCATGTTCCTGCAAAGGACATGATCTTCTTTTTTGTGGCTGCATAGTATTATATAGTGTATATGTACCACATTTTCTTTATCCAGTCTGTCATTGATGGGCATTTAGCTGATTCCACGTCTTTGCTATTGTGGATGGTGCTGCGATGAATATATGCACGCATGTATCTTTATGGTGGAATGATGTATATTCCTTTGGGTATTACCCAGTAATGGGATTGCTGGGTCAAATGGTAGTTCTGTCTGTAGCTCTTTCAGAAATCACCAGACTACTTTCCATAGTGGTTGAACTAATTTACACTCCCACCAACAGTGCATAAGTGTTCCCTTTTCTCCACAACCTCACCAGTATCTGTGGGTTTTTTTAACTTTTTTTTTTTTTGAGACAGAGTCTCGCTCCATCACCCAGGCTGGAGTGCAGTGGTGCCATCTTGGCTCACTGCAAGCTCCGCCTCCTCGGTTCACGTCATTCTCCTGCCTCAGCCTCCCGAGTAGCTGGGACTACAGGCGCCCGCCACGAAGCCCGGCTAATTTTTTGTATTTTCAGTACAGATGGGGTTTCACCATGTTAGCCAGGATGGTCTCGATCTCCTGACCTTGTGATCCGCCCGCCTCGGCCTCTGAAAGTGCTGGGATTACAGGTGTGAGCCACCGTGTCCGGCCCTTTTTTTTTTTTTTTTTTTTTGTTAGACAGTTTCACTCTTGTTGCCCAGGCTGGAGTGCAATGGTGCGATCTCGGCTCACTGCAACCTCCGCCTCCCGGGTTCAAGCGATTATCCTGCTTCAGCCTCCCAGAGTAGCTGGGATTACAGGCATGGGCCACCACGCCCGGCTAATTTTTGTATTTTTAGTAGAGACGGGGTTTCCACATGTTGGCCAGGCTGGTCTCGAACTTCTGACTTCAGGTGATCCACCTGCCTCGGCCTCCCAAAGTGCTGGGATAACAGGCATGAGCCACTGCACCTGGCCTTGACTTTTTATTAATAGCCATTCTGACTAGTATGAGGGAGTATCTCATTGTGGTTTTGATTTGCATTTCTCAAATCATCAGTGATATTGAGCCATTTTTCATATACTTGTTGGCCACATCTCTGTCTTCTTTTGAAAATTGTCTGCACATGTACTTTGCCCACTTTTTAACAGGGTTGGGTTTTCTCCCTTGTAAATTTGTTCAAGTTCCAGCCCAGCACTCAGTCTCAAAAAAAAAAAAAAAAAAAATGTCTTCAAGTTCCTTATACATGCATTAGACATTTTTTTCAGATGCATAGCTTGCGAATATTTTCTCTCATTCTGTAGGTTATTCATTACTCTGTTGATAGTTTCTTTTGCTGTGCAGAAGCTCTTTAGTTTAACCGGATCTTGTCCATTTTTGCTTTTGTTGTGATTGCTTTCAGTGTCTTTGTCATGAAATCTTTGCCAGTTTCTACATCCCCAATGGTATTGCCCAGGTTGTCATCCAGAGTTGTTATACTTTTGGGTTTTACAATTAAGTCTTTACTCTATCCTGAGTTGACTTTTTTTTTTTTAAGATGGAGTTTCGCTCTTGTTGCCGTTGCTGGAATGTAATGGCACTATCTTGGCTCACTGCAACCTCCGCCTCTCAGGTTCAAGTGATTCTCCTGCCTCAGCCTCCTGAGTAGCTGGGATTACAAGTGTGTGCCACCATACCTGGCTCATTTTTGTATTTTTAGTAGAGATGAGGTTTCACGATATTGGTCAGGCTCATCTTGAACTCCTGATCTCAGGTGATCCACCCGACTCAGCCTCCCAAAGTGCTGGGATTACAGGCATGAGCCACCTCACCTGGCCCTGAGTTGGTTTTTGTATATGGTGTAAGAAAAGGGTCCAGTTTTGGGGCCGGGCGCAGTGGCTCACGCCTGTAATCCCAGCACTTTGGGAGGCCGAGGCGGGCGGATCACGAGGTCAGGAGATCGAGACCGTTCTAGCTAACACGGTGAAACCCCGTCTCTACTAAAAATACAAAAAATTAGCCGGGCGTGGTGGCGGGCACCTGTAGTCCCAGCTACTCAGGAGGCTGAGGCAGGAGAATGACGTGAACTTAGAAGGTGGAGCTTGCAGTGAGCCGAGATGGCGCCACTGCACTCCAGCCTGGGCGACAGAGCGAGTGTCTGTCTCAAAAAAAAAAAAAGAAAGAAAAGGGTCCAGTTTCAATCTTCTGCATATGGCTAGCCAGTTATCCCAGCCCCTTTCATTGAATAGGGAGTTCTTTTCCCACCGCTTGTTTTTTCAGCTTTGTCAAAGATCAAACGGTTGTAGGTGAGTGTGCAGCCTTATTTCTGGGGTCCCTATTATGTTCCATTGGTCTATCGGTCTGTTTTTGTACCCAGTACCATGCTATTTTGGTTACTGTACCCTTGTAGTATAGTTTGAAGTTGGGTAGTTTGAAGCCTCAAGCTTTGTTCTTTTTGTTTAAGATTGCCTTGGTATTCAGGCTGTTTTTTGGTCCCATATGAATTTTAAAATAGTTTTTTTTTCTAGTCTGTGAAGAATATTAGTGGTAGTTTGATAGGAATAGCATTGAATCTGTAAATTGCTTTGGGTTGCATGGCTATTTTAATGATACTGATTTTTTCCTATCCATGAGCATGGAATGTTTTTCCATTCATTTGTGTCATCTCCGATTTCTTTGAGCAGTGTTTTGTAATTATCATTGTAGAGATCTCTCACCTCCCTGGTTAGCTGTATTCATAGGCATTTTATTCTTTTTTTTTTTTTTGAGACTGAGTTTCACTCTTGTTGCCCAGGCTGGAGTGCAATGGCACAATCTCGGCTCACCACAACCTCCATCCCGGGTTCAAGCGATTTTCCTGCCTCAGCCACCTGAGTAGCTAGGATTACAGGCATGTGCCACCACGCCCGACTAATTTTTTTTTTTTTTTTTTTTTTGTATTTTTAGTAGAGACGGGGTTTCTCCATGTTGGTCAGGCTGGTCTCGAACTCCGAATGTCAGGTGATCTGCCTGCCTCGGCCTCCCAAAGTGCTGGGATTACAGGCATGAGCCACTGCACCTGGCGGCATTTTATTCTTTTTGTGGCAGTTGTGAATGGGATTTTGTTCGTGATTTGTGTCTTGGCTTGGCTGTTGTTGGTGTATAGGCATGCTAGTGATTTTTGTACATTGATTTTGTATCCTGAAACTTTGCTGAAGTTTATCAGCTGAAGAATCTTTTGTATAGGGACTATAGGGTTTTCTAGATATAGAATCATGTCTTCTGCAAAGAGAGATACTCTGACCTCCTGTCTTCCTATTTGGTTGCCCTTTATTTCTTTCTCTTGCCTGACTGCTCTGACCAGGACTTCCAACCCTGTGTTGAATAGGAGTGGTGAGAAAGGGCACCCGGGTCTTGTGCCAGTTTTCCAAGAGAATGCTTTCAGCTTTTGCCCATTCAGTATGATGTTGGCTTTGGGTTTGTCATAGATAGCTGTTATTATTTTGAGGTATGTTCCTTCAAAATCTAGTTTACTGAGAGTTTTTAATACAAAGGGATGTTGAATTTTATCGAAAGCCTTTTCTGCCTCTATTGAGATAATCATGTGGTTTTTGTCTTCAGTTCTGTTTATGTGATGAATCACTTTTGTTGATTTGTGAATGTAAAACCAACCTTGCATCCCAGGAATAAACCCTATTTGATCGTGGTGGATTAGCTTTTTGATGTGCTGCTGGATTCAATTTGCAAGTATTTTGTTGAGGACTTCTGCATTGATGTTCATCAAGGATATTGGCTTGAAGTTTTCTATTTTAGGTGTGTCTCTGCCGGGTTTTAGTGTCAGGATGATGCGGGCTCACAGAATGAGCTGGGGAGGAGTCCCTCTGCCTCAATTTTTTGAAATAGTTTCAGAAGAAATAGTACTATCCCTTCTTTGTACATCTGGTGGAATTCAGCTGTGACTTCATCTGGTCCTGGGCTTTTACTTTGTTAGTAGGCTATTTATTACTGATTTAATTTTGGAGCTCATTATTGTTCTGTTCAGGGAATCTATTTCTTCCTGTTTCAGTCTTGGGAAGGTGTATGTGTCCAGGAATGTATCTATCTCTTCTAGGTTTTTATTATTATTATTTTTTGAGATGGAGTCTCACTCTGTCACCTAGTGTGCAGTGCAGTGGCGCAATCTCCGCTCACTGCAGCCTCTGCCTCCTGAGTTCAAGCAATTCTCCTGACTCAGCCTCCCAAGTACCTGGGATTAAAGGCATGTGTCACCACGCCCGGCTAATTTTTGTATTTTTAGTAGAGATGGAGTTTCACCATGTTGGCCAGGCCGTTCTTGAACTCCCGACCTCAGGTGATCTGCCCACCTCAGCCTCCTAAAGTGCTAGGATTACAGGTATGAGCCACTGTGCCCGGCCGCTTCTGGGTTTTCTAGTTTGTGTGCATAAAGGTGTTCATAGTAGCCTGCGATGGTTATTTTTATTTCTGTGGGGTCACTGGTAACATCCCCTTTGTCATTTCTATGTTTATTTATTTTTTGTTTATTTATTTATTTATTTTTTGAGACGGAGTCTCGTTCTGTTGTTCCGATTGTAGTGAAGTGGCACCATTTTGGCTCACTGCAACCTCTGCCTCTCAGGTTCAAGAGATTCTCGTGGCTCTGCCTACCAAGTAGCAGGGATTATAGGCATATGTCACCATGCCCGGCTAATTTTTGTATTTTTAGTAGAGACGGGATTTTACCATGTTGGCCAGACTGGTGTCGAACTCCTGACCTCAAGTGATCACCCACCTCGGCCTCCCAAAGTGCTGGGATTACAGGCATGAGCCATATTTACTTATTTTTGAGATGGAGTCTTGCTCTGTCGTCCAGGTTAGAGTGCAGTGGCGTGATCTGGGCTCACTGCAACGTCCACCTCCTGGGTTCAGGTGATTCTCCTGCCTCAGCATCTCAAGTAGCTGGGATTGCAGGCACCCACCAGCACGCCTGGCTAATTTTTGTATTGTCAGTAGAGACAAGATTTTGCCATGTTGGCCAGGCTGGTCTTGAACTCCTGACCTCAAGTGATCCACCCGCCTTGGCCTCCCAAAGTGCTGGGATTACAGACATGAGCCACCGTGCCCTGTCTTAATTGTGTTTATTTGGATCTTCTCTCTTTCTTATTAGTCTAGCTAGTGGCCTATCTTATTAATTTTTCAAAAAAAAACCAAAAAAACCCCCAAAAAACAACCAACTCCTGGATTCATTGATCTTCTGAATGGCTTTTTGTGTCTTGATTTCCTTCAGTTCAGCTCTGATTTTGGTTGGTTTTCTGCTAGCTTTGGGGTTGGTTTGCTCTTGCTTCTCTAGTTGTTTTTTTTTTTTTTTTTTTTTTTTTTTTGAGTCTCACTCTGTCGCCCAGGCTAGAGTGCAGTGGCGCGATCTCGGCTCACTGCAACCTCCGCCTCCCAGGTTCAAGTGATTCTCCTGCCTCAGCCTCCCGAGTAGCTGGGACTACAGGTGCCCACCGCCACACCCAGCTAACTTTTGTATTTTTAGTAGAGACAGGGTTTCACCATATTGACCAGACTGGTCTCAAACTCCTAAGCTTGTGATCTACCCGCCTCAGCCTCCCAAAGTGCTGGGATTACAGGCGTGAGCCACTGCGCCCAGCCTCTAGTTCTTTTTTTTTTGACAGGAGTCTCGTCCTGTTGCCCAGACTGGAATGCAGTAATGCAATCTCGGCTCACTGCAACCTCAGCCTCCCAGGTTCAAGCGATTCCCCTGCCTCCACCTCCCAAGTAGCTGAGATTACAGGCGCATGTTACCACACCCAGCTAATTTTTGTATTTTTAGTAGAGACGAGGTTTCACCATGTTGGCCATGCTGGTCTCGACCTCCTGACCTCAAATGATCCACCTGCCTCGGCCTCCCAGAGTGCTGAGATTACAGGCGTGAGCCACTGTGCCCGGCCTCTACTATAGTTTCTTTTAGTTATGATATTAGGCTGTTAATTTGAGATCTTTCTGACTTTTTTTTTTTTGAATTGGAGTCTTGCTCTGTTGTCCAGGCTGGAGTGCAGTGGCACAATCTCGGCTTACCACAACCTCCGCCTCCCGGGTTCAAGCAATTTTCTTGCCTCAGCCTCCTGAGTAGCTGGGACTACAGGTGCTTGCCACCATGCCTGGCTAATTTTTGTATTTTTAGTAGAGATGGGGTTTCACTATGTTGACCAGGCTGGTCTCGAACTCCTGACCTCATGATCACCCGACCTCAGCCTCCCAATGTGCTAGGATTACAGGTGTGAACCACGACGCCCGGCAAGATCTTTCTAACTTTTTGATGTCGGTGTTTTGTGCTATAATTTCCCTCTTAACACTGCCTTAGCTGTGTCCCAGAGATTCTAATATGTTGTATCTTTGTTCTCATTAGTTTCAAAGAACTACTTGATTTCTGCCTTAATTTCATTACTTACACAAAAGTCATTCAGGAGCATGTAATTTTATGGTTTTGGGCAATTTTTAATGTCTTGATTTCTGTTTTTATTGCATTGTGGTTCAAGAGTATGTTTGATATGATTTTGGTTCTTTTGCATTTGCTGAGGATTGTTTTATGTCCAATTGTGTGGTCAATTTTAGATTATGTTGCATGTGGTAATGAGAAGAATGTATATTCTGTTGTTTTTCAGAGGAGAGCTCTGTAGAGGTCTATCGGATCCATTTGGTTCAATGTTGAGTTCAGGTCCTGAATATCTTTGTTAAGTTTCTGTTTCGATGATCTGTCTAATACTGTTAGTGAAGTGTTGAAGTCTCCTACTATTACTGTGTGGGAGTCTAAGTCTCTTTGAAGAGCCCTAATAACTTGCTGTATGAATCTGGGTGCTGCTGTGTTGGGTCATATATATTTAAGACAGTTAGATCTTCTTGTTGAATTGAACCCTTTACCACTATAATGTCCTTTGTCTTTTTGGACCTTTGTTGGTTTAAAGTCTGTTTTGTCTGAAATTAAGATTGCAACTCCTGCTTTTTTCTGATTTCCATTTGCTTGGTACTTTTTCTTCCATTCTTTTTTTTTTTTTTTTTTTTTTGAGACTATGGGTAAGATAGGTCTCTTGAAGACAGAATACCATTGAGTTTTGTTTTTTGATCCAGAAAAATATGGAACATTTCGTGAATTTGCATCATCCTTGCACAGGGGCCATGCTAATCTTCTCTGTATCATTCCAGTTTTAGTATATGTGCTGCTGAAGCAAGCACACCAAGCTCATTTTTATTTTTATTTTTATTTTTTTATAGAGACAAGGTCTTACTATGTTGCCCAGGCTGGTCTCCAACTCCTGGCCTGCAGGATCTCCCTACTTTGGCCTCCTAAAGTGCTGGGAGTACAGGTGTGAGCCACCTTGTCCAACCCTTTCAAGTAACTTTTTTTTTTTTTTTTTCCCCAGATACAGGGTTTCACTCCATTACCTAGTCTGGAGTGCAGTGGTGTGATCCTGGCTCACTGCAACCTTGAATTCCTGGCCTTAAGCAATCCTCCCACCTCAGCCTACCCAGTAGCTGGAAACACAGGCATGCACCACCACACCCAGCTAATTTTTTAATTTTTTGTAGAGATAAGGTCTCCCTATATTGCTCAGGCTGGTCTCAAACTCCTGGGCTCAAGCAGTTCTTCTACCTCAGCCTCCCAAAGTGTTGCAATTATACATGCCTGGCCTATTATTGACAAATTATTTTATTAATTTTAGATTTTTAACTTTTAGTATTTTATTTTTGTTATATGGTTCTCTTTCTTTTTTCCTTCCTTCCTTCCTTCCCTCCCTCCTTTCTTTCTCTCTCTCTCTCTCTTTCTTTCTTTCTTCTTTCCTTCTTTTTCTTTCCTTTTAAGACAAGGTCTCGTTCTGTTTCCCAGGCTGCAAAGATGCAATCTTGGCTCATTTCAACCTCTGCTTGCCGGTGTTAAGTGATTTCCCACCTCAATCTGCTGAGTAGCTGGGACTACAGGAACATGCTACCACGACCAGTTAATTTTGGTATTTTTTGTAGAGATGGAGTTTTGCCATGTTGCCCAAGCTGATCCTGAACTCCTGGGCTCAAGTCATCCTCCCACCTCAACCTCTCAAAGTGCTGGGATTACAGGCCTGAGCCACTGCACCTGGCCTGCATGGTTATTTTTCTAATTTTTTTTTTAAATTTTATTCTTTTTTGTTTTTTCTTGTCTCTCTTAATTTGAATGTTTAATTCATTTATATTTTGAAAAAACAGAAAATAAAAACTTTTAATACCACACAATTTTCACTGAGTACAGCTTTAGCAGCATTCCTATAGTTTTAGTATGAAGATTTATATGATTTAGATAATTTGAAATTTCACTTTTTGGTTTTATTTATTTAGGAAAGTATTTCTTTTCTTTTCTTTTTTCTTTTTTTTTTTTTTTTGAGATGGAGTCTCACTCTGTCACCCAGGCTGGAGTGCAGTGGCGCCATCTCTGCTTATTGCAACCTCCGCCTCCCAGGTTCATGCCATTTTCCTGCCTCAGCCTCCCAAATAGCTGGGACTACAGGCGCCCGTCACCACACCCAGCTAATTTTTTGTATTTTTGGTAGAGACGGGGTTTCACTGTGTTAGGCAGGATGGTCTCGATCTCCTGACCTTGTGATCCACCCGCCTCGGTCTCCCAAAGTGCTGGGATTACAGGCATGAGCCACCACGCCAGGCCATATTTAGGAAAGTATTTCTTAATTTCTGGGCTATATTTCTCTGCTATATCTTTGTTGCTTATATTTAGTTTTACTGGATTATGTTCAGAAAATGTAGTTTATGTAATCTCTGTAATATTTGGACTATTTGAAAGATTTTGGTTTTGTTTTTTCATCTTCAATTGTCCTCTTGTGCCTTTTTTTTTTTTTTTTTTTTTTTTTTTGAGACGGAGTCTCACTCTGTTGCCCAGGCTGGAAGGCAGTGGTGTGATCTTGGCTCACTGCAACCTCCGCCTCCTGGGTTTAAACGATTCTCCTGCCTCAGCCTCCCAAGTAGCTAGGACTACAGGCTTCCGCCACTGTGCTCAGCTAATTTTTGGTATTTTTAGTAGAGACAGGGTTTCACCTTGTTGTTGGCCATGCTGGTCTCAAACTCCTGACTTCAGGTGATCTGCCCACCTCGACCTCCCAAAGTGCTGGGATTACAGGCATGAGCCACCGCACCCGGTGTCATATCTAAGAAATAATTGTCTAATCCAAGGTCACAACAATTTATTGTTTTCTTCTACGAGTTTTACCTCCCTTTTTTTTTTTTTTTAGATAGGGTCTCACTCTTTCGCCCAGGCTGGAGTGCAGTGGCTTGATCACAGCTCACTGCAGCCTCCACCTCCCTGGCTCAATCAATCTTCCTGCCTCAGCCCCGCAAGTAGCTGAGACTACAGGCGCGCACCACCATGCCTGCCTAATTTTTGTATTTTTGGTAGAGATGGGGTCTTGTGATTTTGCCCAGGCTGGTCTTGAACTCCTGAGCTCAAGTACTAATCTACTTTCTCTATATATAGATTTAACTACTCTAGACATTTTATATAAATGATACTTCCAGTATGGGTGACAGAATGAGACTGTGTCTCAAATAAATAAATGATATCACATAATATGTGATCTTTGTGACTGACTTCTTTCACTCAGCATAATGTTTTTGCTGGGTGCAGTGGCTCACGCTTGTAATCTCAGCACTTTGGGAGGCTGGTGGGCGGATCACTTGAGGTCAGTAGTTCGAGAACAGCCTGACCAACATGGCAAAACCCCATCTCTACTAAAAATACAAAAAAATTAGCTGGGCGTGGTGGTGGGCACCTGTAGTCCCAGCTACTCAGGAGGCTGAGGCACCAGAATCACCTGAACCCGGGAGGTGGAGGTTGCAGTGAGCCGAGATCGTGCCAGTGCACTCCAGCCTGGGCAACAGAGCGAGGCTCCATCTCGGAAAAAAAAAAAAAGTTTTCAAGGTTCATACATGTTGTATGTAGTGTTAGTATTGTGTTCCTTTTTTATGGTTGAATATTATTCCATTATATGGGTATACCACATTTTATTTATTCATTCATCAGTTGACAGGCATTTGGGTTATTTCCACTTTTTACCTATTATGAATAATACTGCTTTCTTTTTGTTGCATTTATCTGGTATATCTCTGATCATCATTTTTCATTCTTTTGGCCAGGGACAGTAGCTCACGCCTGGAATCTTAGAACTTTGGGGGGCTGAGGTGGGTGAATCACTTGAGGTCAGGAGTTCGAAACCAGCCTGGCTAGCATGGTAAAACCCTCGTCTCTACTAAAAAAAACAAAAACAATTAGCCAGGCGTGGTGGCGGGCGCCTGTAATCCCAGCTACTGGGAAAGCTGAGGCAGGAGAATCGCTTGAACCTGGGAGACAGAGGTTGCAGTGAGCCGAAATCGCACCATCGCACTCCAGCCTGGGTGACAGAGTGAGACTGTGTCTCAAAATAATAATAATAGTTTCATTCTTTTGTTTTATCTTTTCTTTGTCACATTGTTTAGGTGTTCTTTTGTTTTTTTTTCAAATCCAGCTAGAGGCTGAGCACAGTGGCTCATGCCTGTAATCCCAGCACTTTGGGAGGCTGAAGCAGGAGGATTGCTTGAGCTCAGGAGTTTGAAACCAGCCTGAGCAACAGGGATACCCTGACTCTTCTTTTTAAAAAGATTTTAAAAATAAAATCCAGCTAGATTTTTTACAAGTCCAATTTGACAATCTCTGGTTTTGAAAGGGGAATTAGCCTGTTTATTGTGTGATAACAGGTATATTGGATATTATTTCTTTCATTCTATTTTATGCTTGCTATTTTATTCTACCATATTATTTCCTCTTTCTCTTTTCCTTCTGGTACGTTAATAAAATTCTTCATCCCCCTTTTATTTTATTTTATTTCTTTATTTTTATTTTTATTTTTTTTTGAGACAAAATCTTACTGTGTTGCCAAGGCTGGAGTGCAGTGGCACGATCTCGGCTCACAGCAACCTCTGCCTCCCAGGTCAAGCAAGTCTCCTGCCTCAGCCTCCTGGGTAGCTGGGATTATAGGTGCATGCTGGCATGCCCAGATACTTTTTGTATTTTTAGTAGAGACAGGTTTCACAATGTTGATCAGGCTGGTCTTGAACTCCTGACCTCAAGTGATCCTCCCGCCTTGGCCTCCCAAAGTGCTGGGATTACAGGCGTAAGCCACTCCGCCTGGCCTATCCCTCTATTATTTTAGAAGCTCTTCTATGTTTTATCAATTCCAACATAGCTACCTTCCCATTGCTAACATCATGATCAAATCTATATTTATCTGTTGACATATCACAAATAAAGAAAGACTAAACATTTAGATCACAATTATTTTTCTATTCCTCCCAGTCCCAACACCTCCATTTTGCTAAAGTAGATTAATATTTCTACGCTAGGGTTTTAATTGGGTTTCTCTTTAGTCCAGTTCTTCTGTTTCTTCTCTTAAGATACTTAGAACAATAATTCTGGGGTTTTGGACATTGTTGTAACTTTTTGTTAATACAAGTTTATTATATCTTTTAGCAGAGTAATATTTTATTTTTACCCCAAAATGACTGCCCATGCCAACCACATTCATGATCTTGAATGAGCAGAATGTGTTCTGATATTTAAGAATAATTTTCTGGGCTGGGCACGGTGGCTCACGCCTGTAATCCCAGCACTTTTGGAGGCCAAGGCGGGTGGATCACGAGGTCAGGAGATCGAGACCATCCTGGCCAACATGGTGAAACCCCGTCTCTACTAAAAATACAAAAAAATTAGCCAGACATGGTGGCTGGTGCATGTAGTCCCAGCTACTTGGGAGGCTGAGGCAGGAGAATCACTTGAACTCAGAAGGCAGCGGTTGCATTGAGCCGAGATCATGCCACTGCATTCCAGCCCAGGTGACACAGCAAGACTCCATCTCAAAAAAAAAAAAAGGAATAATTTTATGGGCCAAGTTCAGCCTCTCACATCTGTAATCTCAATGCTTTGGGAAGCCAAGGCAGGAGAATCGCTTGAAGCCAGGAGTTTGAGACCAGCCTGGGCAACAATGTGAGACCGTATCACTGCAAAAAATAAAAAAATTAGCTGGGTGTGGTAGCACAAGTCTGT
This sequence comes from Pongo abelii, assembly GCF_028885655.2. NCBI lineage: Eukaryota > Metazoa > Chordata > Mammalia > Primates > Hominidae > Pongo > Pongo abelii. Next base: position 37,828,539 of record NC_085929.1, read on the forward strand.
AGTCCTAGCTATTCGGGAGGCTGAGGCAGAAGGATGTCTTGAGCCTAGAAGCTGGACGTTGCAGTGAGCTACCATTGTAGCCATTGCACTCCAGGGGACAGAGTGAGATCCTGTTGAGAGGTGAAGCCAGCTGGACTTCCTCTGTTGAGTGGGGACTCGGAGAACTTTTCTTTCTTACTAGAGGATTGTAAAATGCACCAATCAGCACTCTGTAGTTAGGATTGTAAAACACACCAATCAGCGTTCTGTGGCTAGCTAGAGTTTTGTAAAATGTGCCAATCAGTGCTCTGTAAACATGCACCAATCAGCACTCTGTGGCTAGCTAGAGATTTATAAAATGGACCAATCAGCACTCTGTGAAATGGACCAAGCAGCACTCTGTAAAATGGACCAATCAGCAGGATGTGGGCAGGGACAAATAAGGGAATAAAAGCTGGCCACCTCCCCCTCCCACCCTCAGCCAGCAGTGGCAATTCACTTAGGTACCCTCCCATGCTGTGGAAGCTTTGTTGTTTTGCTGTTGGCAATGAATCTCGCTGCTGCTCACTCCTTGGGTCCGTGCCACCTTTAAGAGTTGTAACACTGACTGCGAAGGTCTGCAACTTCATTCTTGAAGTCAGTGAGACCAAGAACCCACTGGGAGGAATCAACTCTGGACACACTGTCTCAAAAAAAATTCCATTTCAGGATTCTTTGTTATATACACTCTCTCTCTAGCCCAGCAGCTCTTGTCGTCTTGCGGAGACTGCAGATGTGTGCTGTGTTTCCCCTTGTCCGGGCTTTGCTCATCTGCCTGGAATGCTTTCTTTCCTCCATGCCTATCTCCATCTTTCCAGGCCCATCTTTTCCCAGTCTTTTTCTGACCCAAACCAGATGTGAGCACTTTTTCCTTTGAATCTCACAAGGCACCCTGTAACTATTTCTTCTGACACCTACCTCATTGTGCCTTGTATTACTGACATTTGGGCATTCCCATACTTTCACGCCTCTTTTGTCTTCTAGGGAAAAAAAAAGTATCTTTGTATTCCCAGTGTCTGTCACCATCCCTGGCATATAATACAAACTGAACTGAAATGACTAGACATCGACCAAGGAATCACCAACTTGGATGGCGAAAGAAGCAGACTTTGATTTAAGGAATACTTATATACACTTTTATTTTTTCCATTTATGAGACACATTTGTAGGGAAGAACTGTCTTCATCATGCCCTAGATGTGCTCATTCCTGAGATTCCCCTTTCTTATTTTATTTTTTCATAGAGATGGAGTCTTGCCATGCTGCCCAGGCTGGTCTCAAACTCCTAGGCTCAAGTGATCCTCCTGCCTTGGCGTCCCGAAGTGCTAGGATTACAGGTGTGAGCCACCATACCCATCTGAGATTCCCCATTCTAAAAGGAAAACATCTATCACTCAGTAATGATGTTAATCACTATCCTTCATCCAGGGCTTCCCATTCTCTGCTGCTACAATATACTTGGAATTTTGATCTGTTTAGAAGGTAGGCTTAAAAAAATTTTAATGGCTGAATGTGGTGGCTCATGCCTGTAATCCCAGCACTTTGAGAGGCTGTGGTGGGTAGATCACTTGAGTTTAGGAGTTCACGACCAGCCTGGGTAACATGGTGAAACCCCGTCTCTACTAAAAATACAAAAAAAAAAAAAAAAAAAAAGGCAGGCATGGCAGTGCAAGCCTGTGGTTCCAGCTACTTGGGAGGCTGAGGTGGGAGGATGGCCTGAGCCCTGGAGGCAGGGGTTGCAGTGAGCCTAGATTGCACCACTGCACTCCAGTCTGGGTGACACGGTGAGACCCTGTCTCATAATAAATAAATAAATAAATAAATAACATGGATTTTTCTTGTATCATTATCCTGTTACTTCTTCCATCAACCTGACTCAATTATTAAGGTGTCTATAATAACATATACAGGCTACTTAGAAAAAAAATTAAATATTTTTTCTTTCTTTTTTTTTCATTCAAAAATTTTTGTTGATATTTAATAGTTGTACATATTTTGGGGCTACATGTGATATTTTGATACAGGTATACAATGTATCATAAAATCAGAGTAACTGGGATATACATCACTTCAAACATCTTTTCTGCTTCTTGAAAAAAACAATTTCTCTCTTAAAATTTCCATTTTTTAAATATCTTTCAAGAGGTTGTTGTAGCTGCACATCTGCTGGTGCTGGAGATAGATATAGTATCACTCCTTCCTCATGGGATTATGTCTTTTTTGTTTTTTTTTTCTTTTTTGTCTGTTTTGTTTTTTTGAGGCAGGGTCTCACTCTGTCACCCAGGCTGAAGTGCAGTGGCATGATCACAGCTCACTGCAGCCTCGTCTTCTTGGGCCCACCTCAGCCTCCCGAGTAGCTGAGATTACACCACCACACTGATTTTTTGTAGAGACGGGGTTTTGTCATGTTGCCCACTGTATGCAGCTAATTTTTTTTATTTTCGTAGAGATGAGGTATTGCTGTGTGACCCAGGCTGGTCCCAAACTCCTGGGCTTAAGCGATCCTTCTGCCTTGGCCTCCCAAAGCGCTGGGAGTGAGCCAGGCGTGAGCCACTGAACCTGGCCAGGGATCATGGTTTAATGGGAGTCAAGAGAAGTAAAACAGTGCCAGAGAAAGCCTATATATTTGACCACATAAAATTGTTCTGGAATGGTGGGAGTGTCTCAGCAAGAGATGAAGCTTTTCTGTCAATCTTTGTTTTATTTATTTATTTATTTATTTTAGAGGTAGTTTCTCACTCTTTCACCCAGGCTGGAGTGCAGTGGTGGGATCATAGCTCAGTGTAACGTCAAAGTCCTGGGCTCCAGTGAACCTCCTGCCTGAGCCTTCCCAGTAGCTAGGACTACAGGTGCGGGCCACCAAGCTTGAATAATTTTTTTTTTTTTTTTGAGACAGGGTCTTGCTGTTATCCAAGCTGGAGTGCAGTGATCTGATCATGGCTTACTGTGGCCTTGACCTCCTGGGCTCAAGTGATCCTCCTGCCTCAGCCTCACGCATAGCTGGGACTACAGGTATGTGCTACCACGCCTGGCTAATTTTTAAATTTTTTGTAGACCGACTAATTTTTTTTTTTTTTTTGTAGAGGTGGGGCGTCTCCCTATGTTGCCCAGGCAGGTCTTGAACTCCTGGCTTCAATGCCCAGGCTGGTCTTGAACTCCTGGCCTCAAGTGATCCTCCCACCTCAACCTCTGAAAGCACTGGGATTAAACTGTGAGCCACTGTCCCCGGCCTATTTATTTTTTACACATTTAATACCAAGGTGCTAGTGCTTTTCTCATATGACCAAATGGGCCCTCCTTGCTGCAGTTGGTACTTAACAGACATGGGGTAGCTATGGCTCTTAGGAGCTGAACCTAAGGTCCTGGCCTTGGCCTTCCAGCCTGGGTACTTCCTTTTTTTTCTTCCTTGAGACAGAGTCTCGCTCTTGTCGTCCTGGCTCCAGGCTGTGGTGCAATGGCATGATCTCGGCTCACTACAACGTCTGCCTCCCGGGTTCAAGCGATTCTCCTGCTCAGCCTCCTGAGTAGCTGGGATTACAGGCACCCGCCACCACGCCCGACTAATTTTTGTATTTTTAATAGAGACGGGGTTTCACCATGTTGGCCAGGCTGGTCTCGAACTCCTGACCTCAGGTGATCCACGTGCCTCGGCCTCCCAAAGTGCTGGGATTACAGGGGTGAGCCACTGTGCCCGACCCCAGCCTGGATACTTTTTTTTTTTTGAGACTGAGTCTCCCTCTGTCGCCAGGCTGGAATGCAGTGGCACATTCTTGGTTCACTGCAACCTCCGCCTCCCGGGTTCAAGCGATTTTCCTGCCTCAGCTTCCCGAGTAGCTGGGACTACAGGTGCACGCCATCATGCCCGACTAATTTTTTGTATTTTTAGTAGACACCGGGTTTCACCGTATTAGCCAGGATGGTCTCGATCTCCTGACCTCGTGATCTGCCACCCACTTCGGCCTCCCAAAGTGCTGGGATTACAGGCATGAGCCACCGCGCCCGGCCTAAATACTTGTTATGTGCAGGAACATATCTGATTCACTCTCTACTCTGTCCCCAGTGTTGTCACAGTGCCAGGCAGCAGTTGGAGCTCTGTAAATAACCATTGCATGAACAGGATGGCCACCCAGGACTCTGGGGAAAATGAGTATTACTCTTTGGTGCCTATTGACAGTTCAGGGCCCCAAGGTGGGTCCCAAGGTGTCTTTGAGCAGTAAGTGTTAACTTATCTGCAGGCCTCATATAACAGATTTGCTAAGGAGCACCTACTCACAGAGCAGTGATGCCCTTGATATTGTTGGCCAATTAATTCCTTAAGTACTTCGAGTTAGGATAGGCCTGCTGATTTGATTTTATCTGTCTTTTAAGATTGATCTTTGCTCATGTCCCATTCCAGGTGGACCTCCTCATCTTCCCTCCTCCATTGCTAATGGTGTGGGATCTAATTACCTCATCATCCGTTAATTTATTTATGAAAAAGGCTGAGGTTAAAGAAAAGAAAGAAGAAACTCTCTTTGGCCCTTTGGGGACCTTCTGTAAAAGCTTTCCCTTCTGTTTCTCCCCCTTTATGCATGAGAAAACCTCCCTTTTTTGTCTCTGGGAAGTTAGAATAGTTCTTGTTTACAAACTTAACTAAATTAAACTTCCCTCCCAGGGCTGGGTGGAGGCCAGCCCTGTGGGTTAAGCCTGGCCTGTGGACTCCCGCTGGAATAATCAATCTATCAAAACAACCCATTGATCCTGAGGCAAACCGCTTTCAAAACCACCACACAGTTCCTGGACGTCCTGGCTTCCTCTTCATAAGACACTTGGGGAAGAGGAGTCTTTTGAAATTTTAAATTTTATTATTACACAAGTAATACATGGATACATTCATCTTGTAAACATTTAACTTCAAAATTCTGTGGAATAAAATGTGAAAGGCCTTTTCTTTGCATCCCATCCCACAGTTAAGAGCTTCTGATGTATTTTTCTGTTTAGGCCTTTAAACTGCACGTTCATACACGTACACCTATATAAATGTACATTTAATTTTTAAAATAACATAAATGGTATCACTACGTAGGTGCCCTTCTGCTAGTTGTTTTCCCATTTAACATGTCTTGGATAGCCAGTCAGACCACAGATCTACGTTTTAACGGCTGTAATCATATTTCAAAAACAGGATAGAGGCATTATTCATTTATCCATTTTCTTACTGATGGGTGTTAATATAGATTTCAATTTTTTGGTATTACAAACTATGTTGCAAGCAGCAGTTCTCTGGGAATTATCCATTCAAGTACGCACTTATTTTGGGCTCCCCATGTGCTCTACTCGGGGTTCGGAGTAAACAAAACCGACCTAAAAATAATTTTGATTGATAGAAAGGGGGCATTTTCTTTATCCAAGGGGGTGAGACAGGCTGAAGATGGGTCTCTACTCCCTCGCAAGACCATGGAGGGCGTCGGGGTGTCACCCCAGCTGTGAAAAAGGGACCCAGGACCCGCAGATGCTGGCGAGGAACAGGGGTGCCGAGCACGAGTCGGCTTTCCACCACGCCCTGGGGTCTCCAGCACTGAAGCGTTCAGTACCATGCAGTGCAGCGGGGAGCGGGGAGCGGGGAGCGGCGAGCGGGTCCCGCTGGGCGGGGCCGAGCTGCGCGCGACCCTCGGCGCGCTCAGGGAGGCTCAGACAGGGGTGGCCTCTCTGGCCCCCGCTCCCGCGGGCTCTATGACACCGCACTGGCTCGCGGGACGGGGAGGGGTCGGGTGAGGGGGAGGAGACAGCCCCACGCTATGCGACTCGCGGTGACCCCTACGCGGACTCTCTCGCGAGAATTCGAAGTACCGCGCCTGCGTGCTGCAGTAGCGCCTGGTGGCGGTGGCAGTTTGCTCGCGGGTGTGTGAAGGGAGACAGTGTGGAGGCCACAGGGTACTAGCCACGATGAGCAGCACCTTAGCTAAGATCGCGGAGATAGAAGCCGAGGTAATGGACGCAGCTGGCGGTTCACTCTTAGTCTGAGCATTCCTTCTTTGGTGGCGTCGCTCCTTCCTGTTCTCCCTTGAGCCGCGTCAGGACCGGGCCTAGATCCCGCGACTTCTCTCAGCGAGGCCCGTGTTCCGACTACCCTCCGCCACGACTTGGAGTCCCCGACTCTCCTCAGTCAAGGTCCCCTTTCCTCTCGTCCCGCGCCTACGCTCTCGGACTCCCCTTTGCCCGGGCCCGCGTTCCGCACCCCTGCACCTTAGGCCCTTGGTCCGTTCCCCCTCCTAGTGTTTGGCTCCTGTTCTGATGTTGTTTCTTTCCGTTTTTCTTCTTTTTCTGTGAGCAACACTGAATCCTGTCCCTTATTCCATCTCTGACTTGGTCAGATACTTCAGGGTCTTTCCTCATCATCCTTCGCTCTGTCCCCCTTATTCCCCCTTTTCCCAGTGTCTACCCTAATGACCCCCGATTCAGAGTATTTGCTCCCGGTAATCGGATCTGGAAGTAAAATGACACCTGTGTGGGAGCAGTTTATTCCGCCTGGATAGTGTGTGATTCCATTGCCTGCGGCCCTCAGAGCGCTTTACTACTAGGAAAATGGTGCCCCAGTGTTAGATGGGTCCAAACAGCTACAAATAGTAGAAAAGGAACCCGCAGATGGGTTTTAGTCTAGTCTGGGGGCACTAATTGGAATGACCTTAATCGTCTCTCCTCTTTGGGCTTTGCTTTGTAGTGAGGGAAATGAGCTGGATGGGGGAGATAATGGACTTTTACTCTTTTAAAGCCTGTAAACTGGGTATGCTAACATTAGTAGGACTTGGGGAAAAAAATTATTCTCTCAAAGCTGGGGGAAGCGTTCACTGCTTCTAATTTATGGCTGTGATTCCTTCCTTTTAGATGGCTCGGACTCAAAAGAACAAGGCCACAGCACACCACCTAGGGCTGCTTAAGGCTCGTCTTGCTAAGCTTCGTCGAGAACTCATTACTCCAAAGGGTGGTGGTGGTGGAGGTCCAGGAGAAGGTTTGTGTTCTTCTTCAATATATATATTTTTTGGTATAATTTTTGTCAAAATAGTACATACATGTGGTTTAAAAATAACTAAAGATGGCCCAGTGCAGTGGCTCAACGCCTGCAATCCTAGCACGCTGGGAGGCTGAGATAGGAGGATCACTTGAGTCCAGGAGTTCAAGACCAGCCTGATCAACATAGACCCCCATTTCAAAAAAAAAAAAAAACTTTTTTAAAAACAGAAAAATAACTAAACATGTTCTACTAAAGTAGATTTGTATTTTCTAAGTATGAATTCTTGAAATGTGTTTATTTTTATTCTGCCGGTTTCAGAGGCAAATGGATATTGTCTAAGTGTACTGTAGTTTTATTTATATCCTGCACTGATACAAAATGGATTGATATGTGCTGGGCGCAGTGGCTCACCCTTGTAATTCCAGCACTTTGGGAGGCTGAGGCGGGAGGATTGCTTGAGGCCAGGAGTTCGGAACCAGCAAAGCCCTGTCTCTACGGGCTTACAAATGACGGGTCCCCATAGGTATGAAAGAAGATGTCCAAAAAAAAAAAAAAAAAAAAGGCTGGGTGCGGTGGCTCACGCCTGTAATCCCAGCACTTTGGGAGGCCAAGGTGGTGGATCACGAGGTCAGGAGTTCAAGACCAGCTTGGCCAACATGGTCAAACCCCATCTCTACCAAAAATACAAAAATTAGCTGGGCATGGTGGCGCATGCCTATGCCTGTAATCCCAGCTATTTGGGAGGCTGAGGCAGGAGAATTGCTTGAATCGGGACCCAGGAGGCGGAGGTAGCAGTGAGTGAGATTGTGCCACTGCACTCCAGCCTGGGCTACAGAGCTAGACTCTGTCTCAAAAAAAAAAAAAAAAAAAGTATCCTAGCATGGTGGTGCGTGTTTGTGGTCTCAGCTACTTGGGAGGCTGAGTTGGGAGGACTGCTTGAACCCAGGAGGTTGAGGCTGCAGTGAGTTGTGATGGCACCACTGCACTTCATCCTGGGTGATAGAGCGATATCTCATTTTAAGAAAACCAAAGTAGGGCCAGGCGTGGTGGCTCACTCCTGTAATCCCAGCACTTCAGGAGGCCAAGGTGGGCGGATCACAGGTCAGGAGTTCGAGACCAGCCTGACCAACATGGTGAAACCCCATCTCTGCTAAAAATACAAAAATTAGCTGGGCATGGTAGCACACACCTGTAATCCCAGTTACTTAGGAGGCTGCGGCAGGAGAATCGCTTGAACCTGGGAGGTGGAGGTTGCAGTGAGCGGAGATCATGCCACCGTACCCCAGCCTGGGTGACAGAGCTAGACTCTGTCTCAAAAAAAAGAGAAAAAACAAAACCGAAGTAGACTTATATTGGCTTACAGAAATATGTAAATCTATATCATCAACAAGATTAAAAATAAGTAAGAAAATTGATGCAAAGGGAAAATGTAGGAAAAATAAGTCGAAGCCAAGAGAGATAAGATTTAGGATTAAAAAGAATGGTGTAAGATCTGTGCACCTGGTAGAGAAGGGCCACAGATTTGACTCTGAACTTGTTGGCAGCCATTGTAAAAAAAAGATAACCCAGTCAGTCATACAATTTACAGAATTTGAAAGACAAAAAAAAAAAAACTCTTTTTAATTAATTAATTTGTTTATTTTAGTTATAAAAGGGCGGCTCCTCCATAGGCAGAGCAGGGCTACACCATAGGTAGAGTAGCTAACAACCCTATTTTTGGATCATTTTTCATACATGTATTTGGGCTGTACCTTTTTTTTTTTTTTTTTCGAGACAGGGTCTTGCTCTGTTGCCCAGGCTGGAGTACAGTGGTGTGATCACAGCTCACTGCAGCCTCAACCTCCTGGGCTCAAGTGATCCTCCCACCTCAGCCTCTGAAGTAGCTGAGACCTACAGGCGTATGCCACCATGCCTGGCTAATTTTTGTATTTTTTGTAGAGACAGGGTTTTGCCATGTTGCTCAGGCTTGACCTGAATTCTTGGGCTCAAGAGATCTTCCTGCCTCAGCCTCTGGAATAGCAAGGACTATAGATGTGTGCCGCTGTGCCTGACTTTTTTGAATACAGTTTTTTTATATCAAACACTGTATTGAATTTGTGAATTGCTGTGCCCTCAAGTTTTGTGTGCTTTAGTTCTTCTTTAAAGGTAAACCATAAAAAGTTTGAGAAGTCGTGCCTAGAGGGATAGGCAGTAAAAATATGAAAGAAGTTATAATATGAGTCTTAACACTCCTGGGGATAACTCTCCTCTTTTTGGTATTCATTGATGTTTTAGGTTTTGATGTGGCCAAGACAGGTGATGCTCGAATTGGATTTGTTGGTTTTCCATCTGTGGGGAAGTCGACACTGCTTAGTAACCTGGCAGGGGTATATTCTGAGGTGGCAGCCTATGAATTCACTACTCTGACCACTGTGCCTGGTGTCATCAGATACAAAGGTGCCAAGATCCAGGTGAGTCAAGCGTGCAGACTAAGGAAGGAAATAAATCTATTCTTCATTTAGGAAGAACTTTATTGGGAGCTCACTGTATGCCAGGCCTGATCTTTGAACTACCAGGCACTTACTACCTGGTAGGGGAAATAGAGCAGTACAATAATAAAATGGGATAGTGCATGTGAAAATGCAGAGAAAGGGCCGGGCGCAGTGGCTCACGCCTGTAATCCCAGCACTTTGGGAGGCCAAGGCGGGCAGATCACCTGAGGTCGGGAGTTCGAGACCAGCCTGGCCAACATGGAGAAACCCCGTCTCTACTAAAAATACAAAATTAGCCAGGCATAGTGGCACATGCCTGTAATCCCAGCAACTCGGGAGGCTGAGGCAGGAGAATCGCTTGAACTACTTTTTCACCTGAGGGTGGGGGCTGGGACTACAGGTGAGCACCACCATGCCCAGCTAATTTTTTGTGTTTTTAGTAGAAATGGGGTTTTACCATGCTGTTCAGGCTGATCTCGAACTCCTGACCTTGTGATCCGCCCGCGTTGGCCTCCCAAAGTGCGGGATTACAGATCTGAGCCACCGCGCCCGGCCCCCTGGTTGTATTTTTAATGGCCTTTTTTCCAGCTGGTCAGGTGCCCATGCAGAGACACATGTCCCTTTCTGGGATCCCGTGTCCAAATGTATATAACAAGAATAAAGCAGTGTGGACATATCTGGACCATGGCTTGATTCTAGCTGGTTTCAGAGTCTTGTTGAGAGTCACAGCTTTGGCAGCTCAATAAAATAACTTTTTTTTTTTTTTGTAGGATGCTATTGACACCTCTCTCAGGACTTTTGAGTATTTCAAAATAGAGAGTTGCTTAACTTCTCTCCTTCTCTTTCCCAGAAAACCTTCATTCATTTCAGTCTTTTCTGACCTTAGAGTCCCCCAACTTTTTTTTTTTGCATTCTCTTTCCTCCCTTTGTCCTCTGCCTCTGTTTTTCATCCTCTTTTGGCTTTCTCCGGAAACTAAGTTATGTAAGCACACTAGTAGGTATCCTTAATCTTTTTTTTTTTTTTTTTTTTTTGAGACGGAGTTTCTATCTCCCAGGCTAGAATAGAGTGGTGCAATCTCGGCTCACTGCAACCTCCGCCTCCTGGGATCCAGCGATTCTCCTGCTTCAGCCTCCCGAGTAAGCTGGGACTACAGGCATGCACCCCCACGCCTGGCTAATTTTTGTGTTTTTTTGTAGAGACGGGTTTTCACCATATTGGCCAGGCTGGTCTCGAACTCCTGACCTCGTGATCCTCCTGCCTCAGCCTCCCAAAAGTGCTGGGATTATAGGCGTGAGCCACCGCGCCTGGCCTCGCCTGCTTTAACTTCTAAAGGCATTGGAGTTTGAAGTAGTTTAACATTCAGTTCCTTAAAATTCTGTAATTCCATGTTTTTTTTTGTTTGTTTGTTTTGAGACAGCGTCTTGCTCTGTCTCCCAGGCTAGAGTGCAGTGGCATGATCTAGGCTCACTGCAACCACCGCCTCCTGGGTTCAAGCAATTCTCCTGCCTCAGTCTCCTGAGTAGCTGGGATTTCAGCCACACACCACCACACCCGGCTAATTTTTTTGTATTTTTAGTAGAGACGGAGTTTCACCATGTTTGCCAGGCTGGTTTTGAACTCCTGACCTCAAGTGATCTGCCCACCTCGGCCTCCCAAGATGCTAGATTACAGGCGTGAGCCACTGCACCTGGCCCCATGATTTAAATAAATATATTTTTCTTAGGTTTTGGTTGGTTGTAACATGAAATTCGGATATATAAAGCATTGATTTTTTATTGAATGTTGCTTATTAGGCATTGACTGTTTTATTGAATGTTGTTATTGAATGTTGAATTATTAGTTGCTACATTTAAATTCTTCAGTCTAACTTTTAAAATATTTCCCTCTGAAGAAAAGCTAAATTTAGGTTGCCTTTACTTTTGTAGAGGCCTTAATAAATTTTCTTCTTTTTTTTTTTGAGACAGAGTCTTGCCGTGTCGCCCAGGCTGGAGTGCAGTGGCGTGATTCGGCTCACTGCAACCTCTGCCTCCAAGATTTAAGTGATTCTTCTACTTCAGCGTCCCAAGTAGCTGGGACTACATGCGTATGCCACCACCCCTGGCTAATTTTTGTATTTTCAGTAGAGACAGGGTTTCACCATATTGGCTAGGCTGGTCTTGAACTCCTGACCTCGTGATCCACATGCCTCGGCCTCTCAAAGTGCTGGGATTATAGGCTTGAGCCACCGTGCCTGGCTGGGCCTTAATAAATTTTCTGCCTGTGTTCAGCTGCTGCAGTTAGAAAGCCCTTGCACTTTTTCCCTCAGTTTATTTATTCTCTTTTTCAGGTGATCTTTTTGATGTTATAGTCATATTCCAGTTTTGAACAGTTTTAGATTATTCATGTAGATTATCCTTTTGAGTTCTTGCTAACATCAGTTAGGCTCATACTGTTGGGCATGTGTGTGTGGGGGGGGTTTATTTATTTTTTTATTTGGGATGGAGTCTTACTCTGTTGCCCAGGCTGGAGTGCAGTGGTGCGATCTTGGCTCACTACAATCTCCGCCTCCCGGGTTCAAGCGATTCTCCTGTCTCAGCCTCCCAAGTAGCTGGGATTACAGGTGCCCACCACTACGCCCAGCTAATTTTTGTATTTTTAGTAGAGACAGGGTTTCACCATGTTGATCAGGCTAGTCTCAAACTCCTAACCTCAGGTGATCCACCTGCCTCGGCCTCCCAAAGTGCTGGGATTATAGGCGTGAGCCACCATGCCTGGCCGTTTCTTTTTTCTTTTTTTTTGAGACAAAGTCTCACTATGTTGCCCAAGATGGAGTGCAGTGGCACAATCTCGGCTCACTCCAACTTCCACCTCCCGGCTTCAAGTGATTCTCCTGCCTCAGCCTCCTGAGTAGCTGGGACTATAGGTACGTGCCACCATGCCCGACTAATTTTTGTATTTTTAGTAGAGACGGAGTTTCACTATGTTGGCCAGGCTGGTCTTGAACTCCTGACCTCATGATCCACCCGCCTCGACCTCCCAAAATGTTGGGATTACAGGTGTGAGCCAACGCGCTTGGCCACTTACGTGCTTTTTGTTACTGTAGATTAGTTTACATGTTAAGAACTTTATATAAACAAAAACCACATATAAATATAAATGTACTTTCTTTTCCATAGGCTTCTTTCATTCTGCATAATTTTGCATTCATGTTGGTGAGCTTTTAATTCTCTCTCGTGGTCTTTTTTTCTCTCATTTTGTATAAACTTTCTGAGCTTGGCCAACATGTTGAAACCCTGTCTCTACTAAAAATACAAAAATTAGCCAGGCATCTCTAATACCAGCTCCTAGGGAGGTTGAGGCAGGAGAACTGCTTGAACTTGGGAGGCAGAGGGTGCAGTGAGCCGAGATCGTGTCACTGCACTCCAGCCTGGACGACAGAATGAGACCCTGTCTTGAAAAAAAAAAAAAAAAAGGTGCAAACATAGTACAAAGAGTTCTCATATCACTTGCCTGCTTCTCCTGTTGTTAACATGTTATATAACTATAGAAAAATTATCAGAGATAGATGAACATTTCTGCAACACTATTCACTAAACTACAGATCTTATTTTAATTTTTTACCTGTTTTTTCCACCAGTATCCTTTTTCTCTTCTAAAATTTTTATCTAGGATCATCCCATGTTGCATTTAGCTATTTCTGTCTATTTATCTGCCATCTGCAGTAGTCTCTGTCTTATCTTTTGTGACCTTGTCACTCTCAAAGAGTAATGATCAGTTATTTTGTATAATGTCCCTCAATTTGGGTTTCTCTGATGTTTTCTCTTGGTTAGACTGAGGTATTAGGTATTTTGGCAAGAATACCACAGAAATGATACTGTCTTTCTCAGCGCCTCCTACCATGGGGTTCATATTGTCAGTATGTCTTATTGGTGATATTGTCCTCCATCAGTTGGTTATGGTTGTGTCTGTAGGGTTTCTCTAAAGTTACCTTTTTTTGGACAGTTAATATATATTTTAATAATATAATTATACTTCAAGAAGATGCAAATCCTGTTTTTCCTCAGACTTTTGCCTGCTCATTTTAGCATCCATCTGTGGGTCTTGTCTGTAACAGTTATTATTGTACTTCTTGCCTCATGGTAATTCTCCCTCGCTCTGTCACCCAGGCTGAGTGCAGTGGCATGGGCACGATCATGGCTCACTGCAGCCTCGACCTCCTGGGTTCAAGTGATCCTCCCACCGTAGCCTTCCAAGTAGCTGGGACTATAGGCATGCACTACCATGCCTGACTAATTTTTTATTTTTTTGTAGAGACAGAGTCTCAATATGTTGCCCAGGCTGGTCTCGAACTCCTGCACACAAGCAATCTACCTGCCTCAGCCTCCTGAGGTGCTGGGGTTATAGGCATGAGCCACTGTCATGGGCCTGAGTATGTTCTTTTGTTTATTTTTATTTTTTATTTTCATTTTTCTTTTTTTTTTTTTTTGAGTAGGTTCTTGAATGGATAAGTTGAACTGTCTCGCACCTCCTAAATCAGTTTTCATTGTGGTTTATTTAATGCAAAGTATATTTCTGTAATTTCTTATATTCTTAGAGCAAAGCATATCTGATATAAATTATGTTTTGGCCAGGGGTGGTGGTTCAAGCCTATAATCCCAGCACTTTGGGAGGCCGAGGTGAGCGGATCACCTGAGGTCAGGAGATCGAGACCAGCTTGGCCAACATGGTGAAACCCTGTCTCTACTAAAAATACACAAAAAAAATTAGTGGGGCATGGTGGCGGGCACCTGTAATCCCAGCTACTCGGGAGGCTGAGGCAGGAGAATTACTTGAACCCGGAACGCAGAGGTTGCAGTGAGCCGAGATCACAGCACCGCACTCCAGCCTGGGTGATGGAGCGAGACTCCCCTTTTTTTCCTTTTTTTTTTTTTTTTTTTTGAGATAAGAGTCTTGCTCCATCACCCAGGCTGGAGTGCAGTGGTGTGATCTCAGCTCACTGCAACCTCTGCCTCCCGAGTTCAAACAATTCTCCTGCCTCAGCCTCCCGAGGAGCTGGGATTACAGGTGCCCGCCACTACGCCCCACTAATTTTTTTCTGTATTTTTAGTAGAGAGAGGGTTTCACCATGTTGGCCAAGCTGGTCTCGATCTCCTGACCTCAGGTGATCTGCTCACCTCGGCCTCCCAAAGTACTAGGATTACAGGCTTGAGCCACCACGCCCGGCTGAGAATCCCTATTAAAAAACAAGGCCGGACACTGTGGTTTATGCCTGTAATCCCAGCACTTTGGGAGACTGATGCAGGCAGATCACTTGAGGTCAGGAGTTTGAGACCAGCCTGGCCAACATGCTGAAACCTTGTCTCTACTAAAAATACATTAAAAAATTGGTGGGGCATGGTGGCGAGCACCTGTAATCCCAGCTGCTCAGGAGGCTGAGGCACGAGAATCACTTGAACCTGGGAGGCGGACATTGCAGTGAACCAAGATTGCACCACTGCACTTCAGTCTGGGCGATAGAGCGAGAAACTCATTCTCAAAAACAACAACAAAAAAGGATAGTTTAAGTGATGTTTTAATAAGCTTCATCTCTGTTTTCAGTTCATTTATGTGTATAATTCAGTATTGGCCATACAGTAGACCCTTGGTATTTTTAGATTTTATATTTGTTTTAACTGTTTTGACTGATTCTTAAGGGCAGTCAAATTAATAGTTTGTAATTTTGAGGAGATGTAAATTTGAATCACATGTGCTGTGGGGTTGGTTTTTTTTTCAATCACATCATTAGGTACACTGACTTCTGTGAAGTTTTACGTTACTGCATTTCCTGGGTAGTTGAGCAGTCATTTTTATCTTTTTAAAATCTTTTAAAATTTATTTATTTATTTTTATTATTTTTTGAGACGGAGTCTTACTCCGTCCAGGCTGGCATAATCTCGGCTCACTGCAACCTTCGCCTCTCGGGTTCAAGCCATTCTTGTGCTTCAGCCTCCAGAGTAGCTGGGATTACAGGTGTGTGCCACCATACTCGGCTAATTTTTGTATTTTTTGTAGAGACGGGGTTTCACCATGTTGGCCAGGATGGTCTCGAACTCCTGAGCTCAAGCGATCTGCCTGCTTCGGCCTCTGGGAAGGTGCGGTGGAATTATAGGTGTGAGTTACTTGGCCCAGCCTGAGCAGTCATTTTTTACTGGTGACACACATCAGAGTCACTTGTAAAGCCTTTTGAAGTACAGATCCATATCTGAACCCTAGTTTGGCCCTTCAAATCAGAATCTGCAGGGATGGGTTTCAGCTCTCCACATTTTAAAAGTTTTTCCAGGTGATTCGGTTGTGCCTGCTTAAGAACGGCTACAAAAATTTTTGTGAGTTGGAGATTTGCAGAAATCTCAATATGTATCATATGTAAATATCAAGATTCAGCTGATACCTGCTGTAAAGAATTTATATGGAGGCTCAGCCTTCTGAAAAGTGGGGGAACACTGAAAAATGTTAATGTAGAATTGGCCGGGCATGGTGGCCTGTAATCCTAGTACTTCGGGAGGCTGAGGTGGGTGGATTGCCTGAGCTCAGGAGTTCGAGACCAGCCTGGGCAACACGTTGAAACCCTGTCTCTACTAAAATACAAAAAATTAGTCGGGTGTGGTGGCGTGTGCCCTGTAGTCCCAGCTACTCTGGAGGCTGAGACAGGAGAATTGCTAGAACCTGGGAGGCAGAGGTTGCAGTGAGCCGAGATGGCGCCACTACATTCCAGCCTGGGTGGCAGAGTGAGACTCCGTCTTTTAAAAACAAACAAACAAAAAATAATGTAGAATAATGGATTTTGGCTAGAAAACATGGGTTATAACCTATTAGGATTATGACTTTGGACAAGTCACTTACCCGCTGTGAACTTCAGCTAGTATCCTTATCTCACAGGGTTGTTAGGCATTTTCAATGAGGTAAAGTACATAAAAAGCCCGGCCTAGGTGCGGTGGCTCACGCCTGTAATCCCAGCACTTTGGGAGGTCGAGGCGGGCAGATCACGAGTTCAGGAGTTTGAGACCAGCCTGGCCAATATGATGAAACCCCGTCCCTACTAAAAACACAGAAATTAGCTGGGCGTGGTGGCATGCACCTGTAGTCCCAGCTACTCGGGAGTTTGAGGCAGAAGAATTGTTTGAACCCGGGAGGTGGAGGTTTCAGTGAGCAGAAGTGGCACCACTGCACTCCAGCTGGGCGACAGAGTGAGACTCCTCTCCCAAAACAAACAAACAAACAAAAAACGCCTGTAGGCTGGCATCTCCCAAAACTAACAGACAAACAAAAAACGCCTATAGGCTGGGCGTGGTGGCTCACGCCTGTAATTCCAGCACTTTGGGAGGCTGAGGCCGGCGGATCACCTGAGGTCAGGAGTTTGAGACCAGCCTGGCCGACATGGTGAAACCCCCATCTGTACTAAAAATATAAAAAAGTTTGCCAGCGTGGTAGCGGGTGCCTGTAATCCCAGCTACTTGGGAGGCTGAGGCAGGAGAATCCCTTGAACCCGAGAGGCAGAGGTTGCAGTGAGCCGAGATTGTGCCATTGTACTCCAGCCTGGGCAAAAAGCACGAAACTCCATCTCCAAAAAAAAAAAAAAAAAGCCTGTAGCTGACATTTAGTAGATGCTTATTAAAAGTAATATTCACACACTCACTTATAAGGAAGATTGGATTTGGGTCTGATAAATTATAGGTACTTGAGAAATAAATTAATTGTTTGATATTTTCAAATTTATGACTAGTTTTTTCTTTCATCCTCTTCCCCCATTCTTAATCTTGCAGCTCCTGGATCTCCCAGGTATCATTGAAGGTGCCAAGGATGGGAAAGGTAGAGGTCGTCAAGTCATTGCAGGTGAGTGGTCAAGTGCCACCATCCTGGGATACCATTCCCTTCTCTGGTACTATTCCTTTAGTCAGGGACTACTAGGCTTGGAGATTATACCACAGTGAAGGGCATAGTTTCACCTGACTTCTCATTAGAGTTGAAACTTGAAGGGACCTCAGCTGCAACGTTGGCAATGTTCTGAATCTCTGCTGTCCAACATTGTAGCTCCTAGGCATGTATGGGTATAGAGCTCTTGAAATGTGCCTAGTACAATTAAGGAGCTAGTGGAGTCTGTATTGGACAATGCAGCTTTAGACATTTTATACGGCTGTCATCTTGAGATTTTCTGCTCTTCTCTTGTGTGGGATCTTCTGTTTCCTAGAGGCAATGTCTACTCTTTTGGGATGTTTTGCTGAAGCACATTCTTTAATAACTTCCCCAGAGAAGATGAATGATACAGTTAAATTTTTCTGTCTTTTCTTTTTTTTTTTTTTTTTTTTTTGGGACAGTGGCTCACTCTGTCATCCAGGCTGGAGTGCAGTGGGACAATCTTGGCTCACTGCAACCTCTGCCTCCCGGGTTCAAGGGATCCTCCCACCTCAGCCTCCCAGGTAGCAGGGACTACAGGGGTGTGTCACTATGCCTGGCTAATTTTTTTTTTTTTTGGTAGAGACAGAGTTTCACCATGTTGTCCAGGCTGAAGCTCAAGTGATCTGCCTGCCTCAGTCTCCCAGAATGCTGTCCTTTCATGTTTGAAGGTTATTGTTATTTTACCCTTGTACTGGAGTCATTAATTTGGCTATTTATAGAATTATAAATTAGAAGTCATTTTCTCTCAGAAATTTGAAGAACGCTATCTTCTAGCATCTACTATTGCTGTTGAGTTCAATAGTTAGAACTTTTTTTTGTTTTTTGATAAATAACCAACTTTTTTCCCTCACTGGAAGATCTTAAAAGCTACTTCAGGCTGGGCACGGTGGCTCATGCCTGTAATCCCAGCATTTTGGGAGGCCGAGGCGGGCAAATCACGAGGTCAGGAGATCGAGACGATCCTGGCTAACACAGTGAAACCTTGCCTCTACAAAAAATACAAAAAAAATTAGCTGGGAGTGGTGGCGGGCGCCTGTAGTCCCAGCTACTTGGGAGGCTGAGGCAGGAGAATGGCGTGAACCTGGGAGGTGGAGCTTGCAGTGAGCTGAGATCGTGCCACAGAGTGAGACTCTGTCTAATAAAAAAAAAAAGCTACTTCAGCAAACTAATTCTTGGTTTGGGCTTTTCCTTTTTCTTTCTTTTATTTTCTTTCTTTTTTTTTTTTTTTTGTGATGGAGTCTCGCTCTGTCGCCCAGGCTAGAATGCTGTGGCGCCATCTTGGCACACTGCAAGCTCCGCCTCCCGGGTTCACGCCATTCTCCTGCCTCAGCCTCCTGAGTAGCTGGGACTACAGGCGCCCGCCACCACGCTCGGCTATTTTTTGTATTTCTAGTAAAGATGGGGTTTCATTGTGTTAGCCAGGATGGTCTCGATCTCCTGACCTTGTGATCCGCCTTGCCTTGGCCTCCCAAAGTGCTGGGATTGCAGGTGTGAGCCACCGTGCCTGGCCCTCTCTTTCTTTTCTTTGATTTATTTTGCTGGATATTTGGTGGAGCCTTTCTTTTTTTTGAAACACTCCCATCACCTAGCCTGGAGTGCAGTGGTGGGATCTTGGCTTACTGGAGCCTCGACTCCCTGGACTCAGGTTATCCACCTCAGTCTCCCGAGTAGTAGGGACTACAGGTGTGTGCCACCATACCCGGCTAATTTGTATTTTTAGTAGAGACAGGGTTTTGCCATGTTGCCTGGGTTGCCTTTTTTTTTTTTTTTTTTTTTTTTCCATCTCCCTTTCCTGGTGTGGTAGACTCTTTCAGCATGATGACTCATATCTTTCATTTTATGGAAAATTTTCCTGTTTTCTTTGATAATTTCCTCTATTTCTGAGTTCCTTATTTATGGAAGGACTGCTAATAGAATGCTGGACTTCTGGGTTTATAATTTTCTTATTTTATAAAGATAGAGTCTCACTTTGTCACCCAGGCTGGAGTGCAGCGGCCTGATCGTATGTAGCTCACCGTAACCGTGAACTCCTAGGCTCAAGCAATCTTCCCATGTCAACTTTCTGAGTAGCTAGGACTACAGGCACGCAACACCGTGTGGGCTAATTTTTAAAATTTTTTTGTAGGGGTCTTGCTCTGTTGCCCAGGCTGGTCTTGAGCCCCTGGGCTCAGTGATCCTCCTGCCTTGACCTCCCAAAGTGTTGGGATTACAGGTGTGAGCCGCTGCACTTGGCCCTTTTAATTTTTTAAAATTATATTTTGTCTCTTTATTTTTTCTTTATGTGATTTTCTCAGCATTATCTTCTAATCCTGCTATTGAGCATATTTCTGCTGTAGTACTATTTTTAATTTCTAAGACTTTGTTTCTGTCTTCTGATTTTTCCTTTTTTTAGCATCTTGTTCTTGTTTCATGGATGCATTATTTTTTCTTAGACTCTTGTCTATTGTGGGTATTTTTTTTTTTTTTTTTTTTTTTGAGATGGAGTCCCACTCTGTTGCCCAGGCTGGAGTGCAATGGCGCGATCTTGGCTCATGCAATCTCTGCCTCCCAGTTTCAAGTGATTATCCTGCCTCAGCCTCCTGAGTAGCTGGGGTTACAGGCACCTGCCACCACGCCTGGCTAATTTTTGTATTTTTAGTAGAGATGGGGTTTCACCACGTTGGCCAGGCTGGTCTTGAACTCCGGACCTCAGGTGATCCACCCACCTTGGCCTCCCAAAGTGCTAGGATTACAGGCGTGAGCCACCAGGCCCTCCCGACTCCTATCTATTCTTAACAAGGACACATATGACTTCCCTGTTGTCAAACCTGATGGCCAATATATTGTCCACATCTTTCTAAAGAGAGTAACACAGTTGACCACTCCCTCCTTTTGAAGTATTTGCTTTACCTGATCTCTGACACCAGTGCCCCTTCCTGGTCTCCTTTGCTTGATCTGCCCCATCATCAGACTCTTTAAATGTGGATTGCCCCAACGCCTAATCTTGGAGATTCTTTTCTTCTCTGTCTATGCCAAATGAGGGTTATTTCATCTAGTTCTTTGGTTTTAAATATCTGGATCTGTATCCTAATGATTATGAAATGTGTGGTAGTAATTTGCCCTCTGATGAACTGCATACCAGCTGCCAACATATCTCTGCTTGGATGTCTAATTAGGTGTCTCAAACTTAACATGTGTAAGATTACATTCTTGACCTTATCTGAGGCGGGAGGATCACCTGAGCTCAGGAGTTTGAGACCAGCCTGGGCAACATAGTGATACCTCATCTCTATTAAAAAATGAAAATAAATTTAAAAATTAAAAAACAAAAGAAATTCTTGATCTCCCATCCTCAACTTGCTCTTCCCTTAGTCTTCTATCTCAGTAAAGGCAAATTTATCCTTCAGAACTTTTAGGTCAAATCTTTTTTTCCCTTTCATCCCCCACATCTACTATGTTATTATATCCAGCTGGTTTTACCTTTGAAATATATCTAGAGGCCAGCCACTCTTTTTTTCCCCCTTTTTCATCTTTAAGTGAAAAACTTACATTATGTGACTGACATGCTGGCTACTATGCTAAGGAGGAAACTCTACCAAAAGGTTGAGTCAATCATGCGTCTCAGTTCATGGCACATTTTCTTTTTTTTTTTTTTTAGAGACAGGATCTTGCTCTCTTGCCCAGGCTGGAGTACCGTGGCATGATCACAGCTCACTGCAGCCTCAATCTCCTGGGATCTGGTGATCCTTTCTTCTCAGCCTCTTGAGTAGCTAAGGTCTACAGGCATGTACCATCATACCTGCTAATTTTTTACTTTTTGAGAGACAGTCTCACTATGTTGTTCAGGGTGGTCTCGAAAACCCCAGGCTCGAGAGTCTCTCTTTGCTTCCTTAGTAGCTGGGACTGCTGGCATGTACCACCATGGCAGGCTAATTGATTTTTACTTTTTTAGGGGTAGAATCTCGATATATTGTCTAGGCAGTGATTGTTGTCTTACTGTTTTTCAAGAATTTCTCTTAAATTCTATGTCTAATATGATATCTACTAGTTACATGTGACTAACATTTAATTACAATTGAATAAAATTTAAAATTTAGTTCAATTATGTAAGCCACATTTTATGTGCTTATTAGCTACACGTGACTAGTAACTACTGTATTGGAAAGTATGGATGCAGAATATTTTCATTATTACAGAAACTTCTATTGGATAGCACTGCTCTCAATATTAATTCCTTGTCAGCTTTAGACATTATAAATATCTTCTCCTGTTAATTTTGTCCAAGGTGGTATTTGTTGAATAAAAATCCTTAATTTTGTTAGACTCTACACTTTATTTGTAGCTGAGACCACAGGTGTGTGCCACCACGCCTGGCTAATTTTTTTGTATTTTTAGTAGAAATGGGGTTTCACCATGTTGGCCAGGCTTGTCTAGAACTCCTCACTTCAAGTGATCCGTCTGCCTCGGCCTCCCAAAGTGCTAAGATTACAGGTGTGAGCACCTGGCCTACTCTTTATTTTTTCTTATGGTTTGTGCTTTTAAAGTTTTATTTAAGAAGTCCTTATCTTTCCTTAGGTCTTAGATATAGTCTCCTGTTTTTTCTATACTTTTAGGTCCTTTATTTACCTGGACACTACTCTTATATCTGATATTAGAAGGGTATCCAATTTTAATTTTCTCTGTATAATGGGCTACTTTCCCCAACACCTTCTGTTTTTTTCCCCTTTGATTTGTAGTGACTCCAAACTCTTCACCTATATTGTCACTTCCTTCATTATGCCTTGTCTCTAACATAGCCCCATAACTGGCCTTCTTGCTGCTATCCTGCTGCTGTGTAGTATCTTCTCACTACAGCTAGTATGATTGTGTATAAGAAGTCAGATCAGTCCAGGCACGATGGCTCATGACTGTAACCCCAGCACAGAGGCAGGCAGATCACTTGAGGCCAGGAGTTCCAGACTATCCTCGCTAACATGGAAAAACACGATCTCTACTAAAAATACAAAGATTAGCTACTTGGGAGGCTGAGATGGGAGGATCACTTGAACCCAGGAGGCGGAGGTTGTAGTCAGGTGAGATGACGCCACTGCATTCCAGCCTGCATGACAGAGTGAGACTCTGTCTCAAGAAAGCAAACAAAAAAAAGAAGTCAGATCATGTCATTTCTTGGCTATACCTTCTGATGTCTTCCCATATTATTTGGGATGAGACCCAAAGTCTTTACCGTAGCTTACAAGCTACGGTAAATGACCTGGCCCCTGGCTGCCTCTCTGACCTCCTTTTCTATCACTTCAGTCACTGGGCTTAAGATATCACTGGCTGTCCGGGCGTGGTGGCTCACAGTCTGTAATTCCAGCACTGTAATTCCATAGTCTGTAATTCCGGCACTTAGGGAGGCTGAAGCAGGTGGATCACGAGGTGAAGAGATCGAGACCATCCTGGCCACATGGTGAAACCCCGTGTCTATTAAAAATATAAAAATTAGCTGGGCATGGTGGCGCGTGCCTATAGTCCCAGCTACTCGGAAGGCTGAGGCAGGAGAATCGCTTGAATCCAGGTGGCAGAGGTTGTAGTGAGCAGAGATTGCACCATTGCACTCCAGCCTGGTGACAGCAAGATTCTGTCTCAAAAAAAAAAAAAAAATAGCTGGATGTGGTGGTATGCTCCTCTAGTCCCAGCTGTTCGGGAGGCTGAGGTAGGAGGCTCTCTTGAGCCCAGGAGGTCAATCTGCAGTGAGCCATGATCATGCCACTGCACTGCAGCCTGGGCAACACACAGACACCCTGTCTCAAAAAAAAAAAATAATAATAATAATAAGGCTGGGCGTGGTGGCTCACACCTGTAATCCCAGCACTTTGGGAGGCTGAGGCAGGTGGATCACCAGGTCAGGAGATCGAGACCAACCTGGCCAACGTGGTGAAACCCCATCTCTGCTAAAAATACCAAAATTATCTGGGTGTGGTGGTGCGTGCCTGTAGTCCCAGCTGCTCGGGAGGCTGAGGCAGGAGAATCGCTTAAACCTGGGAGGCAGAGGTTGCAGTGAGCCGAGATCGCACCACTGCACTCCAGCCTGGCAACAGAGCAAGACTCCGTGTCAAAAAATAATAATAAGAAGAATAAAATCATGGCCACTTGGTGGCTCATGCCTGTAATTGCAGCACTCTGGGAGGCTGAGCGGGGTGGATCACTTGAGGTCAGGAGTTTGAGACCAGTCTGGCCAACATGGTGAAACCCTGTCTACTAAAAATACAAAAAGGAGCCGGGCATGGTGATGCATGCCTGTAGTCCCAGCTACTTGGGAGGCTGAGGCAGGAGAATAGCTTGAAGCCAGGAGGCAGAGGTTGCAGTGAGCCGAGATCACGCCATTGCACTCCAGCCTGCGTGACAGAGCGAGACTCCATCTCAAAAAAATAAATAAAATCAAATCAGGCTGGGCATAGTGGTACATGCGTGTAATCCCAGCACTTTGGGAGGCTGAGGCGAGCGGATCACCTAAGGTTGAATGTTTGAGACCAACCTGACTAACATGGAGAAACCCTGTCTCTATTAAAAATACAAAATTAGCCAGGAGTGGTGGTCCATGCCTGTAATCCCAGCTACTCAGGAGGCTGAGTCAGGAGAATTGCTTGAACCCAGGAGGCAGAGGTTGTGAGCTGAGGTCGCACCAATGCACTCCAGCCTGTGCAACAAGAGTGAAACTCCATCTCAAAAAAAAAAAAAAGTCTACCACTGAGGCTGGGCATGGTGGCTCACGCCTGTAATCCCAACACTTTGGGAGGCCGAGGTGGGCAGATCATGAGGTCAGGAGTTCAAGACCAGCCTGAACAACATGGTGAAATGCTGTCTCTACTGCATCTCAAAAAAAAAAGAATGA
This sequence comes from Pongo abelii, assembly GCF_028885655.2. NCBI lineage: Eukaryota > Metazoa > Chordata > Mammalia > Primates > Hominidae > Pongo > Pongo abelii. Next base: position 37,852,783 of record NC_085929.1, read on the forward strand.
GGGGTCAGGGTCAGGTGCAATGGCTCATACCTGTAATCCCAGCACTTTGGGAGGCTGAGGCAGGAGGATCACTTGAGGCCAGGAGTTCGAGACCAACCTGGGCAACATTGCAAGACCCTGTCTCTACAAAAATAAAAATTAAAAAAAGAAAAAAATAGCCATGTGACATGGCACACATGTGTAGTCCTGGATATTCAAGGAGACTGAGGCAGGACGATCAGTTGAGCCCAGGAGGTGGAGGTTATAATGAGCTATGATCATGCGACTGCACTCCAGCCTGAGTGACAAAGCGAGACCCTGTCTCTTCAAAAAAGAGAATTAAAAAAAATCAGGAAGTAGAAAGTTGATGGAAGCAGAATATTTTTTTTTTTTTTTTTTTTTCTGAGATGGAGCTCTGTTGCCCAGGCTGGCTGGAGTGCAGTGGCATGATCTCGGCTCACTGCAACCTCTGCCTCCCTGGTTCAAGTGATTCTCATGCCTCAGCCTCCTGAGTAGCTGGGATTACAGGTGTCCACTACCACGGCCAGCTAATTATTTATTTATTTATTTATTTTTGTAGATGGATTCTTGCTCTGTTGCCCAGGCTGGAGTGCAGTGGCGCAATCTCAGCTCACTGCAATCTCTGCCTCCTGGGTTTAAGTGATTCTCCTGCCTCAGCCTCCCAAGTAGCTGGGACTACAGGCATGTGCCACCACACCCGGCTAATTTTTTGTATTTTTAGTAGAGATGGGTTTTTACCATGTTGGCCAGGATGGTCTCAATCAGCTCACCTTGTGATCCTCCTGCCTCAGCCTCCCAAAGTGCTGGGATTACAGGCGTGAGCCACTGCGCCGGTCAGTTTTTGTATTTTTAGCAGAGACAGGGTTTCACCATGTTGACCAGGCTGGTCTCAAACTCCTGACCTCAGGTGATCTTCTCGCTTCAGCCTCTGAAAGTGCTGGGATTATAGGCATGAGCTCCCGTGCCCAGCTGGAAGCAGAATTTTTGACAAATGAATTTTAATATAGAAAAAGGCCAGATACTGTGGCTCATGCCTGCAGTCTCGGCACTTTGGGAGACCAAGGCAGGAGGACTGCTTGAGGCCAGGAGTTAAAGGCTACAGTGAGCTATGATCATGCCACTGCACTCCAGCCTAGGCAATAGAGTGAGACTCTGTCTCTGTCAATATAAATATAAATATATACTAATAAAAATAAGATATGCAGGCACAAAAGACTACTTTTTTTTTTTTTTTTTTTGTACAGATTGAATCTTACTGTGTTGTGCAGGCTGGTCTCAAACTCCTGGCTCCAAGCAATCCTTCTGCCTCAACCTCCCAAAGTGTTAGGATTACAGGCATGAGCCACTGTGCTAGGCCAAAATAATGTATTTTATATGATTGCATTTATATGAAATTCTAAAACGTGCAAACTATGGTGGCAGAAAGCAGATCAGTGGTTGGCTGGGAATAGTGGGGAAGATTGAAAGGAGGCACAAAGGGATGCTGTAGGTGACGGAAATATTCCGTGTCTTGATTTGGTTTGGTGGTTACACAGGTATATACATTTGTTATTGAACTGTGTGCTTTATCAAGGATACAATTAAAAAAAAAATTGTACCTCAATAAATTTGGTTAAAAATATGCTAACCAAGGGTGGGTGCAGTGGCTCACGCCTGTAATCCTAGCACTTTGGGAGGCTGAGGTGGGCGGATTGCCTGAGCTCAGGAGTTTGAGACCAGCCCAGGCAACATGGTGAGGAAACCTCGTCTCTACTAAAATACAATTAGCCAGGCATGGTGGCATGTGCCTGTAGTCCTAGCTATTGGGGTGGCTGAGGCAGGAGAATCGCTTGAACCCGGGAGGGAGAGGTTGCAGTAAGCCAAGATTGTGCACTGCACTCCAGCCTGGGCAACAGAAAATGTGTCAACTCTTGGGCAAGTAGATGCTGATTTCATGGCATACAAAGCAAATTGACTTCTGGTATAAATCTTTTGTAGCTATAAGAACTTCGTGTATGCATGTATGTATTACAGAAAAATCCTTTGACACTTAAATGTTGGGGGGGAAAAACACCTCTACTTGAGTATTTGGGTTAGTTAAGGCTTTATTGAACTTTCTTGCGTATGTTTTTTTCTTACTCTTCAGTGGCCCGAACCTGTAACTTGATCTTGATTGTTCTGGATGTCCTGAAACCTTTGGGACATAAGAAGATAATTGAAAATGAGCTGGAAGGCTTTGGCATTCGCTTGAACAGCAAACCCCCCAACATTGGCTTTAAGAAGAAGGACAAGGGAGGCATTAATCTCACAGCTACTGTAAGTGGGGAATATGACATGGGCAGGCTGCTGCAGGAATTGGAATGGGGAGTGGATTGGGATGCATGGACATTGACACTGGAAAATTTCCTGGCTTTTCCCTGCACTGATTGAGATAACACAATGACTTTATAATGACTGACAAGAAAGACTTCAAGATTAGGATAGGAGCCAGTCTCAGACTTACCTTTGCTACTTATTTCCTCTTTTGGATCATCTATTGGGGATGATATGGGAGTGTAGACCAATATTATGCTTGCATAAAGTAGATGGCCGCCAATATCTTCTGTTTTCATTCATTTAACACAAATTTATAGAGTGCCTACCATGGGCCAAGCATTATTTTAGGCTCTGGGCAGGAATGGAAGAGGGAATAGTGAAACCCCCTGCTTTTATATTCTAATTGGATAGAATAGAAAACAGTGTTAATGAGTAAAATATAATGTATTCGTCAATGATAAATATAAGAACACAAAGTAGGGAAAGGAGATAGAGTGTTGGTGTGAGGTTGCGGTTTTAAGAACGTTGCGGTTTTAAGAACGTTGGTCAGTAAAGAAGTCTTTACTGAGGTGACATGAAGGTGTGATATCTTGAAGTGGATATCTTGAAGAAGAGCATTTGCTTCATGCCTCAACCTCCTGAGTAGCTGGGATTACAGGTGCCTGCCATCGTGCCCGGCTAATTTTTGTATTTTTAGTAGAGATGGGGTTTCACCATGTTGGCCAGGCTGGTCGGTTTCATTCTGTCGCTTAGGCTGGAGTACAGTGGCACAATCATAGTTCACTGTTAGCTCAAAACTCTTGGGCTCAAGTGACCCTCCTGCCTCAGCCTTCTAAGTAGCTAGGGCTAAGTCACATGCCTCCAGGCTCGGCTAATTTTTTTTTTTTTTTTGGTAGAAACGGAGATTTGCCATGTTGCCCAGGCTGGTCTTGAACTTTTGGCCTCAAGCTGTCTCCTGCTTCGGTCTCCCAAAGTGTTGGGATTACAGGTATGAGCCACCATACCCAGCCATGTTTTTTTTTTCCTGAGCTAAAAAAAAATGAACTCTTATTACTAAAATGGTGGGACTTTTGGTAGAATAGGTTTGGAGGGAAGGAGAAGATCAGGATGTTAAGTTTTAGATGCCAGTTAGACATCCAGGTGTTTCAGTCAAGAAGGCATGTGGGGTAGGCTGGGCACGGTGGCTCATGCCTGTACATCTATAATCCCAGCACTTTGGGAGGTTGAGGCAGGAGTATCACTTGAGCCCAGGAGTTCAAGACCAGCTTGGGCAACAAAGTGAGACCCCATCTCTATAAAAATAATAAAAAAAGAAGGCATGAGGAATTATCTAGGCTGGATATATAAATTTGGTGATTATCAACTTTAATGTCATGGGCCTAACTGAGATCACCAAGGATGTGAGTATAGATAGAAAAGAAAAGAGAGCTGGGCGCAGTGGCTCACACCTGTAATCCCAGTACTTTGGGAGGCCGAGGTGGGCAGATCACAAGGTCAAGAGATCGAGACCATCCTGGCCAACATGGTGAAACCCTGTCTCTACTAAAAACACAAAAATTAGCCGGGCATGGTGGCACGCACCTGTAATCTCAGCTACTTGGGAGGCTGAGGCAGGAGAATCGAACCCGAGAGGTGGAGGTTGCAGTGAGCTGAGATGACGCCACTGCACTCCAGCCTGGTGACAGAGCAGGACTCCGTCTCAAAAAAAAAAAGAAGAGAAGAGAATCGGCCAGGTACGGTGGCTCACGCCTGTAATCCCAGCACTTTGGGAGGCCAAAGTGGGTGGATTACCTGAGGTCAGGAGTTGGAGACCAGCCTGATCAACATGGCATAACCCTGTCTCTACTAAAAATACAAAAATTAGCCAGGCGTGGTGGCACGTGCCTGTGATCCTGGTACTTGGGAGGCTGAGGCAGGAGAATCGCTTGAACCCAGGAGGTGGAGGTTGCAGTGAGCTGAGATTGCGCCACTGCACTCCAGCCTGGGCAACAAGAGCAAAACTCCGTCTCAAAAGAAAAAGAAAGAAAAGAGACTCAGAGAAATAAGACTTCTTAGACCAAGAGAGAGAAGGAAAACTGAAGGAGTTTGAAATACTGGAAGCCAAGTAAAGTGTTTCAGATAGGAGTGACCAGTTCTGTCAAATGCTGCTTCTCTGTCAGAATTGAGGACTGAGAGTTTCCTACTAAATTTAACACTCCAGAGCCCAGATGATTTGACTGGCATAGGTTTAAGCTGTCCTGCCCAAAACATCTTTCCCATTATCCTGTCTTAATATTCGAATTTGAACATTTAAGATTATTTCTGTGTTAGTTTCAGTGCTGCCATAATACGGTACCACAGATGGGGTGGCTTAAATAACAGAAATTTATTTTTCATAATTCTAGAGGCTAGAAGTCTGAGATCAAGGTGATGGCAGGGTTGATTTCTTCTGAGGCTTCTGTCCTTGGCTTACAGATAGGACTTCATATGGTGTTTGCTCTGTGTGTCTGTGTCCTAATCTCCTTTTCTTATTAGGACCACCAGTATTGGATTAGGCCCCCACCCTAATGACCTTATTCTAATTTGATTACCGCTTTAAAGACTCTCTCTCCAAATACATCATATTCTGAGATACTGAGGTTAGGACTTCATATGAATTATTTGGTGGGGGAAGGAGGAACACAGTTCAGCGTGTAACACCTTCCTTGGAGTTTGGACATTTATTTCCTACTAAAAGTCAGTGACACTCATCCTGGATGTCTTTAGTAATGAGTTCGCATCTTAGCTAGAATTTTCCAGGTACATGGATATTGGTACACTTGGCAAGTATTTTTTTTTTTTTTTTTAAATTTTGTGCTGACTAGTCATCTGCTATTCCCTTTCAGTGCCCCCAGAGTGAGCTGGATGCTGAAACTGTGAAGAGCATTCTGGCCGAATACAAGATTCATAATGCCGATGTGACTCTACGTAGTGATGCTACAGCTGATGACCTCATTGATGTGGTGGAAGGAAACAGGTACTGACTGAGTGTGCAGTCTTTGCCTGACTGAATTGGAAGCCTTGTGATGGAAACAGTATTGGATCTTGAATTTGGCAGAAGTTTATCTTAATTCCAGTTGTCCTACTATCTTTTTTTTTTTTTTTTTTTTTTGAGATGGAGTCTCACTCTCTTGCCCAGGCTAGAGTGCAGTGGCAGATCTCAGCTCACTGCAACCTCCGCCTCCCAGGTTCAAGAGATTCTCCTGCCTCAGCCTCCCGAGTAGCTGGGATTACAGGTGTGCACCACCATGCCCAGCTAATTTTTGTATTTTTAGTAGAGATGGGGTTTCATTATGTTGGCCAGGCTGGTCTTGAACTCCTGACCTCAAGTGATCTGTCTGCCTCGGCCTCCCAAAATGTTGGGATTACAGGCATGAGCCACTGTGTCCAGCCTGTGCTACTATCTTAATTGATAGTGGGCTTTGGTTTCTTTCTTTTTTTGTTTTTGAGATAGAGTTTCGCTCTTGTTACCCAGGCTGGAGTGCAGTGGCGCAATCTCGGCTCACCGCAACCTCTACTTCCCAGGTTCAAGCGATTCTCCTCCCTCAGCCTTCCCGAGTAGCTGGGATTACAAGTGTGCACCACCATGCCCAGCTAATTTTGTATTTTTAGTAGAGACGGGGTTTCATCATGTTGGCCAGACTGGTCTCAAACTCCTGACCTCAAGTGATCCGCCTGCCTTGCCCTGCCAAAATGTTAGGATTACAGACATGAGCCAATGCGTCCAGCCTGTGTTATTATCTTAAATGATAGTGGGCTTTTTTTTTTTTTTTTTTTTTTTTTTTTTTTGGTGAGACAAGAGTCTCACTCTGTCACCCACGCTGGAGTACAGTGGCCCGATCTTGGCTCACTGCAACCTCCACCTCCTGGGTTCTAGCGATTCTTCTGCCTCAGCCCCCTGAGTAGCTGGGATTATAGGCGCCTGCCACTACGTCTGGCTAATTTTTTGTATTTTTAGTAGAGATGGGGTTTCACCGTGTTGGCCAGGCTGGTCTTGAACTCCTGACTTCAGGTGATCTACCCACCTCAGCCTCCCAAAGTGCTGGGATTACAGGTATGAGCTGCTGTGCCCGGCCCCCCCGCCCCCCCCCCCGCCTTTTTTTTTTTGGGAGTCTTGCTCTGTCGCCCAGGCTGGAGTGCAGTGGCACGATCTCAGCTCACTGCAACCTCTGCCTCCTGGGTTCAAGCAATTCCCCTGCCTCAGCCTCCCAGGTAGCTGGTACTACAGGCGTCTGCCACCACACCCGGCTAATTTTTGTATTTTTAGTAGAGACGGGGTTTCTCCATGTTAGCCAGGCTGGTCTCAAACCTCAGGCAGTCTGCCTACCTCTGCCTCCCAAAGTGCTGGGATTACAGGCGTCAGCCACCCTGCCTGCTGGCTTTGGTTTCTTTAGCTGTAAACAGAGGGATTAGTTTTTATTTCTGACAACCTTCCTTGCTTTTAAATTTAATTATGATGGTCATATTCCCCATTTCAGTTTTTTTCTTTTACAGCGTCTTTTTATAAAATTCTTCATTTCAGTTACTTGCTGTAAACTAAGCTGCCCCCTAAACTTTGTCATGTGATAGTTGAAGAAAGTAGTAGGTCAGTCTGCTCTTCCAGAATTAATCCACCTGAGAAGTTATATAGGCTGTGTCCTACAGAAGTCCGAGTGGGCCAGGGTGTGTCTGTTTTCTCCATCCTAAGAGTATGTAGCTGAATATCTGTTTCATGATACATTACTTTTTTTTTTTTTTGAGACAGAGTCATGCTCTTGTTGCCCAGGCTGTAGTGCAGTGGTGTGATCACGGCTTACCGCAGCCTTGAACTCCCGGGCTCAATCCATCCTCCCACCTCAACCTCCTAAGTAGCTGGGACTATGGGCGTGTGCCACCAAGCCCAGCTAATTTTTGTATTTTTTGTAGAGATGTTGTTTCACCACGTTGCCGAGACTGGTCTTGAACTCCTGGGCTCAAGCAATCTGCCTGCCTTGGCCTCCCAACGTGTTGGGATTATAGGCATAAGCCACTATGCCCAGCCCATTAATATTACTGAGACTTTAATAAGTCACTCTTAAAATTATTCATAGTATTTGCATGTAATATTTTTAGTTGCTCTCCTATTCATTTGTTCCTATATGTTGGATGAGTGTATTTACTCCTCATTTGAAAACAAACAGAAGCCAGTGTTTTCAGTTAGGCATTTTACAAGTAAGGCAGTTAAACACTGAGAAGTTGTGGCTTGCCTAATTATTAGTAACCTTAGCTGTCATATTGATTGGACACTAGGAATATGACATTGGTAGATGCTATATCAGTTTTACCAATATTATTTATTGTAACAATAAATAAAACACTTATTTTTTAGTCTTTAAGTGTAAATTATGTTTTAAAACAGCCTTGTAGGAAACTGACTCAAAGGTTAAGTGACTTTCCTAGGGACACATAACATCACCTCTTCATATCCACAGAGGATTGCTTCCAGGACCCCTTGCAGATAATGAAACCTGCAGATGCTCAAGGCCCTTATATAAAATGGTATAGTACAGCTGACCCTCCGTGTCTGTGGGTTTTGATCTGCAGTTGGTTGAATTCAGGGATGCAAAACCTGCATATATGGAGGGCCAGCTGGGATTAGAATCAGTCTGAGCACTTCAAAGCTTGTGTTCTTTCCACTGCAGTATGCTTTCCTAGCAATTAGCTTTGTGGCTGGTACTAGGGCCTGACTTTTGTTACTTTTCAACCCATATTTTACTTTTTCTTTTTCTTTTTTCTTTTTCTGGCTGATCTGCTACTTATGATCCCTCTTGGGAGTGCCAGTTGGGTCTGGGTGAGGGTGTGCTGTTCAACAGTCTGACAGTTTTGTCAACAACTCCAGACTAATACCCTGTTTTTCTTCAACTTCTGTAGAGTTTATATCCCCTGTATCTATGTGTTAAATAAGATTGACCAAATCTCCATTGAGGAATTGGATATCATCTATAAGGTGCCTCACTGTGTACCCATCTCTGCCCATCACCGCTGGAATTTTGATGACCTATTGGAAAAGATCTGGGACTATCTGAAACTAGTGAGAATGTAAGTCTTTGTGGATAGGGTAATGTTGCTGTAGGAATTAATCAGACTGTCCTAAAATGATACTTTCTGGAGCTCATTAACAAAATCTGGCTCTTTTTGAAAATATAAGTAAATTGGTTCCTATTATCTACTAGGTCATTAGGTCATATTGAGGACACTTTTTCCCTTAGGTTGGAGGTTGTCCTGGTCTGATGTCAGGGGTGATGGAGGGTTGCTCTACATTCAACACATGAGATATTCTAAGAAGGCAGTAATCTTTATGCCTTCTCTATTCTAGTTATACCAAACCCAAAGGCCAGTTACCAGATTACACATCCCCAGTGGTGCTTCCTTACTCCAGGACCACAGTGGAGGATTTCTGCATGAAGATTCACAAAAATCTTATCAAAGAATTTAAATAGTAAGTATCATGGGCCTGTGGTCCCTCCTTTTTCCTATGAGTTACCAATTTTACTAACTAGTAATTCTTAGGATAGCATTTTAAAAAAGAAGGCAGGAAGGAGGCTACTGAAATGTTTGCTTGGCTAGAACTGTGCAGTGTCTTCTTAAAACCGTGCCTAATAAGAATAGGAAGAGCTCTAGAAACCTCTTTAGGTCAGGAAGCCTGATGACACAAACAACCCTGACCTTCCCTCATTATTTCATCTTCCTCTTGGCAAACACAAATATTAATTCCTGCCAATGTCACACTGGCTTCTACTGGGTACTGAGCCCCCTTCCAAACCTTAAACATGGGCAAAACCTCCCTAATCTCTTATATTTTTCACTGCTGACACAGGCTGAAAAAAAAATTTTATTTTTGCGACGGTCTTGCAAGATGGTCTTGCCTTGGTTGGAGGGAGTGGTGAGATCATAGCTCACTGGAGCCTCAATCTTCTGGGCTCAAGCAGTCCTCCTGCCTCAGCCTCCTGAGTAGCTGGGACTACAGGTGCACACCATTATACCCGGCTAATTTTTAATTTTTCATTTTTTGAGATAGTCTTGCTCTTGTTGCCCAGGCTGGAGTGCAATGGCGTGATCTTGGCTCACTGCAACTTAGGCTTCCCGGTTTCAAGTGATTCTCCTGCCTCAACCTCCCGAGTAGCTGGGATTACAGGCATGTGCCACCATGCCCAGCTAATTTTGTATTTTTAGTAGAGATGGGGTTCCTCCATGTTGGTTAGGCTGGTCTTGAACTCTTGACCTCAGCCCCCCAAAGTGCTGGGATTACAGGCATGAGCCACCGTGCCTGGCCTTAAAAAATGTTTATTAGAGATGAGGTCTTGCTTTGTTTCCCAGGCTGGTCTTGAATTCCTGAGCTCGAGCGATTCACCTGCTTCAGCCTCCCAAAGTGTTAGGATTATAGGTGTGAGCCACTATGCCCAGCATATTAATTTTTTATTTTGAACTTATTTTAGACCAATAGCAAAGTTGCAAATATAGCACAAAGTTTCCTTTTTTTTTTTTTTTTGAGATGGAGCCTCACTCTGTCGCCCAGGCTGGAGTGCAGTGGCGCAATCTTGGCTCACTGCAAGCTCCGCCTCCAGGGTTCACGCCATTCTCTTGCCTCAGCCTCCCGAGTAGCTGGGACTACAGGTGCCCGCCACCACGCCTGGCTAATGTTTTTGTATTTTTCAGTAGAGATGGGGTTTCACCGTGATAGCCAGGATGGTCTTGTTCTCCTGACCTTGCGATCCACCCGCCTCGGCCTCCCAAAGTGCTGGGATTACAGGCATGAGCCACCGCGCCCAGCCCAAAGTTTCCTTTTATCTCTCACCCCACTTCTAATGTTAACAGCTCACATTATTATAAAATTATCAAAAACAGGAAATAAGCATTGGTATGATGTTGTTTAACTATAGATCTTATTTGAATTTTATTACTTTTTCTTTTACTAGTGTCTGTTTTGTGTTCCAGGAACCTGTGTGGCATCTAGTTGTTACTTGTTTGTAGTCTTGTGTTCTAGTCTACCAGTAATATTTCCTTAGACTTTCACTGTCATTGATGATCTTGACACTTTTGAAGAGTGTTCACTAGTTATTTGATTGAATATTCCTTAGTTTGAGTTTGTCCAGTGTTCTCTCATGATTGAAATGAGATTATGCATTTTTGGTAAGAATACCACAAAAATAATGATATGTTCTTCTCAATGTATCATTACATGAGATTCATGATGTTGGTATACCTTACTGATGATAATATTCACACTGATTACTTGGTTAAGTTGGTGTAGGGTGGGTTTCTCTGCTGTGAAGGTAGTATTTTTCTCTCCGTATTTTATAAGTATCTCCGGATACTTTTGAGACCGTGAAAGTCCTGTTTCTCTTCAAATTTTTGCCTGCTATTAGCATCTACTGGTGAGGCTTGTCTGTGACATTTATGGCTATGGTGTTTACCTAGCCATAGGCTGGAGTGTAGTGGTGCGATCTCAGCTCACTGCAACCTCTGGCTCCTAGGTTCAAGCAATTCTGCCTCAGCCTCTTGAGTAGCTGGTACTACAGGCGTGTGCCACCGTGCCTGGCTAATTTTTGTATTTTTAGTAGAAATTTTTGTATTTTTAGTAGTCAGGCTGGTCTCAAACTCCTGACCTCAGGTGATCTGCCTGCCTCGGCCTCCCAAAGTGCTGGGATTACAGACAGGCATGAGCTACCATGCCTGGCCTAATCGTGATTCTTTATTTTCCTTTTTTATTTTACATTTATTGGACTTCTGTGTGTTAGAGCTACCACTTCTCTATTTAACTCATAATTCCTATCAGTATGAGCTCTTGGTTATTTTATTCTATAGGATGTAATCTAACACTATTATTTTGTCGCTCAAATTATTACAAAGCTTTGGCCATTAGGAACTCCTTCATGTTGGCCCCTGTGTTCTTTTGATAAGCTGCTTTTTTTTTTTGGACACGGTCTCACTGTCGTCGAAGCCGGAGTGCAATGGCACAATCACAGCTCACTGTAGCCTTGATCTCATGGGTTCAAGCCTCAGCCTGCCTCAGCCTCCTGAGTAGCTGGAACTCCAAGTGTGCACCACCATGCCCAGCTAGTTTTTTCTATTTTTTTTGTAGAGACAAGGTCCGACTTGTGTTGCCCAGACTGGTCTCCAATGCCTGGGCTCGAGTGATCCGCCTACCTTCGCCTCCCAAAGTGCTGGGATTACAGGCATGAGCCATTTATTTATTGTAGAGATGGGGTCTTGCAGTGTTGCCCAGGCTTCTCAAACTCCTGGGTTCAAGTGATTCTTCCATCTCTGCCTCCCAAAGTGCAGGATTACAGGCATCAGCCACCCATGCCCAGCCTTTCCTTACTTTTTTGGTAGTGTTAATACTTAGATGTTCCCAAATGACATTGATTTTGCCTGCACTAGCCCTGAAAATTAGTCAATTCTCCAAGGAGCCCCAGTTTTCAAGATGTGGGTGCTAAGTGTGCTCATTGTTAGCAAGTAGGTTATCATTGCCTGTAGGCCCTCTCAGCAAATAAAGTTAGGAAATACATGTGTGGATACTAATGATGCTTATATACACATCTGTATTTCTGTATCTGTCTTATCCTTCCTCACTATCCATCAATTTATCCATCTTTCCTAAAAACCATGAGTTTATACTGTTCTCTCTGATTCTAGTTCAATACTACAGGGTTCATTTTTTTTTTTCTTTTTTTGAGATGGAGTCTCGCTCTGTCGCCCAGGCTAGAGTGCAGTGGTGCGATCTCTGCTCACTGCAAGCTCTGCTTCCCGGGTTCACGCCATTCTTCTGTCTCAGCCTCCCGAGTAGCTGGGACTACAGGCACTCGCCACCACACCCGGCTAATTTTTTGTATTTTTAGTAGAGATGGGGTCTCACCATGTTAGCCAGGATGGTCTTGATCTCCTGACCTCGTGATCCGCCCACCGCGGCCTCTCAAAGTGCTGGGATTACAGGCGTGAGCCATCACATCCGGCCACTACAGGGTTCATTTTAGCCTTCCCACTTAGTATTATTTTTGAGACAGGGTCTCTGTCTCCCAGGCTGGAGTGCGGTGGCTGTGTCACAGCTCACTGCAGTCTCGACTTCCCAGGCTCAAGCGATCCTCCTACCTCAGTTTCTGAGTAGCTGAGACCATAGGTGTATGCCTGTATGCCAGCATGCCCAGCTAATTTTTTTTTTATTTGTAGAGACAGGTTCTCCTTATGTTGCCCTGGCTGGTCTCGAACTCCTGGGTTCAAGCAGTTCTCCTGCTTTGGCTTCCCAAAGTGCTGGGATTACAGACACTGGCCACTGCACCCGGCCTTCCTCATTTTTTTTTTTTTTTTTTTTTTTGAGACGGAGTCTTGCTCTGTTGCCTAGGCTGGAGTGCAGTGGCACGATCTCGGCTCACTGCAAGCTCCACCTCCTGGGTTCATGCCATTCTTCTGCCTCAGTCTCCCGAGTAGCTGAAACTATAGGTGCCTGCCACCACGCCTGGCTAATTTTTTGTATTTTTAGTAGAGACGGGGTTTCACCATGTTAGCAGGATGGTGTCGATCTCCTGACCTCGTGATCTGCCCGCCTCAGCCTCCCAAAGTGTTGGGATTACAGGCGTGAGCCACTGTGCCCGCCGCGCTTTTTTTTCTGAATAGGAAAAAGGGTTAAAAACAAAAGAAGAAAATAGGGCTAGGTGTGGTAGCTCATGCCTGTAATCTCTGCACTTTGGGAGGCCAAGGCAGGAGGACTGCTTGAGTCCAGGAGTGTGAGATCAGACTAGGCAATTAGTGAGACCCCCGTCTTTATCAAAAATTAAAAAATTAGCCAGACATGGTTACCAGGCACCTGTGGTCCCAGCTATTCAGGAGGCAGAGGTAGGATTGCTTGAGCCCAGGAGGTTGACGTTGCAGCGAGCCATGATAATAATCATGTCCCCTGTACTCTAGCCTGGGCAGCGGACTGAGACCCTGCCTCAAAAAACCAACCAAAGAAAAAAACAAAACTTGTTTCTGATCCTAAGAGTACTGGGAGAGTGAAGTCCTTTATTGACCTTCAGATCCTTATATATAAAACAACTGTATTCCACATGTAAGTGCTAATTTCCACCACAGTCAAAACATTATGCTTTGGCAGTTTAACTGGTAAAGATGACTTTTGTAAAAGGTTAAACACTGTCCTTTTTCAAACTTAGTAGATTTATATACAGCTCTTTCCTTCTATGGTGGCAAAACATTGTTCAAAACCTTTAGAACTTTAAATCTACCAGGGAATTAAAAAGGGGAGAAAAATGTCTCAGATAAGAAACATATCGAAGCAAACAGGATTTTATTTGCTCTTATTTTACTGTTTTTTTTTCTTTAATTATTGCACAACTATCTTTTTGTTTTTTTTTGAGATAGGGTCTTGTTCTGTTGCTGCCCAGGCTGGAGTCTAGTGGCGTAATCGTGGTTCACTGCAGCCTTGAACTCCTGGGCTCAAGCGATCCTCCCACCTCAGCCTTTCAAGTAGCTGGGACTACAGGTGCAAACCACCATGCCTGGCTAATTTTTTCTATTTTTTTAGAGCTAGGGTTTCTCCATGCTGCCCAGGCTGGTACAACTCTCTTAATAGAAAACTTTCATCTTCAGGCCTAATTCATTATAACACTTATCCCTTTTCCATTTCCTTCATGTCCTTGACCACATCGATCCCTTACTCTATGCTTTGTATTTTCTGTGGTTTTTTTTTTTTTTGAGACTGAGCGAGACTCAGTCGCCCAGGCTGGAGTGCAGTGGCGCGATCTCGGCTCACTGCAAATCTCCGCCTCCCAGGTTCAAGCGATTCTCCTGCCTCATCCTCCCAAGTAGCTGGGACTACAGGTGCGCGCTACCATGCCCAGCTAATTTTTTAATATTTTTAGTAGAGACGGGGTTTCACCATGTTGGCCGGGATGGTCTCGATCTCTTAACCTCATGATCCGCCCACCTGGGCCTCCCAAATGCTGGGATTACAGGTGTGAGCCACCACGCCTGGCCTAATTTTTGTATTTTTAGTAGAGACAGGGTTTCACCACATTAGCCAGGCTGGTCTCGAACTCTTGACCTTGTGATCCGCCCGCCTCAGCCTTCCGCCTGGGCCTCCCAAATGCTGGGATTACAGGTGTGAGCCACCACGCCTGGCCTAATTTTTGTATTTTTAGTAGAGACAGGGTTTCACCACATTAGCCAGGCTGGTCTCGAACTCTTGACCTTGTGATCCGCCCGCCTCAGCCTCCCAAAGTGCTGGAATTAGAGGCATGAGCCACCGCACCCGGCCTGGAATATAGATTTTTTAAAGAGGTTTTGACTCAATGATAATATAATAACAATATGGCCACCTTTTTTACTCTTGGTACATAGTTCTTAGTCTCTGTGAGGCAGGTCTCAGTGTCTTACCAGTTTTCATCACTAGCACAACATATTCTTAAGTTTGAAGGCCCATGGATATAAATTACCTTCACATATTCCAGTAAATCGGGAGGACATATCAATTACAGTTTCTTGTTAGGGAGGAAGATTTTCCTGGCATGGCTGAAGAGGGAGGCCCTAATTTCTTGTCAGTACCCACTGATGGTTTCAGGAAACCCAGCAAAAACAGGCATTCTCTAATGTCTATAAGTGATATTGTATCTGTAAGAATCAGTCTGAAATTTTCAGGGTATTTCTCTATGAAGACTAAATGACGGATTTTTTTTTTTTTTTTTTTTGAGATGGAGTTTCGCTCTTGTTGCCCAACCTGGAGTGCAATGGCGTGATCTTGGCTCACTGCAACCTCCGCCTCCCGGGTTCAAGCCATTCTTCTGCCTCAGCCTCCTGAGTAGTTGGGATTACAGGCACCCGCCACCATGCCCAGCTAATTTTTGTATTTTTAGTGGAGACGGGGTTTCACCATGTTGGCCAGGCTTTTCTCGAACGCCTAATCTCAGGTGATCCACCCCCCTCGGCCTTCCAAAGTGGTGGGATTACAGGCGTGAGCCACTGCGCCTGGCCCAGGGTATTTCTCTATAACAAATTCATGCTTTCTTTTAATTTTAAACTAGGCTCTTTATACTAAACATGTTTTTTGTCTTTGACTTTCTGCAACAAGAGGAACCACACAACTTCCAGAAGTCTTTACCGGCTTATATGTTAAGGCTTCAGTGTCTCATGCTGCTAGGGAAGATAAAGCTTTTGTAGGTCTATGGTTCTTAAGGGTGTGATACTAAATCTGAGCAGAAGGGTGGCATCCAGGCAAATAGGGCAGAAGCTAGGTTATTATTTACACTGACTGTTCTTTTTCCCTTCCATACAGTGCTCTGGTCTGGGGTCTCTCTGTGAAACACAATCCTCAGAAAGTGGGTAAAGACCATACGTTGGAGGACGAGGATGTCATTCAAATTGTGAAGAAGTGAAACCTTTCCCTTTTCCCATCTGCCGGGCGAACCACAACAGCGTTCCCCATGATCAAGCACCCTACCCCAGTTCTTTCTGGTTTTGGCAGTCACTGGATCGGGATCCAGGGGAGGGAGATGGAGGCACCCAAACTGGAACTTCATTTGTCTTACCTTGGTGTCACCTTGTATGTCGAACTTCATAAAAGACCTGGTAGGCTGGTCAGCTACATGCAGCTCATGTGTCATTGTCAGAATTTGTTTTGGGATGGGCTGAATGAGGAAGGGTATATACGGTGAAGTAGCTACAGAAGGGATCCTTGGGAACTTGATCTTGAGTGTGAAATGGATAAAAATATGACATGCTGCATCTTATTTGATGTTTACTTATGGGAACCCCTTCCAAACTAGATATGGCTTTCAATCCTTTCAAGTGGTCTTTCCCACATGATACTGGAGAGAGGAAGGACTTTATGTAACTTAACTGATCACTCCCCTCAAGGCCAACCTATTTTGGGAGATCATGTCATTAAGTACTCCGACTAGGCAGATCAGGGTTTGAAATTGCAGGTCCACCTCTAGTTAGCTGTGGAGCCCTGAACAAATTACCCAACCTTTATGAGCCTCAGTTTCCTCATGTAACATGGGGATAGTAGTAGCACTTAACTTTCTGCGGTGGTGATTGTTAGTAATGGAGGGAGATGGTACTTATACGTCAAATACTGTGCTAAGCAGTTTATAAGTACTCGGTGACTCTTGGCTTTTGTTGCACCGAGCCTTTTACTGGGCTGTCTGCCCTATGCAGAGCACAGCTGTACATCATCAGTGTTGGGCTGAATGTTGAGCTGAACTATGTTGCCAGCTGGGCCACTAAAATGCCTTTTTCTTTTTTTGAGACGGAGTTTCGCTCTTGCTGCCCAGGCTGGAGTGCAATGGCATGATCTCGGCTCACCGCAACCTCCGCCTCCCGGGTTCAAGCGATTCTCCTGTGTCAGCCTCCCGATTAGCTGGGATTACAGGCAGGTACCACCATGCCCCGCTAATTTTGTATTTTTAGTAGAGATGGGGTTTCTCCATGTTGTCCAGGCTGGTCTTGAATTCCTGACCTCAGGTGATCCGCCCACCTCAGCCTCCCAGAGTGCTGGAATTACAGGTGTGAGCCACCGTGCCTGGCCAACTAAATGCCGCCTTTCCCATAACCCAGACTTTCTGCTTGAATCCCCGTGAAAGTCCTGGCCTAAGCCAATAACTTGGGCGAAGGTACATTGCAAGTGAGGCAACTGGTGTGATCAAAGCAGGTTTGTGTGTTCACATATGTGTATGTATGGAGGTGGAAGGTTTAGGAGGCGGGTTAGTGTCAGGACTACTTGAGAGGATGCTAAGGACATAATCAGATATTTGGGGGGCTAGGAATATAGGAATTTAAGGGGATTGCTCTGATTATGTGAAATTGGTTGATGAAAATGTTGGTGTGGTGGGTAACAATATGGGTGGAGGGGGCTGGGCCCAGTAGCTCACACCTGTAATCCCAGCACTTTGGGAGGTCAAGGCAGGAAGATCGGCTGAGCTCAGGAGTTCGAGACCAGCCTGGACAACATAGTGAGGCCCAATCTCTACAAAAAAATTTAAAAAATTAGCTGGGCATGGTGGTGCGTGCCTGTAGTCCCAGCTGTTCGGGAGGCTGAGGTGGGAGGACTGCTTGAGCCTGGGAGGTCCAGGCTGCAGTGAGCTAAGATGGGCCACTGCACTCCAGCCTGGGTGACAGAGTGAGACCCTGTCTCCAAGAAATAAAAATTAAATAATTAAAGAATATGGGCAAAAGGGAGGGTATGGGCATGTAAGTGTGGAGGAGAAATCTTAAACTTGTTAACTAACTTGCTCTTGGGAAGAAGTCAAACATTATTTCAGTATGGACAACAGAGATGATAGAGTAGTCCCTGAGAAAATCAGGAAGAATAGGTTTGCAGCAAGACAGAATTTGATTATTTCTTCAAATGAGGCAAGCCAGAGCTTTTAGCAGGTCATGAGAGATCACAGTGTGGGATTATTCACATACTCAGCCTCTGTCCAGTGCTTGTTTCTCCTGCTGCCCTAATAGCAGTTGTTTCCCTTTGATAGTCTTCCTGGAGCTTGGGCTTGTCACTGTCCCCAGATCCGGAAGGTAAGCTCCTGAAGCCTGGTATGCTAGTTACTTTTCAGAATATCGGCCTTGATACCACTGGTGCATTCATGATAGAGGCCGTGGTCTAGAGCCTGCCCCAACCCTGCAGGGGAACAGGGAAACATTGGCTTTCTGAGCTATGAGATTTCCAGGAAGGTTTGTTCTCCAGCCAGAACATATTGGGTTTCTGGGGACTCTTCTTGCCAAAATTCACTTTCATTGAGCAAGCATTTAGCACTGCCAAGATGTTGGGGAGAGAAGGTTGCTGAAATCCAGTTCATCCTAAGGCCTCAGGATGTGCTGTGAATAGGCTTTATGTCCATCATTTAGCACCCTCCCCATGGCTTGGTCCAGGGACCCCTGGTCTCCTTGAGGAGAGAATTACCCTACCTTTCCCTTTTCTCCTCTGGGCTTAGACTTAGCAGTTCTGGGAGAGGGGTGTGTTTGGTATTGGGAATGCTGCCTAGGGTATGGTCACTGTGGAGGTACAGCTAAAGGCTTTCTCCTCATTAACTCTAAGACTTTACTGGTTTGGCTGTCATAGCATGATTTGAATTTCCTGTTTCTTTCCTGACTTTATTACAAGTAAACAGATCCACTGTTCTGTGCCATTTAACTAGTTAGAATACATTTAGCTGCATTTAGCAGAAAGTGCTACCTTAACCGGCTGAAATGGAAGGGAACTTGGTCTTACCTTTTTGGGAAGCTGTTTTCCAGAAGCCACCCAGTTTGTCCTTGTCTCATGGCCTAAAATTGGGTCACATGTCTATTTTTGAATCAATTGTTGGTGAAGGGAATAGAATTATTGAAGAACCAGAATTTAACCCTGTAAGTTATCATCATTCTTGGTTTGTGTTTATGCTCATAGTTCACAAAGAAAGGCCAATGGACCTCCCACTTCCCTTCCCTCTTAATAGAGTCTGGCTTAAAAGACACTCAGTAGCTATCTCCTAGGGGAAGGCCTAGCTGCACACTCTGTTCACTTCATTTCCACTTCCTTTTACCACTGACCTCCCAAAGACTTATTTAACTGCTTCCTTTGGGAGGGACTATTCTTTCCTCTCCTGACCTCCCCTGCTTAACAGATTTTCCATGATATGCTTTGTGGCCCTCAGCTGTTTTACTTTCAGGATGCCTTCTATATTCTTAGCTTCTCTTAACTTTTATTTTGCACATCCTTCCGGCACTGATTGCTTCTGAACTCATCTCGTGCCTGCAAGACATCAAAAGTTTCTCCAAAGACATCCCTTCCTCTCTGCCCTCATCCTATATCAAGGTCTTAGCTCCTTGAAGACGGCATTAATGTGTCGTTTGCCTTTATTGCCCACCCCCGCCAACCCTCCTGCTTCTTCTAGTCCTTGTGTTTACCAAAATACTTTTGCTGAAACCTGTATGTCTAGCTTCTGCTGATACTCTTAGCAATACTCCCTTATTTCCTTCTGGCTCCATTTGCCAATCACCAGCTAATGGCTTTGCTCTTTGCATGGTACCTGTTTCTGTCCTACTAGCTTCTAGCCTGAAAAGGAAGCCTTTACTAGCAGCTTCAACCCAGTCCTCCTTACCTTGCACCTATTAACGTTGGTTCAACATGAAGGGGAAGTAAGATAAGTGGAAGAGGATACACAGGAAAGGTGGAACTGGATTCAGGTATCTGTGTTCTGCCATTGACACTTGGGACTGCTTTCCAGCTTCCACCTGTGGAAACCAGAAAGCATTTGCCAAAAATTCTAAACAGAGGGTCTATTTCTGAAGCTGAGGAATCACATGGAGTGAATAGCATGGGGGAAGGGGATTACTAATGAGGTTGAAAGAAAAGTACCAGGAAGAGACTGACTTCATGCATAATCCACAAAGCCAGGTTTTGTTGAAAGGTGACCTGCTTTCTTGTATTCCTGCAAGTACAGCAGGGTGGGCAGTTCCAGGCTTATAGTCATTATTCCCTAACAAACAGTCAAGACTTAGGCTGCCCAAGACTCTACTACCCTTGTAGTCAAAAATCCAACCACCTTGATCTTTACCTCATTATCTGACCCTTTAGCATGGAGTCCTAACATGGTTCTAAATGGACAAATATCTAGAACTCTGGTAAATTAACTTGAGTAGCATGGGAAATAAGTATCACCTCATAGCAGGACTGAAAAACCTCCAGTTAGGAAAGGGGACTCAGAACCATACTGTACTCTGTAGAATCTTTATCCGTCAGTGCTATGTATATACTAATAGTTAAGGTGAATAATAAAACAATTGTGAGCTAAGGAATGTGATACAGAACACAAGGAGTCAATTAATGCATGAGTCTTAAGGGAAATTCTTAGACTTCAGTGGGTTGAATCAGAACTCTGAGCTTAGAGAAACAGGATGCCCCAGTAAACATGATTTGTTTGAGAGAAACTACCATATGTAATAGATGATTCCTCAATAAACAAATTGTTTTCACTAGGTCAGTTTAATCTTGGAAATTACACTATAGATATCCTGGTATTAGCCACAAGGCTACGCTATCTATAGGGTCAGTCCAGTCTAAACTGACCTATTGGGGTCTTTAAAGCTCAAGGAAAAAGGCCATAGTTGATTTCTCCTAAATCAAGATAGAGTTCAATTAACTTTTTTTTTTTTTTTTTTTTAAGATGGAGTCTCACTCTGTTGCCAAGCTGGATTGCAGTGGCGCGATTTCAGCTCACTGCAACCTCTGCCTCCCAGGTTCAAGCGATTCTTCTGTCTCAGCCTCCCGAGTAGCTGGGACTACAAGTGTGCGCTACCATGCCCAGCTAGTTTTGTATTTTTAGTAGAGACGGGATTTCACCATCTTGGCTAGGATGGTCTTGATCTCTTGACCTCGTGATCCACCCGCCTCTGCCTCCCAGAGTGCTGAGATTACAGGCGTGAGCCACAGTGCCCAATTTCCATGGGTTTTCAAGAAAAAGTTAAACTTCAGATTACTTCCCTAAAGGAACATAACTGAGCATAGCTTGGTTGGTTAGAAATTAGGAAGACTAGCTTGGGCTACATGGTAAGACCCTGCCTCTACAAAAAATAAGAAAAAAGTTAGTGGTGTGTGCCTGTAGTTCCATCTACTTGGGAGGCTGAGGTGAGAGGATTGCTTGAGCCCAGGAGGTTGAAGCTGCAGTGAGCCATGATTGCACCACTGTACTCCAGCCTGGGCGACACAGAGTGAGACCCTGTCTCCAAACAAAATTAGGAAGGGTTTCAGAGAGGAAATAAACACAACAATGTCAGT
The DNA here is from genome assembly GCF_028885655.2 of Pongo abelii. Lineage (NCBI taxonomy): Eukaryota > Metazoa > Chordata > Mammalia > Primates > Hominidae > Pongo > Pongo abelii. The sequence continues at coordinate 37,873,856 of NC_085929.1, forward strand.
TACTTCATTCACACACTTAGCATATGCAATTTTAATCAACCAAAAGAAAATCCCAAATGTACAAGTGAAAAAAATCCAAACTGTTGACACAGGCCTAACTAATATCAGCTACTTTTATGTACAGCTGTATACGTTCAAAAAAGCTATCCTATATGTATATACAAAAGTTGTTTATACACAGGTCTGTACATAAGGGTCTATACATTTATTTCCTCAGAACCCTTAGGTGCCACCTCTTGGTGAGGACACCAACACTTCATTCACATATCTTACAAAAAAGAAAGACCATTTCCAGGATTGACAACATTGTGCATCCTGTATTCAGACAATGTACACTCCACTCGACTGGTTAAGATCCTTCCATCATAATGCGGACCACACCAGATGCATGGGTTCCACCAAATAGCTTCACACAGAGTGCTCCAAAGTAAAAGCCCATAAACCAACCCGAGATGAGGAAGCAGGGTCCTGCCCAGGGTGCCACCACAGGTCCGGGCTTAGTTGAGTCTGCCTGCCCTGCTCACTGTCGGTATTCCAATTCATCTACACTGATAACTTTGGCGGGCATGGAGGGCAGGGGTTGCTGTAGCACATCTGAGCCAAACCATTTGGCAAGGCCCACAGGGGAGCTGCTCCTCTGGCTGGGGCGATGCTCCAGCTGGGAGTGCATGTGGGGCAGGCCTGACCGGCTGGGCATGTTCTGAGGGGTTGTCTGAACGCTGACAGCTGCTGCCTGGGAACCAGAGCCTGGAGGATGCAGAACTGTGGAGATAAGAAGGGTTATCATTCACAGCATGAGAAGGAAAGTTTATTAGACCCTGCTTCATTCAAACCCTATCCAAAGAAAAGTCTTTACTAGAGGATTTTTTCTAGGGCTTCTTTAGAAACTCCTTTGCAAAATACCAACAATGCCAGAAAACAGTACCACGGAAAGCTGAACTATTCAGAAGCTACCAGTATTGAAAACCCACCCTGGATGACATGACCGCTACTTCTCATGGCTAAGTAACCACATCACAGAAGCAGCAACATTAACTGATGAGGGGGCATATACCCTGGGCAGGCCGGATGCTGAACCTCTGTTGGATTCTCAGCCCTCTCTCCTGACAGGCAAAGGAAAAAGCCAGAGCACACTTGGCTTTTCCCACTGATTTTGCAGGAACAGTAATCCCAAATTGCATAGAGGTCAATTTACTTCATCTTATTATCTGGTTACACTTTGTCCCAAACTTAGAACAAGTTAAAGAATGAAAGTGTTAATTCATCTCCACTGGAAACTAGTCCTAAAAGCTTCAAGGCTCCCTAAGTCCGTCCCAAACTCACCTGTCACATTCCTGAACCTACCTGAGCGCTGTAGCTGCTGTTGCACCATTGCCAGATGCAGAGGTGTTCCAGGACGAGGGTTTAAGAGAGGGTGACTAGCAGCAGGTAAAGGGTAAAAGGGCTGACCCAGGATGGGGCCAGATATTCCCTGTAAGTGAGTCAAGTCCATCCCAGGAGGAAGCACACCTGTTGAGCAGAAAAAGCAAGCAGCTGAGTAGTTTTAACATTACCTGGAAGTTTTCCAGCTTCACTGTACAGTTTTGCTGATCTGGAAGTTTGTTAAGAATGAAGGGCTCTGCACAGTGGCTCATGCCTGTAATCCCAGCACTTTGGGAGGCCAAAGCAGGCGGACCACGAGGTTAGGAGTTTGAGACCAGTATGGCCAACATGGTGAAACCCTGTCTCTACTAAAAATACAAAAATTAGCCAGGTGTAGTGGCAGGCGCCTGTAATCCCAGCTACTCGGAAGGCTGAGGCAGGGACCTAGAACTCGGGAGAGGCAGAGGTTGCCATGAGCAGAGATCGCGCCACTGCACTCTAGCCTGGGCGACAGAGCGAGACTCTGACTCAAAAAAGAACGAAGAATCCTCTGGCTCACACCTGTAACCCTGACACTTTGGGAGGCCGAGGTGGGTCGATTGCCTGAGCTTAGGAGTTTGAGACCAGCCTGGGCAACACGGTGAAATCCTGTTTCTACTAAAATACAAAATAAATTATCCGGGTGTGGCAGCGTGCACCTGTAGTCCCAGCTACTTGGGAGGCTGAGGCAGGAGAACTGCTTGAACTCAGGAGGCAGAGGTTGCAGTGTGCTGAGATCACGCCACTGCACTCCAGCCAGGGAGACAAGAGTGAAACTTCTGTCTCTACCAAAAAAAAAAAAAAAAATCTTCAAGCTAGGTTCCTAATCTTTTAAAGGACTAGGGGATTGACTGGCTTGGGCCCACTGCCTGCCAGTTAGATGGGAGAATCTAGTAACATCTTTCTCGGGATGGAAATCTCCCACATTATAGCACTTCATCAGTGCCAACAATTGTCCTCTAGGCCCACAAACTGACGACACCCAAGTCAGGTTGGAAACTCACCAGTTTGGAGCAAACTTGGAAGATGCTGTGGATGTACTCCCTGGGCCAGCATCCTCTGTACCAACCCTGGGTGAAGCTGGTGAGCAGGCCTAACCATAGGGACATGGGGGACAAGGGGAACTTGGTGGACAGGGCGGAGAAAAGGTGTTGTAGGAACTGGGGATGCCAAGGTAGGTGTTTTTCTCCCAGTTGCTTTAGGTCGATAATCTTGTTCTTTGGTGTAACGGTTGGTCTGGGACAGTGGGGTGGAACACGAAGACCTCTGTAATGCTGACAGTTTTGGATTTGTAGTGGGAGACGAGTCTCGATCGGCATTGGGTACAGAGCTGGATGACAGGAGGTTTTCTGTGAGGAACCAAACAAAAAATATTTTGGTAAACCTCTCCCAAACACTTGTGGCCTCCCACTGGTCTAATAAATCTCATTTCTTAAGGTCACAATTCTTATCTGATACCCTTAACAAGTTTAGAGGACTACACGGTAGGAACCATCATTTGCTTCATAAACAGGATCAGAAGATGATTGTTGGGCACCTTTCTCTGCACAAATGGCTGTGGCCTAGATTATGCAAATCCATCACAACAGAAAATCTAAATGGCAATTAGAGTCTGGTCAAAGAACCCAAACTGTCTCAATAGTACCAACAGGATTTCCTCCCCACCACCCACCCCAAGTCTTCTCAAACACAGGCAAAAATCTCTCAGATCTATACTTTTAACACCTGTGTAAACCCTAATTTGGAATCCGCATGTTACCACGTCCTTCACAATCCCTACTGTGCAACTCCTAAAAGCCTCTCACATATTTTCTATGTTGGACACTTAAGTCTCCACAGGCTAGACATAATCTTTCAGAAGTAAAACTAGCTGAATTATATTAATTTGCCAAATAAGTATACCAATTATCAACTTTGAAGCCTAACTAAGGATTCTAAACTAACACTCATTCTACCCATCTGATAGTAGCACTCTTAGATTGGTCAAATTTCAAGCAACCAAGCAATTGTGAGCTGGCCCAATTCTTCTCACTGTCACACAGAACCTTCTCACTGACACACAGAACCTTCTCACTGACACACAGAACCATAGTCCAGAGAAGCCAGTGGTCTTGCCCAGGGCTTTGTATAGAATATCAGGCTGGTCAGCGCTCAGGCCCATGTTTTCTCCATCACATACTTTCTTGAGCAGTGCCCTTAACAGCTCTGCAGTACCTTCACTGGCCTTCTGAGTATCCTCTTTACTGTCACCAAGAGCTGCTTTTCCAGATGCTGGCTCCTCCTTGCTTTTCTCTTTGCTCTCGTACATCTTACGAATCACTGAGGTAGGGGTAAAGGAAGGAGAAAGCTGCAGAGAAAAACAATTGGCATTAGCACATTCTCTAAGTGCCTTTCTCTAATACTCAGCCAGGATTAACTTGTCGAGATACTCAACAAAGAGTCCTCACATTGGTAGCATAGGCCAACTGTAGTATTCTGTTCTGTAGCTGCTGGAGGAAAAACAGAATGGGGCAAATAGGCAGTGTCCCAAGTACATTATCCCTTGCTTACAACTGTGTGATAATGGGGACATGCCTGTGCAGCCTCTGCATCACACATTTCCCAGCCTGGGATTAGGCTGGCAAGAGAGAAAGAACATGGCCAGAAATATAACTTGGAGCAACAGACCTTCCTTCTGCGAAAGGACATTTCAAAGATAACATCAAAACCAGAATTACTCCATACTCCTAATATTTCCCTTCTTAACTTGGCTACCAGAAAAATCAAATTTATCTCAATAGTCTCCTCAGCCATCAGGATTAATCATTTGGAGTCATTTCTTACCTCTTCACTATTTCTACCTTGGTGATTTTATTATGTATTTGCCTTTTCTCACCAAACAACCCCACATCTTTGATGGCAGGAGACAGGGCATGACTTATAAACAAAAAAGTTCTTTCCAAACCCTGCTGCCTTCAAGGTCACTGATGCAAAGACCCACGCAGGGTTCTGAAGCACACAGCAAAGTTGTTTTTCCTTCTTCTCTATCAGCTTTGATTAGATGATAAAGATTTGTGGGGAATGAAACTTTTTTTATTTTTTTTGAGACGGGGACTCACTAGGGAGGGCAGTGGCAGGATCTTGGCTCACTGCAACCTCTGCCTCCTGGACTCAAGTGATCCTCCCACCTCGGCCTCCCAAGTATAGCTGGGACCACAGATGTGCACCACCATGCCCGACTAATTTTTTGTATTGGGGTAGAGACAGGGTCTCACTAAGTTGCCCAGTCTGGTCTTGAACTCCTGAACTCAAACAATCTACCTACCTCGGCCTCTGAAAGTCCTGGGATTACAGGCGTGAGCCACCACGCCCAGCTGGAATGAAACATTTTTTAAAGTAATGATAGTTATAAAACTAGACTTCTCACTGCATATAAGCAAACCCTTCTGTTCCAGCCTTAGTTTATATCACTGAGACCTGAAGTGGTGAATCCGAATTTGTGAACTCCCCTGCAAGTTTCAATAGACTCCCCACTGTCTGACCCAGTCACCTCTGTCCACTTCACCTCCTGTCTCTCACTATCGTCCTCCTGTCTCCCCACACCTGGTTCATTTCTTTGAACATACTATATCACCTCGTGTGCCCTGGCCCATGATCATCTCTGCTGGAACATATTTTCCCCAATATACGGGCTTCATTAAAATCCTAAGACTTAGACTGTGTCCTAAAAGGGAAAGACCTAATAGGTATGAAAGACTACTAGGTCAGTTATTTCCGTGGAAGGAACTCAAGGACATTTAGGGCACACAGTGGTACAACCCACGCACAAACAGGGAGAAGCCTTAAAGTCCTTCACAGTTACTAAAGGTCACTGACCATGCTTGTGATGGAGGCAGCAGGGGCAGGGGAAGAGGAATTCCCTCGATGCACTGGTGCTGGTGACTTGGTCACTCGCTGTTGCCTGTGAACAAACCAATTATCAGCATGAACCCCAATCTGCTTAACTTAAAGTCTTAAAACCATATAACACTCAAGACCAGCCTAGAAATTTTAACATCCCCTTTCCCTTATCCAATTCAATTCCCCAAGCATTTAGGCCTAACATACACAAAAGCACATGCTAAGCTCTGAGGGAAGACAAAAGCAAAATGAAACACAGTCCCAGTCTTGTAAGAGCTCTCAGTTTAGTGGGGGAGACAGTCACCTAGAGCAAACCAAGGCATGTAGATATTAGGCACCAACAAAGTACAATGGGAAAATGGAGGGGTTAGAAGGAATAACAAGGCACTGCAGGGATGCTTCCTAGGGAAGAAGCTGCATTCCATAGGGTGCGATCAAGAAGAAGCTAGAGAACAACAGTTCAGGTAGACGGAATAGGTACAGGAACTTGGGAGTTGTAGGGTTATCCAGAGCTGGTGTATAGTTTACTGCAGACTACATCAGTGAGGTGCGCTAGGGAGGGCCTTCATTCTTGAGCTGCCTGTGGTTCACTGGGCAGGGAGCAGCAGTAATTAGCACAGTGCCTGGCATAGAACTGATGCTGTGTGTGACACTCGTTCAAATCAAATACAGAATCAAGAGTTTCAGCTATTTTAGGACCACTCTTGGTCTACACAAGATTGACCTCAGGCCTCAAAGGTCAAGGCCCAAGTATAGTCACTGACCTGAAGTTCTCTGAATCACAGATAGATGGAAAACCTAAATTCATGGCTTCTTTCTAGTTAGTACCCCATTGCTGCCATGCCGTGACTGTGTGTATGACAACATGGACAGACAGCTCAGTACTATTCTGAGTGACTAAAAAATGAACCCCAAACTTGAGGGTCCCATATGACCTATCATTCCTTCTGGTAAAAATATCTGAGCACCTGCTACAGACACTGTTCCAGGTTCTTGGAATACAGCAGTGAATAAAAGAAAAATAATCTCTGGCCTCATGGAGGTTACATTCTTGGGGCTGCAGGATGGAGTGGGGTTACTACAGGCAGGGAGACAAACAATAAATAGTATGCTAGACAGTGATGAATACAATTAAAAAAAGCAAGGTAAGGGGAAAGGCATGTTTGTTGGAGGGACACAACTGTACACAGGGAGGACCTAAGAGGCTGACGCTGATCCAAAACACGAAGGCTAGACTGACATTGACTCAAATATGCTTGCTAGTTTTGAGTAAGCCATGTTTTAAAAACCTGTTTTCTGTATCTGTAAAATGCAGTTACGTACCCCCCCCTCATCTACCTCACAGGGTTGATACGAAGATCACATAAAATTCTGGGCCAGTGCGGTGGCTCATGCCTGTAATCCCAGCACTTGGGGGACCGAAGCAGGTGAATCACTTGAGGCCAGGAATTCAAGTCTGGCCAACATAGCAAAACCCCATCTCTACTAAAAATACAAAAAACTAGCCGGGTGTGGTGGCACACTCCTGTAATCCTAGCTACTCGGGAGGCTGAGGCATGAGAACTGCTTGAACCCAGGAGGAGGAGGTTGCAGTGAGCCAAGATTGTGCCACTACACTCCATCCTGGGCAACAGATCAAGAGATTGTCTCCAAAAAAAAAAAAGTTAAAAGTACTCTGAAAGTCACAAATCACATCAATGAATACTAGGTAACTGCATTATGCTATAGACAGAAAGCACGTGAGAGGGGTTCAGCAGACCAGTCTGGAGCTCTGTTTCGGTGGAAGGGTGCTATAAATAGGATGTGCTTGTATAAGGGTATCTCCTGGTCTCAGTGTCTTCTGAAAGGGTTAACAGGTAAAACCAGCAGAAGCAAAACACTGAGGCACTGTGGTAGTAACTTTAAGAATCACATCAAAACATTAAGTACCAAGTATTTTAAGGGTAGACTAAACTATAGTGTTCAGGGATGTGTATTTTGGTGATGAATTATTTATTTTTAATTAAGGTAGTGATTACTTTTAAAGGCTGGACAGTGGAGAGTTCTGAGGAGGAAAAGGGGTATTACTGGCACAGGGCACATGGAGGCCCTTTGAGTAGTTAACAAGGAAGTTTGCCTTATAATAAGCTACACATTTGTTTTATATAGTTTTGTCTGTTTTATTTTACAATAAAATAATATTGCCACTCCTTTCCCTTTTCTCCCCAACTTATGATTAATTTCATTTTACCATTTGTTGCAACTATCGAAAAAGAGGAGAGTGAACTCAGTAATCTACTTGTTAACAGCCCTGATCAACAAACCTGTCAGCTCTGGCCAAAAAACTGCTGATGTAGCAAACCTGCATCAAGGGAGTTTGATAAGAACATTGAATCTGTGGGGAAAGGAATAAGGAGCTATGCTAGTTTCATTTGTAAAAATGAATTGTTTAACTGGTAGAAACATCCTAAGATTTTAAAATATATTTACTCATAACAATCTTGTGAGGTAAATTAGGCGAGCAGCATCCCTTCCACATATGGCTAATTAGCAAACTCAAAGAAAAAAAGTAATTTATAAATCGAGAACGGAAATAAAACCATATAGAATGAAAGCCCTATGCCTTGCAGTAGAATTTAATCATATTTCCTCTGTTTAATCTATTTCTTCTATTGATTTGGATTGGGATGGAATTTCTACCACATACTGAACAACATACCACAGTATGTACAACAGAATTATACTGCAGATAAGTAATTTATTAGTTTCAGGAAAACTTATCCGTAAATCTCCACATGAGCAGGATTAGTAATTTACCTGTTTCTGAATCCATCTCTGGTTCTGTCCACCTGTGGTTTGCCAAAACCAGGCTGGTAGAAGTTTGCTGCCTGTACAGCAAGGTCATGTGGCAAGGCCAGCCCTTCTAAAGCTGCCTGTTGCAACTCCAGCTGGCTCATCTGCTGAAAAGGAGAGGGGAGGGTCAGGAGAAGAGTAAGGACACCACACTTTCTACAAAGGTTTCTCTTCACTCTTAGAAAGGTATGTTAAGCAGAAGCTGAGAAAAATTAGATACTGCAAACCTGACTAAACTGTGCTGCCATCGCAGTAAACAAGATTAACAATTTAAGTATTACTTGAATTATTCAGCAAATTGTCTAACCTTCACTGAGCTTGAAATACAGATCAAAACCATTTCTTTTAGAGACAGGGTCTCACTTTGCCACCCAGGCTGGAGTACAGTGGCACCATCATAGCTCACTGCAATCTCAAACTCTTGGGCTCAAGCAATTCTCCTGCCTCAGCCTCCTGTGTAGCTGGGACTACAGATTCATGCTGCTATACCTGGCTCATTTTTTAAATTTACTTTTGGGCTCAAGTGATCCTCCTGCCTCCGCCTCCCAAAGTGCTGGGATTACAGGCATGAGCCGCCATGCCTGGCCTCAAAACCATTTTTAAGAATCACAACAATTCAGCTCTCCACTCCCCATGCACCAATAGGGTGAAGGGCAAGCAAGAGATTGAGTTTGAGAAAGAGCTCAGCCTGACCTGGGCCGTGATGGGGCTCATGGGTTTGCGCATGCCTTGGAATGGATCTCCGAGTAGCTGCTGTGGTCCTGGTGTGAAACCTGTTAGGAAAGTTAGTCTCAGTGAGTACCAACATGGTATGTGTGCATCAGGGAGGCATTTTCATTAACGCATGCCATTTCTTGCTGAACGCCATCTCTTGGAAAGCACTGATTTATTGGGCTGATAGATGTCCCTCTCCCTCTGTGCCCCAACAGTGGGCTATGTGGACCTCAACCAGAGCACTGTCCAAATTGCTTCTCAACTAAGCCATCAGCTTTGCTCCTTTTAAAGCCAAGACCTCTCTCTGGGAGAGAAGAGCTTTTCTAGCCAGCAATTTGTCCCGTTATCACTAAGCCAGCTGGTACTAAAGCAGACACCATTGCTCTGAGAGTACACATTCTCTCCGTTCTATCCGTTTGACTGTGGACAGAAGATTTCAAAAAATGCCTCTCAAGGTTTGTTTGGCAGGAGCCAGAGTGGCCAGCAGCCTAAAGTGGCCTAGGATGGCAGGAACACTACGACATTCCACGTAAATACTTTGCTAAGACACTTTGTGGAACTTTTCTTTCAGTCACATTCTGAATTAGCCATAAGACTTAACAGCAGATTGTCTATCAAAACTCAATAGCTTCAGAGATAACCACTACACTGACTTCTACTATATAAAAGAAAAACTTAAGAAGCCAAATTAACTTTTTTTGGATTGAATTCCCAAAATAAGGAATAAGACTAAAGAGCTGGATCAAAGTCAGATTTTTCAATAAAAAAAAAATCTACAACATGAACATATTCACCTAGAAGAGCAGCTGGTATCTTCCACATTTGCTCCCCCATCCCCCAAAAGTATATTTATTTATTTTTTTGAGACAGAGTCTTGCTCTGTTGCCCAGGCTGGAGTAGAGTGGCGTGATCTTGGCTCACTGCAACCTCCGCCTCTCGGATTCAAGTGATTCTCCTGTCTCAGCCTCCTGCGTAGCTGGGATTACAGGCATGCACCACCACGCCTGGCTATTTTTACATTTTTAGTAGAGATGGGGTCTCACCATGTTGGCCAGGCTGGTCTCAAACTTCTGACCTCAGGTGATCTGCCCACCTCAGCCTCCCAGAGTGCTGGAATTACAGGCATGAGCTACCGCGCCTGGCCGTAAATTCATATTTCTTTTTGACAAATAAGTATATTTACCAATTGGTGATGGTATTCTTGGGCGAAGGTAGTCAGCTGAGGCTGCTCGAGTTTGAAACACCTGTGACAAGGGAGGAGAGGGTGCTCTTTGGCCCAGTAAAGATGTTGTAGGCTCCAAGCTCCCCATAAGGCCACTCAGAAGATTGGAAGAAGCAGGTCTCTGAACTGGCTGACCCAGAAGTTCCTAAAGGCAGAAAAGCCAAATCCCTGTGAACTTAAGTTATTCCTTCTACTCAGAGGCTGTGAATTATGGATTAACTTTTGAGAGCCACAAGATGGATCTCCCTCATGCTCAACTGAAGGACTTGGCATGTGTACATGCAACACATTTATCTGAATGTTCAGCTAGCAACATATGCTCTAAGTTAGTGCTATAAATAGAGGTTCCTTTTTTTTTTTTGAGACAGTCTCACTCTATCACCCAGGCTGGAGTGCAGTGACATGATCTCGGCTCACCACAACCTCTGCCTACCGGGTTCAAGCGATTCTCACGCCTCAGCCTCCCAAGGAGTTGGGATTACAGGCATGTGCCACCACACCAGGCTAATTTTTGTATTTTTAGTAGAGTCAAGGTTTCACCTTGTTGACCAGGCTGGTCTCAAACTCCTGACCTCAGGTGATCCACCCACCTCAGCCTCCCAAAGTGCTGAGATTACAGGCGTGAGCCATCCTGCCTGGCTAGATACTTTTAAGTTCCACAGAAACTGCAAAGCAAACTAGAAGTCAAGGCTTAGTTTGTCAACTTTTTTAGCCACCCCCTATCCCCTGCCCATTGAGATTAAAAGCAACACCAAACTATGTCAGGCAACAATATCACATCTCTGATTGCCAGGCAACATAGATCATTTTCTAAGGCCCAAAGTTGGACCACTAAGAAAAACTGGTTCAGAAGACTACTGTTCAAGACTCCAAAGCCTCAGTATAAGATTGTGAAGTACCTGCAGGATGTTCTTAGGGACAGGCTGGCCTGGAATCTCAGCAGGGGACATCAAATGGCTTTCAAGGTTTCGCTAAAAGAGTCAAAAGAAAACTGGTTTTAACTTTCTTAACTCACTTAACTTACAGATTGATTGGGGACCACAAGAAAGCATAAAATACTCCTAGGGAGTTAATAGCAGAATGATACTCAAGTTACAGAAAACTTAGACCAACGTGTTCCGCTCTCATCACACAGGTCCCAAAGATCTGGGGATGGAAAGACTGTTCGCATGTACATGCAAAGTCCCCTCAGAGATCCTCACTATGCTAACCCTAAGTCCATTTCCCTGTTTCTAACACTGTGACCAAAAGGGGGAAAAATGGTGAAACCGGGGAACACTTACTTGAGATAACTCTTGCTACCCATTACCTTTAACAAGATTTATTGGAGACACACACACACACACATATTTATATATACACACATACATATATACATACATATATACACACACACATATACATGCATATATACACACATACATATACACACACACATATATATATATACACACACACATACATACATATATAAAATTCTGAGACAGGGTCTTGTTCTGTTGCCCAGTCTGGAGTGCAGTGGTGCAGTCATGGCTTGCTGCAGCCTTGACCTCTCAGGCACAAGTGATCCTCTCATCTCAGCCTCCTGAGTAGCTGGGACTACAGGTGTATGCCACCACACCCCACTAATTTTTATATTTTTTGTAGAGATGGGGTTTTGCCATGTTGCCCAGGCTGGTCTTGAACTCCTGGGCTCAAGCAATCCTCTGGCCTTGGCCTCCCAAAGTGCTGGCTAAATTATAGACGTGACCCACCACACCCAGCCTACACATATGGTTTTAAAATCCTAGTAAACAACATGCAGGTTTGGCCAAAATTGTTATATTTCAGAGTTTCATATTTCAGGAAATTTAAGCTTTATTATTTTTTGAGACAGAGTCTTGCTTTGTCACCAGGCTAGAGTGCAATGGCGCGATCTCGGCTCACTGCAACCTCTGCCTCCAGGGTTCAAGCAACTCTCCTGCCTCAGCCTCCCGAGCAGCTGGGACTACAGGCGCATGCCACCATGCCCAGCTAATTTTTTTTTTTTTCAGTAGAGACGGGGTTTCACCATGTTGGCCAGGATGGTCTCGATCTCCTGACCTCGTGATCTGCCCGCCTCGGCCTCCCAAAGTACTGGGATTACAGGCGTGAGCCACTGCACCCGGCAACTTTATTATTTTTTAAACGAGCTGTTCCAAAATGGGTATCACATACAGGGCAAAATTCAAATCCTCCACTCTTAAAGCAGTAGTGGTTACTTTTTTTTTGGGCGGGGGACAGGTCTTTGTTCTCCAGGCTGGCCTTGAACTTCTGGGTTCAAGCAACCCTCCCACCTTCGCCTCCCACGTAGCTGGAACTATAGGTGTACACCACCAGGCCTGGCCAGTGGTTACATTTTGTGCATCCAACCTGGAGTCCCCTCCTGCATTTCAGGACATCCCTATGCCCATTTAGCTCTGTGTGAAGTGCTTTCTCTGGTGTAGTTTCCCTTCCACTAGATGGAGCTGTCAAAGTCCAAAGCAGTGTCTAGGCATGACAAATAGCCCAAGAATACCCAAGTATTTTATTGTTGATTTTGGAAATGGGACTAAAGGCAGATGATTTTATAAGTAATCTCTTTAAGAGTCCATCTAATGAAAGTTATTTACTTCCATCTAATAAAAACAAATAGACAACTTTATACTGCATGGCTTATTATACTTGGAGGATAGAATCTATAATTTAAAACAGAATTTAGATTGAACCAGCATGTTTTTGGATGAACAAATATGACAACCTAAATGGATGGAGGCAGATCAGAAATAGTATGCAAAACATACACAGCAGTAGTAATTAAAGACACTGAATTCAAAAGGTAAACCATGACTTAACAACATGCAAATTGAGCAATATTTTGAGATACCACCTGCTATTCTTACTCCATTACTTTCCTTGTTGCATTCTTTCCTGCTGGCTGAGTTTGTCTTAGCCTTTGCCTAGCCACTTGAATGTGTCATCCATCCGTTTGGCAGGTGTTTGAGGCTCATTTGCTCAGCTAAAACCAGATATACTTCAGAGTATTAAAACCCCACCATCAAACCAACTGCCCTTACAACTCAAAGAGTAAATTGTGTTAATATCAAATCCTAGAATCATATCTGCAATAAAATGTGGAAAAACATCAGATAAACTACTGAATCCCCCCTTCCATATTTTTAGTTGCTCACACCAAAAGAAAGAAGCTAATTACAGATATGAACCACACCATTGCAGTCAGCACCCAATCACCAAGACACAAAGGTAACGAGAAAGGAAAATAGGGTAGTCTACCATCTTTCAGTCTGGTCTTCATTTGAAAGCATTTGTGTAATAATTCTTTGTATAAAAGCAACTCTAAAGCAGTTTACAGGGACATTCTCCTGCAACTGGTATGGTGTGGTCAGATATAAAGAAGTCAGTCTACCTATCCGAGGTGCCTCCTTTCAAGGGTAGGTCAGTCCTGGCACTAAGGAATAATGGAACCTCTGTCTGTCCTATTGGTCAGATAAGGAATGCTAAAAGTCAGTTGCTTTCTTCTGGTATAAGACATAATGATTCAAACAGCTATTGCTACTTGTATCTTGGCTAACTGATAAGTTCCCAGGCAAGCAGGGAACAGGGAAAAAAGAGAGAAAACTCAATTTAGTAAATTTGCTATAACTTAGCAACTAGAATAAGTCCATGTTTATGTTTTTATTATTCATATCTACCCTGCTTCCACATTATTTTGTATCAAGAGATAGTGATATTAACACATAGGCTATGGGTGAGAACTACCCTCTCAAAATTGTTAGGACAAAGAACCAGTATTTTATAAACGCTTGCATTTACAAGGTGATATGCAGTTGTGTCACCTTGTAACCTAACTTCATGCCTACAAGTTTTGTTTTTAACTTGGAGCCACAACTTTTTCCATTAGTAAATTGACAGAATGTAATTATCCTGACAAACCCATCTTACTTTTTTTTTTTGAGACAGTCTCACTCTGTTGCCCAGCCTGGAGTGCAGTGGCGTGACCTCCGCTCACTGCAACTTTCATTTCCCAGGTTCAAGCAGTTCTCCTGTCTTGGCCTCCCAAGTAGCTGAGATTACAGGCACCTGCCCCCATGCCTGGCTAATTTTTATTTTTAGTAGAGATAGGGTTTCACCATGTTGGCCAGGCTGGTCTCAAACTCCTGACCTCAGGTGATCTGCCTGCCTCAGCCTCTCAAAGTGCTGGGATTACAGGTGTGAGCCACTGTGCCTTGCCCCATCTTAGATACTTTACAAATGATTTGTATGACTGCAAGAATGCAGGTAATCCCTGGTATCTGGGAATAATTAGAAGATGTGAATAAAGACTTTACTATACAAATATGGTAAAGAATATGAACTTAAGTAGCTGAATAACAAGAAAATTTTCTCTGGAGTTCATCCAAAAAGATAGTTTCATACCTCATTTTAGCAGTGACTTAAAGTTATACAGGCATTACCATAAGACTGAATCTTTTAATCTTTATACTGTCACCCACAATACATAGAAATTAACCACAAGCCTGCTTTTTCCAGTAACAAATAGCATATCAATAATTAAGGAACACACAAAAGCATCAAGGACCAAATGACTACTAAAGAATTTCCAACTTACTCAGAATACCTTTTTAAAAATCCTTTTATTGTGGTGGGAAAAAGAAGAAAAAAAAAAGGAGAAAAGGGTGGGGTTTGTGTCAGATACTTACGCTGACTTTGGGCTGAGAAGGCAAAGTCCCACTTGCCTTCATTGTGCTCACTAGCTTGTTGAACGCAGTCATGTCTCCGTCTTTCTTGAGTTGTCGATTGTTGGTTACAGCACTCAAGGTCTCTTCTAGGTGTTCTGCCATGAAGGGAGTTGAATTCTTCACTTGCTGGTCAACCTTCAAGCCCTTCAGACCTGCTTCTACCTCCTCCACTGAAAGCACAACCCCTGAATGTGCTGAGAAGTTGAAAACGTCCAGGTTAAATCAAGCAAAGAGATAGCTGGTAGGAATTCTCTTTGGCTAGTATGACAGATAAGATGAAAATAATTTATTTGAAAATTGAGATGAGACTGTCAGAAAAGACTGACACCAAAAATAAAACTAATAACACTTAAAATCAAATTGTGTACTAAGAGATGGCATAAACTAAACCTAAAATGTTTAGATGCTAGAAACTGGGGGACCACAACTATGAGGTGCTATGCTTTAAAACTTGACAAGCTCCTGCTGTGCATCCTGCAGAAGGATATGAGTCTTCTGGGAGACTTGTTACTTGGGACAAGAATCCCAGATAGCCCAACATTGCCAAGATTGCTACCTGCACTGTGGTCATTATATCACTAAGTTTTTATGTTGAGGATTTATAGCCTAAGCAAGAACATGGAAGACTAGGGCAGATTTGTGAGGAAATGGTAAGTTATGCTCTGGAGGAATAAAACATTGACTGGAGTTTGTTTTCAACATTCACTGGATTATTACAACCAGACCCTAGGTAAGAACTTATAGGAAAAGTTCTCATAGGGCTCATGACCCACTGTGAGATTCTCAAAGAGGTGGTATTGTTTGATGAAATGAGTTTTTAAAAAAGAACGTTAAACAAAAACCCAATATATATTTGACTTTTTATGAAACAGAGGTATGTTAGACCCAACTGCCTGAAGACTGAACATCTAGACCTTTTCAGATATCTAAAACAGATATTCATAAACACTTACAGCTTTCTTTAAGTTTTTCTTTATTTGCAGAAAGGCTGGAAAGAAGAGGTTTCAAATCCACTTTGGCTTTCTGTAGCATTTCTAAAATATCCACTTTATTTTCAGCATGGTCTTCCAATGGTATAGGAGCAAAGTAATTCCCCGAGTTCTGTCCAGGAGAGAGGATGGCTTGCTCCAGACCTGATATTGCAAATAAACATACTCAAAATTAATCTGTTCCAGTAAAGAAACATGCCTTCAACAGTATTTTTCTTTCTTTCTTTTTCTTTTTTTTTCTTTGAGATGGAGTTTCGCTTTTTCGCCCAGACTGGAGTGCAATGGCACAATCTCGGCTCACTGCAACCTCCGCCTGCCGGTTTCAAGCGATTCTCCTGCCTCAGCCTCCTGAGTAGCTGGGACTACAGATGCCCGCCACCATGCCTGGCTGATTTTTGTATTTTTAGTAGAGATGGGGGTTTCACCATGTTGGCCAGGCTGGCCTCAAACTCCTAACCTTGTGATCCGCCTGCCTTGGCCTCCCAAAGTGCTGGGATTACAGGCGTGAGCCACTGCACCCGGCCCCTTCAACAATATTAAAAGGACACAAATTGAAGGCTTTTCAGTTGTCCAGAGACCCTTTGACCCTAATCGACTCCTGACTAATGAAGACAGAATGAACCATATCAGGGAAAAACCCAGGTTTACCTTCAAGGGCAGAATCTGAAGCCATTTTACCTGCAAGTCTCTCTAGCTCTTCATGTGGTGTTGACCCAAGACTGCTGGATCGGCTTCCTGATCTGCTCGGGTTAGAGAACCACCTACTGAACCGACTGGCAGAGACTGACCCTTCTCCCAAAACATCTTCAATCATCTGAAGAAAAAGACAATACAAACTAATAGTTTCTAGATGAAAAAGGACAAGAAGGTTTAAATCTTATGAAAGGGTCACTTACTTTGAAACTTCCTTTGATGCTCGTGACCTGAAGATAAACACTCTCAGAACCTAGGAATTTGAACACCTTTTTCTTCCTCCATCCTGGGTAATTTCTGAATAACCCAAACTTGAGTAAGTATAACCAACTATCTACTTTCCTTTTTTATTATTACTTTTTTTTTTTTTTTTTTTGAGACAGTCTCGCTCTGTCGCCCAGGCTGGAGTGCAGTGGCACAATCTCGGCTCACTGCAAGCTCCGCCTCCCGGGTTCACACCATTCTCCCGCCTCAGCCTCCCGAGTAGCTCGGACTACAGGCGCCTGCCACCACGCCTGGCTAATTTTTTGTATTTTTAGTAGAGACGGGGTTTCACCGTGTTAGCCAGGATGGTCTCGATCTCCTGACCTTATGGTCCGCCCACCTCAGCCTCCCAAAGTGCTGGGATTACAGGCATGAGCCACTACACCCAGCCTACTATTTTTTTAAGACAGTCTCGCTCTACTGCCCAGGCTGAAGTGAAGGGGTGCAATCTTGGCTCACTGCAACCTCTGCCTCCCAGGTTCAAGTGATTCTCATGCCTCAGGCTTTCAAGTAGCTGAGACTACAGGCATACGCCACCACATGCCTGGCTATTTTTAATTTTATTTTTAGTAGAGATGGGTTTTTACCATGTTGGCCAGGCTTGCCTCGAACTCCTGACCTCAAATTATCCACCTACCTTGGCCTCCCAAAGTGCTGGGATTAAAAGGCATGAACCACCACGCCCAGCCTACTTTCTAAGAATATAAAGCAAAGCCTCTATGCTACAAAAAGTTTTTCGGGTTTCTATCCTTTGCCTCAGGAGTAAATCCACGTACTACCAAACGTTCTCAGAGAACAGTGTCAATGCCACAGCATTCCACTGACAAGCTGATGAGTGACCTTCAACTAAGTATCAAGTATGGGGAACTGATGAAAGAAAACCATTGCTTCAAACTTAGTGGTTTCAAAGTTGTAATGAACATTATGAAATTCAATCTTGAGAGTTTCAGAAGCCGAAGGCTAAAAAAGTAGAGCTCATAAAGACTGTAATTCCAAGTCAAAGTTTAGAAAAAGTATGATTGTGGAAGATGAAATTTCAACTGATCTCTAATTTCTGTTTGAGATTAATAGAGAGTTTTCAGGTGTTTTCTGTTTCCAAATCCAACCTCCATAGTTTACATTTAATAAGGGCAATTAAATAACACACTATGAACAATAAATTGCTTTGGTAGAAATTATGAAATAGTGCCAATCTTTCTTAAAAACTAGATTTAAGCATTTAAAAAAATTTTCAATTCAAATCATACCATAAATTCAGTCAAATATCCAAATTGATTTTTTGCAGTATTCTTATCAATATTTAGAAAAGACAAGATAGAGCAAACATCTATCCAAAAATCAGACATATCCTTGAAAATAAGTCATATACTTTCACTTCAATCCCACTGATAAACAGAAAACATGCTTTTTCAAAAACTGGTACATGGATGACAGAATTAGTGACTGTTTTATTTGAAATCTGGAACCCACAGTTTCCAAAGTTAAGCAGGGGAAGCTTAGATTTATTCTTTGTTCTTATCTGGAAGAATGTTTTCATAATCCATACCCAAACTAAGCCACAATATATTTCTTTTGAAGGGATTTTAATTCAAGACCCTAATTATTGTTTCCAGAGTTTCTATTTTCAGAGGAATTATCTAGACAATTTCAATCACATTCCACCTGTAGATGCTCATACCTTAAATAATGCTGACTTTTAAGTGCACTAATTTTGTATTAATTAAAATATAAGATAAGCATGATACATCGATGTGAAAAATTGGGGAGTGTATCCAAAATATAAGCATCTTAGTGATAAACAGGAATTCTAAAAATAACTTTAAAAAGCCAGGTGCGGTGGCTCACGCCTGTAATCCCAGAACTTTGGGAGGCCAAGGTGGGTGGATCACCTGAGGTCAGGAGTTCAAGACCAGCACGGCCAACTTAGTGAAACCCCATCTCTACTAAAAATACAAAAATTAGCTGGGCGTGGTGGTGGGCAACTGTAATCCCAGCTACTCAGGAGGCTGAGGCAGGAGAATCACTGGAACCCGGGAGGCAGAGGTTGCAGTGAGCCAAGATCGCACCATTGCACTCCAGCCTGGGAGACAGAGCGAGACTTCCTCTCAAAAACAAAAAACAAAAAAACCACAAAAAACTAAAGAACATAATTAAAAATGTTTCAATGTTGAAAAGAGTTTGAAATTTACAAGTAGCAAAAATAATGGCTTTGCATTTTAACTCCTTTTATTTCCTCCATTATGATCAGACTGCATAAGAAAAAAAAGAAGATACAAAGAAAGAACATGAGAAAGCAAAGGAGATTAATACAAAGTATCTGGACATTCTCTAAAGATATTAAAGTAAGTGTTGAAAGTCACTTCCGTATTTTGTCTAGTAACCAATTTTCCTTCTGTTAGAGAAGCAAAACTTTTATTATAGTTAAAGCATAACAAGTAGAAACAAGTCGCTTTTACACATATTTAGTGGAAATACTAATTTCAAGAAACTAAAGCATCTTAAACATGAAAAGGTTAAAACTAAAGTTTATCTAGTCAGTCATTTTTACCACACAGCAAAACAGAACATTCTATAACAGGGCCTCCCTCACGTACCTTGCTAGAGGAAGTAAGGACCTGGACCCATATCTCTGCCTTCTTGGTCAGGGTATCTCTGCTACATCATTGTCAGCCATCAGCTGATTGAGAAGAGGAGCCTGGGAACTGCAATTTGTGTTTCAGCTGCCCTTATTAGAGTAGATTTTTAATACCGTTTTTAAGGTAACCTATATGGCTATTAGTCTGATCCTTCAAGCTAGGTCATTTAGACAAGTCACATCCTTGGATTCATAATATCCTGCTAATCAAACAGATTCCGTGAAATATTTTTGCTCTTTGACAGTTATTTGGTTGTACTGATCAATGATTTTTATTACTTTCCATTTTTACAGTAATTTTTATATTTCGTATTTGTTTCACTAGTTTCTAGTTTCTTTTTGTTTGGATTTCTAATGAATTCATTTAAGGTTATACATTTTCTTCTGCACATACTTTTCTGATCACCAAGGTCTTTCTATGTCATCTTCCTGTTAATCACTCTAAAACATTCAGTATTTCCAATTTGATTTCATTCAATATAGTTACGCGTCTATCGTGTCATGCACTGTAGTAAGAATACCATATCTAAAAAAAAATTTTTTAATTATTTAAATTTGCACGTATTCCAAATGTTTAGTTTGTATACATTTTTCTGGCTTTTAATTTGTCAATTTCTAAGTGAATATAGTCCACAAATACATGTGTATGTGCGTGTATATTTTTAATCCTTGTGTTTCCTTGGCTTGAAAGTAAGCTCTACGAGGATGGGAACTTTATTTTGTTTACTACCATAGCCTTAGTTCCTAGAACAGTGTCCAGACGTTAGAACTACTCAATAATTTGTTCTGAGACAGGGTCTTGTTCTGTCGCCCAGGCTGGAGTACAGTGTGTGATCATTGTTTGCTGTAGTGTCAAACTCCTGGGCTCAGCCTCCTTAATAGCTAGAACTACAGGCGCACACCACCACACCCAGCTAATTTTTATTTATTTATTTTTTTGTAGCAGGGCCTCACAAGCTAGTCTCAAACTCCTGGCCTCAAGTGATCCTCCTGCCTCAGCCTTTGATAAATATTTCTAAATAAAATGAACAAATACGTTATTTGAGATTTCCTTTGTAGCCTAGTAATTTGGTTAAGTTATATAAGAGAGAGTGTATTCTCACTTTTGTTATAAAGTTCTGTTTATATTTATTAACACCCAACATTTGTAGAGCTTACTAAGCATACAATACTGGTTTTTGTTTTTGTTTTTTTTTTTTTTTTTGACGGAGTCTCACTCTGTTACCCAGGCTGGAGTGCAGTGGCGTGATCTTGGCTCACTGCAAGCTCCGCCTCCTGGGTTCACACCATTCTCCTGCCTCAGCCTCCTGAGTATCTGGGACTACAGGTGCCTGTCACCACGCCCGGCTAATTTTTTCGTATTTTTAGTAGAGACAGGGTTTCACTGTGTTAGCCAGGATGGTCTCGATCTCCTGACCTCGTGATCTGCCTGCCTCAGCCTCCCAAAGTGCTGGGATTACAGGCATGAACCACCGCGCCTGGCCTCCAATACCGTTTTAAGCACTTTACATACTTGTCAATTGATATTCATATCCTTTACAGCCTTTCTTATTTTTCCCAATTGACTTGTAATTTTCTGAGTACTTTGTATTAGAGTTCAGTTGGTTATATAACACAGAGCATCTGTTTTTATTGACCTCAGTTTTGCTTTTTAGTGGATTATAGAATATATAATTTAACAGCACCTCCATGGAAAACATGGAGACAGAGTTAATGGCTTAGTTCTGACTGCTTAGCATTAACCACGTTTTGGTTCAGGATAAGGGCCAGAGGACAAAACAGTGCTCAGTTGCTAGTCCTACCTTTATGCTTCAGAGGTAGTATATTTGGGTGATTTCAGAGCAGAAACTCATTACTGGAAGTATATAAATTAGGAGTCAGTTTTCACCAATTACTGGCTGTGTGACTTTGGGCAAGTTATCTAAATTCTATGCCTGTTTCCTCATCTGTAAATGGAAATAGTAATCTAATTTATAAGGGATTTGTGAAGATTAGATGACTTACTGTATATAAAGCCTGCAACAATCAGCACTATATGCATGTTACCTATTATTAAAAGTTTAGGTTTAGGCCAGGCGCAGTGGCTCATGCCTGTAATCCCAGCACTTTGGGAGGCCGAGGCGGGCAGATCACTGGAGGTCAAGAGTTCGAGACCAGCCTGGGCAACACGGTAAAACCCTGTCTCTACTAAAAATACAAAAGTTAGCTGGGCATGGTGGTGTGCGTTTGTAATCCCAGCTACTCAGGAGGCTGAGGCACAAGAATCGCTTTAACCCGGGAGGCAGTTTGTAGTGAGCCAAGATCACATCACCGCACTCCAGCCTGGGTGACGGAGTGAGACTCTGTCTCAAAACAACAACAAAAAAAGACTTCCATCTGTCTTCTAAGAGAATGAAAAAAGAAAAAGTTACTCAACAGTTGATGTGGAAAAAAAAATACTATACCCTCAGAAGTTAAGAATTTGAAAGGGCCACTCAGTTTTTAGATCAACTAAATTAAGCTTGCATCTGGATACAATCCAAAGGACTGGCTAGGAGACTATAGGTGAGGCACCTGGCTAGGAGACTTACAATTAAAATTGCTGCTGGAACTTTAGGAACAAAACCACATAAAGAGTTGCCAACATTGATTTGGAGCCACATTCCATATGCTCCAGCAGTGCTACAGACAAGTGTGGACCATGCTGATCTATATTGAGATAATAAGTGAGAATAAATGCTTAGAAACTGGTCAGGCACGGTGGCTCACACCTGTAATCCCAGCACTCTGGTAGGCCAAGACGGGTAGATTACTTGAGGTCAGGAGTTTGAGACCAGCCTGGCCAACACGGTGAAACCTCATCTCTACTAAAAATACCAAAATTAGCCAGGTGTGGTGGTGGTGCCTGTATTCCCAGCTACTTGGGAGGCTGAGACGGGAGAATCACTTGAGCCCAGGAGGTGGAGGTTGCAGTGAGCCAAGACTGCGCCACTGCACCGCAGTCTGGGCGACAGAGTGAGACTTTTTCTCAAAAACAAAAAACAAAAATAAAGCCGGGTGCAGTGGCTCACGCCTGTAATCCTAGCACTTTGGGAGGCCAGGGTGGGTGGATTGCCTGAACTCAGGAATTTGAGACCAGCCTGGGCAACACGGTGAAACCCCATCTCTACTAAAATACAAAAAATTAGCTGGGCATGGCAGCGTGTGCCCATAGTCCCAGTTACTTGGGAGGCTAAGATAGGAGAATTGCTTGAACCTGCGAGGCAGAGGTTGCAGTGAGCCAAGATCGCGCCACTGTACTCCAGCCTAGGTGACAGAGCAAGACTCCATCTGCAAAAAAGAAAAGAAACTTTTATACCAATTTGGTATTGCCATTACATTTGTACTTTATACTAAAATACTGTTCTTCAATGGAATGAAAATAAAGCCTGGCACCTCATCACAGAAAAATTTAAGAAGACTGCCTAAGAACACATCTGTGGCCCTGTACCTATCAGTACTACGCAGTGCCTGCTCACTTATTCTTGGTGGCAATCTTATGGGTGTAGGGGAGCAGGCAATGACAACGGAGACAGGCCAATGTTGCCTGCTCTGCTGTGCCCAGCTTTGTCTACTCATACAATAATCAAATAAGGAGCAGTTATGATTAAGGAGTAGATACTAATCCATAAATGCTGATGGGGCAGGAGCAAGGGTGGGTAGCAAAAGATTTAGGGAGAGCTTACTACTATTTTTAAAGTCCAGAAAGACTGGACCTCAAGAGTTTAACAGCAATACTGAAAGTATTACAAGTTCCTTTTCATTAAAGGTTTTTGGAACCATCACATCCAAAAAGTATCGCCTAACCAGGCAGCCTCCCCCGAGGAATATAGGTCAGTGTGACAACAATTGTCAGTTATAAAAAGCCACCTTCACAGTAAGTCTACAACAAACAACTAAAAGGAGACAATGTAAACATCTAAAGAATTTGTATGCTGGGTGTGGTGGCTCACTCCTGTAATCCCAGCACTTTGGGAGACCAAGACAGGAGGATCACAAGGTCAGGAGTTCAAGACCCACCTGGCCAACATAGTGAAACCCCATCTCTACTAAAAATACAAAAATTAGCTGGGCATGGTGGCACACACCTGTGATCCCAACTACTCAGGAGGTTGAGGCAGAAGAATCGCTTGAACCCAGGAGATGGAGGTTGCAATGAGCCGAGATCGCGCCATTGCACTTCAGCCTGGGTGACAGAGTAAGATTCCAACTCAAAAAAAAAAAAAAAAAAAAAGAATTTTTAGTCTAACACCACCAGCTTAAAAAAGAGTTAACTGGTACAAAAATCTCATATTATCCATTAAGCCTCTCAAAACAAAGCCAACAAAAATTTAAATATGTAAGAATAAAAGCCCAAAACCCCAAAAGCATCTAGCAAAACAACACTTTCAAAAAGATGTCTTAAATACTCAGGTCAAATTTAACCACACATTTTTAAGTGTGCTGCTACACTCACCGAAGCCAAGCATGGCACCTTATCAAGGTTAAAGAACTCATTAAAGTCAAAGTCTCCTGGGGACTGCTCAGGCAAGACGGCATCCCTTGGCACTTCCTGATCAGCCGCAGGCTCCTGTGCAAGGATGACCTCCACTTCATCCTCTTCGGCCACTCCTCCATTGCACTCTACTATACCTGAAAGCAAAACCAGCACAAAAACCGTCTGATAAGTAAACCACTCCAGTGTCCCTCTGTGGCTTCAGCCATCAATATACATGTAGAAGAGCCACACATGACTTAAAAAGCAGACTTCTTGTGCAGGTACTGTACTTGCAAGAATAAAACAGTTCCCCTTCTACAGGAGGCAGAAGAGGAAAAAAGCCTTAATAAAGCCAGAACACCAACAGGATGGGGGGAGGATTATGGTTCCCTTCCTGAGAACTTCATATTTTCTGTAGTGGAGGGGGTTCTTTTTTTTTTTTTTTGAGATGGGGTCTTGCTCTGTTGCACAGGCTGGAGAGTAGTGGCACGATCACAGTTCACTGTAGTCTCTGCCTCCTGGGCTCAGGTGATCCTCCTGCCTTAGCCTCCAGAGTATCTGGGACCACAGGTGCACACTACCATGCCTGGATAATTTTTTAATTTTTTGTAGAGACTGAGTCTTGCTAAATTGCACAGCCTGGACTTAAACTCCTGACCTCAAGTGATCCTCCTGCCTCAGCCTCCCAAACTGCTAGGATTACAGTAGTGAGCCACTGTGTCCAGCACCATGCCTAGTTCTTTTCCTCGTGATAATTTTTTTTTTTTTAAGGATAGTCTTTGCAAGTCTCTTACTGCTTAAAAAATGGAACCAAATTAATTTAGCTCTGCTTCTGCCCATGCACCTGTAGCACCACTTTCAGTCAGGGCTCAGCAACCTAAGGTATTTATGAGAAACCTGGCATGAGGGCAATTTTCACTTGCCTACAGGTTGGTTGTTGTAGCTCATCCTTCAAGGCGAAATTCAAATGTGACCTTCTCTGGGAAGCTTGCCCCGCCTACCCATTTTTGCCCTACCCAGTAAAATTAATTGCTACCTTCTCTATAATCCTTGTGTCATCTCTGAGTACTTATCACACTGTATAATAGTAACTCTCTGGTGAGGCTAAACTCTCTGAGGGTAGGGAACCTGGTCTAACCAGCTTTGTCTTACTCTATAGTGCCAGGTATACTCTATAATATTCAGTTGTTTTTAGGATGGGGAGACAAAGTGAAACTGCCAGATGCTAACATTTAAGGCATCTGACATCTTAGTTTTTAATGTTTTTATTTATTTTAAATACATAGCAAGGGCAACCTAGAGACATTCTGTAGTTATCTAATGGGATGAACCAAGACCCCTGGATTCTACTCTAGGCTCTGCCATGAAATCCATCCCTTCTCTCCAGGTCTCAATTTCCCTCTGCATCTGTAAAATAAGGAGGTGCCACTACCAATCTATCTCACTCCTGGCTCCTGCACTTGATACAAGAATGGTTGAAATTCAGATTTCATCTCACTTAAGAAAAACATAATTTTTTCTCACCAGAAGCCTGATCTTTATCGTTAAAGTGGTGCTTTATTGGGTGCCGCTTTAATTAAGAATGAGACAAAGACATATCTCAAAGCCAATTTAATAGCAAAGTCTTCCAAGTTACCTATCAATTTCTTACATTACCCTAGGGAAGAGTGTGTGACAGCAAAAAGATAATGGTAATATGTACTATATTTTCAAGACTACAAAAGAAGATGAGTATTTTGATTCTCCATTTCCTTCTCCTTCTAAATAAATGCCATCAGCTTATTTCTGCTTATATTTGTCTTCATCAAAATGTTAAGGTGGCATTGATTTTTCCCTTATTTATTAAAATAGCTTTCCCAGACCAGGCGCAGTGGTTCACGCCTATAATCCCAGCACTTTGGGAGGCTGAGGCAGGTGGATCATGAGGTCAGGAGATCGAGACCATCCTGGCTAACACGGTGAAACCCTATCTCTACTAAAAATACAAAAAATTAGCTGGGTGTGGTGGCGCACACCTGTAATCCCAGCCACTCGGGAGGCTGAGGCAGGAGAATCACTTGAACCAGGGAGGCAGAGGTTGCAGTGAGCCGAGATCAGGCCACTGCACTCCAGCCTCAGCGACACAGCGAGACTCTGTCTCAAAAAAAAAAAAAAAATAGAGGACTGGAGCAGTGGCTCACGCCTGTAATCCCAGCACTTTGGGAGGCCGAGGCGGGTGGATCATGAAGTCAGGAGATGGAGACCATCCTGGCTAACACAGTGAAATCCCATCTCTACTAAAAATACGAAAACTTAGCTGGGTGTGGTGGCGGGCGCCTGTAGTCCCAGTTACTCAGGAGGCTGAGGCAGGAGAATGGCGTGAACCCGGGAGGTGGAGCTTACCGTGAACTAAGATCTAAGATCATGCCACTGCACTCCAGCCTAGGCGACAAAGCAAGACTCCGTCTCAAAAAAAAACAAAACAAAACAAAAAAAAGCTTTCCCCTTTTGTTGCCTAGTATCTGCCAAAAGGCTTTCAACTAAACCTGAAAGCTTGAAGCAAGTAGAATTTACCGAGTGCCTTCTTGGAGGCTGAGTTCTGATGGGCACATGTGTTCTTCAATGCTAAAGGTAACCCTTAAGTTATGATAGGCATTGTTCTTTGCTTTACAAAGGAAACAGGCCCAGCTGTCAAAATTTTGTCAAAAATTATCCTTTTCTAAGCAGGAGCCCTAGTACTTTAACCCAGGTTAGTCCCCACCTGGCTCTTCAGTGCCTCCTTCCAAAGACCATCAGCCTGGGACTGGCCACCTTATAGCCAAGTTACTGCCCTAAAAAATGATTGGCTGCAGACCAATGGGCTCCCACTCTGCAGCAGGTACTTCACACACATTAGCTCTGGCTCCTTGAGTTTAGCAAGGGAGATATCTGACCCCATCTTACAGCTGAGGAAACTAGGTTGTTTTTTTTTTTGGAGACAGAGTCTCAACTCTGTCTCCCAGGCTGCAGTGCAGTGGCACAATCTCGCTGCAACCTGTCTCCTGGATTCAAGCAATTCTCCTGCCTCAGCCTCTCCAGTAGCTGGGAGTACAGGCATGCGCCACCACACCCAGCTAATTTTTGTATTTTCAATATAGACAGGGTTTCACCATGTTGGCCAGGCTGGTCTCAAACTCCTGACCTCAAATGATCCACCCGCCTTGGCCTCCCAAAGTGCTGGGATTACAGGTGTGAGCCAACGTACTCGTCCTGAAACTAAGTTTGAGAGAAGACAAATCACAAACAACTGACCTGGGAAGGCCTAATACCATGATGAAGAAGGTAGGCTCTGATGCCCAGAAGCATCTTGCTTTACTCTTGACTTCACTACTTATTTCCGTGGTGACTACCTTAAGTGTCCTTAAAAGTTACTTAAGCCCTCTGAGCCTCCATTTGCTCATCTATGAAATGGGCATAAAAAAGTACCTACACTGCACAAGGTCATTAGGAGACGAAGGATTACACAGACAAAATACACTCACCACTGTGTTTAGGACATAAGTGCTCAATAAATGAGACCTCTCATTTTTCTACCTCGTTTCTTATGTCTGGGGAACTCTTTCATGCACACAGTCCTCTTACAGGATAACTTGAGACTTTTCTGTTTAGTGTGGCAGGCAGAACAAGTTAGGGAAATAGTACAATCTACACTTAGTAAATCCTCACTTAAGCAGTTTCAGGGGCTGGGCATGGTGGCTCACACCTATAATCCCAGCACTTTGGGATGCCGAGGTGGGTGGATCGCCTGAGGTCAGGAGTTCGAGACCAGCCTGGGCAACGCGGTGAAACCCCATCTCTACTAAAAATTGAAAAAATTACCCAGGCGTCATGGCAGGCACCTGTAATCTCAGCTACTCGGGAGGCTGAGGCAGGGAAGAATCGCTTGAACCAAGGAGATGGAGGCTGCAGTAAGCTGAGATGGTGCCACTGCACTCCAGCCCGGGCAACAGAGCGAGACTCCGTCTCAAAAAAAAAAAAAAAAAGGTTTCAAAATCAGGATGCATCATGAAAAACTTGCCATTTCCTATACATCTGGTGCCCATTCCTAAGTGTACAATTAGCCAGTGATAATCACATCTCTATTTTATTTTTGAGACAGTCTTGCTCTGTCACCCAGGCTGGAGTGCAGTAGTGTGATAGCTCACTGCAACCTCCACCTCCCAGGTTCAAGCAATTCTTGTGCCTCAGCCTCCCGAGTAGCTGGGACTACAGGCACCAGCCACCACACCCCACTAATTTTTGAATTTTTGTGGAGACGGGGTTTCACCATGTTGGCCAGGCTGGTCTCGAACTCCTGACCTCAGGTGATCCGCCCGCCTCAGCCTCCCAAAGTGTTGGGATTACAGGTGTGAGCCACCACGCCCGGCCTACATCTCATTTTAAAACAGTGAACTTCCCTCCCAAAGTTTGAACTGACCTTCCTTCACAGAGGCTGTCCGTCGCCTTGTTCTTTTTCTCCCTTTGTGATCTTCTTCTAGTATCTTATCATCAAAGCCAGTCAGTTCGATGGTTTCAGACTGACTTGTGGGTCCAGCAGAGAACCATTCTGGTTCTTCTTCTGTGTAAGAATCATTTCTTCTACGCTCACCAAAGACACGCTTACTATCTCCAAACTCTCTCTGGAAAAGTACATAAAGCAAGATTAAAAAATTTCTAGTCAAGGCATTTCTACTTCAGTCAAGGTCTTCGTTGTAATGTTCAATAGTGAAAGGAAGATATGATGCTATATACCCGAGGCCCATCACCATCCCCACCCCTTCCTCCCTTACTGGTTTAAGAGCAGGCTGTGCTCATGCCTGTTCTCAAAGTAACCTGGTATAAATGAAGTGAATGTCAAGTCCCCAAGCACATGAACTACCGAAGAATCTAGAAGACAAACCCAGGTCAGGTGCGGTGGCTCACGCCTGTAATCCCAGCACTTTGGGAGGCCGAGGCAGGCGGATCACCTAAGGTTGGGAGCTTGAGAGACCAGCCTGACTAACATGGAGAAACCCCGTCTCTACTAAAAATATAAAAAGTTAGCCGGGTGTGGTGGTGCATGCCTATAATCCCAGATACTGGGCTGAGGCAGCGGTGAGCCGAGATCGCGCCATTGCACTCCAGCCTGGGCAACAAGAGCGAAACTCTGTCTCAATTTAAAAAAAAAAAGACAAACCCTGAAACGCTTGTCCTTGAAGTCCCTCTCTCGGTCTCTGTCTCTCAAGTCCCGCAGGTCCTTATCGCTAAGACGGTGATCCTTCTCAAAGGTCCGGGCAGAGATTATCCTCCCACTGCCAATCCTACGTCCACCAAGCAGACGAAGCCCATCACTATCTTTCTCTAATGGACTTCCTGAGCGCCGGGAGCTAACAGCAGCTGTCACGTGGCAGCCCCCTCCAAAGCTCCGTCTCTGAGGGCTGAGAACGACATCTAAGTCATCTTCTTTCACACGCTCTCGTGGATCTGGAAGGACGTGGGAAAGACAAAGGTAAACAAACCAACAAGGGTGTTTTCTTCTTTTTTAGATAGTATGTCCATGACTGATGGGAGGAAGGGGATGGTTGGAAGACAGTCACCACTAAAATTGGGCTTATCAGCAGATTCAGGGTAACATGTACATTATGTATTTAAATAAGGCTGAGACATTGGCCTTTCTCTTTGCAGCAATAGAAGTACGTCACAATAAATGATTTTCCATGATTAGTCTCTGCAGTGCCTTTATTTTGACCAAATCCTTATCTAAGAATTATTAGCAAATGTTTTGTCAACTAATAAACTATAGTAGGCGTCAGTATTTGAAAAAATAACTGCTTAAAAATTTAAAGTGTCTCTTCAACAAAATGGTGTTGAACGGTTAGATATCCACAGACAAAGAAATGAACTTAAATCTATATTTGGGGCCGGGCATGGTGGCTCACGCCTATAATGCAGTACTTTGGGAGGTCAAGGCAGGTGTTTCAGGAAGTTAGGAGTTCAAGACCAGCCTGACCAAGATGGTGAAACCCCGTCTCTACTAAAACTACAAAAATTAGCCAGGCATTGTGGCAGGTGCCTGTAATCCCAGTTACTTGGGAGGCTGAGGCAGGAAAATCACTTGAACCCAGAGACAGAGGTTGCAGTGAGCAGAGGTCACCCCGCTACACTCTAGCCTAGGCGAAAGACTAAGATTCAGTCTCAAAAAAATAAAATAAAATAAAAATTAAAATTAAAAAAATATATATATATATATAATGCCAGATATATACAAAAATCAATTCAAAATGGATCACAGATCTAAACGTAAAACCTAAAACTAAAAATTTCTAGAACAAAATATAGGAGGAAATCCTTGTGGCACTGGGTTAGGCAAAGTTTTCTTAGGCATGACACCAAAAGTATGATCCATTTAAAAAACACTGATAGACTGGGCTTGATCAAAATTTAAAACTTCTACTCTTTGAAAGACACTGTTTAGAGAATGCAAAGACAAGCCACAGACTGAGACAAAATATTTCAAAGCATTTTTCTGATAAAGGACTTAAATTCAGAACACATAAAATCTCTTAATAAAAAAACCAACCCAGTGGCTCACGCCTGTAATCCCAGCACTTTGGGAGGCTGAGGTAGGTGGATCACCTGAGGTTAGGAATTCGAGACTAGCCTGACCAACATGGTGAAACCTCGTCTCTACTAAAAATACAAAATTAGCCAGGTGTGGTGGCAGGCGCCTGTAATCCCAGCTACTTGGGAGGCTGAGGCAGGAGAATCGCTTAAACCCAGGAAGTGGAGGTTGCAGTGAGCTGAGACTGTGCCACTGCACTGTAGCCTGGGCACCAAGAGCCAGACTTCATCTCAAAAAACAAAACAAAACAAAACAAAACAAAAAACCAACCCAATTGAAAAACAGACAAATGGTCTGAACAGACACTTCACCAAAGAGGTTATGTGGAAGGCAAATAAGCATATGAAAAGATACTCAACACAATTAGTCATTAGGGAAATGCAAATTAAACCATGTGATACTACTATACGCCTATTAGAATGGCTAAAATTTAAATGACTGACCATTCCAAGTGCAGACGAGGATGCTGGAGCAAGTGGAACTCTCAAACACCATTGGTGGAAACGTAAAATGGTACAACTACTTTGGAAAACAGTTTGGCAATTTCCCAGAAGGTTAAACATACAACTACTATACAACCCAGCCATTTTAATCCTAGGTTTTTACCCAAGAGAAAAGAAAGCTTATGTCCAGAGACTTGTACATGAATGTTCATTGCAGCTTTGGTTATTTAAGTCAAAAACTGGAAACAACCCAATGTACATCAACAGATAAACAGATCAACTGCTAAATCCATACAATGGAATACTATTAAGCAATGAAAATAAACTAGACACCCAACAACGTGGATGAATCTTAACTATTCTTAGTGAAAAAAGCTACACAAGGAGTACATACTATACTAACTCCATTTATATAAAATTCTAGGAAATGTAAACGAATCTATAGGAACAGAAAGCAGATACAGAAAGCAGATCAGGCCGGACACTATGGCTCATGCCTGTAATCCCAACACTTTGGGAGGCCGAGATAGGTGGATCACCTGAGGTTGGGAGTTCAACACCAGCCTGGCCAACATAGTGAAACCTTGTCTCTACTAAAAATACAAAAATTGGGGCCAGGCACAGTGACTCATGCCTGTGATCCCAGCACTTTGGCAGGCTGAGGTGGGTGGATCACTTGAGGTCAGGAGTTTAAGACCATCCTGGCCAACATGGCAAAACCCTGTCTCTACTAAAAATACAAAAATTAGCCGGGCATGGTGGCGCACGCCTATAATCCCAGCTACTTGGGAGGCTGAGGCACGAGAATCACTTGAACCCGGGAGGCAGAGGTTGCAGTGAGCCGAGATCGCGCCACTGCACTCCAGCCTGGGTGACAGAGCAAGACTCTGTCTCAGTGGGGGAAAAAAGAAATTAGCTGGGCATGGTGGAACGTGTATGTGTAATCCCAGCTACTCAGGAAGCTGAGGCAAGACAATCGCTTTAACCTGGGAGGCAGAGGTTGCAGTAAGCAAAGATCACGCCACTGTACTCCAGCCTGGGTGACAGAGGGAGACTCTGTCTCAAAAAAAAAAAACCCAAAAACAAACAAAAAAAGCATATCAGCGCTTGCTTGGGAAGGGGGAAGTGTTGTGGGGGGGCAGCTAAAGGGAGGGACACATAGGAATACTAGGGAACTTTTGGGGGTGATAAAAATGCTTATGTTGATTTTGGTAACAGTTTCACAGATACACACACGTCAAGACATCAAATGGTATACTTTTTGTGCAGGCTATATGTAAATTCTATCTCAATAAATTTAATGGTGTAGGAAGAACAAACATGTCACCACACAAAAAATGTCCTCCTAGAAAAACCAGGAAACTGAAGATTAGTCCAAGTGAGAAAAATCTGCTTTAATTCTGTTATCACAAACAGGTCCTAGAATGTTCTGTTGTGTACTTTTACAGAATTTCTGTGCAGTCTCAGTTTTTTCCAAACACAGGATACAATATGGAGAGTTTTCTATGAGTCAGTACGTCATGAACATTATTTGCCAATAAACACATCTGCAACATGGTTTTACAGGACAATGCAATGTAACATTCCTATATATGGATATACCGAAGTTTACACGACCCATTTCTACTATTGGATATTTAGGTTCCTTCTCAGTTTTCATCATTTTAATAAAGTCTCTGCATATCTTTAATGATTCTGCTAGAATAAATTATTTGAGAGACATTACTGTGCTGAGTGTACTGACAGACTGTGTAGAAGGGTCTTATAGCTTAAACTAGAGCCGGGCTATCTTTTTCGTTTGGTTCCAAGTTTTTATGATGGGTTGTCCTCTCATCTCAAAAAAAGTTCTTGCAACAAGTTCCTTGACTGCTTTTATATTACCTGGTCTCCATTTCACCCTTAAACAGCGTTTCTAAAGGGGTAAACTTTAAACTAGGAAAGTTGGAAGATCAGACTTAACTTCAGTCTCAAACCGTATCCAAGCCTTGTATTCAGATCACAGTCCATTATGAATTAAGAATTGCCAGAACTAGGCCGGGCGCAGTGGCTCATGCCTGTAATCCCAGCACTTTGGGAGGCCGAGGTGGGTGGATCATGAGGTTAGGAGTTCAAGACCAGCCTGGCCAAGATGGTGAAACCCCATCTCCACTAAAAATACAAAAATTAGCCAGGCATGGTGGCAGGCACGTGTAATCCCAGCTACTTGGGTGGCTAAGGCAGAGAATTGCTTGAACCCAGGAGGCAGAGGTTGCAGACTAGGCAACAGAGCAAGACTCCGTCTCAAAAAAAACAAAAACAAAACAAACAAACAAAAGAATTGCCAGAACTAATTTATACCCGAGGACTGGTCTCACATATGAAAGAAAGCATGAGGTTTCCAGCACAGCTTTATGCTACCCACCACATCTAACTCAGTTATCCATGCCAGTGAAAGATAATCAGTACTTTTAATTCAGAAGCACACAGCCTAACAGTCTTCTTATATAGCTGTGACAAAGTAGACTATGACTTTACCCTGCTGATTAGGAAAAATCCAACTGATAAATCAGTTTCCTGATAATGACATTTCCCCTCAAAGCGTAAAATTCTCAGAGCTAAGAATGAAACCAGCAGCCAAAAGCATGTGCCCAAAATCACTAACCCCACTTCTGAGTGACTGTGTGCTCACCTACTATCCTGCGCACCAGGGAAGGCCGGTCTGTATCCAACTCTTTCTTCAGACTTTCCACTGGTGAGCTCCGCCCTGAAGCTGGGTAGAGAGAGGCATGCCACTTCTCAGGGTCCCAGACACCATCACTACAGGTCAAAAAATACAACTGTTAGCACTTGCGCCCATGAACCATATAGGCAGTGTGATTTCTAAACCTCCTCAGCTAATAAGTTATGGAAACCCACTTCTCTTTTTTTGAGACAGGTTCTCGCTCTGTTGCCCAGGATGGAGCGCAGTGGCGTGATCTCAGCTCACTGCACCCTCTGCCTCCCAGGTTCAAGTGATTCTTCTGCCTCAGCCTCACCAGTAGCTGGGATTACAAGTGCCCACCACCATATCTTGCTAATTTTTGTATTTTTAGTAGAGACGGGGTTTCACCAGTTGGCCAGGCCAGGTCTCTAACTCCTTACCTCAAGTAATCTGCCTGCCTTGGCTTCCCAAAGTGCTGGGATTACAGATGTGAGCCACTACGCCCAGCCAGAAACCCATTTCTAAAATAAAGCTTCATGACTGCCTGCAGAATTGTTACCTCTTTTAATATGAAAACAAAAAAATCTATTAATTCAGTAATACTTTGTTGTTGATCACACAACACCAATAGTCACTTGAAAACTAATGGTCTGTACACAATTGAAACATTTAGACTGTATACCATGGCGTGCACATGGATTACAATAACTACGCCTGTACTATACAAAGAAGATGTTCCATAAATATTAACTGTTGTTTATTGAAGATTAATACAAGGGAGAAAAAAAGTCCCTTAACTCTCTCCCAGAAGTAGCACCTGGATCATTTGATGTGTATTTTTCCAGAGTTTCTATGCACAGTCTTAGTTTTTCCATAAGCAGGGCAAACAGCTCTTACGACCTAAAATGTGTAGTTTAGGTTTTATTTTATTCTCTATGTAATGATGGGGTGGTGAGTAGTACTGTACACAGAGCAGAAACTCTGGAGCCCAAAATCTGGGCTTTAATTCTAGTTTTACCACCACTACTGGGAACATCCTGGACAAGTTACTGAGCTGCATCTTCTGCAGAAAGAACTTCCCAACCCCCAGATTAGACCAGGCCATGCTATACACTAGCAACGTACTTCACACTTGTCCTTTGCAGCCTGTGATGTTTGCAATGATAAATTTTTACAAGTATTTGATTATATCCTTCCATAGACCAATGCCCCATGAAGCCACGGAATATTTTATAGAACCTGGCACAGTAGTTATCACATAGCAGGTACCAATGAACATTTCTTGAATAAGTGAGTTAGCTTTTCAGTCTCAAACTCCTCACAATAAAATATATACTACCTACCTTCTAGGGTAGTGGTGAGGATTATCTAGCGTTTAAGAGCCCAACAAATTTTAGTTCTCAGAGAGGTGAAACAGAATGAGAAACTCTCTCCTCTTTCTTATTTTTACCACCAGGCACAATGTCTCTGCTTCAGAAATAAAAGCTGTTTGTCTGCCCAGGATAACTTTGTTTTTATTTTTTTCAGACAGGGTCTCAGAGTTCTGTCACCCAGGCTGGAATGCAGTGGCATCATTATACCTCACTGCAGCCTGAAACTTCTGGGCTCAGGTGATCCTCCCACCTCAGCCTCCTGAGTAGTTATGACTATAGGCACGTGCCACCATGCCCAGATAATTTTTAAAAATATATTTTGTAGGCCAGACGCAGTGGCTCATGCCTGCTAATCCCAGCACTTTGGGAGGCTGAGGTGGGTGGATCACCTGAGGTCAGGAGTTCGAGACCAGCCTGGCCAACATGAGGAAACCCCATCTCTACAAAAACTATAAAAATTAGCCAGGCGTGGTGGTGGGTGCTTGTAATCCCAACTACTCGGGAGGCTGAGGCAGGAGAATCACTTGAACCCGGGAGGCGGAGGTTGTGGTGAGCCAAGATCGCGCCATTGCACTCCAGCCTAGGCAACAAGTGTGAAACTCCATCTCAAAAAAAAGGAAAAAAGAAAAATCCTAATTAATTGGAATAGCCATTATTCAAGTATCACCTTCATCAGGGAATGTGGTTGAGGCATCCAGGCTTTTTTGTTTTTGTTGTTGTTTTTTTGAGATGGAGTCTTGCTCTGTTGCCCAGGCTTGAGTGCAATGGCGCAGTCTAGGATCAATGCAACCTCCACCTCCCGGGTTCAAGCGATTCTCCTGCCTCAGCCTCCCGAGTAGCTGGGACTATAGGCATGTGCCACCACACCCAGCTATTTTTTGTATTTTTAGTAGAGACGGGGTTTCGCTGTGTTGGCCAGGCTGGTCTCAAACCCCTGACCTTGTGATCCGCCCGCCCTGGCCTCCCAAAGTGCTGGGATTACAGCTGTGAGCCGCTGCGCCTGGCCCATCATCTCTTAAATATCAAGGTAGATGGTTTATATTAGTATTAGCCCACATTTTTTTTTTAACATATAAAGCATCATATTAATGTTCAATTTCCTGGTTAAATAGGACTTTTTTTTTTTTTTTTTGAGATAGGATCTCTGTTGCTTAGGCTGTAGCGCAGTGACACAATCATAATTCACTGCATCCTCAAGCTCCTGGGCTCAAGCAAACCTCCTGCTTTGGCCTCCTGAGTACTTGGGACTATAGGCACTATAGTACTATAGGTACCATAAATACAAAAACATTAGCTGTGCGTGGTGGCGGGTGCCTGTAATCCCAGCTACTTGGGAGGCTGAGGCAGGAGAATTGCTTGAACCTGGGAGGTGGAGGTTGCAGTGAGCCCAGATCCCGCCAATGCACTCCAGCCTGGGCAAAAAGAGTGAAACTCTGTCTCAAAAAAAAAAAAAAAAAAAAAGAAATGACTAAGGTAGCCATAAGTAGTACAATATAGGATTATTGTAGGAGATTTTCAGACCATTTTTAGCTATAGTCTTCCCAAACCAAAGCCGCCTTCTTCTGAGGGAAACCAGGATGCAATAAAGCTAATCTGAACGGCTGAATAGTTTTTTGTGGGAATGCAAAAAAAAGAACTAAGAGCCCCCCTAAGCAGCATACCTGAGGCAGGTACCCTCAAAGTACAGTGCAAAAAACCACTGGTAGAGGACAAGACCCCCGTGAGGACTCCTGGGTTCAAGTCTTTTTTTTTTTTTTTGAGACGGAATCTCGCACTGTCACCCAGGCTGGAGTGCAGTGGTGCGATCTCGGCTCACTGCAGGCTCCGCCTCCCGAGTTCATGCCATTCTTCTGCCTCAGCCTCCCGAGTAGCTAGGACTACAGGCGCACGCCACCATACCCGACTAATTTTTTGTATTTTTAGTAGAGATGGGGTTTCACCATGTTAGCCAGGATGGTCTCGATCTCCTGACCTCGTGATCCGCCTGCGTTGCCTCCCAAAGTGCTGGGATTACAGGCATGAGCCACCACGCCCTGTCGGGTTCAAGTCTTAATTCTGCTTTCTGACTATGTGACTCTGACCAGGTCATTTTTTAATTTTAGTTTCATTCCTAGGTAGTTGAAATCCATGTTATTACCTCTCAAAATCCCTCTTTCACTCATAATTCTACCAGAAAACTTCAAAACAATACAATTCTTAATTTACCAAGTTTGGTATAACAAAAAGTTATTGACTAGAAGTAGTTAAGGACTAGAATGACACACATACCTGTCATATTTTTCAGAAAGGCATGAAGGCCTCTGTCTGGATTGGGGGAGTTCTTTTATATCCAAGAGTTCTTCCTAAAAAGAGAAATCAAATAGTCATTTTGAATTACATTTCTTGGGCCACAAACTTTAAACTTCTTTCTGTTCTGAATAATTCTAAGTGTCCATCTTTAACACTTCACACAATTCTTATTTATATCTTGCCTTATTTCAGAAAGGACTGGAGTACATCAAGGTTCTCACAAGCTCAAGCAGAATAATCTAGTAACTTAAAAGTGATCAGTTTCTGGCTAAAACAATCTCTCATAATTGCTATTGAATAACATTGTTACATTCCATAACACTGAATGCTCATCAAGGCAAGGAAACTTTAGTCTTAGATAAAACCTCTGCCTAATCTTACCAATTTTCAATGCATTAGATGCCAATTTACAAGGGGATTTTTTTTTTTTTTTTTTTTTTGAGATGGAGTCTCACTCTGTAGCCCAGGATGAAGTGCAGTGGCACAATCTTGGCCCACTACAACCTCCACCTCCTGGGTTCAAGCTGCTCTTGCCTCAGCCTCCCAAGTGGCTGGGATTACAGGCACACACCACCATGCCTGGCTAATTTTTGTATTTTTAGTAGAGACGGGGTTTTGCCATGTTGGCCAGGCTGGTCTCAAACCCCTGATCTCAGGCGATCTGCCCGCCTCGGCCTCCCAAAGTGCTGGGATTACAGGTGTGAGCAACTGGGCCCGGGGGGTGATAGTTTTTTTTTTTAAATGTAATGTTGCAAGACTAAAAAAACACAAAAAAATCCATATACATGTACCTATTAACATTTCTCCCTATTTATCATTTACTTTTTTTTTTGCAGAATTTTAAAAAATTGATACAGATATTTGTATACATTTATGGGGTATATGTGATATTTTGTTACATGTATAAACTGTGTAATGATCAAGTCAGGATATCTGGGGTGTGAATTACCTCAAGTATTTATCCTTCCTATGTTTTGGAGACATCTAAAGTCCTCTCTTCTAGCTATTTTGAAATATACAATACACTT
This sequence comes from Pongo abelii, assembly GCF_028885655.2. Classification (NCBI taxonomy): domain Eukaryota; kingdom Metazoa; phylum Chordata; class Mammalia; order Primates; family Hominidae; genus Pongo; species Pongo abelii. The sequence continues at coordinate 37,912,148 of NC_085929.1, forward strand.
GTTAACCACAGCCACTCTGCTCTGCTATCAAACATTAGAATTTACTCCTTCTTCAACTGCATGTTTGTACCCATATAACCAACCTCTTTGTATTCTGCCATCCCACCCACACACCTTACCCAGACTCTGGTATCTATCATTCTATTCTCTATCTCCACGAAGCCAAGTTTTTTGGCTTCCACATATGAGCGAGCTCTTTTTTTTTTTTTTGACTAACTTGAGAGTAAATTGCATAAGTCATGATGCCTTACTCCTAAATACTGCAGTGCCTATTTCCTAAGAATGAAGATATTCTTTTACAGCCTGTTATCCAGCTCCATGAGAGAATTTAGCCCTACAGAAAATGACCTGAGTGACTATTTTCCCATTCTCCCAAGGATGTACTTAGCTGGTATGCACAGGAGAGAGGCTAATCACTCACATATAATGGATGCCTCAGGGCATGAAGACTTACTTCTGCAGACCCAAGTTGAGAAGAACTGCCAGTTTTTTTATAACTACAGCTATCGATAATACTTTTTTCTAATCTACCTTCCCAATTCCAGTTTTGTAAATTGACCCAGTAATGTCCTTTATATTGATCTTCTCCCTCCAACACAGGATCCAATCTAGAATCAGATATTTGATTGTTGTACCTCTTTGGTCTCCCTTAATCTAGAACATTTCTATAACTTTTGTCTCTTATGATAGTGACATTTCTAGAGAATATAGTCCCTTTCTGTAAAAGAACATTATTCATTTTGGGTTGGTCTGATGTTTTCTCATGATAGACTGAGCCTAAATATCCATGGGGCAGAATACTAACTGAAGAGGTGTTGTGTCCTTCACAGACCATCACTTCTGGATGCCCATGATGTTCATCTGTCCTTTATCTATGGTGCTAATTTTGATCATTTGGTCAAGGTATTCTCTAGTTTCTCTACTATTTAGTTACTGCTTTCCTATTTGCATTTAGCATGCAATCTGTGGGGAGACACTTTAAAATCATCCAAATATCTTGGTCTCCAGTTTTCCACTAAAGTTAGCATCCATTAATGATTCTTGACCAAACCACTCTTCATTATGCCACTCTAGCCCTGTCTCCATATTTACCAGCCAGCACTTGGCATCATACTGTAAAGGCAAGTCCTCCTTTCCCCTGTTTATATACCTATGTATTATTGGTATGGACTCACAGACTCCTAGTTTTTTTTTTTTTTTTGAGACAGAGTCTTGCTCTGTCACCCAGGCTGGAGTGCACTGGCGCAATCTTGGCTCACTGCAACCCCTGCCTTCTGGGTTGAAGCAATTCTTCCACCTCAGCCTCCCGAATAGCTGGGACTACAGGCATGCACCACCACGCCTGGCTAATTTTTTTTTGTATTTTTAGTAAAGATGGAGTTTCACCACGTTGGCCAGACTGCTCTGGAACTCCTGACCTCAAGTGATCTGCCTGTCTCAGCCTCCCAAAGTGCTGGGATTAAAGGCGTGAGCCACCGTGCCCGGCTGACTCCTGGTTTTTCTGTTGGTCTATAACTCATTAATGTCCTGAATTATGTGGTGCTCAAACTGTCCCAGATTTTGCCAGTGGGTGCCTCTTCAAATTGGCCCATGTGTCTTTTTCAACATGCCATATTTTTTTTTTTTTAAACTGTCATACATTCTAGCTTATCTTGTATTCATCCTGTCCCAGCCCTGGAATCAGCTATTTCTGAGAAATCCTAGTTTCTTTAAGTGAGGAACTGCATAAAACACCAAGGTCTGGGAACTGGGTATCCTCATTTTCTTGAAGGCCCTTTCAGTAGAGCTAGGAAATATACACACTTACATATATACACATATATATACACACACGCACACTAACACACATTTCTACCCACATATACAACAAACTACTGCCTCCTTTTGGTATACTTTGAAATATTTTTTATAATAAAGTTAAAAAAAAGCAATTCTGAAACTTTCAGCACCAGTAAAATGCTGCAACTGCCTTGCAAAAAAGCACATTCCACTATGCCATGACTTTGGCAACACTCCCATCCCAGGCCTTGTAGTAGGAGAATGTGCACTGCTTCTCAGATCACTGATTCAACATCTTGGGGTAAGGATGGAGGGACAGATTTGCTCAATCAGCCCACAAGAATCACTGGGTATGGCATACCATGAATTCTCTCAGTGTTTACAGAAAACTGAAGCATCTAAATGTTTTCTTCAGGACAAGAAGATGCCTTAGGACTATATGATATTTTTTTAAGACCAGGATATCAATCAGGCATTTGCATTTATTTAGGATTTATTTATGAATTACCTGTCTTATAACTGGATAGAAATACTAATAAAAATTTGTAAAACTGAGATAAACAGAGTTCCAAATATAAAGAAATACCTAGAGGCTGTTCAAAATTCTGAAAAAAATTGTCAAAGAACATATAACCTATAAATCACCAGTAAAGATAGGAGTCAGCCGGGTCCAGTGGCTCACATCTGTACCCCCAGAACTTTGGGAGGCTGAAGCAGGATAATTGCTTGAGTCCAGGAGTTCAAGATCGGCCTGGACAATATAAGGAGACACCCGTCTCTACACAAAAATTTTAAAATTCATCGAGTGGGCTGGGCACAGTGGCTCACGCCTGTAATCCCACCACCATAGGAGGCTGAGGCAGGCAGATCACTTGAGGCCAGGAGTTTGAGACCAGCCTGGCCAACGTGGTGAAACCCTGTCTCTACTAAAAATATAAAACTTAGCCAGGTGTGGTAGCGGACGCCTGTAATCCCAGCTACTTGTAGGGAGGCTGAGGTTGCAGTGATCTGAGATCGCGCCACTGCACTCCAGCCTGGGTGACAGAGCGAGACTCCGTCTCAAAAAAAAAAAAAAAAAAAAAATTCATCGAGTGTGGTCCCCGCTGAGTACTCAGGAGGCTGAGGTGGGAGGGTCACTTGAGGTCAAGGCTGCAGTGATCGCACCACTGCTCTCCATCCTGGGTGACAGAGACCCTGTCTCAAAAAAAGAAAAAAACAAAACACACCACAGGAGACTCCAGAGAAATCTGCAGGGCAAACATGGTGTCAGATCTGTAGGGTTAGCACAACTTTGGGGCTGGGGGAGGGGTTCAGGGAGGGTGGAGCAATAGTAGTTATGAAGATATCAGGTATTACTGTAATACAGAAATCCTAAGGACAAGAGGGCTTAAAATTTTTCTAGTAGAAACAGGAAGGACCTTGCAATATAGGAAATACTTATACATAATGCTACAGGAAAAACCACTGCAAAGCAATTTTTTACTCTTAAAAGTAACTAAAGATTATCACATATCCCCTTACTACCCCATGCAGATACTAAGAACCCTAATGTGCTATTCAATCAAAGACAATCTTTCACACTTAAATGTGTAAATTCTTAACGTACAGAAGTTTCTAAGTGGTGTTTTGTTTGAAACTTTTAACTCCAAAGGTAACAGGGATCCCAATAGGTGTTCTCAATTACTAGTACAGCTGTTTGCTGAACTCTATAATGATTTTACCTATTTATTTAGGAGTCACCTGGGAAAGGCTAACACTTTAACACAACCACAAAACATCCAGAAAAGCCTAATTTTGGTCCTATTGATGGGGAATCAAAAAATACTTTAACAGAAGTAACAGTCTTAAAAAAAGAAAAATAGGAGCCTAAAGAGAGAGGACAACTAAACGTAATATGATATCCTGGATGGAATCCTGGAACAGAAAAAGGATATTAGTTTAAAAATAGGAAAATATGGGCCGGGCACAGTGGCTCACACCTGTAATCACAGCACTTTGGGAGGCCAAGGCGGGTGGATCACTTAACATCAGGAGTTCAAGACCAGCCTGGCATGCCTGTAATCCCAGCTACTCGGGAGACTCAGGCAGGAGAATTGCCTGAGCCTGGGAGGCAGAGGTTGCAGTGAGCCAAGATCACACCACTGCACTCCAGCCTGGACAACAGAGTAAGATTCTGTCTCAAACAAAAAAATTAGCCGGATGTGGGGGTGCACACCTGTAGCCCCAGCTACTTGGGAGGCTGAGGTATGAGAATTGCAAACCTGGGAGGCAGAGGTTGCAGTGAGCCAAGACTGCGCCACTGCCCTCCAGCCTGGGCAAAAGAGGGAGACCCTATCTCAAAAAAAAAAAAAAAAAAAAAAAAGCAGGGCATGGTGGCATGCCTATTGTCCAGGCTACTTGGTTGAGCCCAGGAGATCCAGGCTGCAATGAGCTGTAATTGTACCACTGTGCTCCAGCCTGAGTGACAGAGACCCTGTCTCAAAAAAAAAAAAAAAAAAAAAAGAGGCCGGGCATATTACTTAAGGTCAGGAGTTCAAGACCAGCATGGCCAACATAGCAAAACCCTGTCTCTACTAAAAATTAAAAAATTAGCTGGGTATGATGGCGCATGCCTGTAATCTCAGCCTCACTTGGGAGGCCGAAGCAGGAGAAATTGGTTGAATCCAGGAGGCGGAAGTTGCAGTGAGCTGAGATTCTCTAGCCTCGGCGACAGAGCAAGACTCTGTCTCAAAAAAAAAAAAAAAAAAAATTGAAATTGAGAGGCTATTCGAAGTTAATGTTTTGTTCAATATAATCTTTCCTCTTAGAGTTATTGCTTTAATCACAGAGTGATAAACACCAACTACTCGCAGTTAACAAGAATTAACAAAATTCTCATTTTCACTTCCGTATTCCAGTTTTCGTTGCTGACTTTACATGCTTAGCATACATAGGTGTGATGCTTAAGTGAACAGATGTACAAACTTCACAGGCCTATAAGAGCAGAAGGCAGAGTAGCAAGCTAGTTACACACTGACATTAACCACACCAGCAACATTATTTGTGCCAGGGCGCGCTTTTGACCAAATACAATGGCTAAAACATAGCTCGCCTGTCCATAGAGGATAAAGAGCCATTTTCTTCACTAAGAAATGGGCTTAGAAACAAGACAACTCTTGGGCTGTAAAAGTGGCAGGGAGTCACTGTAAACATCTAGGTAAACAGTATTTACTGTTCCTGAAAAGTAAGACTTCTTAAACCAGTTCCATGGTGTCAAGGAGTGTAAGACCTCCCATTTGAAACCATATGGAAAATGATGCATTTGTGCAATTTCTGCAGTGAATGTTCACACCTTCAAAAGATTTCCAATGAACGCCAAAGAGGTTAAAAATTATTGCTTCCAATTGAGCATGTTTCTCAAAATGTGGCCCAAGATCCACGTGGACATTTAGGGAAAAATGAGAGAAAACGTCCTCACTGTTTACAGCACTAAATGTGTTACCTTCCAACATGATCCTAAGATGCTTAAGGTGGTATCCCAGCACAAGAAGATCCCCTACTTAAGTGGGGAAGAGAGAAACCATGAGCTAAGTCAATACAGTTTGGGCCAGGCGTGCTGGCTGACACCTGTAATCTCAAAACATTGGGAGGCCGAGACCAGCTATCACTTGAGTCGGGAGTTCATGAGCAGCCTGGCCAACATGGTGAAACCACGTCTCTACTAAAAATAAAAAAATTAGCTGGGCCTGGTGGTGGACACCTGAAATCCCAGCTACTATTCAGGAGGCTGAGGCACAAGAACTGCCTGAACCCAGGAGACAGAGGTTGTAGTGAGCCGAGATCATGCCACAGCACTCCAGCATGGGGGACAGAGCAAGACTCTGTCTCAAAAAAAAAAAAAAAAAAAAATGCTGAGTGCAGTGGCTCACACCTGTAATCCCAGCACTTTGGGAGACCGAGGCGGGTGGATCACGAGGTCACGAGATTGAGACCATCCTGGCTAACACAGTGAAACCCTGTCTCTACTAAAAATACAAAAAAATGGCCGGGCACGGTGGCTCAAGCCTGTAATCCCAGCACTTTGGGAGGCCAAGGCGGGCAAATCATGAGGTCAGGAGATCGAGACCATCCTGGCTAACATGGTGAAACCCCATCTCTATCAAAAATACAAAAAAATTAGCCGGGCATGGTGGCAGGCGCCTGTAGTCCCAGCTACTCAGGAGGCTGAGGCAGAAGAATAGCATGAATCTGGGAGGCGGAGCTTGCAGTGAGCTGAGATCGCACCACTGCACCCCAGCCTGGGCGACAGAGTGAGACTGTTTCAAAAAAAAAAAAAAAAAAAAGAAACAGTTTGCTCTCTTTATAACTGTCCACATAATATATCCTGTGTGCCCAGTTCAGTGCCCCACATAGACGGATTACTCTTGTCCCCGCCCCTACATCTCTCAAAAGAAGTTGTTTTTTTTTTTTTTTTTTTTTTTAGTATCACTCTGTCACCCAGGCTGGAGTGCAGTGGTGCGATCTCAGCTCACTGCAACCTCTGCCTCCGGTGTTCAAGCAATTCTCCTGCCTCAGCCTCCCGAGTAGGTGGAATTACAGGCTCATGCCGCCATGCCCGGCTAATGGTTTTCTTGTATTTTAGTAGAGATGCAGTTTCATCATGTTGGCCAGGCTGCCTGAGCTCAGGTAATCCATTTGCCTCGGCCTCCCAAAGTGTTAGGATTATGGGCGTGAGCCACCATGCCTGGCCAAGAGAAGAGTCTTTTTTTTTTAAATATGGAACACTTCACGAATTTGTATGTCATCCTTGCGCAGGCGCCATGCTAATCTTCTCTGTATCGTTCCAATTTTAGTAAATGTGCTGCCGAAGCAAGCACGAAAAGAGTTTTTAAACTTGCCATCTCATCAAGAGCCCTTAACATTATTCGTGGAAATACCCCTTTGGGATATTTTCAAAGAAAACGTTCAACTATGGCTAAAGACAGAATACTTGGGAACTGGCCACTCTAACTAGGAGTGCTCCCTTCTTATGAGTATTTGAAGAAAGGATGTGATATTACCCTTTTGGAGAGGTTTTTTTTTTTTTTTTAATCTATCCTTTTGGAGATTTTTTTTTTTTTTGAGACAGGGTCTCACTCTCAGGCTGGAGTGCAGTGGCATGATCATAGCTCACTGCAGCCTCAAAACTCCTGGACTCAAGTGATCTTTCTTGCCTCAGCCTCCCAAGCAGCTAAGACTACAGGCGCATGCCACCGCATCCAGCTAATTTAAAAAAATTTTTGTAGAGAGGAGGTCTTGCTGTGTTGCCCAGGCTGGTCTGAACTCTTGGGCTCAAGTGATCATCTTGCCTCAGCCACCCAAAGTGCTGGGATTACAAGTGTGAGCCACTGTGCCTAGCCTGGAAAGTCTTAACCCATAGGAACTTACTGATCACGAATGAATTCATTAAGATTACCATATGGAGAATATGAGTTAATATCTGAGACTTCAATTTTTGCACAGGTTACTAAAACCTGACTAGGCAAGAACAAGCTGCTAATTGCCCAAGAGCCACACACCCAAGGAAGCATAAACATATTTTCTTAGTTGCAGCAGGCTTCCTTAAAGAAAATGTGTCAAGGCTCCCAAAACCTATTGGGGAATTACTAGTATGAACACCCACTTTTGGTGATCAGTATTAAAGTGGAAAGCAAATGAATCTCAACAAAAGCCCCAAAGAACAATGGTTAAAATCCTTATCCATTTATTTCTGCAGAAATCATATGCAGAAACAACTATGCATTCTGAGGGACACTCTGACATGTAGAATTTCACATAAGTCACATTTATGGAAGGGGGATTAAAAGGGAAATATTCCTGGACGGGCGTGGTGGCTCACGCCTGTAATCCCAGCACTTTGGGAGGGTGAGGCGGGCAGATCACCTGAGGTCAGAAGTTCGAGACCAGCCTAACATGGAGAAACCCCATCTATACTAAAAATACAAAAAATTAGCCGGGCATGGTGGCGTGCGCCTGTAATCCCAGCTACTCCGGAGGCTAAGGCAGGAGAATCGCTTGAACCCAGGAGGCAGAGGTTGCGGTGAGCCGAGATCACGCCATTGCACTCCAGCCTGGGCAACAGGAACGAAACTCCCTCTGAAAACAAAACAAAACGGAACAGGCAGGGGCCGGGTGCAGTGGCTCACGTCTGTAATCCCAGCACTTTGGGAGACCAAGGTGGGCAAATCACTTGAGGGCAGGAGTTTGAGACCATCCTGGCCAACATGGCGAAATCCTGTCTCTACTGAAAAAAAGAAAATTAGCTGGGCATGGTGGCACACACCTGTAATCCCAACTACTCAGGAGGCTGAGGCAGGAGAATCACTTGAACCTGGGAGGTGGAGGTTGCAGTGAGCCAACATCGTGCAAGATTCTGTCTCAACAATAACAAAAAAGGAATGGGTAGGAAAAAGCAGTCAGAAGCTATTTTCTATGGTCTTGCCAGCCAGCCCCCAGCCAGCCCGCTCTAACAACTTCCAGTTAGATAGGTTTTCTGGACAGTTCACACATTAAGATTGAATAATTTTTTTTTTCTTTGAGACAGAGTCTCACTCTGTTGCCCATGCTGGAGTGCAATGGTGCAGTCATAGCTCACTGCAGCCTCAACTTCCCAAGCTCAAGTGATCCTCCCACGTTAGCCTCTTGAGTATCTGGGACCACAGGTGCACATCACCACCCCTGGCTATATATATATATATATATATATATATATATATATATATATTTTTTTTTTTTTTAACGAGATGGGGGTCTCACCATATTGCCCAGTCTGACTCAATTCATCCTCCCACCTTGTCCTCCTAATGACTTTTCATACCATAATTCTACCTTCTCCAACATAAATAGGTGTCCTTAAATTAGCTTAAAAAGTTTATAACTAAATTTGTCACAGAAATGCCACCTGAGTTACTATTCAGTTTATGAAAGATACATTTAAAGTTATCAAATAAGATTTCTGTACAGGAAAAATTGACCACCTGATTCCTGTTTCAACCTAGGATTTAAATAAGTTACTCTTTTCTCTGGGGATTGGCTTCAAGTCTTCTGATTATATCCAAGAAGGCTAGGATTACTCAAGTCAGTCACTTCAACTGCTTGTCCATTTTCCTGATTGTTTTAAAGGAAAGACAAACATGGCTGTACTGACTGCTATGACCAATTGGCCTACCAGCCACAAATTAGGATGGCCTCCCTTAAAGATCCCTGGAGACACTAATGACTACAATAATGCCACTTTGTAACTAGTCAAGGTTATGAAAAGTCCACGTGGGGCCAGATGCAGTGGCTCACACCTGGAATTCCAGCACTTTAGGAGGCTGAAGCAGGAGGATCGTTTGAGGTCAGGAGTTGGAGACCAGCCTCGGCAACATAATGAGATCCTATCTCTACAAAGAAATGAAAAAATTAGCCATGTGTGGTGACACACACCTGTAGTCCTAGCTACTCAGGAGGCTGAGGTGGAAGGATCGCATGAATGCAGAGTTCGAGGCTGCAGTGAGTTAACTGTACCACTGCATTCCAGCCTGGATAACACAGTGAGAGCCTGTCTCAAAAAAAAAAAAAAAAAAAAAAATTCCACATGAAGTTAAACTAAGATAATTCAACATTCACTTAACTTTAACACGCATGTTTAACACTGGTTAGTATCAAGCTGAATGTTCTGAGTGTCTCTGCTTTTTATTCCCTGTCCAACTGGCAGGTGACAGTCATTTAATAAGGAATCAGTGGCAAAACACAGGAGCAAAAGAAGAACAGCATAACGTATGTATCCTCTATAAGATTAGTCTATTTGGCCGGGTGCGGTAGCTCACGCCTGTAATCCCAGCACTTTGGCAGGCCATGGCAGGTGGATCACTTGAGGTCAGGAGTTTGAGACCAACCTTACCAATATGGTGAAACCCCGTTTCTAATAAAAATACAAAAATTAGCTGGGCATCATGGCACGTGCCTGTAATCCCAGCTACTAAGGAGGCTGAGGCAGGAGAATTGCTTGAACCTGGGAAGCAGAAGTTGCAGTGAGCCAAGATCGCAACACTGTACTCCAGCCTGGGTGACAGAATGAGACGCGGTCTCAAAAACAAACAAACAAACAAAACAGATTAGTCTATTCACTTGAAGAAAATAACATGGATGTGAGGCCAGGCGTGGTGGCTCATGCCTGTAATCACAGCACTTTAGGAGGCCAAGGTGGGTGGATCATGAGATCAGGAGATCAAGACCATCCTGGCCAACATGGTGAAACCCCATCTCTACTAAAATGTAAAAAAAATTAGCTAGGCATGGAGGCACGCGCCTGTAGTCCCAGCTACTCAGGAGGCTGAGGCAGGGAAATTGCTTGAACCCGGGAGGCAGAGGTTGCAGTGAGCCGACATAGGGCCACTGCACTCCAGCCTGGCGAGACAGAGACTCTGTCTCAAAACAAAAAAACAGAAAAGAAAACCACATGGATCTGAATAGTGGGATGGCCTAAAACATTTCTATTTTGTATTTCAAGCAGAAGACGGCATCACTAACAGAATAGCAGGTACTATATTCCAGAACTGGTGAACAAGGGCTTCTGGTGAAGAAAAAGTTGAATGAGCACCACTGCCAGGAGACGATCTTTTTTTTTGAGACAGGGTCTCTTTTTGTTGCACAGGCTGTAGTGAAATGGCATGATGATGGCTCACTGCAGCCTCAAACGATTCTCTCACCTCAGTCCCGTTTAGCTGAGACTACAGGCAATATGCCACCATACCTAGCTAATTTTTAAATTTTTTTTGTAGTGATAGGGTCTTGTCATCCTGCCCAGGCTGGTCTTGAACTCCTGGGCTCAAGCAATCCTCCCATCTCAGTCTCCCTAACTGCTGGGATTACAAGTGTTAGCCACCACACCCAGCGAGCAGGTGATCATTTCTTAAGCCAATGGTTCTCAAACTTGAACCAGAGCCAGAATCCCCTGAAGAGCTTGTTAAATGCAGACGGTTAAGCTCTACTCCCCAAGTTTCTCCTTTAATACCACTGAGAAGAGGCCTGAGATTTGTATTTCTAACAAGTTACCAGATGATGCTAATGCTAGTTCAGGGACCACACTTTGAGAACCACTGTCTAAACCACTCTTAAACCATAACTTTCAGGTGAGTCCCCACTCTATAACCTCCAGAAGTCCTTCAACATGATCCAATCACTTTAAAAATGCATACTTAGATACTACCAAAATATAGGTTTTGGTCTTAGGAATGTGGCCTACAAAACAGACCGGCATTTATAACTTAGGGGTTCAAGACCCTCAGGGTAACAGGTGCATATGATAAACCCACTTATGACCATCCCACACTGAGATTTAGGAGTAGGTCTGAATGCACCCAATGTGACTCTAACTTGAGGTCCTAAGATATTCTTCGAAGCACAATGAACATCATCTGAACCCCAAAGAGTAACTATGCATCTGAGTTACTTGACATCACCAACACCATTTATCAAGTTCTCTAAGGAAGACCAACGCCTTGATACCAAAAAGTATAGTCAGTGGACCAGCAGCATGTGCACCACTTGGGAGTGGGTTAAAAAGTAAAATCTTCAGGACCACCCCTGCTTACCACTCAGAATTCCTTTCCCAAGGCCTAAAGGTGATCCCCCAGGCATATTAACATTTGAGAAACAAGTTAACTAAAGGATGTCTTAACACAAAAGGAAACTCTGGTACATTACCCTGAAAAGCACCTAACCAAAACATCTATACTTCTACTCATGGGGGAAAAAGAAAAACTCTTCGAATTCTGAACAACAAACTACTAACATTATCCCAGAAAGCGACTGAACACTAAACTAAGAAGGGTCAAAGGTTAAGGGGCCCTCTCATCTGGCCAATGTGTTTTTCTGACCCTGTGAGTAAACATACACAGCTACAAGTTTCCACAGAATACACCACCTATTAAAAAAAAAAAAAAAATCACCAGCCGGCTCACATCTGTAATCCCAGCACTTTGGGAAGCCAAGTTGAGCGGATCACCTGAGGTCGGGAGTTTGACACCAGCCTGACCAACATGGAGAAACCCTGTCTTTACTAAAAATACAAAAATTAGCTGGGCGTGGTGGTGCATGCTTGTAATCCCAGCTACTCAGGAGGGTGAAGCAGGAGAATAGGTTGAAGCTGGGGGGCAGAGGTTGCGGTGAGCTGAGATCGCGCCATTGCACTCCAGCCTGGGCAACAAGAGTGAAACTCCACCTCAAAATCACCAATGAGAACAGTTGCCCTCTACTACTTCTAGATCTTCTAGCCCGTGAACTTGAAGTGGCAGAAACATCATTAAAGTCTATTTATTCCAGTACTTTGATCTCAGTACATAGACAAGGAAGAAGGATGGTTTGAATATTATTCCAGTTGTGGAACTAACATTTATTATAGTGCTAGGAACACATAATCATTTCAAGCTCTCTTTAAAGGGAGAAGACTTCGTCATCCCCAAGTCCCGCATAAAATTACTAGAGTGTTGAAAACCATGAAAGCACTACCCTAACACTGCCTAAACACCATCCTAAAATTGTCATTAACTAAATCCTCTTAAGAGTAGAAAGTAAACCTATTTCCAATTAATTTGGTAGAAAAGACTTAAATCTAAGCTCCACTGTCATTAAGCTAAAAAATGCTTTTAACCAGTTCTTCAAGGCACATTTATCTAAGTATGACAGAATTCTGAGGCTGGACTGTCAAAAATGGACAATACTGAGGTTCTTAATGTTTACTGCAAAGAAACATAAGTCCTACCCTAAGAAAGACAAATATCTCCCTAAAAATGATGTAAGCATAAAGATAGCAACATACACAAAGATGAAATATACATGTTAACCTCTGATCAGTGTGTGAAAGTGATTCAAAAGCCTCTCTGCCTGGACTCTACCAGTAAACTACTGGTTAGACCTTTAGTTCAAAAAATACTGGAAAGCGTGGGCGTGGTGGCTCACACCTATAATCCCAGCACTCTGGAAGGCCGAGGTGGGTGGATCACCTGAGGGCAGGAGTTCAAGACAAGCCTGACCAACATACAAAATTAGCCAGGCATGGTGGTGCATGCCTGTAATCCCAGCTACTCAGGAGGCTGAGGCAGGAGAATTGCTTGAACCCGGGAAGCGGAGGTTGCAGTGAGCCGAGATCGTGCCATTGCACTCCAGCCTGAGCAGCAGGAGTGAAACTCCATCTCAAAAAAATAAAAATAAAAATAAAGTACTGGAAGGGGCCAGGCTCGGTGGCTCACACCTATAATTCCAGCACTTTGGGAGGCCTAGGTGGGTGGATCACCTGAGCTCAGGAGTTCAACACCAGCAACACAGTGAAACCGTCTCTACTAAAAATACCAAAAAAAAAAAAAAAGGCCAGGTGCAGTGGCTCACACCTATAATTCCAGCATTTTGGGGGGCCGAGGCGGGTGGATCACCTGAGGTCAGGAGTTCAAGACCAGAGAGGTCAGGAGTTTGAGACCAGCCTGGCCAACATGGCAAAACCCCGTCTCTATTAAAAATACAAAAATTAGCTGGGCGTGGTGGTGCACGCCTGTAATCCCAGCTACCTGGGAGGCTGAGGCAGCAGAATCACTTGCACCCTGGAGGCAGAGACTGCAGTGAGCCAAGATAGCACCATTGCATTCCAGCCTGGGCGACAAGAGCGAAACTCCGTCTCAAAAAAAATGAATAAATAAAAATAAAAATACAAAAACAAAATTAGCTGGGTGTGGCAGCGTGCACCTGTAGTCCCAGCTACTCGGGAGGCTGAGGCAGGAGAATCGCTTGAACCAGGGAGGCAGAGGTTGCAGTGAGCCGAAATTGCGCCACTACACTCCAGCCTGGGCGACACAGTGAGACTCCGGCTCAAAAAAAATAATAAACAAAAAGTACTGGAAGGGGGCCAGGCGCAGTGGCTCACACCTGTAATCCCAGCACTTTGGGAGGCTGAGGCAGGTGAATCACTTGAGTTCAGGATTTCAAGACCAGCCTGGCCAACATGGCAAGATCCCGTCTCCACTAAAACTACAAAAATTAGCTGGGCATGGTGGCATACGCCTGTAGTCCCAGCTACTCGGGAGGCTGATGCAGGAGAATCACTTGAACCCAGGAGGCGGAGGCTGCAGTGAGTCAAGATCGCACCATTGCACTCTGGTGGATAGAGCGAGACTCCGTCTCAAAGAAACAAAAAAATAAGTACTGGAACGGCTGGGCGCGGTGGCTCACACCTGTAATCCCAGCACTTTGGGAGGCCGAGGCGGGCAGATCACCTGAAGTCGGGAGTTCGAGACTAGCCTGACCAACATGGACAAACCCTGTCTCTACTATGAAAAAAAAAAAAAAAAAAATCATCTGGGCATGGTGGTGCATGCCTGTAATCCCAGTTACTCAGGAGGCTGAGGCAGGAGAATCGCTTGAACTCAGGAGGCAGAGGTTGTGCCATTGCACTCCAGCCTGGGCAACAAGAGTAAAACTCCATCTGAAAAAAAAAAAAAAAGTACTGGAAGATTTTCATTTCCCTTCATTTGATGGCTTTTCTCCATTCAGAATCCACCTATCAACATTTTAGGAAATGAATTTAAGTTGTGAAACACTACTCAAACACTCTCAGGTTTGAGAGAAAATATATTTGGGAAGACCAAATCTGAATGTGGAAAAAGTTTTCTATCAACTTACATGCTGTCATGCCAAAACAGATCATCCTAAGACAGCAATCAACCAAGAACACTTTACACCTGAAAACATTTCTCTTACTGCAGTTCAGTTTCCTTCAGTGCTGAAAATGAGTATTAATCTGACAGTATTTGATACTTTATCAAGTAGGTAAGAGTAGTGCACCAGTACATAAACAAGGGCTGGCTTTAAAACATTAACCAATCAGTATCCCAGGAAGCCAGGAACAATAAGCCATGTTAGAGTCCATGACTGAGGCCTGGCAGTGGCTCACCCCTGTAATCCCAACACTTTGGGAGGCCAAGGTGGGCGGACTGCTTGAGCCCAGGAGTTTGCCTGGGCAACATGGCGAATTCCCATCTCCATAAAAAATACAAAAATTAGCCAAGCATACTGGGGCACGCCTGTGGTCCCAGCTACTCAGGAGACTGAGATGGGAGGATGGCTTGAGCCCGGGAGGTCCAGGCTGCAGTAAGCCACGATCGCACCACTGCACTCCAGCCTCGGCGACAAAGTGACGCCCTGTCGGGTGCAAAAAAAAAAAAAAAAAGAAAAGTCCATACTAACGAAATATATGGATGTGTGCCCAACTAGGATATTAGGATATAACCCTTCTTGTCATCAGTGGTCCCAACTGCTTCAACACTGTTGAGCAAGTTTTATGGGATCCAGCCTGACACATTTCAGGGACCCAGAAATGAATTTACAATTTGAGTCCTGTCAACCTCTTCAAAAACATTCGGTAGCCAACAAGACAGTTACTGAAGCAAGATCTTTAATAAATATGACTTCCTCTCTCTCCCAAAAGCAGTTATCTGGACAAGCAGTTTAAGCATCTCCAGTTTTTAGCTAGGGGAAATATGACTGAAGCCTTACTTTTTTGAGTCCATATCCAATTTGTAATAGGAAATAAAAAAACAGGACTGAAAAATCCAGTTACCCCTGCCAAGCACACTCAAGAGCATTCCTATGGGGAGTCTGCCTCTTAAGGAAACATCAATACAGAGGACACTAACTTTGTAACGCATCCTAGAGCTTTAATCCTCACAGTACAGTATGTAAATCAATAACATACAAATTACATAGCTCTTACAGAACTTACCAAGTATACTGATCCGCAATTTGAAAAAAATCTAAGCCTACATTCCCTTCACCTAAAAGCCTCTCAAAGCAAATTCCAGTTTAAACTCTGGGTATCTACACTTGCAGAAAAATGTTCAAAGTAATGCTCTACTAAATTTAGTTAATATTTAGTCCATGTAGTGAGTCAGAATGAGATTACCACTTAATAGGAATGAAATAGTTATACAATGTTACTAACTTTGCCACCTAAAAAGAAACACTATTTCATTAACGGCAAACCCTACTTTTGTATAGCGATGGGGGCATTTGGAGACAGGCGGCTTCTTCAGGTCAAGGAAAGCATCTCCATTTTCTGTTTCACCCACACTTCTCCTATCCATGGCTCCTTGGTCTACAACGCTCTGCACCTGGAAGATAAATCGGCACAAAATTGTCACCGAGAACAGTAAGTTTTCAGAAATCTTGGCTGTTTATTCAGAAGCTGAAACTTTTTAATCTCTCAAAACAGCTAGTGTTAAAAACAAGTCCCCACCCCAAAATTATGCTATAAATTAGAACTTGGAGATAGAATCATTGGTACTCAGTTCTCTCTCCTAGTATCCTAAGCATCAACATGGTAAAAAGTAGAAGGTGCCCAACTCAAGGTATATAACCTTTAAGCAGCTTTAATAGAAAAGAAACCAAGACTAGTAGCTGCCACCCATGGGGATCTTTCAAGACTGGTGGGGAAGTTTCCCGGAGTGGGGGCAGGTAGAAGACTGGTTAGGCTGGGAACCCGCGAAGTCTGTTGTAAAGTGCTTGTCACTTGCCAATGGACGGCGCCAGCTGCCCCTTGTTATCCAGCGATCAGGGACTGGGGACGGGGCCCGAGCGCCCCTCGCCCGGCCAGCCGCACCTGTGGCCATGTCAGGGGCGCCGATGGCAAGGAAAGGGCGGGCACCGGCTTCAGCTCCGAAACTTGGCTTCCCCGGGCCGCGACCCCAACCCGCAGCCCCTCACGCAGGCCCGGGCCCAGCGGCCTCCTTCGGAGGAAGGGCGGGGACCGTACTCACTGAGAGGCGGCCGGCCGCAGGGAGCAGGGAGGCCGAATCTCCCGGCCCGGGCGCTTCGAGCTGGAGCTAGCGCAGGCCCGCAGCCGTCCTCCCCGGCCCGGCGGCTCGGTCCCCGCAAGCCAGCCCGCCGGCTACCCGCCGGCCGCCTTGCGGGCCTCGCGCCCCTGCCCACCCCCTGCGGGCGCCCCGGCGCCCGCGCTCACGCACGCGACCCCGGGAGCAATGCGCCCGCGCCCCTTCTACACCCGCGAGCACCGGCGCGCGGTGCCCCGGACCCAGCCGCCACCGCAGCCGGCCCTTACTCGGTGCCTCCGCCGCTCGGCGGCCCTTTGCCTCGGCCGCCGCTCCCCTCCCCGCTGCCCGCGCCGGTCCCAGCGCGGCTCCCCGCAGCCTTCGCTCTCGCGCCCCCACCCCGACCCGCTCGGGCTGTCTCTCTTCAGCCGCCGTAACTGCAGCCCGGCCCTCCGCCCCTCCTCTTCGGCCCCCTCCCCCTTAATAACTCCCTCCACGCACCCGGGCCCCGGCGCCGCCTTCCCCGCCGCGCGCCCGGATGTGAGGTGGCTGCAGCGGTGCCGGGCGAAAAAGCAGCATTGCCGCGCGCTCCCCGGACGCCAGCCCCTGCGCGGGCCGGGCGGTGGGAAGGCGGTGGCGGCGAGGAGGAGGCCACCGTGGGGACAGCGGAAGCCCGCTCCCGTGCGCGCAGGCGGTCGCCGTGGGCAGCCCCGAGGCCGCCGCCGCCGCGTTCCCACGCGCGCTGCGGGGCAGAGCGGGCGGCACTTGGGACCCGAGACTCGCGGCACGCCACTCTCCCGGAGGCGGTGGCTAGATGGGCCTGGGTTGGCGCGGCCTGTGGCGCGACCACCGCTGTATTTGCACGGTTCGCATAGGCAGAGAACCGTGGGGCTTCGGCAGTGGGAATTTGAGATAGGAGATTGGGGTCTTCCGAGCCTTCCCAGTGCGGGTTCGAACCTCAGCTGTTTTGCGAGTGGCGTGATCTTGGGCAAAGCTGACTTAACCTAAGTTTAGGTCGTGTTTCTAAAATGGCCTCTCTGTAAATCTGTGAGGCTTATGCGAGAGTACTGGTTGCTGCATTAAAAGACAAACTTGTCACGATTGGCTTTGATAGCGATAAAGGCGACTAACAAATTCATTGAAATGTTCTTTCCCTCCGGTAACCTGAATCTGTCCTTAACCTACACAGAAAGGGGAAGTGCGAGTGGATTTGGGGAAATGAGACGGCGAATGTCAAGCGCTTACCACGTAGTGCAGACTCGGGCTGACAGGGGGGCCACAGAAATGCAAATATGTGAGCAGTGCGGGTAACTGCGTCCTGGGGAGGAGGTCCTATGTGCTGGAATACCACAAGCACCCATTTCTGCCCTGTGGTACTGCGCAGCGTTGGTGTGAAGCGATACGTAGGCGTGAAGTCCCGAGAACGCAATTTTCCTCGTTAAAGGACAGCGACGTCTACATTTCTTCCAAGAGGCCTACTTTGTTCGAACTGAACTTCACTTGTGAAATTAGGGTGTTGGGCAGTGAGTGACCACTAACTCAGCTCCCTTCTTGTGAATCTTGGCAACAGCAAACTTTTTCTTTTCGTTTGTATTACTGAATAAAGTGTGTTTCTTACAAACTATTTTTTTACAGGCAAGAGGCAGGGGGAAACACTTGCAAATCAGGCCTGAGTTTGCATTCTCATCTCTGCCACCTCCTGCAAGCTATGGAGAGTTAGTCTATTGATCCTTAGTTTTACCTGTGAAATTGGGAAGATGATATAACCTGCTCATGGGGCAGTTAAGATTAAACAGGATAAGGTGGGTAAAAAACCATATATAACCCATAAAGCTGCTGAGCCTTTTTAAGCCTATACAGAGACACGTTGTAGGTGATAATACAGCAGGTGTTTTTATGATTTTAAAAATCAAGCTGTTTTTGGAATCCAAATTCTTCCTAAAGCTGTGGGAAACAGGTCTAATCCCCTTTAGTGTCTTGGAGACTCCCCGGAGTAGTGGAGAAGGCCCGTTCTTTGAAGCTGCTAAATCCTGACCCTGCCAATTAGTGTGAAACCTGAGCCAGGCATTTCACCACCTGGATCTCCCTTTCCTCATTTTTCAGAAAGGAATCGCAGTATACCTACTTTTTAGGCTTGCAGAGGGAATTAAAGATAACATTAAAAACACTGCTCTGGTTATTTTATTTTGGGGGGGATGGAGTCTTGCTCTGTCATCCAGGCTGGAAAGCAATGGCATAATATAGCTTACTGCTCCAGCCTCAGCCTTCCAAATAGTGGGACTACAGGCTCCTGCCACTACAGCAGGCTAATTTTCAACGATTTTTTGCAGAGATGGAATCTTGCTATGTTGCTCAGGCTGGTCTCGAATTCCTGGCCTCAAGCGATCCTCCTGCCTCAGCCTCCAAAAGCACTGGGATTACAGGCATGAGCCACCACACCTGACCTTTCTTGAAAAAGAAAATACTAGAAACCCAGAAATTATGGATTTCTGGTTACCTACTGTTATGTAACAAACCACCCCAGAATTCCAATTATATTTTGCTCTCAAATCTGCAAAATGGGCTGGTTCCTGCTGGGACAGCTGGTTTCTGATCCATTCAGCACCAGTGGGGGCAGCCCAAAGGATGGGGCTGAGGGTCCCGTAAAAGCGTACATGTCTGGTGGTTGATGGTGGCTGTCAGCTAAGACCTGGGAGCATTACAGCTGTCCCTGGAACACTTACACATGGCCTCTCCCTGTGGCCTGAGCTTCCTTGAAATATGATGGCCGGATTCTAAGGACAAGTGTTCAGAGAGCGAACAAGAAAGCCATATAGTTGCTGTATTGCCTTTCTTAACCTAGCCCTGGAATCAGTTCTGCCATGTGCCACATTCTGTTCCTTAGAAAGGAGTCAGCATGGCTACCCTATATTCAAAGCAAAGGAACTTAGACTCCACCTCTATATGGGAGGAATGTCAAGGAATGTGTAGGCATGTTTTAAACCACCACAAGCCATACATGAAATCAGTGCCCAGGGCATTGTAGCTATCATGATTTGATAGCTGGAACTAATTTCCTGAGCCCTCTGGTCTATCCTACTTAGGACCTACTTTTCCACTAGGCTCCTTTAATGTCTTGTAGAACCTTGGCCTCAACTCATTTCTTACCTCTCAAAGTCTCACTCTGTCCTTATAAAAGAAGAAGATGGTTATTACCTAGGAAAAAAGGTAATAATCTAAGGGAGGCTTCCATAAACTTCTTTCACCTGTGCCTGGCAAAAGCTAGATGCTTGCAAATTGCAAATTCTTGTTTCATTGTAGCTTTTGAATGTCACTTTCCTTGGCAGGATAATTTTTATTTTTATTTTTATTTTTTATTTTTTGAGGAGGAGTCTCGCTGTATCGCCCAGGCTGGAGTGCAATGGCGTGATCTTGGCTCACTGCAACCTCTGCCTCCCAGGTTCAAGTGATTCTCCTGTCTCAGCCTCCTGAGTAGCTGGGATTACAGGCGCATGCCACCACGCCTGTCTAATTTTTGTATTTTTAGTAGAGACAGGATTTCACCATGTTGGTCAGGCTGGTCTCAAACTCCTGACCTCGTGATCCGCCCACCTCGGCCTCCCAAAGTGCTGGGATTACAGGCGTGAGCTACCACACCGGGCCTGATAGTTTGTAATTTTGTTTTGAGACGGAGTCTCACTCTGTCGTCCAGGCTGGAGTGCAGTAGCGTAATCTCGGCTCACTGCAAGCTCTGCCCCCTTGGTTCAGGCCATTCTGCCTCAGCCTCCCGAGTAGCTGGTACTACAGGCGCCCGCCACCACGCCTGGCTAAATTTTTGTATTTTTAGTAGAGATAGGGTTTCACCGTGTTAGCCAGGATGGTCTCGATCTCCTGACTTCATGATCCGCCCGCCTTGGCCTCCCAAAGTGTTGTGATTACAGGCGTAAGCCACTACGCCCGGCCTATAACTTATAATTTTTTGAGACCGAGTTTCGCTCTGTCGCCCAGGCTACAGTGCAGTGGCACAATTGGCTCACTCAACCTCCGTCTCCTGAGTTCAAGCAATTCTCATGCCTCAGCCTCCCAAGAAGCTGGGACTACAGGCCTGTGCCACCACACCCGGCTAACTTTTGTATTTTTAGTAGAGATAGGGTTTCACCATGTTGGCCAGGCTGGTCTGAACTCCTGACCTCATGTGATCTCCCAACCTCGGGCTCGGAAAGTGCTAGGTGTGAGCCATCGTGCCAGGCCAATAATTTGTAATTCTAAATGCCCCCTTCTGCAACTAATAACCAATTTTCAAGTATCAGCTTGGGAAAGCTCTTTGAGAGAGAAATTATTCTAGTTCTTTACTAAATATGTGTAAGATCTTGGTTTAGGTCCAAATTGTTCGCCCAAAGTTTGGCATAAGGGGTCTCAAAGATTCAGTCAGTCGGGGGAATTAGCAGTCCAAGAACAGTAGAGAAGCAAATGAAAATACTAGAAACTGGCCGGGCATGGTGGCTCATGCCTGTAATCCCAGCACTTCGGGAGGCTGAGGTGGGAGGATCACTTGAGATCAGGAATTCTAGACCAGCCTGGCCAACGTGACGAAACCCCGTCTCTACTAAAAATACAAAATTAGCCGGGTGTGGTGGCATATGCCTGTAATCCCAGCTACGTGGGTGGCTGAGCCAGGAAAATCGCTTGAACCTGGGAGGCAGAGGTTGCAGTGAGCCGAGATCGCGCCACCGCACTCCAGCCTGGGCGACTAAAGAGAAACTGTCTCAAAAAAAGAAAAGAAAAAAGAATATACTAGAAACCCAGAAATTATAAGAGCACCTGTGAGAGAGTTTAATGCCAGGCCATGACCTTTCAGCAGCCGCATCACAGAAGGCTGCATTGCACCTCTCTAAATGGGCTTTTTCCTACTCAGTTTTTCTTGCTCCAAGAGTAACCCTTAGTTTTTTGTTTGTTTTCGAGACAGAGTCTCACACTGTCACCCAGGCTGGAGTGCAGTGGCAGGATCTTGGCTTACTGCAACCACCCCCACCAGGTTCAAGCGATTCTCCTGCCCCAACCCCCCGAGTAGCCGGGATTACAGGCTCGTGACTCCACGCCTGGCTAATTTTTCTATTTTTAGTAGTAGAGATGGGGTTTCACCATGTTGGCCAGGCTGGTCTCAAACTCCTCACCTCAAGTGATCACCCACCTTGGCCTCTCAAAGTGCTGGGATTATAGGCGTGAGCCACTGCGCCTGGTCAAATTTTTTATATTTTGTAGAGATGGGGGTCTCACTATGTTGCCCAGGCTGTTCTTGAACTACTGGGCTCAGGCAATTCTCCTGGCTCAGCCTTCCAAAATGCTCAGATTACAGGTGTGAGCCACTGTGCCCAGCCTCTAAGATGTCCTTGTCCCTAGCTATTATTGTATACTATTATCTTCTAATCTTTCCCGACAGGACTATTTTCATTGTAACTCAAATGGAAATGCCTTTCATCCCTCCTAAATTTGTCAAAGCTGAGGATGATAAATGCACGTAACAGGAAGAAAGCGTTAGGAAATTAGCTCAAATCATCTAGAAAGAATGTTTATTGACTTATCCTAAATATATAATTTATATAAATCTACATAATTATATAAAAGTACTCAGGCTAAATTACAGTAAATATCTTTTAGTTATACTGTTAATTACAACCTTGAAGCTTACTAAATTATTTTAAAACTACTTGGCCACATTAACTTCAGATAAAAGTTGTCCCTAAAACAATGGCATTGATGTCCGCTAAAGTAGAACTCCTTTTAAATTATGTTATTTTTTTTTTGAGACAGAGTTTTGCTCTTGTTGCCCAGGCAAATGCACGATCTTGGCCCACTGCAACCTTTGCCTCCTGGGTTCAAGCGATTCTTCCACCTCAGCCTCCCCAGTAGCTGGGATTACAGGTGCCCACTACCACCCCCGGCTAATTTTTTTAATTTTATTTTTAGTAGAGACGAGGTTTCACCATATAAAACATAACTTAGGGCCAGGCGTGGTGGCTCATGCCTGTAATCCCAGCACTTTGGGAGGCCAAGGCGGGCGGATCATCTGAGGTCAGGAGTTCGATACACACCTGGCCAACATGGTAAAACCCGTCTCTATCAAAAAAAAAAACAAAAAACAAAAAACAAAAATTAGCCGGGCGTGGTGGCGTGCGCCTAGGAGGCTGAGGTAGGAGAAACGCTTGAACCCGGGAGGTGGAGGTGGAAGGGAGCCCAGATCACGCCACTGCACTGCAGCCTGGGCTACAGAGGGAGACTCCTTCTCAAAAAATAAATAATAAATGTTTTAATTGCAAAAACTAGCATGTAGAAAATAGGGCAAAAATACAAATTATCTGTGAGTCTAACCCCGAGACACCCAACAAGTTAATTTTCCTGTTTTTAGCGTAAAATCTTTCAAGTAAATAACTACTACTTTTAGTCTCTGCACCAGGAATCTCACGTGTTTTCAAATGTTTTACAAAGCACGTAAAAAAGTATTTCAAAAGTCCCACTTACCCCTCCCACTCCTATTTTTAAGATTATTAGGATCGGCCCAAATTTAAAAATTTAACAAAAAGAGTGCTTATTAATTACATTTTAAAATGAAGGGTTACAAAAAGAGATAAGCCTGGGATTTCTAATTCGGGGGCCATGGGACCTCTCCCCTCCAAGTGCAAGCTGTAGCAACCTGCCGGGTCCACGCATGCGTGGGTCATACTCCACGGGTTCCGGTTTCTACTCCCTGTGAACCAAAAGCCAGAGAGGCCCAAGCACGAGTCCGGAAGTGAGGGAGGGAGGACTTTGGTTCGCAGCCGCCTCCCAGCTGGAACCTCATCCTTAGCGCTCGGCCACGGGCGGCGTAACTCGGGGTTCCGCCTCGGAATACCTCCCACTTCTCTTGTCTAAGAGGAGCAGTAGCAAGCTGAGCTCAGAGCGAAGCTGGCGAGCCAAGGAGATAACCCTCGGTGGGGATGCCCAGAGGGTGCCTGCTCCACGCCCCTCGAAACCGACTCTCATTGCCGCTGCTGCAAAGCAACCTGAGGTGCGCCACCTACCCGACTGAGGCTGCGCAAGTCCCGGGGTCTGGGCGGGGTGGTCCTCGTGCGCGCCGCGTCGCCGTGGAGACGAGGGCGGGCCCGCGCGAGACTGGCGTCTAGAGGCGCGCGAAGCGCTGAGGCGGGCGTGGACCGCGCGGGAGTTAAGAAGCGGGTCCCGGACCGCCCTATACCGCCGGGTTTTCTCCCAGCGTCAGGCCCGATGGCTCGGCTTCCCCAGGTACAAGGCCCGGCCCTAAGGTCCCCACCCTCTTCTGGGCTCTGCCTTTCCGGCAGTGAGCCCGGCAAGGAGCTCAGTCGGGTTCCTCCGAGCCCCGTGAAATCTGTCCGAGCCTCCGCTTCCTCCCCTGAAAGTGCAGGTGATGTTGTCTACTTGCGGGTCTGTGGTGCGGGAATGAAGGAAGTGCGACAAGAGGGCGCAGGACGGGGCCTGGAGCCTGCCATCCTCTCCCGCCGCGTCTTCTGGGCTTCTTGTCTTCCGCCTTGGGGGCACCGCATCCTCCCAGGCGTCTAGTGCGCTCCTGGCCGGTGCTCGAGTCCACGCAATGCTCCTTAGCGTGCGCGGATCCAAATCAGGGGTTTCCTCCTCCCGGCTACGTGGCCCGGGAGCGGAAGGGCTGGTATATGGGCGACCTTACCCCCACTGAGCCCGCAGGGAGTAACGCAGTAAACAAACCTTGAAGTCTTCCCCGCGTGGGAGGTGGGTGCCTGTTTTTATTTTATGGGAGGCTGTTCAGGTTTCTTAACTGCTGTGTAGATGTGTTGTAAATATTTGTTGAATGAATGATGTGAGGGACTTGAGTACAGCCATACCTCGCTTTATTGCACTTCACAGATACCGTGTTTTTTACAAATGGAAAGTTTGTAGCAAGCAGCCCTGCACCAAGCAACTATTTTTTCAACAGCATGTGCCCACTTCCTGTCACTCACACTTTGGTAACTATCGCTATATTTCAAACTTTTTATTTCAGGTATACCGTTACAGCGATCTGTGATCAGTGATCTTTGATGTTGTTATTGCAATTGTTTTAGGTGGCCACGAACCTCACTGGTATAAGACAGCAAACTTGTGTTGTGTCTGACTGCTCCACCTACCTGCCAGTTCCCTGTTTCTCTCCTCCCTCTAGGTCCTCCTTGTAGCCTGAGAGGCAAAAATATTGAAATTAGGCCAATTAATAGCCCCACAGTGGCCCCTAAGTGTTCCAGTGAAAGGAACAGTTCCATGTCTCTCACTTTATATCAAAAGCTAGAAATGACTAAGCTTAGTGAAGGAGGCACATCAAAAGCTGAAATAACATGAAAGCTAGGCCTCTTGTACCAAACAGCTGAGTTGTGCATGCAAAGAAAAAGTTGTTGAAGCGAATTAAAAGTGCTACTCCAGGGAACACACCAGGGATAAGAAAGCTAAACAGCCTTATTGCTGATATGGAGAAAGTTTTAGTAGTCTGGATAGAAGATCAAACCAGCCACAACATTCTTTTAAACCAAAATCTAATTTTGAGCAAGGCCCTAATTCTCTTCAAATCTATGAGGGCTGGGAGAGATGAGCAAGCTGCAAAAGAAAAGTTGTAAGCTGGCCAGGGGCAGTGGTTCATGCCTGTGATCCCAGCACTTTGGGAGGCCGAGGTGGGCGGATCACCAGCCTGGCCAACAAGGTGAAATCCCGCCTCTACTAAAAATACAAAAATTAGCTGGGCGCGGTGGTGCGTCCCTATAGTCCCAGCTACTCAGAAGGAGAATCGCTTTAGCCCACAAGGTGGAGGTTGCAGTGAGCCGAGATCAGTCCGCTGCACTGTAGTCTGGGCGGCAGTGAGACTCTGTCTCAAAAAAAAAAAAAAGTTGGAAGCTAGCAAGGGTTGATTTTTGTTTGGTTTGGTTTTGGTTTTGAGACAGAGTTTCACTGGAGGTGCAGTGGCACGATCTCAGCTCACTGCAACCCCCACCTCCTGGTTTCTAGTGATTTTTCTGCCTCAGCCACCCGGGTAGCTGGGATTACGGGCGCCCACCACCATGCTTAGCTAATTTTGTATTTTTAGTAGAGAGGGCGTTTCACCATGTTGGCCAGACTGGTCTTGAACTCCCGACCTCATGTGATCCACCCCCCTTGGCCTCCCAAAGTGCTGGGATTACAGGCCTGAGCCACTGCGCCCAGCCTTGTTTTTGGTTTTTTGTTTTTTTTTGAGATGAGTCTCGCTCTGTTGCCCAGGCTGGAGTGCAGTGGAGCAATCTCGGCTCACAGCAAACTCCGCGCCCCAGGTTCACGCCATTCTCCTGGCTCAGCTTCCCTAGTAGCTGGGACTACAGGCGCCTGCCACCATGCCCAGCTAATATTTTTGTATTTTTAGTAGAGACAGGGTTTCACCATGTTAGCCAGGATGGCCTCGATCTCCTGACCTCGTGATCTGCCCGCCTCGGCCTCCCAAAGTGCTGGGATTACAGGCGTGAGCCACCGCACCCAGCCTTGATTTTGTTTTGAGACAGGGTCTTGTTCTGTCATGCAGGCTGGAGTGCAGTGGCGATCATGGCTCATTGCAGCCTTGAACTTATAGGCGCAAGAGATCCTCCTGCCTTAGCCTCCTGAGTGTCTGGGTGTGTGACACCATGCTTGGCTATTTTTTTTTTTTTTGAGATGAGGGTCTTGCTAGTTGACTGGGCTGGCCTCAGGCAATCCTCCTGTCTTGGCCTCCCAAAGTGCTGGGATTCCAGGTATGAGCCACAGCACCTGGCTGAGGTTTAAGGAAAGAAGCCATCTCTATAACATCAAAGTGCAAGGTATGGCAGCAAGTTTTCCAGAAGATCTAGCTAAGATTTTTGATGCAAGTGTCTCCACTGAACAACTGATTTTCAGTGTAGATAGAAGCAGTCTTCTATTGGAAGAAGATGCCATTCTTGGACTTTTATGGCTAGAGAGAAGTCAATGCCTGGCTTCAAAGCTTCGAAGGACAGGCTGCCTCTCTTGTTAGGGGCTAATGCAGCTGGTGACTTTAAGCTGAAGCTAATGCTCATGTACCATGCCAAAACTCCTAGGGCTTTTAGGAATTATGTTAACTCTATTCTGCCTATGCTCTGTAAATGCAACAACAAACCCAGGATGACCACATGTCTATTTACTGAATGTCTTTACATCATGTTTACAGTGTGGTTTACGGAATATTTTAAGCCTACTATTGAGACCTACTGTTCAGAAAAAAGGATTCCTTTCAAGATATTACTGGTCATTAACAAGGCACCTGGTCACCAAGGAACTCTGATGAAGATGTACAAAGAGATTAATGTTATTTTACGTGTCTGCTAACACAGAATGCATTCTACAGCCCACGGTTCAAGGAGTAATTTTGACTTTCAAGTCATTATTTAAGAAATACATTTTGTGGGCTGGGCACAGTGGCTCACGCCTGTAATCCCAGCACTTTGGGAGGCCGAGGCGGGTGGATCACAAGGTCAGGAGTTTGAGACCAGCCTGGCCAACATAGTGAAACCCTGTCTCAAGTAAAAAATACAAAAAATTAGCCAGATGTGGTAGTGGGCGCCCATAATCCCAGCTACTGGGGAGGCTGAGGCAGGAGAATCACTTGAACCCGGGAGGTGGAGGTTGCAGTGAGCCAAGATTGCGCCATTGCACTCCAGCCTGGGCAACAGAGTGACCAGACTCCATATCAAAAAAAAAAAAAAAAAAAATACGTTTTGTGAGGCCATAGCTGCCATAGGTAGTGATTCCTCTGATGGATCTGGGCAAAGTAAATTGAAAATTTTCTGGAAAGGATTTAACATTCTAGGTGCCATTAAGAACATTCATGATTTGTGGGAAGAGGTTAAAATATCAATTCTAGCCTGGCCAACATGAAGAAACCCTGTCTCTACTAAAAATACAAAAATTAGCTGGGTGTGGTGGTGGGCACCTGTAATCCCAGCTACCCAGGAGGCTGAGGCATGAGAATTGCTTGAACCCAGGAGGCAGAGGTTGCAGTGAGCCAAGACTGCACCACTGCACTCTAGCCTGGGTGACAGAGCAAGACTCCGTCTAAAAAAAAAAAAAAAAATCATTAAAAGGAGTTTGAAGAAGTTGAGTCAGGCCCCCATGGATGACTGAGAGACTCAAGACCCGAGTGGTGGAATGTGATAGAAAAATCAAGCGAACTAGAATTAGAAGGGCAGCCTAAAAATGTGACCAGTTGCTGCAACCTCATGATAAAACTTGGATGGATGAGATGAGGAGTGGTTTCTTTTTTTTTTTTGAGATGGAGTTTCACTCTTGTTGCCCAGGCTGGAGTGCATGGCACACTCTTGCCCTCCTGACCTCGTGTGATCCACCTGCTTCGGCCTCCCAAAGTGCTGGGATTACAGGCCTGAGCCACTACATGCCCAGTCTTGTTTTTGTTTTTGTTTTCAGACAGCGTCTTGTTCTGTTGTCCAGGCTGGAGTGCAGTGGTGATCATGGCTCATTGCAGCCTTGAACTAGGTGAAAGTGATTCTCCTGCCTTAGCCTCCTGCCTCCTGAGTATCTGAGTGTGTAATACCATGCCTCGTTGTTTTGTGTTTTTTTTTTTTTGAGATGACGGTCTTGTTGACCAGGCTGGTCTTGAACTCCTGGCCTCAAGCAGTCCTCCTGCCTTGGCCTGGCCTCAAGCAGTCCTCCTGCCTTGGCCTCCCAAAGTGCTCACCACAACCTCCGCCTCCCGGGTTCAAGTGATTCTTCTGCCTCAGCCTGCCAAGTAGCTGGGATTACAGGCATGTGCCACCACGCCTGGCTAATTTTTTGTATTTTTAGTAGAGACAGGGTTTCACTGTGTTAGCCAGGATGGTCTCCATCTCTCAGCCTCCCAAAGTGCTGGGATTACAGGTGTGAGCCACCGTGCCTGGTGAAAGTGGTTTCTTTAGTTGAAATCTACACCTGGTGAAGATGCTGTGAACATTGTTGAAATGACAGCAAAGGATTTAGAACATTACATAAACTTAGTTGACAAAGCGGTGGTAGGATTTGAGAGGATTGACTTCAATTTGAAAGATGTTCTACTGTGGGTAAAATGCTATTAAATAGCATTACATGCTATAGAGAAATCTTTGATGAAAGGAAGAGTCCATCAATGTGACACACATCACTATTGTCTTATTTTAAGAAACTGCCAGGCTGGGTGCAGTGGCTCACACCTCTAATCCCAGCACTTTGGGAGGCTGAGGCGGGCAGATGACCTGAGGTCAGGAGTTTGAGACCAGTCTGGCCAACATGGTGAAACCCCGTCACTACTAAAAATACAAATATTAACCAGGCACGGTGGTGTGCACCTGTAGTCCCAGCTACTCCAGAGGCTGAGGCAGGAGAATCGCTTGAACCCAGGAGGCGGAGGTTGCAGTGAGCCGAGATTGCGCCACTGTGCTCCAGCCTGGGCGACAGAGTGAGACTCCATCTTAAAAAAGGAAAAAAAAAAATTGAAAATGCCACAGCTGCCAGATGCAGTGGCTCACGCCTGTAATCCTAGCACTTTGGGTGGCTGAGGTGGGCGATCACTTGAGGTCAGTAGTTCAAGACCAGCCTGGCCAACATGGTGAAACCCTGACTCTACTAAAAATATAAAAGCCAGTTGTGGTGGCGGGCGCCTATAATTTCCGCTACTCGGGAGGCTGAGGCAGGAGAATCGCTTGAACCCAGGAGCCGAGATCGCACCACAGAGTGAGACTTTGTCTCAAAAAAAACAAAAATAAATTGCCACAGCCACTCCAACCTTCAGCAATCACTACCCTGATCAGTCAGCAGCTATTAACATGGAGGCAAGACCCTCTACTGGCAAAAATATTACAACTCACTGAAGAATCAGATAATTGTTAGCATTTTTTAGCAATAAAGTGTTTTTTTTATTTTTATTTTTGAGACCGTTTCATCTCATCGCCCATGGTGGAATGCAATGGCGTGATCTTGGCTCACTGCAACCTCCGCCTCCTAGGTTCAAGCGATTCTTCTGCCTCAGCCTCCTGAGTAGCTGGAATTACAGGCACCTGCCACCATACCCAACTAATTTTGTGTTTTTAGTAGAGACAGGGTTTTGCCATGTTGGCCAGGCTGGTCTCGAATTCCTGACCTCAGGTGATCCTCCCGCCTAGGCCTCCCAAAGTGCTGGGATTTACAGGCGTGAGCCACTGCACCTGCCCAATAAGGTGGTTTTTTTTTTTTTTTTTTTGAGTCTGAGTGTTGCTCTGTTACCCAGACTGGAATGCAATGGCACGATCTCGGCTCGCTGCAACCTCCGTCTCCCAGGTTCAAGCAATTCTCCTGCCTCAGCCTCCCGAGTAGCTGGGATTACAGGCGCCCACCACCACCACTGGCTAATTTTTGTATTTTTAGTAGAGACGGAGGTTTCACCGTATTGTCCAGGCTGGTCTCGAACTCCTGACCTCGTGACCCGCCCACCTTGGCCTCCCAAAGTGCTGAGATTACGGTCGTGAGCCACTGTGCCCGGCCAAAGTATTTTTAAATTAAGGTATGTACATTAGTTTTTTAGACAGTGCTATTGCACACTTAACTACAAGTGTAGGCATAACTTTTTTTTTTTTTTTTTTTTTTTTGAGACAGAGTGTTGCTCTGTTACCCAGGCTGGAGTGCAGTGGCGTGATCTTGGCTCACTACAAGCTCCGCCTCCCGGGTTCATGCCATTCTCCTCCCTCAGCCTCCCAAGTAGCTGGGACTACAGGCGCCCGCCACCACGCCCGGCAATTTTTTGTATTTTTAGTAGAGATGGGGTTTCACCATGTTAGCCAGGATGGTCTCGATCTCCTGACCTCGTGATCCACCCGCCTCGGCCTCCCAAAGTGCTGGGATTACAGGCGTGAGTCACCTTGCCCAGCTGACATAACTTTTATATGAACTCGGACATCAAAAAATTCATGTGACTGGCTTTATTTATGTGCTCTGCAGCTGAACTCTCAGTATCTCTGAGGTCTGCCTGTACTAGTCCCAGTTCCACCACTTGTTAGCTGGGAACCTTGAACCCTCCATCTATAAAAT
This sequence comes from Pongo abelii, assembly GCF_028885655.2. Classification (NCBI taxonomy): domain Eukaryota; kingdom Metazoa; phylum Chordata; class Mammalia; order Primates; family Hominidae; genus Pongo; species Pongo abelii. Next base: position 37,942,777 of record NC_085929.1, read on the forward strand.
GAAGTTGATAACCACTTGCTGAGGTAGTTATATTAAAGTAGGTAGTTCATGAAAAGTGCTTAGCACTAATGCGTAGCAGAGTACCCTCTCTATAGATGTTATTTTGATTATAGTCTATACATTTTTGATTGTGTGGTACTCTCAACATTTTGTTAAAACATAACATTGATAAGAAAAAATCGATTCTGGATGGGTCCACTGTCTGTCTGTAGTTGGCACGTTCCTCATGCCTGTGTGGGTTTTCGCCGGATGCTCTGATTTCCTCCCATGTCCCCACGATAAGCACATTAGCTTCATTGACATGTCTAAATGATCCTAGTGTGAGTGAGTGTGTGTGTGAGTGTGCAATGCCATGAATGGCATCCTGTCCAGGGTGGCTTCCCCCCTTGTGCCCTGAGCTGCCAGGATAGACTCTAGCCATCCTTGACCCTGAAATGGAATAAGTGGGTAAATAATTACCTTACTTATTCTTATGAATCTTCTGTACATGTATGTATAGCTCACATTTATTTCAGTGTTTAATATTAAAAGGATTTGGATCTTTATTTAGAAGTTTGATGATGTTTTGTGACCAGAAATATGTTATAGGAACTTAACTCTTGTTTATATCAATTAGCTTATGATAAAATTGGTCTCTTTATACATCACTTTGCTTAAAGTTGCAGTTTCCAAGAACCTATCAATGACGTTAAGTGAGGACTTACTGTACTTAGTTCTAGATGAGGCTGGATGATATTCAGGTTCAGTTTCACTCTTGTCACCCAGGCTGGAGTGTAATGGCGTGATCTCGGCTCACTGCAACGTCCACCTCCTGGGTTCAAGCGATTCTCCTGCCTCAGCCTCCCAAGTAGCTGGGATTACAGGAACCTGCCACCATGCCCGGCTAATTTTTGTATTTTTAGTAGAGACAGGGTTTCACCATGTTGGCCAGGCTGGTCTTGAACTCCTGACCTCAGGTGATCCACCTGCCTCGGCCTCCTGAAGTCCTGGGATTACAGGTGTGAGCCACTGCGCCCAGCCAGGTTCAGTTTTTAGCAAGATTTCATCATGGATGGTAGCACTTCATCAGTGCTTTGTTGGGTTTATTTTGGTCTCTTTTTTGCTTGTTGGAGGTCTTTTCTAAATGTTTTGTGATTCTCGATCCGTTTATACTTAAGTGTAACTGAGAGATTATGGCCGAGCGCGGTGGGTCCTGCCTATAATACCAGCACTTTGGGAGGCTGAGGCGGGCAGATCACTTGAGGTCAGGAATTCAAGACCAGTCTGGCTTAGCCAGGTGTGATGGTACTCAGGAGGCTGAGACAGAAGAATCGCTTGAACCCAGGAGGCAGAGTTTGCAGTGAGCCGAGATTGAGCCACTGCACTCCAGCCTGGGCAACAAAGTGAGACTCTGTCTCAAAAAAAAAAAAAAAAAGGTGTAACTGAGAAATTAATTGGAAGCTCCTAGTGTCTGAGCAGGACTTGTGAGTTCATGGGCTTCACTTTAGGGTAATCTAGGGACAAGTCTGCTTTTTCATTGATGGAGAGTAAGGCACAGGTCTCAGAATCTGGAGATATGTTAGTTTTTAGTGTTTTCTGAGAAGACTTTTCCAGTCTCCTGCCTGAGAGGTACCATCTAACTACCAGAATTTTGGAAGCAGGACAGCAGAAGTGGCGTGAATACCCTGTCTGACAGGGTTGGAATTCTGTGTGGCCCGCTTACCTTTGGTGTCCACTCTGAAGTTTTTCACTTCCTCAAACCTGTTAGGCCACTTCGTTTTCCTTTCTTGTAAAACTCTGTGGAAATCCCTCCTGTCCTATAATCTCCTCTCTCATCTCTTTAACCGTATGGTTTGTTCCTTTGTATTCTTTACTGTCACCTTAGAAGGTCAATCTACATGTTTAACTGGGAGTCAACACCTAATAATTTTTGTTTTTCTTGGACTGTTTTTTTTTTTTTTTTTCAGATGGAGTTTTGCTCTTGTTGCCCAGGCTGGAGTACAGTGGTGTGATCTTGGCCCACTGCAACCTCCGCCTCCTAGGTACAAGCGATTCTCTTGTTTCAGCCTCCCAAGTAGCTCGGATTACAGGCATTCGCCACCATGCCATTTTTTTTTTTTTTAAGTAGAGACAGGGTTTCACCACGTTAGTCAGTCTGGTGGCGAACTCCTGACCTCAGGTGATCCACCTGCTTCGGCCTCCCAAAGTTCTAGGATTACAGGCGTGTGCCACCGTCCTCGGCCATGTTTTGTATTTGATTATCATTATATTCCAACTTATAAGCAAGTTTATATTCACACATGTCGTTACTGAAAGCAAACCTGTGTCCTAGTTTTTCCAGTATATGTGTATTTTATCTGTGAGGTTACAGACGTTGTTTTAGAGGCTGGAGATAGAGTGGAGAGAAGATCAGATGTGATTCCTGTTTCCATGGAATTTATATTTTAGTGCGGAAGGCAGACATGTACAAATAGGTAGAATGCTGGTGTAGAGTATATAACAAAAGGGAGTCCTTGACCACGAAGGACATTTCACAGGATCATTATGACAGAAACCCAAGGCAGTGACACATTGATTATAGCAGTATTTCACCAAAAATCACTATTTGAATACTCCATTTGATTTATTTGTAGAAATAATCACTTATGATGACCTCTGTTACTTGGCGTGTAGTATCAGAAAAACTAGGGCATCGGTTTGATGTAAGTAAGGATTATTCGTTTTGTATGGATAAACTGGCTAATTCCTTGTCTGACTGTCATTGAAATATGTGACCTTGATTATAAGGGTGACTTCATTCTTTTAGAATGAAACATCTTGTAAATGCATCACAATTACTCAACACAGGACATGTTCACCCTGTTAGCTTGCCTCTACCATCTACTTAAATCTTACTCTTCTATCTTACTACTTGTATTAGCTTCCTAGGGCTGCTGTAACAAAGTACTGCAAACCGGTTGGCTTAAAACTAATAGAAGTTTATTCTTTCACAGTTTTAGAGGCTAGAAGTCTGAAATCAAGGTGTCATCCTCTCCCTGAAGGCTCAGGGGAGGATCTGTTCCATGCCTTTCTCTTAGCTTCTGATGTTGCCAGCAATCTTTGGCAATTCTTGTAGATACATCACTCTAATCTCTGCCTCTGTCATCACATTGCATTCTCCTCTTTATGTGTATCTGTCCCTGTATCTCTTCTCTTTTAAGAAAGACACAAATCGTGTTGGATTAAGGGCGCACCCTACTCCCATGTGACCTCATCTTAACTTACATCTTAATTCTGCAAAGACCCTGTTTTCACATAAGGTCACATTCGCAGGTAGCAGGGGTAAGGATTTCAGCAAATCTTTTTTGGGGAACACAATTCAACCCACAACACTACTATTCCTGGCACTAAAAAATGATAATAATAATAAAACTATGTCATTATTCAGTTCCTAATGAATATCTTTGATAGACATTATCACCAATTGAAAATGAAAAATGGGCTCAGGCACAGTGGCTCACGCCTATAATCCCAGCACTTTGGGAGGCCGAGGCGGGCAGATCATTTAAGGTCAGGAGTTTAAGACTGGCCTCGCCAACATGAGGAAACCCCATCTCTACTAAAAATACAAAAAGTAGCCAGTTGTGGTTGTGTATTCCTGTAATCCTAGCTACATGGGAAGCTGAAGCGGGAGAATCGGTTGAACCCGGGAAATGGAGGTTGCAGTGAGCCTAGATTGCACCACTGCATTCCAGCCTGGGCAACAGAGCGAGACTGTCTCGAAAAAAAAAAAAAAGAAAAAAGAAAAAGAAAAAATGAAAACTAGGCGAGGTGCAGTGGTGCCTGTCTGTAGTCCCAGCTACTTGGGAGGCCGAGACAGGAGAATTGCTTGAGGCCAGGAGTTTGAGATTACAGTCAGCTATGATCACACCACTGCACTCCAGCCTGAGTGACAGAGTGAGACCCTATCTCTACAAACAAAAAAAGGCACTTTGGGAGGCTAAGGTGGATAGGTCAGTTGAGCTCAGGAGTTTGAGACCAGCCTGGGCAATATAGCAAGACCCTGTCTCTACAAATAATAAAAAATAAGCTGAGCATGGTGGCACATACCTGTGGTCCCAGCTACCTGGGAGGCTATGGTGGGAGGACTGCTTGAGCATGGGAGGTTGAGGCTGCAGTGAGCCGTGATGGTGCCACAGTACTTCAGCCTGGATAATAGCATGAGACCCTGGATGACAGCGTGAGAAAGAAAAAAGGCCAGGCATGGTGGCTCATGCCTGTAATCCTAACACTTTGGGAGGCTGAGGTAGGAGGATCACCTGAGCCTGAGGAGGTCGAGGCTGCAATGAGCTGTGATTGCACTGCTGCATTCCAGCCTGGGTGACAGAGGGAAATCCTGTCTTTTTTTTTTTTTTTTTTCTCTGAGACAGAGTCTTGCTCTGTCACCCAGGCTGCAGTGCAGTGGTGTGATCTTGGTTCACTGCAACCTCTGCCTCACGGGTTCAAGTGATTCTCCTGCCTCAGCCTCCTGAGTAGCTGGGATTGCAGGTGCCCACCACCATGCCTGGCTCATTTTTGTATTTTTAGTAGAGATGGAGTTTCCCCATGTTGGGCAGGCTGGTCTTGAACTTCTGACTTCAGGTGATCTGCCCGCCTCAGCCTCCCAAAAGGCTGGGATTACAGGCGCGAGCCACTGTGCCTGGCCAGAAATTCTGTCTTTAAAAAAAGAAAAGAAAGAAAATGAAAACTATACACAGTAACACTGATAACCGTAAAAATTAATCTGAGGGAAAATAAGAAATCTTGGCCTCTACTGGTGTTTTTGTGAAGGGAAGTTGAAGGTGCTGAAGCATCTAGACATGAAGAAAGAACCGGGCACAACTTCTGAGTGTGGCTCACTCCCCTCTCAGTTTCCTTCATTAGAAAATAACATTTTGCAGATGACATGATTCTGTATCTAGAAAACCCCATCGCCTCAGCCCAAAAGCTTCTGAAGCTGATAACCAACCTGAGCAAAGCCTCAGAATACAGATCAATGTGCAAGAATTGCAAACATTCCTGTACACCAACAACAGGCAAGGAGAGAACCAAATCGTGAATGAATTGCTATTCACAGTTGCCACAAAAATAATAAAATACTTAGGAATACAGCTAACAAGGGAAGTGAAAGACCTCTTCAAGTAGAGCTACAAACCACTGCTCAAAGAAATCAGAGGTGACACAAACAAATGGAAAAACATTCCATGCTCATGGATAGGAAAAATCAGTATCATGAAAATGGCCATACCGCCCAAAGCAATTTACAGATTCAATGCTGTTACCATTAACTACCATTGACATTCTTCGCAGAATTAGCAAAAACTACTTTAAAATTCATATGGAACAAAAAAGCATGAATAGCCAGGACAATCCTAAGCAAAAGGAACAAAGCTGCAGGCATCACGCTACCCAACTTCAAACTATACTACGAGGTTACAGTAACAAAAACAGAATGGTACTGGCGCAAAAACAGAAACATAGACTAATGGAACAGAATAGAGAACCCAGAAATAAGACTGCACACCTACAACCATCTGATCTTTGACAAATCTGACCAAAACCAGCAATGGGGGAAGGAGTCCCTATTTAATAACAGGTGCTGGGAGAACTGGCTAGCCATATTCAAATATTGAAACTGGACTCCTTCTTTACACCATGTATAAAAACCAACTCAAGATGGGTTAAAGACTTAAATTGAAAACCCAAAACTATAAAAACTCTAGAAGAAAATCTAGGCAATACCATTCAAGACATAGGCACAGGCAAAGATTTCATGATGAAGATGCCAGCAGCAATCGCAACAGAATCAAAAATTGACAAATTTAGTTTAATTTCTAATTAAACTAAAGCACTTCTGCACAGCAAAAGAAACTATCATCAGAGTAAACAGCCAACCTACAGAATGGGAGAAAATTTTTGCACTCTATCCATCTGACAAAGGTCTAACATCTAGCATTTACAACATTATGAGATAAAAACAGCCCCATTAAGAAATGGGCACAGGACATGAACAGACACTTTTCAAAAGAAGACATATATATGGTGAACAAACATGAAAAAAAGCTCAGTATCACTGATCATTAGAGAAATGCAAATCAAAGCCACAATGAGGCTGGGTGTGGTGGCTCACCACTGTAATTTTAGCATGGGAGGCCAAAGTGGGCAGATCACTTGAGGTCAGGAGTTTGAGACCAGCCTGGCCAACATGGTGGAATCCTGTCTCTACTGAAAAATAAAAAATTAGTCAGGTGTGGTGGCAGGTACCTGTAATCCCAGCTACTTGAGAGGTTGAGGCAGGAGAATTGCTTGAGCCCAGGAGGTGGAGGTTGCAGTGAGCTGAGATCATGCCACTGCACTCCAGCCTGGGTGAAAGAGCAACACTTCATCTCAAAAGATAAAAACAAATGTAATTTAAATATAATATTTTAAGTCAGAGACCTAGCCCACGTTCATCTAGTGTTGAATTAAGGAGGGTAGGAGACTAGGAGCTGGCATGTAGCCGTTCAGAAATGTGGCTCCTGAGAGGCTGCAAATCATTTTCTCTTTTTTATTCCCCTTTTTCTTGTAGTTAGAAGGGGAAGATAAAAGACTTTGATTCATGAAGAATCTGCTCACTGAGAAGTGTATATCAAGCCACAATTTCCATCAAAAAGTGATTAAGCAGAGAATGGAGAAGAAGGTTGATTCCAGGTGAGTGATGGGACTTGAGAAAAAAATATAACTGGAATGATGGTTCATATAAAACTGTAAACATTTTGTGTATGAAAAAAATTATAAATTATGAGTGAGGTAGTAACTGTGGGTAAGTTTTTTTTGTCATTGATATTTCGAGTTTTTTATCTATAAGATAATATACATTTCGTACATTATGTTACAGTCAAAAAACATTCTGAGTAGTGCATGGAAATATCAATCATTAAAATTTGACTCTGAGCAGAAGTGCGTATTATTTTCCTGAGCTTTGAAGTTATATCATCCAGGTTGGCCGGCTCTCGTGTCTTCTACTTTTGATCATGGTTGCTTTCAGACTTTTACCTTCAGTTGACTGTATCTCTCCAATGAAGCTCTCGGCACCTTATAATGTGGCAGACTCTGTGTAACTCTCCCTTTCTGGGTTTTGGTAATTGTTCCCTCCCCTCATCTCTTTGGGCCTAGAGGTAGTACCACCTTAGCTTCTACTAGCTTCAGGTTCCTGCACTGTTTCTTGTAGTTCCTCTATACCCACAAGTTTGTAAATATACCATCTTCAAATTATCCTATTTTTAGTATTTCATCTATTTTCTTGTGACCTTTCATAGGTTTTATCATGAATGTTAATGGATTTTGTCACATGGTTTTTGTACATTTATTGAGATAATCGTGTGGTTTTTGCTCTTTTTTCTATTAATAGGTATATTACATAAATTGATTTTTGAATGTTAAATCAGCCTTGCATTCCTGGGATAAATCCCACTTAGTCATGGTGTTTATATGGCATATAGTTGTGTTAGTCAGGATCCTCTAAAGGAACAGAACTAATAGGATATATGTATATGTGAAAGAGAGTTTGTTAAGGAGAATTGACTCACACAATCACAAGGTGAGGTCCCGTGATAGGCAGTCTGCAAGTTGAGGAGCAAGGAAGCCAGTAGTGGCTCAGTCCAAGTCCCAGTACCTCAAAAGTAAGGAAGCCAACAGTGCAGCCTTCAATCTGTGGCCAAAGGCTTGCGAGCCCCTGGTAAACCATTGGTGTAAGTCCAAGAATCCAACAGCCAAAGAACATGGAGTCTGATGTTCGAGGGCAGGAAACATCCAGCATGGGAGAAAGATGCAAGCCAGAAGACTTAGCAAGTCAGCTTCTCCTACCTTCTGCCTGCTTTTCCTAGCTGTGCTGGCAGCCATTGGATGGTGCCCACCCACATTGTGGGTGGGCCTTCCTCTCCTAGTCCACTGACTCAAATGTTAATCTCTTCTGGCAACACCCAGATACACCCAGAAACAATACTTTGCATCCTTCAATTCAGTCAAGTTGACGCTTAATATTAACCATCGCAATGGTTTTTTATACATTGTTGGATTTGGTTTGCTACTGTTTTTTGAGGATTTTTATGTCTATTGGTCTTTTTTTTTTCTTTTTAGTAATATCTTTGTCACGAGGTCTATTGGTCTTTTTTTTTTCTTTTTGGTAATATCTTTGTCTTTGGTATGATGGTGATATTGGTCTCAATGAATTTGGAAGTGTTCCTCTATTTTCTGGGAGAGTTTATAGAGCATTGTTATGATATTTATTTATTTATTTATTTATTTTTGAGATGGAGTCTCGCTCTGTTGCCCAGGCTGGAGTGCAGTGGTATAGTCTCGGCTCACTGCAATCTCTGCCTGCCCAGTTCAAGCGATTCTCCATCATGTTGGCCGGGCTGGTCTCAAATTCCTGAGGTGATCTTCCCACCTCCACCTCCCAAAGTGCTGGGATTACAGGTGTTGAGCCATAGTGCTCGGCCTATTATTTCTTTTTAAATCTTTGGTAAAATTAATCACTGAAACTATCTGTGCTTTTTTATTGTAGGAAAAATTATTTATTTTAGAGACAGGGTCTTGCTCTGTTGCCTGGACTGGAGTACAGTGGCACGATCACAGCTCAGTGCAGTTTCTAACTCCTGAGCTCAAGCAGTCTTGCTGCCTCAGCCTCCCAAAGTGCTGGGATTACAGGTGTGAGCTACCAAGCCTGGCCTCTGTAGGAAAATTTTTAATTACTCATTTAATTGTTTTTACTTGTTAGAGATCTATTAGGTTTCTATTTATTGTTTTTGTTTGTTTTTTGAGATGGAGTCTTACTCTTGTCACCCAGGCTGGAGTATGGTGGTGAGATCTTGGCTCACTGCAACCTCTGCCTCCCTGGTTCAAGCAATTCTCCTGCCTCAGCCTCCCGAGTAGCTGAGATTACAGACGCATGCCACCACGCCTGGCTAATTTTTGTATTTTTAGTAGAGATGGGGTTTTACCATGTTGGCCTGGCTTGTCTTAAACTCGTGACCTGAAATGACCCACCTGCCTTGGCCTCCCAAAGTACTGGGATTACAGGCATGAGCCACTGAGCCCAGCTGTGTTTCTTCCTGAGTTAATTTTGGTAATTTCAGTTTTTCTAGAAATTTTTCCATTTCATTTATGTTGTCTAATTTGTTGGCATAAAGTTAATTTTATGCCCTTATAATTATTTTAATTTATGAAGGGTCAGTGATAATGTCTTCTCTTTCATACCTAATTTTGGTGATCTGTGTGTTCTCTCTTTTCTTATTGGTTGATCTAGGTAAAGACTTGTCAGTTTTGCTGAGGGACACTTACTGTTATGCTCTTTTTTTTCTTAAACTAATTTGAATTGGGTTCCTGTAGCTTGCAACTTAGGGTGCTACGAATATACAGAAGTTTCTTATAAAATCCACTGGGTCTTGGGCAAAGTGGGAGTGAGAACTGTTTGAGGACCTATTCAGCAGGTATTATGGACCCTTCTTCCCGAGCAGAGCCATCTTTGTGCTTCAAAATTTCATCGTGGGAGAATGAATTTGGGTGATCCAGCAAGGGTCAGTTTTTTCCCCCAGTGTAATCAACTAGGACTTGGAGGAAGGTCATTGAGTTCAAGCATAGCTGCTGAGATCCTGCCCCTGTTGATAGACGTTCTCATAGGAGGAGTCCTCGTAAGCTGAACCAGCACCCTGACAGTGTTTACTACATGGTCCGCAGAGTACTCTTTAGGCCTGCTTTATTTCATCTTCTCAAGCAAATTAACGATGGCCTTAATATGAAGCTCTGTGGCCTCTAACTCTGGCATAGTTTCTTTCTTTTTTTTTTTTTTTGAGATGGAGTTTTGCTCTGTCGCTCAGGTTGGAGTGCAGTGGCGCGATCGTGGCTCACTGCAACCTCTGCCTCCCAGTTCAAGCAATTCTCCTGCCTCAGCCTGGTTTCATCAAATACCCTGCTGCTTTAGGTTGGGGAGGCTAAGAAGGGAATGTATTTCCTTTAAGTTTTTTTTGTTTGTTTGAGACAGAGTCTTGCTCTGTTGCCCAGGCTGGAGTGCAATGGCGTGATCTTGGCTCACTGAAGCCTCTGCCTCCCGGGTTCAGTGATTCTCCTGCCTTAATCTCCCGAGTAACTGGGATTACAGGTACATGCCACCACGCCCAGGTAATTTTTTTATATTAGTAGAGAAGGAGCTTCGCCATGTTGGTCTGGCTGGTCTTGAACTCCTGGCCTCAAGTGATCTGCCTGTCTTGGCCTCCCAAAGTGCTGGGATTACAGGTGTGAGCCACCGTGCCCCAGCCTTAGGTGTTAAATATGCAGATTCAGAAAGGTATGGGAAAATGTATCATTTAAGATATCATTTTGAAACAAACAATGTAACCATAACCCAGGTAAAGAAATAGATTATTGGCCGGCGCAGTGGCTCACGCCTGTAATCCCAGCACTGTAGTGCCCGCACTTTGGGAGGCCGAGGTGGGCAGATCATCTGAGGCCAGGAGTCTGAGACCAGTCTGACCAATATGGTAAAACCCCGTCTCTACTAAAAATACAAAATTAGCCGGGTGTGGTGGCACATGTCTGTAATCCCAGCTATTGGGGAGGCTGAGGCAGGAGAATTGCTTGAACCCGGGAGGCAGAGGTTGTGGTAAGCTAAGATTGTGCCATTGCACTCCAGCCAGGGCAATAAGAGCAAAACTCCATCTCAAAAAAAAAAAAAATTACATTGTAAGAATATTTCAGTTCATCTATTTTGCTGATGGGCATTTGGACTGTTTTCAGTTTTTAAATTCCTTTTTTTATATATTGACAAGTTATAGTTGTATGTATTTATAGGATACAAAGTGATGTTATTATTTATTTATTATTTTTTGTTTTTTTGAGACGGAGTCTCGCCCTGTCGCCCAGGCTGGAGTTGCAATGGCACAATCTTGGCTCACTGCAACCTCCACCTCAGGGATTCAAACAATTCTCCTGCCTCAGCCTCCCAAGTAGCTGGGATTACAGGCGCCCACCACCATGCCCAGCTAATATTTGTATTTTTGTTTTTTTGAGACGGAGTCTAGCTCTGTCGCCCAGGCTGGAGTGTAGTGGCACAATCTTGGCTCAGTGCAAACTCTGCCTCCCAGGTTCATGCCATTCTTCTGCCTCAGCCTCCCAAGTACCTGGGACTACAGGTGCCCACCACCACGCCCGGCTAATTTTTTGTATTTTTAGTAGAGACGGGGTTTCACCATGTTAGCCAGGATGGTCTTGATCTTCTGAGCTTGTGATCCGCCTGCCTTGGCCTCCCAAAGTGCTGGGATTACAGGCATGAGCCACGGCGCCCAGCCAGTTTTTGTATTTTTAATACAGATAGGGTTTCACCATGTTGGCCAGGCTGGTCTCAAGCTCCTGACTGGGATTATAGGCATCAGCCACCATGCCCGGCTGATGTTATGATTTTTTAATAAATGTAAAATGATGAAATCAAGCTATTTAACTTATCTGTCACCTCAAGTATTTGACTTTTTTTTTCTTTTGAGACAGGGTCTCGCTTTGTTGCCCAGGCTGGAGTGCAGTGGTGTGATCATGGCTCACTGCAGCCTCAGCCTCCTGGGATCAAGCAATTTTCATGCCTCAGACCCCCAAATAGCTGGGACTTCAGTAATGCACCACCATGTCTGGTGAATTTTTGTATTTTTTGTAGAAATGGGGTTTCACCACGTTGCCTAGGCTGGTCTTGAACTCCTGGGCTCAAGCAATCTGCCCACCTCCCAAAGTGCTCGGACTACAGGTGTTAGATGCTGCACCCAGCCTTGACATTTTTTGTGATGAGAAGATTTGAGATTTACTCTCTTAGGGATACTGAAATATATAGTACTCGGGCATGGTGACTCATGCTGGCAATCCCAGCACTTTGGTTTTTTGTTTTGTTTCGTTTTGTTTTGTTTTATTTTAGACAGAGTCTTGCTCTGTCGCCCAGGCTGGAGTGCAGTGGCATGATCTCAGCTCACTGCAACTTCCGCCTCCTGGGTTCAAGCGATTCTCCTGCCTCAGCCTCCTGGGTAGCTGGGATTACAGGTGCACACCACCACGCGTGGCTAATTTTTTTTGAATTTTTAGTAGAGACAGGGTTTCACCATGTTGGTCAGGCTGGTCTCAAACTCCTGACCTCGTGATCCACCCGCCTTGACTTCCCAGAGTGCTGGGGTTACAGGCATGAGCCACTGGGCCCGGCCAATCCCAGCACTTTCAGAGGCTGAGGCGGGTGGATTACCTGAGGTCAGGAGTTGGAGACCAGCCTGGCTGACATGGCAAGACCCTGTCTCTGCTAAAAATACAAAAATTAGTCTGGCATGGTGGCACGCTACTGTAATCCCAGCTACTCAGGAAGCTGAGGCAGGAGAATCACTTGAATCTGGGATTTGGAGGTTGCAGTGAGCCGAGATTGGAGATTGCGCCACTGCACTCCAGCCTGGATGACAGAGTGAAACTCCATCTCAAAAAAAAAAAAAAAAAATTTGTAGTACTGAATTGTTAACTATAGTCGCCATGCTGTTCAATAGGTATTAAAAATCAACTGGCTGGGCGCGGTGGCTCACGCCTGTAATCCCAGCACTTTGGGAGGCCAACGCGGTCGGATCATGAGGTCAGGAGATCGAGACTATCCTGGCTAACATGGTGAAACCCCGTCTCTACTAAAAATACAAAAAAAAATGAGCTGGGCGTGGTGGCGGGCGCCTGTAGTCCCAGCTACTCGGGAGGCTGAGGCAGGAGAATGGCGTGGACCTGGGAGGCGGAGCTTGCAGTGAGCCAAGATTGCTCCACTACACTCCAGCCTGGGCGACAGAGTGAGACTGTCTCAAAAAAAAAAAAAAAAAAAAAAAAAAAAATCAACTGTAGTTCTCCTATTTAACTGAGGCTTTGTGGCTTTGTGTCCTTTGATTACCATCTTCCCAATTCTTCCTACTCCTAGCCTTTGGTAACCACCATTCTCCTCTCTGTTTCTATGCATTCAATTGTTTTAGATTCCACATATAAGTGAGAACAGGTCATATTTGTCTTTGTGTGTTTGGAGTATTTCACTTAATATAATGTTCTCCATTTCCGAAATTCATGTTGTCGAAAATGACAGAATTTCTTCCTTTTTTTTTTTTGAGACGGAGTCTCACTCTGTCGCCAGGCTGGAGTGCAGTGGTGCAGTCTCAGCTCACTGCAACCTCTACCTCCCGGATTCAAGCGATTCTCCTGCCTCAGCCTCTTGAGTAGTTGGGACTACAGGCGTGTGCCACCACGCCCAGCTAATTTTTGTATTTTTGGTAGAGACAGGGTTTCACCATGTTGGCCAGGATGGTCTCAATCTCTTGACCTCATGATTGCCCGCCTCAGCCTCTCAAAGTGCTGGGATTACAGGTGTGAGCCACTGCGCCCGGCTAACCATCTGTATTTCTAGTAAGTTCCCAAGTGATGGTTATGCTGTTGGCTTTGGTATCACACTTTGATAATCAACCACTGTTCTACGGTATCTACCTCAGAATAGATTGTGGACCAAAGATTATGGGAATCTTCAATTTTGCTAGATAATGATTTTCTGAATTGTTTGTACCAGTTTATACTCTTGCTGGCAGTGTATGAACATGTTCATTGACTTACCAACACTATACTAATCTGGTAGGTATGTCACATTGTTCGTGTGTGTGTGTGTGTGTGTGTGTGTGTGTGTGTGTGTGTGTGTGTGTGTTTCTTTTTTCTTTTTTTCTTTTTTTTTTTTTGGACAGGATCTCATTCTTTTACCCAGGCTGGAGTACAGTGGCATGATCATGGCTCACTGCACCCTCGACCTGCAGCTCATGCAATCCTCCCTCCTCAGCCTCCCAAGTAGCTGGGACTACAGATATGCACCACTGTGTCTGGCTAATTGTGTGTGTGTGTGTGTGTGTGTGTGTGTGTGTGTGTGTGTGTGTGTGGAGACAGGGTCTTGCTTGGTTGCCCACGCTGGTCCTGAACTCCAGAGCTCAAGTGATTCTCCTGCCTCACTCTCCCAAAGTACTGGGATTATAGGCGTGAGCCATGTGCCAGCCTCATTGTGATTCCTATTTTCATTTCCTGAATTCCTGTTGTGGCTTAGTACCTTTTTTTTTTTTTTTTTTTTTTGAGATGGCGTCTCCTTCTGTTGCCCAGGCTGGAGTGCAGTGGCATGATCTTGGCTCACTGCAACCTGCATCCCCTGGGTTCAAGCAATTCTCCTGCCTCAGCCTCCCAAGTAGCTGGAACTACAGTCACGCACCACCACGTCTGGCTAATTTTTGTATTACTAGTAGAGACGGAGTTTCACTATGTTGGCCAGGCTGGTCTTGAACTCGTGATCTGCCCATCTCGGCCTCCCAAAGTGCTGGGGCTTAGTACCTTTTTATGTGTTTATTGGGTATCTGGATTTTCTCTTTTTGAAGTACATATTCAAGTCTTATTCCTGTTTTTCTAATGAGTTGTATATTGAGTATTTGTACTAATTAATATATAGGAGGTTTTCTATTTTTGAATATGAATCTTTTGTATGTTTTATGTGTGATAAATATCTTCTCCCTCTGCTCTCTTCATCATTTGATGAATGAAGGTGTTTTAAATTTTAAGCCGGGTGCCGTGGCTTACGCCTGGAATTCTAGCACTTTGAGAGGCCAAGGAGGGTGGATCACTTGACGTCAGGAGTTAGAGACAAGCCTGACCAACATGGCAAAACCCTGTCTCTGCTAATAATATAAAAATTAGCTGGGTGTGGTGGTGTGTGCCTGTAGTCCCAGCTACTTGGGAGGCTGAGGCAGGAGAATTGCTTGAACCTGTGAGGTGGGGGTTACAGTGAGCCGAGATGGCACCCCTGCACTCCAGCCTGGGCAACAGAGTGAAACTCTCAAAAAAGAAACAAAGAAAAGAAAAGGAAAGCCAGGCACAGTGGCTCAACCCTTGTAATCCCAGCACTTTGGGAGGCCGACGCAGGCAGATCATTTGAGGTCAGGAGTTCAAGACCAGCCTGGCCAACATGGCAAAACCCCATCTCTACTAAAAATTAAAAAATCAGGCCGGGAGTAGTGGCTCATGCCTGTAATCCCAGCACTTTGGGAGGCCGAGGTGGGCGGATCACCTGAGATCGGGAGTTTGAGACCAGCCTGACCAACATGGAGAAACCCCATCTCTACTAAAAATATAAAATTTGCCGGGCATGGTGGCGCATGCCTGTAATCCCAGCTACTCAGGAGGCTGAGGTGAGAGAATCGCTTGAACCTGTGAGGTGGAGGTTGCGATGAGCCAAGATTGCGCCATTGCACTCCAGCCTGGGCAACAAGAGCAAAACTCAGTCTCAAATAAACAAACAAATAAATAAAAATAAAATCAGCCAGATGTGGTGTCGCATGCCTATAATCCCAGCTACTTGGGAGGCTGAAGCAGGAGAATCACTTGAACCCAGGAGGCAGAGGTTGCATTGAGCCGGGATGGTGCCACTATACTCCAGCCTGGGTGACAGAGTGAGACTCTGTCTCAAAAAAAAAAAAGAAAAAAAAAATTAACTTAGTAAAATTTGTGTCTTTTCCTTTATAATTAATATGTGTTCTCTCAGGTTTAAGGAATCTATTTCTTCCCTGATGTCATGAAGATATTCTGGTTTTTGTTTTTTGGAGACAGGGTCTCCCACTGTCACACAGGCTGGATTGCAGTGGCACGATCAGGGTCACTGCAGCCTCAACCTCCCAGGCTTAAGCAGTCCTTCCATCTCAGCCTCCCAAATAGATGGCACTACAGGTGTGTGCCACCACACCCAGCGAATTTTTGTATTTTTTGTAGAGATGGGCTTTCATCGCATTTCCCAAGCTGGTGTCAAACTGCTGGGCTCAAGCAATTCGCTTGCCTCAGCTTCCCAAAGTGCTGGGATTACAGGTGCGGGCCACCATGCCTGGCTTAAGATATTCTGTATTATGTTTAAGAACTCATTATGCTGTTTACATTTTATTATCCAGACCTCCTGAAATTGGCTTTTGTTGATCATGTGAGTTAGGGATCTTGTTTCTTTTTTTTTCACATGGGTATGTAATTGTCCTAGCACAGTTTATTGAAAAACCTGCTCTATAGTGCCATTTTTATCATTACTCAAGTGTCCATTAAGGCCAAGTCTGTTTCTTGGCTATGTACCTCGTTCCTTTGGTCAATTTGTTTCTGCTACAAAATCGTGATGTCTTAATATGTAGCCTTGCAATAAGCCTGATATCTGAGTAAGACTGCTTATCTAGTACTTTTAAGAATGTCTAAGCTACTCTTGGTCTTTTGTAATTCTATGAAAGCTTCAGAATCAACTTGCAAAGTCCTCTCCCTCCCCAAAATAGAATCTATTGTTGTTGGTTTTTTTTTTTAAGACAGTCTTCCTCTGTCGCCCAGCAGGAGTGGCACAATCTTGGCGCACTGCAACCTCTGCCTCCCAGGTTCAAGCCATTCTCCTGCCTCAGCCCCCAGAGTAGCTGGGATTACAGGCACCCACCAACACGCCTGGCTGTTTTTTGTATTTTTAGTAGAGATGGCATTTCACCATGTTGGCCAGGCTGGTCTTGAGTTCCTGTCCTCAGTCAGGGTGATCTGCCCTCCTTGGCCTTCCAAAGTACCGGGTTTACAAGTGTAAGCCACTGTGCCCAGCCCTCTATTGGGGTTTTAATTGAAATTACTTTGAATCTATAGATCAGAGTGGGAAAAATTAACATCTGTATTGTACTGAGTTCTCCATTTTGCCTATAAAATTATTAGATTTACTCCTATGTTTGATATTTGTGATGCCATTTGAAAATAGTATATAAGTATATATAATTTTTTCCTTATTGCTAGTTTATAGAAATATAGAGTTGACCCTCATTTATTTGGTTTTCTCTCTTCCTGATCAGTTTTACTGGCTGTCAACTGTATTAGTCTTTTTAAGGAACCAGCTTTTCTCTTTCATCTTCTCTGTTATGTTTGTTTTCCCTTTGTGGCTGCTGTTCTTAGAAAATACTGCTTACAAGGCTGACCCTTGGCTGGTGTCTGGAAACTTAGATTTCAGAAGGGTTCCTACCATTCCCTAACTGATGAATAGTTAACTGGACCTACACTGTTGTGTGTTCATGCAATGTTGTTTATGCTGAATACTAGCACTCCCTCTAGGAGTCTGGAATTTTGGTATGTGTTAGGCAGAGGGTGCCTGTCTGACCAGCCCTCAGTAAAAGCTTGGGTACTGAGTCTCTAATAAGCTTCACTGATACAGAACACTTCTCACGTGTTATCACAATTCAGTGCCAGAGGAATTAAGAGTGTCCTTTGTGATTCCGCTGGGAGAGGATTCTTGGAAGCTTGCATTTGATTTCTTCCAGACTTTGCCCTGTGCCCCTCTTCCCTTTCTTGATTTGCTTTGCATCCTTTTGCATAAAGATTGAAGGAAAAATCATAATGGAAGTTAGCAAATACGTTGTAATGCTCATAAAAATACTACATATCAATATATGAAATACAACTACAGTCATGTTTAGAGGAATGTATAATGGGTTTAATGCATTTAATGTATGGCATTAAATACATGTATTATAAAGGAATTAAGACTGAAAACCAGTGAACTATGCATCTATCATTTTTTCTTTTCTTTTCCTTCTTTTTTTTTTTTTTTTTTTGATACAGGGTCTTGCTCTGTCGCTCAGGCTGGTGTGCAGTGGCATGATCATAGCTCACTGCAGCCTTGAACTCCTGGGTTCAAGTGATCTTCCCATGTCAGTCTCCCATGTAGCAGGGAGTAGAGGCATGCATCACCACATCTGGCTAATTTATTTTTTTTTTCCGAGACACAGTCTTGCTCTCCCGCCCAGGCTGGAGTGCAGTGGCTTGATCTTGGCTCACTGCAACATCTGCCTCGTGGGTTCAAGCAATTCTCCTGCCTCAGCCTCCCGAGTAGCTGGGATTACAGGCGTGTGCCACCATGCCCAGCTAATTTTTTGTATTTTTAGTAGAGACAGGGTTTCACCATGTTGGCCAGGATGGTCTCCAACTCCTGACTTCAGGTGATCCACCCGCCTTGGCTTTCCAAAATGCTGGGATTACAGGTGTGAGCCACTGCACCCGGCCTAATTTTTAAATTTTTTGTAGATATGGGGTCTCTCTGTGTTGCCCAGCTGATCTCAACTCCTAGCCTTAAGCAATCCACCCACCTTGGCCTCCTGTAGTGCTGGGATTATAGGCATGAGTCACTGCCTGGCCAAAAACTTTTTTATTTTAAACTTTTAATTAATTAATTTTGAGACTGGGTTATGACACTGACTAATTTTTGTACTTTTGGTAGAGATGGGGTTTCACCATGTTGCCCAGGGTGGTCTTGAACTCCTGGGCTCAAGTGATCCACCCACCTCAGCCTCCCAAAGTGCTGGGATTACAGGCATGAGCCACTGTTCCTGGCCAAAAATTATTTACTGATAAATATAACACAAATACAGAAAATGGCATAAAACAAGTGGGTGCCCTAGTGAATATTATATGGCAGACACCTTTGTAACCACCACCTGTTTAAAAAAAAAAAAAAGATAAGACCTTGACAGTCATTTCTGAACTTCCTTCCAAACCCACTGACTGCCCCTCAGAGAGTAAACTACTAGCTTGACTTGAATGGTAATTACTTTCTCACTTTTCTTCATGGTTTTATTACCCACCTGTGTATCCTTAAACACTGGATAGTTTAGCTTTGCTTGTGGGTTTTTTGAGCAGGATTATAAGCTACTTTCATTGTTTTCTTTATAGTTACCAACATTTTTCAGATTTCCTAAAATGGTTCTGTATTGCTTTTTTATTTTTAAAATTCATTGAGATATAATTCACATATTATACAATTCATTCATTTCAAATGTGCAATTCAATGGCTTTTATAATATTCACGGAGGGTTTTTTTTTTTTTTTTTTTTAGTTTGGGATATGACCTCTATTGCCAGAGGAGAAGTAATATATGTACAAAACCAAATGTTTGTTGATATAACTTCTGCATCATAATTAAAATCCAGGCAGTATCTAAAAAATAGTCATCTCAATCAAAATCCACTACGTCCATTTGGGCATGGTGGCTCAGGCACTTATAATCCCAGAACTTTGGGAGGTTGAGGTGGGAGGATTCCTTGAGTCTAGGAGTTCGAGACCACCCTGGGCAACATAGTAAGACCCCATCTCTAAAAAAGTAAAAAAAAAAATAGCCAGGTGTGGTGGCACTTGCCTGTAGTACCAGCTACTCAGGAGTCTGAGGTGGGAGGATCATGTGAGCCTGGAAGACTAAGGCTGTGTAATTTGTGATTGTTCCACTGCATTCCAGCCTGGGCAACAGAGCCAGGCCCTATCTTAAAAAAAAAAAAGAAAAAAAAAAAAGGAGAGTTCAAGACCAGCCTGGGCAACATAGTGAGACCTTGTCTTCACTAAAAAAATTTTTAAAAATTAGCCAGGTGTCGTGGGGCATGCCTGTATTCCCCTGGAATCACCAACACTGTTAGAGCTGTTAGATTAATTAGAGACCCGAGATAATAAGAAATCCAGGCATCCTTTACATAGTCTTCTGTTGTTCTTTCTTCCCAATCCGAGACTTGCGAATGTGTGGAATGACACCATCACCAGCAATTGTAGCCTTGATGAGAGAGTCCAATTCTTCTTCTTCACTAACAGCAGGTTGTAAATGATGAGGGGTAATAGCTTTACCTTTAAATCTTTTGGTGCCTTTGATGTCACTTCAAGTTTCTCTGCAGTGAGGCATCCAAGGATGGCTGCACTGTTCACAGTGGCAGTCACGCCCCCACACATCCATGACTGGTCGTCCTACATTTCGGGTGTCTGTCTATGAATATGGCCCACCGGGAACTGTAATGTCAGCGGGAAACAACCACCTTTGTTCTGGCCTTTCCAGTGTCCTGCTCAGCCTTACCACCACCCTTGCAAATTCTGTCGAAGCTCAAACAATGCAGAGAAAGGGCTAGTCAGACACACAGTGAGATCCTACCACCTACTGCTTCATTGCATGGTGATTCAAACTGCCCAGAGGGTTTATGTTTTGTGTGTGTGATGAAATATACGTAACATAAAACTTACTATTTTATTTTAACCTTTTGTTTTTTTTTGTTTTGAGACAGAGTCTCACTGTGTTGCCCAGGCTGGAGGGCAGTGGTATGATCTTGGCTCACTGTAACCTCCACCTCCTAGGTTCAAGTGCTGCTTGTGCTTCAGCCTCCCGAGTAGCTGGGTCTGCAGGCATGTGTCACCATGCTTGGCTAATTTTTTGTATTTTTAGTAGAGACGGGGTTTCATCATGTTGGCCAGACTGGTCTTGAACTCCTGGCCTCAAGGGACCCACCTGCCTTGGCCTCCCAAAGTGCTAGGATTACAAGTGTGAGCCACCGCACCTGGCCTTTTTTTTTTTTTTTTTTTTGAGATGGATTTTTGCTCTGTCACCCAGGCTCGAGTGCAGTGGCACGATCTCTGCTCACTGCAACCTCTGCCTCACGGGTTCAAGCGGTTCTCCCGCCTCAGCCTCCCAGGTAGCTGGGATTACAGGCTTGTGCCACCACGCCCGGATAATTTTTTGTATTTTTGATAGAGACAGTGTTTCACCACGTTGACCAGGCTGGTCTCGAACTCCTGATCCACCTGCCTCAGCCTCCCAAAGTGCTAGGATTCGTGAGCCACCACGCCCAGCCTATTTTAACCGTTTTTAAGTGTACAATTTAGTGCCATTAAGTACACTGACAATGTGTAACCATCACCACTATCCATACCCAAAACTTTTCATCATCCCATGTGGAAATTCTGTATTCATTAGATGGTATCTCCTTATTCCTCCTACCCTAACCCTTTATAACCTTTATTATACTTTCTGTTTCTAAGAATTTGCCTGTTCTAGGTACCTCATGTAAGTGGAATCATACGATATTTTTCCATTTGTGTCTGGCTTATTTCAGTTAGCATAGTGTTTTCAAGGTTTCTGTGTCCGAATTTTATTCCTTTTTTTTTTTTCTTTTGAGATGGAGTCTTGCTCTGTCACCAGGCTGGAGTGCAGTGGTGTGATGTCAGCTCACTGCAACCTCTGCCTCCTGTGTTTAAGCGATTCTCTTGCCTCAGCCTCCTGAGTAGCTAGGACTACAGGCGTGCGCCACCATGCCCAGCTAATTTTTGTATATTTAGTAGAGACGGCGTTTCACCATGTTGGCCAGGATGGTCTTGATCTTTTGACCTTGTGATCCACCCACCTGGGCCTCCCAAAGTGCTGGGATTACAGGTGTGAGCCACAGCGCCCGGCCTTATTCCTTTTTATAGCTCTATAATCTTCCATTGTGAACTATACACCATTTTTTTTTATCCATTATCAGTTTATGAACATTTGGGTTGTTTCCACTTTTTGGCTGTTGTGAATTATGCTGCCGTGAACATTGTGTACAAGTTTTTGTGTGAACATATGCTGTATTGCTTTTATAATAAGAAAATAAATATTCTTAAAGCAGAAAATTCAGGCCATAGGATACATATCTCAGTGTAGTAATAGATAATTATTTGCTCCTTCACATTCCTTCTACTGCCAGTAAATACAGTGATATTTTCTTTTTATAATGTAATTTCCTGTACAGATTGTCTTGTTAAGGAGGGCCATTTACAAATGACCAGTATTTGGCCAGAGTCTCACCCACCTTCAGTGTAAATGTATAAACTGATGATGTTATGTTTTAGAAATTAGAAACCACTCTCCCAAATCAGGAGGAAAAAATCCAGTTTTAATTTCCAAGTTAACAAAATTCAATATATGTATTGCGGTTCCATAAATTTATTTTATGAAGTTGAGCCTGAAGAGCAAGCCAGTCTGTCATCACACCTTAGAATTTCAGGTATCTGAATAGTAAACAGGTTGTCTTTAGAGTGTGAAGTCCATTATCTCTTTTGATTCCCACAACCCCAAGCAATATTATTTCCATTTGCAGGGGAGCATACTGAGGGAGGAAAAATCAAGTGATTTGCCATAAACTTCAAATCTATGAAGTCCGTTATCTCCTTTGATTCCCGCAACCCCAAGCAATATTATCTCCATTTACAGGGGAGGATACTGAGGGTAGGAAGAAATCAGGTGATTTGCCATAAACTTCAAATCTGTGGAATCAGGGTGTTTTTTTACTCCAAATCTTGATATATTTCTACTATTCTACTCTTTAATTGGCAATTGTAAATGTTCTTTGTAGATTAAGCAAGTGATTTTTGTATTAAACCTAAGTCGCACAATAGCACACCATGACAAGGACTATTTTTTTTTTTTTTTTTTTTTTTGAGATTGTGCCATTGCACTCCAGGTCAGGGATTCGAGACTAGCCTGGCCAGTATGGTGAAACCCTGTCTCTCTACTAATAATACAAAAATTAGCCGGGCTTGGTGGCGTGCACCTGTAGTTCCAACCTACTTGGGAGACTGAGGCAGAAGAATTGCTTGAACCCAGGAGGCAGAGGTTGCAGTGAGCCGAGATGGTGCCATTGCACTCCAGCCTGGGCAACAGAGTGAGATTCCATCTCAAAAAAAAATAAAAATAAAAAGTGTTCCCTTTTCTCTGCTTACTTGCCCGCATTTGTTATTATTTTTTTTTTTTTTGGTCTTTTTGACAATAGCCACCTAACAAGTAAGATGACACCTCATTGTGGTTTTGATTTGCATTTTCCTGATAGTGATGTTGAGCATTTTTTTGTATATTAGCCATTTGTATGTCTTCTTTTGAGAAATGTCTATTCAGAGAATTTGCTCCCCTCCCCTTTTTTTTTTGAGACAGGGTCTCACTCTGTCACCCAGGCTGGAGTACAGTGGTGGGATCTCGGCTGACTGCAACCTCTGCCTCCCACGCTCAAGCTATCCTCTCAGATCAGCCTCCGGAGTAGCTGGGACTACAAGCACACACCACCATGCTTGGCTAATTTTTTGTAGAGACAGGATTTTGCCATGTTGCCCAGGCTGGTGTTAAATTCCTGGACTGAAGCCATCTGCCTGCCTCAGCTTCCCAAAGTTGCCCCTTTTTTAATTGGATTTTTTTTTTTTTTTTTGCTGTTGAGATGTTTGAGTTCTTTGTATATTCTGCATATTAATCCCCTGTCAGATAGTTTGCACATATTTTTTGTAATATTTGTAATCCCATTCTTTTTTTTTTTTTTGAGATGGAGTCTTACTCTGTCACCCAGTCAGGAGTGCAGTGGTACAATCTTGGCTCACTGCAACCACCACCTCCTGGGTTCAAGCGATTCTCCTGCCTCAGCCTCCCGAGTAACTGGGATTACAGGTGCATGCCACCACGTCCAGCTAATTTTATATTTTTAGTAGAGATCGGGTTTCACCATGTTGGCCAGGCTGGTCTTGAACTCCTGACCTCAAGTGATCTGACCGTCTTGGCCTCCGAAACTGCTGGGATTACAGGCATGAGCCACCACGCCCAGCCTGTAATCTCATTCTATAGGTTGTCTTTTTACTCTGTTGATTGTTTCCTTTGCTGAGCAGAAGCTTTTGAGATTATCCCATTTTGTTTATTTTTGCTTTTGTTGCTTGTGCTTTTGATGTTTTATTCATAAAATCTTTTCCTAGACGTTTGAAGTATTTCTTCTTGTAGCTTTCTAGTTTTGGATCTTACATTTAGGTCTTTGATCCATTTTGAGTTGATATTTGTATAGGGTGAGAGGTGGGGGGTCTAGTTTCATTTTTCTGCATGTAGATATTCACTTTTCCCAGCACCATTTATTAAGGAGGGTGTCCTTTCCCCAATGTTCTTGGAGCCTCTGTCAAAAATAAATTGGCACTGGGTGTGATGGCTCACACCTGTAGTCTCAGCACTTTGGGAAACCAGGACAGGCGGATCACTTGAGCCTAGGAGTTCAAGACCATCCTGCGCAATGTGGCAAAACCCCATCTCTACAAAAAAATTAGCCAGGTGATAGCGTGCACTTGTAGTTGCAGCTCCTCAGGAGGCTAAGGTGGGAAGATCACCTGAATCTGGGAGGTCGAGGATGCAGTGAGCCGTGATTGCATCACTGTACTCCAGTGGGGCAACAGAATGAGACTCTCTCATTCATAGATAGACAGACAGACAGACAGATAGATAGATAGATAGATAGATAGATAGATAGATAGATAGATAAAGTAGCTTAATAACTTGATACTCTCTGTTCTGTTCCATTGGCCTATGTGTCTGTTTTTATGCCAGTACCATGCTGTTTTGGTTACTACAGCTTTGTGGTTTATTTTGAAGTCTGGTGGTGTGATGCCTCCAGCTTTGTTCTTTTTGCTCAGGATCACTTTGGCTATTTGGGGTCTTTTGTGGTCCTATACAATTTTTAAGATGTTTTTCCTATTTATGTGAAGAATGTCACTGGTATTTTTATAGGGCCTGTGTGCATTTTAGCATGTTCTTCTGTCCTCTGTTCTCAACCTTTTTCTGCAAATTGGTAACTGGATTTAGAGACTTAATTAGATTTAAGTTTTATTTTTTGGGAGTAGTACAAGATAATTTTATAGAAGCAAAGCAGTGAACAGTACCATACTCAAATATGATACCTGTATTAGATCGTTCTCATGCTGCTATGAAGAAATATCTGAGATAAGTAATTTATAAAGGAAGGAGGTTTAATTGACTCACAGTTCTGCATTTCTAGAGAGGCCTCAAGAAACTTACAATCACGGTGGAAGGGGAAGCAAACACGTCCTTTTTCACATGGCGGCAGGAAAAAAAGGTGCAGGGTGAAGTAGGGGAAAGCCCCATATAAAACCATCAGATCTCGTGGAAACTCACTCACTATCATGAGAACAGCATGGGGGAACTACCCCCATAATCTAATCACCTTACACGAGGTCCCTCCCTTGACACGTGGGGATTATGGGAGCTACAACTGAAGATGCGATTTGGGTGGGGGCACAGCTAAACCATATCAATACCTATGTTTTGTTGTTGTTGTTGTTGAGACAGAGTGTCACTTTGTCACCCAGGCTGGAGTGCATTCAGCTCACTGCAACCTCTGCCCCCTGGGTTCAAGCGATTCTCGTGCCCCAGCCTCCTGAGTAGCTGGGACTACAGGCATATGCCACCACACCTAGCTAATTTTTGCATTTTGTATCTTTAGTAGAGATGGGGTTTCACCATGTTGTCCAAGCTGGTCTCAAATTCCTAACCTCAGGTGATCCGCCTGCCTCGGCTTCTCAAAGTGCTGGAATTACAGGCGTGAGTGAGCTACTGTGCCTGGCCATCAATACCTATGTTGGAACTATCAGGGAATTTTATTTTTTTCTTTCTTCCTGTCCTGTCTTGTCCTGTCCTGTCGCCCAGGCTGGAGTGCAATGGCATGGCTCACCGCAACCTCCGCCTCCCGGGTTCAAGTGATTCTCCTGCGTCAGCCTCCCAAGTAGCTGAGATTACAGGAACCCACCACCACATCTGGCTGATTTTTGTATTTTTAATAGAGATGGGATTTCGCCGTATTGGCCAGGCTGGTCTCAAACTCCTGACCTCAGGTGACCCTCCCGCCTCGGCCTCCCAAAGTGCTGGGATTACAGGCGTGAGCCACTGTACGTGGCCGAGAACCTGTCTTTAAAAAAAAAAAAATTAGATTGCTTCTACCTTTTGGCTGTTGTGATTAATGCTTCTACCTTACTTTTTATAGTTACCCCGTGCCCTGCAAATATGTTCACACTTGACTTTCATTTCTTTAAACATATTCATTTTAGCATATACAGCTGTGTGTGCGTAAAGAAAAAGGGGTGTGTGGGAACAGTCTGTTCGTTCTTCACAATTTTGCAGTAAACTTCAAATTGTTCTTAAAAAACAAAATCTAAGGGACTGAGTGTGGTAGCTCACACCTGTAATGCCAGCATTTTGGAAGGCTTAGTTGGGAGGATTGCTTAAGCCCAGGAGTTCAAGACCAGCCTAGGCAACATAGCAAGACCCTATTTCAAGAAAACAAAAAATACAATAAAATTTTTTAAAAAGTATATTAAACTTTATGTGTGTGTTTGTATATACATATGTGTGCTTTACCCTCAGTGCAGATATTCTGAAGCAAGAGATCAAGAATGAGATCAGGCCAGGTACAGTGGTGCATGTCTGTAATGCCACCCCTTTGGGGGGCTGAGGCAAGAGGATTACTTGAGCCCAGGAGTTTGAGACTAGCCTGGGCAATATAGTGAGACCCTGTCTCTAAAAAAATAAAAACAAAAAATTGGCCAGGCACAGTGGCTCAAGCCTGTAATCCCAGCACTTTGGGAGGCCGAGGTGGGTGGATAACCTGAGGTCAGGAGTTCAAGACCAGCCTGGCCAACATGGTGAAACCCCGTCTCTAATAAAAATACAAAACTTAGACGGGCACAGTAGTGGGTACCTGTAGCCCCAGCTACTAGGGAGGCTGAGGGAGGAGAATTGCTTGAACCCGGGAGGTGGAGGTTAAGTGAGCTGAGATCGCGCCACTGTACTCCAGCCTGGGCAACAGAGTAAGACTTTATCTCAAAAAAATAATAATAATAAAAATAAAAAATTAGCTGGTCATGGTGGTGCATGCCTGTAGCCTCAGCTACTCAGGAGGATGTGGTAGGAGGATTCCTTGAGCCCGGGAGTTCAAGACCAGCCTGGGCAACACAGTGAGACCTCGTCTCTTAAAAAAAAAAAAAAATTATCAGGACACAGTGGCGAGCACCTGTGGTCCTAGTTGCCTAGTTGCTTGGGAGGCTGAGATGGGAGGATCGCATGAGCCTGGGAGGTCGAGGCTGCAGTGAGCTGTGGTCATGCAACAGCATTCCAGCCTGGGCAACAGAGTGAGAACCTGTCTCAAACAAAAGAAAACTGTGTTAGGCCTAATGACTCCAGGGGGTGCACTCCAGCTCTGTAGTTCCTGCCTAGAGCTGACCCAGCAGTACCCACCTCTAGTGGTTGGCCAATATTTCTGTCAGATTGGGCTGCTTATTATCCTTGAAGCATAGGTATTGTCAGTCTCAATGAGCTTATCTGTGTAATTTTGCTTGTATATTAAAAGTATTTGCATCACATGCAGAGATAACTTTATTCTCTCCTTGCCTCCTTCCTCCTCAAATTAAAGGTATTTTAAGGATGGTGCAGTTAAGAAACCTTATTCTACAAAGACACTGTCCAACAAGAAGTCTTCTGCATCCTTTGGGATCCGGAGGGAGTTACCTAGTACCAGTCATCTAGTGCAGTATTGTGGCACACATACTTGTACCCGACAGGGCCGGTTAAGAGAATTGCGCATCAGGTGAGCTTATGAGTGGACACCAGTCTATGGATACTTTTCTTTTGTTTTCCCTTCTTGGTTAAAATGAGGGAATGATTCTTATTCTCCCGCCACAATTAGTGGGAGATCTTGATGCCTGTTCTTTATAGTAGAATGTTCAGATGAAAAGGATATTCAGGAATCTGCAGACATAAAATCTGTCATTGAGTGTTTTCATTTCTCCACTGGTGCCTCGCAATATGACGCTATCAAGATTCTTCCAGAAAAAGTCTAAATGTGGTCCAAGAAAGAAGGAACTACTCTTTTTTGCTACTCTTTTTTTTTCCCCCCTGAATTTTCTGGTGAATTCTAGAAGAGCTGTAACACTTCTGCTACTCTTAATTAGGTACATTAAAGACATCCATTTCTTCATTCAAAAATTTATCAGGCCAGGTACAGTGGCTCACACCTGTAATCCCAGCACTTTGGGAGACCAAGACAGGTGGATCACTTGACGTCAGGAGTTCGAGACCCCGTCTCCACTAAAAATACAAAAAATTAGCTGGGTGCAGTGGCACACGCCTGTAATCCCAGCTACTTGGGAGGTAAGACATGAGAATCGCTTGAACCTGGGAGGCCGAGGTTGCAGTGAGCTGAAATCGCTCCACTGCCCTCCAGCCTGGGTAAGAGTAAGACTCTGTCTCAAAACAACAATGACAGATTTATCTGGTGCTTACCCATGCCAGGTGTTACTCTAGATGCTGAGCATATAAAGTGAATAAGATCATCTTGGTTTATGACTTAATGAGAGTTTAAAATCAGGTAGGCTTGATAGACTGTTAAGCCACAACAATAAAGTGAGATTAGTGCAATGAGAGGAGAAGGATGTGGTACCACAGGCAAATATGGTGAGAACAGCCACACTAGTATAGCCAGCAGTTACTCTCTGGAGGAAGTGGAGTTTAAGCTGAGCCCTGAAGGATAATGTAAGAATAAGCCAGATAAAGGGCAGGAGAAGGTGTGTTTTAAGTTAAGCTCAAGGTTTAACTCTATAAGACAAGCCACCTTTGGCCGGGCATGGTGGCTTACGCCTGTAATCCCAGCACTTTGGGAGGCCGAGGCGGGTGGATCACGAGGTCAGGAGGTCGAGACCATCCTGGCTAATACAGTGAAACCCCGTCTCTACTAAAAATACAAAAAATTAACTGGGCGTGGTGGCAGGCGCCTGTAGTCCCAGCTACTCTGGAAGCTGAGGCAGGAGAATGGCGTGAACCCAGGAGATGGAGGTTGCAGTGAGCCGAGATCACACCACTGCATTCCAGCCTGGGCTACAGAGCGAGACTCCATCTCAAAAAAAAAAAAAGACAAGGTCGGGCGTGGTGGCTCACACCTGTAATCCCAGCACTTTGGGAGGCTGAGGCGGGTGGATCACGAGGTCAGGAGATCGAGACCATCCTGGCTAACATGGTGAAACCCAGTCTCTACTAAAAATACAAAAAATTAGCCAGGCGCAGTGGCGGGCACCTGTAGTCCCACCTACTCGGAAGGCTGAGGCAGGAGAATGGCGTGAACCTGGGAGGCGGAGCTTGCAGTGAGCAGAGATTGGACCACTGTACTCTAACCTGGGTGACAGAGCCAAACTCTGTCTCAAAAAAAAAAAAAGACAAGCCACATTTGTGTGTATACCAGGCTAGGTACTGGGGGTACTATAAAGCACCAATTTCTGCTTTCAGGGGCTCACAGTGCAGAGGGAATGACAGACACCCTGTGAGCTGATCACTGTGATACGGTGTCATAACATTACAGGAGGGGTTTGAACAGAGTGCTGAGAGTACACACTACTCACTCTGTTTACATTGGAGAAGGTTCAGGCATTTGCCGGGCATTTTAGGCAGGAAGAATAATATGAACAAAAGAATTATGATGTACTTCCTGTACCTCATTTTTGAAGTTTTTAATCTCTTCATTGACAATTTATATTGCAAATATTTTTTTAAAATAATCTGCTTGATTTTAGCTTTATAAATCTGCCCCATCCTATGCCCTGTATGATGCAAAATTAGCTATGATACTGCCTTTTGATTCATACTAACGTTCCTCCCCCTGAGACCTTAAAGGCTTCCTTTCCTTTCCAGAAAACTGATGATGTAAGCCAAATGGAATTTTAAAATATGTATATCCTTTTTTTCCTTCTTTCAGATGCGTGGCCAGAAAGTTCTTATATTTATGGATTCGAATGACTTTTGGAAGAGTATTTCCCTCTAAAGCCAGGTAGTATTAGCTCAGAACAACATAATTGTGTTGAGTTCATTCTAGGGTTTTCTTTTATATTAAGCCTGTATATAAACTTCATTATGGCTTGTGCTGTTACATTCCTCCCTTGTTCCTCCCCAGCCTCCAGTAGGCAGAAGCAGTCCCTAGTATAACCATGTAATACAGTGGTAACTTCATACCTGTTAGTTGACTGCAGCTGCATTCATGGTGAGCTGTGAATGTTATCTACAAAGTAGCCAGCGAAGGTTAAGTTTTAGTGTTCAGTGATGTGGCCTTTAGCTACTGTGGCCTTCAGCTTCAAAGAAAAAGAAAGAAAAAAAAATAATAACAAGCAAGTGACCAAATGAAAGAATCAAGCAGGGCGCCGTGGCTCACGCCTGTAAACCCAGCACTTTGGGAGGCCGAGGCGGGTGAACTATGTGAGGTTAGGAGTTCGAGACCAGCCTGGCCAACCTGGTGAAACCCCGTCTCTACAAAAATTAGCCGAGCAGCCAGGCATGGTGGCTCATGCCTGTAATCCCACCACTTTGGGATGCCAAGGTGGGCGGGTCACCTGACGTCGGGAGTTTGAGACCAGCCTGACCAACATGTAGAAACCCCGTCTCTACTAAAAATACAAAATTAGCCAGGCGTGGTGGTGCATGCCTGTAATCCCAGCTACTTGGGAGGCTGAGGCAGGAGAATTGCTTGAACCCTGGAGGCGGAGGTTGCGATGAGCCAAGATTGCGCGGTTGCACTCCAGCCTCGGCAACAAGAGCGAAAGTCCCTCTCAAAAAAAAAAAAAAAAAAAATTAACTGAGCGTGGTGGCATACGCCTATAATCCCAGCTACTCGGGAGGCTGAGGCAGGAGAACCACTTGAACCCCGGAGGCATAGGTGGTGGTGAGCCGAGATCGTGCCATTGCACTCCAGGCTGGGCAACAGAGTGAAACTCCGTCTCAAAAATAAATAAATAAATAAATGAATAAAAATAAGAATAAAAAAGAATCATACTTAAGTAAACCAGGATAGGTAAGATCTCTCTGGGAAAAATGTTTTCCCAAGAGAAGTAATTGAGCTCTTTCAGGGCACTGGTGAGACTGACAGATTGGCTTGATCAAGTGCAGAACCTGGGGAAGAAAATTGGGTTTGGCAAAGGAAGTGAAATTTTAGTGAGGAGCAAATCCCTCTGTCATAGCTTCATTTTGTATAGACCAGTGCTGCCCATTGCTGTGGTTTTGGGTTGTAATTGCTTTAGCTGCAGTGCTAAGAGTGGACTGCAAAAGAGAGTCACAGGAGTCAGGGACACTGTACAGAAGGCAGGGGAGCTGGAGAGAAGGGACCAGTGTGAGGTATGTTTCAAAAGGAGAATTGGCAGCCTTTGAGAATGTAAGCACTTCTTAAAAACTGAAATGTCTTGGGTTCCCTCCTGCTCCCCTCTTCCCCTTTTCTTTCCCTTACTGTAATCTTTCCTGTTTCATTTTTTGACAGTCTGACTCCTTCATTCAATGTCTCTCAAGCAAACTTGGCCTGTGTGTGTTTTCTGAAATATTTTCTTTGTATACTTTATGAGGGGCCCTGCTGTTCCATCTCCTCC
The DNA here is from genome assembly GCF_028885655.2 of Pongo abelii. Taxonomy (NCBI): domain Eukaryota; kingdom Metazoa; phylum Chordata; class Mammalia; order Primates; family Hominidae; genus Pongo; species Pongo abelii. The sequence goes on from NC_085929.1 coordinate 37,973,836, forward strand.
TTTTTGTATGTTTACAGTGAAGCTCCTGATGTGGCTAGGTTACCGGCCAGGTCTAGGTCCATTCTGCCCGTGCGTGGTAAATCAATCACTGTGACACAGGTTTTGCAAAAGAGAGAAAACTTACTTGCAAGGCCACTGAGCAAGGAGGTAGGAGAACAGGTCTCAAACCGGCCTCCTCAAAGATAAGCCTTAGGGATATTTGTGGGTTAGGGAAGTGGGTGGTTTAAGGTGTGGGGAAAGGTGATTGACCTTGGGGAAAATGCAGTAACATTCATTGCACACAAGTGTTGTTAGGGTTCATGGCATGTCGTAGGACACATGTACAGAAAATAGAGGTGTTAACATGATCCGAGGGTGGAGTTTTTGGCCCTCAGGCATCAAAAGATCCTACCCTCTTGGGCTCCTTCACAGGCCCAGTTGAAGGGTTGGTGGTCTCCATCAGTTTGAACTGTACAGGAGCTAGCCCAGGTTTCCTGAAGAATAACTGAAGTGGCCATTGCCATGGTGACCTATGAATGTTATCTAGAAAGTAGCCAATGAAGGTTAAGTTTTAGTGTTCAGGCCGGGCGTGGTGGCTCCTGCCTGTAATCCTAGCACTTTGGGAGGCCAAGGCAGGCGGATTACTTGAGGTCAGGAGTTTGAAACCAACCTGGCCAACATGGTGAAACTTTGTCTCTACTGAAAATACAAAGAAATTAGCCAGGCATGGTAGCAGGTGCCTGTAATCCCAGCTACTAGGGAGGCTGAAGCAGGAGAATTGCTTGAACCCAGGAGGCGGAGGTTGCAGTGAGCCGAGATCACGCGACTGCACTCCAGCCTGAGCAACAGAAAGAGAATCTGTCTCAAAAAAAAAAAAAGTTTTAGTGTTCAGTGGTGTGACCTTCAGCTTCAAAGAAAAAGAGAAAAAAAAAAAAAGAAAGAAGCAAGTGACCAAAAGCAAGCAGGGCAGCTGAGCTGATCATGTTACCCCCTTGTTTTCAGCTGTAGCCCGTCCCAGCTGCAAGTGCTAGGCATTGTTCACCTCTATTTTACCTTCTTCTCCTGAATCTTGGGCATGTCATCCTTCACTGCCTTGGTAGCTCTTCAGTGCCTTAAATAAATTTTTTTGCTCTGCTTTTTTTGTTGTTCATTGGGAGAATTGATCTAAATTGCTATTGTCAGAATTCTCTCTTTTTTGTTTAATTTATTGCATATTCTATTCTCCACTGTTAGCTTAGAAGTTATATTCTCTTTTACTGTTCCTTTACTGACTGTCCTGATAAGTTACAAATGTGAATGTGTATTTTCATTCAAATACAAATGTATATTTGTAACTTACCAGAATCTAATGTTAATTCGTTCTTTACCCTCTTCCTAGATAAGACAGGATCCTTAGAATACTTTAGCTCTGCCCATCTCCGTCTCTTTGTGTATATTTTTAAATCTATAAAGCATTATTACTCTCATTTTATTTTATTTTATTTTTTGAGACACAGTCTCGCTCTGTCACTCAGGCTGCAGTGCAGTGGCACAATCTCATCTCACTGCAACCTCCACCTCCTGGATTCAAGCCTCGGCCTCCTGAGTAGTTGGGATTACAGGCGCGAGCCACCACACCTGGCTAATTTTTGTATTTTTGTAGAGACAAGGTTTTACCATGTTGGCCAGGCTGGTCTTGAACTCCTGGTCTCAGGTGATCTACCCACTTCAGCCTCCCAAAGTGCTGAGATTACAGGCCTGAGCCACTGCACCCAGCCTATTATTCTCATTTTATATAGCCAATATTTATTTAGATTTATTCACATATTTACCTTATTTACCCTTCCTTTTTCATTTGTTTTTCTTTTTTTGCCCCAACATTACAACAAATATTTACCCTTTCTGTTCCCTTTTTTCTTTCTTCTCACATCTCCAGGTTTCTATCTAATTTTCCTTCTCCTATCAGAACGTCCCAGAGTATTTTCTTTCGGGTAGGTCTGCTGGTGAGAAATTCTCTCAGATTTTGTCTGTCTAATTCCATCTTCACCTTGGAATGATATTTTCACTGGGTATGGAAGTCTGGGCTGCTAGTTTTTTCCCAGCACCTCAAAGATATTCCATCAAAGATATTCCATCACTGTCCTATGGCTTCCATTTCTAAGCTGTTAGTCTAATTTTTGCTCTTTTGAAGATTCATTGCTTGTCTTAGTTTACAGAAGCTTTGAATTTATTTTCTTATAATCTTTTATCTCATTTTGAGATTGTAAACAAGGTTTTTTTTTTTTCTTTTTTGTGGACAAATCTTCTGGCATACTTGTGTTTATATGCATATTATTCTGCTCCTTATCTTCTTTCCTCATGTAACTTCAAATGCTTTTTTTTTTTTTTTTTCCTAAGACCGTATCTCACCCTGTTGCCCAGCCTGGAGTGCAGTGGCATGATCTCAGCTCAGTGCAACCTCCGCCTCCTGGGTTCAAGCAATTCTCCTGCCTCAGCCTTCCACATAGCTGGGACTACAGGCACCACACCCAGCTAATTTTTTAATTTTTAGTAGAGATAGGGTTTCACTTTGTTGGCCAGGCTAGTCTTGAACTCCTGACGTCAGGTGATCTGCCCAACTCAGCCTCCCAAAGTGCCGGGATTACAGGCATGAGCCACGGCGCCCGGCCTCAAATGCTTTTTTATTGCTTTTTTTTTTGAGACAGAGTGTTGCTTGCTCTGTTGCCCAGGCTGGAGTGCAATGGCGCGATCTTGGCTCACTGTAACCTCTGCCTCCCGGGTTCAAGCGATTCTCCTGCCTAAGCCTCCCAAGTAGCTGGGATTACAGATGTGCGCTACCACACCCAGCTAATTTTTGTATTTTTAGTAGAGGCAGTGTTTCACCATGTTGGTCAGGCTGGTCTCGAACTCTTGACCTTGTGATCCACCCGCCCTCAGCCTCCCAAAGTGTTTGGATTACAGGCGTGAGCCACCGCGCCCGGCCTTTTTTTTTTGTTTTTTCTTTTTTTTCTTTTTGCTGAGACAGAGTCTCCCTCTGTTGTCCAGGCTGGAGTGCAGTGGCGCGATCTCAGCTCACTGCAACCTCTGCCGCCTAGATTCAAGCGATTGTACTGCCTCTCCTGCCTCTGCCTCAGCCTCCCAAGTGGCTGGGATTACAGACGTGCACCACCATGCCCGGCTAATTTTATTGCTTATTTTTATGTGAAATTAGTTTTCCTGAATTTTAATTTTTTAATTTATATGTCTTTATATATTTTTTTTAGAGACGAGGTCTCGCTGTATTTCCCTGCAGTGGTGTGATCATAGCTCACTGCAGCCTTGAACTCATGGGCTCAATTAATCCTTCTGCCTCAGCCTTCCAAGGAGCTGAGACTGTAGCCACAAGCCACCACACCTGCCTTATTATCCTGATCTTTTAGAGTGAGTCAAGTTTCGCTTAAGTTTTACTAATTTCATAGAACTCCTTCTTCTGTTGTTTTTGTTTAGGGTTCAAAAATATAGTGGCTTTGTTTATGGGGTATCCTGGTTTTGTTCCCTTACCGCACTTGGTCTGGATCTTCTTTTTCCTTGTCTCTTTTGACCCTCTCCTGCTCAAATTTTTTTCTACCCGTGGCTGTTTCTCCTCCATATGAAGCCCTGTCCTAGAAGGGTACCCTGGCTGATCAGTTTTGAGATTCCCTAGGGGCTGGACTGCTCTAGCTGTTTCAGTTCTTATGTGAGCCTTGGTGCTGGAGAGGATAAAACTCATAGTTTCAGCTGCTAGTCTCAAATTGGGCCTCTGTACCTTCCAACGACTGCTCATTGGCTATTTTGGGGTTCTCCTGTTGTTAATTTCCTCAGATGCTACTCGGGGATCCAAAGATTGAAAACTGTGTTGCTACCTCCACTATTTTCCTAAAATCCGTTTTATTTATTTATTTATTTTTGAGACAAAGTTTTGCTCTTGTTGCCCAGGCTGGAGTGCAGTGGCACGATCTTGGCTCACTGCAACCGCCACCTTCTGGGCTCAAGCAATTCCCTGCCTCAGCCTCCTGAGTAGCTGGGATTAAAGGTGCACGCCATCAGGCCCTGCTAATTTTTTGTGTTTTTGGTAGAGATGGGGTTTCACCCTGTTGGCCAGGGTGGTCTCAAACTCCTGACCTCAAGTGATCCACCTGCCTTGGCCTCCCAAAATGCTGGGATTACAGGCATGTGCCACCGTGCCCGGCCCTAAAATCCATTTTTTACTCAATTTTATTTATCTATATTTGACCCATATTTGACTGGGAACTTTCAAATAATGCCTTCCAAGTCCTTGGGAAATGCTGATTGTATGTTAGAAGTACATTGACTCTAAGAGAAAGTCTAACAATGGCTGAAACAAATTGAGATTTGTTTTTTCTGTTTTTTTTTTTTTAAATTAACTTTTTTTTTACTTTTAGAGATAGGATCTCACTATGTTTTCCAGGCTGGTCTTGAACTCCCGTGCTCAATCGATCCTCCCTGCTCTGCCTCCCAAAGTGTTAGGATTACAGGCATGAGGAGATTTACTTCTTTTTTTTAACAAGCCACCTGGAGATTGGCAGTTACTGGTATCGCTTCAGCTGTTCAGTGATGTTGTTTTAGACTCAGGCTTCTAGTACCTTTCTAGTTCAACATCCTTAGCACATTGGCCCTTTGTCCTCATAGGTAACACTTCATAGTTGCAAGATGACTATTCTAGCTTTACACAGGAAGGTGGGGGTAAGGGTGGCATCAGTTTGATCTCTTTATCAGGAAAGAAAACTTCCCTGGAAGTTCCCCACTGCATTCTGCTTCTGCCTCATTGGCCAGAGCTTTGTTACCGGCCACCTTTAGCTACAGAGGAGTTTGGGAAAGAAATCTTTCTGGCCTCTCTAGTGGATACTTATGAGAAAAAGGGCTTGGCAGTGGGTGTTGGGTTAGCCAGTGACTGCTAGCTAACACTGCTACACTGCTTTAAAACATTTGCATTATGCTGTTTTTCATGTCTTCGCTCTTCAGTAGTAGCCGGGTGTAGAGGAAAGAATACTGGACTAGAATTAAGGAGACCTGAGCTTTGATTCTAACTCAGGCCCTAGCTATTGTTTGATCTGAGGATAGTTATGCCTGTAGGCCTCAGTTTTGCAAATTACAAAATGACAGAGTGAGAATATTTGTTTTCTAAGCAGCTACCAGAATTAGAATTCTGATACTGTATTTCCATTGACTTAGAAACTTGTGAAAGGATAGTTATTTTCTAATATCTATATATCAATATCAAATATCAATCTGTTAAAATCAAGTAGGTTCTTTGTTACTTGGGGGAACGTTGGGCATCCTGATCTTTGTTTTTAGGCTTTTTCCATACTGAGTTATTTATTTCTCAATTTTAGGAGTGTTAGGCGGGAATAATATCGTACCGCAAACTGCAGAATAATGCCTTTATGTGCTTAGATAATGTTTTAGCTTTGTTTTTTGTTTGTTTGTTAGTTTGTTTGTTTTTGAGACAGAGTTTCACTCTTGTTGCCCAGGCTGGAGTGCAATGACGCGATCTTGGCTCACCGCAACTTTCGCCTCCCGGGTTCAAGCAATTCTCCTGCCTCAGCCTGCCAAGTAGCTGGGACCACAGGCACGCGCCACCATGGCCGGCTAATTTTTGTATTTTTAGTAGAGACGGGGTTTCACTATGTTGGTCAGGTTGGTCTCGAACTCCTAACCTCAAATGATCCACCCACCTCAGCCTCCCAAAGTGCTGGGATTACAGGCATGAGCCACTGCACCCAGCCTTAACCTTTTTTTTTTTTTTTTTAAGTACAATTTCCATTTTATTTTTCTCTGGAGAATAATTTTTTTTCAGTCCTTAAGGACACAGCTTCTTAATGGGTTTTAGTGGGAGTCATAGGGCAACGCCTGCAGGTCGAAATTGAGGTGTGGGTATTCAGTCCTAGGGGGCTTCATGAGATTGATTTCTAACTACTTTGCTGTGAATGGCACAACTCACATATTAAGGTAGCTTCATATATGGCTTGGGTAGCACCTAGGCATCAAAGATCCTCACTTCAGAAATGTCCCTGACTGCTGCAGCCTCTACTGTGTTTCAAATGATGAATTTCTCCTGTTTTTGTTAAAGTCACTAAATTTGCTAAAATCAATGACGAATTCCTAAACTTTCTTTAACTTGACCTGCCAGGCGGCATTAGAGAGTCCATCATTTCCTTCTTCTAGAATCCGTTTCTTCTCCCCGGTTCTAGTTACCATCCTCTTGTGTTTTTTCTCCTACCTGTTTGACTGCCCCTTCTAACTCTCCTTTGTTGATTCTTCCTCATCTAAATATCCCAACACCTAGTCTTTGCACTGCTTCTCTAGCTGCCTCACAACCAAAATCTCATCAGATCTCACAGTGATTCTCAGATGTGTATGCCCAGCCAAGACCTCTGCCTTGAAACTCTGGACTTTTACATATGTGACAACTCCACTGGGTGTCACACCATAGTATGTCCGAAACTGAAATCGTCATCTTCCCCCTCTCAGTGAGTGGAAACTCCATCCTTCCAAGTGCTCAGGTCAGAAACGGTGAAGTCATCTTTCACACCTCTTGTTCTTTCACACCCCAATTTAAAATGCCACATGCCAAAATCATGTTGCTTCAACCTTCAAAATGCATTCAGAATCCAGCCACTTTTCAGACCTCTAGTAGCTACCATCCAGTCCAAGCCATCAGCATCTCTCCCCCGAGTGACTCCAATGGCCCCTCATTGGTCTCCTGCTTCCTGTCTTGCCCCTAGTCAGTATCTTCTCAGTAGGTAGTCTGAGTAAATCAAGTCACATCATTCCGTCAAACTTCCAGTGGCTTCCTGCTGAAAGTAAAAGCCCAGAGTCCTTACTGTGGCCTGCAAGACCAACCAACTTTTTGTGTCACCTATTGATTTTGTTTTTCATTTCTGCTGTCATATTTTTAATTTCCAAGAGCTTGTTTTTGTTCTCTGCATGTTCCCTTTTTAATTTCCAAAAGCTTCTTTTGTTCTCTGCCATGTTTCCTTTCTTTTTAATAGTATCCTGGAGGCTCAAAATTTTTTGAGGATAATGTGGTTTAAGATTTTTATCTGCTTACACTGTGTTTCTTCTAAGATCCTTTTTTCTTTGTATTTTTGGTCACTGTGTCATGCTGGAGCCTTTCCTCAAATGTCAAGAGATTCTTTATTGCCTGTTTATATTTAAGAGCAGGGCCCTAAAAAGCTAATTTTAGAAGGCTTTTTTTTTTTTTTTTTTTTTCAGGGTCTCACTCTTTTGCCTAGGCTAGAGTGCAATGGCATAATCTCAGCTCACTGCAACCTCTGCCTCCTGGGTTCAAGTGATTCTCCTGCCTCAGCCTCCAGAGTAGCTGGGATTACAGGCATGCACCACCATGCCTGGCTACTTTTTCAGTTTTTAGTAGAGATGGGGTTTCACCACGTTGGTCAGGCTGGTCTAAAACTCCTGACTTCAGGTGATCTGCCTTACCTCGGCTTCCCAAAGTGCTGGGATTACAGGTGTGAGCCACCACACCCAGCCAGAAGCTTTTATATGTAAGCATGAGGACTTATAACTTGAAGGCTTCACTGTAGGCTTTTGGGGCAGATTTCACCAGGGAATCTAGCTGTTTGCATCTCTGAAGGCCTTTCCCCTTAGGTTGATCAGTTTTCCCCAGACAAAAGAGATACCCTCCAACTCCTTCTGGCATGGGGTGGGATTGAGACGAAGGTGGTAATTTTTTTTTTATTTGTTATTTATTTATTTTTTATTTTATTTTATTTTTGAGATAGAGTCACTCTGTCACCCAGGCTAGAGTGCAGTGGCGCGATTGACTCACTGCGACCTCCACCTCCCAGGCTCAAGCAATTCTTCTGCCTCAGCCTCCTGAGTAGCTGGGATTACAGGTGCCCACCACCATGCCTGGCTGATTTTTGTGTTATTAGTAGAGACGGGGTTTCACCCTCTTGGCCAGGCTGGTATCGAACTCCTGACCTTGTGATCCACCCACCTCGACCTCCCAAAGTGTTGGGATTACAGGTGTGAGCCACCGTGCCCGGCCTACAATTTTTTTTTTTTTTTTTTTAACGGAGTCTTACTCTGTTACCCAGGCTGGAGTGCAGTGGCATAATCTCGGCTCACTGCAACCTCAACCTCTCAGGTTCATGCAAGTCACCTGCTTCAGCCTCCCAAGTAGCTGAGACCATAGGCATGCGCCACCACGCCTGGCTAATTTTTGTATTTTTAGTAGAGATAGGGGTCTTGCTACTAAACTCGTGAAATGTACTACTGTAAAGAAATGTACAGTTTAGGAGCCAGTCTCCTATAATCTACCCCCCACCCCCCGAGAGAGAACCACTGACATTAATTTGATATTCTGGAGTCTTTTCAGGCTTTTAATATGTATGATATAATCATTTATGTATGCATACACACATGCTTGTTTATATGTACACAAATGTGTATGTATGTGTGTGTGTATATATATTTGATGTATTCCAACATATGGGTGCTATAAATACATAAAAATAGGCCGGGCATGGTGGCACATGTCTGTAATCCCAGCACTTTGGGAGGCCGAGGCAGGTGGATCACCTGAGGTCAGGAGTTCAAGCCCAGCCTGGCCAACATGGTGAAACCCCGTCTCTACTAAAAATACAAAAATTAGCTGGACGTGGTGGTGTATGTCTGTAATCCCAGCTACATGGGAGGCTTAGGAAGGAGAACCGCTTGAACCCGGGAGGTGGAGGTTGCAGTGAACTGAGATCGTGCCGATTGCACTCTAGACTGGGCGACAAGAGGGAAACTCTGTCTCAAAAAATATATATATAAATACTATTATTTATTTATTTATTTATTCATTCTTTGAGACAGAGTCTCACTCTGTCACCCAGGCTGGAGTGCAGTGGCCTGATCTCAGCTCACTCCAACCTCCACCTCCTGGGTTCAAGCAATTCTTGTGCCTCAGCCGCCCAAGTAGCTGGGACTACAGGCACGCACCACCATGCCCAGCTAATTTTTGTATTTTTGGTAGAGACGGGGTTTCACCACGTTGGCCAGGCTGGTCTCAAACTCCTGACCTCAAGAGATCTGCCCGCCTTGGCCTCCTAAAGTGCTGGGATTACACGTGTGAGCCACTGTGCCTGACCTAATTTTTTTTCTTTTTTTTTTTTTTTTGAGACAGAGTCTCTCTCTGTCACCCAGGCTGGAGTGCAGTGGTGCATCTCGGCTCACTGCAAGCTCCGCCTCCCGGGTTCATGCCATTCTCCTGCCTCAGCCTCCCGAGTAGCTGGGACTACAGGTGCCTGCCACCACGCCCGGCTAATGTTTTGCATTTTTAATAGAGATGGGGTTTCACCATGTTAGCCAGGATGGTCTCGATCTCCTGACCTCATGATCTGCCCGCCTCGGCCTCCCAAAGTGCTGGGATTACAGGCGTGACCTAATTTTTTTAAAAAGATACCATATTATACATACCATGCAGTGACTTTATTTTTTCACTTAATCACTTTCTGAGGCATCTGTCACTTCAGTGCCCTTAGCTCTGCTTCATTCATAGAAAATGAGCGTATGGCATTGATTGAATTGTATTAACCTGTCCTCTTTTGATGGGTATTTGTGGTGTTTCACTCTTCTCTTATTATTATTATAAACAATAGTGAGGTGAATTACCTTATGTATGTCTTTGTAAGCTAGTTTTTAAAAACCGTGAGTGGAATTGAGCGCGGTGGCTCACGCCTATAATCCCAAAACTTTGGGAGGCTGAGGCCAGTGGACCACCTGAGCTCAGGAGTTCGAGACCAGCCTGGCCATCATGGCAAAACCCCATCTTTACTAAAAGTACAAAAATTAGCTGGGCATGGTGGCACGCGCCTGTAGTCCCAGCTACTCTGGAGGCTGAGGCAGGAGAATCCTTTGAACCTGGGAGACAGAGCTTGCAGTGAGCCAAGATTGTGCCACTGCACTCCAGCCTGGGCGACAGAGCGAGACTCAGTCACAAAAAAAAAAAAAAAAAAGAAAAACAAAAACTAAACTATGAGTGGGTTAGGAGGAGCGACATGTTAGTAACCTGCAGAACCATGAAAAGAAATTTAAAGTGATTGACAGGCCAGTGTGGTGGCTCATGCTTGTAATCCCAGCACTTTGGGAGGCCACGGTGGGCAGATTTTCTGAGCTCAGGAGTGCGAGACCAGCCTGGGCAACATGGCGAAAACCCGTCTCTACTGAAATACAAAAAATTAGCTCGTTTGGGTGGCGTGTGCCTGGAGTCACAGCTACTCGAGAGACTGAGGCACGAGAATAACTTGAATGCATGAGGTGGAGATTACAGGGAGCAGAGGTCATGCCACTGCACTTCAGCTTGGGTGATAGAGCAAGACTGTCTCAAAAAAATTTTTAAAAAATCAGCACCATCTGTCACTGCTCTTCTGTGTTCCTTATTACCTTTTTCCTGACTAATTTCTCTTACTCATCTTTTGCTGTTGTTGTAACTCCCCTCTTGAGATTTCAGCTAAATTAATATCCTATGTTCCTGTTAAGTACTAGGAATATTATTAGGCATTTACTTATTTTATAAGTTTAATTTCCTATGTTTGTAAATAAGACATTACTACTTTTTAGTAATAAAAATATTTTTCATTCTGGTGAATGAAAATAATTAAAAATAATAATTTTCAATTCACTTCATGGTATTTGAAAAGTCAGATTTTGGGAGACCAAGGGAGGAGGATCACCTGAGCTCAGGAGTTCAAGACTAGCTAGGGTAACATAGTGAAACCCTGCCTCTACAAAAAATAAAAAATTAGCCAGGCATAGTAGTGGAGCATGTCTGTAGTCACAGCTATTTGGGAGGCTGAGGTGGAAGGATCACTTGAGCCTAGGATGTTAAGGCTGCAGTGAGCCATGACTGTACCACTGCATTCCAGCCTGGGCAACAGAGCGAGACCCTGTCTCCAAAAAAAAGTCAGATTTTTATTTTACTTTAACATCTTTAATGAGTAAAATCAATATTAGAAATTTTTTAACCTCATTTCTAGTTTAAGTAGCTCTGAGATTCTGACCTGAAAAAGCCAAATATATCTATTTTCCCTCTTTTTAAGTTTTTTTGATTGTTTAAGAGATAGGGTCTTGCTCTGTTGCCCAGACCAGAGTGCAGTGACACATTCACGGCTCACTACAGCCTCGACCTCTGGGACTCAAGTGATCCTCCCACCTAAGCCTCTGGAATAGCTGGGACCACAGGTGCGTGCCTCCATACTTGGCTAAAAAAATTTAGTGGGGGCTGGATGCGGTGATTCAGGCCTATAATCCCAGCACTTTGGGAGGCCGAGGCAGGCAGATCACCTGAGGTCAGGAATTTGAGAGCAGCCTGACCAACATGGAGAAACCCCATCTCTACTAAAAATACAAAATTAGCTGGGCATGGTGGCACATGCCTGTAATCCCGCTACTCAGGAGGCTGAGGCAGGGAAATCGCTTGAAGCCGGGAGGCAGAGGTTGCGATGAACTGAGATCACACCGTTGCTCTCCAACCTGGGCAACAAGAGCAAAACTCCGTCTCAAAAAAAAAAAAAAAAAAATTCGTAGAGTTGGGTACAGTGGCTCATGTCTATAATCCCAGCACTTTGGGAGGCACGGGTGAGAGGATCGCTTGAGCCCTAGAGTTTGAGAACAGCTTGGGTAATATAGTAAGACATCGTCACACTTTTTTTTATTTTTATTTTTTGGGTAGAGATGGAGTCTTTTATTTTATTTTATTTTATTATTTTTTATTTTATTTTATTTTATTTTAATTTAATTTAATTTTATTTATTTTATTTTGACGAAGTCTCACTTTGTTGCCCATGTTGGAGTGCAGTGGCTCCATCTCGGCTCACCACAACCTCTGCCTCCCAGGTTCAAGCAATTCTCCTGTCTCAGCCTCCCGAGTAGCTGGGACTACAGGCGTGCACCACCATGCCTGGCTAATTTTTGTGTTTTTAGTAAAGATGGGGTTTTACTATGCTGGCCAGGCTGGTCTCAAACTCCTGACCTTGTGATCCGCCTGCCTTGGCCTCCCAAAGTGCTGGGATTGCAGGTGTGAGCCACTGTGTCCAGCTTTTTTTTTTTTTTTTAATGTATTTGAGCCAGGCTCTTACTCTTTCGCCCAGGCTGGAGTGCAGTGGCGCAATCTCAGTTCACTGGAACCTTTGCCTCCTGGGCTCAAGCGATCCTCCCACCTCAGCCTCCCAGGTAGCTGGGACTACAAGAGCGTGCCCCTACTGTGCCTGGCTGATTTTTTATTTTTTGTAGAGATTGGGTTTCACCATGTCACCCAGCCTGGTCCTGAACTCCAGCAGGAGTTCAGCCTCCCAAAGTGCTGGCATTACAGGCATAAGCCACCACATCCAGCCCTAGATGGAGTCTTGCTATGTTGCACAGGTTGGTCTTGAACTCCTGGCCTCAAGCAGTCCTCCCACCTTGACCTCTGAAAGTGTTGGGATTACAGGCATGAGCCACCATGCCTGGCCTCTATTTTTAATCTATCTTGGTGTTTACTTTTTCTTTTTTTTCTTTGAGACGGAGTCTTGCTCTGTCACCAGGCTGGAGTGCAGTGGTGCAGTCTCGGCTCACTGCAACCTCTGCCTCCCGGGTTAAAGCAATTCTCCTGCCTCAGCCTCCTGAGTAGCTGGGACTACAGGCATGTGCCACCATGCCCAGGTAATTTTTGCATTTTTAGTAGAGATGCGGTTTTACCATGTTGGCCAGGATGGTCTCGATCTCTTGACCTTGTGATCCACCCACCTTGGCCTCCCAAAGTACTGGGATTACAGGCGTGAGGCACTGCGCCCGACCGGTGTTTATGTTTTTTTTGTTTTTGTTTTTTAGTAGAGACGGGCTTTCACCATGTTAGCCAGGATGGTCTCGATCTCCTGACCTTGTGATCCACCCGCCTCAGCCTCCTAAAGTGCTGGGATTACAGGTGTGAGCCACCGCGCCCGGCTGTACTTTTTCATGAGACGGCAAGAATATGAAACTGTGATTTGGGAAGAGATGTTAGCTCCAACATCATCATATATATATATATATATTTTTTTTTTTTTTGCCCTAGATTTTACTATGAGCAGCAATTACTACGGAAGGTCTTCGAAGAATGGAAAGAAGAGTGGTGGGTTTTCCATCACGAGTGGAAACTCTGTGTTCGAGCTGACTGTCACTACAGGTCAGGTTTCATGTTATACTCCTTCAGTTTTACTGATGCACATTATCAGATGATTATTTGTTGGCATGTTTATGGTCAAAAGAAGCAAACTTTGGGTCACTTTTGGTTTTTCTTCAAATCCTTTTTAGAGTTAGCAAGATCAGAGTTCCAAATTAGACCCAAGCATGCATGCACATGCTGAGCACATGCACACAGACACACACACACACCTCCCACATCTCTAATTCAGGTAACCATTATGTGTTGGTTATGCTAATACTTTGAATGGGATTTTCCCACCGATTTTCATTTCTATATAATTTCTCATTCTGAAAGTATTCTGGGGTTTTTTGTTTGTTTGTTTGTTTTGTTTTGTTTTGAGACAGAGTCTCACTCTGTTGTCCAAGCTGGAGTGCAGTGGCACGATCTTGGCTCACTGCAACCTCCACCTCCTAGGTTCAAGCGATTCTACTGCCTCAGTCTCCCGAGTAATTGGGATTACAGGCATGTGCCATCACACTCGGCTAATTTTTGTACTTTTAGTAGAGACAGGGTTACATCATGTTGGCTGGGCTGGTCTCGAACTCCTGACTTCAGGTGATCCGCCTGCCTTGGCCTCCCGAAGTGCTGGGATTACAGTCATGAGCCACCGCGCCTGGCCTGTTTTTTTGTTTTTTTTTTTTGAGATGGAATTTCGCTCCTGTTGCCCAGGCTGGAGTGCAATAGTGCCATCTTGCCTCTCTGCAATCTCCGCCCCCTGGGTTCAAGTGATTCTCCTGCCTCAGCCTCTCTAGTAGCTGGGATTACAGGCATGGGCCACCACACTCAGCTAATTTTGTATTTTTAGTAGAGATGAGGTTTCTCCATGTTGGTCAGTGTGGTCTCAAATCTCCTGACCTCAGGTGATCCTCCCACCTTGGCCTCCCAAAGTGCTGGGATTACAGGCATGAACCACCACACCCGGCCCTGTTTTAAAAATAATAAATTGTGGCCGGGCGCGGTGGCTCACGCCTATAATCCCAGCACTTCGGGAGGCTGAGGTGGGCGGATCACGAAGTCAGGAGACCGAGACCATCCTGGCTAACACGGTGAAACCCCGTCTCTACTAAAAAATACAAAAAACAAAATTAGCTGGGCGTGGTGGCGGGTGCCTGTAGTCCCAGCTACTCGGGAGGCTGAGACAGGAGAATGGCGTGAACCCAGGAGGCGGAGCTTGCAGTGAGCCAAGATTGCTCCACTGCACTCCAGCCTGGGTGACAGTGGAGCGAGACTCCGTCTCAAAAAAATAAATAAATAAATAAATTGTTTTAATTTACATTGATTATGGGAGAAAATATATGCCCAAAATAGAATATTAAGAAAATAGAGGCCAGGCATGGTGACTCATGCCTGTAATCACAGCACTTTGGAATGCTGAGGCAGGTGGATCGCTTAAGCTCAAGAGTTTGAGACCAGCCTTAGCAACATGATGTAACCCCATCTCTACCAAAAAGTACAGAATACCAGCAGGGTGTAGTGGTGTGCACCTGTGGTCTCAACTACTTGGGAGGCTGAGGCAGGTGGATTGCTTGAGCCCAGGAGGCAGAGATTGCAGTGAGCCGAGATTATGCAACTCACTCCAGCCTGGGCAACAGAGCTAGATCCTGTCACACACACACACACACACACACACACGAAGAAAAGGAAAAAACTCTTAACCCTTGACATTCACATTCCCAGGGATAAGTGAAGGGGAAAGTAACAACTGAGGATTATTATATCGAATACATATTTTTAGACCTTTTTTTTAAAACCTGAATGTCATTTCTTATAGATTGTATATTTAAAATGGTATTCACTCTTATTGTAGTCATTTCTTTATCTAGGTTCTTTGGAGCAAGAGTTCTGATTTATGGAGATTTCATAGACTCACTGAGTTGTTTTAATAAGCAGATAGAATATGAAATCAAGGCCTAGGAATTGCAGTAGTGAATATATGGGGAAGGCCGAGTGTGGTGGCTCACTCCTACAATCCCAGTACTTTGGGAGGCTGAGGCGGGTGGATAACTTGAGGTTAGGGGTTCGAGACCAGCCTGGCCAACATTAGTGAAACCTTGTCTCTATTAAAAAAAAAAAAAAAAAAATTCCAGCCTGGACAACACAGTGAAACCCCATCTCAACTAAAATACAAAAAAAAAAAAAATTAGCCGGGCATGGCGGCATGCGCCTGTAGTCCCAGCTACTTGGGAGGTTGAGACAGGAAAATTCATTGAACCCAGGAGGCGGAGACTGCAGTGGGTTGAGATCGCACCACTGTACTCCAGCCTGGGCAACAAAGCAAGACTCTGTCTCCAAAAAAAAAAAAAAAAAAAAATTAGCTGGGCATGGTGGCATGTGCCTGTAGTCCCAGCCACTCGGGAGGCTGAGGCAGAAGAATTGCTTGAACCCAGGAGTCGGAGGTTGCAGTGGGCCAATATCATGCCACTGCACTCCAGTCTGGACAACAGAGTGAGACTCTGTCTCAAAAAAAAAAAAATTCTTTTTTAAATGAATGTTAATAAAATATTTAAAACTAGGAAAATATGAAGAGATGAAGGTCTTAAGATGTATAGTGTATTATGAAGAAGAAGGAAAAGGTGTCAATGAGCATGTTGTAGTGCAAACAAGAAGTGATGTTTTTGATAGTGTGGATAGTTAAGATAATTAAGATGTGACTGTCGGCCAGGCATGGTAGCTCACACCTGTAATCCTAGCACTTTGGGAGGCTGGGGCAAGAGGATCACTTGAGCCCAGGAGTTTGAGACCAGCTTAGGGAACATGGCAAAATCCCCCTCTGCAAAAAAATACAAAAATTAGCCAGGAGTGGTGGTTCGTTCCTGTAGTCCCAGCTACTCGGAGGCCAAGGTGGGAGGGGTACCTGAGTCCAGGGAGGGCTCAAGGCTACAGTGAGCCTTGTTCACATTACTGCACTCCAGTCTAGGTGACAGAGGGAGACCCTGTGTAAAAAAAAAAAAAAAAAAAAAGACAAGATTGTCATTCCAAACATCATGGATTTTTTTTTTTTTTTTTTTTTTTTTTTTTAATTTGAGACAGAGTCTCGGTGTCACCCAGGCTGGAGTGCAGTGGAACAATCTCGGCTCACTGCAACCACCGCTTCCCGGGTTCAAGCCATTCTCCTGCCTCAGCCTCCCTCCTGCCTCAGCCTCCTGAGTAGCTGAGACTACAGGCACATGCCACTACGTGTGGCTAATTTTTATATTTTTAGTAAAGACGGGGTTTCACCGTATTGACCAGGCTGGTCTCGAACTCCCAACCTCAGGTGATCTGCCTGCCTCAGCCTCCCAGAGTGCTGAGATTACAGGCGTGAGCTACTGTGCCTGGCCCAAACATCATGAATTTGTGGATGATGAAAGTGAACTTATTCTTGGAGAAGTCAAGCCTTTTCTTCCTCAGTGACACTTTAAGGTATGGAGAATGACTCTTCAAAGAGAATAGAGTTCGTTGTGTTGTAGGAAATGAAATTTTAGCTTTGGTGCAGATATGGCTTTTTTTTTTTTTTTTTTTTTTTTAATCAGAGCGTCCATGTTAATTTCTTCTGAGTATAGAACAGACTTGGTGTGTTGGGTTAGGAGTTGTTTTGTTGTTTGTTCGTTTCTTGAGACAGAGTCTTGCTCTGTTGCCCAGGCTGGAGTGCAGTGGCATGCGATCTCGGCTCACTGCAACCTCCACCTCCTGGGTTCAAGTGATTCTCCTGCCTCAGCCTCTGGAGTAGGTGGGATTACAGGCGTGTGCCACCACACCTGGCTAATTTTTGTATTTTTAGTAGAGATGGAGTTTCACCATATTGGGCAGGCTGGTCTTGAACTCCTTGCCTCGGCCTCCCAAAGTGCTAGGATTACAGGTGTGAGCCACCACACCCGGCCTGTTATTTTATTTTAAAGAAATGCCATTTACTTTTTTTGGCTCCTCAGGTATTACCTGTATAACCTGATGTTCCAGACCTGGAAGACCTACGTGCGTCAACAACAGGAGATGAGGAACAAGTACATTAGAGCTGAGCTTCATGGTGAGAAAAAGAAGTCCATGTCTGAAGAAGATGCCCACATTTACTTTGCAGAAGGTCATAGGAAGGACAAACACATTGTCTCAGAGAGAGAATAACTCTAGGTCAAAGGAAGATTTGTTTGATTCTCTTACATATTTTTCAGAAAGTGTGATCTCTGAGTGGGCACCTTTTTGTTTGATTGCTATGGTTTTCTCCATATGGCATGGTTTGAGCCCTTAAAACTCATTTAATCAGAATTTGCATGAACTGGCTGTTCCTGGCCTGCTGGTTCAGTGGGCTGGCTGTGACTCTCCTGTGGCACCTGGGGCTGCCATCTATCTTGCTGTGTCAAGTTACCCAGAGACTCTGGAGCAGAGCTGCAGTGCTCTTTTCTGATCTGCTTTGCTCAAGTTGTCCCTTAGTGATACTGTGGCCACTTTAGTTCTGGTCAGAGTCTGGTTTCTCTGTGAATTGAGCCCAGAAACACGTGGAGAGTCTAAGGGAAAAAGACATAGAGTTTCAAAATGATAATACAGACTGCATTAGCAGCAGAATGTCCTAAAGGTACCTCAAACTCTGCAAGTCACAAGTACAACCTGTCAGCTCCCCTACAACTTACACCTGCTGTTCCTTTGACTCTTCCTGTCTAAGAGGACTTACTTAGGAATGGTGTCCATTCCTCATGCCTCATGTCATCACTTACCTAATCTTTTAAGACGGCCCTCTGAGGCATCACTTGCAATCATCTTTGCATTGCTACTGCCTGAAAGTAATCCTCATCTTTTTCCCAGAGTGTTATAAGTGCCACTTCATTAATCTCCCTCATTTATTTTTTCCTGCTTCTCATTGTACACATAGCTATAAGAGTGGTAAGACATAGATAAGATCATGACACTCCTTTACGTAAAGTCAACCCTGCTTGGTATGTCATACAAGGTCTTCATCTCTTTTGCTCTACACCCTCTGCCCTTGACACACTGGATGTGCACTTCCTTATCTTTCCATCTTTATCCCCGTAGTTCTTCCTTCAGGCCCATTTAAATGCGTAGCTTTCCTTGATCTCCCCCAGCCCGGTGGTCTTTCCCCTGTCTGTATTCCCAAAGTATGAGAAGCTCTTACCCAAGCCTCGTGATTACTGCACCAAATGTACTGTTTCACTGGTAAATAACTTATGCTGTTTGTTGTTTTTTTTTAATACATACAGTAAGATTCATTCTTTTTGATGTTCAGTTCTAAGACTTTGGTACACACTACCACATACAGCTAATTTTTTGTATTTTTGGTAGAGATGGGCTTTTGCCATGTTGCCCAGGCTGGTTTCAAACTCCTGGACTAAAGCAATCCACCTGCCTCGCTCTCCCAAAGTGCTGGCAATACAGGTGTGAGCCACCGTGCCTGGCCTTAAGTTTAATTCTTTAAGAAACTGGCAAAGTTTTTTATCATGGCTGTACCATTTTGCATTCCCAGCAGTAATTCATTAGAGTTCTACTTGCTCTGCATCCTCTTGACCTCTTTGTATTGTCATTAAAATTTTTTCTTTGGCCACACTAACAGGTATATACAGGCATTTAATTGTGGGTTTTTAAAAATTATTGTTACATGGGTATACTGCGTAATGGTGGAGATTTGAGTATCCACTACCCAAATGGTGAACATTGTACATGATAGGTAATTTTTCAACCCTTGTCCCTCTTCCACCCTCCCTTCCCCTCTTTTGGAGTCCCCGGTGTCTATTATCTCCACCTTTATGTCCGTGTGTACCAACTGTTTAGCTCCCGCTTGTAAGTGAGAATATGTGGTGTTTGATTTTCTGTTTCTGAGTTAGTTCACTTAGGATAATGGCCTCCAGCTCCATCCATGTTGGTGCAAAGGACATGATTTCATTCTTTTTTATGGCTGGGTGGTATTCCATGGTGTATATTTTCTTTCTTTTTTTTTTTTTTTTTATTTGAGACTGTCTCACTCTGTCACCCAGGCTGGAGTGCAGTGGCGTGATCTAGGCTCACTGCAGCCTCCACCTCCTGAGTTCAAGCATTGCTTCTGCCTCAGCCTCTCAAGTACCTGGGACTACAGGTGTGTGCCACCATGCCCAACTAATTTTTGTATTTTTAGTAGAGACAAGGTTTCACTATATTGGCCAGGCTGGTCTCAAACTCCTGACCTCAGTGATCTGCCTGCCTCGGCCTCCTAAAGTACTGAGATTACAGGCATGAGCCACCACGCCTGGCTGTGGTGTATATTTTCTATATCCGTTGATGGATGCTGAGGTTGATTCCATGACTTTGCTGTTGAGAATAGTGCTGCAGTGAACATATGAGAGCAGGTGTCTTTTTAATATAATAATTTCTCTTCATTTGGGTAGATTCCCCCTAGTGGGATTGCTGGGTTGAATGGTGGTTCTGTTTTTAGTTCTTTGAGAAATCTCCATACTGTTTTCCATAGAGGTTCAACTAATTTATATTCCCACCACCAGCGTGTTAAGTGTTCCCTTTCTCTGCGTGCATGCCAACATCTGTTGTTAAACTTTTTTTTTTTTAAGACAGGGGATGTCTTGCTGTGTCACCCAGGCTGGAGTGCAGTGGCTTGGTCATAGCTCACTGCAGCCTTGACTTCCTGGGCCAAGTAATCCTCCCACCTCAGACTCCTGAGTAGCTGGGACCATAGGCATGTGCTACCATGCCTGGCTAACTTTTTATATTTTGTAGAGACAGGGTCTGGCTATGTTGCCGAAGCTGGTCTTGGACCCCTGGGCTCCAGTGATTCTCCTTCCTCAGCCTCTCAAAGTGCTAGGATTACAGGCATGAGCCACCGCACCCAACCTAACTTTTTAATAATAGTCATTCTGACTAGTGTAAGATGATATCTCATTGTGGTTTTAGTTTGCATTTCTCTGATAATTAGTGATGTTGAGTATCTTTTCCTGTGCTTATTTGCTATTTATATCTGTTTGGTGAAGTGTGTTCATGATCTTTTGTCCTTTTAAATTGGGTTGTGTTCTTGTTGAGATTTGAAAGTTTTTTGTTTTTTGTTTGTTTGGTTTGTTTGTTTTTTTTTTTTGACACGGAATCTCACTCTGTTGCCCAGGCTGGAGTGCAGTGGTGCAATCTCGGCTCACTGCAACCTCGACCTCCCGGGTTTAAGTGATTCTTCCACCTTAGCCTCCCGAGTAGCTGGGACTACATGGTGCGCTACCATGCCCAGCTAATTTTTGTATTTTTTTTTTTTTAGTAGAGACAGGGTTTCACCACGTTAGCCAGGCTGATTTGGAACTCCTGACCTCAGGGGATCCACCTGCCTCAGCCTCCCAAAGTGCTGGGACCACAGGGGTTAGCCACCAAGCCCAGCCTAGTTTTTTAAAATATATATTCTGTTACAAGCATTTTGTCAAAGCATGATTTGCTATGTTTTCTCCTAGTCTGTGACTTGTCTTTTGATTCTCTTAAGAGTATCTTTTGCAGAGGAAAAGTTTTTAATTTTGATGAAGTCCAACCTTTTTTTTTTTTATGGATTATGGGTTTGTTTGTTTTTGTTTTTTTGCAAGAGTCCCACTGTTGCCCAGGTTGGAGTGCAGTGGTGTGAGGATAACCCGTTGCAGCCTGGAACTCCTAGGCTCCAACCTCAGCCTCCCAAGTAGCTAGGACTACAGGCAATGCCCCACCATACCTGGCTAAGTTTTTTATATTTTATAGAGATGGGGGTCTTGCTTTGTTGCCCAGGCTGATCTGAAACTCCTGGCCTCAAGCAGTTCTCCCACTTCGGCTTCCCAAAGCCCTGGGATTACAGTCATGAGCCACTGTGCCCAGTTTGGATTATATTTTTTGATATCCTATCTTAGATGTCATCTCTAAGAACTTTGCCTTAACCCAAGGTCACACAGATTTCCTCTTATGTTTTCTTTTAAACAGTCTGTAGTTTTACATATGGATCTTGTATATCCTGCAACCTTGCTAAGTTAATTTATTATTTCTTTTTCTTTCTTTTTTTTTTTTTTTTTTTTGAGACGTAGTCTCGCTCTATTGCCCAGGCTGGAGTGCAGTGGCGCGATCTTGGCTCACTGCAAGCTCCACCTCCCGGGTTCATGCCATTCTCCTACCTCAGCCTCCCAATTAGCTGGGACTACAGGTGCCTGCCACCACGCCTGTCTAATTTTTTTGTATTTTTAGTAGAGACAGGATTTCACCATGTTAGCCAGGATGGTCTTGATCTCCTGACCTCGTGATCCGCCCGCCTCAGTCTCCCAAAGTGCTGGGACAACAGGCGTGAGCCACCGTGCCCGGATCATGTATTATTTCTAACAGCTTTTTTGTAAATTCCATGGCGTTTTCTATGTAGACAGTCAAATTGTGAATAGAGACAGTTTTATTCCTTCCTCAATTTCTTTTCTTTTTTTTTTTGAGATGGAGTCTCACTCTGTCGCCTAGGCTGCAGTGCAGTGGCACCATCTCATCTCACTGCAAGCTCCGCCTCCCGGGTTCACGCCATTCTCCTGCCTCAGTCTCCCGAGTAGCTGAGACTACAGGCGCCCGCCACCACGCCCGGCTAATTTTTTGTATTTTTAGTAGAGACGGGGTTTCACCGTGTTAGCCAGGATGGTCTCCATCTCCTGACCTCGTGATTCGCCTGCCTCGGCCTCCCAAAGTGCTGGGATTACAGGCGTGAGCCACCCTGCCCGGCCCTCTCTTCATTTTTTTATTGTACTAGCAAGGGCTTCCCTATGATATTGAATAGGAGTGGTAATAGTGGACACATCCTTGCATTGTTCCTGGTCTTCAGGGAAAAGCATTCAGCTTTTAATTAAATATGATGTTAGTGGTATGTTTTTTTATACCTGTCCTTCATCAGGTTAAGGAAATTCTATTCCTAGTTTTTTGAGCATTTTAATTGTTAATAGATGTTGAATTTTTTTCGAACTATTTTTCTTGTATCTATTGAGATGATTGTGAGATGACTTCTTTTTTAGTCTTTTATTAAGATTAATTATATAGACTGATTTTCAACTTTTTTTTTTGTTTGAGATGGTGTCTCACTGTTTGGCCCAGGCTGATCTTGAACTCCTGAGCTCACACGATCCTCCCACCTCAGCCTCCTGAATAGCTGGAACTACAGGCACTTGCCACCATGCCCAGCTGATCTTCAGATTTTGAATCAGCTTCATATTCTCACATTTTTTTTTTTTAACTTAGGGTCTTGTTCTGTTGCCCAGGCTGGGATGCAGTGGTGCAGTCACAGCTCACTGTAGCTGTGACCTACATGGTTTAGGCGATCCTCTCACCTCATCCTCCTGAGAAGCGAGGACCACAGCTGCATGCTACCAAGGCCAGCTAATTTTCATTTGTATTTTTTTTGTAGAGATGGGGTTTTGCACTGTTGCTCAGGCTGGTCTCAAACTCCTGGGCTCAAGCAGTCCACTTGCCTCAGCCTCCCAATGTGCTGGGATTACAGGCATGAGCCACTGTACCCAGCCATGTTCCACAGATTAATGCCACTCTTTATATATTGCTGGGTTCAATTTGCTAATATTTTGTTGAGGGGGGTGGAGTTGCGTCTATATTCATGAGGGATATTGGTCTTTAGTTTTCTTTTATTGTCATATCTTTGTCTGGTTTTGGTTCAGGTAATACTAGCCTCATAGAATGAATTGGGAAGTATTTCACCTTCTTCTGTTTTCTAAAAGAAATTTGTAGAGTTGGTTTTATTTCATCCTTCAGTGGTTAGTAAAATTCTCCAGTACAATCCTAGTGGTCTAGGCCTGGAATTTTCTTTGTTGGAGGGTTTTAAACTTTGAATTCAAGTTTTTCATAGATCGAAAACTATTTAGGTTATTTATTCTTTTCACTTTTTCTTTTTTTTTGGAAGATGAGATCTTGCTTTGTTGCCTAGGCTTGAATGCAGTGGTGCAATCATAGTTTACTGTAGCCTCCATCTAACTGCTGGGCTCAAGTGATCCTCCTACCTCAACCTCCTGATTAGCTGGAACTACAGGCATGTGCCACCACGCTTGGATAATTTTTTTATTTCTTTTTAGCGCCAGGGTCTTGCTTTGTTGCCCAGGCTGGTTTCAAACTCCTGGCCTGAAGCGATCCTGCCACCTTAGCCTCCCTGAGTGCTGGGATTATAGGCATGAGCCACTGCACTCATTCTTAAGTGAGTTTTGGTAGTTTGTATCTTTCATGGAATTGGCCCATTTCAAATATGTTGTCAAATTTATGGGCATAGAGTGTTTCTTTTTTTCTTTTTTCTTTTTTTTGAGGCAGAGTTTCACTCTTGTTGCCCAGGCTGGAGTGCAGTGGCACAATCTCGGCTCACTGTAACCTCCGCCTCCCTAGTTAAGCAATTCTCCTGCCTCAGCCTCCCGAGCAGCTAGGATTACAGGTGCCCGCCACCACGCCTGGCTAATTTTTGTATTTTTAATAGAGATGGGGTTTCACCATGTTGGCCAAGCTGCTCTCGAACTCCTGGCCTCAGGTCATCCACCCACCTCGGCCTTCCAAAGTACTGGGATTACAGGCATGAGCCACCATGCCCAGCTGAGTATTTCACAATTATAATTTTAATGTCTACAGGATCTGTAGCCATCGCCCCCTTTAATTCCTGATGTTGGTAATTTATGTCTTTGGTCTTTTATTCTTGGTTAATCTGGCTAGAGGTTTATGAATTTTATTGATCTTTACAAATAATCAACTTTGCATTCATTGATATTCTGGTTTTTTTTTCCTTCTGTTTTCAAGTTTGTTGATTTCCGCTTTTTTCTTTTTTTTGAGAAGGAGTCTTGCTCCATCACCCAGGCTGGAGTGCAGTGGCGTGATCTCGGCTCACTACAAGCTCCGCCTCCTAGGTTCACGCCATTCTCCTGCCTCAGCCTCCTGAGTAGCTGGGACTACAGGCGCCCGCCACCATGCCCGGCTAATTTTTTGTATTTTTAGTAGAGATGGAGTTTCACAGTGTTAGCCAGGATGGTCTCGATCTCCTGACCTCGTGATCCGCCCACCTCGGCCTCCCAAAGTGCTGGGATTACAGGCTTGAGCCACTGCGCGCGGCCTTTTTTTTTTTTTTTTTTTCCAGATGGAGTCTCACTTTGTCACCCAGGATGGAGTGCAGAGTGGCGTGATCTCGGCTCACTGCAGTCTCTGCCTCCTGGGTTCAAGCAATTATCTTGCCTCAGCCTACTGAGTAGCTGGGAATAAAGGTGCCTGCCACCACGCCCAGCTAATTTTCTTTTTGTATTTTTAGTAGAGACATTTACTGCTATAAAGTTCTCTTAAACACTAACTATATTACACGAATTTTAGTAAGTTATATTTCTGTTTCCATTCAGTAAAAACTTGTTTTCTGATTTTCCCTGAGACCTCCTCTTTGCCCCACAGATTATTTAGAAGTGTGTTTAGTTTTCTAATATTTGGGAGTTTCCCAATATCTTTCTATTAAGGATTTCTAGTTTATTCCGTTATAGTCAGAGTACAAGACTTAGTATGATTTCAGTTCCTTTATTTTTGTTAAGGTTTGTTCTGTGGCCCCAAATATGCTCTATCTTGTAAATGTTCTATATTTACTTGAAGAATGTACATTCTGCTGTCTTATATTATTTATAGTTACAGTGAATCTAGCTAGATATTATGGAATAGAAGGAAAAAGTCACTTGGATGTTTAAGATAAAAAGAGTTGTCCAGGCGCGGTGGCTCACGCCTATAATCCCAGCACTTTGGGAGGCTGAGGTGGGCGGATTGCTTGGGCCCAGGAGTTCGAGACCAGCCCAAGCAACATGGCAAAACCTCATCTCTACAAAAAAATACAAAAATTAGCCAGGTGTGGTGGTGCATGCCTGCAGTCCCAGCTACTCAACAGGCAAGAGTTATTTCTGACATAAGACCAGTTATTTCAGGCCATTCCTGGAGACCTCAGGGAGTGTCCATTCACTCTTGGACTGTTAAATAAAAAGTTTGCAAGTACTTTTAGGCCTTAAGGAAGCATGGTTCTCAGTTGTCATGTGCATCAGAATCATGGCAGAGACAGTTAATGAGATTCCTGTGTTCCATACTCTGGAAAGAGCAGTTAGTGTTTATTTTAGATATTTTTCATAGCTAAATCATCTCATTTACACTTTCCAAACATAACTCTGAGAGAGGCCCCATTTTACAGATGAGGAACTTGTATGAGATTACGTGTGTAATAAGTGAAAGGGCCAGTAAGTCTGGCTTGTCTTACTCAGGATCCCAAACTCTAAACCACAGCACTATACTAGTCCTGATTACCTGAAGTGTGCTGATTCCTGAGGTCCACAGTGAAACCAAGGAAGATACATGTTAAATTCTCCTTCATATTTTGATTTGTCTTGTCAACAACTGTGAAATACATAGTTATAGTCCTATCGACTACATCTTGGAGGCTGTCCTAAAAATGATTTATATAATTTTATTTTCTCCTTTGTCTTCTAAAAAGAAGAGAAATTTACTTATTAGTGGTGACTTTCATAATGAAAATACAGTTTACCACAAAGGGAGACCTGTGGGCCATTGCATCTTCCGTATCTAGTAAATTATCTTTTCTTTACTAAAAAGAGTGAGCTTGGAGTCAAACAGCAAGTTTTATATCATGATTTCTTCTTCTTTAGCTTTGTATTATGGAAAATTTTAAATATCTATACAATTGAAAGATTTTTTTTTCTTTTTTCTTTTTTTTTTTTTTTTCGAGATGGAGTCTCGCTCTGTTGCCCAGGCTAGAGTGCAATGGCGTGATCTCAGCTCACTGCAACCTCTCCCTCCCAGGTTTAGCAATTCTCCTGCCTCAGCCTCCCGAGTAGCTGGGACTACAGGTGCACGCCACCACACCTGGCTAATTTTTGTACTTTTAGTAGAGATGAGGTTTCACCACGTTGGTCAGGCTGGTCTCGAACTCCTGACCTCAGGTGATCTGCCCGTCTTGGCCTTCCAAAGTGCTGGGATTACAGGCGTGAGCCACCGTGCCCAGCCTGAAAGATATTTAATAGAATAATGAACCTCCATATATCCATTACCCAGCTTTGATTATCCACTCATGCCATTTTTGTTAGATCCATCTCTCCACTTCTTTGCTGCCTGTTTATTCACATCATTTCATCTAAAAATTGCAGAGTGTATCTATAAAAGTAAGCGCTTTTAAAGCAAAGGGTTTTTGAGCAGTTCAGTACATGGATTTTCCTTTAAATGCTTTGTGAATGTCATTACTGGCACAGAGCCTTCGTGCGTTCTTGCACTCTAATTACTTTTGTAGTGCTTCACAACTTTTCCAGCAGGGGGCACTTGGAGGCTGGAGGGATTTAGGTATTCAAAGGAGAGCCCTTGAGCTTTTATCACAACCCAGAGTAATCCATCTCTCCCCATGCCTTTTGAAAAATCTCTTTGGTGAATCTAGATGCAAAGCAAAAGATGCGACAGGCCTGGAAGTCCTGGTTGATCTACGTGGTTGTTCGTAGGACCAAACTTCAGATGCAGACTACGGCTCTGGAGTTTAGGCAACGGAGTATCTTACGGTGAGTCTGCTCAACTGCCCTACAAAGTACCAACCATCATTTTACCTCATCAGCTTTATGGTGCTGGAAAACAGCATAAAACCTCACTTAAAACAATGGTTTGTATTTGGTTTTATTTTTGTGTTTTGTTTTTTTCGAGATAGGGTCTTACTCTGTCACCCAGGTTGGAGTGCAGTGGCACAATCTCAGCTTACTGCAACTTCCACCTCCCAGGCTCAAGCAGTCCTTTCACGTCAGCCTCCCGAGTAGCTGGGACTACGGGCATGCACCACTATGCCCAGCTAATTTTTTTTTTCCTTTTTTTTATAAAAGCGAGGTTTTATCATGTTTCCCAGGCTGGTCTTGAATTCGTGGGCTCAAGCGATCTGCCCACCTCAGCCTCCCAAAGTGCTGGGATTATAGGCATGAGCCACCATGCCCCACTCCCACCTTGAAACGATGTTTTGAACATAGTTGATGCCTAATAAAGATTTATTGATAACTTGTTTATAAGATCAGATTTTCACATAATCATAATTAACACAAATTGAGTGCTTACTGTGTTCTAAACCCTGAGTTAAGTTTGTGTGTGCATGTGTTAATTTTGTAATGTAAAGTATCTTATTTAACCCTTACCATAAACTATAAGTACCATTATTGTACAGATTAAGATATACAAAAAGGCTCAGAGAGGTTGAGTAACTTGCCTAGCACATACAGGTTGTAAATGGCAAAACTAGGGCTCACCCACCCATACTCTTAACTGCTGTTCTGCATCGCAGCCCATCAGCATTGTAGACATACTGGAAGAACATGAATTAGTCCGCATTTATATCCAGACATGTAACAATGAGCTGCATTATAATGGGACAGATTTCACTCTATGTTGTCTGTAGTGGTCCACTGGTGTCCTGAATGGTAATGTATTAATAACTCACTTCCTGCCTGAAACTTGGGTATTGAACAAAATATGGATAATAGGAGAGGCTTTGCAGCTACACTTACTTGAGTTTGAATCCCTCTTCCAACCGGTACTGTTGGGTCATTTCATCTCTTCAGCTCTTATTTTCCTCATCCGTGAAATAGTTACACCATACTTAAAGGTTTGTCATCAGGAGTAAATAAAGTAGTATCTGTAAAGTGTTTAACAGTGTCCAGAAAATCAGTGGACATAAAGAAGTTATTTAAGTAGAAATAAAATAGGCAGAGTGCAGTAGTTCAAACCTGTAATCCCAACACTTTGGGAGGCTAAGATGGGAGGATTGCTTGAGGCCAGGAGTTTGAGACCAGTCTGGGCAACAAAGCCAAGACCCTATCTCTACACACAAAAAGTTTTTTTAAATAATTAAAATCGTTACTTAAAATGTATTTAGCAAGTATTTCAAAATGCCTAATTAGTATGCAATTTTACTTGAGTCTGAGTGAATTTTTTTTTTTTATGTGATGGAGTCTCGCACTGTTGCCCAGTCTGAAGTGCAGTGGTGTGATCTTGGCTCACTGCAACCTTCTGGGTCAAGCCTTCCAGGTTCAAGCGATTCTCCTGCCTCGGCCTCTCGAGTAGCTGGGATTACAGGCGCCTGCCACCATGCCCATCTAATTTTTTGTGTTTTTACTAGAGGCAGGGTTTCACCATGTTGGCAAGCCTGGTCTCGAACTCCTGACCTCATGATTCACCGGCCTCAGCCTCTCAAAGTGCTGGGATTCCAGGCATGAGCCACCGCGCCTGGCCTGAGTGATATTTTTATATAATTAATTCATTTACTCAACGTACATTTATTTATTTATTTGAGACAGAGTCTCACTCTTTCTCCCAGGCTGGAGTGCCATGGCACAATCTTGGCTGATTGCAACCTCCGCTTCCTGGGTTCAAGTGATTCTCCTGCCTCAGCCTCCCGAGTAACTGGGATTACACCATGCCTAGCTAATTTTTTGTATTTTTAGTAGAGAGGGGGTTTCACCACGTTGGCCAGGCTGGTCTTGAACTCCTGACCTCAGATGATCCACCCGCCTCGGCTTCCCAAAGTGCTGAGATTACAGGCATGAGCCACCGTGCCCAGCCTATTTATTGAGGGCTTAAAATGTTCTTGGTACCGGGCCAGGCACAGTGACTCATGCCTGTAATCCCAGCACTTTGGGAGGCTGAGGCTGGTGAATCACCTGAGGCCAGGAGTTTAAGACCAGCCTGGCCAACATAGTGAAACTGTCTCTACTAAAAAAATACAAAAGTTAGCCTGGTATGATGGTGCACGCCTATAATCCCAGCTACTCGGGAGGCTGAGGCATGAGAACCGCTTGAACCAACGAGGCAGACGTTGCAGTGAGTTGAGATTGTGCCACTCCACTGCACCCTGGGCAACAGAGTGAGACTCTGTCTCGAAAAAATTTAAAAAATGGCTTCCGCAGGAGGCCTACACACCGCCAGTTGTGCTCCTGCTATGTCTCTAGTGATCCCTGGAAAGTTCCAGCATATTTTGCGAATACTCAACAGCAACATCAATGGGCAGCAGAAAGTAGGCTTTGCCGTCACTGCCATTAAGGATGTGGGTTGACAGTACACTTGTGGTGTTGAGGGAAGCTGACATTGACCTCACCAAGTGGGCAGGAGAACTCACTGAGGATGAGATGGAATGTGTGATGACCATTATGCAGAATCCATGCCAGTACAAGATCCCAGACTGGTTCTTGAACAGACGGAAGGATGTAAAGGATGGAAAATATAGCCAGGTCCTAGCCAGTGGTCTGGACAAGAAGCTCCGTGCAGATGTGGAGCGACTGAAGAAGATTCGGGTCCATAGAGGACTGCACCACTTCTGGGGCCTTTGTGTCTGAGGCCAGCACACCAAGACCACTGGCCGCCTTGGCTGTACCATGGGCGTGTTCAAGAAGAAATAAGTCTGCAGGCCTTGTCTGTTAATAAGTAGTTTATATACCTAAAAAATATAAATAAAGTAATAAATAAATAAGTAAAATGTTATTGGTACTGTATTGATGCTGGGGCTATATTCAGGGAATTTGTGATTCCCTAGATGCATAAGAAGATAAGTGATAATGTGAGATAGCTTGAGGTTTTGCAGTGAGTGCTGCAGGTGAGCATGGTCTAAGAGAAATCTTTGTAGGTTAGAGTGACCAGGCAAAGTGAGTGTTTCTGTAAAGCACAGGTTGCAAACTCTTATTTCCCCATGACTCTTTTCCTAGAGCAAATTCAAAAATTAGTAGAAAAAAAAACAAGACTGAAACGAAAGTCTGACCAGGATTCGAGGAAGGAAAAGGATATATACAGCAAGACTAGAAATCTAAAAGCTGCTTGATTACAGATTATTTTGTGAAATCTCCTGATTTTCAAATGTTGGTAATAACTCTTTTTTTTATTTTTTGAGACGGAGTCTCACTCTGTCACCCAGGCTGGAGTGCAGTGGCACGATCTCGGCTCACAGCAACCTCTGCCTCCCGGGTTCAAGAGATTCTCCTGCCTCAGCCTCCCGAGTATCAGGGATTACAGGCACATATCACCATGTCCAGCTAATTTTTTGTATTTTTAGTAGAGATGGGGTTTCACCATGATGGCCAAGCTGGTTTTGAACTCCTGACCTCAAGTGATCCACCCGCCTCAGCCTCCCAAAGTGCTAGGATTACAGGCGTGAGCCAGCGCGCCTGGTCTTTTTTTTTTTTTTTTTTTTTTTGAGATGGAGTCTCACTCTGTCGCCCAGGCTAGAGTGCAGTGGCGTGATCTCAGCTCACTGCAACCTCTGCTTCCTGGGTTCAAGCTATTCTCCTGCCTCAGCCTCCCAAGTAGCTGGGATTACAGGAGCATGCCACTACCACCCGGCTAATTTTGTATTTTTAATAGAGACAGGGTTTCACTATGTTGGCCAGGCTAGTCTCTTAACTCCTGAACTCAGGTGATCCACCCGCCTCAGCCTCCCAAAGTGCTGTGATTACAGGTGTAAGCTACTGCGCCAGGCCATAACATATTTTTTAACAAATCAAACTGTGTAGGTCAAACACAGCATGTTTGTGGTGTCTAAAGCAGGATCTGACCGTAGGAACCATAAGTTTCCAACCATTAATTGGCAGATCTGGGACTTTTTCTCAATTGTTTTGTTTTCTTTTTTTTCCCCAGCAGTGAATCTAGAGATGGTACTATGAAGGAGAGGACTAGAGCTGCGGGTCTGAGGCCCCACACTAACTGCTCCTCTCTTTCCTGAGTGGCTTTTTACTGATGGATTCCGTCTTTGATTTGCTTTTTCACAGGGTGTGGTGGAGCATGTGGAGGCAGCGACTAGGACAGCTCCGCGTGAGCCGTGCCCTCCATGCCTCTGCTTTGAAGCACAGGGCCCTGAGCCTCCAGCTGCAGGTGAGTCCAGCAGACGTGGGTTTTGGCATCCTCTGTCCGTGTTGTCAAGCCTCTCACCCACAGAGGGCAGTGCTGGGCCTTCCCTGCAGCTCAGGGCCTGAGATGGGGCGAGGGCAGAGGTAATCTGGAAGGCTGGGCTCTTCCAGAGGGAGGCTGCTGTTAGGAACAAAGTAGAGGCTTGTCCTAGATGAACCTAGGTCAGTGGCTTCCAGAGTGCTTCTGGTAATTGTGGAGCTGGAGAGGGATTTATGAATTAGTTATAAACATGTTTAGAGAAACAGCACTATACTCTGATTTCCTCATTACTGTTTTCCTACAGCAAATGAGAAAATAATTGGGGCAGAAAAGAAACTAAGACTGAAAAGAAAACCTGGCTTCCTTTTCTTTATAGTTTTGATTGTCTTAGAGTGTTCTTTTAGGCAAGCCACTAGCTTTTTTGTCAATCATAAATGACTAAGGCCTGTACTAAAACTTTCTTATCCTTTGACATATTCTCTGAATTTTTGTCATGTTTTTGTGTCTGCTGGGTACTTACAGAGCTGCCAAATAAGTTATAGGAAATAGAACAGGGAAGAGGAAAAAAAAAATCAGTGCCTGTTTCCAAATGTAGGAATAGTATCTTCTTATTCTAACAACAAATTGCATAGTCCATGTGAATATGTGCAGATCACATGCAAATAGCATATATAGTCATCTAGATCAGTGATCAGAAAACTGGCTCAATGGCCAAATTTGGCCTGCTTTCTGTTTTTGTAAATAAAGTTTTATTGGGATGTTGCTACACTCATTCATTTATGTATCATCTGTGGCTGCTTTCAGATTACAAGGGCAGTGTAGAGTAGTTGTAACAGAGACCTTATGGTCTACAAAGACTAAACTATTTGTTTTCTGACCCTTTAAGAAAAAGTTTGCTGAACTCTGAACTTGTAAGGTCTTCTGAGGCAATAGCAAGGAAATAAGAGACATAGGTCTCGCCAATAATAATAACAGTACCAATAGCAGCAGCAACTGCAGCCTGAGTGACAGAGTGGGGCCCTGTCTCAAAAAAAAAAAAAAAAAAAGTAGTAGCTTTTATTGTGGTCTTACTTGTGTTAGATGCTGGACTAAGTGCTTTATGTGCGTTATCTAATTTTCATAAACCTTTTTTAAAAGTCCCATATTATTGTTAAGGAAACCAGGAAGGTTAACTAACTTGAACCAGGGTCATATGTGTAGTGAAGCTTAGAGCCAGGTTTTTTTTATTTCTTTTTTTTGAGACAGAGTCTTGTTCTGTCACCCAGGCTGGAGTGCAGTGGCACAGTCTTGGCTCACTGCAACCTCCGTCTCCCAGGTTCACGCCATCCTCCTGCCTCAGCCTCCCAAGTAGCTGGGACTACAGGCGCCCGCCAGCACGCCCGGCTAATTTTTTGTATCTTCAGTAGAGACGGGGTTTCACCGTGTTAGCCAGGATGGTCTCAATCTCCTGATCTTATGATCGCCTGCCTCGGCCTCCCAAAGTGCTGGGATTACAGGTGTGAGCCACCGCACCCGGCCGCTTAGAGCCAGGTTTTAAGCTGAGCAGCCAGAAAGCTGCATCATTTTTTTTTTTTTTTTTTTTTTTTTTTTGAGACAGAGTATTGCTCGCTCTGTCTCCCAGACAGGAGTGCAGTGGCGCGATCTTGGTTCACTGCAACCTCTGCCTCCCAGGTTCAAGCAATTCTCCTGCCTCAGCCTCCCAAGTAGCTGGGACTCAGACGCATGCTGCCACGCCTGGCTAATTTTTTGTATTTTAGTAGTGATGGGGTTTCACCGTGTTGCCCAGGCTGGTTGCTAACTCCTGAGCTCAGGCAATCTGCCTGCCTCAGCCTCCCAAAGTGCTGGGATTACAGGCGTGAGCCACCGCACCTGGCCTGCATCATCATCTTAATCACCATGCAGTATTGTGCTGAATAGACTTATAACCTCAGGAGGGAGATGGAACTGATAAATGGGAAAATGCTATAAATACAGGGATAGTGACTAAACTTATAGACTGACTGTGAATATAGGGAAACTAAACATAATGAGACTGATTTTCTGTCATCAGTGGACAACTGTGCTAGTGTTCTTCCCTTTCTAAGAGCCACTTTGAGAGGCCATAAACTCATTCTACTGATGCTACTGTTGCTCAGAACATGTTTAGAATTCCCCTTTTCTTGTTTGTTGTTGTTGTTTGTTCTTTTGTTTTGAGACAGTCTCACTCTTTTGCCCAGGCTGGAGTGCAGTGGCATGATCTTGGCTGACTGCAACCCCTGCCTCCCGGGTTCAAGCGATTCTCCTGCCTCAGCCTCCCAAGTAGCTGGGATTACAGGCACGTGCCACCACGCCTGGCTAATTTTGTATTTTTGATAGAGACGGGGTTTTGCCATGTTGGCCAGGCTGGTCTCGAACTCCTGACCGCAAGTGATCCACCTGCCCCTCGGCCTCCCAAAGTGCCGGGATTACAGGCGTGAGTCACCACACCCAGCCTACACTCTCTTAATCTACACCGCATCTCTATGCACTAGGCAGGTCAGACATCATGAAATATGTAAAATTTTAATTTTAATTTAAAATTTAAAATTAAATTTGGTATTTCAAACATAGAAACATAAAATATAAAACACTTAGAAAAATATTAGCAGATAGGCTGGGCGTGGTGGCTCACACCTGTAATCCCAGCACTTTGGGAGGCTGAGGCGGGCAGATCATGAGGTCAGGAGATGGAGACCATCCTGGCTGACACGGTGAAACCCCATCTCTATTAAAAATATAAAAAATTAGCCAGGCATGGTGGCGGGCGCCTGTAGTCCCAGCTACTCGGGAGGCTGAGGCAGGAGAATGACGTGAACCTGGGAGGCAGAGCTTGCGTGAGCTGAGATCACGCCACTGCACTCCAGCCTGGGTGACAGAGCGAGACTCCATCTCAAAAAAAAAAAAAAAAAAAAAAAAAAAAAATTAGCAGCTAGCCAAGTACTCACCAGCCTCACCCAGATTTAAAAGGTGTTAGCATTTTCTATACTTGCT
This sequence comes from Pongo abelii, assembly GCF_028885655.2. Classification (NCBI taxonomy): domain Eukaryota; kingdom Metazoa; phylum Chordata; class Mammalia; order Primates; family Hominidae; genus Pongo; species Pongo abelii. The sequence goes on from NC_085929.1 coordinate 38,007,848, forward strand.
CCAGAATTTTTTTTTAAATTATTTTTTGGGGAACAGGATCTCACTCTGCTGCCCAGTCTGGAGTGCAGTGGTACCATCATGGCTCACTGTAGTCTTGACCTCCCAGGCTTAAGTGATCCTCCCACCTCAGCCTCCCTAGTAGCTGGGAACACAGGCGTGTGCCACCATGCCTGGCTAATATATTTTTTTTTCCCTTGTGGAGTCGAGGTCTCACCATGTTGCCCAGGCTAGTCTGAAACTCCTGAGCTTAAGTGATCCACCCACCTTGGCCTCCCGAAGTGCTGGGATTACAGGCATGAGCCACCGTGCCTGGCCCAGAATTTTTTTTTTTTTTTTTTTTTTGAGACAGAGTCTCACTCTGTTGCCCAGGCTGGAGTGCAGTGGCGCGATCTTGGCTCACTGCAAGCTCCGCCTCCCGGGTTCATGCCGTTCTCCTGCCTCAGCCTCCCAAGTAGCTGGGACTACAGGCGCCCGCTGCAACGCCTGGCTAATTTTTTTTTTTTTGTATTTTTTAGTGGAGATGGAGTTTCACCATGTTAGCCAGGATGGTCTCGATCTCCTGACCTGGTGATCCGCCCCCCTCAGCTTCCCAAAGTGCTGGGATTACAGGCGTGAGCCACCGTGCCTGGCCCAGAATTTTTTACAGTAACAAAATTTAATGGACACTGCCAACGCTCTACCCTCCCTCCCTCCCTTCTGCTGCCTCTCCTCCTTAGAGATAGCCACTCTTTTGATTCTGGTATGATTGTTCTCCTATATTCTTTTTTCTTATAAAAATATGTGCACATATCCGTAAAGAATAAACATGTGGTACACTCCTGTAGTCCCATCTACTCGGGAGGCTGTGGCAGGATGATCAGTTGAGGTCAAGTGTTTGAGGCTAGCCTGGGCAATATAATGAGACCCCATCACTTAAAAAGGTGGGAGGGGCCACGGTGGCCTACGCCTGAATACTAGGACTTTGGGAGGCCAAAATAAGAGGATCACTTGAGTTTAGGAGTTCAAGACCAGACTAGGCAACATAGTGAGACCCCATCTCTACAAAAAAAAAAAAAAAAAAAAAATTAGCTAGACGTGGTGGCGCATGCCTGTTGTCCCAGCTACTTGGGAGGCTTAGGTTGGAGGATCACTTGAACCTGGGAGGTCAAGGCTGCAGTGAGCCATTGATGATGCCACTACACTCCAGCTTGGGCACCAGAGCAAGACCCTGTCTCAAAAATAAATAAATAAATAAATAAATAAGTAAATGGTATGGCTTTGTGTAGTTAGGACATTTATGAATGTTGTCATACTGTACTTTGCAACTTGTTTTTTTAGTGCAACGGTATATTTTTGAGGTTTAGCCATGTGATTTCTTTCTTCCTTTTTTAAAATAGAGAGAGGGTCTTTCTCTGTTGCCCAGGCTGTTCTTGAACTCGTGACCTCAAGCAGTTCTCACACCTTGGCTTCTTAAAGTGCTGGGATTACAGGCCTGAGCCACCATGCCTGGCCCTATCTATGTGGATAGACAGAGATCTATTAACTGTGTATATTATGCCATTGTATAAACAAGGCATAGTTTATCTGCTTACTTACTGATGGACTGTTGACTACCTCTGCTTTTTAGAATTACGAACAATACTACCAAGAGCATTCTTTCTGTTTCTTTTTTTTTTTTTTGAGACTCCGTGCAGTGGCACAATCTCAGCTCACTGCAATCTCCACCTCCCAGGTTTAAGCGATTCTCCTGCCTCAGCCTCCCATGTAGCTGGGACTACAGGTGTGCTCCACCACATCCAGCTAATTTTTGTATTTTTAGTAGAGATGGGGTTTCACCATGTTGGCCAGGCTGATCTTGAACTCCTGACCTCAAGTGATCCGCCTGCCTCTGCCTCCCAGTGTTGGGATTAAAAGTGTGAGCCACCATGCCCGGCCCCCGGTTTCTTTGAATTATTCACGGATCTGTTTCTCGGCTCTTTCTTCCATTCGTGTATTTGTCTATCCAGACCATACCAATGCCATACTGTTTTAGTTACGATTTGATGAAGCAGGTAAGCAAGAGTGCAGGTTCTTGAGTCAGACTGTCCGAGTGGAATTCTGCCTCTATCACCTATTAGCTTTGTGCCTTTGAATGAGTTATTTTACCTGTTTGTACCTCAGAATTCTTATCTGTAAGTAGATCATAATAGTACGTACCTCATAAGGTTATTGAGGCTTCAGTAGGATGATCCAGTTATTAATAATATACTCAGAGCAATGCCTGGAATATGGAAATGCTCAGTAAATGCTAGCTGTTGATATTCCTATTTGACATATAGTTCTTAAGGCTCTATATTTGAGAGAGAGTCTCCTTTATTCTTGTTTTGTTTTTAAACTTGTCTTAATTGTTCTTCTGTACTCTCTCTTATTAATTTTAGGATCAACTCGTCAAGTTCTATAACAAAGCCTATTAGGATTTTTTTTTTTTTTTTTTTTTTTTTGAGACGAGTCTCACTCTGTCACCCAGGCTGGAGTGCAGTGGTGTGATCTCAGCTCACTGCAAGCTCCGCCTCCCAGGTTCACGCCATTCTCCTGCCTCAGCCTCCCGAGTAGCTGGGACTACAGGCGCCTGCCACCACGCCTGGCTAATTTTTTGTATTTTTAGTAGAGATGGGGTTTCACCGTGTTAGCCAGGATGGTCTCGATCTCCTGACCTCGTGATCAGCCCGCCTCGGTCTCCCAAAGTGCTGGGATTACAGGCGTGAGCCACCGCGCCCGGCCAAGCCTATTAGGATTTTTATTACAATATACTGACTGACAGCTTATTAGGTTAGAAAAATTGTCATATTGAGTCATTTCATCTATGAATTTGATATATCTCATATTGCTGAGCTTGAGAAGGAGAGTAGGAAGGATGAGGTCATGAGGTAACAGGGAGCCAGAACGCAGGGCCTGGCACGTCGCACCTGATAAAAAAGGCTTTGGCTTTTATTCCTGGGAAGGTGAAGAGCTCCTGGCTCTGAGCAGAGGAGTGACATGATTGTACCTACCTCTTAACAGGATTCTTTGATTCATAGTGTGCTGCTTTTGGGGTAAGAAAGGGAAGGATATATATGAATGTGTGTTTGTGTGTTTGTGGGGGGGGGGGAGGTGTGTGTGTGTCTGTTTGCTTATATTTTCAAGAAAGAATAATGGAAAAATAAATGAAAAACTTCCCGAAAAATGGTTACCTATAGGAGGAGGGAGGGAAGGGTATAGGAATAAAGTACTTCTGTGAATTTACTTTGTTACATAGTTTTAACTTTGGAACTATGCAAATATTTTATATAATTACAAAGCAAGAGTAAATAAAAAAGCAATTGCTAGATTTTCAAAACAAACTGAAACATATCAAGTTTGTGGCAATGACTACACAGAGAATAATTACTTCAAGTAACTTTAAAATACAATATTTTGACTGTTCACCCTGGTGGAATGTGTTAAAAGGACGTAATGAACTGCTAAGAAATCTAAAACCACATTCTTATTAAAACAGGTGTTATTGTTACTAGGAGGTTTGAAGTTGTTATATTGAAAGTATTATAGTTACATTGTAAGATAAAGCAAATAATTATGGCAGTGTTGTTAGGAATAAAGATCTTCAATAGAAAAGAAAAGATTACAAGTATAAAAATCAAATAAATCTGCAGTTGGAACTGTAAATATCAATATGGACTCCTCATATATATACACATACCATAAATGCATTTCTGGTCTGGCGCGGTGGCTCCCAGCACTTTGGGAGGCAGGTGGATCACCTGAGGTCAGGAGTTTGAGACTAGCCTGGCCAACATGGTGAAACCCCGTCTCTACTAAAAATACAAAAAAATTAGCCGGGCATGGCGGTGGTGGGTACCTGTAATCCCAGCTACTCGGGAGTCTGAGGCACAAGAATCACTTGAATCCAGGAAGCAGAGGTTGCAGTGAGCTGAGATTGTGCCAACTGCACTTCAGCCTGGGCGACAGGGTGAGACCCTGTCTCAAAAAAAAAAAAAAAAAAAAAAGCATTAGAAGCAGTGACAGTAGTATAGCATTTAGTATCCCCAGTGCCCAAGTTGTGGTCTTAACTATTTCCCACTAATAGGAACCAGGGCTTTTTAGAGAAATGGCTGATTATAGGTCTGGGGCAGGAAATAGACAACATACACCTAGGACTAAGGAACTTAACAAAACCTAATGGAATTGTGTCAGAAGGACTCAGGAACCAATTTGGAAGGGTTCCCAGGGCTTAAGATAGAAAAGTTTGAGCATCAAAAAACAATAAGCTAGGCATGGTGGTGCCTGTAGTCCCAGCTACTCAGGAAGCTGAGGCAGGAGGATCACTTGAGTCCAGTATATTGAAAACATCAAATACATAAAAATTCATGCATTTGAAATAATTTTAAAAGAAAGTGAAACTCATCGGTCATGATTTTGGGTTGTTAGGGGAGTTAACTCAATTCTTTAAAAATTAAAGTATTTTAATTCTTTAAAAATTAAAGGCAAAAAATTAAGCATTTATCCCACCTTTCCTATATAAACTGTTAACTCCAAGAAACCAGAGGGTTAATGAGAGAGAAGGCTTCTTTATAGAAGAATTCCAGTTAATAAATGCTGAAGGAATACTAGAACTAGAAAATTGCTGTTTTGCCACCCCTAATGAGGACATAGATCTAGGCAGCCATCACTAGGTGAGAGGCTGATGGGAAAATATAGGAGAAATCTGGCTACCTGCCATCTGAATCCACCAAACAATCTTGGCATTGCTACAACTGTGGCAGCCAGACATGATGTGCCTCATGATACTATGTAAGGGGAAGTACCCAGCCACGTTCCTGAACTGTTCTTGCCTAAAAAATTGAACATGACTCCAAGCCTAATGCGATCTCTCAGTTTATATGAAATACAGGGGTCAGAGGAACAAGTTAAAGACACCTCGAGGCTACAGTCAGCCAAATCCAAAATGTAGGACATTTTATAGGATAGATGACTTGATTTCTCTAGTAGATTGATGGCATGAAAGAGAAAAAAAGCAGGAAGGGAAGTTGTCATATAAAACAGAACTTTAAGTGACCTAACAATTAAAGCGAACCAAAATGGACCACTCTGGCTGTTGTGTTAGGAATACATCAGAGCCAGGCATGGTGGCAGATGTCTGTAATCCCAGCACTTTGGGAAGCCAAGGCGGGTGGACAGCTTGAGCCCCAGCATTTGAGACCAGCCTGAGCAACATGGTGAAACCCTGTCTCTACAAAAAATACAAAAAATTATCCTGGTATGGTGGCATGTGTCTGTAGTCCCAGCTACTCAGGAGGCTAAGTGGGAGGATCACCTGAGTCCAGGAAATTGAGGCTGTAGTGAGCTATGATTGCACCACTGCCCTCTAGCCTGGGCAATGGAGCAAGACCCTGTCTCAAAAAAAAAAAAAAAAAAAATTAGCTGGGCATGGCGGTGCATGCCTGTGGTCCCAGCTGCTCAGGAGGCTGAGGCAGGAAGATTGCTTAAGCCCAGGAGGTTAAGGCTGCAGTGATCCATATTCTTGCCATTGCACTTCAGTCTGGCAGTCTGAGTGACAGAGTGAGACTCTGTCAATAAATAAATAAATAAATAAATAAGAAAGAGATGATCAAGGATATAAACAGGGAGAACAGGTAAGAAGCTATTACAAAATTCCAGGTGAGATTTTCCACAAAGATGATAAGAAGACGTTGGTTGGATTCTCAATATCTTTTAAAGATGTAACCGACATCTTTAAAAGATATATGGATGAGATATGAAGTTTTAGAGTCCAAGATGACTTCCAAGTTTTGGCCTAAGCAGTTGGAACAATGGAGTGCCATTTACTGAAATAGGAAAGACTGCAGGAGAAGCAGGTTTGTGGGAAGAGATGAGGAGGAGCCCAATTCTGGACTCTGTATCTTCAGCCTGATAGGCCTTTTGAATATCCACAGGAAGATATGTTAAGGAGGCAGTGGGATATTGGGATATATGTGTGGAATATTGAGGATGGGGCCAGGATAGGAGGTACATTTGGGAAATTCAGGAGTTCTCAGTAGGCAGATGGTATGTAAAGTTACTAGAGTGAGCGGGGTGTGGTGGCTCATGCCTGTAAATCCCAGCACTTTGGGAGGCTGAGGCAGGAGGATTGCTTGAGCCCAGGAGTTCAAGACCAGCCTGGGCAACATAGAGAGCCCCCATCTCTTTTTTTAAAAAAAGCTATTAGGGTGGGTGAAAAAATGAAGGAAGTGAGTGTAGCTAGATGAGAGGTTCCAGGGCTGAGCCTGCAAGGTGCACAGAGGTGGGAGTCAGCAACAGGAACAAAGCAGGGACACATCCCAAAAGCCAGGTGAAGGAAGGAGGAAGGCTTTGTCAGACGCTTCTGGCAGGTCAAGGGAGGTGAGGACCAAAATCTGACCTTTGGATTGAGCAACGTGGAGATTGCCGATGCACTTGATAAGAGTAGTTTCATTCAGTAAGCCTGTGGGAGTGGGCTCAAGAAAGCCTGCCTGGGAGACAGAGAGATTAGAAAATAGCTCTTTTGAGGAGCTTGAAACAGAAAGAACCAAAGTGTTAGCTGGATGGCACAATGTTGTCTAGAGTCTAGAGAGGGGTGTTGCTTTGTTTGTTTAAGAATCACTGGTTTATTCCCTTCAGAAAGTATTTTTGTGACAGCAATCTTCCCCCCACAACTTTTTATTTCTGACAAACACCAAATAATAGAAAAGGTAGATGCTGTATGTGTTTCACCTAGTTTAACCCATTGTGGTTTTTTGGTTTGGTTTGGTTTGGTTTTTTTGAGACAGGGTCTCACTCTTTTGCTCAGACTAGAGTGCAGTGGTATGATCACTGCTCACTGCAGCCTCAACCTACCAGGCTCAAGCGATCCTCCCACCTCAGCCTCCCAAGTAGCTGGGACTACAGAGTTTCACCATGTTTCCCAGGCTGGTCTGAAACTCCTGAGCTCAAGCAATCCTCCTGCCTTCGCCTCCGAAAGTGCTGAGATGACAGGCATGAGCCACCCTGCCCTGCCAACCCACTGTTAACATCTTGCCACATTTGCTTTCTTTAAGTATATAAATACATTTATTTTGTCTGAGCTGCTCTAAAATTGTAGACATAAAGTTTATCTTAAAGTGTATCTCCTAAAAAGGACAGTCTCCCACATAACCATAATATCATTATTATATTCCAAGAAATTTAATATTGATATGATAATATATAACATGCAGTTCATATTAAAACTGTATATTGTTGCTATTTGCACTTTCATAGTCTAATCAAAGGTCACCCATTGCTTTTAGTTGTTACATCCTGAAGAGATTTTTTTAGGATAGGAAAAGTAATAGCACATTGATATGCTGATTTCAAAAATCTATAGAGAATGAAAACTGATGATTCATAAGAGGGGAACTGCCAAGGCAGTAAACTTGGGAAGATGAGATGTAGCCAGAGCGGGACAGGTTGGGAGGGGACTGACTTTGGTGGGAGCATGGACGGTTTATCCAGAGTAGCAGGAAAGAGAGAAGACAGAGCCCATGGGCAGGTGGGTAGTTAAACATGGTGGACCTTAAGGAAATTTTCTTTTGATTGCTTTTATTTTCTTAGTGAAATGGGAACGATGGTATTCAGTTGAGAGGAGGGAAAGGAGAGGTGCGACAGGTTGAAGAAAAGATATGAAGTCTTTGTCTAAGTTGTCTTCAGATTAGGATAAGTCGTCTTAGATTAGATTATCACTGATCTAAGGGTGTGCATTTATAGACCCTTGTAGACCCCTTAGCTTCTATAGATAGACATCCCTGGAACTAATCTGCCTGAAAAAGGACCACTTTACAGTAGGCTTTCTCTGACTTTGGAAGAAAAGGCAGACCCTCACTTATCCCCAATCTGAATTAATTATATCACCCCTCGGATTGTTTCTGCTCCTTGTCTGCTTGTTTTTGTTTTTGTTTTGAGTTGGTCGCTCTTGTCGCCCAGGCTGGAGTGCAGTGGTGTGATCTCAGCTCACTGCAACCTCTGCCTCCTGGGTTCAAGTGGTTCTCCTACCTCAGCCTCCTGAGTAGCTGGGATTATAGGCACCCGCCATCACGCCCAGCTAATTTTTTGTATTTTTAGTAGAGACGGAGTTTCTCCATGTTGGGCAGGCTGGTCTCAAACTCCTAACCTCAGGTGATCTGCCCGCCTCGGCCTCCCAAAGTGCTGGGATTACAGGCATGAGCCACTGCACCCGGCATCTGCTTGTTGATTTTCTTCTTTTTTTTAATCCAGAAAAAAATTACTTTTGAAAGCAAAATGTCCCTCTTAAAGACCCTTTTACCCTACAGTCCCATAGCTTATGATCCTGCTAGGGGGGATTGCCACTTCCTTGTTTCTAATTTCAGCCTTTCCAGCGTGTGTGCCTTTCTCTTTTCCCTCTCCACCTGTACTTCACCCTGTTTTCCTGCCTTTCCTTTGACTATTGCCTCTTTTCTGGTTTTCAGGCTTGGTCACAGTGGCAGGAACAGCTCCTGTATGTCCAGAAGGAGAAACAGAAGGTTGTCTCTGCAGTGAAACATCATCAGCACTGGCAAAAGCGGAGATTTCTAAAAGCCTGGCTTGAATACCTGCAAGTCCGCAGAGTGAAGCGACAGCAGAATGGTGAGTAGGAAGCTCCAGGCTCTCGAGATAGAGGATCTGGTCACAATTTCCACTCTCCTGCTGCCAGTGGTACTGTACTAAGAAGTAATATAATGGTGCTACTCCAGAAATTTTGGCGAAAGGAGATTAAGGAGGAAAATACATCATCCTTGAGTCACATTTATTTCTCTTTGGCTTTTTCTTTTATTTATATATCTATATCTATATCTATATCTATATCTATCTAGCTATCTATAGTTTTTTTTTTTTTTTTTTTTTGAGATGGAGTTTCGCTCTTGTCGCCCAGGCTGGAGTGCAGTGGCTCACTGCAACCTCCGCCTCCTGGGTTCAGGTGATTCTCCTGCCTCAGCCTCCCGAGTAGTTGGGATCACAGGTGCCCACCACCTTGCCCAGCTAATTTTTGTATTTTTAGTAAAGACGGGGTTTCACAACGTTGGCCAGGCTAGTCTCAAACTCCTGACCTCAGGTGATCCGCCTGCCTCGGCCTCCCAAAGTGCTGGGATTACAGGCGTGAGCCACTGCACCCGGCCTCTTCTGTGTATTTTTTATCTAAATAGGGTTTTCATTTTGCTATAAGTATTGTAATTATTTTGATTAATATGTTGATAACCTATGGTTTTGTGTCTTGCTTTTTTCCACACAGTTAATCAACACTTTCCTACATCTTAAGTATTTGTCGTAAATGTTATTTTTTAACAACTATTCATATTTTATAGGATGGCTTACCTTAATATACTTAGCCATTCTCCTGTTAATAGATATTTGGATAGTTTCTGTTTGTCTCCAGTTATGCAAATGCATGTGATTTTGATGTTGAGTTTTTTGGATACTGTTTATATGGTTTTGTTTCCCAATTAGATTCAGAAGTAATAATACATAGAAATGTGAACATTGGTACACTTTCTAACTTAAGTTTATTGATTTTATACCGAAGTAAGTCAAGCACTATGCTAGACACTGGGTTAAGGGTCTCTGGCGTTTGCCCAAACATCCCTGCAGAAATCTCTTACGCTGCCAACACTGTCTCTTGGGAGAGTTTGAATGTGTTCATTGGAGGATAGTGACCCCAGACCAACAGTCCAGTTGCCCAGTCCTGGAATGTGAAGGCATTAAGCTGTTTAGTATGATAAGCTATAGACTAATGCCTGCCTCCAATTACAGCATTCAAATTCCAGGTCTGATTCCCATCCCCTTCCCGGGCCCTAGCTCATCAGACCATTATCTGACTAGCATTAAAAGGAGATGAAGCTGGCAGCCAGGATCAGGTTGGCTGAAAGCTCAAAAAAGCCTATGCCAGCATGGCAACTGAATTGTATGTCGTTGACTCAATCTCTAAGTCCTATCCAGGAGACATTTGTTTAGAAGCAAAAGTAAAACAGTCCTTTTTGAAAGCAACAGTTATCATTTCTGTTCATCAGTATCTAACCAGAAGCCTCAGCCCTTTGATGTAACTGATTTTATAGCATCCTCCTCCCTAAAATCACAGACCTTTTCTCTTTCCTTGGAGAGAGGAGATGTAGCTCAGGGATTCCTAATGACCTTTCAAGGTTTAAAAAACTTGTATTTTGGCCGGGCGCGGTAGCTCATGTCTGTAATCCCAGCACTGTGGGAGGCTGAGGCGGGCGGATCACTTGAGGTCAGGAGTTCGAGACCAGCTTGGCTAACATGGTGAAACCCCGTCTCTACTAAAAATGCAGAAAAATCAGCCAGGGGTGGTGGCGCATGCCTGTAATTCTAGCAACTTGGGAGGCTGAGGCAGGAGAATCACTTGAAGCTGGGAGGCATAGGTTGCAGTGAGCCGAGATTGCGCCACTGCACTCCAGCCTGGGCAACAGAGCGAGAGTCCAACTCAAAGAAAAAAAAAAAGCTTATAAGAGTGTGTGTGTGTGTGTGTGTGTGTGTGTGTGTGTGTGTGTGGCCTTGAACCCCTGCTCTCTGCCAATCGTGGGGTTCAGCTTGTCTTAAAGATGTTTCCAGCTCATCTTCTAACCTTAGGGGAGCAGCACTTAAGTTATTTCTCTGTTGCAGAGATGGCTGAGCGATTCCATCATGTCACTGTGCTCCAGATACACTTCTGTGACTGGCAGCAGGCCTGGGAGCGGAGGGAGAGCTTGTACGCCCACCATGCCCAGGTGGAGAAACTGGCCAGGAAGATGGCCCTGCGGCGCGCCTTTACTCGCTGGAAACACTGTATCCTTTCAGATACTGAGGCTGTCCATTGCCTCAGCCAGGACAGCATGAGCTCAGCAGCATGTGAAACGAATCATAAGATACATGGGAAACAATTGCCAAACAATTTAAAACAGCCTTATCTCTGTTGACAGTCTTAAAATTTTTTGTTTAATTGGAATTGTGTATAAAAAGAGTGCTTATATATAGTTTAAAAATAATAAAATGAACAACTATATATTATCACCCAACTTTCAAAATAGAACCTTCCTAGCACACCTATCTGCTCCTCCCTGACTGCATTCTTTTTCTTTTCCCTCAGAGGTAATCCCACTTTCCTGATTCACATTTTTTGGTGTTACAATTTAAGTGCTTTTCTCTACCCACTAGGTGGTGGAAATAGCCACCACTATCTTTTTCTTGGTGAGAGCATCACCGTGATCATAGTTTCCATTTATTGCGCTTTTACTGTGTAGCAGACATTATGCATCATCCTCTTCATCCTCATAGCAACGCTGTGGAGTAGGTGCCACTATTGCCATTTTACAGACGAGGAAAGAGATTCAGAGGAGCTGAGTGTATTCTAAAGTCACAGGTCATTGGCAGAGTCAAGATTTTCAAAACCTAGGCCTTTAACTCCTGTATACATATTTTTTTTTTTTTTTTTTTTTTGAGATGGAGTCTTGCTCTGTCACCCAGGCTGGAGTGCAGTGGCACAATCTCGGCTCACTGCAATCTCCGCCTCCCAGGTTCAAGCGATTCTCCTGCCTTAGCCTCCCGAGTAGCTGGGATTACAGGCATGTGCCACCACGCCTGGCTAATTTTTGTATTTTTAGTAGAGACAGCGTTTCGCCATGTTGGCCAGGCTGGTCTCCAACTCTTGACTTCAGGTGATCCACCTACCTCAGCCTCTCAGCCTCCTAAAGTGCTGGGATTACAGGCATGAGCCAGCATACCCAGCCTCTTTCTTTCTTTGTTTTTTTTTTTTTGAGACAGAGTCTCGCTCTCACCCAGGCTGGATTGCAGTGGTGCCATCTCAGCTTACTGCAACCCCTGCCTCCCAGGTTCAAGTGATTCTCCTGTCTCAGCCTCCTGAGTAGCTGGGATTACAGGTGGCCACCACCACGCCCAGCTAATTTTTGTGCTTTTAGTAGACATGGAGTTTCTCCATGTTGGCCAGGCTGGTCTCGAACTCCTGACCCAAAGTGATCCACTTGCCTCGGCCTCTTAAAGTAGTGGGATTACCGGCGTGAGCCACCATGTCCAGCCCTGTGTACATACTCTTTTTTTTCCCTTTTTTTTTTTTTTTTGAGATGGAGTTTCACTCTTGTAGCCCAGGCTGGAGTGCAATGGCCCAATCTTGGCTCACCACAACCTCTGTCTCCAGGTTCTAGCGATTCTCCAGCCTCAGCCCCACGAGTAGCTGGGATTACAGGCATGCACCACCATGCCCGGCTAATTTTTTTGTATTTTTAGTAGAGACAGGGTTTCTCCATGTTGGTCAGGCTGGTCTCAAACTCCTGATGACCTCAGGTGATCTGCCCTCCTCGGCCTCCCAAAGTGCTGTGATTACAGGCCTGAGCCATCGCACCCAGCCATATTCTTAATCACTACCCCTACCATACTATGTGCCCAAGTGTGAGAATTTGGACTGCCTAGGATGTTCATCCACACATTTTATTTGTTCATCAAAGTCTTGCTTTGTATAAATTCCTGCTTAAATTCTGGGATATGAGGAAGCTCAGACTAATGATAGTTCATTGTCTAGTGGGAGAAATAGACATGAAAATGTGTCTTTAAATATGGCATGATAATTCCTATCATAAAGATTTGTATCAAGTTATTTGAGAGCGACTGTGGAGATTCAGTCAAGGAGGTAATGTTTGTGCAGAATTTAAGTCATAGGAGATGAGAAGTTGGGAAGGTTGATGTCTTAGGGGAAGACTGCAGAAGGTTGGAAAAGGCATTTCAGTGAGGAAAAGCATTCAAGAATCTAGTGGGCTGTAGAGGTATGGATGGTGGGAAGGTAGATGCAGGAACCTCTGGAGGTTTTTTAACTTTTAAAAATTTAGAGACAGGGTCACATGTTGCCCAGGCTGGAGTGCAGTGGCTTTCACAGGCGCAGTGGTAGCTTACTACAGTCTTGAACTCCTGGGCTTAAGCAGTTCTCCCTCCTCAGCCTATGAAGTAGGTGAAACTACAGGCACACACCATCACACCCGGCATCAGGGGTTTTTAAGAAGAGAAGAGGCTGGGGGCAGTGGCTCACACCTGTAATCCAAGTGCTTTGGGAGGATCGCTTGAACTCAGGAGTTTGAGGCTACAGTGAACTATGATGGCACCCTTGCCCTGCAGCCTGGGTGACAGAGTGAGACCCAGTCTCTTAAAAAAGAAAAGAAATGCAGTCAGATTTGTGCTTTGGAAAGGATAATTCTGGATTAGCGGAGAGAGGCTAGCACTGGTGGGAGACCAGTTATGGGAGGAGGCTCACTTATCAGTCTATGTAAGAGATGTGAGGGACGAGTCGGATGAACTGCAGGGTGTTGGGGGTGGGGACAGAAGAGCAGAAGGGGATGGAGAGAGCCAAGAGATTTAGGAAGGGAGCAGATGGACTTGGCGACTGATTAGATGAGAGTGGGAGGAGAAAAGGTTTGAAAATAACTCCAAGGTTTTTAGCTCAAACATCTAACTGGATTGTGATGCCAAAACAGAGACTATAGAAAAAGGAGCAGATTCTGCTTTAGATATGGTGATTTCTAAATGTTTACTGAAGTTGGTAGCAGTTTATCTCAGGTATTTTTTGCTTCTCATCTCATGGGCATTCAAGGGGTGGAATGCAAGACCAGATGTTTGATCAGTAACTGACAGGGTTTCCCTTTGCCCACTGCTTCCCTGGGTCATCAGGAGTAGACAGAGGTGGACCTCAGCCCACCTGGCACGTGTGTTATCCCCGATAGCCACGGCCCTTCAGGTGGCTTGCTGAGAATGTACTGTGTAGGGGCCAGAACCTTGTTGGGACTGGAGGCCTTCACTTCCTGGCAGACATGCTGCTGTGTGCAGAAGAAGCTGCCCAGTTTGAGATGGCAGAAGAGCACCACAGGCACAGCCAGCTGGTAAGAGCCCTGCATCCTGGCATGGCTCCACTCGGCAGCCTTGCTTGGGTATCCACTCTTGGGGGACCCTGACTCCTGTCACCTTCATTAAATGCGGTCAGCTGTGGGTGAGTTTTGGTCATGAAGCCCTCCTTTCATTGTGGGTGTCCCTCTTTTCATTTTGGATTACAGGTGCTAATGGTGTAGGGTCAGAGGGGTATGAAGCTGCAAAGGAACCTCAGAGATTATTTAGTCCTGAGCTTTTTTTACATGGGAAAACCGCTTTTGAGTGGCGGAAGCCTCACCTATAAAATAGGTCAAAGTAGCCATGCTGTGGTTGAAGCATGTCAGGGAGTCAGTCCCTGTTCTACCTGCTACTATTCCCTTCCCTTGCTACACGAGGTGGTCTTCATATGTTTTCAGGAGCCTGTGGGGCTCCACAAAGCACAGTACAAAAACCCCTAATCCAGTCTGATATCTTCACTTCTGTCTCAGAAAATTGAAGCCTAAGGCATGGGGAAATATGGGCAAATCAGCTTTGCTTAGCCAATTTGTGAGGCATTATTATTATTTTTTAGAGATGCAGTCTCACTATGTTGTCCAGGCTAGATTCAAACTTCTGGGCTCAAGCAATCCTACCACCTCAGCCTCCTGAGTAGCTGGGACTATAGGCATGTGCCACCATACCCAGTGTTGAGGCATTAGTATTATCATTACTATTATTATTAGAGATAGGGTCTCCTCTGTCACCCAGGCTGGAGTGCAGTGTTACAATCGTAGCTTGCTGCAGCCTTGAACTCCTGGACTCACATGATCCTTCCACCTCAGCCTCCCAGGTAGCTGGGACCACAGGCACATGCCACCATGCCCAACTAATTTTTTAGATTTTTTTTTTTTTGAGACGGAGTCTCGCTGTGTCACCCAGGCTGCAGTGGCGCTATCTTGGCTCACTGCAAGATCCGCCTCCGGGGTTCACGCCATTCTCCTGCCTCAGCCTCCCGAGTAGCTGGGACTACAGGTGCCCGCCACCACACCCAGCTAATTTTTTGTATGTTTAGTAGAGACGGGGTTTCACCATGTTAGCCAAGATGGTCTCGATCTCCTGATCTCGTGATCTGCCCGCCTCGGCCTCCCAAAGTGCTGGGATTACAGGCGTGAGCCACCACGCCTGGCCTAATTTTTTAGTTTTTTATACAGACAGAGTCTCCTTCTGTTGGCCAGGCTGCTCTTGAACTCCTGTGCTCAAGCAGTCCTCCTGCCTCAGCATCCTAAAGTGTTGGGATTACAGGTGTGAGCCACTGCACCTGGCCTTTTAGGCATTATTGATGGAGCTGGATCCAGGTCCATCCTGGCCCAGCCCCAACCCTTCCTTTCACTAAAGATTCCTTCTTCCATTTTAGCAGCACTGCATTTATAATCATACAAATGTACGCACTGAGCCCACATGGTAAAAAAACAAAAAAAACAAAAAAAACACAAAAACCACCACAGACAAAAAGTCTGTCTTTTTCTGAGAGGCAACAGTTGATGTTTACCTTGGTCTGTAGAATTGTCATGTGGGTCATGGGGTTCTCTCCTGGTGTGGGTGTGTTTGTTCTTGTGCAGTATAGATGGACAGCAGGGAGGGTTCAGCAAATATTTATTAAGTGCCTGCTGTGCAGGCTGGCTTGTGTTAGGCTCCCAGTTGAATCTCAAAGCAGAGAAACACTCAGGGAGATGGAACAGGTATGAGAAGCTGTGACCAAGCTTCTCCCCTCTGATTTGAGGCACTGTCTGCCTTCATCTACTCTTAGTTTACAGACTCTACTGATTCCAGTCCTTGTAATCAGTTGTGTCCTTTCTTTGCACAGTATTTTTGCTTTAGGGCCCTAAAAGACAATGTGACCCACGCCCATCTCCAGCAAATAAGAAGGAATCTTGCTCACCAGCAGCATGGTGTCACGGTGAGGGTTGTCTTCTGTATCAAAGGACCTCTTCTGATAGCCATTCTCTCTCGCTCTTTTTTCAGTCTTGCCAAATTAAGCAGAACTCTTTTTAAAAAAACTTTTGTGCTTCAAGATTTGTCCAGACTGTCAACTCTAAAACCTTAGTTTGCATTTTCTTTCTTTCTTTCCTTTTTTTTTTTTTTTTTTTTGGAGACAGAGTCTTTCTCTATTGCCCAGGCTGGAGTACAGTGGCACGATCTCAGCTCACTGCAACCTCCGCCTCCCGGGTTCAAGCAATTCTCCTGCCTCAGCCTCCTGAGTAGCTGGGATTACAGGCATGCACCACTACACCTACCTAATTTTTGTATTTGTAGCAGAGACAAGATTTCACCATGTTGGCTAGGCTGGTCTCGAACTCCTGACTTCAGATGATCCACCCGCCTCAGCCTCCCAAAGTGCTGGGATTACAGGCGTGAGCCACCAGGCTCGGCCTCTTTAGTTTGCATTTTCTTTGGTAATCCATGCCTGCTGATAGAAAAACTTGTTTGATCCCATTTTTTTATCTCTTTGCCAAGAAATGGATAGTTGACTCAAAGTTCAGGGACTGTGGATTTTAACCCTGACCTGGGGATATAGTGATACAAATACATTTTCTTTTTTTCTTTACTTATTTAGAGGCAGGGTCTTGTTCTATCACCCAGACTGTAGTGCAATAGGTCACTGCAGGTTCAAGTGATCCTCCTGCCTCAGCCTCCCAAGTAGTTGGGACTACAGCTGTAAGCCACCACACCCAGCTAATTTTTGTATTTTTTTGTAGACTGGGTCCTACTATGTTGCCTAGGCTGATCTCAAACTCCTGGGCTCAAGTGATCTGCCCACCTTAGCCTCTCAAAGTGCTGGGATTACAGGTGTGAGCCACCGCACCCAGCCCAAATACAGTTTTTGTTGTTTTTTTGTTTTTTTTTTTGAGACAGGGTCTTGCTCTGTTGCCCAGGCTGGTGTGCAGCTGCAGTGGTGCGATCTCAACTCACTGCAACCTCCGCCTCCCAAGTTCAAGTGATTCTCATGTCTCAGCCTCCCAAGTAGCTGGGATCACAGGTGTGTGCCACCAAGCCCAGCTAATTTTTTTGTATTTTTAGTAGAGACGGGTTTTTCCCCGTTTTGGCTGGGTTGGTCGCAAACTTCTGGCCTCAAGCAATCCACCTGCCTCGGCCTCCCAAAGTGCTGGGATTACAGACATGAGCCACCATGCCTGGCCCCAAATACACTTTAAATCTTGCATTATAGGAGGCTTTGGTTGTGTTTCTATTGTAAGTCTATTCACTTCCATTGTAAGTCCATTATAAAACAATGGTTTGTTTACTTGATGCCAACAAATATTGTCTCTACTTGAAGATTTCATTTCTTGGTGTAGGATTTTTTTCCCTGTTACTGTTTTATGAAAAATGTTTAAACATACAGAAAAATAGAAAAAAATAGTATAATAAGCCTCTATATAGTCACTACCTGGATATAGTAATTGTTAATATTTGCTATATTTGCTTCATTGTTTTTTGCTGAATAATTTCAAAGTAAATTATAGACATCACAACACTTTGCACCTAAATATTTCAGCATGCGTCACTCAAAGACATTTTCTTATGTAACAACAATGTCATTATCATCCCTAAGAAAAGTAACAGTGATTGCCTAACATTAATATCCAGTCAACATTCAAATTTCCATAGTTGTCTTAAAAATGTCTTATTTGTAGCTGCTTTTTACAAACCAGAATGCAGTTAAGGATCACTAACTCCATTTGGTTCTTTTCTGATTGATTTTTAGCAGAAATGGATTTTGTTATTATATCTCTTAAAGCTTTTAATCTAGAACTTTCCTTCCCCCAACCACAGTTCTTTATTACGTTTTTGATAAATATATTATATATATATATATATAATTTTTTTTTTTTTTGAAATCGGGTCTCGTTCTCGCCCAGGCTGGAGTGCAGTAGCTTGATCTTGGCTCACTGCAACCTCCACCTTCCGGGTTCAAGCTATTCTCCTGCCTCAGCCTCCCAGGTAGCTGGGACTACAGATGCACACCATCACGCCTGGCCAATTTTTGTATTTTTAGTAGAGATGGGGTTTCACCATGTTGGCCAGGCTGGTCTCAAACTCCTGACCTTTGGTGAGCCTCCCACCTCGGCCTCTCAAAGTGTTGGGATTACAGGCGTGAGCCACGACACCCGGCCTATTATATTTTTAAATTGTGGTAAAAGATACATCACTTAAACTTTATCACCTTAACCATTTTTAAGTGTACAGTTCAGTGACATGTACATCCACATTGTGCAATCATCATCACTATTCATCTCTAGAACTTTTTCATCTTGCAAAATTGAAACTCTGTACCCATTTCCTCTTTCCTCAGCCCCTGGAAACCACCATTCTACTTTCTGTCTCTATAAATTAGATTATTCTAGAGACCTCATAGGTGGAATCATATAGTATTTGTCCTTTTGCAGCTGGCTTATTTCACTTAGCATGATGTATACTTTTTTAAATGACTGCCTTTTTTGAAAAAAGGACAGGCCAATTATTTTGTTTATACAATTTATTTATTATTATAATTATTATTATTAGAGACAGGGTCTCACTCTGTCATCCAGGCTAGAGTGCAGTGGTGTGATCATAGCTCATTGTAGCCTCATCCTCCTGGGCTCAAGAGAATATCCTGCCTCAGCCTCCTGAGGAGCTAGGACTACAGGTGCACACCACCATGCCTAGCCTTGTATAATGTTTTTGTGGGGTTTTTTTGTTGTTGTTTTGAGATGGAGTTTCACTCTTGTTGCCCAGGCTGGAGTGCAATGGTGCCATCTCGGCTCACTGCAACCTCCACCTCCCGGGTTTAAGCGATTCTCCTGCCTCAGCCTCCCAAGTAGCTGGGTTTACAGGCATGCGCCACCACGTCCGGCTAATTTTGTATTTTTAGTAGAGACAGGGTTTCTCCATGTTGGTCAGGCTGGTCTCAAACTTCTGAGAACTCAAGTGATCCGCCCACCTTGGCCTCCGAAAGTGCTGGGATTACAGGTGTGAGCTACTGCGCCCAGCCCAATGTTTTATGTTATTGATTTATCTGATTGTTTCCTGTTGATATCATTTATATCATTTAATTTTCCTTTAGTCTGCATGGTTCTTATAATCGTTACATCTAAGGGCTTGTTTAGATTGAAGTTAAACATTTATGCAAGACTACTTCATAGGTGGGAATATGCAATAAAATCAGTTTTCATTTCTAAAATGGCTTTCAAAAAGTCATTGTCTTCTGTGAGATTAGGAATAGCTTCTTCATCTAGATTTCCGTAGACTGGAAGAACCATCTTTTTGCCTTTTATGTTGGCCCAGAATAGCTCTATAGTTCAGCCCTCATTAATTTGTATGCCCACTGTGTGTTGGCTGCTCCTGAGGTAATTCCTGCTTTGGGGGAGCTCACAGTCTGTTGGAGTAAGGATTCACTGTTTTACCTTTCATCTCAGTAAATTTCCATCTTCTTCCTACCTTGCTTTAGCTGCTGCACAGGTTCTGGAACCTCTGGTGGTCTCAGATTGAGCAGAAAAAGGAAAGAGAGCAGCTCCCCTTACTGCATGCTGCCTGGGACCACTACAGGTAGGGACTCTGGCTTCATCCCTGGCTCTCAGGGACTTTGTGCCTCTGACTTACTGTTTTCCAGGAGTAATCGCTTGCCCTTCTATGCGTTAGTGTGGCAGATTCAGAAAGGCCTGCTGGGGTGGAGGTCCTGCTGTAAACCATTTGTTCCTGAATTGGGGTTTTTGGCTGATCAGATGGGAGATAGGATGAGCATATTTGCATTGGTTCTTGGCCACCATAGTCTGAAGTATGTGCCTGGTCGCTCACTGCCTTGGTCCTACAGGCATCAATATGTTCACAAGTTAGAATTCATGCATTGCTAGTGTTAAAGAGAAGGGTCAGGGACATTTGTGACTCAGTCTTAAAGTGTGCAGGGAATGTCCTCAATATTTTAGGGCTAGTCATTCAGTTAAAATAAATAAATAAAAACACTACATTTCTGTGAGGAAAACTCAGAATGTATAGGGTGGAAAGTATAAAGGGAAAAACAAAGTTGCCTGGCCCCCTCCCTACAAGTAAGAGTAAGATCTTACTCCTCAGAGGGAAACACTACGTATAAACTTTCTTGCTGCCAGAAATGTTCAATATGTCCTTCCTTTCTTTGCCGTCCTCTTTTTTCCTCTCCCCACAGTATAATCAACTTAATTTGCATAGTTTAGGTCCAATTTTGATGCATTTTTTAATGAGTTAGTGAGAATCCCAATAATTAACTGACTCATTTAGAGTTATCAAGGCATATTATTATTCCAAACCCTGGTTTACAAAACCTAGTGTGAGAGGCAACACGTCGTGGACCCCCAGAGTTTGGCCATGAAACCAGAAAGTTCAGGATGTCTAGGAGATTTCACACATATTTCCTAAATTCCAGAGCTACTGTGCTTTTGGTGGTCTAATTAGGTTTTACAAGAAAGTTGTCAACATTTTAGGCAATCCACAGTCCAAAATCAGAGGTTGACAAATTTTATATTTGGTATCAGGCTCTTATTGCCGTCTCTCCTAGAATGAAAGTAGTAAGCCCATGGGGTGCCTTTAACTCACAGGAAGTAACTGTACCCCAATTTACCTGCCTTAAAACAAAGTTTTAAAAACCTGAAACCTGAAGGTATTCTTCCTTTTGTTTCAGGATAGCACTGCTGTGCAAGTGTATCAAATTGTGGCTACAGTATACTCGGAAGAGGCGGTACAAGCAGGTATGGAGTACTTTTTAGCAGATAGCTCTACTGGCTTACATTCTTGGACCCATTTGCTTTGGAAAGATTCTTGGAAAAGACCTATGCCAAGAAGTCTTGTCATTCTGCTTTGGAAGACAGGGTGTTGAAAAAGCTCAGTCATTTCTTCCAGTTCCCACCTCTGATATCAGAAAGTCTGCATAACTCCCATTTCTTATCTGCTATGAAAATACAAGTTCTCTCTGAAAGTACTGAGCTCTTATCAGCCATTCACATCTTTACTCAAATTCATTTAGTCTCTGAGTTACCCAGCCCTTCACCCAGTGGGACCTGCAAGAGGTACAGGGAGAGGTGCAGAGCATAAGTGCTGCATCCCAGTGCTAAACAGTGTGAGACACATGTCTCCCGGGGGTGGAGGATGTGAGGTCAGGACCACAAATAAGTAAAGGCAGGCTGGGAAAGATAGATTCAGTTCCATTTAAGAAATGCTTATTGAGCAACTGCTGTGCCTCAGACACTGCACTAAGCACTGAGGATACAACTGTGATATAAAGTCAATAAAATTCCTGCTCTCCCAGGGCTCATACTTTAGCACCAGGGTGACAAATAAGTGTGACTGGGAGTACCTGTCTGGGATGTTGAAGTGAGAAGGATTTCAAGGCCGTGTTTACACTCAGTGGGAAAGGGTTCAGTTAGCTAATTCCCTATAGTTTGGGGATAGAATCCAAATTTTTAGCAAGGCCTACAAACTCCTTTGGGAGCTGGTCCCTGTCTATTTCTCTCCCCTTTCCTGTTACCACTCTGTTCCTTCACAACTGCACTCTGACCAGTTAAGCTGCCAGTGGTTCCCTAAAGGTCCTCTGTGCCCTCCTGCTTCTCTTTGTACCTCCAGTTCTCGATTTCACACTCCCTTCCAGCTCAGATGTCACCTCCTCCCCCAGGCCAGTCCACCTCCACCTCTACCCCGGAGGCAGAGCTTTATCAGAACATTCATCTTGTAGTTGTTCACTGGCTTCTCTTTCCCCACAGCCTGTGAAGTCCTTTAGAGTACAGCCTGTCCCTTTTGCCTCCTTAGCCCACAGTGCTTGGCATGGGATATGTGCTAATATTTGGATGCATTAATGCACAGACCAACAAATGAACTGCTGTTGATCTCTTCAGAGTTTTTTTCCAAGGATGATCTCAGTTGATAGAGCTTGGATGCTACAGGGCATGGCCTCTTTTTGCGTCACTCTTGCCTCCCACACTTAAGAAATGCTAGAGTCACTGCATTCTTTGACATGCCTTTGGGTTATGTTACTGGCTTTGAAAAGACATTGCCACTTGTTATCTTAAGTTCTTGTAATACAAGTTCACCAGAATGCAGGAAAGCCTTTCAGAAAAAGACTGAGTGTCAGAGTTGAAAGGTTGTATTTATTCAAGGTGGAGAGCAGAGGGTCTCTTTTATTTCCTTCCTGGAAAACGAGCACTCCCCTTGACACAGGGGCCCAACACTGGCGGACAGTCCGGGGTCAGCGTTTTCATCTCTCACACTGATCTAGCATGGCCTGCTTTCAAAGGTATAGCGGGTCTGAAAAATGGGAAGAGCACTGCTTAGTCATTCCTAAACCTTTAGCTCACGATCTGAATATCACCTCTTGGTATAGGTATCCCAGGAGCACATCAGATCTTTCTATTCTTAGACAAGATAAAAATATTATTTTTTGTGGGTTTCTTCCTTTTTAAAAAGTAACATACAGTCAGCCCTCTGTATCTGTGGGTTCCACATCCATAGATTCAACCAACCATGGATAAAAAATATTCAGAGAAAAAAAGAATAGTTGTGTCTGTACTGAACATATTCAGACCTTTTTTTCTTGTCATTAGTCCCTAAACAATATATAAACAATATAGCATAACAACTATTTACATAGCATTGACATTGTATTGGGTATTATAAGTAATCTAGAGATGTATACAGGAGGATTGCGTAGGTTATATGCAGATGCCAATTTATTTGGTTTTTTTGTTTTGTTTTATTTTGTTTTTGAGACAGGTCTCACTTTGTCACCCAGGCTGGAGTACAGTGGCATGATCTTGGCTCACTGCAGCCTCACTCTCCCCAGGTTCAAGCGATTCTCCTGCCTCAGCCTCCCAAGTAGCTGGGACTACAGGTGCAAGCCACCATGCCCAGCTAATGTTTGTGTTTTTTTTTTTTTTTTTTTTTTGTAGAGGTGGGGTGCCACCATGTTACCCAGGCTGGTCTCAAACTCCCAAGCTTTGCCTGCCTCAGACTCCCAAAGTGCTGGGATTACAGGCATGAGCCACTGCACCCGGCCTGCTATACCATTTTATATAAGATACTTGAGTATCCATGGATTTTGGTATCTGAGAGTTGCCCTGGAACCAGTCCCCCACAAATACCAAAGGATGGCTCTTTGCAGAATGGCGAATGTTTGCTAACTGTTGAAGCTTGATGGTAGGGTCATGGGTATTCATTATACTGTTGGCTTCTACTTTTGTTTACATTTGAAAATTCCCATAATAAAAAATAGAAAAGCAATGTGTAGATATTATAGAAAATTTAGGAAGTATAAAAAGACATAAAGAAGAAAAAATAAAACCATTCATGACATTTGATGGGTAAGCCTGGTATCTCTCTTCCTCTGTTTGGGTAGGAGTGTATGTACCTGTCTATTCACATACACATACATATGCATACTGATCCAATTATCTATTGCTATGTAAAAAATCACCCCAAACTCAGTGGTATAAGACAACAACCATTCTATTATGCTTTATGGATTATCGAAGATTGAGACAGGACATAATGGGAATGGTTGGTTTCTGCTCCAAGATCAGCCTCAACTGAAAAGATTCTAATGGCAAGGGGTTAGAATCATCTAGAAGTTTTCTTCACACACATCTAGATCCTGGATTAGAATGACTCAAAGACTGAGCTCAACTGGGAATGTTAACCAAAGAACCTGTATATGACCTCTCTGTGAGGCTTGGGCTTCCTTACAGCACGGTGGCCTTGGGGTAGTCAGCTATCAGAGCTTCAAAATGAGTGTTCCAGTGAACAAGTCAGAAGCTCTGTGACTCTTTATATTACCTCAGAACTCACATAGTGCCACTTTTACCATGCTCTATTGGTCAGAGCAGTCACTATCCCAGCCAGATTCAAGGGGAGGGAACATAGATCACTTCTCAATGAAGGAGGATCAAATAATTTGCAGCCATGTTTAAAACCTCTACACATTTGGGCCAGGCACAGTGGCTCATGCCTGTAATCCCAGCACTTTGGGAGGCTGAGGCAGGCAGATTGTAAGGTCAAGAGATCAAGACCATTCTGGCCAACATAGTGAAACCCTGTCTCTACTAAAAATACAAAAATTAGCTGGACGTGGTGGCGCATGCCTGTAGTCCCAGCTACTCGGGAGGCTGAGGCAGGAGAATCACTTGAACGCAGGAGGCGGATGTTGCAGTGAGCTGGGACTGCGCCACTGCACTCCAGCCTGGTGACAGAGCGAGACTCTGTCTCAAAAAAAACAAAAACAAAAACAAACATAAAACATCTATACATGCATATATGTTTTTCCCCCAAAGTTTTGGATCATGGAGGCATATACGGTATATTCTTATGTCCATTGTCTTTCTTCCTACTGATGTATCAGTAAAATAGTAGACTTTTATAATTACATTAATGTGTATGATAAACACTATAAACAAAATCAAAAGATATGGGGTGGGGAAATATTTAGATTTATAACACATGACAAAGGACTAATAAATTGTTTAGGTTCAAAAACCCCATACATATCACTGAGTCGAATGTTAACAGACAGGGAAACAGGTAATGGGTATGAACACCTAAGCCATGGGGAAGAGAGTGAGTGTGTGTGTGTGTGTGTGTGTGTGTGTGTGTGTAGAAATGTTTAACCAATGGTTAAGTGAAAATTTTTTCACCTATCCTATTTCATTTTTCACCTAGCATATTGGCAAAGATAATAATGATTTTCATCTTTTTCTCATTTTTGTTATATAGGAAGCAATCCTCCCACAAGAGTGTTACCCTGAAAAGTCATGTTTAAAAAAAAAAGTTAAGTACAAGGGTTATTCATTGTTTTACTTTAGCTGCTACAGGCCAGAGCAGATGGTCATTTCCAGCAGAGAGCCCTGCCTGCTGCCTTCCACACATGGAATAGACTCTGGCGATGGCGCCACCAGGAAAATGTCCTCAATGCAAGAGCAACACGTTTCCACAGGTATGCTGCGCAGCTCCTGTCTGCACTGGGGCAGGTGTTTCAAATCTAACTCTGCCAACCACACAGCCCATTTGCTGTGCTTTTCAGCTTCCCAGACCCCAGGCCCTAGTACTTCCTGGATTTTCAATAATGTGGGCTCATTGATTTCATCTAGCAGGAAAAGACAAGACAGTGTTTCCCCTGGGAACTCTTTTGTCCACTTTATTTCAAGGGCTTTCAAAACAGCCTGTTTGTAACCTTCATTATTAGCCACTGAGAGCTCCATTAAAGCAGCCCATTAGCTTTCTGGATAAGAGCACGGTGGGACCTTGCATCACCTTGGCAGACATTCTTAAGTGTCATTTCCCTGAAACACTTAGTTCCTGTTCTGCTAGACCTGGCTTTTTGAAGTCTTGAAATTATAGTCATCAACAAAATTACAAAGGTCGGGCCGGGTGCAATGGCTCACGCCTGTAATCCCAGCACTTTGGGAGGCCGGAGTGGGCGGATCACAAGGTCAAGAGTTCAAGACCAGCCTGGCCAAGATGGTGAAACCCTGTCTTTACTAAAGATACAAAAATTAGCCCGGTCTGGTGGTGCATGCCTGTAATCCCAGCTACTCAGGAGGCTGAGGCAGGAGAATTGCTTGAACCTGGGAGGTGGAGGTTGCAGTGAGCTGAGATCGCGTCATTGCACTCCAGCCTGGGTGACAGGGCGAGATGCCATCTCAAAAAAAAAAGAAAAAGGCCGGGCACGGTGGCTCACGCCTGTAATCCCAGCACTTTGGGAGGCCAAGGTGGGCGGATCACGTGGTCAGGAGGTCGAGACCAGCCTGGCTAACATGGTGAAACCCTGTCTCTACTAGAAATACAAAAAATTAGCCGGGCTTGGTGGCAGGTGCCTGTAGTCCCAGCTACTCAGGAGGCTGAGGTAGGAGAATGGCATGAACCCGGGAGGCGGAGCTTGCAGTGAGCTGAGATCACACCACTGCACTCCAGCCTGGGCAACAGAGCGAGACTCCATCTCAAAAAAAAAAAAAAAAAAAAAATTAGAAAGCTCAAGGAGCAGAGCTACATCTTTTTAGTTCCCACAGGGACAAACTTGTCCACAGCAGGTTCTTAGTATATGGTGGGACATAATGAAGAAATAATATTTATTTATTTATTTATTTATTTATTTATTTATTTATTTATTTATTTATTTTTGAGTTGGAGTCTTGTCCTTTTGCCCAGGCTGGCATGCAGTGGCACGATCTTGACTCACGGCAAACTCCACATCCTGGGTTTAAGTGATTCTCCTGCCTCAGCCTCCCAAGTAGCTGGGATTACAGGTGTGCGCCACCACGCCCGGCTAATTTTTTGTATCTTTAGTAGAGACGGGGATTCACCATGTTGGCTAGGCTGGTCTCAAACTCCTGACCACATGATCCACCCGCCTTGGCCTCCCAAAGTGCTGGGATTACAGGCATGAGCCACCACGCCTGGCCTGTAATGAAGAAATTATTAATCACTAACTGTATGTCTGCCACTGTGTTGGGCATTGTGTGATGGGAGACAGAAAACAAATACATAAACTCATTCTGCCCATGGCATCATTATCTTCATTAATAATTTCCTTTTCACAGCGATTCTGAGAGATCAGGTTCAAAATGATAATTGGTAACAACCAGTAAGTGGTACAGCCAGGTTAATTCAAATCTCCAGTTCCAAAGTCCAGGTGCTTTCTTCTTGATCAAGAGGAAGATCTTTTTGATGACTTTGTAGGAGGGTGAAATTTTTGTGAAGAGATAAGACTGACATACAAGAAACAACTGAGAACCAATTCAAGAGAATAGATCCACGTGTCCCCAGTCATGTCAGCCACAAGTTCTTCCAGTGCTCAGAGCTAGTGCTGAGGGAGGCTGAGCATGGAATTATCTGGGAGAGGCTTCCTGTGAGTGAGAGAATGAGGATGGTGGCTGGAGTGGGCAAGATGGGGAGGCCCAGACTGAAGAGATTGGGCTGACCCTATAGATAGATATTCAAAAGATATTTGAGCAGGTGCATGGAACTAGTAAAATGACAGTTTTGGAAATTACCTTAAGTTCAGTGTACTTTATCTTAGGACAGAGGGGTGAGATGGAGGGGCATGCACTGGGAGAAGTTGCAGTCATCTTTAATCTGGAGGGTTTCAGGCCAGGTGCGGCGTCTCACGCCTGTAATCCCAGCACTTTGGGAGGCCGAGGTGGGTGGATCATTGGAGGTCGGGAGTTTCAGACCAGCCTGGCCAACATGGTGAAACCCCGTCTCTACTAAAAATACAAAAATTAGTGGGGTGTGGTGGTGCATGCTTGTAATCCTAGCTACTCCGGAGGCTGAGGCACAAGAATCGCTTTAACTCAGGAGGCAGAGGTTACAGTGAGTTGAGATGGCGCCACTGCACTCCAGCCTTGGACGACAGAGCGAGACTCCATCTCAAAATAAATCTATCTATCTATCTACCTATCTATCTAATCTATCTAATCTATCTGGAGGGCTTTGAATGCTAGTTTGAGGTTAGCCAGAACTCTGGGTTTGTTAGTACGAAGTCCAGGGAGATGGTTTTAGGTGGTGGCCACAGGGAATAGAGGCTGATGAAAGGACAACTCTTGTGTCTTCTGGCTTCTGCAGACAGAGCAGCTTTGCCTTTACCTAGTCTTGTATTGTGGGCTGGTATAAGATTCATTCAAAAATGGCTTCAGGCTGGATGCGGTGGCTCACACCTGTAATCCCAGTACTTGGGGAAGCTGAGGCAGGTGGATCACCTGAGGTCAGAAGTTTGAGACCAGTCTGACCAACATGGCAAAACCCCATCTCTACTAAAAATACAAAAATTGGCCAGGCATGGTGGCATACATCCCAGCTACTCGGGAGGCTGAGGCAGGAGAATCACTTGAACCTAGGAGGTGGAGGTTGCAGTGAGCCAAGATCACACCACTGCACTCCAGTCTAGGTGACAGAGCAAGATTCCATCTCAAAAAAAAAAAAAAAAAAAAGGCTTAAGTACTTAAAACACGCACACACAGTACCCGTTTCTTTTTTTACTATCAAGTAGCCATGCTTGGTTCTATTCTTTTTTTGTATTTTGTATGCTGTGAGAACCAAAAATTAAAAGTACCTTCAAAATAGCCAAGAGGAGCCTTTAACGGATTTTTGCTAGGGAGAAGTTTGGGTGGTTTTAGAGCTATCACTCTGGAGAAAAAGGGCGGAGGGCGACTTGGAGACAGGGTATAGCCAGGAGGCTTGCAGGATGGTGTAGGTCTGATGTAGATTTTTACCTGTTTTGGCTTAGTTGGACCTTTTCAGAAAACTTGGTTTTTCAGATTCCTGTTTTCCTTGTTCATGAGCAGAGTGATTGAGAGTCTGGCTTAGAAGCTGGACAAGCCTGAGTTCAGACCTATGCTCTGTCGCCTGCCAGCTCTGTGACCCTGGACAAGTCAGTCTGTCTCTCTGAGCCTCAGTCTCCTTGAATGTAAAATTGAGATGATGTGGTCATAGTCTCTATCTCATATGGTTGTCATGAAAATGAAATGGGAAAATACATGTAAAATACAAGCCAAGGGCCTAGCACAAAAATATGAACTGTCCCTCTGGCCCCTGGAGTTGGTTTAATTTGTGACTCTCATGGTAAGTACATGTTCAGAAGTTTGGTTTGGAGTTTAGCAAATTAAAATTCCAAATAAATATGTATCTTTGATATTCTTAGGTTATTTTTTAATGTTTTAGGAACATAGACAGATTTTATGATGGAATCTCATGAATTATGGCTAAAAATAATTTTTATAACCCTCCAGTGAAAGGTACTGAGAATGAGACAAAATTGGTTTGTCATTTATTTTAATCGAGATAAAATGTATATACAGTGAAAGGCATAGATTTTAAATAAAGTTTGATGAGTTTTCTTAGTTTTTTTATTTTTATTTTTTGAGACGGAGTCTCGCTCTGTTGCCCAGGTTGGAGTGCAGTGGTGTGATCTTGGCTCACTGCAAGCTCCGCCTCCCAGGTTCACGCCATTCTCCCGCCTCAGCCTCCCGAGTAGTTGGGACTACAGGTGCCCACCACCACACCCGGCTAATTTTTTGTATTTTTGTTTTAGTAGAGACGGGGTTTCACTGTGTTAGCCAGAATGGTCTGGATCTCCTGACGTCATGATCTGCCCACCTTGGCCTCCCAAAATGCTGGGATTATAGGCGTGAGCCACCATGCCCGGCCGAGTTTTCATAATTTATATACCTATATAATCAACACTCCAGTCAAGATATAGAACATTTCTATCACCTGAGAAAGTTCCTTCATGTCCCCTCCAGTCAGTCCCTACCCTGCATAGGTAACCAGTATTCTGATTTCAGTCATCATAGGTTAGTTTTGCATGGTTTTTTTTCTTGTCGCCCAGGCTGGAGTGCAGTAGTGTGATCTCGACTTGCTGCAACCTCTGCCTCCCAGGTTCAAGCGATTCTGCTGCCTCAGCCTCCTGAGTAGCTGGGATTACAGGTGTCCACCATCACACCCGGCTAATTTTTTGTATTTTTAGTAGAGACGGGGTTTCACCATGTTGACCAGGCTGGTCTAGAACTCCTGACCTCAGGTGATCCACCCTCTTCGGCCTCCTAAAGTGCTGGGATTACAGGCATGAGCCACCACGCCCGGCCGAATAGTATTTTTTTTTTTTTGAGACAGATTATCACTCTTTCACCCAGGCCGGAGTGCAATGGCGCTATCTCGGCTCACTGCAAGCTCCGCCTCCCGGGTTCACGCCATTCTCCTGCCTCAGCCTCCCGAGTAGCAGGGACTACAGGCGCACGCCACCACGCCCGGCTTATTTTTTGTATTTTTAGTAGAGACGGGGTTTCACTGTGTTAGCCAGGATGGTCTTGATCTCCTGACCTTGTGATCCGCCCACCTCAGCCTCCCAGAGTGCTGGGATTACAGGTGTGAGCCACTGCGCCTGGCCTTTTTTTTTTTTTTTTTTGATGAGCCGAAGTGTTTGATTTCTGTTGGATTGATACGGTCCAATTTATCTTTTTTTTTTTTTTTTTTTTTTGAGATGGAGTCTTGCTCTGTTGCCCAGGCTGGAGTGCAGTGGCATGATCTCAGCTCACTGCAGCCTCTGCCTCCCAGGTTCAAGCAACTCTCTTGCCTCAGCCTCCTGAGTAGCTGAGATTACAAGCGCACACTACCACGCCCAGCTAATTTTTGTATTTTTAGTAGAGACGGGGTTTCACCATGTTGGTCAGGGTGATCTCGAACTCCTGACTTCATGATCCACCCACCTCGGCCTCCCAAAGTGCTGGGATTACAGGCATGAGCCACCGTGCCTGGCCCAATTTATCCTTTTTTTTATGGTTAGTGATTTTAGGGTCCTCCCTAAGAAATATTTGCTACTCTGAGATCTGAAAAGATATTTTCCTATATTTTATCTGGAAGCTTTATAGTTTTAGCATTTGCATTTAGGTCAATGATCATCTTGAATTTTTTTTCCATGTATGATATGACGGTAGGAGTCAAGGTTTATTTTTTTCTGTGTTTATCAGGTTTTTCCAGAACCATTTGTTGAAAAGCCTTTTTTTTTTTTTTTTTAAGACAGAATCTCGCTCTGTTGCCAGGCTGGAGTGCGGTGGCAGTGGCGCAATCTCGGCTCACTGCAATCTTCGCCTCCCAGGTTTAAGCGATTCTCCTGCCTCAGCCTCCCAAGTAGCTGGGACTATAGGCGCCCGCCACCACGCCCAGCTAGTTTTTGTATTTTTAGTAGAGACAGGGTTTCACCGTGTTGGCCAGGATGGTCTCCATCTCTTGAACTTGTGATCCACCCGCCTCAGCATCCCAAAGTGCTGGGATTATAGGTGTGAGCCACCGCGCCTGGCCCAGACTAATTTTTTTTTCTAATTTTTTGTAGAAAAAGGGTCTCACTATGTCGCCCAGTCTGGTCTCAAACTCCTGGGGTCAAGTGATCCTCCTGCCATGGCCTCTCGCTGTTCTGAGATTACAGGCGTGAGCCGCCATGCCTTGCCCAGTTCTGTTTAGAATTAATATACCATTTCATCTTTAGCGCAAGAACATAAAAACAATAAAATTCTATTTTGTCCCCATCCTTGATGATATTTTTATTTTATTTTATTTATTTATTTATTTTTTTTTAAGAAATAAAACATAGTGGGGACTCACTATGTTGCCCAGGCTGGTCTTGAACTTCTGGGCTCAAGACATCCTCCTGCCTCAGCCTTTCAAAGTGCTGGGATTACAGGAGTGAGCCACCACCCCCAACCAGTGGTATTTTTTGTCATACATTTTATGTCTAACGATTCATTGATTGTAGAGACGAGGTCTCACTATACTGCCCAGGCTGGTTTTGAACTCCTGAGTTCAAGCAATCCTCCTGCCTCAGCCTCCTGAAGTGTTAGGATTACAGGCATGAGCCACCATGCCCAGCCTGCAACGTTACTATTTTTGCTTTAAATAATCAGTGCTCTTTTTATAAATTGAGAAGAAAAAAATTCAGCCTTTTATATTTACCCACATACTTTCCCTTTCCAATGTTCGTTGTGTCTTCCTGTACATTTGAATGTTCATCTGTATCATTTCCCTTCAGCCTAAAGATGATCTTTTAGTGTTTTTATACTAAGGTCAACTGGGGTTGAACGATCTCAGCTTTTGTGTCTGGTCTCTGCACTCTGGCTGGGCCAGAGCTCCATCTTTCAAACCCTGTCCAGCTTCTGCCGTCTGTTCCCCTCTTGGCCCTGCAGCAGTCACTCTCTGCTAGGCCTCCAGGAGTCTGCACGTGTGGCCCTCATTTGAGGACCTGGGACAACCTCAGTAAAATTTTGGGTATTTCCCTCTGTTCAGCTGTCTCCTTTCTAGTACCCTGTCCCCAAATTCCAGCCCCTCTGGCAGTCATGAACTCCAGTCTTTGCCGCCTCAGCTCACTGAGACTGAGGGAGGCTCTGCTTAGCCTCCCTTCCCCTCACTGTTTAGAAGGTGCCCCCAGGCAGAAAGTCTGGGCGGCGTAGGGGCTCACCTCGCCTGTGTCCTATCATTTCAGCATCAGAATCTACACTTACTATCCAGCGCCTGAAGACAGTTGCCACATATTTTTTGTCTGGTTTTGTCATATATGGCCAGAGGGCAGGTCCAGGACCAGTGACTGTGTTCTGACTAGAAGTGGAATCTTTGCTTTAAGTGATGTGTCTTGCGTGTTAAATTTCAGGGGAGCAAGATCCCCCAGTGCTGAACATGGATCCTGTGGCTTCACCAACATGTAGCCCCTAGTGGCTGTTGATCAGTTGTCCCAGCACTGCTGTTGCAGGATTCGATGTTGTTAATGGTGATCTGGTAGGCCTAGGCAGAGATGACAAAACAGTGGTTCCCAAACCTTTCTACTTTTCTTTTCTTTTTTTTTTTTTTTTGATACCTCTGTTGCCCAGGCTGGAGTGCAGTGGCATGATCTCGGCTCACTGCAAACTCCGCCTAGCAGGTTCACGCCATTCTCCTGCCTCAGCCTCCCAAGTAGCTGGGACTACAGGCGCCCGCCACGAGGCCCAGCTAATTTTTATATTTTTGGTAGAGATGGGGTTTCACCGTGTTAGGCAGGATGGTCTCGATCTCCTGACCTCGTGATCCACCCATCTTGGCCTCTCAAAGTGCTGGGATTACAGGCGTGAGCCACTATGCCCGGCCAACCTTTCTACTTTTCTAATTCACCTGGAACACTTGTTTAAAATACCATTTCCTGGGACCCCCCTCAGACTTGCTCAGTCAGCCTTAGGGGTCTGCCCCTTATTTTTCAAGAGGTCCCCAAAGGATTGGTCAGCATGCACTGGAAAGGACTCTCACGAACAATCCTTTATCAGTGCTGTTAAGTCAATATAGAATTAATGAAGACCTGGGGTCTCAGGGTCCGAGTCTTTTTCGTACGTTGTGAAGGCTTGGCTGATACCAGAAATAACTTGGAAAATGTTGGCCTTTTTAACAGTTTATGGTTTTTTGGCTGTCTGCTTTCCTTCCCTTTCTCTTTGTGTTGCTTTCTCCCTCATCTAAGCTTATTCACCTCTTTTATTTTTTTCAGAAACGAGATCTCACTCTGTTGCCCAGGCTGGAGTGGAGTAGCATGATCATAGTTCACCACAGCCTCAAACTCCTGGGCTCAGGCGATCCTCCCAGCTCAGCCTCCCAGGTAGTTGGGACTACAGGCACACACCATCACACCCAGCAATTTTTAAATTTTTTTGTAGAGATGGAGTCTTGCTATGTTGCCCAGGCTGGTCTTGGCCTCCAGCAGTCCTCCTGCCTTGGCCTCCCAAAGTATTAGGATTGCAGACATGGGCCACTATGCCCAGCCACTTAATTCACCTCTTATACAATAGCATGGTAGAAAAGGAAAAATCCAATTATTTGGAACTTCTAGTTCTGTTTGGGTTAATTTTTGTTTTTGTTTTAAGTGCTTTACATTCTTCCTTGTTTTTTAGGGAGACATTAGAGAAGCAAGTGTTTTCTATCTGGAGGCAGAAGATGTTTCAGCATCGAGAAAACCGCCTGGCAGAGAGAATGGTAAATGGCTGTCCCTGAGGAGATGTGTGGAGCGGCAGGATCTGATTCAAGCCATTGCACTCACGGCCTCCCCTCCTCAGGAAGTTGCTCGGACCTCACTGGAGGGCTCCTGCCTGTGACTGTTGAGGCAGGGCAGGCTCTGGGGCATCTGTCCTTTCTCAGTGGAGCCTACAGGCAGCTTCTGGGCTGGACCACGTCCTGACATCCATTCCTTTTGCCTTAGTCATTATTTGTGGCCTGTAAATGCTTTCCTGGCTTCTGTGCCTCTCTCCTACTTGATTTATTCTGTTCTCTCCTTCCTGTCCTGCCTCAGGCCATCCTTCACGCAGAGGGACGGCTTCTGCATAGGTCTTGGTTCATGTGGCACCAGCAGGCAGCAGCACGTCACCAGGAGCAGGAGTGGCAAACAGTGGCCTATGCCCACCACTGCCACGGGCGACTCAAGAAAGCTTTCTGCCTCTGGAGGGAAAGTGCCCAAGGGCTCAGAACAGAGTGAGTGGCCAGTTCTGCCTTACAAGCCTTTCCATCCCAGGCCAGCTTTGATTGTACTAGCAGCACCATCAGCTCCAAGTGCCTGTCTGGAGGATTGTATTACCCCCAGGCTCTGGTTGTAAGTTCTGGAAGTTCAACCTAAAAGAGTCTTAAGTAAAACTAGGTTGGCTGGGCGCAGTGGCTCACGCCTGTAATCCCAGCACTCTGGGAGGCTGAGGCGGGCAGATCACCAGAGGCCAGGAGTTCGAGACCAGCCTGACCAACATGGAGAAACCCTGTCTCTATTGAAAATACAAAAATTAGCCAGGCATGATGGCACAAGCCTGTAATCCCAGTTACTCAGGAGAGTGAAGCACGAAAATTGCATGAACCCGGGAATTGAAGGTTGCAGTGAACCGAGATGGCACCGCTACATTCCAGCCTGGGCAACACAGTGCGACTCTGCCTCAAACAAACAAAAGTGACCATAGCCGGAGAATAAACTGATGGGCCCATGTTGTGATAGCTGACTGCTGCAGATAAGGGATAGGGACCAGCAGCTGTGGCCAGTGGGTGGGTTGTGGCAGTTTTTAACCACACCACGTAGTTAGAGAGCGGAGGGGAGGCAGCTCAGTCACTGCAGAGACTGTCCTGCTTTGGGGCCTTTCAGTATTCACTGCATGTTCTGAGGATCTCACTCCGTCAGACTCTGACCATGTTTAACCAGTGTCTCAGTCAGGGGCTTCACACCTGCACATGTGAGCTTCAATGGCACTTGAAGCCCTGGGAAGTTGTAGGCCAAAATTTGATCATAGGTGCTTTTTTCTGAGAGTGCAAGTTCTTTGGCAGCTCTTCAGAGAGGGTCTCGGCTCCCCCAAAAACTTAACCAGGCAGGGCTATGGACTGTGAGGAGGAGCCCATAGAGGGTGCCCTCACTGGGTGGGGGCTGCAGCACTGAGCTCTGCCATCTCCCCACAGGAGGAGGGCAGCAGAATTCCACATGGCCCAGCTCCTGCGTTGGGCCTGGAGCCAGTGGAGGGAGGTAAGGCTTTGGTGCGAGGTGCCACCCATGTATGACTTCTGGACAGGTGGGCTGTGTGTCAGCAGGACTCATAGGCAACATATGGGCCACACCACCTACCTCTTGAGCTGAAGGAAGAGAACAGGCAGCACGTAAAGTGTTAACAGTTTTATGAGATGATTGGCTCAAAATTTTGTGTTCTTTCAGATACTAGGCTGTTCTTATTTGAACTTACCGCATCTAAAATTCCTGATCTAACCATTTACAGGAGTCCTACTGAGTGTAAAAAATGTTTAAACTCACATTAATTGAGCATTTACTGCAAATCAAGCACTTGCCTCATCAAATGACATCACAGAACCCCTAAGAAGCACATATTTATAGATGAGGCCAGAGAGGTTAATTTACACTCACACAGGTGACGTATAAAATGGAGGCAAAGCAGGAAGCCACCCCCAACTCAGACCCCAGCCCACGCTGGCTGCTTTCTCCTCTGTCTGCAGTGCCTGGCCCTGCGGGGAGCAGAGCGGCACCACCAGCACAGTGTGCCACACAGGGCGCTGCAGGCGTGGGTGGTAGGAGCTGCTGCTTCCCTCCCGATCTCCTTGCTGTGGGGACAGGGGAGGTTTCTGGAGACTTTGTTTCCCTTCCTTGTTCTTCCCGTCCATCCCAGAACAGTCATGTGACACACCTCAAACCAAGCAAGTGCCCCAAGACAGTGGGCCTTAGGCCACAGAGTTCTTTGATTCTTGCTTGGCCAAGTGGAAACAAGTGCTGTCGGTGGGTCGGTGGGTACTAGCCTTGTAGCGAGAGCAGCTCCTTGCCCTGGAGTCCCATGGTTTGACTTAGGAGGTGAGGGCCTGTGAGACAGTTTCTCCCTGCCGTCTGGGAGGGTCTGTGGGCCCTGGGACCAGGGGCTGTTGGCCTCTCCCTACCCTTTTTGAGTGCTCTGGGCATGGCAGCCTTGTGGTAGATGCACCTCTGAGGCCTGCCTAAACAGGGAGAAGTGTGGGCCCAAGAGCAGCCTCAGTCTTCCTTGTCCCCTACAGACTTACCAGGGCAGGGTGCGGAGCATCCTCCAGGAGGTGGCAGCGAGGGAGAGCCAGCACAACAGGCAGCTGCTGCGGTGAGTCTCCCGGACGCCTCCCAAGCTCCAGCTGGGGAACAAAGAATGCACCCCAAACCCCAGCCTTTTAGGGGGTCCTGCCGAGGGCCAGGTCGGGGATGATCCTGGGTTCCTAGTCGCTAATATCATGGTCTTGGCTTTTCCACTTCACTCACGGCTTCGCCTTCATTTGTCTTAAGCCCCTGCTGTGTGCAGGGCGGGACCGTGGAAAGCAGCTGTCACCTGCATGCCTTAAAGGCCTCTTGTCTTGCTCTTCTGAGCACTTTCTCCTCCCTGCTTCACACCTACAAGATTCAGCTTTGCAAGGCACCTTGTCATCTCTTCCACTCCAGAGGCTTCAGCGACTCCCTTTCCTGTCAATTTCCGGGTAGTCCCCTTCCAGCTTGCTCTGTAGGCCTGTCACTGACTCTCCAGCGTCACCTCGAGGCCCTGTCAGACCATCTGCACCGTTCACCCCTGTGGAGGGCGCTTCCGTAGCTTCTGCCACTTTCTAAGCCAAACTCTAACCTCACTCCTTCCCAGCAGTCCTCCCACAGGCCCCCTTTCATTTCCTTCCTTTGTATTTGTTCAGCACATGATACTCCTGGTGGCCTGTGGGCAGTGGGTCTCGTGGACTTTAAACACCTCAATCCTTAGCTGGGCGCGGTGGCTCACGCCTGTAATCCCAGCACTTTAGGAGGCTGTTTGAGACCAGGAGTTTCAGACCAGCCTGGGCAACATAGCGAGACCTTGTCTGTACTAAATATAAAAAAATTTGCTAGGCACGGTCATGTCTGCCTGTGGTTCAGGTACTTGGGAGGCTTAGGTGGGAGGGTCACTTGAGCCTTGAAGATCAAGGCCACAGTGAGCCGTGATCATGCCACTGCACTCCAGCCTGGGCGATGGAGTGAGACCCTGTCTCTAAAAAGTAAATAAACGTCTCCATCCCTCATATGGGGTCCCATAGAGCACCCATCCCGCTCTTCAGACGGGGTGGAATAAGCAAGAACTCCCTGAGCTAACTCAGCAGCAAGCTGAGGCGTAGGCAACCTTCCTCCGGGTTCCCTGCCTCTCTACACTTCTCTTATCACAGTGTGAGTCACCTGTGTTGCCACTGCCTGGTTATGCCCTGTTATCCCCGTAGCACCTGGAGTTTGGTCTCCAGCAGTGCTGGGTCCCTCATGTACTCTTGGTGCCCAGCCCAGAGCAGCTGCTCAGTGGCCATTTGTTAGACATAGACGTGCCGGCAAACATGGGTGTTGGTGAAACAGACATTCTTAGGTGTAGAGTCCCTGACTCAGGAGTAGGGGAAGAAGTAGGAATGATTCACAGAAGCCTTCCTTCTCTCTCCATCCTGGTGTCGTCTGCCCTCCCCGCACCCATGCATCTGCAGCGGGGCATTACGTCGCTGGAAAGAGAACACCATGGCCCGAGTGGATGAAGCCAAAAAAACCTTTCAAGCAAGTACTCATTACAGAAGGACCATATGTTCCAAGGTGAGGTATAAGGAGGCAAGCTGGTCACCCAGGAGAGCTTGGACTGTGTTCTGGTGAGGGAGTGGGATGTAGGGGGTAGTGCCAGAGATTTGAACTGAATAAGGAACCTAGAAAATGGGTAACTTTCCTCCAGCACACACACAAACATCCATGTGGGCACATGTTTAGTTTTTTACTGAATTACAAACCAATATGCATTAAATAGAAACATAACACATCATAAGTGAACTAGTTCTTATCAGAACCAGTATTTTTTTTTTTTTTTTTTTTTTTGAGAGAGAGTCTCACTCTGTCATCCAGGCTAGAGTGCAGTGGTATCATCTCAGCTCACTGCAACCTCCATCCCCCAGGTTCAAGCGATCTCTCCTGCCTCAACCTCCCGAGTAGCTGGGACTACAGGCTTGCGCCACCACGTCTGGCTAATTTTTGTATTTTTAGTAGAGACGGGGTTTCACCATGTTGGCTAGGCTGGTCTTGAACTGCTGACCTCAGGTGATCCACCTGCCTCAGCCTCCCAAAATGCTGGGTTTATAGGCTCTTTGAATCCAGGATGTGGAGGTTGCAGTGAGCCTAATTGCACCACTGCACTCCAGCCTGGACAACAGAGCAAGGTTGTCTCAAAAAAAAAAAAAGAAAAGAAAAAATACTCCGAAGCTAGCCAGTGCCTCCCTTCCCCTGGAAGGAGGAACACAGGAATCTTTGCTTAGCTTCAGAGCTTGAAGAGGAGGCCTTTCTAGTGGGAATGGAGTTCATGACAGCTTGCGGAGCAGGCACCAGGCATCCCCTGGGCAAGTGTTTTGTTATTGTGATTTTGTAGGCATCACTCATACAAAAGAATGTATACAACGTAGGTGTGTTCCATTTACTAAATAGTAATAGAGGCCGGGCGCAGTGGCTCACACCTGTAATCCCAGCACTTTAGGAAACTGAGTCGGGTGGATCACTTGGGGTCAGGAGTTCGAGACCAACCTGGCCAACATGGTGAAACCCCATCTCTACTAAAAATACAGAAATTAGCTGGGTGTGGTGGTGCATGCCCGTAATCCCAGATACTCAGAAGGCTGAGGCAGGAGAATCGCTAGAACCTGGGAGGCAGAGGCTGCAGTGAACCGAGATCACGCCACTGCACTCCAGCCCAGGTGACAGAGGGAGACTATGTCTCAAAAAAAAAAATTACATATATATATGTTTATATATATTTATATATATGAAATATAAGTATTTATATATATAAAAAATAGAATTAAGACCCATGTATGTAATGATTTCACTACTTGGTATGATATGTAAATCATATGGCATGGTATGATATGTAAATCCTGGTAGAAGAGTCCCAGCAGCCGAAATGCTGGGCTTCCTGTGAGGGGCTGGGGCCCTGTCCTATTGCTTAGTGGTCTGCGTGCATGGCAGTTACTTCCTGGACCGTGTGTGAGAAGCAAATGGCAACAGCTTGGCCTTGCCTCTCCAGGAGCCACCGTCACAGACCCCCGGAAGCCAGGAGGTATAGTGACTCTTGCTGTGCTCCTTGCCTGCCCATAGGTCCTGGTCCAGTGGCGGGAAGCTGTGTCAGTGCAGATATATTACCGACAGCAGGAGGACTGTGCCATCTGGGAGGCCCGGAAGGTGCTGGACAGGGGTAAGTGGGGCCCCCAGAAGCAAGTCATGTTGAGGAATGTGAAGACAGCGCTGTGGAGATCCCTGTGGCCCCCATAAGTCTGTCTCCTCCTCATACATGCCAGTTCCCTGTGGTTGCCATGACAAAGTACCACAGACTGGGAGTCTTCAAACAACACAAAATTGCCCTCCCAGTTCTGGAGGCTGGCAGTCAGCGATCAAGGTGTGGCAGGGTCATGCTTCTCCACAGGCTCTAGGGGAGGGTCCTTCCTTGCCTCTCCCAGTTTGTTTCTTGCTTGTCATGGCTTTCCTGGACATGTAGACCCATTGCTCCAGTCTTTCCCCATCTTGACATGTCGTTCCCTTCCTGTGTCTGGGTCCTTTAGAAGGACTCTGGTCATATCGGATGAAGGGCCCACCCTACTTGAGTGTGACACCATCCTAACCAATTACATCTGCAGTGAGCCTAGTGCCAGATAAAGTCATTGTGAGGTTCCAGGAAGGACATGAATACGGCAGGTGTGGAGGGGGCACTGCTCAGTCCAGTATATCTTAGAAGTCTATTCCCAACTGATTGCCAACCAATTTATGTTAAAATGAAAGGCTAGAGCTTGAGATCTACAGAGAAATAAAAGAAGCTGGAATGGAGGAGCTTGGGGTGGTTGGGGAGGGGGTTGTTTTGATGGGAAAGTCCTTGCTGCTTGTCAGGTCAGCCCCCACCATGCTAGCATCCTGCTTCCTTGTGTAGCTGGGCCCTTGAATGTTTAGGGGCCAGAGACTTTCTAATTCGATCTCAGGAAGTCCCACTGCCTGCTGTATATACATCTTTGGAAAGATTGCAGGGCACAGTGGTACACACCTATAGTCCCAGCTACTTGGGAGCCTGAGGTGGGAGGATCACTTGAGCCCAAGAGCTGGAGGCTGCAATGAACTATGATCACACCACTGCACTCCAGCTTGGGTGACAGAATGAGACCCAGTCTCTCTCTTTTTTTGAGACAGAGTGAGACTCTGTCTCCCAGGCTGGAGTGCAGTGGTGCAATCTCGGCTCACTGCAACCTCCACCTCTTGGGGTTCAAGCGGATCTCCTGCCTCAGCCTCCAGAGTAACTGGGACTACAGGCATGTGCCACCACGCCAGGCTAATTTTTTGTATTCTTAGTAGAGACGGGATTTCACCGTGTTAGCTGGGATGGTCTCGATCTCCTGACCTCGTGATCCGTCCGTCTTGGCCTCCCAAAGTGCTGGGATTACAGGCGTGAGCCACCACACCTGGCCAAGACCTAGTCTCTTTTAAAAAATCTTTGGAAAGATAGTCTAGAACAGGAGTCCATGCCCCTGCTTGCAAGATGCACAGACACACGGCAGACCCATGGGGAGCTGTCTCCTAACACAGCTAGGGGTCCCATAGTAGGAGAATCTGACACGCTGAAGGGGACAGCTCATTTTTAGAATAAATGAAAATACAAACAAAAGTGAAAACAACTAGAAATTGTTTAAATTGGCCCATAGAGAAATTGACCAAGTAGTTAAGTTGGTTTAATAGAGTTTGCTCCAGGACAAAACTGAATCAGCTTTGGTTTGGTTCTGACTGTAGCGTGTGTGTTAATGAGCATGTTTCAACACACGTCCTGGGGACAAAACCCTGCAGTCAGCCATCCCACATGGCTGCATTACTGCGCCACGAATGTGCTGCTGGGTCCTGGAGCTCCTCCTCAGCTCAGAAACCAGCACTGTGTTTCTAGTTCACTAAGAAAGAAGCCAAGGGGTTTAGCCAGACCTTGGGCTCTGGAGCTTCTGCACCTGACCCTTTGGGCACCTGACCGTGCAGCTTCAAGCTCCAGAGGCTTCTGGCCAGTTTGGGTCAGCTGCCTTAAGGGTCAGGTGCCCACTCCTGGCCGTGGTGGGAAGTTAGAGGCGACAGGTTTGAGTGTTGCCCGAAGCCGCTGCTCTCTGAAGGACTTTCCTTAGAAGGAGGCGGTGGCAGGCTTGGGTTGCCACGTCCATTACAGATGGTATGAGAGACTTGGGAGACTGGGCAGCAAGACAGTGTACACGTAGTAGGTACACAGTAAATACCTGGGGAACAATTGACTGGCTTATATTAAGGCCTCAGTGTCTCAGGCACACCTTGGCAGGCCAAGGGTGGGGCTGGGAGGAGGGACTGAGGGGAAGATGTCACGAGACCCATTATGCAGAGTGCTGAAGAAGTGCAGGCTGGCGGCCATAACCTGGCTGTGTGTGTGGCCTCCATCAGGGCCCCTCTCTGAGTCTCAGTGTCTTCATCTGTAAGATGGGGGGATAACAGTGCCTACCTCTTGGGGTTGTCATGGATATCAAGTGAGATGACAGGTAGAGAGATACACACTTAGGACAGAGCCCAGGCATCAGCATGCAGCACTAACGTGGGTGCCTCCCGCTTGGATCTGCCTTAGGCTGTCTGCGGACCTGGTTTCAGCGCTGGCGGAACTGCAGCCAGAGGTCAGCCCAGCAGAGACTGCAGCTAGAGAGGGCAGTC
Source organism: Pongo abelii (assembly GCF_028885655.2). Taxonomy (NCBI): domain Eukaryota; kingdom Metazoa; phylum Chordata; class Mammalia; order Primates; family Hominidae; genus Pongo; species Pongo abelii. Next base: position 38,049,450 of record NC_085929.1, read on the forward strand.
CAACACCACCACCGGCAGCTGCTGCTGGAGGGGCTGGCCCGGTGGAAGATGCACCATCGGGAGTGTGTCAGGAAGAGGGTGAGGCTGACGGTGGCAACTCTCCAAGTTCTGCCTGCCTGGCAAGGGGTGTCTAGGCCAGGAGACCATTTCTCAGGAAGGGGTCTTTCCTGACAGCACTCCATGCAGCCGGTATGAGTGGTGGGTGGTTTGGGGTCCTGTAAGACAAAGCTGCAGGAGCCTTTCTGGGCGTTTGGTGGAGCCTAGCGAGTAGCCAGCCCCAGAATCCAGTGTCTCCCAGGGAAGATAGCTCAGTGGAAAAACCCGGTTCATGCTGACCCGTGGCTTATCAGTGCTGGGGGACCTACAGAGTGAGTCCTCTAGGTGGCACTCCCTGCCTATGCAGGAGACCCCCGGCACCATCCAGGACTCCTAGCAATGGGAGGACATTCAGCTGGGCAGAGGCTGGGTTAGATCAGGACCCATCCCAGGCTGTCTAGGCTGGGTCAGGACGCCGCTCTCTGTGCACTGGCTCTCCCCCAGCTCCTGCATAGGCAGAGCACCCAACTCCTGGCACAGAGACTCAGCCGGACCTGCTTCCGCCAGTGGAGACAACAGGTGGGAACCCAGGAGATGTCCCCTCCACACTTCCTTCTCCTTCCTCTGGCCTGTGAGGCCCGGGCAGTGAATGACCTTCAGCCTACACCTCTAGTTCAGTATTTTTACTATCGCCCTCCCCAGGGCCACCTCCTCTACCACCTTCCTGTCATTTCCAGGCACATCAGCTTCCTTCCATCTGTAGCCTGCATAAGACCAGTTACTTCAAGGCCTGGTTTCTCTTTCTACAGTGTTGTATTAAAAAATACATCAGTGGAGGCCAGGCGCGGTGGCTCACGCCTGTAATCCCAGCACTTTGGGAGGCCGGGGTGGGCGGATCACGAGGTCAGGAGATAGAGACCATCCTGGCTAACAGTGAAACCCTGTCTCTACTAAAAACGCAAAAAATGAGCCGGGCGTGGTGGCGGGCACCTGTAGTCCCAGCTACTCGGGAGGCTGAGGCAGGAGAATGGCGTGAACCGGGAGGCGGAGCTTGCATGGAGCCAAGATAGCACCACTGCACTCCAGCCTGGGCAACAGAGCGAGACTCCGTCTCAAAAAAAAAAAAGTATATATACGTATATATATATATCAGTGGGCCGGGCATGATGGCTCACGCCTATAATCCCAGGATTTTGGGAGGCCGAGGCAGGAGGATCAGTTGAGCCCAGGAGTTCAAGACCAGCCTGGGCAACATAGTGAGACCCCATCTCTACAAAAACAAAACGGAAAAATTAGCTGGGTGTAGGCAGTGCACACCTGTGGTCCCAACTACTCGGGAGGCTGAGGCGGGAGGATCGCTTGAGCCCGGGAGGTCAAGGTTGCAGTGAGCTGTGATCATGCCACTGCACTCCAGCCTGGATGAGAGTGAGATTCCATCTCAAAAAGAAAAATCAGCATAATATCTTAAAAATTAATATGAAATGTGTTTTAAGGCTTTGCTGGGATCTTGCTTTTTAAAAAGCCAAGAGGGATCACACAGAGTGGCGCCCACACGTCCCCAGCTCCCTCTTCCCATCCTGTTGTCCTGTTTTCACCATTCCCCGGACCTCAGACCGCTGCCTCCACGCATCCCCCTGCAGGAGCCCTTTGCCACCTTCTTTCGTAAAGGTCCTTCCTCAGGCCACAGATGGAGCGTGTGTTGAGCACCTCACGGCCAGGCACAAGGCTGGCCCTTCCTAGTGGAGGAAGTGGGAGCCTCGACTAGAGAGGGAGCCAAGAGGGACGAGCCGGGCAGGACCCCGTGATCAGCACGGCCTCCCTGAAGGGGCAATAGGGAAATGATCTGGTCTTTCTGGCCCTAGCTGGCAGCCAGGAGGCAGGAGCAGTGGGCGACAGTGCGGGCCCTGTGGTTCTGGGCCTTCTCGCTACAGGCAAAGGTAATTGGGGCTCTGCATCCTACCATCCCTGCCTCTCCCTCAGGCCTTAGCCCTGCCTTGGGTGGAGGGAGGGCACCTGGTCTGTGGGGGAGCCCTAAGCAGGGAGACCTGGGCCTCACCTCCTGCCCTCCCTGGAGGTGTGGGCCACGTGGCTGGCCTTTGTACTGGAAAGGAGGAGAAAGAAGGCGCGGCTGCAGCGGGCGCTGCAGGCCTACCAGGGGCAGCTCCTCCAGGAGGGTGCCACGCGGCTCCTGCGCTTTGCAGCCAGCATGAAGGCCTCCCGGCAGCAGCTGCAGGCCCAGCAGCAGGTCCAGGTAGGCCCAGGGCCCCTTCCTGTGGGGAGCAGGCAGGGTGTGGCATGAGCTGACCAGAGGCTGTGTTGTAGGCGGCTCACAGTCTCCATCGTGCCGTCCGCCGCTGTGCTACGCTCTGGAAACAGAAAGTGCTGGGCCGGGGCGGGAAGCCTCAGCCCCTGGCAGCCATCGCACCCAGCGGGAAAGTGACGTTTGAGGGTCCCCTTCTCAACCGCATTGCTGCTGGGGCTGGGGATGCCACCCTTGAGACCAAGAGGCCGCAGGCTCCTCGGCCTCAGGGAGCTCTGGGCCGCCTGGCTGCTGAGGAGCCCCACGCCTTGGAGCTGTGAGTAGCCCGTGCTCACCTTGTGCTCCTCGCTTCCACCCTGGGCATAGCAGGGAGTAAAACAGCCCTGACCGGATGGGACGGGCTGGTCACGGCCTTGTCACAGCTGAGCTGCTGGGAATCCCCTCTTCTCCAGCCAGATCCCATCCCTTCCACGGCAAGAGGGAGAGAATGGAGTGGGATTTCCAGACCCTCTCTCCTTTGCCTGCCAAAGCTCAGGAAACAGGTGTCCCTTCCTCTGCAACACCTCCCTACCCTCTCTCCCGTCCTGCTGACATGATCTTTTCCGGAGTCATACACGTGGTTAACAAAGGGAACAAGCTCAGCTCCTGCCCGCGCCTGCCGGCCTCTTTTCTGTTCCATCACAGCCAAGACACTGGCTTTTTGTCAGAAGCCCCTCTTTCTTGTGTGAGCTGGCACCTGTCCCTCTGCCCACCCCTACTATGGTCTCCTCAAACCCTAAGCTGCCCTGCCCCATGCTGATGAAGCTGGTGGCTCCCACAGCAACCAGCACTACCCGAGAGCCTTGGGCCTCGGGGGAGATGTCATGTGGGTGCACGGGGCCTGGGTCCCGGTCCCTGCTCTGCTCCTCACTGTTTGACTGACCTTGATGGGATCCTGAACGTCTCAGAGGCTGCTCCCCTGTGACATGGACCCTGGCGACCTGTACACCTGCGTCACCAGGGTTGCTCTGCAGGTCAAAAGAGACAATGTGGGTGAAGCAGTCCCCTGGCGTCGGGTACCTTTTGTCGGAACTGCTGGGAGCTCTGTGGCCCAGGCCCACCCCAGCTTACTTGCTGACCTTGGCCTCGCCTTCTCTGAGTTTCAGTCTCCCTATAAAATTGGAGATCCCACAGAGATCTCAGACCCCTGCAGCCCCTGGTCAGCCCAGGGGAACAGACCCCATGTTTCTTCCCAGCAACACTGCCCACTCAGCGAGGAAGCAGCCACGACGCCCACACTTCCTGCTGGAGCCTGCGCAGAGCCAGAGGTCCCTGGGGTGCGGCACCATGGGCAGGCAGGGGGAGATGGTCGGGTCCCCAAAGGCAGCCGGCACCTCCATCTGGGGCCTGTGTTTTGGCAGCCCTGGGGTGGGTGGCCCCCTTTCCTTCTTGTTCTTTGGTCCCAGAGGAGGGTCCTGCGGCCTGACCAGGCTCTTGCCTTCCCTGTGCTCAGGCCTCAGAAGCCACAGGAACATGGCCTAGGCATGGCTCAGCCAGCAGCCCCCTCCCTGACGCGGCCCTTCCTGGCAGAGGCCCCGACAGCACTGGTCCCACACAGCCCCCTGCCAAGCACCCCTGGCCTGAAGCAGCCCCCGACGGCAAGCACAGGCCCGGAGCTGCTGCTGCTGCCTCCTTCCTCCTTCATGTCCTGCGGGGCGGCTGCACCAGCCAGGGTACGTCCTCCACCACCAGGCCTGGGCACTGGGGCTCTCACTCTGGTCTGGCTTCTGGTGCTCTTTCTCATGCCACAGCTGTACTTGTTTCTGGAAAACCTTGGCACAGGGAGGCCACTCATCCATTTGACAAGCATAGGTAGCCACTGCACACCAGGTCCAAGGGCCACAGCAGTGAACAGCCAGCCAAGGGCCCTGCCATCCTGAAGCTTATATTCTAGTCAGAGACAAACAAAGGAAAACGCCTGCCTGCAGGCCAGTAGAGTGGCTGCAGATCACATAGGGTCCTGCAGGCCACAGTGAGGAGTAGCCTGGGATTTGAGAAAAGCAGGAAGTCGGGGAAGGGTTTTGGCAGGGAGCACCATGTCAGGTTTCTGTGCAGGCTGTGGTCACCATGACCACGTGGTCCAGGCAAGCAGTACTGGTGGCCTGGGCTCAGCGGTTGCCACAGAGGGGACAGGTACTCTCTTGGAGGCAGACGAGGCAGGATATGCTCTGAGGGAGTTGCTGAGTGAGGGGAAAGAAGGAATCCAGGCTGATGTGGGCTGCTGGCTTGAATAACTTGGGAAACGGAGTTCTTTGACTGGAAGAAGGAAGTGGGGGTGGGGACTGGTTTGGGGTGAAGTGTCAAGAGTGTTTTGAACCAGGCTCTTGATGTCAAACTTGAGAGAAAGCAAATGTTGAGTCTGACCTTCAAGGAAGAGGTCAGGGCCAGAGATTCAGAAGAATCTTCAGCACAGGCCGAAGGTAACCCCAGAGCCACTGCGGCCTCTAGGAGGAGAGTACAGGGGAAGGAGAGAGGCGATGAGGCTCCAAGCGGGGAGCCTGAGTGGGGATGGCCAGGGGGTGTGAGAGCTCAGTAATGGAAGTGACAGCTGCTCTAAGGCCACCAAAGCAGCTGGTTCCTGAAAGGGGATGAGGGGACAGGAAGGAACCAGTTCCTGTGGTGAGTTAGGCCATGTGGGGCCACTTACCCTGGCTGGAATGGTTTGAATGTGGGTTTGAAAGGGTTTTGACCCCTGTCCGGTGATGGAAGAGGCAAGTCCACTCTCACCAGGAGAGGAGGGTACGGAGAAGGCTGTAGAGCAGTGGCCTCTCACCACTTCTCACTGATGTGGAAGCTCAGCAAGGTCATGAGCTTAGAGCAAGGTGGGGGTGGAGGGTTGGGTAAGGCAAGGCTAGGAACAGCTGCTCAGGCAGTGGAGGCACGAGGCGGACTGTGGTAACACGGGGTGCTCCCTGGTTGTTTGTGGGACTTTCCCCTACAGTACCAGGCCCTGTGGTGCAGGGGCAGGCTAGACACTGAGCTGGCACGGCCAGTGCCTGGGAAGGCCAGCTCCTGCAGCTGGGGGCCTGGTCTTCCCCCACCTCTGCAGGGCAGGCAGTGACAAGGACTTGGTGTCCCCCTCCCCAGCTTCCTCTTAGCTTCCTTGCTCAGCATCCATCCTTCTTTCCTTTGCAGTTGTCAGCACAGCCGGCTACTCCTAGGGATAAGCCCCCGGTCCCCTCATCCCTGGCCAGTGTCCCTGACCCCCATCTACTCCTTCCTGGGGACTTCTCAGCCACCAGGGCTGGGCCTGGACTTTCAACTGCAGGTGTGTACCTGGGGCCTGTCAGGGCAGAAAGCACTCAGGCCACTCCCGGACCTGGGACTTGCTATTTACCCTGGTCCCAGAGGGGAAAATGGTCTGAAACAAGCTTACTTCTGTCGCCATAGGCAGCCTGGACCTTGAGGCTGAACTTGAGGAGATCCAGCAGCAACTACTGCACTACCAGACCACCAAGCAGAACCTCTGGTGAGCCCTGCGAAACGCCCTGCGGCCCTGGCCACAGGAGCAGGTGTTGCCTGGAAAGGTGGGCGGGCAGTTCCATTTCCCCCGAGCCAGCTGCCAGGGTCCTGTGGGTGGTCTCGGTCTAGCCACGGAGGGGTGTGGGGAGCCCTCAGTGTGTGCTGTCTAGAAAGACTCCATCTCCACCATGGCTCTCTACCCGGCTCGGTGCTGCTTAGGAAGGCCCAAGCCGTCAGCCTCACCTGTGCACAGAGGCCCTGCTTCCTATGGGGGGATGATAAAGTTGAGCAAAACTCTAAAAACCCAATGAGGCCATGCTGGCCCCAGTGACTAATTATAACACTGATATTAAAGGTGCAGAGAAGGGCCGGGCGCGGTGGCTCACACCTGTCATCCCAGCACTTTGAGAGGCCGTGATCTGGGTAGATCACGGGGTTAGGAGTTCGAGACCAGCCTGGCCAATATGGTGAAACCCCATCTCTACTAAAAATACAAAAATTAGCCGGGCATGGTGGTGCATGCATGTAGTCCCAACTACTTGGAAGGCTGAGGCAGAAGAATCGCTTCAACCTGGGAGGCGGAGGTTGCAGTGAGCCGAGATCGCGCCATTGCACTCCAGCCTGGGCGACACAGCAACACTCCATCTCAAAAAAAAAAAAAAAAAGCAGGGACAGGCCCGAGACCCAGCTGCACTCAGTGGTCTGGGGACCACCAACATGCAGCAACCTCAGAGCTTCCAGGGCAACAGACCGGCGCCTCATCCTTGGCTCTGCACAGGCGGAGAGAGACAAGGAGTGTTTTCGCCCAGGCCCACCTGAGTTGCTGTCTGCTGGGGAGGGCAGAGGAGACTGGGAGAGGAAAAAGAACAAGTGTTTGGCTCCCAAGCAGGGGCCTGCAGCTCACATCAGGGGCCCTACCAGACCACCTCTCTCCACCCGATACCTGCATCAGAATTAGCTGAGGTGCCTCTCCCTGAGCCGGATGGGGCTCTGCCAAGGACCCAGCCTGGCAGGCAGTGGGTATCTCCACCCCTCAGGTCCTGCCGACGGCAAGCGAACAGCCTGCGCAGGTGGCTGCAGCTGAGCAGAGAGGAGCCGGGGTCTGAGGACCAGGAAGTAGAGCAGCAGGTGCAGAAAGAGCTGGAACAGGTGAGGCCCCAGGCCATCCCCAGGTGTCCCTGGGGATGCCCCGGGCTGTGCTCCCTCTCAGCCCTGCCTGTCCCTCCCTGGCCCCAGGTGGAAATGCAGATCCAGCTGCTGGCAGAGGAGCTCCAGGCTCAGCGCCAGCCCATTGGCACCTGCGTTGCCCGCATCCAGGCCCTGCGGCAGGCCCTGTGCTAGCGTGTTTGCCCCAGGAACGCAGGTGCTGGGCTGTCGGGGAGGCCTCAGGCCACATCCAGAACAGAACACAAAGTTTTAAGTTTGATTTTTTTATTTCAAAATGTTTTGCAATTAAATGAATTACTGTTCAGAAGTCTCCCACTTTTCATACAAAAATACTGTGCTACTGATACAGTTGAAAAAATTCAATGATGTCTCTCCTGCAGGAGAAATTCACAGCATCCCCAGGGTCAACATGAAATCTGGCCCTGTCCCCGCCATTGGGGGCTTCCCAGGCCCACATTCCTGATAACTGGGACAGGTTTTCCAGGCACTGACCAACTATCCACCAAGGGTCCTCTGCCTCCACGACAGACCCTGAATCAATAGCAGCAACTTTCCCATATTTCATGCAGGGATATGAGGAGGGGGACAGGAGCTCTCCCGTTTCCCCAGCTGGGCCTACCACCTGCCTGCCCTGTTCACTCTGGTGCCATGAGGCAGGTTCAGTGATTGACTGGGCTTGCCTGCTGCAGAGGACCTGGCCAGCTCCAGAAGGTCACTCATCAGGTCCTGCAAAGGTCTGTATCATTAATCAGTGTCATCAGTGTCCTCAGAAGACACTGGCAGAGTCCAGGGTGATGCGTTCAGCCACAAGCACAAAGACTGCTTTTTCTAAAGAGCAGGATGAGGTGAATTTGGGAACGGAAAGCAGTTGTCACGAAGGCTGTGTGGCTCTGCTGGGGGGGAGGCATCCGCAGTCTGTGCCAAGGAGGCACCTCACCCTGTGCAGCAGGAGCGTTAAGGCCAAAAAAAACAAAGGGGCCAACAGAAGACAGCCCAGGTGATGGGGGGACGAGCAGCAAGAAAAAACGACGATCGAGACCAACTGAAGGTTCAGTCAGGAATGCAGGATCTCCTGTCTATACAATGTTTAAAAAGATCCAAATGTGACTGAGATCATTCCAGCCTGCACTGTTTATTTGTAGGGAGAAGGAACAGGATAGGTTGAGGGCATGACGGGGGCTCTCATCACCTCTTGTCTGCACCTCTGGAACAGGTGGGAGCCGAATCATTCAAGTCCTACCTGGTCAGACTCCCACCCACGCTGAGGCAGGCCCTCACCTGGATGGCCTCATGGGCCTCCCTCTTTAAAAGACCCTCACTCTGTTTGGAAAAGATCCTTTAGCAGCCGTAATCAATCAGGAAAGAGACTCTAGAGCGAGCCCAGGGCTTCCCCAAAGCGGATTTTCTGTCCTGTTTTCAGCTGGAAATTGAAGTCCTTGGGGGCCTCGAAGATGAGCACGATGGTGGAGCCCAGGTTGAACTCGCCCAGGTGCTCGCCCTTACGCATGGGGACGCCCTCTCTATTGGTGTGCGTCACGAAGCTGAAGTCGTTGTAGGAGCCCTTGCTGTGCCTTGGGCTGTTTGTGTGCAGGTCCTGTGGTGATAGGCTGGGGGTCAGCGGGGCCCGGGCCACCAAGTGCACAGTGTCACCCCACATGTGTTTGGAGTCCCACTCCTTCTGTTGCTTGTCCCCACCACCACCCAACCCAGCTCCAGAAGGGAGGTAGGGATGGCATCTCAGGGCCAGGTGGGCCTGGTCTAGCCAGATCTCACACACAGCCTTGACACCTGCTGTGAACCGGGCCCAGGAAGGACAGGGAACAGTCGGGCCCAGTGGTCTCCATGCATGGTGCTGGGAGAGCGGCACCCGTGGGAGCCAAGGCCGTTGGTCACAAACTGACACCCAAAAAGAGCCCCTGGGGGTAGGGTGGGCAGCAGACCTGCGAGTGCTGAACCCCTCATGCTATAACCAACACGAGCCACCCCGAGCTCAACACTCCCTTTCTGTTCCCTCCTCACTCTCACCTTTGACCATGGTTCCTAGCAGAAGCCAGATGCCAGGCAAGGAGGTTAATTCCCTCCATCTCTTCCAGCCAGCAGTGCAAGGAGGGAGGGAAGCCTCAGCTGGCTGGCAGGTGGAGCGGCCATTCTCAGGACAGCTGCTCAGCACAGCCAGGCCTGACCAGAGATGTGGCCTCCCTAGAATTCAGTCCCAACGTATCTGCCGCACAGCAGACAAGGCAGGTAGACCCAAGAGGTCTGGCCCTTGGGCTTTGGCCCGGCCTAGATCCTGCTTACCTGGTCAAAGTAGATGCGAATGGAGCCCACGTTGGTGGCCCCCACAGCTGTCAGTGAAAAGAAGCCGTGTTTCCAGTCCCCCGTCAGGACCACCCGCTCGTTATGGCAGAAGAGCTCTTTGATCCAGCGAGCCATGCCAGGGTTCACTGACATCAGGGAGCCTGCAGAGGCAGGGAACGCTGCTACTCCCTGTCCAGAGCCCAGTGTGTCCACTCCAGGGCAGCCAAGACCCAAAGGGACTCATGGCCTGTTGCCCCGATGTCATTCCAAATGCTGAGCCGACTGGGCCCCACGGTCCCCTGCCCACAACCAGCCTGCATAAAGCAGTCAACTCCCGGCCTCAATGACCCTGATCTGGAGCCTGGTCCCCTGACACCAAGAAGCTGAGAGCCTCTATATGAAGCCCACAGAGGCAGCTCCCCCCACGCTGGCCCCGGCCTGACCTGGGAAGTGGCGCCGGTGGGACACAGTCCAGTCAGTAGGGGAGTGGAAGCAGTGGTAGTCCCCAGGGGCCAGGTAGATGACACAGTGATAGAGCTCATTCCCTTCCTGGGTGACCAGCTGGTTCTTGAAGGAGTCACATGAGGTGGCTGTGGAGTAGGAGCAGACATGGGGGCCACCAACACAGTGAGCACTCAGCACACAGCCTGAGTGCGGTCTGCACACGGATTCTCAGGGAGGCCCCACATGCCAGCCTCAGGTCCTTCCCCAGCATTCCCCTCCCTCCCGGTCCAGCCACACAGCAGCAGGGCTGCCCGGCCCCGCCTGCAGTGACCCACCTGGTGGGAAGGGCAGGTCCTCTGTGCAGGTACGCGGGCCCAGGAACGACTCCAGGGAGTAGGTGACCCCCTTTACCTGCTCCACCTCACAGTTCTTCACCTGCCCAAAGTTGAGGATCCTTCCATCCGATGGGCTAATCTGGAAGGGCAGGAGAGGCTTGCTGCCAGGGAGAGCAGGGTCTCCTCCCCCCAGGAGACAGCCCCCACCTCCCCTTGTCATCCTGCCCCTTCCAGATATGCTGGAGACCCAGGGGCTGTGCTGGGGAGGCAGGAAAAAGTCCTGTTTCCTGCAGGAAGAAAGGGTCGGGCCTCACCACGCTGTGCAGGCCGCAGACAGGCCGGGCCTGCGGCTTCAGCTTGCGCCGGAAGAACTCGCTGAGGTTGCGGTAGTGATGCAGGTCCTCCACAGCGGCCTCTTCCATGTTCACCCCGAACGTCCAGATGTAGAGGCTGTAGACGGGCCTGCGCAGCCAGTGTGGCAGCTCCACCTGATTGAGGCGACCCCAGGCCCGTGACAGCAAGCGCGTTGGCACTGACTTGTACAAAGCCACCTGCAGGCCACAGGGCAAGGGGCTGAGTTGACCACACTGCCCCAGCTCCAGAGAGCCCAAGTAGTGTCATTAGCCCAGCTCTCACTTCAGGGCAGAATCTGCACCCCACGGAGGACACCAGGGCCCAGGTGCCCCACGCTGCTTTTGTGATATGGCTGTTTCTCACTGGGAACCAGACTGCACCTGCCAACTCCTGCCACACGGAGTGCTGGATTTACATACAACTCCAGTGGTTTTCGTCATTTCATGCAAAAGTCAAATCAGCAACTGCTCCAGTCCCAGAACGGGAGACGGCCAGCAGTCTTACTTCTTAAAGTGGGGGTCGGAAACGGATCTGATCCTAACCACAGTGTGTGACCCTAGCCACGGTGACCCCAATATCACAGTGTGTGGAGAGGTGGTGGGCATCTTGCCCTTGGTCACTGCCCATATCCCAGACCACCAGAGAGAGGAGGAGGCTCCCAAGTGCATGGAACAAGTCTACAGCCCAAAGTGTGTCCCTCTGTCTTAATAGGAAGAAGGAGGATACCCTGAGCACCAACAGGGATTTTCAGATGCAGGTCTGCGATGTCACTGTCACCTGGGCCTGAGCTGCAGACACAGGGTCTGCAGCCCCCACAGGTCCAGCCAGCACTCTGAGGGCCTGGATGCAGCCAGTCTGAGAAGCCCAGCCCTGCTGAGCCCCACCTTGGCCCCACGGCAGGACTTGTGTTCAACGTTCTGCTGTGACTGAGTCAGGCCATAAAGCTGTCTGCACCTGGGGTTCCTCCCAGGAGGCAAAGGGAAGTCATCCCCTCAGGCCCCTCTGTTCTCTCTTCCTTCAGGGAAGCCTGGAGCACCTGAAGACAGATGATGGCCTGGGGACAGGCACTGGGTCCCACTAGATGGTCCCAGAGCTCTCCGGCAGGGCCAGGTACCCAGGAAGGGGCAGCCTCTTAAACTTCAGGTGCTGCTGCCACTGTAGAAACTGCCTCTAATTGGTGGCTGCTGCTTCTCTAAACACAACCAAGACACCAGCTCCCCAAGGTGTAAAACTGATTTCATTCCAACTTTCAATACCTCTCCAAGGTAAGGTAAGCTCCCAGAGAGCTGCTCTTATCCCTCCCAGCTGATGCCCAGTCACACAGAAGGGCTATGTGAGCCCAGGCCCTTCCCAGGCACAGGTGGGAGCCTGGGCTAATGTCCAGGGTGCCTCAGTGCCCCTGAGCTCTGATGACACCCACGTGACTGTCAAAGGCCCAGGAACAGGGTTTCCTCCTTGGGGTCAACCTGCCTAGGAAGCCAAGGGCAAGAGCAAGCCCTCTAGGGACCAGGAGAGGACAAGCCAGTTCCCTTGCCCATTCCTGGGGCACGCCTCTGGGTTCCTTAAGGGTGTCCTAACCCTAAGGGACCCAAACAGGATCCATCCTTCCTGAACCACCCCTTTGGCATCCCGGAATTAATTTGGCTTCTGCTCAAAATCACCTATAAGCTCTTTTTTGCCTGAACACAGAAAAGTCAGAGACAGACACCATTTTCTGAATCCCCAGACTGGGTTCCTTCCAGAACCGGAGCCCCAAATGGCAGACACAAGGCAGGCTAGGGGAGCGGGCAGAGCACGACGTGCCCTTGCAGTCACTTCCGCGGCCCAGGTAGTGGCCTTCTCAAAAGCTGCCTTGGCGTTGCCCACCAATGAACCTTCCGACCCGGACCCACTGAAGATGTAGCGGTGACCTCTGCTTCTGACAGCTCGCCACCGCCTCAGTCTCTCCTGCACCCCAACCTCAGGCCTGCCCGGAGGGGAGGTCCGCGCCACAGGGGCCTGTGCACACTTACCCTGCTTACGGGCCTCCATCCCACCCGGCTGAGCGGTCTGAGGGCGCCGAAGGGCAGGAGGTAGTAGAGGACGGTCAAGGGCCAGGAGCGCAGTTTCAGAGCGGGTCTGGACATGCAGCTCAGCTGCCCCAGCCTCCGCCTCAGGGCCAGCTGGGGGAAGTGCAACCTGCAGGGCACAGGTCCATGCACAGCCAGGTCAGTGGCCAGGCTCTGGGCGGGACCCAGGAGGCTGCCACCTGCACCCGGGGCAGGATTCCTCCTGTCTACCCACCCTTGGCAAGCTGCCTCTCCATGGGGGTGATGGAGCCCAACAAGCACTGGCTGTGCCCCCTCGTCCCAACCCCATTCTGAGTCAGGGGCTTGGCTGCCTCTGGCTAGTGGACTCATTTCCCAGGCTCTCCCACCCACCAGCCAGCTGGGGAGGACTGGGAATGTGGGGGCAGCCACAAGAGAGTCAGGCCCAGCTGCGGGGCACCTCTCAGCCGCAGCAGCTCCCAGCAAGGGCCTCCAGGCCCAAGCACCTGAGCCCAGGGAGGGGAGAGCAGGGTGCAGGGCCTGCCTCACATCCCTCAGCCTCAGCCCAGGAGAGTGGGCCCCAGGGGCCAGCTCTGCCACACAGGCACTGGCATGGCAGCACACAGCGCTGAGGAGCTACGACCCAGCCAGTCGGGTAACCATTTGCTGAGTCTTCCGCTACCATCCTTTGCAGGATCTGGGATATTCTTTTCATGGTTCCAGGCCCCCTCTTTCCTCATCTGCTAAATTACGGGGCCAAGGCCAGACAAGATCTCAAAGGGAGCATTTACACCCCGCCTACCACCACCACACAGCTGTGGCTCCATCCATCTGCATGGTCTTTCTATAACAGGCCAGGTTCTGAAAACCCATCCACAGGTTTGTGAACAAAACCTCCCCACCACAAGCTCTCAAGCCACCTACCTGCCTGCTCTGCTGGGGCTGCACAGACACACACCCACACACCCACACACACACACACACCCATCCCAAGCCCCTCCTTTCAGCAAAGGTGGACACACACACACACACACACACACGAGACCCAAGTCCCTCCTTTCTGCATCCGGCCTTTCTGTGATCCGGCCTCTCCCCACGCTCCCAGCACAAATGCAGGGCACTCAGCAGGGGCTCAGCTTCACCAGAGCCGCAGAGGCTGGACGGGCCTTTCCACCACAACCCTGGCCTCCTGAGCCTAAACAAGGCCCACCCCACCCTGTCTGTGCCTAGGCCTAGCAAATGCTCCTGAGGCCCAGGGTAGCCAGCAGGAGACCACACTGCCATCCACTCAGAACATCCCCAGGCCTCAGTTTCCTCATCTGCAAAGTAAATGCATTTGGCTAATCTGCGGCTGCCATCTGGGACTGTGCTCTCAAGAGAAGCTGAGTCCTCTCTCCCAGTTGCCGAGCAAACCAAGGAACAAAGCGGCATCTCAGCTGATAGCAGCAGAGCAGACGGACAGGCGAACCAGCGGCGAACCCCACTCAGGCTCAGGCTCAGAGGTGGCTGCATCCACGCAGCTCCCGGGTGCCTGCTTTCTCTCCCATCCCACCCCAGTGTATTTTTAAAAGGTCCAGGAAGGTGGCAGGGGCCAAGCAAAGACAAATCACTGCTCCCCTCTGGCTTCGCCACCTGCCCCACTCATTGCGGAAGAGCAGGGACCAATCGGGAAGAGCTACACCCCTCCCACGGGCAGGAAGGGGAATGGGGAAGCCTCTCTCCCAGGTGGGGTGCAGAGGCAAGGGTCTGGGCTGGGAGGAGGGGGCCTGGGAGCACCAGGGTAGGGAAGATCGCAGGCATGAGGTCTGAGGCTCGCTGGCAGCCTCCCTCTGCTGGGCCCTCCTCGTGGTTGGAACCAAAGATACCTGAAGCGGGCTCTCCGACTCAGGGCGCTCAGGCCCCCCAGGCCGGGCTCCTCCAGCCTCGGGGGCTGACCACCAGTCCCCTTGCCGCCACCTCTACTGCGAGGCCGCTGGATGTGAACTCTGACCTTCCGGAGGTCGTGGCGGGGAACCGTGGGGTTAGGGCGCGGTGGGCAGCATCTCACCATTTCGCCGCGCGGAGCTCTGGTCCTCGCCGCGCCTCTGACTGACACATCATGGGCCGGCACAGGGAGGGCGGGGCGAGGCTCACTCGATCACTCCCTTTGTTTTCCTCTTTCCTCCCCTTCCCCCGAGCCAGCAGATCTCCTGTGCTGTCACTGCTCCAGGGCCTCTGCCTCTGCAAGGCCAGTTGGTGGCGTGGCTTCCTGGGTTTGGTTCAGTCTCGGTGGCTCACAGGGTGCAGAATAGAGGGTCAGGGCTATTGCAGACAGACAGGCACTGGTCACACACCTGCTCAGGTCACCTGCTCAGGGCTTGCAGTCCAGTGCAAAAGCCCCTGCACTAAAGCCCACTGTCCCCAGTCCTGGCCACCTGCCCTGTCCCTGCTACCTGGGGCTGAGCCAGCCTGCACTGCTCATCCTCTTCCTCAGCTGGCCTGGGGAGGCAGCAGGGGGCAAGGCCCTCAGGCTGCGCGGTCCAGTAAGCCACGACAGAGAGAGGACCAGCCACTGCTGCCAGGGCTTTCAGGCCCCACTCGGCTCCAAACGCACAAAGTGGGAACTTGAGCCCCATGCTCCAGGCCCAGGCCCGGCACAGCGTCAGCCGGTCTGCAGCTTGGCCCCTCCCTTGCCAGGACCTGACCCATTTTCAGTTCAGGTTACAAAGTAGCATCTGAGGAATGAGATGAGCGGGAAGCCACGAGAGGTGCCCTGGTGAGAACCTGGCATCTTACCTGCTCTGGCTCTCTCCTCACCCCTCCTGGCCTTGACCCCCCGCCAACACACACAGAAAATACCCAGCTCCCTGCTCCAGGCCTCCTCAGAAGCTGTGCATGTGGGGAAAACCAGCCTGGGGCTGGGAACAGGCCAGGACTGCAGCACAAACCAGTTCCACTCCCCTTTTTCCATCTTTGCTTCAGAAAAGCACTTTGGCCAGGGCCCGGGCCTGGCTATCTGGGAGGACACGCCCGGCCCCTACAAAGCCTCTCCATGTTGGCCTGCACAGATGGAAGGAAGAGCAAACATGCCGAAGCTGTGTTACCTCAGCCCAGGCAATCAAGGCCCTCCAGGATATGGGCTGACAGGGAGCCCACCCCTCCCGTCCTTCACCCCCAGCCACTGCCCAGGAAGGGGGCAGGCACCTGTCACCATCCTTAGATGATGAAATGTGGCCCCAAGAGCTGCCGCCTAAAGCAAAGAATAGGCCAGGCATGGCCAGCCCACTGTGAGGCCTAACTCAGACATCGCTGTGGTCGCGCGCGGTCGAACATCTGATGCCCTGGCAAACCCTCCTCAGCCACAGAGGTGAAGATTCTGCCCGGGCACCTGCCTGCAAGAGTCACCGAAGCCCCAGGTATGGGATTCAGTGGCCTCTTGGAGCCAGGACAATAAGGTGACTAAGGTCGGACACAAGCGTGGATTTCTTCCCCGATCCAGGCAGTGGCTGGGGCTGGTCCAGGTCCCTCTCCTAAATGAGTGACGGGGACAGCTTACTGCAGGTGGGTCAGGCAGGCGGGCGCCTACCCACCAGCAAACAGATACACACCAGCATCCTCCCTCGGGAAGACGCCGGCACCGACGCCGGCACCAGGAGATCGGCACAGGCACAAGAGGCCCATCCCATCTCGAGGCCTAGGCCCGGGCCCACAGACAGCCCCAGGGTCCAGGCCTCCAGGGCCATGTCACTCCAATCACTCTGCCAACATACTGAGCAAACGCCCCACCCTCCCTGGCCCACCAGGCTCCATGCTGGCCTCCCGCCAGCTGCCAGGGAAACAGAGGGGTGACGGCAGTCAGGGGTGAGCCTGGTGCCTGGTTCCAAAGGGGAAGCTCTTTCCCCGGTCTATAGAGTGCAGGCTTGGAGCTGAGCTCACAGCCAGGATTCAGAGGGAGGCAAGCGTGGCCTTGAGGGGAGGCAGAGGAGGGGCCTTGGGGAGCCCCAGCCTCCTGCCAGTTTTCCTCACTGACCTACCATGTGGGACAGTGACCACCACAGCCCTGAATGTATCAGAAAGACATGAACCCAGATAAACCCAGCTCGGCCAAAAACCTTGGGTTCTCAAAGCAGGTTCCCCTGTGAGCCTTGGCATTTCGTTCTCCCATGGTGCTGTGAGGGGCTGGGTCTGACCTCCAGTCTCAGAGGGGGCCCTACTGAGGAATCAAGGCACATGAGACCAGGGGCCAGGTCAGATGCCCATCAGGGAAAGGTGAGCCCTGGAGAGACTAAGAACCATCCTGAGAGGCCAGGCTGGGGCACCGCACCTGCCGGTGAGGGCAGGGGGTCCTTGCCCATTTAGATCCTTGTCTTTATCACTGTTCTGCCTCTTCTAAAACAGGCGCCGAGACCAGGGTGTCAGTACCTCCAAATCACCACCTGCAGGCTCCAAAAGATCGCCAGGGAGGAAAATGAATCCAGCTTTGCCCCAGGACACAGGCTGAGCACCGTCTGTCCCTCTCAGAGCTGCAGGATGGAGGGAAGGGGCGCCTAGAGGTTGCTGCCTTCTTGCTTCCCAAGGCCAAGCCACTTCCTTGGCCAGCAGCGTTTCTGGCCTCCCCATTTCAGAGCCTGGCTTGCCCTCTGCCTGTGACAGCCCTGGAAGCCCAAGCCAAAGATTTCATCCTCTCTGGCAGTCTTGAGGTGACACGAGGTGGGAGCCTCAGGCCCTGGATGAGGAGCTTGCAAGAAGGGTACCCAGAATGGAGGAAGCGCTGACACCTTCCCTCCCTTCTAAGCCTCAAAGACATTCTGTGGAGAGGAGTTTATGGTTGTGACCAATAGGACTTTAATGTCATTACATGGCCTAAGGGCCAGTCACCTGCAACATGAGAACTCAGAGGGCTTTGTGGCTGGTGACAACCTGGTCACTGCAATCCTGGCTGCCTTTCTCTACCTCTGCCCTGAGAGCAGGGAAAGTCCTTGGCAAGTCACAGGTAGTCTCTGAGTCTTGGTTTGTACATCTGGAAAATGGGAAAGGAAATTCCTCCTGGCCATCCCCTTGAGGATCAGAGCACAGCTGCAACCACGGCCCAGAACAACTGCTCAGAAACCCCACTTCCACCTAGGAGCGCGACGCAGTCTCAGACCAGGCTTCCAACACCTCACCTCTCTTTCCAAAAAGTCAACCTCACACTCCGGTGGGGGCAGGGGTTTCCACCACAAGAAAGACGAAATAAGAGGGACTTAGGTGGCAGTTCTAAAACAGGAACCCAAACTTGCGGGGAGTGAATGGCCCTGTGAATAGGAAGCAATGGCTGACAGGACCGTATGGGGGGAAGGGGAACACCTTTGTCAGGACATGCTGTTTTGGGGATCCATACCAGAGCAGTAAGGCAGTGTCCCCACCCATCCCTCACCAACCAGGGTAAAGACCACGACACCTGCCCCCCCAGTGGAATGGAACATTCCAACTGAAGTCGATGAATGGACCCAGGCCAGGCAGCAGTTACTACAGGTTGGGTTGGGGCCTGCAAGATTGTTGTGCATGAGGGGGAGGTGCATGTAGGTGGAAGTGTGTGTGCATGGAGGATACGTGTGCAGGTGCAAGGGTATGTGCATGGAGGGGTGCGTGTATAGGTGTGAGGGTGTGTGTGTGGGGGTGTGTGGGGTGTGTGGGTGTGTGGGGGTGTGTGGGGTGTGTAGGTGTGAGAGTGTGTTATGCGTATAGGTGGTGTGTGCGTAGGTGTGAGGTTATGTGCATGGAGGGGGTGTGCACGGGTGCAAGGTGTGTGCATGTAGGAGGCATGTGCGTAGGTGTGAGGGTGTGTGCATATAGGGGTGTGTGGGGTGTGTGTAGGTGAGGGGGTGTGTGGGGTGTGTGTAGGTGAGGGGGTGTGTGCCTGTAGGGGTGTGTGTAGGTGAAGGGGTGTGTAGGTGTAGGGGGCGCGTTCGTGTAGGGGTGTGTAGGTGCAGGGGGTGTGTGTGCATGTAGGGGGTGTGTGTAGGTAGGGGGTGTGTGCGTGAGGGTATGTGTGTGTAGGGGTATGCGTGTATACACTTACAGTCCTGCTCCTGGTGGATTCTGGTTCAAGCCTTAGCAAGGCAGAGCAGGCAGTGAGGGATATGGCACTGTCACCTGCAGTCTGCAGCCCCCAGCCAGCTCTGCCGGAGTATATGTAGCCTTGCAGCTTGTGTGTTCAGCCAGGGACGCTGAGAACTGGCTCCTGCTATCTGATGGGAAGCGCCTGGAACGCCAGGACCACCCCTCTTGAAGCCTCAGCAGAAACCTCCAGGGCCCCAAATCCTGTGTCCAGTGGCCTGACTGCGGGCCATGCACTCCCCCCGGGGGCGAGGGTGGGGGCAAGGGGCTGACTTTCTCCCCAGCTCAGCTGAGGCCTGGCCACCAGGCAGCGGCGTGCGTCTCGTGGGGCGACAACCCTGCCTTCCCTGCATTCCTGAGCTAGAAGCAGGCAAACTTCCCAAGTAGGGGACGGGGAAAATGGTCCTCCCTGGGCGACATGGACCAGAGTCAGTGGCAGGCAGCCCAGGAGGCCCTGGGAAGAGGGCAGGCAGGACTCGCAGGGGTCTATCCTAGCCGCCCAAAGACAGGGAACCTCCTCTCAGACAACTCTGGGCGCTGAGGGGAACCGGTACTGGGCAAAGGCAGCAAGCCGGCCACCCGCTCCCTGGCCCTCGGGTGCTGCCCTCTTCCCCAGGCGCCCTGCCCCCAGGCCCTCCGGCAGCACCGAGGAGACGGAGCTCTCAGGGACGGAGGCGCCCCAGCCCGGGCCCCGCCAATGCCAGCCGGCACCCCCTCACTTCCCGCAGCCGCCTCACTGCAGGCACCCCCTCACTTCCCCTCACTTCCCGCGGCCGCCTCACTTCCCGTACGCTCTTCACTTCCCGTACCCGCGCCCGGCAGGAGATAAGATGTGGAGGAAGTGAGCTCACGCAGCCCGGGCCGTGCCCACGTGGGGACGGAAAAAAAGCCCACGACTCGCTCAACCCTGTCCGCAGGGCTCCTCAAGCCGGGGCCGCGTCGTCGCAGCTGGGAGAGCCCACCTGCGACCGAAGGCGCTAGAAGGGCACCCCCACCCGGCACTGGCCCTCTGAGTGGGCAAGGTGGGGCGCCTCCCTCAGAAGTCACCTGGGGCTCCCGGCAGGGTGCCGGGGTGCCGGGGCGCCGGCTGCGCTCACTCACCCACAGGTGGCTCCAGCTTCCGGGCTCCGACTCCCTAGGGGCGCTCCCGGAGCCGGGAAGCCTTGGGGCGAGTGGGCGGGACTCGGGCTCCAGCCACTCAGACTACCAGGGGCGGGGGCAGGAGGCCGACCCCAGCCACTCTTAAAGCTGCCGCCCCCTCTGAGCCCCAGTCCTGCTGGGCGGCCCGCCCAACCCGAAGGCCCCTTTAAGAGGAGGGGCCAAGGCCAGGGAGAGGAGAAAGGGCAGCAGACACCAGCACTGCTTGGTCACTGTCACGAGAGGACCTCACTCAACCAGCAAGGCGGGCCTGGCTGCTCCCAAGGGATGCCTCCTGTCTGTCCTCAGTCTGTCCGCTGGTCTGTGAGCCGCCTGTCTGCAGCCCGTGGCTGGCCTCCCAAAGCAGCTGCCTCCCCTCACCACCCGCCACCCAACACTAGGCAGACTCAGGACCCCACGTGCTGCTGACCTCACTGAGGACCAGCTTCTTCACTGGACTGAACAGAAAGCCATCCCTGCTAGCCCTAGGAAGCTCCAGAGAATGCGAAATCCTTGATCCTTCCCGCATCCCATCTTGAAGCTACAAGGCTGCTCCCACCCCGACCTTCTGCCCTCCAGGCACGCACAGCCCTGACAAACAGAATGCCCTGACTCCAAAACTGATGTAGACCAGTGAACAAGGGCAGCCATAAACAAGGTCCGACCGCCCCAGCCTAGAGCACACAGGCCTCCCTGCTTCACTACTAGGATGCAGAGCCCATGGGATGGATGATGCATGCTGTCTTCCCACCACGCTAGATCGGAGGGTCCTAGTCTGCAGCTTGGCAGCCCACCCCATACCCACATGGTGCCAGGCACCCAACAAGCACTCAGCCCACATGGGATCGGACCAATCAGCTTAATGCTTTTAGGGGAGGGGAAAGGTCTGAGAGGGATCACCATTCAACCAAAGAAAGGGTGTGGCATTAAGTCGCCTTATTCACATCTGTGGGAGCAACTGAGCACACCCATTCCCTATTCAATGGTGAGATGGCCCTGGAAGTCTCAGTCTCCTCATTCTGAGCCACTGAACAGGATACAATTCCAGCGGCTTCTCACCACTGAGATCTTTGTTTCTAAAACGACTAAGGTTTGGGGCCAGGCATGGTGGCTCATGCCTGTGATCCTAGCACTTTGGGAGGCCAAGGTGGGAGGATCACGTAAGCTCAGGAGTTTGAGACCAGCCTGGACAACATAGTGAGACCTCTTTCTTGTTTTAAACCAAAAAGAAAGAAAGAATTAAGATTTGGAACAGGAGGAGAGGGTCTGTAGGGCTTGTGGAGAAATGGGGCGGGGGGCCACGCCTGGAATAGGACATAAGGGTGTGTAGTCACAGCCCCATACACCTGTCGTCCTTACCTGGATCCAGCCCAAGCAAGTGCCACAAGACAAGCCACAGCCCTGGGATGTGGCAGGGGGAAGAAGACAGATAGGGTCCTCCTCCATGGATTTCCATGTTCTTCCATAACTACAATGCACCCATGGGAACAGGGAGGCAGGGGTGAACAAGGCACAGTGCCACCCCTAAGGGCCTCAGCATGTGGTACAGGGGTGGCAGATACCTTATACAAAGCCGCTCCTAATATTCTCCTGTCCAGACATCACTACAGGAGGTCCTCAAATAGTGTCATCATAACATTGATGAGAAAAAAAATCTATTCCAGCCAGGGCTACTGTCTGTGTGGAGTGTGCACGTTCTCCCCATGTCTGCATGGGTGTTCTCTGAGTACCCTAGTTTCCTCCACATCCCAAAGCCGTGCACATTAGGCTCACTGGTGTGTCTAAATGGTCCCAGTCTGAGTGAGTGTGGGTGTGGGTGCACCCTACCATGGGAAGGCGTCCCATCCAGGACTGGTTTCCGCCTTGTGCCCTGAGCTGCCCATCGGATAGGGGACCACCTGCAACCCTGAGCTGGAGTAATTAGGAAAATAATTATCTTTTTATAATCATTCATAAATGCATGTATAGCTTACATTTCAATGGTTAATATTAGAAATGTTTGGGGTCTTTAAAAGTTCGGTGATGTTTTTGTGGTCAGAAACATCCATAGGAACTTAACTCTTGCTCCTATCAATCAGCCTATGGTAAAACTGGTTTCATTCTATGTTTTGCTTAAAGGTGAAGATCCCAAGAACCTATCATCAAGATTGAGAACTTACTGTAACTGATTCCAGCATTCTCAGAGCCCCAAAGAAACTTCAGACCCCTTCTCACCTCAGAGGTCCAAGGAAACACATGACATGGGATAAAATGCAATTAAAGCACAGAAAGATGTTGACACAGAATCCTGCCACCACCAACTTCCAGAACTGGAAAGACCCTAGAAGACCATCCTGGCCTCCTCAAGGCCTCTAGTACTTACAGACCAGCCCACACAGGTCCATGGGGGCGGAACAAAACCGAGCCCCAGTTAGACCAGGGGAGAAAGGTCTGCAGAGGAAAGACCAGCTTCTGCACACATTCTACCTCCCATGAGCTGAGAGATCTCTCGGACTCCCACACTCTTCCCTGTGGAATGGCCAGCTCGGCTGCACTGCATCCACCAGCATTGCTTTTTAGCCATTCCAAGCCTCTAAGACAGATGGGTGTTTAAAAACCCATAAACCTCCGGGCGCGGTGGCTCATGCCTGTAATCCCAGCACTTTGGGAGGCTGAGGCAGGTGGATCAAGAGGTCAGGAGATCAAGAACATCCTGGCTAACACAGTAAAACTGCATCTCTACTAAAAATACAAACAATTAGCC
This sequence comes from Pongo abelii, assembly GCF_028885655.2. Classification (NCBI taxonomy): domain Eukaryota; kingdom Metazoa; phylum Chordata; class Mammalia; order Primates; family Hominidae; genus Pongo; species Pongo abelii. The sequence continues at coordinate 38,071,830 of NC_085929.1, forward strand.
AGGCGTGGTGGCGGGCGCCTGTAGTCCCAGCCACTCGGGAGGCTGAGGCAGGAGAATGGCGTGAACCCAGGAGGCGGAGGTTGCAGTGAGCCAAGATCGTGCCACAGCACTCCAGCCTGGGCGACAGAGCGAGACTCCGTCTCAAAAAACAAACAAACAAACAAAACCCATAAACCAGCCCACAAGTTGGCCGAGATTAGCACTCCCCCACCTTCCAACCAGACCTCCACCACACATATTTTCAGTGGGGAAATGCCTCTGGATTTTGAACAGTCACTTACAAGCGAATTTCCATTAGGGAAAAAAAAATTGTCTGGAAATTTACTTTCCTACCTTGTATTTATTTCCTGCAGGCCATGGAGTCCTTTATTTCCACGCCTGCCACTCTGTTAGGACTCCTTTGGGTGGGAGTGCCACCTAGTGCCACTGTGAGGCTCTGCAGGCTCTCAGGCCACCTGCAGATGGAGGCCTCCCTGCCTCAGTCAACCCACCTGTATTCTCTGCCAGGTCCCAGCTGTGTGAATTTCATGCACTACTTCTAGGGGGATGCCGTGTGCCAGGGAACAGAAGGTAGCTGCGGAAGCGGGTGGCAGGTGTCCTCAGCTCATTCTCATTTCCTGGCTCTTGACTAATTCTCATTCCCTGGGGGCTGGCAGAGGCCCCTCAAGGAAGATGGCTGGTGTCTTAACGGCTAGTACAAGAAACCACAGGCAGGCATCAGCCTCCCTGACGTCTGGGCAGAGAGGCCAGGCAAGCACAAAGTGCCTTCAGGCTATTTCTCAACACACCAGATTCTCCTATCCCTGCCCAACTCCCCACTCATCTTTGAGAATCGTTTTTGGCAGTCCCACTAGCCTGCAAGATGTCCCGGATACCCCTGGCACATTCACAGCCCCACCAGTAGCTCCCCAAGGGCCTTGCCCAGGCACTGAGGAAGGGCAGACTGGGGTGGAATTAAGAAAAAGTGCTTTAGGCCAGATGTGGTGACTTAGTGTCTATAATCCCAGCACTTTGGGAGGTCAAGGTGAGCAGATCACCTGAGGTCAGGAGTTCAACACCAGCCTGGCCAACATGGTGAAACCCCATCTCTACTAAACATACAAAAATTAGCCAGGTGTGGTGGTGCACGCCTGTAATCCCAGCTACTCGGGAGGCTGAGGTGGGAGAATTGCTTGAACCCAGGAAGCAGAGGTTGCAGTGAGCTGAGATCGCCACTGCATTCAGCCTGGGTGACAGAGCAAGACTCCATCTCAAAAAAAAAAAAAAAAAAAAAGAAAAAAAGAAAAAGTGCTTTTAGGCCTGGCATGGTGGCTCACACCTGTAATTCCAGCACTTTGGGAGGCTGAGGTGGGCGAATCACCTGAGGTCAGGAGTTCAAGACCAGCCTGGCCAACATGGTGAAACCCTGTCTCTACTAAAAATACAAAATTACCTGGGTGTGGCGGCACGCGCCTGTAATCCCAGCTACTCAGAAGGCTGAGGCATAAGAATCACTTGAACCTGGGAGGTGGAGGTTGCAATAAATTGAGATCGTGCCATTGCACTCCAGTCTGGGCAACAAGACTGAAACTCCGTCTCAAAAAAACAAAACAAAACAAAACTGCTTTTAGGTAGAGACACCTGGCAGACAGCTTCACCCAGGGCCGCAGGTATCTTGAGTTGGCCATCCCTCGATTCCTTGCAGCCCAGAAGTTTAGCCTTGGGTTTAAGTTCCATGTCTTTTTTTTTTGGAGAGAGAGTCTCACTCTATCCCCCAGGCTGGAGTGCAGTGGAATGATCTTGGCTCACCACAACCTCTGCCTCCCGGGTTCAAGCAATTCTCATGCCTCAGCCTCCCAGGTAGCTGGGACTACAGGCACCTGCCACCACGCTGGGCTAATTTTTGTATTTTTAGTAGAGATGGGGTTTCACCATGTTGGCCAGGCTCGTCTCAAACTCCTGACCTCAGGTGATCTGCCTGCCTCCCAAAGTGCTAGGATTACGGGCGTGAGCCACCATGCCCCACTGAGTTCCACATATTCTTGAGACACGGTCCCTCCGCTCGTCCACACACTGACCGCTCAAAGCCATTGGAGGTAGCTCCCAAGTAGGCCCTGGGCCACCTGGGGGCATGGCTGTGTGAGCCACCGTTCCGCCCTCTGCGATCTCCTCCTGCCCTAGAGTGAGCCCACAATTCTCTGAGGTCAGAGCTGGCCCTTGCCAGCCAGTTCCAGTGGCATAAGAACACTACAGGAGTTCAGGTGGCACTGGGGCAGGCAGGAGGCTCTGCTTCCCTGTCAACTTGACTATTTGCCCATTTCCACACTCACACCTATTAGGTAAGAAGTAAAATAGTACTTACTAAAGCTCCACTCCCTGCCAGCATGGGGCCAGGTATTTACATACACATCACTCTTATTTAACAACTTTATGAGGGCGTGAATGGCCCTATTTATAGATGAGAATAATAAAGCTACAGCATGTACCTGGCTCACCAACATGGAGAACATGTCCGATACTGCCCACCACCAGGTACACTGCGGCGCCGGGACGCGTGCTGAGCACAGGCCCATGGGGCTCCAGGCAAGGGACAGGGAGAGAAGAAGGACACAGGCCACTTCACAGGGTCCTACCTTATGCTTAGGCTGATGGTGGCAGATCAGACAGGCTGATCTGTCTTTATTCCTTTTGATGAATTGGAATACTGTACTAGACATTTTTTTTTTTTAATTCTAAACGGAGGCTAGAAACAAGGAAGCAGTGCTCAGGCAGGAGTAGCGTCCCTGCAAGCCCAGCTGAGTAAGGCCTTTCCTGCACTGCTCCTCCCCAAACACCCTCAGCCCTTGCCACAAGCCCCTAGGGCCATGCCTCAAAACAACAAAACCACCTTCCAGGTTCAAGCGATTCTCCTGCCTCAGCCTCCCAAGTAGCTGGGCTTATAGGCACCCACCACCACGCCCGGCTAATTTCTGTTTTTTTAGTTGTTTTTTTTTTTTTTTTTTTTGAGACGGAGTCTCGCTTTCTCTGCCAGTCTGGAGTGCAGTGGTGCGATCTCAGCTCACTGCAAGCTCCGCCTCCCAGGTTTACACCATTCTCCTGCCTCAGCCTCCCGAGTAGCTAGGACTACAGGCACCCGCCACCACGCCTGGCTAATTTTTTGTATATTTTTTAGTAGAGACGGGCTTTCAATGTGTTAGCCAGGATGGTCTCGATCTCCTGACCTTGTGATCTGCCCGCCTCAGCCTCCCAAAGTGCTGGGATTACAGGCATGAGCCACCACGCCCAGCCTAATTTTTGTATTTTTAGTAGAGACGGGGTTTCACCATGTTGGCCAGGCTGGTCTTGAACTCCCAACCTCGTGATCTGCCCACCTCGGTCTCCCAAAGTGCTGGGATTACAGGCATGAGCCACCACGCCCAACCTTTTCCCTTTTTTTTAAAAAGATTACATATTAGTTGGGTGCAGTAGCTCATGCCTATAATTTTAACACTTTGGGAGGCCAAGGCAGGCATATCACTTGAGCCCAGGAGGTTGAGACCTGCCTGGGCAACATGGCAAAACTCTACCAAAAAAAAAAAAAAAAAAATATATATATATATATATATATATATATATATATATATATATATATAACAATTAGCCGGGCATGGTGGTGCACGTCAGTAATCCCAGCTACTCAGGAGGCTGAGGTGGGAGGATCGCTTGAGTCCGGGAGGTTGAGGCTGCAGTGAGCCATGATCACACCACTGCACTCCAGCCTGGGCAACAGAGCAAGACCCTGTCTCAAAAAAGGAAAAGTTGTGGTTTTTTGTTTTTTTGTTTTTTTGAAAAAGAGATTACATATTTACCATTAAAAATCTCTCACTGGCCCTAAACTAGCAACAGTCATCTAACCCTGGTCTCACGCCACTCTCAACCGGACCCTCCTCTGTGCTTCCTCCTGCACCAGCTGGCGGGAGCCACAGGGGTGTTCTGTTCAGACCTGAGAGCCCCATTCAGGCACTCACGCTGGGACGTGCATGTCACTTTACTCCAGTGACTGAGGACCTGAGAACTCCTTCATCCTCCATTTTCCAGAGCAAAGAAGAAACAGTGAAAGCTACAGAAAAGCATCTCTGCTTTTGTGAAAGCACCTCCCATGCTGACTCGGTCTGGGGAAGAGGTCAAATTTTGGATCCACTCTTCTGAAGAAGCAAGTGTCCCGCTCCCCTCACCCGGCACTGGCCATCTTGAATCAGTGAAGAGGAAAGCTCTTCACTCCCTAATGTCACGTCCTACACATTACAAGCTCTGACTGAAATTTCTCACTCAGAATGTCTGTAACCTAAACATTTAGACTGAGTGGCAAGGAAGGAGGATCCATGTGCTTCCAGAAATAAGGCTCAGCCCCAGACAGACCCAGAGGCCGCCCTGCCTTTGGGGTGGGAGCCGCAAGCTGAGCAAGTGCCTCCCCTCGGGCCAGGCCCTCTGTCCTCCAAACCGTTGGGCCAGGAGAGCCTGGCCCTGCTCTGTGGCCACCCAGGCAGATGTATTTTGGCTGTGCCTGCCCTTGGCTATGGGGCTGCTGCCAGGTGGTGGTGGCCCCAGGATGAAACCAGCCCTCCCCCAAGACCTAGATCCACGGGGCAGAGGCAACACAAAGGAACTCAGGATGCTGTGACTGGGCACAGCTCAGGCCCAAAGATGTGGGGCAGGTCCAGTCACAACAGCAGCCCCACATCCCTTCTGGAGAATCTGGACGGCCACCCCTGCTGTCAAGCCCCTGCCCCATGGGAAACTCACCTCCACTTGACCTGACTAACTGCAAGCACAAGTGTCCACCAAATGCCCTGGGTCTGTGGAGGGGCGGGGAAGGGGGATGAAGGGGGATGAAGTGGGGAAGTGGGGAGAACAGGGAAGCGGGAGAAACGCTTGTTGGCCAAGAAGACCGGCGGCGAGGAAATGACACAGCTGCCCCAAGAGAGGCAAAACGGGTAGTGAGGACACCCGCAGGCCACTCCTCAGAGATCTGCCCCCATCCTTCCCTAGCCTCTGCCACAAAAACCAGTTCTGTCTCAACTACTAGCTAATGGTTTTTTCTTTGTAGAGGCATGGTTTTGCTATGTTGCCCAGGCTGCTCTCAAACTCCTGGGCTCAAGAGATCTTCCTGCCTCAGCCTCTCAGGCAGCTGGGACCATAGGCACACACCACCACCCCTGGCTGGTTTTTCTTTTCTTTTCCGTGTTTTTTTTTTTTCTTTTTTTTGAGATAGAGTTTGGTTCTTATTGCCCAGGCTGGAGTGCAATGGCGCAGTTTCGGCTGAAGTGGGAGGATCACCTGAGCCTGGGAGGTCGAGGCCATGGTGAGCCCTGCTCACACCACTGCACTCCAGACTGGACGACAGAGTGAGAGCCTGTCTTTTTTTTCCTTTTTTTCCCCCGAGACAGCGTCTCGCTCTGTCACCAGGCTGGAGTGCAGTGGCATGATCTCAGCTCACTGCAACCTCCGCCTCCCAGGTTCAAGTGATTCTCCTGTCTCACCCTCTCAGGTAACGGGGACCACAGGCACACACACCACCACCCCTGGCTAATTTTTCTTTTCCTATTTTTTTTTTTTTTTTTTGAGACAGAGTTTCATTGACCAGGCTGGAGTGCAATGGCGCGGTCTCGGCTCACTGCAACCTCCGCCTGCCGGGTTCAAGCGATTCTCCTGTCTCAGCCTCCCAGTTAGCTGGGATTACAGGCGCCCGCCACCACGCCCAGCTAATGTTTTTGCATTTTTAGTAGAGACGGGGTTTCACCATGTTGGCCAGGCTGGTCTCGAACTCCTGACCTCAGGTTATCTGCCTGCCTCGGCCTCCCAAAGTGCTGGGATTACAGGCGTGAGCCACTGCTCTTGGCCCCCTGGCTAATTTTTTAATGTATTTTTTTGTAGAGACAGAGTCTTGCCTTGCCAGGCTGGTCATGAACTCCTGGGCTCAAACAATCTTCCCACCTCAGCCTCCCAAAGTGTTGGGATCACAGGCATCAGCCACCATGCCTAGCTGAAAATGTATATTTTCAGTTAGATGTTTTGTAACCAAAAATTTGAGATATCATCTAAAACAGTATTTGTCAATCTCAGGAAAAGAGGCAACAGGCAATATGACATGATTGCTGAATGATTTTTTTATGACTTTCGGGGACAAATAGGCAGCATATCTGAAATCACAACGGCCACACAAAGGCAGGACATATGACCACTGCAGCAGTATAAACTATGGATCCATAAACAACAGATCTGTACCTGGTAGCCATCCACTCTCTCTCTGTGCTCACTCACCGCGGCTCTGAGCACAGGCCTCTATGTCAACAGCCAAAGCCACAAGCCACACCTGCGGACCCCAGGTGAACACTCAGGCCATGAACCAAGAGTGTTCCCAGGACATCATGAGTTCCTGAAAAGAAACTCAGAGAAGCGGCTCTTCTACTTCTCAGCAGTCCCTGAGCTCCTGCCTTCAAGAGTGCCCTTGGTGCCCTGCAGAAAATCACCTCTGCCCACTGATGGGCCACTGGTTGAATCAGGGACTCAAGGGAATAGCACTCTGGAAGCCAAAAAGCATTATTCAAGCTGTGCACACTCCACGCGACGGGGCTAAATGGAACTAAAAGGAACACTCTGGGTCTTCAACCTGAGCAGCTCAGCAAGCAGCTTTCCAGAACACGATTTCAAGCTACTTTTTTTTTTTTTGAGACAGGGTCTTGCTCTGTCACCCCGGCTGGAGTGCAGTGGCACACAATCTCAGCTCACTGCAACCTCTACCTCCTGGCTCAAGCAATCCTTCCACCTCAGCCTCCCAAGTAGCTGGGACCACAGGCCCACGCCACCACACCGGCTGATTTTTTATTTTTAGGAGAGACGAGGTTTCACCGTGTTGCCTGGGCTGGTCTCAAACTCCTGAGCTCAAGTGATCCACCCACCTCAGTCTCCCAAAGTGCTGGGATTAGAGGCATGAGCCACCACTACAGGCCTCAAGCTACCCTTTCTAGCGACATCATTCTGTGAAATAAAAACTTAACATAAAAACATCCTTTTTGTTTCGGTTTGGTTTTTTTTTTTTTTTTTTTGAGACGGAGTCTTGCTCTGTCAACCAGGCTGGAGTGCAATGGCACGATCTCGGCTCACTGCAACCTCTGCCTCCTGGGTTCAAGCAATTCTCCCACCTCAGCCTCCTGAGTAGCAGAGATTACACGTGCCTGCTGCCATGCCTGGCTAAGTTTTGTATTTTTAGTAGAGACGGGGTTTCACCATGTGGGCCAGGCTGGTCTTGAACTCCTGACCTCAGGTGATCCACCCGCCTCGGCCTCCCAAAGTGCTGGGATTACAGGCATGAGCCACCACACCCGGTTTTTTTTTTTTTTTTTTTTTTTTTTTTTTTTGAGATGGAGTTGCCCAGGCTGGAGTGCAATGGCACAATCTCGGCTCACTGCAACCTCCGCCTCCTGGGTTCAAGCGATTCTCCTGCCTCAGCCTCCCAAGTAGCTGGGATTAAAAGTATGCACCACCACTCCCGGCTAATTTTTTGTATTTAGTAGAAGAGGGGTTCCACCATGTTGGTCGGGCTGGTCTTAACTCCTGACCTCAGGTGACCCACCCACCTTGACATCATGCTCAACTAACGGATAAAAGATTCACTCTTACCATAGATCTTATCAAAATCAGCATATGATTTTTTTTCTTTCCTTCTGAAGTCCAAAACTTTCACCTTTTCACTTAAAGAAGGCACTTTACCACTTTCTCTTTGGCAATCCAAATTGCCAGAATTGCTATTATTGCACTTTGGGGCCAGTATTAAGCCAAATAAGGGTGACCTGAACACAAGCACCCGAATACCACGACAGCTGACACGATAACTGAGATGGCTACTAAGTGACTTATGGGCAGGCAGTATAGACACTGAGGTCACAATGGACAGAGGGAGGATTCATATCCTAGGTGGGAGAGAGAGCTCATTATGCTACTCAGAACAGGGAGACATTTAAAACTTAGGAATTGTGGCCGGGTGTGATGGCTCACACCTGTAATCCCAGCTTTGGGAGGCTGAGGTGGACAGATCACCTGAGGTCAAGAGTTCAAGAACAGCCTGGCCAACAATGGTGAAACCCCATCTCTACTAAAAATACAAAAAAAATTAGCCAGGTGTGGTACCACAAGCCTGTAATCCCAGCTACTCAGGAGGCTGAGGCAGGAGAACTGCTTGAACCCGGGAGGTGCAGTTTGCAGTGAGCTGAGATCGCGCCACTGCACTCCAGCCCGGGTGACAGAGTGAGACGCCATCTCAAAAAATAATAATAATAATAAAATTTTAAAACTTAGGAATTATTTCTGGAATTTTACATTTAATATTTTCAGACTGCAGGAACATGAAACCTTGGATAAGGGGGAAACACTCCGATTGTTTTAGAAGCCAAATGCATGCCACAAACCATAAATGTGTCCATACCCTTTCAGGCAGCAATCCTACACCTCGGCATTCATCATAAGGAAAAGGCTTTATGTGCAAAGGTATGCTCTGCAACATTACTCATGGTGGCAAAGACCACCAGTATACCAGACTCAACTGAGGTGGTAAAGCCTCAGTGGCAACCAGAGACTTCAGGACCTGGGCGCCTGTCACCACTGAGGAAGAGCCAAGAGTGGCTCCAGGGTGGCTCATACCTGGAATCCCAGCACTTTGGGAGGCCAAGGTGGGAGGATCGCTTGAGACCAGCCTAGGCAACATAGTGAGATCCCATCTCTACAAAAAATAAAAAATTAGCTGAGTGTGGTGGTGGTGCACGCCTGTGCACCATGTCCCAGCTACTTGGGAGGCTGAGGTGAGAGGATTGCTTAAATCCGGAAGGTTAAGGCTACAGTGAGCTGTGACTGCCACCGCACTCCAGTCTGGGCAACACAGCAAGAGCCTGCCTCAAAAAAGAAAAAAACAGTTGAATCAATTTAAAAATAGAGAAAAAAGGACAGGTGTGGTAGCTCATGCCTGTAATCTCAGCACTTTGGGGGCCCAAGGCAGGTGGATCACAAGGTCAGGAAATTGAGACCATCCTGGCTAACACGGTGAAACCCCATCTCTACTAAAAATACAAAAATTAGCTGGGCGTGGTGGTGCACACCTGTAGTCCTGGCTACTTGGGAGACTGAGGCAGGGGAATCACTTGAACCCGGGAGGCGGAGGTTGCAGTGAGCCAAGATCATGCCACTGGACTCCAGCCTGGGAGACAGAGCGAGACTCAGTCTCAAAAAAAAAAAAAAAAAAAGGAAGAAAGAAAAAAAGCCGGGCGTGGTGGCTCACACCTGTAATCCCAGCACTTTGGGAGGCCGAGGCAGGCAGATCACCTGAGGTCGGGAGTTCAAGACCAGCTTGACCAACATGGAGAATCCCCGTCTCTACTAAAAATACTAAATTAGCCGGGTGTGGTGGCACACACCTGTAATCCTACCTACTTGGGAGGCTGAAGCAGGAAAATTGCTTGAACCCAGGAGGCGGAAGTTGCAGTGAGCCGAGATTGCACCACCGCACTCCAGCCTGGGCAACAAGAGCAAAATTCCGTCTCAAAAAAAAAAAAAGACACAAAGACAGGAAGTGAATGCATAAAAAACAAAGCTCATGATTAAGCAATCACAGTCACATGGCGAGAAGGCGTGGGAATTCATCATGTCCCCTGTTTTCCAACATTCTGTCATAGTGTTTGCTATATCATCTCAGTCATTTAACAGGGAATAAGACTGATTTCCACTAGCATGCCAAGACCACTCAATAGAGAAAAGATAATCTTTTCAACAAATGATGCTGGGAAAACTGGATACCCACATGCAAAAGAATGATGTTGGATTCTTCTACCGTAAATAAAGATTAATTCAAAATGGATAAAAGACTTAAGTATAAAACTACCCTGGCGAAATGGCACACACCTATAGTCCACTACTGGGAAGGCTAAGGTGAAAGAAACATGTGAACCCAGGAGTTCAAGGCTGTAGCAAGATATGATCACGCCACTACTCTGCAGCCTTAGCAGCACAGTAAGACCCTGTCTCTGAGGGAAAAAAAAAAAAACACCTAAAACTGGCTGGGCACAGTGGCTCATGCCTGTAATTCTAGCACTTTGGGAGGCCAAGGTGGGTGAATCACTTGAGCTCAGGAGTTCGAAACCACCCTGGGCAACATGGCGAAACCCCATCTCTACAAAAAAATACAAAAATTAGTGGCTGTGCATGGTGGCTCAAGCCTGCAATCCCTGCACTTTGGAAGGCCAAGGCAGGCAGATCACGAAGTCAGGAGATCGAGACTATCCTGGTTAACACGGTGAAACCTCGTCTCTACTAAAAATACAAAAAATTAGCCAGGCCTGGTGGCGGGCACCTATAATCCCAGCTACTCAGGAGGCTGAGGCAGGAGAATGGCGTGAACCCAAGAGGCAGAGGTTGCAGTGAGCTGAGATTGTGCCGCTGCACTCCAGCCTGGGTGACAGGGCGAGTCTCTGTCTCAAAAAAAAAAACAAAAAAACACAAAAAACTGTAGCCCTGAAGGGAACACTAGGTAGGGCTCATCTGCCTTTGGTTCTTCAAGCTGGCTTATCATCAGAATCACCTACAGGGCTCCTGGAAAACACAGATCTTGAGCCTAGCCCAAACTTTGTAGATTTCTAGGAGTTAAGGAATTCAAATTCATATTTTTTTTTTTTTCTGAGATGGAGTCTTCCTGGTTCACCGTGTTAACCAGGATGGTCTCGATCTCCTGATCTCATGATCCGCCCGCCTCGGCCTCCCAAAGTGCTGGGATTACAGGCATGAGCCACCGCGCCCAGCCTCAAATTCATAATTTTTAAAGCTCCCCAACAATTCTGATATCAGCTACATTTGGAAAATCTCACATTTTTCATTTGTGATGACAGTGATTAGGTGGAACCAGAGGTGGGATTAGGACCAGGCCCCAGGCAGCCATTCAACACTCTCCCTCTCAACCTGTTGCCATTCCTAAAAATTTATATAGTTGAGTATCCCTAATCTGAACATCCAAAATCAGAGACTTTTTGAGTGCTGAGATGACACCAACAAGTGGAAAATTCCACATCTGATGTCATGTGACAGGTCACAGTCAAAACTTTGTTTTGGCCAGGCATGGTGGCTCACGCCTGTAATCTGTGCACTTTCGGAGGCTGAGGCGGGTGGATCATGAGGTCACAAGTTCAAGACCAGCCTGGCCAAGAGGGTGAACCCCTGTCTCTACTAAAAATACAAAAATTAGCTGGCGCAGTAATAGGCACCTGTAATCCCAGCTACTTGGGAGGCTGAGGCAGGAGAATCACTTGAACCCGGGGGTGGAGGTTGCAGTGAGCCGAGATCATGCCGCTGCATTCCAGCCTGGGCGACAGAGTGAGGCTCCGTCTCAAAAAAAAAAAGAAAAAAACTTTGTTTCATGAAGAAAATTATTTAAAGTATTGTATAAAGTTACCCTCAGGCTATGTGTAGAAGGTATATCTAAAACATAAATGAGACCCCTGTCTCCACAAAAATTCAAACAAATTAGCCAGGCAGGATGGCACACGCTTATATTCCCAGCTACTCCAGAAGGCTGAAGTGGGGGGATGGCTTGAGCCTAGGAGGTCAGGGATGCAGTGAACCGTGATCGTGCCACTGTACTCCAGCTCCAGGTGACAGAGCAAGGCCCTGCCTCAAATAAATAAATTGGCTGGGTGCGGTGGCGCACACCTATAATCCACACACTTTGGGAGGCCGAGGTGGGCGGATCACCTGAGGTCAGGAGTTCGAGAGCAGCCTGGCCAACATGGTAAAACCCTGTCTCTTTTTTTTTTTTAGTTTTAGTAGAGGCAGGGTTTCACCATGTTGGCCAGGCTTGTCTCGAACTCCTGACCTCAGGTGATCCACCCGCCTCAACCTCCCAAAGTGCTGGGATTACAGACGTGAGCCACCGCGCCCGGCCAGTGAAACCCTGTCTCTACAAAAATATAAAAATTAGCTGGGCATGATGGCAGGTGCCTGCCTGTAATCCCATCTACTGGGAAGGCTGAGGTGGGAGACGCTTGAACCCGGGAGGCGGAGGTTGCAGTGAGCCGAGATTGCACCATTGCCTTCCAGCCTGGGCAACAAAGTGAGACTCCGTCTAAAAAAAAAAAAAAAAAGAAAAGAAAAGAAAAGAAAAGAAAAACAAAATAAATTAAATAAAATAAATAAATTTTGTGTTCAGACTTGGGTCACAACCCCAAGTTATCTCAGTATATATATGTATATATACGTGTATATATATATATAATATATATATATACTTGTATATATATATAATATATATATACGTATATATACATATATATACGTATATATATACACATACATACAAATATTGAAAAATCCAAAAAAAAATCCAAAACACTTCCAGTCCCAAGCATTTTGGATAAGGGATACTCAAACTCCAACATCAACTCCAAGTCCAGACCACTTCCCCCTCATAAAATGAAGTGTTGGAGTCCCACTTGAAAATCCAGGAGTGGCCGGCACAGTGGCTCACACCTGTAATCCCAGCACTTTGGGAGGCTGAGGCAGGAGGGTCGCTTGAGCCCAGGAGTTTGAGACCAGCCTGGGCAACAGAGCAAGACCTCATATCTACAAAAAAAGAAAAAGAACATCAAGGAGTGGTTCTGTGACCATTTTATTCAATCAAGAAGAGTATCTAACTTAAGCCCAGTTCTTTACCAATAGGTGTTTTGAGACCTCACACTGCATTAGGCCACTCCACTCCAGTGTCCTGTCACTTTCCACGCCCTGGGACTTATGAGTTAATCAACCCTGTCCTCTTTACAACCATCTTCCAGGTCTGAAACTATGTATGGCAATAACCCCAATTACATAAACAGCAGATACTAAAAAACTACTGGCATTGGTCTTTTATGATTTTGGAAGTGGCAGGTTTCTTCCAAATTTATATTCTCTTGGGAAACCTTTGAAGTGTGTGGGAATTTCTTGAAAGCATGCAAGCTCGTCACAGGGTGAGTCAGCCTCAAAAATCCCCAAGGTCAGGAAGATGTCAGCTTGGGTTTAACACTCGAGGGGGGTCATGCAGTAACAGTCACGTGCTACCTACACTTTACAAGTACTTTACTAATCTACTAATCTAATGGAGAATGATGTTTACAGGGGAAACCAGCAATGCCATAGGGAACAGAGTGCAGCATACTTTGAAAGTGTGACTCACCTACTACATAATTACCCTTCACCAAAAGGAATTTGTGATATAGTACCAGAAAACTTTTTTTTTGTTTAAGGTAGGTTATCACAAAGCCCAAGGTGTACGAACAGGCCAAAGGGTAGGCACATGGACATACGGGGCAAGAGCAGACAGATATCTCTTAGGGTAACTCCCACAGCTGGATCTGTATGGCCAGTTGACTAAGTCACGGTTTTACAGGACTGTTAGAAATCAGGTGAAGTCTGTATACTAGATTCTACTGGAAGAAAATGTCAAAATTAAAGTCCAAAAAAGGATTTTGGAAGGAAACCTATAATGTAGCATGTAATGCCAATGGCAGCAAATACTCCTAGATAAATTGTGTTAGAGCTGGATGGAATCTCAGAGTCATGTTCGAACCCAACCTGCTGTTTTACTGTTAAAGACACGAGAACAGGCAGAAAGTGACATGTCCCAGTTGACACAGCTACCGTGGAACGTGGTTGAGACTTGCCTTCAGCATCCTAATGTCCCAGTCACCGTATGTCCTATTAGAAGAGATTCAGCTGATCTGGATTAGCAAAATGGAGTGGATCACCACTGCATTCCACATATCACAAAGCCTCAACTGTCACCCCCTCTTTTGCCCAGAATATTGAGACCTATTACTGGTCCTTTGATATTTCAGATTTTTTATTTGTTAAATTATGGCTGCAAAAAAAAGGCAATTGTTAAACTTACACCTTTATATCCAGTTTCACAATTTACTGAATGTCTCCTCCGAGTCAGGAATCATCCTGGGACATGGGAAGCACAGATGAACAAGATGTTTCCTTATGTATCGTGCATTCCACAATAATGCAGACTGCCCCTATCGTGTGACTATGATGGAAGGAAGCATTTTGAGCAATAATGACAAAGGAATTTGATTATTTCTGTCTGGTTCCTGGTGAGAACTAATCCACATCACAAAAGCTCAACAGTGTCAGCCCTCTTCCGACTAACAAGGGCAAGAATAGCAGAACAGCCAGGATGTCAGCACCAATTCAAGACATACGCTCTGAGACTTCAACAGCAAGAAATTTCTACTCAGAACCCTTGGGGAGACCAGGGTAAGGTCTGGCGACAGAGGACAAGCTTGACTTGACACCAAAGTTATAACTCCTGTATCTGGCCAAAACCTACTGGAAACATGAGTTCCAAGAAAGCATATTTGACTTGTTCAAACATTTCAACTTTGGAACAATTGGAAAAGTGACAGACAAAGTTTGCTGGACGAGAACCCAAGGCAGTTCCGCCTCATTCCTACCTCCCAGTGACCAGCAAGTTTAGGTGGAATCTCCAATCCCAGCTTCTCCAGCTCTCGCTCCCTGTACTTCTCATACTGCCGGTACCCTGCATACCCGCCACCTGTTGCCAACAGAATGGGCACGGGACGCAGCAGGAACATGGTTCGGGCAGGGGCAGTGTGGATTTTTCTGGCATCTGTAATAAAAAAACAGGACAATTTTGAGCCTGGGAGACAGGAATAGGAAAGAGTCATGCAAACACAGCACCAACAGGAGGGTCAGGAAAAGTCAGCGCACCTCAGAAGCCCTCAGTAGAGGGCCGGGCGCGTGGCTCACGCCTGTAATCCCAGCACTTTGGGAGGCCGAGGCAGGCGGATCACGAGGTCAGGATATCGAGACCACGGTGAAACCCCGTCTCTACTAAAAATACCAAAAAAAAAATAGCCAGGCGCGGTGGCGGGCACCTGTAGTCCCAGCTAATCGGGAGGCTGAAGCAGGAGAATGGCATGAACCCGGGAGGCGGAGCTTGCAGTGAGCCGAGATTGCGCCACTGCACTCCAGCCCTCAGTAAAGGTGACTGGACCCTCACAACATATCTAGCAGGCAGGTGCAACCTTGGGCCACTACTCAGACCCTCCTGTCTCCAAATTCTGTCAGTAAGTACAGGACAGGCATCTTTCCTATAGAATTACAATGCACCTCAACTGCCGCCGCAGTCACAAAATGTATTAATAAGATGAAAACACTGAATCACAAAGAGGTCAAGAAACGAATCAAGGTTGCCCAGGTGGTCACCAACAGGTCCAGAACTTGAAGCCAAACACCATTTCTCACCCAGGGCTCTTTGATCTTGCTTTTATAATGGAGGCCCAATTTTGATCAGGCACTGGTATTCTCTCTCAAATGCAAAATCTCATAAACTCTTACAGGTCAACAGTAAAAAGACAAATAGCCAGGCACAGCGGCTTGCACCTATAGCCTATAGTCCCAGCTACTAGGTAGGCTGAGGTGGGAGGAACGCTTGAACCCAAGAGTTCAAGGTTACAGTAAGCTATGATCACGCCACTGCACTCCAGCCCGGGCAACAGAGTGAGACTCTCTCAATCAATCAATCAAAATGTGCAAAGGATTTGAATAGACCTTTGTCCAAAGGAAAAATACATTGGCCAATAAGCACAAGAAAAGACAGAGGTTAAATATCTGTTATGCGTTAAATTGCTGAAAACTCCCCAAAACTCTTATATTGAAGTCCTAACCCTGAGTACCTTAGAAGGTGCCCTTAGTTGGTTGGAGAGAGGGTCTTTACAGAGATCATCAAGTTAAAATGAGGTTGCAGGCGGGGCACGGTGGCTCAGGCCTGTAATCCCAGCACTTTGGGAGGCCGAGGCGGGCAGATCACGAGGTCAGGAGATCGGGACCATCCTGGCTAACAGGGTGAAACCCCGTCTCTACTAAAAATACAAAAAATTAGCCAGGCGTGGTGGTGGGCGCCTGTAGTCCCAGCTACTCGGGAGGCTGAGGCAGGAGAATGACGTGGAGGCAGGAGAATGACGTGAACCCAGGATGCGGAGCTTGCAGTGAGCTGAGATCGCGCCACTGCACTCAGCCTGGGCGGCAGAGCAAGACTCCATCTCAAAAAATAAATAAGTAAATAAATAAATAAAATAAAATGAGGTTGCCAAGGTGTGTCCAAATCCAATATGATGGGTGTCCTTATAAAAAGTGAAAATCTAGAAACAGACATGCACACATGGAGAATACCAGGTGAAGCTGAAGGCAGAGATTGGAGTGATGCTTCTATATGTAAGGAATGCCAGAGATTGCCAGCAAAACATTGGAAGCTAGGCAAGAGGCATGGAACGGGTTCTCCCTCACAGCCCTCCAAAGGAAGCAACCCTGACACCTTGATCTCAGACATTTAGCCCTAGAATAATGAGACAAATGTCTGCTGTTCAAGCAACCCAGTTTGTGTTGCTTTGTTACAGCAGCCCTAGCAAACTAATACAACATTATTAGTAGTCAGGGAAATGCAAATCAAAACCACAATGAGACCCCTTCACACCCATCGGAATGGCTATAATCAAAAAGACATAATGAGGCCGGGCATGGTGGCTCAGGCCTGTAATGCCAACACTTTGGGAGGCCAAGGTGGGCAGATCACTTGAGGCCAGGAGTTTGAGACCAGCCTGGGCATCATAGCAAAACCTCATCTCTACTAAAAATACAAAAATTAGCCAGTATGCATGCAGTCTTTGAAATACAAAAAAACAACAAAAATTAATAATAAAAATTAGCCAGGTGTGGTGGTGCACATCTGTGTCCCAGCTACTTGGGGAATGAGAATTGCTTAAACCCAGGAGGTGGAGGTTTAGTAAGCCGAGATTGCACCATTGCATTCCAGCCTGGGCGACAGATCAAGACTGTCTCAAAAAAAAAAAAAAAAAAAGGAAAGCTAACGCTTCAGTGATAACTGCATGCCAGGTACTTTCCACATTCTAATTCATTTAACTCTAACAACAACCCTATGTTTATCCCAATTTACAGATGACCAAACTGAGGCACAGAGAGGGTCATCACCATCTCTAATTGCTCCTTACCTGTGCGAAAGGCTCTAAACGGCAGCTTCCGTAAGGGCTGTAGGGATTGGCTCAGGGCAGTGATCTCACAGGGATGGAGGCTATAACCAAGCAAAAATGAACCATTAAATATTATTCTTAAAATTAAAATTACTGGATTAATCAGCAAAATTTAAACACTCAATAACAATATTGTAGCAATGTAAATGTCTTGGTTTTGACAACTGTACTGTAGATAAGAAAATGTCCTTGTAGGGAAAGGACTGAAATATTTATTTATTTATTTATTCATTCATTCATTCTTGAGACAGAGACTTGCTCTGTCACCCAGGCTGGAGTGCAGTGGCGCAATCTTGGCTCACTCCAACCTCCGCCTCCCGGGGTCAAGCGATTCTTCTGCCTCAGCCTCCCTAGTAGCTGGGATTACAGGCGCCCGCCACCACACCCAGCTAATTTTTGTATTTTTAGTAGAGATGAGTTTTCACCATGTTGGCCAGGCTGATCTCAAACTCCTGATCTCATGTGATCCACCAGCCTCAGCCTCCCAAAGTGCTAGGATTACAGGCATGAGCCACCAGGCCCAGCCTAGAAAAGGGCTTAAAAGCAAAAGGTCATCAACTTGGCAAATTGCTCTCAAGTGTCTCAGGAAAAAAATGTGTACGTATACACACACATATACATATAAACAGAGATGGAAAACGATAAAGCAAATAGGGCTGACATTTGAGGAATCTGGGTAAAACGTATTTGGGAATTCTATGTACTATTTTTATAACTTTCTGTAAGCCTGAAACTATTTCCCAATAAAAAGGTTTTTTGGGTTTTTTTTGGGAGGCCGAGGCGGGCAGATCACCTGAGGTTGGGAGTTCGAGACCAGCCTGACCAACATGGAGAAACCCCATCTCTACTAAAAATACAAAATTAGCTGGGTGTGGTGGCACATGCCTGTAATCCGAACTACTTGGGAGGCTGAGGCAGAAGAATCACTTGAACCCGGGAGGCAGAGGTTGAGATGAGCTGAGATCGTGCCATTGCACTCCAGCCTGGGCAACAAGAGCAAAACTCCGTCTCAAAAAAAAAAAAGGAAAATACTATTCTGGTTCAGTTAGTTTCTCTTCTTTGTTTCATCTTTGCCTGAAGAAATAAGACATATTCCCAGTGGCAATAAATGACTATGCCAGCAAGCAAAGCATTAATGAGTTTTTAGTTGAGTTTCCCCTTAATCAAAGAGAAAATATATCTCACTTTCAGTTCAGATATCACTTCAGTTTCACCAAATACTGACCTGAAATCTAAAGTTAAAAAACTGTATCTGTGTCAATAAACATTTTTTTTCCTTGGAACTCTTTATGATAGAATAATTCACTCTATTATAAATGTCTAAATTGATATTTTTGTGAAAAATAGAATTGCATTTATTACTTTCACACTGTAATATTTACTTTCGTGGATATTTAGTTATGTCTTTTGTGTGTGTGTGTGTGTCTGTGACAGAGTCTCACTCTGTTACCAAGGCTGGAGCGGATTTTGGCTCACTGCAACCTCCACCTCCCGGGTTCAAGCGATTGTCATGCCTCAGCCTCCTGAGTACCTGGAATTACAGGCGCATGCCACTACACCTGACTGATTTCGTATTTTTAGTAGAGACAGGGTTTCACCACGTTGGCCAGGCTGGCCTCAAACTCCTGACCTCAAGTGATCCACCTGCCTCGGCCCTCCAAAGTGCTGGGATTACAGGTGTGAGCCACAGCACTTGGCCCAAGTTATGTCTTATATAGATATCCTACAAACGTTATCAGATTTAGGTACTTTCCTTTTTTCACATAAAATTTCCTTGCCTTACAAACACCTGGCTAAGCACTCATGATGGCTCCCGCCTGAAATCCCAGCACTTTGGGAGGCCGAGGCAGGTGGATCACTTGAGGTCAGGAGTCCGAGACCAGCCTGGCCAACATGGTGCAACCCCATCTCTACTAAAAATACAAAAATTAGCCGGGCATGGTGGCACACACGCTGTAGTACCAGCTACTCGGGAGGCTGAGGCAGGAGAATCACAAAACAAAACAAAACAAACACCCCCCTTGCCAGGCTGGGCATTGTGGTTCACAACTATAATCCTGGCACTGTGGGAGGCTGAGGTGGGAGGATTGCTTGAGCCCAGGAGTTCAAGACCAGCCTGGGCAACACGGTGAAACCCCATCTGTACAAAAAATACAAAAATTAGCTGGGCATGGTGGCATGTGCCTGTAGTCCTACCTAACCAAAAAGTTGAAGTGGGAGGATCGCCTGAACGCAGGAGGCAGAGGTCACAGTGAGCCGAAAACACGCTACTGTACCCCAGGCTGGGTGACAGAGTAGGACCCTGTCTTAAAAAAAACAAAAACCACACCACCCTTGCAGCATAGCACTATTGTAGCTAACATGATGAATCTGATTCTCCTATAGGCAGACAAGGAGAAAAAGCATCTTACCATGACGAGCACCACCCCCAAGGCCAGACAGATGTACAGCTATTAACACAATGAAGGATATATTTCAGTATATGAAAGTTCTTTCAGTTCTGAACAATGTTCATTTCTTAGACTGGATACTCCCAC
This sequence comes from Pongo abelii, assembly GCF_028885655.2. NCBI lineage: Eukaryota > Metazoa > Chordata > Mammalia > Primates > Hominidae > Pongo > Pongo abelii. Next base: position 38,091,466 of record NC_085929.1, read on the forward strand.
TGCCACAGCAAAAAGCCTAAAACCCTGCTTTCTAAACAGAATTTTAACAAGAAGTGCAAAAACTGACTAAAGGATAAATTGTGTTCTGTACATTGCCGCATTGTGTTTTCCCTAACTGAAAGAATGTTTGCAGACTGATTAACAAGGCTTTGTCTGACAGGAGGAAATAGGAATGGGAGATGATCATTTATGTATCCACCGTAACTGGACGCAGGGCACTCAGGTGGTTTGTTTTGCATATCCATCTTCCCCCTCATGAACCCTGCCCAAGAACAAACAGCTCAGCCTTTTGTCCACCGCTGTAGCCCCAGATGCTGGAACAAATACTGGGAAATGCTTCATTACATCAGTTTGGTACATCAGATTTAGGTACTTCCCTTTTTTCACATAAAATTTCCTTGACTTATAAACACCTAGCTGAGCATGGTGGTCATGACTGGAATCCCAGCACTTTGAGAGGCCAAGGCGGGTGGATCACTTGAGGTCAGGAGTTCAAGACCAGCCTGGCCAACATGGTGAAACCCCATTTCCACTAAAAATACAAAAATTAGCCAGGTGTGGTGGCACACACGCTGTAGTACCAGCTACTCAGGAGGCTGAGGCAGGAGAATCTTATTACGGGATCGTCCCGATTTTCATATGAATGCTGTCATTTCTTCAGTCTTACACAAACACTGTCTACCATGCTATCATTCTTTGGTCCTCCCTACTTTTCTGCTCTCCTTCATTCCAAGTCTAAAAAGAGCTCTCCATTCACTGTCACCACTTCCTCACCTCTCAGCCTCTCTTAGTCCCACTCAGTAAGGTTTTGTTCCTATCACACCACCTCATCAAGGTCACCAACAACCTGCATGTTGCCAACACCAATGCACACACACATCTGAGGTCTCATCTTACTTGACGTCTCAGCAGCATGACACAGTTGATCCTTCTCTCCTTGAAACACTCTTCACTGGGCTTTTGGGACCGTGATTTTTTTTCCTATTTTTCTGGTTTCTTCTCAGTCTCTATTTGTGAATTCTCCTTTGCTTCCTCACTGTGGATTCTGGCCATGCCCAGGGTTCAGATCTCTTCTCTACCTATGCACTCTCCCCAGAGATGCTTATCCAGTCCCATGGCTTTAAAGAACCATCCACTGATGACTCCTTCATTGCTCCCCCAGGGGCCAGCTACCCAATGGCCCCATTTTGAGTCCGCTCAAACTGAGTCTGTAGAAGACAGGATTTCTGACCCTCTCTAACTCACCTTCAATCTGCTCCTGCCCCAGAGTTCTCTATCCATAGCAGAGACTAGCCAGATGTTTATCAAATGCACTTCCTCTTCTGGACACCTGTTAGACTACATTTCCCAGCCTCCCATGCAGCAAGGTGTGGCCATGAGACTGAGTGTGAACCAATGAAATCTGAGGATCATTCAGGCTTCCCAGGCATTCACCTCCAAGCTTACCCCCACCAGCCAGCTTGATGCAGACAAACATGCCGACTGTGGGAAGTATTAAAAGATGGCAGGAAGGCCAGGTGTGGTGGCTCTCACCTGTAATCCTAGTATTTTGGGAGGCCAAGGTGGAGGGACTGCCTGAGCTCAGGAGTTTGAGACCAGCCTGGGCAACACGGTAAAACCCAGTAGCTACTAAAATACAAAAAATTAGATGGGCATGGTGGTGTGCACCTGTAATCCCAGCTACTCGGGAGGCTTAGGCAGGAGAATTGCTTGAACCTGGGAGGCAGAGGTTGCAGTGAGCCGAGATCACACCATTGCACTCCAGTCTGGGTAACAGAGCAATACTCCATCTCCAAAAAAAAAAAAAAAGATGGCAGGAGACTGAGTCCCTGAACATTGCTTGGAGAACAGCTGCCCTGCCAATCAGGAGCACCCAATGCAGCTTTACAAGAGTGAGAAATAAACTTCTATAGCGTTAAGCCACTGAGAATGCTGGAATTTATCTGTTACAGTACCAATATTACTATAATTAACACACCAGGTCAAAAAAAGGTACCACCATTCATCCAGCCACTCAGGTACAACCCCCCCCCTTTTTTTTTTCCGGAGATGGGGTCTCGCTTTGCTGCCCAGGCTCAAGTGCAGTGGCATGATCACAGCTCACTGCTGCCTCAAATTTCTGGGCTCAAGGCATCCTCTCACCTCAGCCTCCTGAGTACCTAGGACTACAGGTGTGCACCAGCACACCTGGCTAATTTTTAAATATTTTGTGGAGATAAATAAGGTCTTGCCATCTGGCCTAGGCTGGTCTCAAACTCCTGGATTCAAGTGATCCTCCCACCTCAGCCTCCCAAAGTTCTGGGATTACAGGCGTGAGCCACTGCACCAGGCCAGGACTCATTTTTGTTTGTTTTGTTTTGTTTCGTTTTTGAGATGGAGTCTCGCTCCGTCACCCAGGCTGGAGTTCAGTGGCGTGATCTCAACTCACTGCAACCTCCGCCTCCTGGGTTCAAGCAGTTCTTCTGCCTCAGCCTCCCAAGTAGCTGGGATTACAGGCGCAAGCCACCACACCCAGCTAATTTTTGTATTTTTTTAGTAGAGACAGGGTTTCCCCATGTTGGCCAGGCTGGGCTCGAACTCCTGACCTCAAGTGATCCACCCACCTTGGCCTCCCAAAGTGCTGGGATTACAGGCATGAGCCACTGCACCCAGCCCAGGACTCGTTTTTAAGTCCTTTCTTTCTCATCATCCACATTCAATCCACTGCCAAGGCAATGAAAACTACCACTGGCCAGGCTCAGTGGCTCATGCCTGTAATCTCAGCACTTTGGGAGGCTGAGGCGGGTGGATCACCTGAGGTCGGGAGTTTGAGACCAGCCTCGCCAATATGGTGAAACCCCGTCTCCACTAAAAATACAAAAAATTAGACAGGTGTGATGGTGGTGGCCTATAATCCCAGCTACTTGGGAGACTGAGGCAGGAGAACTGCTTGAACCCGGGAGGTGGAGGTTGCAATGAGCCAAGATCACACCACTGCACTCCAGCCTGGGCATGACAGAGTGAGACTCTGTCTGAAAAAAACAAAAAATAAAGGCCAGGCATGGTGGCTGACGCCTGTGAGAACTCCCAGCACTTTGGAAGGCCAAGGTGGGCAGATTACGAGGTCAGGAGTTCGAGACCAGCCTGGCCAACATGGTGAAACTCCATCTCTACTAAAAATACAAAAATTAGCCAGGTGTGGTGATCAGCGCCTATAGTCCCAGGAGGCTGAGGCAGGAGAATTGCTTGAATCCGGGAGACGGAGGTTGCAGGGAGCCGAGATCACACACTGCACTCCAGCCTGGGTGACAGAGCAAGACTCCGTCTCGAAAATAAATAAATAAATAAAACAGAAAGACAAGATCCCACATCTTGTCAGCCTCTCAGATCCCTAGCTACTTTCCCTCTCTTCCTCCTCACTCACTCCTCTTGCCGCTCCTTGTCCACACCACATGTGCCCCTTTCCACACTCCTCCATTTGCTGTTTGCTCTGCTGGGCACACCCCTCTCCTATGTGGCTCACTCCCTCATCATTTAGTTCTCTGCTCAAATGTTACCTCCTCAGTGCGGTTTTTCCTGAGCACTGTATGCCCAAGAGTTGGCCCTCTTGAGCACTAACTTCTTAATTGTTTTTTAAACTTTTCTGGGTACGTAGTAGGTATATATATGTATGTGTTACATAAGCTAGTTTGATACAGGCATGCAATGTGGAATAATCACATTAGGTAAATGGGATATCTATCCCCTCAAGCATTTAAGCTTTGTGTTACAAACAATTCAATTATACTCTTTTAGTGTTTTGTTTCGTTTTTTTGAGATGGAGTTTTGCTCTGTCGCCCAGGCTGGAGTGCAGCGGCATGATCTCAGCTCACCGCAACCTCCGCCTCCTGGGTTCAAGCAATTCTCTGCCTCAGCCTCCCGAGTAGCTGGGATTACAGGCACCCACCACCATGCCTGGCTAATTTTTTGTATTTTTAGTAGAGATGGGGTTTCAACCTCTTGGCCAGGCTGATCTTGAACTCCTGACCTCATGATCCACCCGCCTCAGCCTCCCAAAGTGCCGGGATTACAGGCGTGAGCCACCGCGCCCAGCCTGTTAGTTATTTTTAAATGTAATAATTTTAAATTATTTTTGACTATAGTCACCCTGTTGTGCTAGCAAACACTAGGTCTTATTCATTTTATTTCATTTATTTTTTTGAGACGGCGTCTTGCTCTGTTGCCCAGGCTGGAGTGCAATGGTGCAATCTCAGCTCACTGCAACCTCTGACTCCCGGGTTCAAGGAATTCTCCTACCTCAGCTTCCTGAGTAGCTGGGATCACAGGAGCACACCACCAAGCTCGGCTAAATTTTTTTGTAGTTTTAGTAGTGACAGGGTTTGTTGGCCAGGCTGGTGTTGAACTCCTGACCTCAGGTGATCCACCCGCCTGGGCCTCCAAAGTGCTGGGATTACAGGCGTGAGCCACTGTGCCCGGCCCATTTTATTTTTTTTGATACCCATTAACCATCCCCATTTCTTCCCATCCCCCCACTACCCTTTCCAGCTTCTGGTAACCATCCTTCTACTATCTCCATCAGTTCAACTGTTTTAATTTACAAATAAGTGAGAACATGCAAAGTCTGTCTTTCTGTTGAGCACTAACTTTCTAATTATCTTGCTTTCTTTTTCTTCATGGCATCTCTCATTACCCAAAATGAATGGATTCTGCATGTATTCAGTTATTTGTTTACCGTATGTATACCTTGATGAACACGGGGGTTTATCTGTGATCTCACTGGCCTTCAGTCTCAATAGTGAGAGTATGCCCCAGAAAGATGAATGGATGGGTTCAAACAGATGTCTCTTCTACATGCATTCTACATCGCATCCTGCAAGTAGGCAATTAAAGCCCACAATTGAGCACTCCAGTCTGCCTGTGCAACTCAAATCTCAGCTCTGCCACTTCTTAGCAGCTGTGTGACCTTAGGAAATTTCTTAACTAATCTTAAGCCTCAGTTTCTCCACTTGCAAAAACAAAACTCACCTCATTAGAAGACAATCATGCAAAACCTTAGCCCAGGGCCTGGTACCTAGTTACATTGTTATTATTAAAAGTAAGAGTTGATATTCAGCTGACATACACTGGGATGGTCATATCAATCATCTATGACCAGCATTCACTCTCACTAATCTGTCTCCATGGTGTCCTGGTTATAAGTTTGTTTGTTTGTTTGTTTGTTTTTAAGACAGGGTCTCACTCTGTCACCCAGGCTGGAATGCAGTGGTGAAATCACAGCTCACTGCAGCGTCGACCTCCTGGGCACAAGTGAACCTCCCACCTTAGCTTCCCAAGTAGCTGGGACCACAGACGTGCACCCAGCTATTTTTTGTAGAGAGGAGGTCTCACTGTGTTGCTCAGGTTGGTCTCGAACTCTTGGGCTCAAGCAATTTTCCTGCCTCAGCTTCCCAAAGTGTTGAGATTACAGATGTAAGCCACCACACCTGGCCAGTTGCACTATTTTTTCTCTTTTCTTTTTTTTTTTTTTTTTTTTTTTTGAGACAGGATCTCACTCTGTTGCCCAGGCTGGAGTGCAGTGGCATGATCTTGGCTCACTGCAGCCTCAACCTCCCGGGCTCAGGCAATCCTCCTACCTCAGCCTCCCAGGTAGCTGGGACTACACATATGCACCACTATGACCAGCTAATTTTTGTGTTTTTTGTACAGATGGGGTTTTACCATGTTGCCCAGGCTGGTCTTGAACTCCTGAGCTCATGCAATCCACCCGCCTTAGCCTCCCAAAATGCTGGGATTATAGGTGTGAGACACCACACCCAGGCCTAAGACATTTTTAACATCAACCCTAGTAGCAACATTTTGCCTATAGTCCTTATGTCTCCCTTGCTTTCTAAAGCTGTGAAAGTTCTCCTAAAACAGAACTGACAGACCTCTTGAAGGCTTTATCCCATATTCCACCACGTATTACAAGTATATAGTAAAGTTCCTTGAAGACAAGTCCTATTTCAAATGTTTTTAAATTCTTCATTCGCTTCTTCCCCCTTCTCTCTTCTCCCTTCTCTATGGTCCCTTGACATTGTGGTTTGCAGTGGTAGGGATGCCATAAATATTTCTGATGGAAGTCATGCACGAGAAACTACTTCCTAGGTGCTACTGTCTGTACTTGCCTGAACCTAAGAATCACCTGTAAAAACTACAGTTGCCAGAGCCCCAACTTATATCTACTGAATCTGAAATTGGCAGTAGGATGGGGGCATATCTGGAATCTTTTTTTTTTTTTTTTTTTTTTGAGACAGAGTCTCGCTCTGTTGCAGACACTGGAGTCCAGTGGCGTGATCTCGGTTCACTGCAACTTCCGCCTCCCGGGTTCAGGAGATTCTCCTGCCTCAGCCTCCTGAGTAGTTGGGACTACAGACACATGCCACCACACCCGGCTAATTTTTGTTAGAGACGGGGTTTCACCATGTTGGCCAGGCTGGTCTCGATCTCCTGACCTCATGATCCACCCACCTTGGCCTCCCAAAGTACTGGGATTACACGCATGCGCCACCGCACCTGGCTTTTTTTTTTTTTTTTTTTTTTTTTAAATCAGCCAGCCTCCCAAACTACAGCAGGCTCAGAGAGACTCCCAAGGAATCTCTAAAAAGCATCCCAGCCCATTCAGCCCATTCTTTCATCGAATGAGTTTGGGAAACATGGCCCTAAATTATCACCCAAGATGTTATCTATCACCTGTCACACATCACCCAGTTATTGAAAAACTTATCTGAAATATAAGGTTTTCATTTACATGTCTCACAAATAGTCACTGGTTTACTAAAAACCCACAGAAATGTTATCTTTTTGGTTTGTGTATTAATATCGTTTCTATCTTGATATAGAATACCTTTGAAAATTAAGGCTTCTTATTGTACCCAAATCTTCATCTCTCTCACCCACTGCATCTAAGTCTAGTCTTATCTGTCTACGCTGGTACTAAAATATAGTTTTTCTTTCCCTTGTAATGATGGTGACTGAGGCATAGCCTCCTCTCATCATTTAAAAAAATTATCGTAGGTGGACTGCGATGGCTCACTTCTGTAATGCCAGCACTTAGGGAGGTGAAAGTGGGTGGATCACTTGAGCCCAGGAGTTCGACACCAGCCTGGGCAACATGGTGAAACCCTGTCTCCATGCCCCCCCCAAAAAAAATGCAACTGGGCAGGGTGGCGTGCACCTGTGGTCCTAGCTACTCAGGAGGCTGAGGTGGAAGAACTGCTTGAGACCAGGAGGTGGAGGCTGCAGTGAGCCATCATCAGACCACTGCTCTCCCTCTTGGGCAACAGAGTGAGGCTCTGACTTCCAAAACAAATAACAACAACAACAACAACAAAATTTTTAAGAGTGTCTCATTTCAGTCCTTCCAATTCATGACACATTTTATTTATTTTTAATTTTTTTGAGACAGAGTCTCACTCTGTCGCCCAGGCTGGACTGCAGTGGTGCAATCTTGGCTCATTGCAACCTCCGCCTCCCAGGTTCAAGCAATTCTCCTGCCTCAGCCTCCCAAGTAGCTGGGATTACAGGTGCCTGCCACCACACCCGGCTAATTTTTGTATTTTTTAGTAGAGACAGGGTTTCACCACATTGGCCAGGCTGGTCTCGAACTCCTGACCTCAAGTGATCCACCCACCTTGGCCTACCAAAGTGCTGAGGTTACAGGCGTGAGCCACCGCGCCCAGCCTGTGACACACTTTAAATGAATTCAGGGTTGACTCATAAACAGCACGCCTGGTAATAACATTGAAAACAAAGCCTCCTGCCCAAATTCTAACAGTTACCACCACAATGCAGAGCCCTCTCCTGAGGGAGAATCATTTCTGTACAGTTAATGATGAAAGAGTGTCGCTTTCATAACAAGACCAATGATGGTTTCTGTTCCCTCAGTCCAAATCCAGTGTCCGTCTCCTCCCAAAACAGTAAGTTATCCTCTGATCAACGCTGACAAAATGAACCCTGTAGGAAACACACAAGTATGGCGCATCTCTTAAATCTTAGCTCTTTGAAATGACACCAGGCAGCCGACTCTGAATCACAGCTACAACATTTTAATCCATTTTCCGACGGTCCAAATGCTCTAAGCTATTTTCTGTATAACAACTGCCCTCACGGTGGGCAGCCTGAGAGAAAGATTGTCGCGTGAGGGGGTACTTTGATGGGGATCCTGGCTCTGCTACAAACTGGCTAGGTGAACTTGAGCAAATCTCTCCCTCTCTCGGAGCCTCAATCTCATTAACTCCAAAAAGAGACAACTGGACTTAGAAGACGCCTCAAGTCTCCCACATTTCTAAGAACCTAACAGCTGGGGGTCACAAGGGTAACCAAGACTCTAGCCCCATAACAGATTGTTTTGAGATTACCTAACCTAATCCTCGAGCTTCAAAGACTAAGATCCAGAAATGAAAGTTGCCTGACACTCAATCTAGTGCCCTTCCCACAGGACATCGCTCTTTCTACGAAAACGAACACATGATAAAATGGCATCTGAACATCTGAAAGCCCTGCCTCGACTCAAGAGACGGGCAGGTAGCCTATTTCATCTGGTTTTTGTCCCTCATCAACTTCCATCTAGCTGGAAAGGGCAAAGCGAGAGCTTCCAGGCCACACCCTAAGTAAATCCGGACCGTCCTACGCAGGAGCAGTCGCACCTGCTCCTAAGCTCGAGGTGAAGGTGGCTCCGTCTCCACCCGAGCTCGCCTCAGAGCGAGCCCGCGACAGAGAAACATCTCTCTCCAGACCCCAGCTTGGCCCAGGTTGCCCCACGCCCCAAGGCAGTCTCTCCGCGCTGCTATACCTGCTCCGCCACGGCGCGACCCCGTGCAGTAATCCCAGGCACCGGTGCCCCACGGACGTCGCCATCTTATCTGCTCCTTCTCAGTGAGCCACGCCCCCTTCACACGCTGGGCGCACGCTTAAGGCGTCACGAGTCTTGAGTTCACTGGGCCAATGAGAAAAGCGCGGGTTGGGGGCGGAGCCGACTAAGCTCCGCCCTGTGGCTACTCCCCACCTAACCCGCTTGGCACCTGCGGAGGTGGGGGAACTAGTGGAACTGTATGTTTCGCTAAACCTGGGCTTGGTCGCAGCACTGCCACTCCTCCTCCTTCCCTCTGGGTGCCTTTCCGCATGTACCTGGAAAATCTGAGTCATCCAAGATCCAAGAATGTCGTTTCAAGTGATCGAACTTGCTCATTTTACAGATGGGGAAACTGGGTATCCGTGACTCAGCTCTCGTTTTTTAAGGGCCAGAGTGTGTTGTGAGCACTTTGCAAGCATGGTGTCATATCATTCTTATCTCCTACCGCTGTGCTGCCAGGGAGACCGGGGGCAAACGGTCTTGGATCACCCAGAAATGCAACCAGTCGTTAAATTCGTGCCTGGTGCTTGCTCTTGAAAAGGTTCCTATCTTCGATTGTAAGAGGAAAACGAGTTTTCAATCATGTCTGCTACTTTTTACTGAGCACTGACTAGAGACTTGCAGCTAGGCCCGAGACATTATCCCCATTTTAAAGATGAGGTACCTGAGGCTCAGGAAGGTTAAGCAACATCTTCAAGGGTACATAAAGGGCATACGCTCAAAGACTATAAAATAGTGAAGCCAGAATTTGAACATACGTCTCTGACTCCAAAAAACATGTCCTAAACAGCTTCCTTTTTTTTTTGTTTTGAGACAGAGTCTCTCACTGTCGCCCGGGCTGGAGTGCAGTGGCGCGATCTCGACTCACTGCAAGCTCCGCCTCCTGCAAGCTCCGCCTCCCGGGTTGACGCTATTCTCCTGACTCAGCCTCCCGAGTAGTTGGGACTACAGGCGCCCGCCACAACGCCTGGCTAATTTTTTTTTTTATATATATATTTTTCGTAGAGACGGGGTTTCACCGTGTTAGCCAGGAAGGTCTCGATCTCCTGACCTCGTGATCCGCCCGCCTCTGCTTCTCAAAATGCTGGGATTACAAGCGTGAGCCACCGCGCCCGGCCTAAACATTGTTCCTTTTAAGCCCTTTGTCTAGAATCTGGCAGAATTTGGGTCCAACAACTGAAGGAATGCAGCCCTACTCTGTCCTCTGCTAAGCTGATAATCACAGTTGCCTTCACCAGGCATTTGACAGGAGGAGGAATATGCTCCCTGGTCCCTGCAGGTATTTCTGTGTAGTTGGCTTAAGTTCAACTAGGGCATACTCAGCTCCTACAGAGAGCTTAAAAGGCACCAGGTTTGGTATTGGGGGGAAGAAACCTCCCTTTGTTATGGTTTTCAAAAGTCCGAAAAGAAAAAAAACAAATGTATAGAATTGGTTTTGGCCGGGCGCAGTGGCTCACGCCTGTAATCCCCACTCGCTGGGAAGCTGAGGTGGGAGGATAGCTTGAGCCAAGGAGTTTAA